>NC_141695.1:1672777040-1673977040 GCF_964263255.1 Lissotriton vulgaris | reverse complement strand
AATGTGCTTTACATACATTATAATTGAGACTCTGCACATATGTCACTTTTTCCTCCTGTAATGCACCGTTTGCTGCCTCTTTTGCCTCATGTAATGTAACCTTTGCTTTTGTAATTTGCTCACTTGTAATGTTCTCCTGTAACAGTTCTGTTCCTATTGTGAAGCGCTCTGACACCTTCGGGTGAAGTCCGCGCTATAGAAAACCGCATAAAATGAAAAGCCTCCATGGACGCCCCCAGCCTCAATGGACCTCTCATTCCACAATGGCCCTCTCCTCATCCGCGGACCCACTGCCGCCCGCTCCATCCAGGGTCCCACTCACCGGCCCACAAGGCTCCCGCGCCGCTCCTGGTCCCCGTGCCTGTCCCGGACAACGGTCTCTTTCCCGCGCACCCTTTCCACCATGTCCCTCTCCTCATCCGCGGACCCACTGCCGCCTGCTCCATCCACGGTCCCACTCACCGGCCCACAAGGCTCCCGCGCAGCTCCTGGTCCCCGAGCCTGTCCCGGACACCGGTCTCTTTCCTGCGCACCCTCCACGCACAGACACGCGTGACATAAGACGCGCGCGGACGCCGTCCGGTGAAGTCACAGATGGCGCAGGCTTCGGTCTGCGCATGTGTAAAACTGTGCATGTGTAAAACTGTCCGAGGCATCCATATCTAAATCAGGCACAGAGTGTACTGCTACATGGGAATAACTATAACTCTGTGCCTGACCACATTCCGGGAGCTGACGCTGTGGATGTGGACGCACCAGGAGGGCCACTCCATTTGATTAGGCGGGCCGGATTCGGCCCGGGGGCAGTAGTTTGGGGACCCCTGCTTTATGCCATTAAATTTAGTTTCCTGGAACGTTAGGGGATTAAACTCTCCTATCAAAAGACAGAGTTTTAACTCACCTGTCGAAATTAGATGCTGATATAGTGTTTCTTCAAGAAACTCATCTCACAGATGTTGAATCATTAAAACTAAAATAGGGTTGGCGGGGGGGGTATTATTTTCTCAAGGTGATGGTAAACGCAACAGAGTTATGATACTTTGTCGCAAATTGCTTCCTGTTAAATTCATATCACAAGATTCTGATGCAAATGGCCGGTGGCTGAATGTTAAATTGTTGTTAATGGGTGCTCCGGTCTCTATTCTTAACGTTTATGCTCCTACTGGTGGGGACTCCTCTTTTTGGCCCTTATTAGCTAAGAAAATTAATCTTTGTATTGAAGACAACTTTATACTAGCTGGTGACTATAATCAGATTTTTGACCCATTTATAGATCGAAATTCCAAAGTTTCTTTTAACCCTAACAAACCCCACAAATCTTTTGTTCATATTATCACCCAACATAAACTCCTAGATGCTTGAAGATTATGTAATCCCACTACCAGGGAATATACTTTGTATTCCCTTGTTCACCATACCAGATCACGAATTGACTACTTTTTTGTATCCCATAATATATTCCAAGCCCTCATGAATGCAGAAATGGGCCCTATTCTGTTATTCGGTCATGCCCCTATTTCAAGTGGCCTGGATATATAGCCATGGGTAATGCTCCCAGAAGATGGTGTTTCAATAATACTCTTCTTTTGGATCCAGCATTTACCTCTTCCTTCACCACCTTTTTTAATGAATAGTTTTTGTTAAACCAAAATGACTCCATCCTTATCGACTATCTGGGATGCCTTTAAGGTCTCAGCAAAAGACTTCATTAAAGGTTATGTTGCCAAGAAACGTAAAATATTGCGTAAGCATATCAATACTAGCTTTCAAGACATAAAGAGACAGGAGAACTCCTACTATTCCTCTAACTCGAAAGATTGTCTAACCGCTCTCATAAAAGCTAAACTTCAATTTAACAAGGAGTCAACACATAATGCCTCATTGTACCTATTAAAATCTAGTGCGAAATTCTATAGAGGTAAACAAAGCTGGGAACATTTTGGCTAATTTGAAAATTAGACACAACAAACAAAACATTGAGTCTATCTATGATGAGCATTCGGTTTTAAAATTTAAGGATACAGAAATACTGAATGAATTTTCTCTTTTTTACAAGTCATTATATACTTCAGAAACGCACTCCACAGATCATTTGTGGTCACAATGTTTTTCCAACATTCAAAAACCCCCAACACAATCCACCTGATTTATCCTCCTTAGAATTGGATCTAACACAACAGGAACTTCTGGATGCGCTCCATCACCTTAAACAAGCATTTGCAATGATGCTGGGGTGGTGCCGAGTGATGCTGGGGTGGCGCCCAGTGATGCAGGGGTGGCGCCCAGTGATGCAGGGGTGGCGCCCAGTGATGCAGGGGTGGCGCCCAGTGATGCAGGGGTGGCGCCCAGTGATGCAGGGGTGGCGCCCAGTGATGCAGGGGTGGCGCCCAGTGATGCAGGGGTGGCGCCCAGTGATGCAGGGGTGGCGCCCAGTGATGCAGGGGTGGCGCCCAGTGATGCAGGGGTGGCGCCGAGTGACGCAGGGGTCGCGCCGAGTGACGCAGGGGTCGCGCCGAGTGACGCAGGGGTCGCGCCGAGTGATGCTGGGGTAGTTCCGAGTGGTGCTTTGGTGGCGCTGAGTGGTGCTGTGATGGCGCTGAGTGGTGCTGTGATGGCGCCGAGTGGTGCTGTGATGGCGCCGAGTGGTGCTGTGATGGCGCCGAGTGGTGCTGTGATGGCGCCGAGTGGTGCTGTGATGGCGCCGAGTGGTGCTGTGATGGCGCCGAGTGGTGCTGTGGTGATGCCGAGTGGTGCTGTGGTGATGCCGAGTGGTGCTGTGGTGATGCCGAGTGGTGCTGTGGTGATGCCGAGTGGTGCTGTGGTGATGCCGAGTGGTACTGTGGTGATGCCGAGTGGTACTGTGGTGATGCCGAGTGGTACTGTGGTGATGCCGAGTGGTACTGTGGTGGTGCCGAGTGGTACTGTGGTGGTGCCGAGTGGTGCTGCTGTGTTGATGCTGAGATGCAGGGGTGGCGCCCAGTGACGCAGGGGTCGCGCAGAGTGACGCAGGGGTGGCGCCCAGTGACGCAGGGGTGGCGCCCAGAGTGACGCAGGGGTGGCGCAGAGTGACGCAGGGGTGGCGCAGAGTGACGCAGGGGTGGCGCAGAGTGACGCAGGGGTCGCGCAGAGTGACGCAGGGGTGGCGCAGAGTGACGCAGGGGTCGCGCAGTGACGCAGGGGTCGCGCAGAGTGACGCAGGGGTCGCGCAGAGTGACGCAGGGGTCGCGCAGAGTGACGCAGGGGTCGCGCAGAGTGACGCAGGGGTCGCGCAGAGTGACGCAGGGGTCGCGCAGAGTGACGCAGGGGTCGCGCAGAGTGATGCTGGGGTAGTTCTGAGTGGTGCTGTGGTGGCGCTGAGTGGTGCTGTGATGGTGCTGAGTGGTGCTGTGGTGATGCCGAGTGGTACTGTGGTGGTGCCGAGTGGTGCTGCTGTGTTGACGCTGAGTGATGCTATGGTCGTGCTTAGTGATGCTGTGGTGGTGCTGAGTGGAAAGCGCGTGCACATGCACTCGGCGCAATCCGCCTGGTTTAGCTTTCCTGGTGTCAACTCTATACTCTCGACATCTGCAATGCCAGAGGCATTGGCAGAGGTCGAGACCTAACAACAGCATGCGGGTGGCATATACGTGGTGCTTTATAGACTCTTAACATAACACCATTGCACTCCACTGACAGACAAGAGACAACATACATCGCCATCATGTTGGAATGGAAAAAAGATAAGCAAACCTGGGGTCGGTTCTGTGGTGGTGACCAGGGCGCCCGAGAGACAAAAAAGACTGAAAAAAAAGAAAAACCATGCAAAGAAAACCCAACCCAAGTTGAAAAAAATCTCCAAACAAAAAGGGCTGTCAAATCAGAAACAGTTAAGAACAGGCTGAAAATCACCTGAGAAGCCCTGACCTCAGGGACATACTGATTTTGCCTGCCTGCCATGTAAAACTGTTTGCAGATGTGCTTATTGCAGTTGGTGACTACAAATGGTTTGTTTGATTTGGGTTTCTTCCTTTTTTTTCTAAAGCGAAATGTAAGTCCAGGCACGTTCACCTCCTGAAGTCATGTGGTGCCTTTAAACTGCCGAATGAAGGCATAACCCACTGGAGTTTTAGTAAAGTCTGACAAACTCAAATGCCTTATAAAACGAAAGGTATAGTCTATTTTTTGTAAAGGTAGACTAACTGCACATTCAAAAACACATCTTTAATTAGGTCTTATTGTAAACAGCATCAATACAATTTCCAAAATGAAAAGGCAGCCAGCAATTCCTGTAGCTGAAAAATAGTCCTGTGAACAAGTACAGATTTACACCAGCGCGAAAAATACCAGATTTATTCAAAGCCATATCACGGTTCGAGGTCTGAAAATGGCCATCCAGTCCTCCGCACCTAACTTTGCCGTAGGACAGGCAGTGACACTTTAGTTCTGTTTTGAGCCCAACCTCCAAGGACTATGGGGCAAAAACAACAACGAAACCCATGTAATGACTACACAGCATAACATTTGATGATACCATTTCGGTGTTTCTGAAATCAGGAAGTGCATGTAATATTTTTTAAAAATAACAACCCTTACTGAAAACGGCAAACACTCAAACGTTCGTGGTAGATGTGGGCGAGTCAACAAACCGGGAGAGCCACACGGCTCTATGAACCCAGGCATGAAACGAGCGAGCCCCGAAAAATTGTTGCCATGTAAATAATACAACAATCATGTTAAAATATGAAAACGTTTCTTCAAAATAAAAATGTGTGTGTTCAACGTGTGGAAAGCGTTTCATCTTAGTACATACATCTGTTGGGAGAAGAGATGAAATATATTGGGGCAAAGACTGGGGAAAGCACCAGACACGTGAAATTTAATCATCGGCCGATCCCCGGTGTAATAAAAATTCACAGGCCCCCTTGGGTGACTATTAACCAGGGGAGCCCAGGTACAAAAAGCGGCCACGAAATGAAAAGCGGCCGGGGAACGCATTCCTTTGAAGTGTGAAAGGCGGGAGCGCATTGGCGGGGGAGCAGCAGCTTTTGATGTGCGAGAGAGTGGGAGGGAACACCATACGGGGTGTGATTGAGAAGTGAGCTCAAGCACGCGCTGGGGAAGCGTCGCGCTTGAGTAACTCACATGCATTGGGGACAATCCTCGCTGGTTTCAAGAGCTGTTTTGCCTACTATTCTCTCGCAGAACTACGCATTCGCGTTGGTTCAGCGAGACCTAAAAAGATAAAGCACCAGGACCAGACAGTTTCCCCGTTGAATTCTTTCTTAATTTTTCCGAATTATTACTGCCCAAACTACACTCCCTGTTAAACTCTTTTTGTTCCATGAATAGTTCCGTTGGCTCTTTTTCAGACGCGCACATTTGCCTCATCCCTAAGGCGGGCAAGAATTTAAAGTACTGTAAAAACTACAGACCCATCTCCCTTGTTAACATGGATTACAACATTTTCTCCAAAGCACTAGCTCTTCGTTTAGGTTCCTATTTACCAAATTTATTAGGTAAACAGCAATCCGGCTTTGTCAAGGGACAACTTATAGCAGATGACACACAACTCTTTTTTGACATTTTATCCAAATCTTCCCATCTACTCCTATCAGACTCCCGAGGCGGAAGCCGGGACCCCGTTTTAGAATTTGCTTTAAAAGTTTTAAAACTGTGCAAAATTTGATTTGATTTATTTTAAAAGTGACTGCTGTTGATACCTGCTCGCGCTCTCCACGATCCTCCTGATCCTCCATTGCAGCCGATCAGGTGCTGTTTGGAGACGGAAAAAGGACTGGATTGGACTAACGCGGAGCCGCCATCTTGGGAGGGTTTCAGGGTCGGCGGGCCAGCTGTCGGGACATCACCTGACCCAACCGCACCTGTAAAAAATGAGCTCACCTGCCCGGCCGCGCAGCGGGAGCGCCGCTGGCGCACCAAAGGCAAGCCAGTCTGCGCCCGTCCGCGCCAGGAGGTGGGAGACGCCGCTCATTATACCACTGGGGCTCGAGCCCCTATGTACTATACTTATTCCGGAGCAGCACTACGCAAAATAGGGTCCGTCACACCAAGCAAGCATGGGCCGGGAGATGCTGTAACTTCGCTTTCCCTGCCATACTGGAGGGCCCTGTATCGTGCATCTCATGTGGTTTTCAAAGCCTCCAGGGGGACTTATCTATAAAGGACCTACAAACTGATTTCCTCCAAAACCAGCTGAGCTCAAAATATATCCTGTGTAACGTTCGATCGCTTGTTAAACACTCTATAGAGATCTGGGGCATGATTTCCACCCTGTCCCTGGACCTATGCTTCCTAACAGAGACCTGGCTAACCCCTACCAATCTACCGGCCATTAATCTCGCCATACCAGCTGATTATAAATTCATTCACCTAGACAGAACTGGGAAATTAGGGGGGGGGGGCATAGGAATTGCCTTTAAAAGTCATCTCAAAGTGCAATGGACCTCATCCAACTGCAATAACCTAATGGAACTAGGCATTTTCAAAGTGTTGGTGTCCCCGTCAGTATCCTGGGACGGGGCATTGCTTTACCGACCTCCCGGTCCCAAAACCAATTTCTCAACTGCCCTGACAGAATTCATTGCCATGCAGGTTTTGGCTTCTGGCAATTTCATCCTTCTGGGAGATTTTAACTTCTATGGAGAAGATGTGATAAATCCTGAAATAATGAGGCTCATTTCCAACCTGAGCGATATCAGACTATCACAGAAGGTGTCCGGCCCTACTCACAAGGCAGGCTATACCCTGGATCTTATTTTCACTAACTCAGAACAGCTAAAAGTATCCCAGCCACTCCACCTTACCTGGTCAGATCACTGTTTGATTCAATTCTCCCTTAGGCACCAATTTGGGCCAACACAAAGGAATTTTCATATGCAAAAAAAGGTAACAAAAAAAGGCCATGGCATAAATTAACATTGGATAGATTCACTGAGACATTCACCCAAGTCTTCACTGATTTTGAGCAAAGTGGCCAAGATCCTACAGCCATGCTATCCAGGTTCAATTCTGTCTTAATCAAAACATTTGATGTGGTCATTCCTCTAAAAACCAGTCAACCCCTCTTCAAGGCGGCCTTCTGCCCCTTGGTATTCTGGCGAATTGAAAAATATGAAGTCCACTTGCAAAGTTCTTGAGAGAAGATGGAGAAGGACAAAACTATCCGAAGATAAGATTGCCTATAAAGCGTCATTATCTCACTACCATAAATCAATAAAAATCACCAGATGCACTTACCTTCATACCCAAATCGAAATATCCAGAAACTCCTCTAAAGCCTTATTTGACATTGTCAAGGAATTCTCTGCCCCCCAGCATGCAAACATGCACCGCTTGAATCCCAAATACTATGCGACTCCATAGCGAATTCTTTCCATGAAAAAATATCCAAAATATATGCCAACTTCCCAGTCACCTGTATTAATAACCTAAGAACAAATGCAAATCCAGAAACTTACCCCTCACCCACTATATGTCACTATACATACTCAGTTTGAGACCATTTCACTTGCAGATACAAACAATCTACTGCTAGCAGCAAAATCAGGCTCACCAGCCGACTTATGCCCACCTAGCATAATGGCCCTTCTTTCCCCAACCTGTGCCCCTATAATCCCAAAAATTCTCAACGCTTCCATTCTTACCGGCCTTACCTGGAAAGAGGCCTATGTCCGTCCCATTCTAAAAAAGCCATCAGCGGATCCCCAGGGGCTCAGTAATTACAGACCAATATCTCGGTTACCCCTACTCGGTAAATTGCTGGAATCAGCAATAAATACACAACTCAGTCAGTATCTGGAATCCAACGATATTCTTGATCCATCCCAGTCGGGCTTTCGCCCAGGCTTTAGTACAGAGACGGCCATATTGGCAGTAACTGACTCGCTGAGACTTACCCTCGATGCCGGAGGATCCACGATCTTGATCCTCCTAGATCTCTCCTCATCATTCAACACTATATCCCATCAACGACTAGTGGAGAGATTGCTTGAGTGCGGTATCAGGGGGTACAGCCTTACAGTGGCTGAGAAAGTTTCTAACGGACAGATGGCAAACCACCACACTTGGTCCGTTTGTCTCCCATAAAAAGTTCTTGCTGGACAAAGGGGTGCCTCAGGGTTCATGCCTAAGTCCGACCCTCTTTAACATGTACTTGGTCCCCCTGGCCAAGATAGTATAACCTTTCGGCTTCGAGATAATATCATATGCCGATGATACACAGCTGCTGTTCCCAATAGGCTTAAATACCAAAGACGAGAAACTTCGTTTCGCTGGCGGAATGTTAGCAATTGCAGACTGGATGAGGAAGCGCTGTCTCCAGCTCAACCCGGGAAAAACTGAGCTCATGATTTTAGGCAAAGATGCCCCCTCTTGGACATCTGACTCGTGGCCTCCCCAACTGGGTGAAGCCCCAACTCCGTCCGCCTCAGTGAAGAGTCTGGGAATCCAGCTGGACTCAAAACTTACTATGAAAGACAACGTTAAGAACATCTCAGGATCTTGCTATTATAGCTTGCGCCTACTACGTAGAATACTTCCCTATCTACCACTTGAACATCGTAGAACTGTAGTCCAGGCAATGGTTATTATTCGGCTCGACTACGGTAATGCCCTGTTGGCTGAAGGAGGTGCCACCACCTTAAAAAAACTTCAGGTAATACAGAACACTGCTGCTAAAATGCTCCTAAATCGCCCTCCTGGATCCCCATTCCTTTCTTTACTCAGACAACTGCACTGGTTACTGGTGGAAAAAAAATCTGTTGGCTGCTAAGGGGTTTTCCCCTCCTGTGCTGAAAATGCTTGAATACTATAGTTTCATGACAAGGTCAACTCGTCATAAGCACAGCGCAGGTAACACCCATGACGAGTTGACCTTGTCATGAGCATGGAAGAGGTTAAGGTCTGTTGTCTCGCCTTTAAAGCACTTAAAGGCTCGGGACCACGCTATCTCCAAAACAAACTTTTCAAACAAATATCAGAATGCAATCTAAGATCAAATGCTTTAGCTCTCTTGAAAGTCCCACGCATCCGAATAACACGCACAGCCTCTTATATTGCCCCCAAATACTGGATAACGCTCCCGGTGGCCCTGCGAAAATCCACTTACTATTTGTCTTTCAGGAAACAATTAAAAACTTTTTTGTTCTAAACTTGTTTTTTTGCAGACTATTTCTCCGCTCCCCTTCTGGTATCCCCTTGGTAAGCGCTGAGATGCCCCAGGGTGAGTCATCCCCTCGCAGCAATAGCATTAGACGCGGAAAAAGCGTTTGATAGAGTTGAATGGCCTTACCTATTTTTTACCCTTTGATGGTTTAGTTTTAGCCCTAAATTTATCTCCCTAATCTCTCTCCTCTACTCCAACCATCGCACTGCTGTTTGCGCTAATGGTCTAATCTCTCATTTTTTAGGTCTCGCCTAGACGAAAGCAAAAGCGAAGCTTTTGCTGTCTATGCGAGACAACTTATGTTGCCACTTTTCTGGGAATATTGTGGACATCAGACTGTTACGAGCTTTTTCTGCTGTAGTTAGGCTGTCACGAGCTTCTCCTTTGGAGATTTGACCTCGTGAGCGCGCCTTGACTGCATCTAATGGGCTCTTCCTTTAGTCAGTTTCACTTTGACGCCTGCACTTTCAGAGTGAAATGAAACAATGTGTCTGGTAGTTGTTCATGTGGAGTGCCTTCTGAGTTCGTGAGCGCGCCTTGACTGCATCTAATGTGTGTGGCTTTTTTTTTCAACGTGGCCCGGGCGCTTGCTTCAGTCAGTTTCGCTTTTAAGGTGCAGGCGTCAATGGGTCTGGTACTTGTTTTATTTCAATTTAATGCTCTTTGGAACAACAATTTTATATTACTTGTGTGTATTACCACTGGCCAGAATTTCAAAGACTTATATTCACGCAGGTGAAATAATACTATTGTGATTAGGGCCGATTTTTGGAGTCTGACCGTTCAGAGTGCAGAGTGGAGCTTCAGAGTGGAGCTTCAGAGTGGAGCTTCAGAGTGGAGCTTCAGAGTGGAGCTTCAGAGTGGAGCTTCCGAGTGGAGCTTCCGAGTGGAGCTTCCGAGTGGAGCTTCCGAGTGGAGCTTCAGAGTGGAGCTTCAGAGTGGAGCTTCAGAGTGGAGCTTCCGAGTGGAGCTTCAGAGTGGAGCTTCAGAGTGGAGCTTCAGAGTGGAGCTTCAGAGTGGAGCTTCAGAGTGGAGCTTCAGAGTGGAGCTTCAGAGTGGAGCTTCAGAGTGGAGCTTCAGAGTGGAGCTTCAGAGTGGAGCTTCAGAGTGGAGCTTCAGAGTGCAGAGTGGAGCTTCAGAGTGGAGCTTCAGAGTGGAGCTTCAGAGTGGAGCTTCAGAGTGGAGCTTCAGAGTGCAGAGTGGAGCTTCAGAGTGGAGCTTCAGAGTGCAGAGTGGAGCTTCAGAGTGGAGCTTCAGAGTGCAGAGTGGAGCTTCAGAGTGGAGCTTCAGAGTGGAGCTTCAGAGTGGAGCTTCAGAGTGGAGCTTCAGAGTGCAGCTTCAGAGTGCAGCTTCAGAGTGGAGCTTCAGAGTGGAGCTTCAGAGTGCAGCTTCAGAGTGGAGCTTCAGAGTGGAGCTTCAGAGTGGAGCTTCAGAGTGGAGCTTCAGAGTGGAGCTTCAGAGTGCAGGGTGGAGCTTCAGAGTAGAGCTTCAGGGTGGAGCTTCAGAGTGCAGAGTGGAGCTTCAGAGTAGAGCTTCAGGGTGGAGCTTCAGAGTGCAGAGTGGAGCTTCAGAGTGGAGCTTCAGAGTGCAGAGTGGAGCTTCAGAGTAGAGCTTCAGAGTGCAGAGTGGAGCTTCAGAGTGGAGCTTCAGAGTGGAGCTTCAGAGTGGAGCTTCAGAGTGGAGCTTCAGAGTGCAGAGTGGAGCTTCAGAGTGGAGCTTCAGAGTGGAGCTTCAGAGTGGAGCTTCAGAGTGGAGCTTCAGAGTGGAGCTTCAGAGTGGAGCTTCAGAGTGGAGCTTCAGAGTGGAGCTTCAGAGTGGAGCTTCAGAGTGGAGCTTCAGAGTGGAGAGTGGAGCTTCAGAGTGGAGCTTCAGAGTGCAGAGTGGAGCTTCAGAGTAGAGCTTCAGAGTGGAGCTTCAGAGTGCAGAGTGGAGCTTCAGAGTGGAGCTTCAGAGTGCAGAGTGGAGCTTCAGAGTAGAGCTTCAGAGTGCAGAGTGGAGCTTCAGAGTGGAGCTTCAGAGTGGAGCTTCAGAGTGGAGCTTCAGAGTGGAGCTTCAGAGTGGAGCTTCAGAGTGGAGCTTCAGAGTGGAGCTTCAGAGTGGAGCTTCAGAGTGCAGAGTGGAGCTTCAGAGTGGAGCTTCCGAGTGGAGCTTCAGAGTGGAGCTTCAGAGTGGAGCTTCAGAGTGGAGCTTCCGAGTGGAGCTTCAGAGTGGAGTTTCAGAGTGGAGATTCAGAGTGCAGATTCAGAGTGCAGATTCAGAGTGCAGATTCAGAGTGGAGCTGCAGAGTGGAGCTGCAGAGTGGAGCTTCAGAGTGCAGAGTGGAGCTTCAGAGTGGAGCTTCAGAGTGCAGAGTGGAGCTTCCGAGTGGAGCTTCCGAGTGGAGCTTCCGAGTGGAGCTTCCGAGTGGAGCTTCCGAGTGGAGCTTCCGAGTGGAGCTTCCGAGTGGAGCTTCCGAGTGGAGCTTCCGAGTGGAGCTTCCGAGTGGAGCTTCCGAGTGGAGCTTCCGAGTGGAGCTTCCGAGTGGAGCTTCCGAGTGGAGCTTCAGAGTGGAGCTTCAGAGTGGAGCTTCAGAGTGGAGCTTCAGAGTGCAGAGTGGAGCTTCAGAGTGGAGCTTCAGAGTGGAGCTTCAGAGTGGAGCTTCAGAGTGGAGCTTCAGAGTGGAGCTTCAGAGTGGAGCTTCAGAGTGGAGCTTCAGAGTGGAGCTTCAGAGTGGAGCTTCAGAGTGGAGCTTCAGAGTGGAGCTTCCGAGTGGAGCTTCAGAGTGGAGCTTCAGAGTGGAGCTTCAGAGTGGAGCTTCAGAGTGGAGCTTCAGAGTGGAGCTTCAGAGTGCAGAGTGGAGCTTCAGAGTGCAGAGTGGAGCTTCAGAGTGGAGCTTCAGAGTGGAGCTTCAGAGTGGAGCTTCAGAGTGGAGCTTCAGAGTGGAGCTTCAGAGTGGAGCTTCAGAGCGGAGCTTCAGAGTGCAGATTCAGAGTGGAGCTTCAGAGTGCAGATTCAGAGTGGAGCTTCAGAGTGCAGAGTGGAGCTTCAGAGTGCAGAGTGGAGCTTCAGAGTGGAGCTTCAGAGTGGAGCTTCAGAGTGGAGCTTCAGAGTGGAGCTTCAGAGTGGAGCTTCAGAGTGGAGCTTCAGAGTGGAGCTTCAGAGTGCAGAGTGGAGCTTCAGAGTGCAGAGTGGAGCTTCAGAGTGCAGAGTGGAGCTTCAGAATGCAGAGTGGAGCTTCAGAGTGTCAAGAGCAATGCCAATAGCTCTAACTTTAACAAAGGCAAAACCATTGCATTGTAAATGCTTGTTATTTTACCGAATCACATGCTCATGCTGCTGCCTGGTTTGTCTACATGCACACAGGCAGAATCACTCGGTACAAAATGGCTCCTGTTCACTCGTCAGTACGGTCTTGCGCCGCCCCACCTTCCCCCTGCCAAATACATTCATTCCAAATACTGCTTATTTTCATATCAGACTGACTTCTCACATCTGGGATAGCAGGGGCACCTTCCACAGTGATTAGTGCTTCACAAAAAATAATTCTCGGCTAGCGCTCAGAAGCCTTGAAGCTTTGATTGAATGACACTGCAGTTTGATGCCCCGCTCGTTTTTTGATGCTATGCGTTCCAGACACTGATTTTATTAAGACTCACTTGGAGCTCTAAACTGTCACTTGATCTTTCTTTGGGTCATTTCGTTTGCCCGGAAGGACTAACATATCTGTGAAACCCTCTTCTTTTATAGTTTGAGCATCGTCTTCGTTTAGCAGGATAACATTATACATTTGAAAATACAAATATCCGGGAAGAGCAGAGAGCAAATCTCCGCGATGTTGGGCATTCTCCTATCATAAAGGAAGCGTGTTGGTGGGACCTGTGGCATCTAACGCATCATTTAACCCTATATGCGTTGGCACCTACCACAATAATGTATAGGATGAGTTTGTTCCGTTCCCGTTTTTAATTTGATGTAAAACTCAAATCACTGCACACTCTCTACTACACACTCTCTACTACACACTCTCTACTACAGTCACTACTCTCTACTACACACTCCCTACTACAGTCACTACTCTCTACTACACATTCTGCTACACACTCTCTACTACAGTCACTACTCTCTGCTACGCACTCTACTCTCTACTACACTCTACTACACACTCTCTACTACACACTCTACTACACACTCTCTACTACAGTCACTACTCTCTGCTACGTACTCTACTCTCTACTACACACTCTACTACACACTCTCTACTACACACTCTCTACTACAGTCGCTACTCTCTACTACACACTGTACTACACACTCTACTACAGTCACTACTCTCTACTACACACTACTACACACTCTACTACAGTCACTACTCTCTACTACACACTCACTACACACTCACTACTACAGCCACTACTCTCTTCGACACACTCTATACTAGACACTCTCTACTACACACTATCTACTACAGTCACTACTCTCTACTACACACTGTACTACACACTCTACTACAGTCACTACTCTCTACTACACACTACTACACACTCTCTACTACAGTCACTACTCTCTACTTCACACTCTACTACACACTCACTACACACTCACTACTACAGCCACTACTCTCTTCGACACACTCTATACTAGACACTCTCTACTACACACTATCTACTACAGTCACTACTTACTACACACTCTACTACACACTCTACTACACACTCTACTACACACTCTACTACACACTCTACTACACACTCTACTACACACTCTACTACACACTCTACTACACACTCTACTACACACTCTACTACACACTCTACTACACACTCTACTACACACTCTACTACACACTCTACTACACACTCTACTACACACTCTACTACACACTCTACTACACACTCTACTACACACTCTACTACACACTCTACTACACACTCTACTACACACTCTACTACACACTCTACTACACACTCTACTACACACTCTACTACACACTCTCTACTACACACTCTCTACTACACACTCTCTACTACACACTCTCTACTACACACTCTCTACTACACACTCTACTACACACTCTCTACTACACACTCTCTACTACACACTCTCTACTACACACTCTCTACTACACACTCTCTACTACACACTCTCTACTACACACTCTACACTACACACTCTACACTACACACTCTACACTACACACTCTACACTACACACTCTACACTACACACTCTACACTACACACTCTACACTACACACTCTACACTACACACTCTACACTACACACTCTACACTACACACTCTACTACACTCTACTACACACTCTGCTACACACACGCTCTACTACACACTCTACTACACACCCTCTACTACTCTCTACTACTCTACTACACATTCTCTACTACTCTACTACACACTCACTACTTTCTACTACACTCTACTACAGACTCTCCACTCTCTACTCCACACTCTCTACTCCACACTCTCTACTTCAATCTCTCTACCTCAATCTCTCTAATTCAATCTCTCTACCTCAATCTCTCTACTTCAATATCTCTACTTCACATTCTGTATTACACACTCTCTACTACACACTCACTACTCTCTACTACACACTCTCTACTACACACTCTACTACACTCCCTACTACACATTCTCCTACACACTCTACTACACACTCTACTACACACTCACCACTCTACTACACACTCACTAGTCTCTACTGCTCACTCTCTACTACACTCTCTACTACACACTCTCTACTACACACTCTCTACTACACACTCTCTACTACACACTCTCTACTACACACTCTCTACTACACACTCTCTACTACACACTCACTACTCTCTACTACACACTCACTACTCTCTACTACACACTCTACTACTCACTTACTACTCTCTACTCACTCTCTACTACTCACTACTACTCTCTCTACTACTCACTACTACTCTCTCTACTACTCTCTCTACTACTCACTCTCTACTACTCACTCTCTACTACTCACTCTCTACTACTCACTCTCTACTACTCACTCTCTACTGCTCATGACAATGCCATTTATTTATCTGTTTCCAAAACCAACACCTAAATAAAACATTTGTCATTTACAATGCCAAAAGCGCTAACTTTTGCAAAGGCGAGACCGTTGCATTGTAAATGCTTGTTTATTTAGGTAGAGGAGTACGTCAAGGTAGCCCCCATTTCCTTTTTTTTCAACTTGGCTTTAGAACTGTTTCTTTCTAAAATACATCAGAATCCACATATACATTGCTTTAAAACACCAACTTCTCTTGTAGCTTATGCCGATGACATCTTGCTTTTTATGTAACGACTGAATGACTATTCCTTTTCCTCCATTTCTGGTTACAAATTAAACAGCGATAAGTGCAAGATTTTGCCCCTAACCAAGTACACTTTCAAAGCGGACTTTACCCCTTCTAACTTCACGTGGAGTCCCAACCATATTAAATATTTAGGGTTACACTTTACTTCTTTAATTCCTGACAGTAGCTTTATGCATAAATAAATGTATTCAAAAGATTTTAGAGTTAATTGCTAAATGGCATCCTCTTTACTTACCTTGGTGGGGTCGCCTAGACACTATAAAGATGATGCTCTCCCCCATAGTATTATACACCATCTCCATCACCCCAGTCCCCATTTCTACTAAACAATTTTAAAAAGTTCATTCCATCCTCTCCTCCTTTTTGTGGTGTAATAAGAGATCTCGTATATCTATATCAAAATTAAGATGTCCTAAAACAGAAGGAGTCAATTTTCCCAATTCTTCCGACAATCAAAAGCACTCCTTTTACGTCAAGCTTCATATTGGCTGCTTGACACCATAGAAGACTGTCCTTCATGGACCTCAGTTGAACGCTTATTTCTATCTCCTTTCAAGAGTATCTTTTTTTCTCTCGCAAACCTCAATCCCTCTCCACTCCGATAACCAAACTGACTTCCTAACTCCTTGGGCCAACTTCTCCTTAAATTCATGGGACTCAATTCTTTCCTCAACTCAACATACGTAATAAACCTTTCTACTGGAAGATCTGGAGGCAAAAGGGTTTAATTTGGATTCATCAATTATGTTCACAATCAGAATTTATGTCCTTTTCCATACTTAATCAGTTATTTGGCTTGCCTGCCTCTTTTAACTCTAAATATAACCGCCTTAAAAGGGCTGTGTTAGATATATACACTCAATTTACCACTACACCTGTTAATGTTCATACTCCCGATTCATCTGAACGCCTCCACACCCTGTTGCTCACCTTGCCCAAAGCATAAATTAATAAATACATCCACTATTTATAATTATTTACAATGTACTGACACTATAAGACAAATCTAAAATAGTGACTGCATGGGAACATGATTTTAAAACATCCTGGCCATTGTCTTTCTGGAGCAACATTTGGACTAAGATACGAACATCTTCCAGAGCAGCTAATATAACGCAAACATTGTTTTTTGTATATAATAGACTTTTACTATTCCCGAATACCTTAAGTAAACGGTTTTCCACTACTGGATACTTGTTGGACATGCTCATCCCCAAATGCTGATTTGTTTCACATGTTATTTTGGTGCTCATTTGTGCAGTTTTTGGAAACGTGTATGGTCTCAAATTAATTTAATTTTTGGTACTACTTATCTTTTTCCTTCATTCATGTATTCTTGGGAAGTCTTTCACCTATTAGGAACAATTTTACATTCAATGTCAAAATTATTGATTTGTCATTAGTGGTTGCTTTTTAGCAAATTACTAAGAACTGGAAAGATTTCACTAAAATCAAGGCTTGGTGGTATGCTATATGCCATAATCATAGGTTATATATCTCCTTTGTCTATACTATACATATGGCAATGAAACGTTTAAAATTATGGTCACCTGTTACATTGTACATTGATGCAAGTGCCAAAATAATTTCCCTATTGCAACCCGCTCAACAAGAAGTGCTTAAGCCACCATGAATCCCCCAAATGGTCCTCAGTTTTTTACTTTAATATTAACTAAATTTCCTTTTTACCACTTTGTTTTCACTTTTTCCACTCAATAATCAAATTCATGTATTTCTGTTGGGAGTGATTTTGTAATGTAATGACCAGTGATTAATCTTATATATTGTATATTGACACCTTTCTTCTTTTAATAAAACGTTTTCTGAACTTAAAAATGGATTAAGGGCAAGTAACGTTTCCTCTACTTTCATATTATTGGTGCACCTCATCAGTTGGTCTCATGAGAGTCCCATAAGGGACCAAAATCACACAAGCGCACTATTCCCCTTAAAACATGCCATAAAGTTTGTTTCTTCTTTGCCTTGAATCCTACAAAAGAATGTATGTCTTTCCAATACAATGGTTATCTTCCTCCCAAAGTGACTCTGCAAAACGCCTGAGTATACACATCCTCAAGATTATCATCATATTTTTCCTTCTGTGAAGGCGTGACTAAATTCTCATACTCTCCTGCCATGTACACCTAGGTTGTGCAAAAGAATATGTGGCTTCCTCAACAGGGAAAACTATTCATCCCCAATTGCTATCAAATAAGACTGGAACAACTTCTCCCATTCTTTCCATGGCACAATAGGCTCACCAACTTCATCCAGGAAAGGTGGGGGGTTGCACCAAATTTGCAACTGCCATGGGACTACTCTGCCGTAGAAAACTAAATAACATTTTAGACTTAGAAATGCTTAATTTGACCTAAATACTTAATCAGAGCTGTAAAAATTATTTCTTGATAATTAACAAGCACACAAATAGAGTCAACTGAAAAGGAAGGAACAGTTAATGATCCATCTGCAAGATTATGTGCACATTTAACATTAACTAACACATCCTTCAAAACTGTTGGATAGCAAAATGTTAACAGATAGTGCACCCTGCAAAAGGAAATAATGTTTTTCAAAACTATTGGGGAGGAAAGAATTAACGTCTTAATCAGAATTGGCTTCCAGGAAAGGGGTGGTTCGTTCAGTCATTAGAAGATTTCATAAAACCCACCGGACGCTCAATTTCACTACAATTATGAATTTAATTTAATTTAATTTGCGTGTTTATATAGCGCTAGAATCACTCCCGGGGGAGTATCTCCGCGCTTCGACCGCTGCGAAACCCTTCCTGGCTTCCCTGAGAGATGGTCCCTTAATGGGTATCTCCAGGGTGAGACCAGGCATCCCCGGCGGTCTGGTGGGGCCGTTAGTGAAGATGAGGCAAGCTAATGCCCAGAGTTGCCGAGTGTGATCGCTGATCAGAGTGGGCACCGAGGCGAGAGAATTATCGAGTCCGCTGACCCTGGTCCAGAAACCTGCCGCGCCGGGAATCGAACCCTGGTCCCGGGCTGTCCTCTGCTCGCGGGTCTGCCGCCTCTAACCAGTGAGCCACACTACCTCACTCCTATAATTACTAAAATGTACCTGGAGCATAGGGCGACTCTTTTTCTCCCGAACATTGGCACCTGAGAGCAAGCTATCCCACAATTGAGGTTTACACTTCTATAGCAATACCATATGGGTAGCTGACCGAAGACAGGGGTGAGGCTGAAGCGCTATCCCCAGGACAGCTGATTCAATGTTCACTAATCTTTGCCAGTGAAGAAAGTAGGTGACTCGTGGCCAATGAAAAGATAAGTTTACCAGTTCGAGAAGATCAACCTCAAAACACCACGGTAAAAAACAATCTCAGTTCAACAGTCCTCACATCTCGAACAAAACAATGGAATGTGCAACTCCTGGGTAAGGGACCAAGAAATATACCAATACTAAAAGAAATATATATCCATCTCAAAGCAAATCCCGTAGCACTAACAAAAGTCAAATCCGGGCACAGACTCCAAATTTCCTCACTGCAATGTTTATTTGATTTTCCCACTCATGTCCATGACGCAATTCACCCAAAACAATGGCCTTGCTCACATACGCACTGCATAGTCAAGCTGGGTCTTTTATATTCACCACGTGATCAGGGCATGTTAGCAATGGTAACTGACAGACTGCTACTTTCTCAAAATCACACGTTTTTCAGAGGAAAATAATGGTAAAAACAATCTGATGTATGGACATAAATGGGTACAGGCCTAATAAATATATTCTTGATGTGCAAAACTTGATTTAAATACAGGTCTCAATATATTATACTTTGCATCAGTTAAACAAATATTTTAAAACTATAATGATTGGGGCGGGGCACCGCCTCGGGTTGCTTCAGGATGAATACAAGACCCTAACACGTGACAGAGCAAAGACGCAACATGCTACTACGCAGAGTAGAGTCTATGAACACGGCGATAAGGCCGGGAAGTTGATGGCCTGGCTGGAGAAGGGTGATTGGGGATCTCGGTTGGTGCCGGAGCTGCGCATTGCGGGTGATGCGATCACGTCAGACCCCCAGTTAATTGCTGACGAATTTGCCCGTTATTTTGAGGAGGTTTATACCTCGATAGGGGACTTTACGGAGGTAGAAAATGCGGATATGATTCGAGATATTCCAATGCAGACTGTCTGCTGAACATAGGGAATTTCTGGATTCTGCCCTCACCAACGAAGAGGTGGCGATGGCTATCAGGGGGGTTCGCTCCGGTAGGGCTTCGGGCCCAAACGGTCTCCCCATTGAATTGTTTAAAGTCCACTCTAACCGTTTGGCCCCTCACCTCAAAGATATGTATCTTGAGAGTAGGGACCGCGGCGAGTTGCCTTAGGATCAACGTATTGCCAATATAGTGCTTATCCATAAAGATGGTAAGCCGCGTCTGGACTGTTAGTCATACCGTCCGATCTCCCTGTTCAACGTAGAGCCCAAAGTGTTAGCCAAGCTGCTCGCCGCCCGACTGGTGAAGGTCATCACGACGTTGGTACATCCCTACCAGTCCGGTTTTATGCCGAGTCGGAACACCGCCCTTAATCTTAGACGGCTCCACGGGGTGGTGGCGGGTGTTTCTCGCATCCATGAACCTGCGGTGTTGTTGTCCCTGGATGCCACTATGGCTTTTGATCGGGTGGAGTGGCCTTATCTCTTTGCGGTTTTGGGGAAGTTGGGGTTTGGCCCCGAATTTATTGGTTGGGTTCGCCTTCTCTACTCTGCACCCTTGTCTCGCGTGGTCGTCAACAACCACAGATCCTGCGACTTTCCCTTGGGAGGGGCATTTGTCCGGGTTGCCCTCTCTCCACTCTTGTTCGCCCTTGCACTGGAGCCGCTTGCGGCTTGGGTGCGGTGGGACCGATCGATTAAGGGACTGCGTTGGACGCCGGAGTGGGAAGACAAGATCTCTCTCTATGCTGATGACATCCTTTTGTATCTGACCTCCCCTCGCAGTTCCCTGGTGGTTTTCATGGATATTCTCTGTCTATTCGGGAGATATTCTGGCTTCGCTATTAACTGGGCGAAGTCGGTCCTTTTTGTGTTAAGTGGTGATCCGCCTAGGGTTCCGGCGAACTGCCATGTGAAACTGGAATTGACCAGTTTTCGCTACCTGGGGATCCAGAAAACAAAAGACCCTAACGTGCCTTTTAGTTTGAATCTGTTACCCCCGTTGGGCAGATTGCGAGGTGTTGTTGCTAGATGGAAAGGCTTGCTGATCTCTTGGTTGGGTCGCGCGGTCCTCTTTAAGATGATGGCCCTCCCGCGCTTTTTGTACGCCCTGCAGAATTCCTTTGACCCGGTGCCCTCGTCTTATTTTAATGAGATTGAATCATTGCAGCGCTGCCTGCTGTGGGAGGGGAGGCCGCGTATTGCATTGTCAAAATTGATGTTGCCTTGGTACAACGGGGGTATCAGTCTGCATAATATCAGGAAATACTATTGGGCGTCTAAGCTGGCTCCTATCAATCACGCAATCTACGGCTCGCCAGTTGACACGGGCTTTGCGATGGATCGTGGCCAGGTGCTGTCTTGACATGGTTTTTGGCTCTATTTAGCAGTAGTATAGACTTTAATCTTGCTCACATCTAGGATATGTATTCCTAGCTTATGTTGGCCCTTTTAAGCCCTTTTTCCAGACCTAGAAGAGGATAGCTGCTTAATATGATGATAGATCCCTTATTCTTGACTCTAATCTGTCTATTGCCTATTGGCTTTGACATTCTTGCTTATAGTAGAGGTTGGATCCTGTGGTCCTGACTTTATATTACACATTGGTATGGTTTATGTAGGTACTCTGACAGAGCTAAAGGGTATTTCATCCTTCTCAGGCGTATAGGCCCAGAACTAGACAGACTCCATGTTGATGAAGCTGAGAGGCTTGCAAGGGTAAAGGTAAAGTTTATAGTTAAAGCTGTTGTTCGCCCTAAGCGGACCGGAGAGAACCGGCCAGAGCTGAATCTAATCAGGAAGTGTCCCTGGGCTCAGGTCTCTAGACGAAACAAGCAGCTGGTCACTGTGGGAGCGTCTAGCGCAAGGAGCCTGGTGCATGGGATTGGTGGGAGGAAGCTGCTGGCTGGAACTTTCCATGAGGAAACAGCATTCTATATCAGTGAAGTGCAGAGGCGGAGTCAGGGAGTCGAGCTGGAGTGGTAGAAGAGTGAGGAGCTGTTGGAGTAGAAGAGAGAGAGTTCAAGCTAGAGAGAGCTGAGTTGAATTGGAGAAGCAGAGAGTGTTGGTAGAGTTGGAGGAGTGGAACTGCAGGAGGAGAAGAGACAGAAAATGCTTGGAACAGAGAGAAGACAAACAGACAGTCAGTGAGCTGGAACTGAAGGAAGCAGTCAGAAGCAGTTGCTTATCAGGAGGAGTTGTGAATAGCTGGAGTCTGAAGTAATGCCTTTTAGAAGAGACTGAAGTAGAGGTTGGATTAACCTGTGGGAGCAGCTGGAGTTAATTGGACATTGGCACAGAAACCTTGAAACAGAGTGAACAAGCTAGTGGAATGAACAGTATCAGAACGGCCGAAACTATTAGATTGAAGTTGGAATGTGGAGAGAGAGTCTGTGGGGGAGAGAAATCCAGTGCAAAGTGATCAGCGCAGAGGTGTATCCAAGAGTGCAGGAAAGAGAGAGCCTGAGATGAGCCAAGACACAGACGAGAGAGGAGCCCAGATGACAGCTAGAACAAGACTTCACACTAATCAGGTGATATTGCTCCTGTCATATTAGTTTACTTCACACTTACATCTTAATCATGTCTTTATTCCCTAGGCTTTTGTATTGCTAATCCTTTTCCTTGCAGCGGTGTGTTCTATCTATAGTCTTTGTCAGTTACATGTGGATGTGTCCATTATAATACAGATTTGTGTATGTGCATTTTATCATTGTTAAAATAAACACACTGTTCTTAGTGAACTGACATGTGCCTTGTATTCTTGTTCGATCATAGTAATCTAGTTCTCCTAGTCAGACGTTGTTTGCATGAACGGATGTGAATCCCGGTCAGGTAAGGAGTGACTGAATAAGTAGGGAGGCAGGGAACAGTTGATGTCAAGAACAGAAGGCACATATTATAATTCGAACACTATACTAATTTCCATTGCCGTAGTTTTACCCTGAATAGATAACTACAGATTTCATCCCTGAGGATTCATAGGAAAGTGATCGTCGTTGGTACACGGCGTTAATGAGAGCACCTAAGGATAGGTGTGTAGGTCTGCCGGATTGTAGACCGTGTGTAAATGAGAGCACCGGAGGGATACGGTGCGGAGGCCTGCCAGATTGTAGGCCGTGTGTAAGTGAGAGCACCCAAGATTGAGGGGTGTGTAGGTCTGCTGGATTGCAGACCGGGTATAAATGAGAGCACTGGGACTGCAGACCCATGTGTGTAATGAGAACACCAGGTAGGATACTGGTGTGTAATGGTAGATAATCAGAACTGCCCCAGGGTAGATTAGTCTGGACCCATGTGGTCGCGAGACTATAAGGTATGAGTGTGGTGTAGGGCATGGATGTCCTTAGTAATCAGTAAGTATTCTTAGTATCCCTATAGATTTAGTGGTGTTTCTGATAATATGAGCTTGTATATTGCGAGTTCCCCATCCTCAGGTAGGTACCCAGGTGCCTGGATAGATGGTCCTGAGGAGGGATGTGGTTACGTTTTGGCTGGGTTAGAGGGGCCCCTAGGGGCGGATCCCATCTAAGCAGAAAATCTGGCCATTACAGGTGCCCGGGGGAGAGTACACCAGAGTGCTGTATGCGAGGTGCAGTCGTTTTCCTTTGGCGGGTCCTCAGTCTACGGCGACGAGGGTATGGCACGAGGCCAACAAGGCCCTCAAATGGGGAGGGCGTATAACACTGGCTACACCTCTATGGAGCTCGGAGATGTTGTTCACTCTCTGGAAATCGAAAGGGTTTGACCGTTGGGATTTGATTGGTATTACTCAGGTGCGTGATGTGTGGGGGTAAAGATAGGGTGTTGACGTTTGAGGAGCTACAGGCCAAATACCAACTGCATGATACGGAACGGTTTAGATACCTCCAGGTCAGTCACGCCCTACATTCTGTGATCCCCAGTGGAGTGACACCCCCAGGGGCTTCCCCGCTTGAAGACTGTTGGATGGCTATCTGCCCACCAAAGCAATATCGTTGACTTACAGGAAGCTCATTAACCACACTTAAGATCCCCTGGTCCGACTCAGGGAACAGTGGGTGGCGAATGGCTTGATGCTCGATGAGGAGGACTGGAGGGAGGCGGTGTCATCCCCTAGGGTAGTGGCGGTTCCGATGAGGCTCCGATAGGTCCAATTGCGGATTCTGCACCACTCCTACACTACGGATCCTGGCTTATTGAAAATGGGGTTGGCCCTATCCGGGGATTGTCGTTGAGGGTGTGGAGCGCCAGGTACATTCCTTCATATCCTATGTGAGCGCGAGAAGGTCCGTGGGTTTTGAAACAGAATACATCTGAAGATGAGTGAAGTTTGGGGAGTGCAGATCGAGTTGGAGGCATGCTGCTGTCTGTTGAATGTTTGGGAGCCCACGGACCTCTCAATTCATGGGTCACATTGGCTTGTGCGATAGCCATTCGTAATATTGCACAGCTCTGGGGTGCCTCTCGTGCGCCTCGGGTTGGGAAGTGGATGGAAGACCTCGACTGGTGTATGTTTCGGGAGAGGTCTGTGTAGGTGTCGAGGGGGCGACCCCACAAGTGGGGCAGGGTCTGGGGTGCCTGGAATGCGTACCGGGATGATATCTGCACGCCACCTGAGGTAGATCCAGATAGTGAGGAACCGGAAAACACCTAAGTCTGTTCTTCATAATTTTTGTTTCTATTTATTTATATCTATGGAGGTCTATGTTCTCACGGTATATATTTGCAGTCACTCAATGCGCTCTGGTCAGTTTCAAGTTGTGTAATGTTTTTATTATTGCTTAATAAAAAGAGGTTTAAAAAAAAAACTATAATGATATAAAAAGTGTGCAACATGCATGTGATACTTCCTGGAGTTACCTTCAGTATTGGCTAAATAGTGAAACTTGGGAAGAGGTATCTGCTCGTATTTGATGTCTTTAAATACCATTGTATTAATTATGCAAATACAAATCGACAAATATATAGACATAATATACTCAAGAAACAAATTTGAGCCAGTAGTGAGCTTAGTTATAGTCCGTACTTGGGCCAGTCTCAGATTAAAAAAACATCAACGAAGGATAACAAATTTCATAGTGTTTCCATATTAATCTACACGACAGTACTGCGGGTGTGTTTTTGCCACAAATATTTTCCCACCATCAAATATTATTCACCCAATTTTAACATTATCATAGTGAATCACCAGCAAACATTCTCAATACTGCTAGTCATTGTATTTAGACCATTTGTGCAAACTAAACAAAGTGCTACGCGAGAAAGGTGCATATTAAAAAAGTCATTGTAGGGAACTATCTAACAGCTTATCTTCTGTGCGAATTTTGGTTACTTAAAAATCCAGTTGTCTCATTAAATACACATATTAGCATTAACTTGTAATTATCCTACAGTTTGTGGAGATCTTCACTGATGTGGAGGCCATTGGGCGATTTGGAATATAATTCTAAGATATAGCGGGTCTCGAATTGACAAAGTAGTTTTAAACTGTTACCTCCTCTACTCAAACAGGGGATCGAGTCTATACCGGAGTACTTCAAACAATTTAGGTTAATGTTGTGGAATTGTTTGAAATGGCACACAACCCGGTAGGAGGGATCTGAGTTCAGCATTGCCCTCAAATGTTGTAAAATTAGAATATGCACTTTCAACTTGGTACTTCTCACATACAGTAGCTTGCAAGTGCATTCCATGACACAGCAAATTCAGTTCTGCATGTAAAAAGACCTTCCAGTTTTACTGGTCTTATACTATAAGCTGTGTGGTATTGCAATGTATTTACCCCAAAGCAGCAAGCCCTACAAGAACTATATTTAAAGAAGCCATTTCTAGATGAAAGCTAATTAGTAGTTTGGACTAGTTCAGGACTACTTTTAACAAAGGCACTGTTCATAGAGTATGTTTGACGAAAAGTTATGTTGGGTTTTTTGGAGAGTATGGAACCTATGATTGGATCAGTTAGCACAATTGGCCATTGCTTGTTTATAACAGATCTTATTTGTTTTTCTTGTCTTTTGTAGGTAGTGATTAGTCTGAAATTAATCTCATCACTATCCCTATTGCATTGGAGGTCTGGTTTCTTCTTAGTGCCAGTATTGACCCCAAATAGGATAAATTCCCTAGTCTTTTTGTTGGCCTTGCTAATCGCCCGGTCAATGGTATGGACTGAATATCCTCGATCCATTATTCTTCGCTTAGCCTTGTTTTGGCAATGAGCTAAATCACCATCTTGGCTACAGATCCTATGTAGTAATTATATAGATTAGATAGATATTCCACCAATTGGCCCCAAGGAGAGCGCGCTCTTTCACAGCGGGTGCTGGTTTTGAGGACGGACCAGTCCCCGTATTCAATATACCACCAATTTCTTCTTCACACGGAGGAAAACCGCACACCAAGGATTAGCGATAAGTTTCTTTATTGCAAGAGTGCAATTGTCATCACGCAACCACGCGTTTCAAACCCCACGGGTCTTGCTCACGGTGTGTGAGTCCTTTCTTTGTGTCTATTTATGGTTCTCCCATTATTGCCCATTAGGAGGCATTATGGGATATGTAGTTTGTCAGTTCTGGTTGGTTTTTCCATTGTTTAACTTTATCCACATGTTTGTATCTGTACAGTTTTTGTTCATGAAGCGAGATTTAGTTTCATTTCTGTTATTATATTTGTCCGCATGGTGCCAGGGTGTTGATTGAGTAGTTTTTCGCATGAATCGGCGCCTTCGTTCTTCATTGAATCCCAAACTTGATTGATAGCATTAATGTTTCTTTAGACATATATTAGTTATATGATTTATATTGAGGTTATAGCAGTTGTTACTATTGTTGTTTTTATTCTACTCAAAGCCTTCGATTAGTATCTATAGGCAGTTTCAGTCAACCTTTTGATTTTTATCCAGTTTGGCCACTTTTTAACTCTAGTATTGGCTTAGTGCCCCATAATGTTCATTGTCGTTATTGTTGACGTTTGGAATCCAGCGCATGATTGTATTGCGCACTTATCCCAGATGTACATGCAGTTCCTCATCCGCATTCAGACCAAATGGAGTCTTAGTTTTAAATCGAATTATCATTTTTGATTCCAGTCTCCGTAATTTTAGGGTTCGGTCACCCCCTCTCCCAAGTTCTCCCATTATTGTGCTAATGGGCAATAATGGGAGAACCATAAATAGACACACAAAGAAAGGACTCACACTGTGAGCAAGACCCGTGGGGGTTAAAACGCGTTGGTGGTGGTTGGGTGATGACAATTGCACTCTTGCAATAAAGAAACTTATTGCTAATCCTTGGTGTGCGCTTTTCCTCTGTGTGAAGAAGAAATTGGTATATATCTCAATAGTTTCAGTCCAGGGAGATCTTGGCCTTAAACTATAATTCTATGAACAAGATCACAACAAAATGTTAGTATGGTTTTTCATTCCAGATCACGTCAACTACATTCAGGACCTGGAATATAAGTACATACATAGAATCTGGAACGACCAAAAGTAACAAGGAGAGAAAAGGAAATGGGGAGAAAGAGGGGTAAGAAAGGGAGGTGGGGGGGGAAAATCTGAAGAGGAGAATGGGGAAAAACACAATGGAAGGCTGGGCAAGAGAAAGCAAGCAATGGAAAAATTGACTGAGAATACACAAGAATGAACGAGAAAGAAAAGAAAAACTTTATAAAAGCAACACAAAGAAGACGGGAAGTAAAAGAATGAGTGACTGTAAACTCATAAGAAAGGGAGAGCAGTGGGAAGAAAAACATCAAAGAAAGTCAGAATGTTAAAGGGAGAGAAGGATTAAAGGAAAAGATTCAAAGGAGGTTGAAAAAAGTAGAAGGGCTTTGGACATTGGGTGGAAACTGGAGCCCCATTAGTCTTTTTTTGTTTTATCACAACGCTGCAGAAAAACAGTGAATATTTGTGCTGAGCAGTCGCGGCCACGAGAACGCTGATGTTTGTTGCCGTGGGTGCCAGTAGATGGATCGCTGATTAATTCAGACCACAGACGGAGGAGTTTTGAATGAGCAAGATTCTCCCTCCCTCCCTTCCTGCCACTCGTTTCAAACGAGTTAGCCCACGGACTTTGAAGTGGGTTCTTGCATTTTTGCTCGAGGGGCACGTGAAGTGTGCACCAGACAAGGGAGCCGTTTTTTCCACCCCATTTCGTGGAATTGGTTTAACCCCCATGATAATAATTCTAAGTACCCTTGTCCAGATGAAGCCATAAAAGAAACTGGCAGAAACGCGACCGCGTCACCTTTGTGATAAGGAGTCCCCATCATTTTGTACTTGTTTGTTTAATTTCATGCGCCTTGAAAAAACATTGTTTGAGAGAATTCATACCTCAGGCGCTGCGAAGATTCCCTTTCAGTTGTGTATCACTCTAAATTAGGAGTGAATAGTTTGAGAAGTGTATATATATATATATATATATATATATATATATATATATATATATATATATATATAGATATAGATATAGATAGATATATATACACACACACATTGTTGTATATGTAGTGTATATAGTGTATATGTGATATGTATTTATATTGTATGTGTTTGAGATATGATTTAATATACATGTTTTCAGTGAGCCACTGAATCTTGTGGCACGTATATATGTCTTTATAACTTGTGAATAGTGACTGGTTTACAAATATTTGTAAAAAAACAGGATCATTAATTATATCTTGTGTAGAATTAAATGTTGAATTAATCCCTCAGTACCAATTGTTTCTACTTTTGCATCTTTTTGATGTCCCTTGCTCAGATATGGGAGGGTGATTTGGGCAGAACCCCTGTATTTTTGTATAGAGCAGTCGCGGCCAGCATGGCTCGCGGGTGGGCACAGCCGGCTGGGTACCTGATCTTCTCTGCTCCTGCTCTCCTACCTCAGGCAGGAACAGGAAGCAGAAGCAGGCAGCCACGTTCTCTCCCTTAGGCCAATCACAACACTGGAAGCAGCGTTGTGATTAGCTGGAACGCCACCCAGCCAGGGGATTATGTGGAGGCCATGTTCTCCATCCAGGGGGGCGACCAAGCAGTCTTTGCACACTCAGGAGTGGGCAGCCACTCCTCCCCTGCTTGCAGAGCAGCCGCCCACCTGCCACCAAACAAAAAATGATAACTGAAAGTTATTACCATTTCATGTTTCTGCTTCTTGCACTGAGAGAAGCAGTGGGGCGACGCTCCTCCTCCCTAGTGGAGAAGCCGCCTGCTGGTGCGAAGGATAATTGAGAAAACGAAAGGAGTCATGCCCTTAGGGACAGGTGGGTAGGCTGGACCCTATATACATGAGCAAACACACGAAAAGTGCCTAGCCACCTACATTTATGTCCACACTTGAGGAATGTCGAAAATGCTAACTGTCAAGTTCGACAAGGTACTTTTATTTATACCAATTAATTCATAATTAATCAAAGTTTAGCAAAGACAATAATTAAAGGCATACAAAAACAAATATCTACATCACATATTTACACCAAGATTGTTGCAATTGTATCAACACAAAATGTGTTCTGAACTTGTCACAAACAGTCATAAAACAAATCAAGAGAAAATATAATACAAACAAAAAACAATGTATGCATGTGCAAAAAAAGGACAGTGATTCTATATAAATGTAATAAATGAATAAAGCATCAATAAAGAATGAGAAAAGTAAGAAAAGAGAGGAGTCAAGACAATTTATGGCTGTTATTGCCACCAGCAAATGCTGGTATGAAGGATTAAATCGCGGTTACTCCTTTTTAACAAGCCGACGCGTTTCGAATCCAGGTATTGGTTTCCCGGAGTCTCATCAGGGCGCTGTCTATCTGTCAAAATTTGAGAAGAAGCGACTTCGTGGGAGAGAGAATTGGCACGCAGGATATGAGCGTGCTGCAGCCTTCTTGGTTGTATGTAAACTTCTCGTTGTACTACCAAGGCGATGGGTGGAAGGGGCAGGGGGGCCACCTTCAACTGGTTAATTTAAGGAAGCAGGCGTCTGCCGCCGTCGTGGCGCTATGTGCCTGACGGATGTCACAAGGACGACTGGGCGTGTGCGCTTTTATGGCGCTTGTTATTAACTGGAACTTCTTATTTTCTTCTACTCATGTTGCAATTTGCCATTTCTAAAGGGGCGTGAAAGCATCCGCTGTGTGCTCCCTTGTCCGAGGCGGCAGCTGAGGAACTGTTTAACAACTTGCCTAATGTGCCGATGCAAACAAATGCACAGGCGAGTACAAGTGCAAGAGCAGAAGACACAGCCAAAAATTTACTAAAAAAACTGGAAAAATGTATGAGAATGGAGATAAATAAGTGGTGGGAAAATAAGTTTCCCGCAAACAAAGAAATATAAAAAGAAGAGATAGAAGCAAAAAAAGCAAATTCCAAGCCAAAAAGAAGATACTGGCGCAAATGACAACTGACACCAAGAATGATAAAACCATCATAAACCTCTCCACAGTGGAACTAACAGATAGAGAAAAACAAATACTTATGTTAGTGTAGTGTAGTTCCTATATTCCCAATAGGCTGTGCGCATTGGAATAAAAAACAATAGTTTAGACGTAGGACTGAGGTCGACTAGATCTCTATTGAATAGGTTAGAATTAATTGTGTGTGCCAGCTAGCTCAGAGGTCACGAGAAACTTTCTCGAATAAACAAGAAGGAGTTAACTTTCCTGGATAGACAAGAAGGGATTACCTTCTGACAACCATATCACATGACAACTTTGTTCCCCCTGCAATAAGAAATATCTCCAGAGTCGCGGAAACAATAGATAGCTATTTTACTCAGTCAATCTTGCATGCTTCGTTTCACCAGGAATGCAGAGAAATAGAGAGACGGGCGTTTTCAATAAAAGGGGTATTTATTGAGCAGTCTTCTTTCTCATGCAAGAGAAATGAATTGCCACAATTGCAATACTTATCATAAAGTAAAGTGCGTACAGTAAAAGGGGTATTATGAAATAATACTGTAAAAGCATTTATATGGTTTCTAAGCCATAAGATACTTAAAATGGATAAAATACATACAATAATAAAATAATGACTAAACGTACTCAACTAGTGTTTCTAAGATACACCTACCCCAGTGTACCTAACCTAAGCCTAGTACTTGGGAAGGAGTAGATGAGTTACAGTCTTTTGCCAAGAATCTGAATCAAGAATTCTCTATGGGTCTAATCAGCTCCCTACCTTAGGTATAGAATGAAGGAGGTCTTGTATCTCTCTCTCAGGTCTCGATCTCCCATCAACCTGCAAGGGTGACCGGAAAACACTGGAGCTGGATTTCTCGGCAGGAGAAAAGACAGCGTCTCCCTCAGTGCGTCAGCAGGGAGGGTCGGATTCCTTCGGCACTCGCATCAGCAGGGCATCGGGCAAGTAGATAGACGATCTGTTCCAAACCACCGTGTGTTGCTTAAGGCAGATGCTGGTATATTTATACCTGGAAGGTGCCGAGTTTGACGTAAGGTTGGACATAAGACGTCACTAAGAACAGGCAGTTCTTTCAGGACTCTCAGGAGTTCTAGGACAAATCAAAACAGAAGAAGGGGGAATTCCCGGGCTGCTGGAGGCTTGGTTTGTTTTAAGAACGCGTGTTACTTTCTAGGAGTCTATGGGAGTAGCCTTGCCGTATTTGGACTGCATTGGCTATGACTTAATATGGATATGATTCTTATGCCTTTATAAGGATATGATTTGTTATAACCACATAAGGGCATACATCTGGAATGTCTAATTAGGGTCCTAGATACATTCACAACACCGACTCCACGTGTAATGTCCATCATTACTAAATACTAAGCAATACTAAACTTATAACCATGCATGTGTTTTTCAGCCCACCCCAAAATACATAGTTAGCATTTAAAATGGTATATACACGAAAAATGAGTATAATACTGTACGCTTTTAGTAAGCAGTGGTGTCATTCAGAAAATGCATATTTTGTACATTTAGAATGTTGACTGAATGAATCACAAAATTTACATTTATGAAATGGCTCTTAATACAGACGAGAAGGTCGAGACCATTTCATCACATAAGACTGTACATGTGCTAGAGGCTAAGTCAGAATATTGTCTCTAGATATTTTAAAAATAGAAATCTTGTTCTCTAAGAATAGTTCTACTTTAAGCAGAGTATCATGTGCCAAAAAAGGGTAAATATTTTGGTAACTGGAGAAAAAATAATTTCGCTTTCGGGAAGAAAAATAGTTCCAATGTTTTTCAGAAGTTCTGTTCATCAAAACTGAAGGCCGAATTCAAAGTTCAGGGAACACGGTGTGCTCACTATTTCAAAAATTATTCTCGTTTGTTAGGAGAGAACATTAACTCAGATAGGCTGGTAAAAAATTTGTCTACAACAGTAGGTGAAAGTTGGGCCAAATCCGAAAAAGTGGAAATAGTGCATATGTGCGATGCATTGCCATCATCGGTGTTTAGATCAGCAATGGTCACGGAAGGTTGTACCTGTGTGCCGCTTTCATCTCATACCTCACCGCCACCTAATCAGAATGGTGAGGTCTCAACAAATGCAGTCATCAGAATGGGTAGCCGCTGGGGACAACACGTTGCATGAGCCGTTACCGAACCAAGCAAAGTATCGACATCCATAGGTACTGCTGATGGGAGTGTGAGACAGACGTCTAACACGCATTCTTCTCCGCAAAGCAAGCATCGTAGAACAGGTAAGATGCAATCTTGCCAGATTGGTCTGAATGAAAGAAACCAGGTAGTATTCAGATCTCTTAGCCGAGCCGAGCAGAGGACTTTAGTGATACGTTTTCGGTATTGTATTGCTAGGATCGTGTCTTCCATTGTAGCCTGAGTTTTGTCTGTGACTTGACTTGCCATATTGGAGCAGAAGGAACAAAAATAAGATTCCTGCTACGAGTCCCAAGACGAAAGGCAGGCCGCCGAACACAGAATGCACGAAATTCGGGAAGATGCCAAGAACTGCTTCAAAGGGTGCTAGCAGTCCCGAAAGAATTATCTTAAATACATGTGCGATGCCACTGGTATCTGACATGTTTAAGATTTGACTTAACATTTCTACGAAATGTACGGGGCAATTTGTTGGTAATAATGCATGCATCTCTGCTGCTGTCCTTGCAAATCGTACGTTTCTCAAGACGAGGTTAAAGGCACAGTGGTTTGTAAAGGAATAGACTTCATTCTGCTTAAAGTATCAATTTGAATAGAAGAGCTATTCAAAGAAGGCCATATTGCCTCCTCCATGTCTGGTTTGCTGTTTGGATGCAATACTTGCATACAAGTGACCATGAAAGTAACGCTCACGAGATGGGCTTTTCCTGGCAACATGCCACAACAGTAAACAAAACACGCCTTACCTACTTAATACATCAAAGCTTTATGACCATCACAGGGGATCTGATATACCATCTAGATCCTTCAAGTGTGTTAGGTAACACTAATCTCCTGGGTCAAGGATGTAGGTTTAAGAAAGAAAAACAGACAGGTCCCCAAAACCACAAAAAAGTGTGAAAACAGAGAGAGTGCCTCACGGTCGTGACTCCCGAGGGGGTTCCTGGTTAACCTCTTCAGCGCTAATGACAAGGGTAACTCGTCATAGAGTTTCCATTGATTTCAATGGAAATCTCATTATGTAGCCTCAGAGTCCTTAGCAGCCAAGTGGTTAACAATTGCCAGTATACCAACTTCTCATTATCGGTCACTCTCTCTGTGTATATAGTGTGTAAGAAATGACCAAGTATAACAAAGTGTATAAATAATGTATGTATGTATGTATGTATGTATGTATGTATGTATGTATGTATGTATGTATGTATGTATGTATGTATTTGAGCTTGTAAAGCGCACTGCTACCCGTAGGTTTTCTGGCACTGTATAACGCTGGGTTATCAGTCCTGGCTTTACCTGTGAGATGGTCCCTATTGGGCACCCCTAGGGTGAAGCAAGGCATCCCCGGCGTTAATGGGGCCGTTTGTGGAGATTAAGCAAGCTATTGCCCAGAGTTGCTGAGTGGAACCCATGGTTAGAGTGACACCGAGGAGAGATTTATCTAGCCAGCTGACATTGGCCCAAACACCCTGCCGCGTCGGGAATTGAACCCTTGTCCCGGGCCGTCCTCTGCTTCTGGGTCTGCCGCCTCTAACCAGTGAGCCACACTAGTCCACATAATAGTGGTATGTAAAAGAAATAACCAATACCAATGTGCACTCTTGTAAATCGTGTACCAATGCACCTAGAACCCCGAAGAAAAACTAAACCAACGTGTTAAGTTCAACCAAAATTTAAAAAGTATATGGTAAGAGTTGCTAGCTCTCTGTCTTTATTCTGGTGCTGCAAGCCTCCCAAATTAAAAATGGGTATTCATATACCATCCATATTCAGATAGTGCCGACATGTTTCATTGCTCCACTTTCAGCAATTTCATCAGGGCACTCTGGGGTTCTCAGTTCTTACGAAAAAACACAGGAGGTACTTTCAGTCTGGGTAAGGGAATGGACCCAAGTGGTGTCCAAAAATGCATGCAGACCACACAGTTGATCTTGAGAGAAGACAATATTATGTCATGTCAAAGAGAAGATGAAATGGAGAAGATACAGAGTCTTTGAGACTAGAAAACAGTACCCATCAGCCCACTCAAAAGCGGAGTATCGTCATCTGGGTAGTGGGAGAGAAGGTGTCCTATAGGCTCATCCTCAGCCGAAGTCTAAGGTTGCCTGATCATGGACCCTTTAGGTCGAAACATCCAACCCACAGAAGACAGGATGTGAGCAGACAGGGCAGAAAGAAAAAGTTGCAGTGCAGAAAATAAAGGAAAAGTGCTCCAAGTGTTTAAAAATGCCTAGTTTGATGACATAAGGTAACTTTATTGGGTTTGACCATCAAATTGGCATCATTAAAAGCAGTATGCTGATAGCATGGAAAAAATGTTTTGCTATCTGTCATGAGTGTTACTTGGTCGACATGTTTCAGCCTTTAACGGCTTTCTTCAGGACCATGATAAGCTACCGCAACACATACTTATCGTGAATAACGACCAATGTCCCATGGATTCAAAGGAAAAAGGTGTATCTTCTCCTGTATGTATAGTGTGGGAAACAAAAAACAAAACATCATGTTAAGATATATACATAATGTAATACACATATCATGATTATGCTGTCAAAGGCTATTATAATCAGCACTCACCCTAAATGCAGGGAGAGAAAACCTCACCTCGCCTGGCGACTGCTCAGGTAAGAAGGAGGCCACGCACTGTAAAAAAGTGCATGAAAAAGAAAGTTAATTTATCTTGAAAAAACGTGTTCCAAAAAGCAAAACCACTAAGGCAGATAAATAGGACCGGATCCCTAAGAGAGACCAGTAAAATCCAACTCTAAAAGAGACTGAGAGAGACTGGCAAAATCCCCATCTAAACAGAAGGGCCATTATAAACCAAAAAGGTTTCTTCAGAAAGACCGTAGCTTAAATCAGCATATTAGCGCTAAACAAATGCCAGGAAAAGCGCTCAGCTAGCTTTGGCCCTGAGAACCTGAAAGAGCGAGTAAAGGGCTCCAAATACCCTACCTCTCCGTCGTTGCCTCGGGTCTGTAGACTGAGCCGAGGGGGAGGTAACGAACTCACGTAGTGTGAGTGTTTTTAGAGAAAAGCGGCGGACCTGAGAGAAGCCTCTCTTCAAAATCCCCGCTATTGGTTAAATGGCGTGAGCCAATCAAAAGCGATGTCAGCTAGTTAAACAGGAAGCGCACGGATGACGCCTTCCAGATGGTTTGTATGCTGTTTGGCTTCCAATCAAAACAGGCACGCCGAGTGGCGGACTTAAAAGGAGCCGATACTAGGAAAGAAAGCATTGGTTGAATAGATCAGCCAATGGTCGTGTGTCAATGAGTAAACATCGCGTGTTACGTGGTGTGGAATGATACGAGAAAAAATGCAGGCGCGCATTTGTAACTGCATTGAACCCGGTATTTGTTATAAACTGAAGCGGAAGTTGTTAAAATCATATGTATATACCGAGGAAAACGTCCGAAAATGCAGGGACGAGTGTCATGTTGAAGTTCATGGCAAACCTTGCCTAGCGTGGTGTTACCACACGTAGGCTTTCAATAGGCAAGAGACCCCTGACAAATGCTCATGCATTAGTATTATTGCCCCTAGAGAGTGAAATGTGTAAGTTATAATGATAAGGGGTCATGAATAACTATCAGGGTCATTCAGATGTGTCCAAAAAGCGGACATCATCCTGTGATCATGGGCGAAGTATCTGCATCGGAATGTGTCCACAAACGGTTTCACATCTTCATTGTCTACAGCAGTATAATGACAGTCAGGCGTAACCGTGATGGATAGTGGGGAGATATCTAGACCCTAGTTTATCCAGCAGTAAATAAAGGAAAAATAACTAAGAGAGCAACCTCGAAGGGTGGAGGTAGTTCACATATGTAAGTGCAGCGGAAAAATGTACAGCTGCGTTTTAGATGTAATGTGTACCCATATATGTGGACGGCATTAACCCCGTGGGTGGCAGAAAATTGTATGTGGCCCATTGTTGATATGTGTGCTCAATGTAGTGGTACTGAGGGTTGCCACAGACAAAGGGGGGAGGGGGGGGACCACACCTAAAGGACAGTTCGAAAAGGTTGAGCAAGGGCCTCAATTCAGTGTTGCTCGAAGAGAGGATGTGTGTCTCTTCGAGCAACACTGAATTGAGGCCCTTGCTCAACCTTTTCGAACTGTCCTTTAGGTGTGCCCCCCTCCCTCCCCCCTTTGTCTGTGGCAACCCTCAGTACCACTACATTGAGCACACATATCAACAATGGGCCACATACAATTTTCTGCCACCCACGGGGTTAATGCCGTCCACATATATGGGTACACATTACATCTAAAACGCAGCTGTACATTTTTCCGCTGCACTTACATATGTGAACTACCTCCACCCTTCGAGGTTGCTCTCTTAGTTATTTTTCCTTTATTTACTGCTGGATAAACTAGGGTCTAGATATCTCCCCACTATCCATCACGGTTACGCCTGACTGTCATTATACTGCTGTAGACAATGAAGATGTGAAACCGTTTGTGGACACATTCCGATGCAGATACTTCGCCCATGATCACAGGATGATGTCCGCTTTTTGGACACATCTGAATGACCCTGATAGTTATTCATGACCCCTTATCATTATAACTTACACATTTCACTCTCTAGGGGCAATAATACTAATGCATGAGCATTTGTCAGGGGTCTCTTGCCTATTGATAGCCTACGTGTGGTAACACCACGCTAGGCAAGGTTTGCCATGAACTTCAACATGACACTCGTCCCTGCATTTTCGGACGTTTTCCTCGGTATATACATATGATTTTAACAACTTCCGCTTCAGTTTATAACAAATACCGGGTTCAATGCAGTTACAAATGCGCGCCTGCATTTTTTCTCGTATCATTCCACACCACGTAACACGCGATGTTTACTCATTGACACACGACCATTGGCTGATCTATTCAACCAATGCTTTCTTTCCTAGTATCGGCTCCTTTTAAGTCCGCCACTCGGCATGCCTGTTTTGATTGGAAGCCAAACAGCATACAAACCATCTGGAAGGCGTCATCCGCGCGCTTCCTGTTTAACTAGCTGACATCGCTTTTGATTGGCTCACGCCATTTAACCAATAGCGGGGATTTTGAAGAGAGGCTTCTCTCAGGTCCGCCGCTTTTCTCTAAAAACACTCACACTACGTGAGTTCGTTACCTCCCCCTCGGCTCAGTCTACAGACCCGAGGCAACGACGGAGAGGTAGGGTATTTGGAGCCCTTTACTCGCTCTTTCAGGTTCTCAGGGCCAAAGCTAGCTGAGCGCTTTTCCTGGCATTTGTTTAGCGCTAATATGCTGATTTAAGCTACGGTCTTTCTGAAGAAACCTTTTTGGTTTATAATGGCCCTTCTGTTTAGATGGGGATTTTGCCAGTCTCTCTCAGTCTCTTTTAGAGTTGGATTTTACTGGTCTCTCTTAGGGATCCGGTCCTATTTATCTGCCTTAGTGGTTTTGCTTTTTGGAACACGTTTTTTCAAGATAAATTAACTTTCTTTTTCATGCACTTTTTTACAGTGCGTGGCCTCCTTCTTACCTGAGCAGTCGCCAGGCGAGGTGAGGTTTTCTCTCCCTGCATTTAGGGTGAGTGCTGATTATAATAGCCTTTGACAGCATAATCATGATATGTGTATTACATTATGTATATATCTTAACATGATGTTTTGTTTTTTGTTTCCCACACTATACATACAGGAGAAGATACACCTTTTTCCTTTGAATCCATGGGACATTGGTCGTTATTCACGATAAGTATGTGTTGCGGTAGCTTATCATGGTCCTGAAGAAAGCCGTTAAAGGCTGAAACATGTCGACCAAGTAACACTCATGACAGATAGCAAAACATTTTTTCCATGCTATCAGCATACTGCTTTTAATGATGCCAATTTGATGGTCAAACCCAATAAAGTTACCTTATGTCATCAAACTAGGCATTTTTAAACACTTGGAGCACTTTTCCTTTATTTTCTGCACTGCAACTTTTTCTTTCTGCCCTGTCTGCTCACATCCTGTCTTCTGTGGGTTGGATGTTTCGACCTAAAGGGTCCATGATCAGGCAACCTTAGACTTCGGCTGAGGATGAGCCTATAGGACACCTTCTCTCCCACTACCCAGATGACGATACTCCGCTTTTGAGTGGGCTGATGGGTACTGTTTTCTAGTCTCAAAGACTCTGTATCTTCTCCATTTCATCTTCTCTTTGACATGACATAATATTGTCTTCTCTCAAGATCAACTGTGTGGTCTGCATGCATTTTTGGACACCACTTGGGTCCATTCCCTTACCCAGACTGAAAGTACCTCCTGTGTTTTTTCGCTATATAAGTTGGGGGACTAGGTACCTATTCTGTCTATAAACCATTTCCCCTCGGACCCTCCAAATACTCTGTATATTGTTGGTTCTCAGTTCTTAGTCTTCACACTTATGTTTATGTTGGACCTGTGTCAAGGATTAAAACAGAACACAGAGGTGAAATCATAAAAGCCCTCAGCCGAGGGTCTGCATTTGCGGTCAGTCACACAAAACATACATGGACATGTGGAACAGAGAGTTACCTTATGCTTGCCAAATCAGAGCGTACCGGCAATCATACAGGGGACCCCGTGTCACGTGATCACATATCCGCCAGTGGCTCAGTGTATCTCAAGTCCCCTGGGAATATCCATGTATAAAAAAGAATTGTCGCATGTCAGGCAAAGATACAGCTATCACTTCCGCGCTCCAATCTACATTCTTCATGAGGGACATCCCGCTATTCCCGAGGGGTTTGCCTTATACCACACACCGTGGTACTACTCTCTTCTGAACTTCCCGTCACTCAACCCAACAGCGTTTGCCAAGATGGTAATGTACTTGAAAGGTGGGAGTTAATACTCCACATCATGCACCCGACGTTTTTTTAGAGAAGAAAGGTTGCACGCCCGGGGAGTCGGACCCCCTGTGCGCACTGTCGGGCAACCAAAGATGTCTAATCACGCATCTCGTCACCAAGTGCCCGTTATTAAAAACATTCATACATCAAAGGCGTGAACAGTTCTATAGTCCCATAAAGCCTTACTCGTGCCGCGTCCCTCCGGCGCTTCCGACGGTCCCACAGCCATGTTCCCATCTGAATGCCGAAGTAGCCGCGATTCAGACGGTACACGTCAAGAGCAACTACGGCGATCATCTTAGGTAGGGATATTGTTGTTTGCAGAAGGGACACCTCGCCATCTTTGGAATAATTACAATTAAACGGCGAGATGTAATGAATCCAGAGAAACAACGCATAGTATTAGAGAGAAGTGTAGTCAGTGCGGAGGGTCATTGTATAAAAGGGGACATACCCCATTATTTCTGAGGTCAGAAGTCAATGGTTATATTCGTGCTCACACACCAGGCAGAGTGTTGTGAAGTTATTACATATTCAGTGCCTGCTCATTCCCGCCTGACAGGGGCACACAAAACTTATCACAAAAATATTCGGGCAGTGAGGATCATCCGATTAACAACAAGGCAAAAACAGAGCGGCTCAAAGAATTGTTGATTTCTTTGGATAAGGGAACAATCGAGCTTACACCCTGAACTGTAAGCCGATGTAACAAGCCAGCAAGATACAGGTGCCCTAAAACAGTGGATTACTGGAGATACTAGGATTACCTCCTACTCACTTTGTTCCAGTCGATATTTTCATTAAGCCGCTCCCGGTCTGCCTTTTCTGAAAAAATCCACTTTGCCTCTTTTCTTGCTAGAATTAAATCTAAATTGTGTGCGTCTCCAAATATCTTCTCTGGGACAGTCCATGTGAGATCTTTTTGGTCATGTCCCTTCTCAATGAAATATTGTACTAGGTGGGTAGTAAGTTTCTTGGCTCTTATCGTACTTAGATGTTCTTGTATGCAAATGTTTACTTTCCGAGAGGTAAGACCAATGTACTACAGCCCACAACTGCAAGTCAGTCTGTAAATGACGTGTGATGTGTTACAGTTACTGAAGCGGTTTAGGAACCAAGTTCTCCCACCCTGCAACACAACGCTTTTCGTTGCCGAGGTGTAGCTGCACCTAGAGCAGCTTCCACACGGGTAGTGTCCATTGGGAATGGTACTCGGCTGGACTACAGAGGGGCATCAAGTGTGGACCAGCTTATCCCGCAAGTTGGATGCCCTTTTAAAGGTGAACCTAGGGGCCGGCATCTTGCTCGTCTGTGTGTCCAAAATGGACCAATGCTTTCTGATAATTTGTCTCATTCTGGTGGACAGAGGGTCGAAAGTGGTAACCACTGGAAGACAAATCTGCTTCTCTGACATTTCTTTCCAGGAGTGCCTCACATGGAGTGTATAATGCCCTCTTCAGTGCATGTTTTATGACCTTCACTAGAAATTCTCTATTCTTAACACATTGGCAGCTAATGGTTTTCCCCTCCTGTGCTGAAAAATTGAAAATGCCTGAGTTCATGACGAGCTCAGCTCGTCATAAGCACAGCTCCAGTGTGCCTCATGACGAGCTGAGCTCGTCATGAGCATGGAAGGGGTTAAGTTTAGTGACGAGCTCCTCTGATTGATTCATGAAGGCTTTAGTGGTCTAGCAGTTACGCCGATATCTCAAGAACTGCCCTACTGGAAGGTTATCCCAGAGTGCTCTAGGATGAAAAGATTTGTAGTGGAGGAGAGAGTTTCTGTCAGGGCTCTTGTGATGTACGCTGGTAGTCAGTTTGTGATCCATCACATTAATATCCACGTCAAGATACACCGCTGACCTATTGCTGATAGTCCAGGTGAACCGAAGACTGGTGTCAGCTTGGTTGAGCCACTGTAAAAACATCTGGAGTAGGTCCACTGAACCTATCCAGATACAGAGGACGTCGTCGATATATCTTTTCCATACTGCGATGTATGGCAAGTATGGATTGGAGGGATGATATACCACATTCTCCTCGAACTGGCCTACATATATGCAGGCCAGACTGGGGGCAAATGTAGCCCCCATCGAGGTCCCTGAAGTCTGCAAATATAGCTGGCCCTTATATTAAAAAAAAATTCTGGTAAGTGCCAGCTCTATGCATTGCAAAACAAATGTCTGCGGCGTGTCGTAAAACCATTGCATGGCCCCCAGGGCCCTCGCTGCTGCCACCAGCGTGGCATCCTGGGGGATGCTGGTATACAACGACTCAATGTCGATGGTGACCAGCATTTGGGTCTCTGGATCAAAATCGATGTTGTTTGAATTATTCAATATGTCAGTGGTATCCTGTACATAGGATTTTTGTGTGACCACTGCTTCCCTAAGAAAAAAAAAAAATTGGCGAACTGGGATAGGGGGTTCTAGAACAGATTGGATCCCGAAACAATTGGGCGACCAGGAGGCGGGCGTTGGGGGTTGTGGATTTTGGGTAGTATGTAAAATGCCAGTACCCGAGGCTTAGTGTTGATGATAAAATCCGCTTCTTTCGGGGTAATCCACCTTTTAGCCACAGCATCTGCCATCATATGCTTGATGGTATCAAGGAGTTCAGAAGTGGTATCACGCATAAGGGTATGGTAATTAGTGCGGACCCCTAACAGTTTTAATATTTCTGCTTCGTAATCCGCAGTGTTGAGCACAACGACCGCCCCGCCTTTATCGGCTGGCTTAATTGTGATGGCGGTATTCTGTTGTAAACACCTCACCGCCAACCAGTCGTCCATGCTCATATTCTGCCCCTGCTGGCGCTCTTGATTCAATTCCAGGGCTTCTATCTCTTGTAAGATGCATTGTTCAAATACTGCGACTTCAGGGCCCAGAAGAGAATTATGGGGACAGAAAGTTGAAGGGCGATGTAAGTTGGTATCAAAAAGCGACAAGGGAGATTTCTCTGTCGGCAAAGAATCTGTGCAATTTGATCTTCCGCATCATTTCGGATAGCTCAGTCCTGCATAAAAAGGTGTCATATTTGGGTGTGGGGACAAAGTCCAAGCCCTTATTTAATACCCGAAGTTCAGTCGGTGTCAGTTCATGTGATGACAGATTAACAACTATGTCATTACAATCAATTGCTTGGAGTCCACTCAAAACCCCTGGTTCTGAAATGATCTGCCTCTGCTCAGTGTGATGCGGGGCGAGTGCGTCTGCCATGTTGATTGCACTCTGCCCCTGCCTTGACCCCTTTGTGCCTGTCCGCTGCCTCCACGGGCGCCTCTCGGGGTTGCCCTAAAAAAGCTCTCAATAGGACCCCCAAGTCCTCGTCCGATCTGTTCTCTGGAGCAAAGTTCACCCTATCGCTCATGGGTCACTCACAACCCGTGGTTCTGAAATGATCTGCCTCTGCTCAGTGTGATGCAGGGCGAGTGTGTCTCCCATGTTGATTGCACTCTGCCCCTGCCTTGACCCCTTTGTGCCTGTCCGCTGCCTCCACGGGCGCCTCTCGGGGGTTGTCCTAAAAAAGCTCTCAATAGGACCCCCAAGTCCTCGTCCGATCTGTTCTCAGCAGCAAAGTTCACCCTATCGCTCATGGGTGCAGTATAGCGGTCCGGTGCCTCCTCGTCCTCACTACTTGTATTATCAAAGCGCCAGTTACTGGGTGTGCGTCTGTTATCTCTCTGGCCCCCTCTCTGAAACGGTTGTCCCCGCCTCTAAAAATTAGGACCACATGGTTGAATCACTGGTTTATCATAGTATTCATCCTCAGTGTAAGGAAAAGCCCACGTGTGTGTGAGTGTCCTAAATTTTTCTTGAGGCCCTTGATCTTCTGATTGACCATGTAAGTTTTATACTCTAACAAATCGCCCTGAATCCGTGCTAACTGTTCCTTGGCATCAGTAAGTACAAAATTGTTCTTCAAACTATCCTCAAGATCTCTTTTAAAAGGGCCTCACTAAATCGTTTTGCAGTGTTGATGATCACATGCCACAACAGCTGTGGTCACTTATTAGAACGTAGCTGCCGTTGGAAAGCTGTCTGAAAAAAGGCTCATCTGTGTAGCAGGGGTGCTGTGCAGGTGACATGAAAGGCTATTTGAAGAACCTTCGCAGGCTCCATGCAAGTTAATTCCTTGACACAGAAGTGTACCGCTTAGTGATTTTTTACAATTGTTACACTAAGAAATACTTATTTCTTGCCCCACTCCAACATCTATGTGAATAAGGCAAATTCCAGGTTGACTTGATGTATCCTTCACCCAACCTTTCATACAGGCCTGCTTGTATATACTTTTGGCAGTATTGAAACTTAAAAGTTGTCATCAGGATTGGAATGGTGCCATGTATTATCCATTCAATGACCGGTCGTTCTGACATGGTCAATGGTAATTTTTCTAGTTTTTCAATGCTCAGCACCGTGTAGTCTGCCCCTCTTTGTGCCAAAGAGATTTGTATATCAGTAAGGTTAAACATAGAAAATAATGACGTTGTGTTGATTAGACGCCATGGCACGTTGCCTGAACGCAAATTTTGTAACGTCCAGCCAAACTGTACAATAGAACGTAATTGGGACTGGCCATGTTGTAACATTAGCATATCATGTTCTATTATATCAATAGCAGATGATACAATGCTGTCCAGTGAATACATTCTGGAGGACAGAGTCGTTAACTCATTGTCCACTACAAAAAGTCATTTTTCCAAATTAATACGATCAATTTCTCGTATTTTTTCTGCAGTTTCAATTTGTGTTATTTTCCAAGCTTCATTGTAAGCTGCGTATATATATACCCGCGTATATGAAACATTTTTGACGCCGTTTGCGAGGTCCCAGTAAGAGATCTCGCAAGTCAGCACCTTCTTTAAGTAAAGTTAAGTGTTGCTTAATTTCGGGTAGTGTGGATTTCTGTAGCCACTCGAGGCATAGTTTTCCTACACTGTAGGTCGTAATTATCCCTGGATGTTGTCTCTACGAATATCTTGGGTCTGGCCTATTCTGTTTGAACCCCTGTATTTTGTTCAGGAATCCATCTTGACAGTTATTAGGGTCTGTGGGCCAGATCAACCATTTTTTCCAATCAGGATTTGTTCTGTTTTAAAATATAGGACACGTCTAACCCCTCATCTGTAGTGTTATTTCTATCGGGCATAGGCTGTGGTATAGACTGGTTGTTTAAATCTTTTATCCTGGCTAGGCCAAGACAGGTCGTTTGTTGAATGGTATCAATTAGGAACATTATTTGTTCTGGGATCATGCAGGCTCTGAATAATGATTCTAAACCTTGTACCTGCCAATCTTTTGTACCCCAGACAGTTTTTGTCTCAATGTTGTTTTTCCAAAATTCAAAACCAAATGTAGACATTTTTTCATAAAACTTTTCAGAATAAATCAGTTTAGTATTTGTCAACATGTTTTTCATTCCTGTCTTATTCATAATTTTAAAATAAAACATTTCTGGATCAGTGACATTAAACCCTGAGAAGTATGGGAATTTCTCAAAATGTTTTCGAACTGCCTTTTGGTGGAGTTGGACAATGTTCCCACTGATTATAACTGAACACATTTCTATGATTAGCAGATTTATGCAAATAATGATGCCCAAAATGATTAAAGCAATACATTTCTTCATAATTCGATGAACCCTGTAAATAATCATGTTCTGTAAATTTTGCTGACATTTCTAAATCTGACATCATATTATTAATATCAGAGAAAGTACTAGGTGATACAAAGTCACTTAAAGAAATCTTGAACTGGTGTGGATATTTCAAGAGTTCAACCGGGCCATAGATTTCGTAATCAGTATTGTCCCATGCTACTCAACCAGGTATAGGAATGGCTGTGATATTCACTGATGATAGTTCTCTTTCAACGTGAGAGGATCTGTGAGGTTTTAGAACCAAGTTGATGTTCTGACTTGCTGTGTCCATTGTACTGCATTTTCCATCAATCATTCTTCCCAGGCTTAAAACTAAGATGAGCCAGAGCAGGAGGAAAAGTACACCTAACACAATCCACAGTTCAATCCACGGTGAAATCAAATATGTTTCTCCAAGTTAATGAAAGAGTTCTGTAATTTTGTCCTTGAAAGTCGTGTTTTCTGGCTTGTCTCCATGTTCACTTGGATCATCGGAAAAGTCATCGAAATTGATAAAGTAGCCAGATGCACTTCTGTCGATTGATTGGATGGCATCAGGATTGTTATTAATCTTTTTAGTTGCTTCTTCCTTTTTCATATTAGCGTAGTCTGAGGCTACATCGCTGTAGACAGGCGTTTGACGAGGAACAAGTTCCATGGCTTTGTTGCATAGTCCTTTTTAGGGCTCGCACTGCGACGCAATCGCGAAGCGATTGTCGCTGTGGAGCCCTATTGTAATCAGTTTAGCTTTCAAGGACTAACAAGACTTGGGACAAGAGACTGGCATGCGCACGCAGCCTGCCGGAATCGGATCCGGTCGCGCCTGAACACGCGCTCCGATTCCGGCAGGCTGTTCGCAACACAGGCACACGCAGGTAGGCATACACAACACACACAGACAGACGCACGCACACACACAACACACAGACAGACGCACACACACACACACAGACGCGCACACACACATCCCCCCCCACTCACCGGGCTCTTTCAGCGTTTTTAGTGTCCCTGTCTCTCTCGAGGTCCCTCCGCAGCGCTGGTCTCCACCCGGCGTGTTCCGTGTCCCTGTCTCTCGGCAGTCTCGAGGTCCCTCCGCAGCGCTGGTCTTCACCCGGGCCCCCTCCTGGGACCCGGGACTTCAGATGCCGCACTCTGCTTTGGCGCCGGGGCGCGCATGCGCGGGCAGCCCCCGCCCTCTCACTGTAAGCCCGGGCTGCTTTCGGTTTCGCTGGTCACTTGTTTTGTAGTAGGGGTTGAAAGGGATGACACCCCAATATTTTAATTCTCCGACTGAACAGTGAGGTACATGAGGCAGTCTAGGAAACATCACTTAACGACATCATGTTTGCATGGCCCGTACTGCACCCGATTGCAGCTTCGAAGCGCCATACATATCAGCAATGTATCTGCGTTCACGTCGATGTCACTCCTTTTTCGACATCGGAAGACTGAAAGACTCGGTTGGCCTCACTCAGACTAGAACCCACTATCTGCACGCAGACAGTGGCAGCATCTGGCGCGGGTCGAGGGTCGGGTTAGTTAACACTTACCTCTTCCTCAAGTGCTTTCCCATCTCTAGGACAGAAGTAAGCCTCAGACGCACATTTTGCGCGTGCACCTTGGAGCTCGTGTGAGTTCACTATCGCGTGCAGTGGTGTGAGGTCAGAACATGCTCTGGTGTCATGGACAGTGTGATGCTCACAGAAGGCACGGGCCGAGGGGCGCCCAGACGCTGTGGCTGTCAGGATATATTTAATTGGAAACAGAGGGACAGCAACGCGGGGCACCCACACCCCAGGGTTGCGGTAGTCATTCAGAGAGATCAGTAGCGCAGCCACCGTGTCTCGGGTCCTAGTGTAAGAGAGGAAATGCTCCTGCACCCCTGACAGCTGGATGAATAAGATACAGCGATAAACAGAGCTCAGTGGCCTCCGGTGCCACTGCACCTGCTGCACTAATTGAAGCCACATACTTGAGAGAGCTGAGTTCGTTGGCGCTCAGTCTTGGAGTGAGGGCTGCTTGCCACAACCAGGAAAGAGGCCAAGTGGGGGACAGCACGGGGCGTTGGGGGTGGATCAGGGTGCAGCTGGAAGGGCCGGTGAGGTGCAGCGACAGTGAGGCATGGAGTGAGGTGTCTCTCGGAGTGCGGGGACAGCAGTGCAACCGCAGGTGCACGGCAGTGAGGCAGAGTCTGCTCAGAGGTGGTTGGATATATTGTGGCCGCGAGGGTTTGAAAACCAGAGTGGAACTCGAGAGAAATCCGTCCGACAACATGTTGCTGCTGAGAACATGGGGCAGATTTACAAGCCCCTTGCGCCCCTTTTAACATGTGAAAAGTGACGCAAAAGTGGCGCAAGGGGCCTGTAAATATGCCCCATGGTGCACAAGTGCAGAGTAACTGTCTGAGGGAGAGGGTTTGTGTGATAATTTATATAAGGCGGAGCGCATAAAGGACCGGCTCGTCAAACGGTGCGGAGGACGTGTGAGAGTCAGAGTACGTGTACGGGAGAGAGTCTGTGCCAGAAAGTGTGAGTATGAAGGAGGATGAGCGTGTCCGTGAGTTAGACGCCGTGCATGTGTGCGAAAGCACGGGAAAGGTGTCTGAATATAGTGCATTGTATGCGTGGGTAGACCACTGAAGTTGTGCATCAGAGAGAGTGCAAGAGTCTGTGTGTGCTTATGTGTGATTGCGAGGTAGTGATTCAGAAAAGGGGGTGGTGATGAACAGAGTGTCTGAATTAAGCAGACCACTCTTACCCAGTCCAAAGATCAGGGCTTGATCCATCACCGTTATTTATCTCACTGCACCATCCCAGCTCAGAACCTGGCTATATGCAAATCAGTCTGTCCCTGGCCCAGTGCATCATGGGAACAGGGCAGACTAAACTACCAAGCCAATTCTTCACCAGAAAGGAGACAAGCTACCGGGGACCGGTTTCTGGCATTTCAGCCGTCTTCGGCCCGGCTTGCTTGAATCCTGATGGTGCAGTGAGAAAGGGACTCATGTCTGAGTATACCCTGCCACACCTATAGTGGCCAAAAACGAATCAGAAAAGGGTATACTCAGATGTGAGTCCCTTGCTCACTGCACCATCAGGATTCAAGCAAGCCGGGCCGAAGACGGCTGTAATGCCAGAAACTGGTCCCCGGAAGCTTGTTTCCTTTCCAGTTAAAGAATTGGCTTGGTAGTTTGGTCTGCCCTGTTACCATGATGCACTGGGCCAGGGACAGACTAATTTGCATGTAGCCAGGTTCTGAGCTGAGATGGTGCAGTGAGCTAAAAAACGGTGATGGATCAAGCCCTGATCTGTTGACTGGGTACGAGTGTTCTGTTTAATTCAGATACTCTGTCCATCACCAACCCCCTTTTCTGAATCCCTTTGCGAGGTAGTGTACACGTCATAATAGCTGAGAGTGCACGTGTGGCGGCAGTGGTTAGTTTGTATAAAAACAAAAAAAAGCATTTACAATGCAATAGGTTTCGCATTCACGCGAGTTTGAGCTATTGACATTGCAAATAACAATGCCTTTTATTTATTTTAATTTTTTTTAAACAAATAAAAGGCATTGTTATTTACAATGTCAATAGCTCAGACTTGTGTCAATGCGAGACCTATTGAATGTTATTCACTGCAGGTTTATCAAATGTGATTAGTCTTTCAGTTTGAACCTCTTGGATTGTAGCAAGGTTTGGTCTTCTGCTACTTCTTGGGAGTCCACTGGGCCTACTAATTATTATTGGCCACATAGTTGTGGTTTTACCAGATCGATTGATACAACACGGTTCTCCTTTTTACCAGCAAGGGGCGGTAGTACTACTGATCTTGTTCCGCTGATAGCTAAGACAGGTACTGCTTTTCTGTAAGAAGGCCCAAATTCCTTCTTAACCGCGATCTTTTCTCTGACCAGATCGCCAATCTTTGGAACCCAGACATGTCTTGCTGGGAGAGGTGGCTTCTCTTCAGTGGCCGTTGGCTTTAGCTTTGTGTAACTTAGACTTCTTCTGGTTTCATTTAAGTCCTGTAAAACAGCCAAACGATCTTTGATATCAAAAGCTTTTTGTTTCACCACTGAAGTCTGACAATCGAGGTCTTCGATAATCATTCTTGTACCAAACAAAAGTTCATACGGAGTGATTCCACCCAGACAATTTCTTGGCAGATTGTTTAGACTACGTTGGACACTTATTAGATGTTTGACCCGCCCATCACCCGAACCTAATACCCTCGCTGTTATAGATTGCTTTATGTCACGGTTTTTTCTCTCCACTACCGCATTTCCCTCAACATGGAATGGAATAGAGTACCGCAATGCAATGCCTATGCTGGCCATGGCCTCCTTGTAAGCTCGAGAGCTAAACGCAGGACCCTGGTCAGAATGTAGCATGCCAATTGCGTATGTGCCGATAAAGACTCGCATATCTTTTATAACCGTTCTGGCTTCAGCCGAGCGCTGGGGCCACATCCAAATGAATCTCGTCTTAATATTTATGGGATCGCATTTGTCCGGTCGGACGCCTGCGTGTAGATAGTCTAATGCTGTCTAATAGAGATGTCTGGGCTGGTCTTACTGTGCTAGAATCAGATATCTGGTCCTGTTCATAATTGCGATCTCTATTGCAGTCTTGACAATCCATTGCAAAGTTATAAACTTGCACGCTCATTCCCGGCCACCAGTATCGTGATTGCAATTCTATTATAGATTTCAGGATCTCTTGGTGCCTCAGACCCAATCCCATGTGTGCTTCTTGAATCAAGAAGACTCTCCGGTTCGTGTTTGGAATTACTCTATCCCCACTCCAGGGATTTGAGCAAAAGGAAGGTAGTTCGCAACAATTATGTATGTATTTCTGAGTGGATAGTTTAGAGGTAACGCCGCATAATTGCCTTCCATTGAGGCTCTTACTGCTAGTAGCGTTTCTCCATCTATTTGTTTTTTAGAACGCTTTTTTGTAGCTACAGAATCCGGTGGACCAGCTGCCGCTGTGGCTCGGTTAGCCAATGAATTCCCTGCAACATGAACGTCATCACGTTGAAGACTCTGCGTATGTATCACGTAAGTCTTTCGTAGTTCTTTCTGTAAAAGAACTACTTGTTCCCATAGTTTTTTTTATGTTTTATTGTGCCACCTCTCATCTTTGTAACCATTTTCAATCCAGGTCTGCATGGAATTATTGTAAGATTCGACGCAGTAATGCGAATCGCACACTATTAGTGTGGGGAATTCGCGATCTGCATTTTCAAGCGCAATCTTCAAAGTTCGTAGTTCAGCTCGCTGAGCTGTACAGTTTCCGATTGATTCAGTTTTAGTGACCATCGGTCTGAATTTACCTAAGCGCCAGCGACCTTCAACAATCACACACGCTAAATTGTAAACTTTTTTATCCACAACGTAGTGTTGAGCAAATCTATCTGCGTAGATTACACAGGTGTACTGTTCCAGAGGTAGAATTTCGATCGACAGAGGACATCCTTGTTTGTATTCTAGAAGTTCTAGCTTTTTTATTCTGGGATCAAATGCGTGTATCGCGTCAGTTGTATCAAGAGAATTAACCCATTGCATCCATTTTGGATCTAATGCCATAGCATTTGGAATGATCGGTCTTGTAACTGCTTCAAGGGCTGATACTGCTGTTAAAACAGATATCCTCTTCCCATGAGCTAGGGCTTTTTCTTTTGCTACAGCCGTTTGAATCGCAGTTAGAATTTTTTCAGTAGAACTGAATTTCATTTCAACTTGTGTGTACAAGTGTGATTTGTAAGCTATTGGTACAGTTTCTCCCTCATTAGAGGTCAGGTATGTAAATCCGCATCTTCTTGGGATGACTCGGATTACAAGGTTGCGTTCGTTTGCGCGTGTTTGCGGTTTTGTTTTATTTAACATGTCTGTTTGTAATGATCGTAAAATTTCTGTGTGTTTGAGTTCAATTAATTGGTTTGATATCAGGTTTTATTAATTTGTAGAGTGGTTTAATCCTCTCTGCATAATTTAGAATGCAAGTTCTTCCGAAGTTCAGGAAACCTAGAATTGATTGTAAGTTTTTCCGCGTTTTTGGAGCTTTGAGTACTGCACTCTTCTCTAAGAAGTTGTCTCCTAGGCTTTTGCCTTCACTTGATAATTCATATCCTAAAAATAGGACAGTCTGGTGGGCAATTCGTGACTTTTAAAGTTACATTTGTACCCTTCAGATGCGAACCCAAGTATGATGGTGTTCACTCTTCAAGTGTGTCTCCAGGTCATTGTCTGTAAGGTAGATGTCATCGACAAGATAATGCCGCATCATCATACATTTGTAGTAACTCTGTTACCCTGGCTGAAAATAATCCTGGGCTATTCTTGAATCCCTGTGGGAGACGACAAAATTGCTTTTGGGCCCCCATGCTGGAGAAAGCGGTCAAATACCTGCTTTTTGGTGCAATGTTTTGACAGAAAAAACCATTTGAAATATCTAATGTTGTTTTATATTTTTTGCGCACGATATTATTCATTAGTGCTGCACAGTGTGAGTTTTTAACTGCAAATGTTTTGCAACAAGTGTTTAAGTGTCTGTAGTCCAATACTAGACAATATGAATGGTCTGGTTTGGAGACAGGAAACAAAGTATGTGTGAGGTGTATGTTTCAATCACCCCCTGGTACTCAAGTTGATCTAAGATCTCCCTGACTTGTTTTTAGCTTCTTGCTTAACAGGATACTGCCTTTGTGCAGTAGGTTGATTTTTTAACTGGATTTTATGGTGAGGAGAATCCTCATCCCATCCTACATGATTTTTATATAATGCAGGGGCTTGGGCCACTGCCCATTTTCTTGCATATGTGTATTTTTTATGAATTTGAATGTGATTTGAGAAGGCAGGCATAATCATTTCTTCGCCATGTGGGCACTCCCTAACAAACTCTGGTGGCCAGTCTTTCTCTGCTAGAAGGATATCATAGCCTTTAGATAGATTCTCCCAAAAGAGACCCTTTATTTTCCTAGTTTTGTCCCCCTCTATACGTAATGTTATTTCATATAGTTTATGGGGCACGCCAACTCTGGTGTCTGCAGTTTCCACCTGAATGTATTAATTCGTGCCCACTGTCTCCAGAAGATTCATCAGATCTTGCGAGCTATGGTCACTTCTGCTGCGCTGTCTAGCATTGTTTGGGCCCACTCTCCGTTCTTGAGATGTGTCGTCAGGATCCTCAGCATGTTTTATTTTAATACTGGCTATCTTCTTTCTGGGAAATTGTAGTTTTTTACTTTGATGAGCAGGTTCTTTGTTTTTGGACTTGACTCGCTCTTCTTTATGTTCTGACCGTCCTCTTCTTTCAGATTTCTGTGAGGAAGTCTGAAAAGATCGAGAGGGACGTGTACCAATATCTTGATATCTGTCAGGTTTTGTCAAATTATCCCTATTTCTAAGGTTATATCTTTTTTCAGAGGGCTCTCGTTGTGGAGACTTGCCCCCCCTTCTGGAGATCTATCTCTCTGTTGGGGCGACTTTCCTCTGGACTGGAAATGTTTTTCTCTGGGAGTGGTTTGCTTATTACCCTCCCACTTCTTCTTTTGAGAATTGAGATTATTTTTAATGAAAGTCTTTTCAGGATTTTCAGTTAATTGTGGTTTTAGTGGTTTCCCACCCAAATTATCTCTACCTAATTCTTCATAGGATCTTTCAATTATTCTGGCAAGTTCAAAAGGTTGGTCTGCTATGTCGGTTTCTTTTAATTTTTGGCGGATTGCTACGGATGCTGCTTCTCCTTTTATGTTGGCTAGTAGTATAGCTGAGACCTGCTTAAAGTCTTTCAGTAATTTCATACCTAGAGTTAAAGCAGGTTCTGGACCATATTAATTTTGAATCGGTCTTAGTACATCTGGTATAACCGCCATGTGTTTTGTGTAGATTGAAGCAAAGACTGTTCCGCAAGTGTCACAGTCCTCCACATGTGGTGCAATCCCCATTGGTAGGCAGATCGTCAGAATTCTGTGTTTTTCGTGAGGGGTAGTATCAGGAAATACTGCCTCTGAGTAATTTTTTGAGCTAACCAGAACGGAATTTGTTCCAGTTTTGCGGGTATTTTACCAATGACTGATTGAATAGTCTGTGGTGTAATTTTATTTGTGTTCCCCTGGTGAGGGGTGTGCTGTGGAATTTTTATTGCTGGTTGGACTGTTAAAGTCCGTATGACATATTGTACCAATTGTCTATGCATTTTAATTAATTGTTTTAGTTGAACTAAAAGTTCTCCGCTTGCCATTTTTTCAATGTCAGGATGTGGTGTATAGCTGGCTAGAACCAGCCATGTGGCTCCTGGTCTACCTAGTGGACCGAGCCTGGTAATGTGATTTTGATGTTTTAGGATGCCATTAAACCAGAGCTCATGCTCCTGGTAAGTTATTGGAATTTCAACTTCCTTGAAAGGAGTGTATTCCTCTGGAGATTCCTCTATTTTGTAGTAGTGGAACTCGCGTGTCACAGCATTTGCTGCTGGAAAAGTTATTTATGAATAGAATACCTCTGTCTGCCGATATTCATGTGCCTCGACAACAAATATGACTGTACCACCTCTCAATGATACACCATTTTCTATAAGTTTTATAGTTAAGGTTTTCCTTACATTTACCGGGATGAGTATTGCATCCGGGTCATTTTGTTGGAGACTTGTGTCTTCCGTCAAAAGTTGAGTAGCTAATCTAGCTCTCTCCCTTTAGTCGTCACTCTGTCATTTTACTGACTTAAAATTTGCATATCAAGTTTCAAGGAAACAAAGATTAGGTGCACAATATTTTGGAACACTGTATCCGTCAACGTTGACTAAACCAAAAACTAATACATAGGAATTTCTTCCTACTAAGTTTTGGCGGATATTAACCTTTTACCCACTCCAGACGTTTATTGGAGTTTTTACGGGAAAAGGGGTCGGTGTGAAAAGCACAACTGAGTTACTCTAGTATCTAGCGTTAAATTATCGCCTTACCAAACATTGGGCGCCATGTAGTGTAGTTACTATATTCCCAATAGGCTCTGCGCATTGGAATAACATAAACAATAGTTTAGACGAAGGACTGAGGTCGACTAGGTCTCTATTGAATATGTTAGACTTAATTGTGTGTGCCAGCTAGCTCAGAGATCACGAGAAACTCTCTTGAATACACAAGAAGGCTTAACTTTCCTGGATAGACAAGAAGGGATTACCGTCTGACAACCATATCACATGACAACTTTGTTCCCCCTGCAATAAGGAATATCTCCAGAGTCGCGGAAACAATAGATAGCTATTTTACTCAGTCAATCGTGCATGCTTCGTTTCACCAGGAATGCAGAGAAATAGAGAGACAGGCGTTTTCAATAAAAGGGTTATTTATTGAGCAGTCTTCTTTCTCATGCAAGAGAAATGAATTGCCACAATTGCAATACTTGTCATAAAGTAAAGTGCGTACAGTAAAAGGAGTACTATGAAATACTGTAAAAGCATTTATATGGTTTCTAAGCCATAAGATACTTAAAATGGATAAAATACATACAATGATAAAATAACGACTAAACGTACTCAACTGGTGTTTCTAAGATACACTTACCCCAGTACACCTAACCTAAGCCTAGTACGTAGGAAGGAGTAGGTGAGTTACAGTTTTTTGCCAAGAATCTGAATCAAGAATTCTCTATGGGTCTAATCAGCTCCCTACCTTAGGTATAGAATGAAGGAGGTCTTGTATCTCTCTCTCAGGACTCGATCTCCCAGCAACCCGCAAGGGTGACCGGAAAACACTGGAGCTGGATTTCTCGGCAGGAGAAAAGATAGCGTCTCTCTCAGTGCGTCAGCAGGGAGGGTCGGCTTCCTTCGGCACTCGCATCAGCAGGGCGTCGGGCAAGTAGATAGCCGATCTGCTCCAAGCCACTGTGTGTTGCTTAAGGCAGATGCTGGTATATTTATACCTGGAAGGTGCAGAGTTTGACGTAAGGTTGGACATAAGACGTCACCAAGAATTGGCAGTTCTTTCAGGACTCTCAGGAGTTCTAGGACAAATCAAAACAGAAGCAGGGGGAATTCCCGGCTGCTGGAGGCTTGGTTGGTTTTAAGAACGCGTTGTACTTTCTAGGAGTCTATGGGAGTAGCCTTGCCGTATTTGGACTGCATTGGCTATGACTTAATATGGATACGATTCTTATGCCTTTATAAGGATATGATTTGTTATAACCACATAAGAGCATAAATCGGGAATATCTAATTAGGGTCCTAGATATATTCTCAAAACAAATACTTCTGTTAAGCCTTTCATTTTGTCCACCAGATTATTTTAATTATGCTCAAACCTGCATCGATATTTTTCGTTTTATTTGGAAACCTAAACTAATTAAGTTTTTCACAATAAAACATGGATTGGAAAGCAATCGATTTGAACATTCTACAAAACAAAAAAGTGGACTTCAAGCCTCAGATGTCCCCACCTATCTCGCAGCACAGTCTATCATGCAGGAGTCAAGTGGAGAAACAGACAATGCAAATCTCTCTACGCAACAACTTCAACGAGCGGACATCTTCCAAAAGGGAGCAGGGAGTAGCCCCTTCAAAAAGAAATCCACATTTGTACCACAAATGCCAAAAGATTCAATCGATATCTTCCATGAAAGGATTACAGAGGACATAAAACAACTGTACTATCAAGCAAATCGCAAAAAAACAAAAAAACAACAAAGAAATTGAATATACCAAATTGATTGAAAAACTGAGCAAAAATCATGATGTAGTAATAAAACAATCTGACAAAGGAGGCAATATTGTGCTCTGGTCCCAACAAGATTACATCAAAGAAGCACAGCGACAATTGGCAGACCAAATTTGCTACAAACAGACCACAATGATTGAATATATCAAAGCTAAAGAGACGTTGGTCAAACAATTGCACCAATTCAAACGTGATGGAACCATATCATTGGAAGAATTCAAATTTCTTTGGGTAGAACATAATCCTATCTATATACTTTGTACCCAAGATGCGCAAAAATGTGAGCCCCATTCCTGGACGCCCTATCATTTCTGCGATTGACAGTATGGGAGAACACATCGCAATATGTGGACTATTTCTTGCAAGACATAGTGAAAACTCTCCCATCCTATGTCAAAGACACCGGTGACTATCACAGACATCAATTGGGGTACAAACATGCAATTTATTACTCTAGATATAGAGTCATTGTACACCTACATCGACCACAACATGGGGCTCAAAGCAATAGAACATTTTCTGGGGACCAGACCAGTAGAACATTATGAACAAAACATTAATTATATGCATCAGCTGGTGCCTAAATATCTATTTTATGTTTGGGTCACAAATGAGCAAACAATTGAGGGGTGTGGCAATGGGATCTTGCTTCTCCCCCAGCTATGCCTGTTTGAAGGTAGGTTGGTGGGAGGAGCGGATCCTTAAGCCAACACATTTCAACAAATATGCTGGACAAGTCAAACATTGGTTCTGTTACATCGATGATGTTTTTGTGGTATGGCAGGGCAGCAAAGAAAGTGCCAACCTATTTGTACAAGATATCAATGACAATTCAACAAAGCTAAAGTTCACTTCATACATTAGTGACCAATAAGTTTTTTTTAGATGTTAAGGTCTACTACACACATGAAGGAAACATACATACTACCCTTCACAGAAAAACAACTGTGGGAAATTCAACGCTTCATGCTTCAAGTGCACATCCACAACATCTGGAACAAAGCATCCCATATGGAGAGCTTTTAAGTATTAAAAGAATATGTAGTACTAGAGAAGAGCAAGAAAGATGTACCAGGGAAGCACTTCAAAGATTTCATGAAAGAGGGTATAAAACATCTACCCTCACCAAGCAGTAGCATAAGTCAGCAATAGACCTAGAGATTCCCTGCTAAAACCAAAGCTGAACAAACACAAGAAGAAGATAAAAATACACCTAGACGCAGCCTGACTTTCACTCAACAAGAGCGTCAAATTAGAGCCATTATAAAACGTAAGTGGCCAATCATCCTAACGGATGCAGTCTTGACACCAGATTTACCTAACTGCCCTACCATCACCTTTAGAAAAGGCATCTCTATGAGGACTCAAATAGTGAAAAAAGCCCAGAAACAATCATTAAAAAGTCTACTTGGTTACAACCAAGACAAGGTTCCTATAAATGCTCCTCATGCCGAGCATGCAGATTTGGCATAACCACCACAAAATACACGACCTCTTTTAGCCCTAATGAGTACAGGATCAAAGGCAGTTACAACTGCAAAACCGAGTATGCTGTATATGTCCTGACATGCACCTGTGGCCTGAGATATGTGGGCAGCACAAAACTACAGGTTCATGTCAGGATATTACAGCATCTACGTGCAATTGTCAACAACGATACTGCATACCCGGTAGCTAGGCACTTTAAAGCAGAGCATGGTAATGATCTCAAGTGTATTAGCTATTTCGTAATCGCAGCAATCCCCATGTCTCAGAGGTGGCAATCGGGAACGATCTTTGAGATAACTTGAATCCAAGATGAACCTAGAACTAGATAGTAAACATCCAAGGGGACTCAACAACACAGAAGATCTACAAAACCTTATGTAATGTTCATATATTATACCTACATGCACTAAACTAAAAGTTTACTTTCCCCAGCTGAAATATACCCTTCCCGTTCTTTTAAAACATGAAACACAAAAACTCATTGGTGATGGATAAATAACTTCTGCACTTTTTGCACATAGATACAGCACTTTAGCACATTGCACATCATAGCTGCATACAGATAGAAAAATAGGATGCTATTTAACCCCTCCCATGCTCATGACGAGCTCAGCTCGTCATGACCGTTGGAACGCTCACACGCGGGGCTATTCCCCTGCTGTGCTGAGCGTTCCATTAAACAGGCGTGGTCGTGACGAGCTCAGCTCGTCATGAGCACATGAGAACCGTGGCTCATGACGAGCTCAGCTCGTCATGAGCACCGGGGCGCTGTGCGCCACACCCCTCCCCCAAGCACAGCAGGGGAATGTGCCCGCAGCCAAGGGGTTAATTGTTTACACTTTGCACATGTCCACTGGTTCTTAAACATGATTTTACCATGCTTGGCACTGAACGCTACGAATTTATTCAGAAACATCAAAGAAATAACTATTGGGGGACTTCTGCTTTCTTTGCACATGCAAACATCAATTTTTAATAAGATTCTATTTACTGTTTTATGCACAATACATTGAATAGATTTTTATCCATTTTATATGTCGTGTAGTTGTCTAAATATTTAATAGAATACACCCAATTTACATTCACAAATCAAAGTAAAGTGCCAATTACTTTCATTCTGCATTTATGCTGTTAAATAAATCATGTTTTAGTATATATGGGCTTTTAACAAATACCATCATGTTAATTATCAATTTATTGTACCAGTCTGCACACCAGCATAGCTTTATACTAATAATGTATATCTGTGCATATATAAGTATTGTTAAACAAAGATAGAGCATAGCGCTTTTGAAGTATGTCTTCCATGTCTATTAACATCATGTTACATGGGAGGACCATAAAGACTGCACCTTCACGAGCACTGTGGGTATTAAAATAGTAAGCTGACTTATTTCCGCATGTGAGCAAGGTTACTTTGTTAACCGAAACGCATCATAGCCGTTGTAAAAATAAAGACCTGGCATTCCACGTAATTTTGGTGTCAATAACTCTGCAACCGGCTGGAAGCGAAAGTGAAACTAAATAAATATATATTACACAATACTCACTAACACATTGGTTTATCTCTGAACAGGAGATATAAACACAATTATACTTCAATTGCAATAGGTAAGTAACCACAAAATACAGGAGGTCTCAAGGTGGTGACCAAACCAAATACTAAAAAAGTGGAATGCGAATGGTGACCAAAGTTGGGACCTGGGCCAGGAGACTTAGAGGGGCTCGGGACACAAGAAACCACCAAAGGTTAGAACCAAGTAACCCCAGGGAGGCTGTTTGCAGAGTGGAACTACAGACACATGACCATTACAAGTAAACAGGGAAGTCGGGGTTGCAGTTTTGTAGAAGGACCCTTCACAGTGGACCCTGAAGAAACCCTGTGGAAGACAGAAGGTTGGAAAGTCACCCTACCAGTGGATACCCCAGGATCCAGAATACATACACCAGGGAAGCCGGGTGCATAGGTGTGAAGTCATGTTGGAAACTGCTGTAGACCACAATGAAGGACTTCAGAAAAGATGCCACTGGAGAAGACAGTGCAAGAGTCCGGTGGAATCCAAGGTTGGATTCTTGAAGGGAAAAACCTGCAAGCAGAGAGGACAGACTATGCCACTCTGAGGTGGCTAGGAGGCATGGGAGAGCAATGCCCACTGATGTCTGAGGGTACAGAAATGTTGGTGGTGCCCTTTTCGCTGCAGCTGCGGGGACCAGACGCCGATGAGGAAGACCAGGAGCCTGAAGAGAGCTGTCCCACGTCGGAAGTTGAGAACCAGGGGGTCAGTGTCTGGTGGAAGCCATAGCAGCTGCAAAAGGCGTGGAAAGTGAAGAAGGAGCAACGTTTGGACCAGCAAGGTTCAAGGGACTCCCCACAAGCAGGAGAGTCAGCAGGAATCGAGCAAGCAGGGTAGTCCACTTAAGCAGAAGACCACCTTCGAAAGAACCCACAAGCCGAAGGCACAGGAGTCGCAAGGGGACCTCGAGCAGCTCATCATGGTGCAGAGGATGCGATAAGGACAATGATCATGGCAGGAAGAGATGTTGGAGCTTCTTGCAGCCTGAAGATCTCTGGAGTGCAGCGCCAACAAGCCTTGGCAATGGCAAGTCGACACGGTGCATAGGGGTTCGTTCTCAGCAGTTCCCGACGAGGTATACTGGCCTCACATTTGCAGAGAGGACAGGTCAGGCCTCCAGGGAGTTGCAGAACAACCACATGTGTTACTGAGCCTTTCGAAGTCTGTGGGCATCAGGAGCAGCAAACTGGTCAGCTTTGTTACGGTGCCTGCAAATTCAGAGGAGTAACTCCTTCACTCCAAGGGAGATTACTTCGGGTGCACTTGATGGGTCGGTTGAAGATCCTGGAACAAACACAGACAAAGAAGACAGCGCGACCAGGAGCAGCAGGAGTCTTCCTTGATGCAGTTTTGGTTCTAGGCGAAGTCTAAGTGTCCAGAAAGTTGAAGAGTGAGGTGGTTTCAGGCTTGAGTCACTTGTCCCACGAGGAATCTGTGGACCCACCCACAGGTAAGCTTTTAAATACCCTAGGAAAGGGGTTAGGATGACTCCGGGGCCATCCCAGAAGAAGGGGCTTGACAAAGGGAGGATACTCCCATGTCCTTGGTCTAGTTTTGTGCGCGAACAGGAGCCAAGGGCTCCCTGAACTGGCTCAAACAGAGTATGCAAAGAGGGCACAAATGAGCTCTAAAGCAGTCTGGTGGCGCTGGCTAGCGGCCCCACCACACCCAAATACACCAAGTAGTTTTGAAGGTGGTCACACTTCCCTTTGACGTGTTCTACCTTCCCTGCTAGAGCTTAGCTCAGCAGCAGGAGGTCAGAATTCTGTCTGCGGTCGACAGCAGCACTAGCTTGCTGGCAAACCCTGGAAGCCTGTTACCGGGAGTACTGGGGGCTTCCTAGAGGAACCACCCAGTGCATAGAATCATACCTCCAACACCGGTAACGGTGTTGGGGTATGATTTTGACAGGTCTCAAACTAGAAGGTGGCAAGAGTGACATTACGGGTTATTTTGTTTAGCTTAGGCGGGAGATTTACAAGGAAAAACTCGCTCTAATTTGTGTACAAAAGCCTCATATACCATGTAAAATGCAGAAGCACAAGCTTACAGCACTAGCTGAACCACTTCCATTTACATCCTTTAGATAAACATACTAACAAATGTTATACAACAAAACATACGATTGGGCTTAGGCGGGTGCTTTAAATATACTCACTTGTTTTATGGTTTAGCACAACCTCGTACGACATGGGCAAGGCACAAGATGCAGGTTCACGGAACCAGCCATATCAATAAATTCCTGTTTACCTCCTCTGAGAAGCCACACAAAGTAGTGTAATACTATTGAGTAATCGAAAAAGGCTAACTATAATCACTTGTCAGATATGATCATAACATGATGCAAGTGCATATACAATGCATGAGAAGCAGGTTTGGTGTAAAAATATAATAAAATGACAGACTGACGACAACAAAGTAAAATCATTAGTAAGCAATTTATTCTTTGCAAAAGTGCAGGATATGATTGGGTTTTAAGTATAATATCAAGCGACATACGATTTCAATATCAGCTATTGTCAATTAAGATTTTAAAAAACCTTCCAATATGTGGGCACATAGAGAAAACTGGCAGCTGGAAGACGTACGAACCCTGTTTACGTGACGTATGAACCCTGTTTACATGAATTCTATGTCAGGACCGGAGGCTTCAGATTATGCTTTTTCCTTCTTCGCTGTTTATTTAGCTCAACACACAGCAGCCAAAAAGCAATAACACGAGCCCTAAACCTCCAAACAAAGGTAAAAGGGCTAGAACATTAACAAAAAATTTCATCAGAAACTACAAGTCCCATGACAGCAAGTCAGGCAGTCCACAGCTTAGTCCTTCCTCAATGTCCATACAGGCTAGGAAGGACGTCCTCTCAGTGACTACTTCCTCTTTCTTCGCTGCTTCGCAGCCAGTTAAGTGTTTCTCCTTATCTCCTCATTTGTGTGGAAGTGGGAGTTATTTGACATTGTTAGTCTACTTGATTTATTATCATTTGAGACTGTATTCTCTATGCTTGTTGCTCTGTTTTCCTTTTCAGAGCCCTACATAGTCGCGGGGACATTCGCGGTCCCTTACGCGACTTTCTCCAGGTTCGCGGCCTCCTCCGGCCGCTAGGGGGCGCCGGAGCGTCTCGCTGGTCCCAGCGCGGTTTTTCTCCTCAGGGGAACCGCGCTGGGGAGAGCGAGCCACCGGAGCCCCCGATACCACCTCACCGCTACGCCCGGGTCTGTCCTGGGTCAGTACTCTCCCTCATTCTTTTCGGACGCCCCGCTGGGGTCTGTAAAGCGGTTGTTACCGCGGTGCCGCCTAATAGCGTTTTATTTCTGGGACACTGTTGAAAACCCTGCTTCACCTTATAGCAAGCACGCAGGGAGGTGGTTGGACCCGGTTCTAGTAAGGGTCGGCGCGCTTTGGGGTCTGTGTCCCCCGCCCCCCCTCCAGTTACACCGGGGCCAAAAGCTGCAGATTCGGTCTGTGCTATAATTTGCGCAGGTGCTGCCTGCTGCCCTGATTTTGTGCCTCACAGTTCCCTTCTAGTTGGGTCATGGATCAGGAAGAATATTATGAGGAAGGAGAATCCCATCAATACTTGAATGATGAGGAATTCTAGAACGCAGTAGACCGTTCTATTTACAGATGTGTGCAGGAGATTGTTGGCCCTATGGAGGACCGCCTGTCTGCCCGCATTATCCAGGAGTGTGAGAGGGTAGCTCAGGCCCATCTAGGGGTCGCAGACGCGTCAGTGGTCCCTGCTAGCAGTGTCCCGCCTGGCCCTAAGAAGATGTGTAAGGACGGGGTTTCTGGGGCGGCGCAGGGTGTGGACAGGGACGCCTTTGAGCGCTTGCGTTTCGCTTTTCTAGCCAAGGCGACCGCGCCTACCCCTGCGCCTCCACCAACCCCGGGCCCTTCGGGGTCCATAGCCACGGCTCCCTCATCCCCGGGCGGTATGTCACCAGCAGACACGGATGACGAGGATGAGTCTGTGCGTTCTTGGCGCCCTTCGGGCTCCGGCGCCGACTTGCCCCAGGACAGCTCGGGCATGCTAGACCCGGATGAAATAATGCATCCGCGGTCTGCTGCATGGACCCCAGGGGAGAAGGTGGCGAAGTTCGTCGCAGGATGCCTCCGCAAGCCCCTGGCGAATGAAGCGAGGAGTTGTCTGCGGGGAGAGTGCCCTAGGCCTACATTGGAGGGCAAGGTGGCCCTTACCCCAGAATTAGACCCGAAGATGGCCACCTTCCTTGCGAAATTCGTTAAAGACCCTCGCAAGGGGATTGATCGGTCCTGGCATTCCTGCCAAGATAAGCTTTTGGATACCATAGGCCCAATCTCGAAGATACTGGACATGGCTGAGGAAGCTAAAGTATCAGGGGCGACCATTTCTCCAGACGTACTGTCTAATTGGGCTCAGAGAGTGGTAGTTTTCCTGGGAAATGCAAATTGTGCCCTCTCGACCGAGCGTCGTAGGTCCCGCTTAATAAAATTGGACCCAAAGCTAGGCGACTTGGCCTCTTCTGAAGCGGGGGCGGTGGCCCAAGGGGGACCCTTTCATAAAGGAGCTGTGGAAGTTAGTTTCCACCTTTACGTCCCTGGACAGGGCTCAATCAAGCATTAAAAAGGTTTTTCAACAGCGTTTCTCCCGAGGGGCTGGTCGCGGTGGGGGCCGCGCGACCGGCAGTGGCGTTCAGCAGCAGGCTGGCAACAGGAATCAAGGCTCCGGACGAGGTCAATTTAACGCCTCCTCCAACCACAACACCTTCTACCCCACCAGGGGCCAGCGCTTCCGAGGCAGAGGTGGCTTCAAGAACACCGCTGGAAACAGTTCAAACGGTGAGTGTCATTCCGGCGGCTCGAGTCCCCATTGGGGGGCGATTGGCATTGTTTCCGGAGGCCTGGGCCGCAATCACATCGGACTCATGGGTCTTGCAGACCGTCCGACGTTTTCGCATAGACTTTTACGATCGGCCCTACCAGCGAAGGCCTCCACATCCTATCGTTTTTTCGCACGCAGATGCGCAGTTGGTCGACAAAGGTCTCCGACTTACTGAGCAAGGGAGCCATTTGTCTTTCGACACAACACCCTGCCGGTTTTCTGAGCAATCTATTCCTTGTGGAAAAGACAGATGGGGGCAAGCGACCGGTGATCAACCTCAAGGAGTTCAACGGATGGTTGGTTTACCGGCATTTCAAGATGGAAGGTATCCATCTGTTGCGGGACGTGTTACTTCCCGGCGATTGGATGGTCCGGCTGGACCTCAAAGACGCATATCTGGTGGTGCCCATTCACCCCCGCATTGTCGTTTTCTCCAATTCCGGTGGATGGGCCAGGTTTTCGAGTTTACCGCCCTTCCATTCGGGTTTTCCTCGGCGCCTTGGTGCTTCACCAAGCAACAACACCCGGTGGTGGAACACTTGCGGAGCCAAGGGGTACGGATGATCGTATATTTGGACGACATCTTGTTGATGGCGCAATGTCCCAGGAAGCTATTGCTTCAACTTCAGCAGACAGTGGGGCTGGGGTTTGTCGTTAACGAGGAAAAGTTGGTTCTCTCTCCTTCTCAGACGGTGGTGTTCCTGGGTTTCACAGTGGACTCGGTGCAGTGCACCCTGAGCTTACCATCCAAGAAGATAGGGAAGATCCGTCACATTTTGCGTCAGACGATCTAAAGGTCCCACACATCCCTCCGCCAGATTGCCCGGGTGGTGGGGTTACTTTCTTCATCCATCCAGGCAATCTTCCCATCGGGCCCTTCAGCGCCTCAAGGCACACCATCTGCGTCGGGGATTGTCCTAGGATCAGGTGGTCCCCCTCTCCGCCGAAGTGAAGGAGGAAATGGCATGGTGGCTCGCCCATATGGAGGCCTGGAACGGTCGGGCGATTTTCGGTCCGGTTCCGGACTTGGTGATAGAGTCAGACGCCAGCAGAGCCGGTTGGGGCGCCCGTTGCGGAGAGTTCTCTACAGGCGGCGCCTGATTGTCCGAGGAGCAGGAACTGCATATCAACTGCTTAGAGCTGTTGGCGGGGTCCTTCGCGGTACGCTGTTGGACCAAAGAGTCAGTTCGTTCCAGTGTCCTGCTTCGGATGGACAACATTTCTGCTGTCCGCTACGTCAACCATCTGGGTGGCCCTCGCTCCAAAGCTCTCGCGGATCTAGCAAAGGATTTCTGGGATTATTGCCTGGCACACCACGTCTCAGTGACGGCGGAATACTTGCCAGGTCAGGCCAATCAGGTAGCGGACTGGCACTCCCGGCACTTGAGGGACGCCAGTCAGTGGAAACTGGAACCTTCAGGTGGCTGGACAGTGTTTGGGGCCAGTTCTCGGTGGATCTCTTTGCATCCCGTCTGGACCATCAGCTGCCGCGGTTCTTTAGCTGGAGGCCGGACCCTCTCGCGCAGGCCATGGATGCTTTCCTCCAGGACTGGGGTCCGGAGAAGTCGTACGCTTTCCCTCCGTTTTAGATGATACTGAGGGCGGCGGCCCAGCTCCGCCGCCAGAGAGCGGAGGTGGTCATGGTGACCCCCTGGTGGAGATCTCAATTTTGGTTTCCAGTTCTTCTGGAACTTTCTTGGGATTCTCCAATCCTACTCCCCCGGTTTCCGCATCTTCTTCTCAACGCGGACGGGGACCCCCATCCTCTGGTGATGCAGAGCTCTCTCCACCTCATGGCGTGGAGGCTTTCGGGCGACGCTGGTCGCTGCCAGGCCTTTCGGGACCAGCTGAGACTTTCCTCTCCAAGGCCTGGGCCGGTAGCACAGCGAAACGATACCGCTCGGCCTGGAATAAGTGGTCTCGTTGGTGTCTTCGACGGGGTCTGGATCCCATGGTCGCAGGCGTCGTGCCAGTTCTAAATTTTCTGGCGGACTCTGCTTCGACCGGCCTGGCATATCGCACTGTCAATGCAATGCGTTTGGCGATCTCAGCAGGCCACCACCCGGTGGAAGGTGCACCGATTGGGGCACATCCGTTTGTCTGTAGGCTTTTCAGAGGTATTTGTCTTTCCTTGCCACCTGAACCGCGATATTCGGTTCTCTGGGACGTCAACCTTGTGTTGAATCTTTTTTTGTCTTGGCAGCAGAATAGGTATTTGTCCTTGAAAGAGCGCTCAGCTAAATTAGCAATGCTTTTGTGTCTGGTTTCATGCAGGCGAGTTTCGGATGTGTGAGCTCTGGATGTTTCAGCGAGGGTTTTTTCCCCTGATGGGGTCGTCTTCACTTTGGGGCGCCGTACGAGATGTGAGTTGAGGACGATTTCCTACCCGTGTTTCGTCAACGTCCCCAAACTTTGTGTAGTGCAATGCTTGAAGGCGTATGAGGAGGCGACCCTGGAACTTCGCCCTGCGGGCGAGCGACAGCTCCTGATTGCGTTTCGAAAGCTGCACAAGGCTGTCTCGTCACCCACCATTGCCAGATGGGTACGGTGGATCATGCAGGAAGCAGGTATTGATACAAAGCAGTTTGGTGCACACTCGGCCAGAGGGGCCATGGCTTCAAAAGCCTTTTCGTTGGGAGCCCGCTTGGAGGACCTAATGCGCGTGGCGGACTGGTCCTCGGATTCCACTTTTAAACGGTTCTACTTTAAACCGGTGGTGGATATAGCACAATTGGTGGTAAGCTTTGAACTAGCATAATCTGAAGCCTCCGGTCCTGACATAGAATCGAAATTTGCCTAGCATAGTAACGGTAAATTTCAATTCTATTAAGGACACGGAGGCGAGGATTATCCCTCCCGGGCCTTCGGTGGAAGCAGTTCCCTCCCCGTTCTGCAGTAAGTAGTCAGTTTTCCTCTACTGTGTGGTTGTAACCTGCACTGTTCTCAGTCATATTTTTTTCCTGATGGTGTACATAGGGATTCTTATCCTTGCACCGCTGACGCTTTGTGTGTTTTTCTTGCTAGGAAATGATGGTGCGAAACAAGACCAGTGATTCTATGGCGTGACTCGCGCGAAGAAAGAGGCAGTAGTCTCAGAGAAGAAGTCCTTTCTAGCCTGTATGGACATTGAGGAAGCACTAACATGTGGACTGCCTGACTTGCTGTCATGGGACTTGTAGTTTCTGATGAAATTTTTTGTTAATGTTCTAGCCCTTTTACCTTTGTTTGGAGGTTTAGGGCTCGTGTTCTTGCTTTTTGGCTGCTGTGTGTTGAGCTAAATAAACAGCGAAGAAGGAAAAAGCATAATCCTCGCCTCCGTGTCCTTAATAGAATTGAAACTTACCGTTACTATGCTAGGCAAATTTCGATTCTCAGGATCAGCTACCACCAACAATAGTGGTAATTACTTTAGCTTTTCTGCTGTTATTAACCAAATTAGTATTTCTTCTTCAACAAGAGTGTGACAAAAAGACGGTACCACCCTTCAGAACTGCATGAGCCTTGAAAAAACAAAAAGTGGGCAAGCTAAAACGATGGGTGAAATGCGTGAAAATCACAGTCACCATAATACGTCACTGCACGCAGAGTGTACATTACAATTGGAAAATCACGCACAATCTACAACACGTGTTAATTTCTAATTGTATAAATGGCTTCAGGTGAACAAGCACTACATTTTAAGAGATAAGGTAAGAATACCACAGCTGTAGAATAGCACTATTATTTCACCAATTCTAGTTTTTGTTTTTATTTAAATGAAAGGTGTCCCCACTTAAGATTAAGAGGAATGACGATGCGAGAAACAGTTGGTTATAATTTGGGACCACATACATATGATCATACACAAATGCAAGGTCCACCTTTAAACCTCGCCAAATAATTTTAGGTCTTACAAAATTCCTCAAGAAATAAAGTGAAGTCCGTGAGAGGCTTATGCCGCACGAGTGTGCATGGTGTGCATGCATAGAAAGGAAGGGATACATTCAATAAGCCCTGACGAAGGCCCCAGACCCAAACGGCCTCATAGGGCGGGCCGAACACGTTTGAGGTTATTTGAACAGTTATTCAATAGAGTACCTCAATACATAATTGTATCCGTACCCCAGGTACACTAGGAATAAAGGAAACTTTTGGGTTTACCTGTAGGTATTTTTAACTTTCTACCCCCATCTGGATCCCTGCTTAGCCAATTTGATTTATGAACTCCCATTCTATCTTTGGTTGAGTCCGCCCTGGTGGTATCATTGTACCAGGGAGTGGCTATGCGCCGATGATTAAGCAGGACTAGCCATCGAGCTCCTGTTCTAGAAATTGTGCGATCGCGCACTTGTAAGGAATCCTTATCTCTACATTCCAAGCGGACTCCCGAACTAGCACGATCCCAATTAGCTGGCTCACTGCCCTTTGTGACTGAGAGCTATCGCGCCCGCTTCTGACCAGTTTTTCAGTAATGCGATTTAGGCATAGTACAATTGTAAATTCATAAAGACAAAAATGAAAAATTGTTGTCCTGAGGATGATGCCCAGTATCTAGTGGTGGCATCGAAACGTCGTCACCAAAAAACGCCTTATGCAATATGAATATGCAATATTGTAATGTGCAATGGTGCATGAGAGAATGATTCAAGTCTGTTGAAATTTTCAAATAGGAGTGTACAGACTTATTTCACTTTGCCCTTTGGCCATTCTGTGCTTCGTTGTTTTGTCTCATTGTTTCGTGGGTCAAGGCTGTGCCCACTTGTCATTGAGTGTTTCTAACAAACTAATTTTATATATATTTGTAAAATAAATTCTTGTCCGGCTGGACAAAAAGACATACTACCTATTTAGAGTATGATTATTTTATAGAAGTGACTCTTCCTTTGAAAATAGGGATCAATGTTCTCTATAACACCGATGATGAAGCATGTCACGATAAGTGAGTGAGAAGTCTATTCCAATATTTTTGGATACCCCAGAGGTGCAAGGAGGGACCTCCCTTGAAATATTCCAGTTGTCCATGTGTGTGTGTGATACCAAACATGCCCAGACACGGCACAGCCACTACATACTTAGTCATCGCGTCATGATGGATGGTGACTATACGTATCAAAATGGCTTGCCGCACTTACAAAGCATGGAGAATAGACTCTAGGGTTTGCAGGGGTGTTCTGCTCATGCAGGAGCACCCTCCCACTTATATTCCAGCACCCTGCCTTCAAGACTGAAAGGCGTGCTTTTGGGGTGACTTCTAGGTTTACAGTGTAGTGACCTCAGATATAAGAAAGCCTATATCTGTTGTAAGTGGTGCTAGCACCAGCTTACATAGGCTGAAATGGCAGGCCTGTAGTCACACTTTGAGTGGTGTCATGAGTGGCACAATCCATGCTACAGCCCAAGGGAGACCCCTGGTATGCCTATGGCCTGGGTAACTCAATACCATATACTAGGGACTTGAAAGGCTACACCAGCAGCCAATTGTGGATGTACGGAAGTACTTACCATAGTCAAATTTAAGGAAAAAGTAGTGACTGGGGTCCCGATTAGCAGGATACCAGTCAGACTAAAAAGTGGAGGTAACCATGAAACCAGATCCTACTTTGCTACACAACCCCCACCCCACCAAACTAAACGAGATGAGATTAACCTTGCCCAGTTGAGTCTTCATTTTCTAAGTGGAAATATCTGGAGAGTACATCTGCGTTGGGATGGTTACTCCCGGGTCTATGTTCCACAGAAAAGTCCAGCCGCTGTAGGGAAATGGACCGCCTCAAACGTTTACAATTTTCACCCTACATTTGTTATGCTATGTTATATGTTATACACATTTAAAGAGCACATGGCTGCCCCAGCAACTGGGCATCCCAGCGCTAGCATACAGATAGCAAGAGAGAGAGAAGCTAGATGGAAGAGAAAAGCCAGGTTTTAATCAGTTTCCTGAATGCCCAATGATCCGGTGTACTGCGGGCCGCCATTGGAATAGAGTTCCATAAAGCAGGGGCCTGCCCCTTGAAAGAGCGTCCTCCTGCTCTACACCTGTGCAACTGGGGAGTGCAAACCAGATCAGGTCAGCGGAGCGCAGTGCTCGCGATGGAACATAATTATGTGTTTAGGGGCTTACAGTCTGTCTGAACAAATAAAACAAGTACCAAACAGGTATGGCCTCAACTTCAACTGAGGGCAAGACCACAGCAAAGACCTCCCTCCCAATAGCTGACCAACGCTTCGCCCTGGGGCAAACCTACTGGTTATAAAAGCTACTGGTTGGTCCTGGTCATCTGCATTAAGTTGTGCTAGAACTGCAACTACCACTATCTCAGCCGCATCTTTCTGGACAATGAAGGTTTTAGAGTAATCCGGACTGTGCAGAATGGGAACAGTGCTTGTAGCTGTCAGAAGGCATTTGATGACCTGAAGCAGGCCAACTGTTCACTGATCTTTCTTAAGCATTCTTTTGGAGGTGAGACCATTAAGGGAAATCGCTATGGATTCATACCCCTTAAACCTCATGTAGTACCCAGTCAGGCCCAAGAAAGCTCTGACTAGAGTCTGGGTAGTGGGAACAACCCAGTCCATTATGGTCAGGATTTTGTTCTCCAATTGTTGAAACTGGCCTCCACCTACAAGGTGGCCCAAGTAAACAACCTTGCGCTGCCCTATCTGGCACTCTGTCGCCTTAATAGTGAGGCCTGCCTTCTGCAGGGCCTCTAGAACAATCTTGAGGTGGACCCGGTGATCCTTCCAAGTGGAGCTAAAGACAGCAATATCATTTATATATGCTGCACTAAAGGCTTCAAGACCTGTGAAAACTTTGTTCCCCAACCTCTGAAATGTGGCAGGTGCATTTTTCAAGCCAAAAGGCATTACAATACCCCAATTACGCTAGATGAAGTGACTGAGGCCCTCAACGCACTCCACCCTGGCCGTGCCCGGGCCGAAACAGGTTCCTTATGGAATTCCTACGTCCGAACAAGCACCTTCTGGGGCCTCATTTATTGGAGACCATCAAGGAAGCCATAAAACTGGCTATTCTGCCAGAGGACTAGCGACAAGCAGAAATTGTGTTTTTTCTCAAGCCCGGCTGTCCTCCAGACGGCCCCTCCTCTTATCGCCCCATCTCCCTTATTAATTTTGAACCCAAACTGTTAGGGAAAGTCCTGGCAGATTGCATTCAAAAGTGTGTTGAGGACTTAATTCACCCAAACCAGTCAGGCTTTATGCCACAGAGAGCCACCCAACACAATATCCGGGGAGTCCATAACACTACAGCTGCTGCTCCTGCGTTGGGTTGGCCTGCCGCCCTGCTCTTAGCTGACATGACCCCTGGTACTCTGGGCCCCGTATACTGGAAATTCTCAGGGTGTTTGGAGGCACCACTGGTTTCCAAGCTAATCCCGCCAAATCCATTTTATTTCCAGTGTGTGGTCATCAAGGCGGCGATTCATGGGCCTCGCAGCTCTCCTGAGCCACAGATGATTTGAAATATCTTGGGATATATGTTTCTCCATGCCCCAAGGTTTCCTGGACACACAATAGCACCCCACTGTTAAGAGGTCTTAAGAATGAAACGGCAAAATGGTCCTCTCTCCCCCTCCCCCACTATGGGCGTTCAACCATCTTTAAAATGGTTTCCTCTGCCTCGGATCTTATACTGCCTCCAAAACTTCCATTCCCTCTCCTTCGCTCATGGTTTTTGCAAGTCACTGCCATACAAAACAAATTCCTCTGGAATGGCAGGGCAGTTAGTGTTGCACTCCGTAGCTGTACACAATCTACGTACTGTGGGGGGATAGCTACAGCGAATATATATACTCCTACTATATAGCGTTTCACATCCTCGTAGTAAACTAATGGTGGTATAACTCCCCCCACAGATCCGGCCTATGCCATAGAGCACGCTGCAATGGAGCAGGTCCCTCTTCTTAATTTATTAAATAGTTCTGCACGTTTAGAGATGTTCTGCCTGCAGGAAGAGTGGTCATACAGTTATGGAGGGCCAAGACCAGACAGATGGGGTGGAAGGGGAAACTCACCCAGCAAACTCCCTTGTGGCAGGGTTCCCACCTTCGATCAGTGGCCGCCTTGGGCGGGTTCCGGGGGTGGGACCTTGTGGGGATCTTGAACCTTGGGGGATGTGCTACAGGGAACCACATTAAAATCATTCCAACGACTGCAGGCCCACTTTGACCTACATAAGTCACAATTCTAGAAATTTCTTCAGCTCCGCCAAGCATTCACCCCCAGATCCACAATCTGGAAACTCTCCCAGAGTTCCAACCCTTGGAGGGCCGCCTACTAATGGGGAATCTTGGTCTCCACAAGATTAGACAAATCATTAATGACTCACACACACACCACCCTTGACAAGAACCGACTTGCCTGGCAGGCTGTCATTCCAGAATTGACGGATGACGACTGGGCCGAGGCAATCGCCAGTCTGAGGTGTGCGGCAGTCTACACGCTATCGGCTCATCCAGTTCAAATATCTACATAGGGTGTTCTATACTAGGATGCGGCTATGGCAGATGGTGTCATCCAGTCCCCTACCTGTTTGAGGTGTGGCCGGGAGGGAGGGTCATTTATACACACAGTTAGGAGCTTCACGGCTTTGCAACCCTTTTGGTGCAGGGTTTGGTCATGTCTTAATGAAGTGCTGGCATGGGTGCTTTCCCTTGACCCACGGCTTTTCTTGTTACATTCCACCAATGATATTGGGGGGGGAACTGGTACAAACAGCATCTGTTGTTCGTGGCCCTTACAATCGCAAAAAGAGACATTGCGCAGGGATGGAAGGAGACATCTCCCGCGGCCATAGGCAAATGGAAGACTGAGCTAGATAAATGCATGGGGGCCAAGATTGCGGTCTTCGAGGACCGAGGTTGCCACATGAAACATCGTAAGATCTAGACCCGGTGGGCGACATATTGAGGAATCGACCTGCCTCCTTTACCCGAGGTGGATCATTGAGTTACACCCCTTAATCTGGGATATGCATCACCCTATGTTATATTGTTATGGACAATTGCTACCCTGCTATGATGTATGTATTGAATCCGGTGCGCCATGTGTCCTACTGTGGAGATCCAAAACTGTCTGCATAATGTACATATTGTTTTACCAGCATGTTTGGCAGGCACTGTTTAACATAAATGTGGTTATCAGTGCAAAAAATATTCTTTCATCCATAGAGATCGCTGTGGGGCTTGTGCCCCTCATAATGCAAAATAACTCAATAACATTTGTTATTAAAAAAAGGCATCACACTAAATTGATAATGCCCATTTAGGGTTGAAAATGCTGATTTTGGTTTGGCATCAGAGAGTCCGATTTGCCAGTAACCAGCTGTCGGGTCAAATGTACTGAGATACTTGGCTGAGGCCAGAGTATCAATCAGCTCATCTGTGCTGGGAATCGGATATGCATCAGTCCTAGTGACTGCATTGAGGCCTCTGAAGTCCACAAACAACCTCATCTCTCGCTTACCATCTTGGGTGTGAGGTATTGACACAAAGACTAGCCCAAGGGCTATCCGAAGGTTCAATGACTCCCAACTCCAGCATCTGTTAGACCTCAGTCCTGATGCAGTCTCTGACATGGTCAGGCTGTCTGTAGATTTTACTCTCGACAGACAGGCTGTCACTTGTGTCTACTTCGTGGGTACACCAGGAGGTTTGACTGGGAGTCAGAGAGAACAAATTGGTAAACGGATTGAGGACTTGCATGGAATCAGCTTGCTGTTGTCAGTGAGGAAGCCTGCCAAGGTTACTCCATCAACAGGGTTCTGAGAAAGGAGATCAGGGAGAGGGTCACTCTCTTCCTTCTGTCACTCATCAGTTGACATGAGCAAGCTCATATCAGCACTGTCAAAAAAATGCTTTAGGCAGATCACATGAACTCTGTGGACTCGGAGTGCCTAGGTCAACCAAATAGGTGACCTCACCTTTCTTTTCAGGGCTGCTTGGCCTACAGGCTCCAACGCCCATACGTTCTGTCCTAGCTGGTAAATAGTCAACACAGCCTTATGGTCAAGCCAAGAATTCTGAAGCTCCTGGCTGGCTTCAAGGCTTTTGCTGGCCTTCGTGTGCTCAGCCATGTGTAAACGCAGGCCAAGGACACAGTCCACAATGTTCTGTTTAGGAGGTTTGAGCGGTTGCTCCCGTCCCTCTAACAAAACAAAATAGACCCCTAACTGGATGTCTAAACCGAAGTTAAAACCGGCTGTAGCCCAGCCACTTGTGAGGAACCTCTTTGTGGGCAAAGAGAAGGCAGGGTAGCAAGACTACCCATTTTCGCCTGAGCTTTTCTGGGAGTCACATGAGCAGTTGAGGCTCTTGTTAAACCTTTCAACAAGCCCATTGCAGCTTGGCAAGATAGGCCTGAAATTGCACTGCGTCCAGAACAGCTTCAATGAGAAAGACGTCTTTGATCGAGTTGGTGGGGCTGTGGGAAGTTGATCGTGAACCCCAGCAAGTGCAGAAGGTTCACCATAGTCTTGACATGGGAGATTACTTCCTGGGGCCTTCAGCACACAGGAGTTGAGGTAGGGAAAGACTAACCCCCGCAGATGAGCTGCAACACCACCATCACTTTTGTGAACACCCAAGGGGTGCTGGTAAGTCTGAAGGGGAGCCCACAAACAGAGTGTTCTTCTACCACTGCAAACCACAGGTAACGTCTGTGGGCAGGCAGGAATGGGATGTGGAAATATGAGTCCTGCAAGTCCAACACTACCATCCAGTACACAAAAGGAAAACATAGGCACTCCAAAGATTGGACACAATCTTAAAAAATTCAATCCCTCAGGTCCTGCTAAAAAATACACAAAGGACACAAGATTTGATTGAGGCCATACGGTTCAAGGAAATCAGTTGCTGAGCCATAAAGACGATTTAAATATTTTCAATTGTTTTTCAAAAATTAAATCAATGCAAAATGCCCAACACGAGATTCAAGACACACAATTCACTTAATAATGGCAAATCCTCAATTATAAAATCCTTCTATCAATATCACATAGATAATACTGACGCATATTTTTGTACGACTGTTTTCTTGTAATCATCCATAGAACATGTAGTTCAAAAAGCTTTTTACAGAGTAATAGTCTTCGATATTTCATACAAGTGTTCAATATACCTCACACAATCTCTATTTAAGATACTGGCACAGTAACCGCATGGCGGTGTCAGCGTTTCAGGATACTTAAAGTCAGCAATGCCCATGCTGCACAACATGAACAAAAGGCAATGGTGGAGCCAATAGTCTCAATGGCAAGACCTACAGGCTTTGCCAATAGTTGTTAGGTTTGATATTGTAAATCAGTTTAGCTTCTGCTTACAGACGAATACAAGTGAACAGAGAATCCTTCAAAGGAGTATGTCACTATTTCACATTTGGACAGAAATAGAGATTAAATTTACTTAATCAACGGTGGTTACCCTACTTAAAGTTTCAATTGTAAATGTGCCTTCGCGTATGCGTGTTTGCGTGGGTTGGTGCGTTTGCGAGTTGGTCTCTGTCTAGCTCTGCCTTTGCAGGTGTAATAACCATTTACTTTGTGCCACAGTATAAGTGAACAATACAAACAACAAATCTGTTGCTGTGGTTTAATTAAACATGGGTCAAACCACCAAGGAGTCACAAAGATGAAAAAAATATTAAACCCGGCTAGGGGGAAAAGCTAAAGCATTCCTCTCAACCCATCCCAGAGACATTTTGCAGGCTTCGCAAACCAATACGTTTTTAGATCGTTCTAGAGCTACGGGCCATACGAATGACAGTTTACACAATCTCATAACATATACTTATTGTCCACCCCATCCAGGGACTTAAGGGGGGGGGGAATCTGGGGGTGCTCTAAAAGGGGCGGGGCAATCCTTAAATGGGTGTGGCCTATCCACGTAGGGGCGTGGTCTAAATCAAGATAACTAGCATTCTGTGCTTAAGAAAATCCCCTCCAATTATCCTACCTTCAAAAACTCTCTTTAAAGGATTTCCCTTCCTCCTACAACACGGCTCACCTAGAATGTCGTCTCCACTTTTCAGTAATGAGCAAAATGAGCATCCGCACATCGATGTACATGCTCTCACTGCAGTCCAATGAAAAGAAAAAAAAAGGACTACCTTTGCGAGGCCTGAAAATAGAGCCCGATAGAGACCTGTTTCGAGGCCCCCTGAAAATAATTGCTGGTGCTCAGACTTAGCCCACTTAAAGCCCTGCATCCATCCTAAGCACTGTGCCATCCAACCATCTTTCAATCCATCCATACATTCCTACCTACATACATAAATCTGTCCCTGCACCTATCCTAAGTATCTGTCCCTGCACCTATCCTAAGTATCTATCAGCCCACCCGCCTATCCTAAGTACTGGTCCATTCATCCATCCATTCATCCAGCCAGCAATCCATTCATCTATGTGTCCCTGGACCTATCCTAAGCATCTATCAGCCCACCTGCCTATCCAAAGCACTGTGCCATCCATACGCCCATACATCCATAGATACACCTGTGCCAGAACCTATCCTAAGCATCTATCAGCCCACCCGCCTCTCCTAAGTACTGGTCCAGGCATCTATTCATCCTTCCATCCATCCATCTGGTCATCCATCCTCTCGCCCTTTATTCACCTATCCATCCTTCTTTCCATGCACCCTCTGCCCTCTATCCTAAACACCCCGTATTACACTCATTCACCCAGCCTTTTAATGGGCCGAAAAAGGCCGGTGATAACCATTGACAAGCAGATGTTCCTGAAAAAGAACAAGAAAGCTTTCAGTTGTCCTTTGTGGACCATAGTTCACTATCCTTCTCTGGTGGTGTTTTAAACAAAGGTTGATCCAGCTAAAGAAATGTGAACTAGCTTTTCAGTGTAAGACGCTAATTCAGAAACATAACCTTTTGTTCATTTCTATATAGGAACACTGCTTTAAATTGGTCGTGACTGACAGATACTGAATACCTGGAGTTCTTACATTTGAGAGAGTATACCAAACAGCTAATTTGGGGTGGTGAGAACCTGCCCTTCTATATTTCCATGTGAAGCACAGTATAGGAATATAAAGTTAATTCCAACGCTACTATCTTCATATTAAAAAGGGGTGTGAGAACTAAGTGAGCCAGGCAAAGCGTGTGTTTTTGTAGCAATAAAACAAAACACTATGAAAGGTCAGAGAAGGGTCGTGCTGGAGTTGGCTGCCTGTGGTCATCTCGACAAGCGCAACTAGAGCCAAATTCCGGGGAAGGCTAATTCTTTCAGCAATAGGCAGAGTGGGGATGCAGGGGCTCTAAAAAGGGGGGAAAAACAACAGAGCCTCATTTATAAGTAAATGGTCTTTTAAAGACCTGTGAAGTACTCGGGCGAGGCTGTGTGAGAGCGCTAAGGAAGCTGTCTCAGCCCAGGGGAATGGGCATTGCGCGCCGGGCCATCACTCTCAAGGACAAGGGAAATCCTGAGAGAAAATGGCCCTCTTTAACACCTTGGCTGCAGCACGAATTCCGAAGCGGTGCTGGACATTCCAATCCGGGTGTGGCTCGGACAGCCCCCGTGGGCACAGGCCTACCGTGACTCATGACAGCCAGGGGCCGTCGTGAGCACGGAAGGAGTTAAATGATTTCCCTCCCCCTACAACGCAGCTCACCTGGCATGACATCTCCACTTCTCAGTAGTGAGCTATGTACATGCTCTAACTGCAGTCCAATAAAAAAAATTTTTTTTTTAAAGAACACGAGGGGGCGTGGCTAGCAGCCGACGATGGCTGCAGCAACCTAGAGAGGCTCCCGGCGTAAAGCGGCATCCCGCATCAATCCGCGTGCCTATCCGCCCAGCAACGAACTCAGATGGGATGCCCCGGGTCCAGTGACCGAACGGCGCTCAGCAGAGAAGTTTTAAAGCAGCGGCGCACTGGGAACTGGAGAAAAAGACGACACCCCGAGCAGGGCCTAGTGGCGCATGGAAAACAGCGGGCAGTAGTTGAAGTGGTGCCCGGGCGGAAGGGAGGCCTCGGCGGTATCCACTATCCGGAGGTGCTCGTGGTGAAGAACGACTCGAGCGATAACGGCGGTAAGGAGCCCCACGTCCCCGCAGACCATCCGTGGGCAGTGTATATAGTCCCAAGATAACGCAACACTGCGGGTAGTGGCATCGCAGACGGAAAACGAAACCCGAAAAAAGTGCGCCGCCGCCATTTTGATTAGCCTACGCCATTCGGGGCACGAGCTCCCTCGAACAACGGACAAGACAGCCCGCACCGAGGTCTCAGCAGGCCCGAAAACAGAACCTACTATTAGCAACGAGACTGGGGTCGAGGTGTGAACCCCCCTGTGGAGTGCCGGCCCCGAAAGCCCAATTGTTCCACTTGGACATGGTGAACGGCCTCATAGCCGAGGCGCAATCGGAACTCGAGCGGCCCCTTCGATCACTCTCCTCGGGGAAACACTTGGCAGACTACCACTAAAAGCTACGCTCAACGGTGAACAAACTCTTAGTGTGAGATCATGGCGGGCAGAGGATCCAAGCATAATTCCACCCAAGCTAAGCTTGACAAATTTGCGTACGAAAAACAGACTCCCCCCTGTCGGAACAACGCAAATCGCTGGGTAAAGGGATGGAGGGAGGCGGTGCAAAGAAAGCCACGCTGGAAGACGTGCTAAGCGCCCTGGCCCAGGTGCAAGCGACGGTGGGGGCGACAGCAACGGAGGTAACCCTTATTCGTGCAGACCTCCAAAAAATGAGTGAAAGGGTGAAACAAGTGGAGGTAGTAACCAAATCCTTGGTGGAGGATGTGTCTGATCTGCAGGTAGAAATGGAGAAGCTGCAGGCGGATAATAAATTACTCAAAGAGAAGCTGGACGACCATGAAGGACGCTCCCGGAGGAATAACGTCCGTATACTGGGTGTTCCGGAATCGGAAGCTACGGGTGCTATGGACCTTTATGTGGAAGACTTAATCAAGAACCAGCTTAATCCCAAGGGCCTCTCACACTTTTTCTCTGTGGAAAGGGCCCATAGAGTGCCAGGAGGGAAACCGAAACCAGGAGGCCCGCCAAGACCGATCTTAGCGAGACTCTTTAATTTTCGCGATCGAGACACCATCTTGCAGGCGGCCAGAGTGGCACCGGCCATCCAAATTCAAAACTCAAAAATCTCCTTCTTCCCGGACTACACGGCAGAGGTCTCGCGAAGGAGGAGGACATTCTTGGAAGTGAAAAAGACACTGCGAGAGCAGGAGCTGTCCTACTCAATGCTGTTCCCGGCCCGGCTTCGGGTGGTCGCCGACAAAAAGGTCTGGTTCTTTGACTCCCCGGAGGCGGCCAGAGACTGGCTCGAGGGTTGGCGCACCGCAGGACCTCCGCGTAGGTCCAATAGAACGAACCACGGGCACCGCGACGGCAGTCGAACTGGGGCATAAACATCAGGCAGAGGAGGCGCGAGCAGGTCGCCGACACACAAATTAACTGAGGCTGACGGAGGGGAATAGCACAGAAAGCCCAAAGAAACAATGGACGCTGACTTCTTTTATTGACTGAAATTGCACAAGAGTCGTGTTGGGCGCTGGCCGGGGTGGCCCTGAAGAGAGCAGGGATGCCGCCTGCCCGGGGAGACGCTCTCCCCCAAAGCGCAAGTACTCTGGTTTCGGGATGGGTTAAGCGCTCTGCTCAGTTGGGGAGGCGGGCAGTTGAAGGTCCGTTAAGCAGGGAGGCAGGGAGGGGGAGGGAGATTGTTTGTTGTTTGTTAGAAATTCACAACAACGGTCGAGAAATGGAGTTTTACATTTAAGTAATCTAGCTGATAAGATGAAGCAAAGGGTCCGGGTCCGGAACCTGGATACGCTCATATACATCTACATGATTAGAAATGGCGGATGGTCTGATACGGAGCGCAGAGGGGACTGAGTCACGTTCACATGGCTCCCCCCTACGAATACTGACATGGAATGTAAGAGGTCTGGGAGATAAGGTGAACCGTGGCCTGGTATTAACCGCACTAAAGAGGCAAAAGCCTAGCCTAGCACTACTACAAGAGACACTTAACTGGAGGGGCGCCCAAGGCCCTGGACAGGAGATGATATAAGATGATAGTACACTCGGAGTTTACTTCAGGCTCTCGGGGACTGGTATTTTAATTAAGAAGTCCTCGCAATTCATCCCCCTAGGCACAAAGACTGACGGGCAGGGTTGCTTCGCAGCCCTACAGGGACAATGGGAGGGACGACTTCTTAATGTGGTATCGGTGTATATCCCACCGTCACTTCACTCACTGAAGCTTCCAGCACTCAGTGACTGTTTACTGACCCTTCCAGAGGGAGATGCAATTCTTGGGGGTGACTTTAATGCCACAATAGACACACAACTCGACAAATTCCCGGTGACGGGCCCGACTGGGGGACCTTCCCGGTTTCAACGATTCCTAACGGCTATGGGTCTAATAGACATCTGGCGACATGTCCACCCTCAGGATAAGCAATACACATTTCACTCCACGGTTCATAACAGTCTATTGAGAATCGACTACTTCTTAGCGCTAGGTGACGGCATACAACATGTAGATACCATAGACATTCACCCTAGAGGCATATCGGATCACTCTCCGATCACCCTGACAATCTCCACTCAAGAAAAGTCTCGAAAACGAATTTATCCCATACAAGCAGCATATTTCAAGGTCCCGAAGGTCAGAAAGGCCCTTCAGAGGGCGACAACACAATACTTCGAAGAAAATGCCGCCTCCGTGCGTTCTTCAGAGGTTTAATGGGAAGCGTATAAGACGGTACTGCGGGGGCAAGCCATAAACTCGATCACGGGCCACAAAAGGGAAAAAGCAGCCGAGCTGTCCAGGCTCGAATTCGTTCTCCGAGACATGACCACTTTACATGAGATTAATCCTACACCGGCCACGTCACACACACTTTCACTCCAACAACAGCTATACACGGATCACGTTCTGCATCAGATGAAGGGTGAAATAGCTGACACACAGAACAGGATATATGATGTAGGGGACAAGGCGGGAAAGATGTTGGCCTGGCTAGATAAGAGAGGGGGGAGCTCCAGGGGCTTCCAGCAGGTGAGGGATAGCCTAGGAGTGATTCAGACAAGCGCTGAACAAATAGTGGAGGCACTGGCGGTGCACTTTGAAGAAGTTTATACCCCGATCCGGGAAATATCCGCTGACATGGCTAGGGCAGCTTTAGAACAGATAGAAGCTCCAACACTACACCCGGAGGCTTCAGCTGAATTGGATGCGGACATAACTAGGGATGAGATACACATGGCTATACGAGCACTGAAGCACAGTAAAGCGCTCGGACCAAATGGCATTCCAATAGAATGGTATCAGACCGCATCGGAGAAGCTAAGTGAACACCTACTAACCATGTATGAAGAATGTTTAGAGAGAGGCGAACTCCCGCTCGACCAGAGAATAGCTACTATAGTAGCGATCCCCAAGCCTGGGAAGCCACAAGAGGAATGCTCCTCATACCGTCCTATCTCTTTGCTAAATGCAGAGATTAAAATCCTGGCCAAACTCCTTGCTACCCGTCTGATGGCACATCTACCTGACCTCATACATCCGGATCAATCCGGATTTATGCCCCACAGAAACACGGCAATGAACCTTCGCAGAGTGCACGGGGTGTTGGCGAGGAAAGACATGATCCCTGAACAGGCGGTCATACTGGCCCTGGATGCAAAAATGGCCTTCGACCTAGTAGAATGGAAATATTTGTTTGAGGTCCTTGCTTGTTTGGGTTTTGGCTCAAAATTTATATCGTGGGTCAGACTACTATAAACTAAGCCGGTCGCTCATGTGGTGGCAAATGGTCATATTTCGCGAACGTTACCTCTGGGGAGAGGCAACCACCAGGGCTGCCCCCTCTCACCATTGCTCTTTGCAATCACCCTAGAACCATTAGCAACTCTGATAAGACAAACACCTTTACTTAAAGGAATCCATTGGAAAGAGGGCTGGGAGGACCGGCTCTCCCTGTATGCGGACGACATGCTGGTGTACCTAACAGACCCAGAATGTGGGGTGCCGGCACTCTTGACCCTCTGTGATGCCCACTGCAAAATCTCGGGGTATACGATAAATTGGAATAAATCGGAGATGTATGTTCTGAAGGGCCCGGTCCCGACATTGGGCGCAGAATGCCCCTTAAGGGTAGCCGGCTCCTCTTTTAAATATTTGGGGATCCACATTACAAAGGACCCAACGGAATTTACGCAAAAAAAATCTAACGCCACCCATGGAGCGGCTTAAACAAGACGTTAAGTTCTGGGCGGGATTGCCTTTAACGATGCTGGGTAAAGCGGCGCATTGTAAAATAATGTCCTTACCCCGTTTTTTGTACATACTAGAGAACACACCGTATCCAGTGGCACCGGGATACTTCAAGAAGGTGGCGGCCTTGGTATCTGGTCTGCTATGGGCCAATCGCCCGGCGCGTATTGCACAAGCCAAAATGTACAGGGGATGGTACGACAGGGGAAATCGCACTGCCGAATCTCAAATTATATTACTGGGTGGCTCAACTCAAGCCCATTAATCAATGGATCCATGTTTCACAGAACGACCCGGCTTTCCAGGCAGATAGGGCACAACTAGGCGCCAATAGTATGCTAGCCCCGCTCTATGACCAACGCCGAGTGCGAAAATTGGTAGGACCCACGAGACTCACCACAGCGCTGTGGCACACAGCACTGGCGGCACTAGGCTGGAAGGGGAAAATAACCAAGCTCACCCCACTTTGGGACTCTCGTGCCTTGGGAAACCTGAGACACAGTAAGGGCTTCTCTCATTGGGACACCATAGGGATATCCACGGTGGGAGACCTATGGGAAAGGGGAGAGGTTATATAATTTGCCCGTTTGAGGGAACTGTACGATCTGGGAACACAGGAATCTTACCGCTACGTTCAGATACGTCACGCACTGCTCGCTGCCATCCCCCCCGGGGAGAGTGTACCAGAATCATCCCCTATTGAGGATCGTCTCCTCACAGATTTTAAGATTGAGCGCGCGACATCGCTGACATACCGCAAGCTAATTAACAACTTGCCTGACTCAATGACTCCATTGAAAGAAAAATGGGAGGGGGACGTAAATGCAATGGACGAACACGAATGGAATGAAGCGCTTGCGTTCCCAAGAGAAGTCGGCATCTCAGCCAGAATGAGGCTCGTACAACTCAAAATTTTACACAGAGTATACTACACAAGAACAACGCTACAACACATACACAGAGCACAACACCCTTAATTGCCTTCGTGGCTGTGGGGAGGAAGGTACCTTTTTCCACACAATATGGGACTGCCCCCGCATCCAGGAATACTGGAGACAAATAATGCGCACTGTATCACAGACCCTGGAGACCTCTCTTATCCCTGAGCGACGAAAAGGTCTATTAAACGTGTGGGGACCAAACGACCTGTCCAGACAGGGCCAACTCTGGGTTACATTGGGCATGATAGTAGCCAACGTGATATCGCACAGCGCTGGGGGGTGGCGGAAATACCAACGAAAACACAATGGTGCATGAATATGGATAGGGTGATGGTGACGGAAAGGGCGGTATACTTAAGCCGAGCATGCCCAGGGAAATGGAACAAAATCTGGACCACATGGAATGTGTATAGAGGGGAGATCTGTGAGCCTCTGCCGGAGGACGACCCACTAGAATCAGATGAGGAGGGGGAGGAAGACTGATGTGCCCTAAGGGTGTGACAGTGGAGTTGATGACAACAAGAGTGGGGGAGGGACCCAGGACCTAGAGGATAGGGAATTGAGGGTAGACAAGGGCGGGACTCGTGGAAGGCCACTACAAGAAAGCCCAAGCATTCCCGACATTTCATTAAGTGTTTGATTCATCGGGTGTAAACAATGGTACGCACAAGGGGAACACCCCTAGATTCAGCTAATGTAACGCTACTTATTCATTGGTGAACGCAATGCGATTTCTTTGTTGCTTTCTTTTTGTTGTTTTCATAAAAAATAGAAAACTAAAACCTCTATTGATCAGCAACTTATCGCCATTTCTGTGCCTCTCAATTTGCCTTGCACTTGTCACTTTTCTTCTAACCACTACAACCAGTTTGAGGCCTTAACCTGGTGCAATGTATCCATCTATACATGATTGCGGCCGGCCCGATGGGTTGTAGGCCAATGGCTGTGTAATATTGTAAGGTACAATAAAAGTTTTTTTTTTTTGTTTTTTTAAACGGACTACCTTTGCGAGGCCTGAAAATATAGCCCGATTGAGACCAGTTTCGAGGCCCCTTAAAATAACTGCTGATGCTCAGACCCGGACAGACCTGGCCCACTTAAAGTCCTGACGCTAACAGTAGCAATGGGGGACCACTGTTCTACTCCCTCTAGCGGGTCCCTTCGTCAAAAACACCATAGCGACTTTTCTCATTGTACTCCTCAGTATGTTTTCAGCCTATACTTCGCTCAATATATCTTCTAGCCCAACCTTCTGACTCATCTCAAACTTCTTTCTACTACTCCTTCCAATGCACTACCCTATCTCTCATCCTATACATCTATCAATACATCCTCTACATCCACTCTCTCATTTATCCCAAACCCCATACCACTACTATGATCGCCAAAATAACCCTTTCTAGACTCTCTCCTACTCTACCCCTCCTTGCATCTTTTTACAATACCGATCCCCTAAAACAAACCTTGCTAAACTCTTCCCTCTAAATCCTCCCCTCCAAAACTCCTTTTTACTCATCCAAAAGCCTCCTCCTACTGCTACGACCTAAAAAAAATCCTTCACTCTTTTATCCCTCCACTATCCTTTTCAAATCAATATTAACAGCCTACATGTTCACTTCTCAAATTCCATATTCATACTAATATACTACCTAAATAACTGAATAACATATCCACTACTCAAATTACTTATTTATACTACACTAATTTTCAACACTAATCCTTTATGGGTTCCGGAGTGGCGTGCTACTCGCCAGAAAAGCGGGTAACAAGTGCTATATGAATGCAAATGTTTCTTCCCCTTTTATCCCTCTGCTACCCTTCTCACTCCAAGTAACTGACTAATATCCGCCACTGAAATTACTTCATATTTCACCATATTAATTCACCACTCGTATTGACTATGCCAACTCCCTGTATGTGGGGATCCCTGCATACCACCTTCATCGGCTTCAGCTGGTGCAAAATCAGGCGGCCAGACTGGTCTTTCAACATCCTAAGCACCAACATGTCTCGCCCCTGCTGAGGAGACTGCACTGGCTCCTGGTAGCCTCTCGATGTAGTTTCAAACTGGGCTGTACTGCTTTTAAGTCACTCCTGGCCCTTGCCCCAGCCTTCACTTCCCTCAGCCTCAAGCGTCACATTCCGCTGAGGAATCTTCGGTCTTCTGCTCACAACCTTTTAATGGGCCCCAGGTTTAAACGGAAAAAACATGGTGGCTCCTGTTTCTCCTTTCTTGCCCCCTCAACCTGGAACTCCCTCCCCTCTACTATACGACTCTGTCCGGATTACACCTGCTTTCGTAAACTTCTCAAAACCCATCTCTTCCAGCTAGCCTACGAATAACCCTCACTGCCTATCCTCCCCGCTTTGTCTATGAGCGCCATGAAACCGACTGGTGACCGTGCGCAGTAAAAATCCTTTTAACATAACAACATAACATAACCTTATAGGCTTCCTGAATTGCGTGCGCCAACAAGCGCTATATAAATGCAAACCTTTGTCCTCCTCTATCCTTCTGCTATCATTCCAAATCCAAATAACTGACTAACCTATCCACCACTTAAAATGTACTTGCATGTTTCACTATACTAATTCAACACATCGTCTATGGGTCCCGGAGTAGCGTGCTACTCGCCGAAAAAGCGCTTCGACGCCTAGTCAGGGGTAGTAAGCGCTATATAAATGCAAATACGATACAATACTTTGCAGAGTTGTCAAGTAACCCCCACCACGTACGACAGCAACCAAACAAGTCCATATTTTAATTTTCATTTTCACTCCTTATTTGATAAGAGTAGCACGAAGAGTGCAATTGGCTAAATCGCCCTTCTATATAGCCAATGGAAACCAGAGAGTTAGGCTTTTGGTTCCCGACCTCTGCTGCCTCTGTACTGAATGCGTTAGGGTTCCATATCGAGATTTAAATATCAAACCTGTGGTGTCTGGTCACCCAGTGACTGTTCTGCCAGCTTTCTCTCTTTTGTCGAACACACCGCGTCTCTGCTGGAAATCCGTTCTTCCATGGCATGACAAACTGCGGATATCCCTGTTTCGCTTCATGGGTAAGTCAAATCACACAGCCCGCCCAGGCCCAAATAACCCGACACTCTAGACAGAAAACTCTATCAGCTCTTGCGTTCTACTGACGTAGCCCCACCCACGCGCTGCGCGGCACTTGCGCAGGCAGTAGTGCGTGAACACGAAACGGAGCAATATTCCCTGGGAGTCTGACACTAAAGATGATCCAAATCCGGCGCGTACAGCACAGGCCATCTTTGCTAATTCCTAATGAAAGATGATTCTGTTACAAAGCCGAGAAGGTGCTCCTCTTAAAGCTAGGTTTTCGCACAAAGACAGTAGTCTGTTGCAATAGGTTATAACGTGGTCTTCAGCTAGTCCTGTTTTTTTTCCTAACACATTCGGGTGGGATGAGATTAGGTTACCCGCGTGTGTATGTTAATTTCCTATACCGTGTGAGAGATTGAGAATGTATACAGCAGGCACGCAACCGCCGCCATGGGCTTTGAGGTATGGTGATGGAGTGAGGATCGTGTGAAACCTTCAGCCATCCTAGCATTCCATTTACCACAATGCTTTCTTCATTCCGGGTCTTGTAGTTTCTATTTTTTACTTCGTAAATTGAGTCTCAAAAATGCAAAGTGTTCCGGATTAAATCCATGGTTGCTGGAAAAGTCAAGCATTTCATAGGATTAGTTGGATGCTGTGATATTATATGTTAGAACGTAGATTAGTACATTTCCAATACTGTGTACTTTCGATTCACATCATACTTGTCACAAACACTGAAAAGGGAATATATAATATTTTTGAATAGCTTATGGAGAATATGTTTTTATTAAGCTTCATTAAGAGGCTAGGAAGGTATAGCAGAAGCATGTGGGCAAGCTTTTCTAACACAATAAAAGCAGATTGACTAATGGAAGTGTGAGTGGCAGTGTGTATGTGTGTGAGTGTGACAGAGTACAAATGTGCGAAAGAGTGCAAGAGATCTAGTGAGAATGTGCGTGTGTCTCTATATGTGTGCTAAACGTGCAAGTGTGCTGTTCGTCTGGCGTGCTAGAGGTTATTCTTACCTTATGGACAAGGGCACTAATACTACAGGCCCCGGCATGCTTCTGTTAAGACACCATAATTGGTTGTGGGGACTCAAACTGTCTAACTGAAAAAGGCGTTAGCCCAGTCATACCCAGCGGCAGGGACACATAACACATGCCAACACACCTGGCTGAAGGCCCTGACATGATGCACGTAATTCTTAACATATTGAGTGGGTCCATGGTAAAATGTTTAAACTGATATTTGAGGTAACTGTTGCCATAAGCTTTCCTCTTCTCTTTTTTACAAGGGGTGCATTGGCAAAATGTTGACCACTGTACACCAGAGGGAATTTTTTGAAGTATCCATTGCTGTGGCTGAAATATCCGTGGGAAATTCCCGGCACTGCCTTATTGAATGTACTCCTTGGCATAACGGGCTCTCTCCTAGGAAAGGCCAGGCTTTCCTGGTGCACCATGAGCGTACTGGAATATTTCATGAATGCCCATAAGGGTCTGCGTCGTTTTAGCAAATTTGATGACAAAAGTTTAAACAAATTCTCAGGGGAGAAGTCTACTCTCCCTTAACTCATCCAAAAGAAATCATTTAACTTGTTTTGCTTGCTGGAATTTGGGGAGGGGGGGGCAGGGGTGTTTCACACCCTACCACTTACATAGATCTTTTTTTCCTCATATAATGTGTATGAGGTTAGCTCTCGCCCCATTTCTGGAAATGCTTGACCTGTCTCATTGCTGGGAGCAAGACTAGCTGTAGGGCGGCGCGACTGGTGCAGCTGTACCTGGCGTTGACTTTAGTGGGGGGTGCTGTGTTTAAAAATAATCTTTGGTTTAAAAGCACATGAACTTGGGGGCGTGGCTTCGAGGGTGAAGATGGCGGACGCGGCTCTGTAGAGCTCCTGCCGGCCCGATCCTTATCCGCTAATTTATCCTTGCCCTACACCCTCTTCCCCCGTCTCTACTAGTGCAGGAGTTTGCTGGAGTCTGGTGGATCCCGGTGGTGTGGTTGCTGGAGCCCCGGAACCCCGCTGGCGCGACCTTCGGGGGCCGTCCGTACTGGGCCTACCTGCCGCGTGGTGAGCCGGGGCCTCAATTTTTCCTCCTGCCCGTCGGGAGGCCCTGCCGCCGGCTGGGAGTCATCCATCTTGGTCCGCATCGCCGGAGCGGAGTCGCTGGAGCCGAGAGACAAGGGGCTCGTGACCATACCCAGCGGAGTTGGGTCCCGACGTGTTGGTGGTGTGGACCAGCAGTGTATCCTGAACAGCCGGCCCGGACGCTCTCGTGGAGCGGCGGCGCTCTCTGGGGCAGACGATCTGGTGGTGCCGATCCGGCGATTCAGCCTTGGGCCCTTGCCTGGTGGTCCCTGCGCCTTGGCGGAGTGTGCCCCCCCCCCCCGGGGCCTGGCCTATCCCTTGACGACCTGGGGCGAGCTGTACTCGAGGGACGGTGGTGCCGTGGACGTCCCATCTGCTACCTGCTCCCGTGGGGTGACCCATAGCGGGTGTCTGTCATCGACCTACCCCGCCGGCGGCCATGACGAGGGGCAAAGGCGGTCACAATACGGCCACTACGGGACCCATCGACAAGTTCACCGGCCCCGGGAATGGCGCCGGGGCTGACGGAGGGAGTCAGGCGGCGGGCCCGGACAATGCAGCGCTGTTAACAGCCATCACGCAATCCCGTGATATGTTGGATGCGAAGATCAGCGCGGTGGGCGCCGACGTGATGCTGCTGCGCCAGGACCTCCGCAACGCAGTTGCTCGCATCACGGAGGCCGAAACAAGGGTCACGACGGTGGAGGGCGATGTCGATGCCCTGAAGAAGAGAGTGGCCGACCTGGAGCAGACGCAGCGGGGCCTGGCGCTCCGTGTGGAGGATGCCGAAGGGCGGGCACGGCGGAACAATTTGCGCTTTGTGGGCTTTCCGGAGGGATGCGAGAAGGGGCCTATGGATGTGTTCCTTTCCCAGTGGCTGGAGAGCTGGCTACCCCCGGACACCCTGTCGCGCTGTTTTGTGGTCGAACGCGCCCACCGCGCCCTGACACAGAAGCCGCCGGCTGGGGAGTGGCCTCGCCCGATCATCGCTCGGATCCTGAATTACCACGACAGGGATATCATCCTCCGGGAGGCGAGACTCAAGGACACACTGCTGTTTGATAATTGCAAAATTATGATCTTCCCAGACTATACCAAGTTGGTTCAACAGCAGCGGCATTCCTTTCTGGCGGCCAAGGCCAAGCTCCGGGGCCTGAAACTTCAATATTCATTGCTATACCCGGCCCGCCTCCGTGTCATCTACAACTCGAGGACTCACTTCTTTGATTCTCCGGAGGCTGTCTTTGCCTGGACAGACGAGGCGGTCCGGCTTCGGCCACATGTCCAGCCGGGGCTGCACTCCGGCTCCTCCTGCAGTTCATCTCAGGAGCGGAGCGATCCACAGGCCAAAGGGAAGCGGCACCGCAAATCCCGTTCGAGGCGGAGGTCCCTATCCAGGGACCCCCTTTTGGGAGACACGCAGCCGGAGACGGATCGCTCTGGCGGGGGGTCGTGAATTTGGTCCACCGGCCCTTGACTGTTACATCTCTATTGTGGCCGCCTGCTGCGGCGGCAGCCTGCTGCACGACGGTTCGGACCTCATCTGGTGCAGTATTATCTGACTCTTCAGTGCCTTGCTGGGACTCCGGCCTACATATGCACTATATTTTGCATTGTTATTGATTGTGCTTATTGATGGGGGGGAGGACGGGGCATGTTTTTGAGGGCTGCTTCCTCCTGTTGGGGTTGGGGGAGGTTTTTTGGGCGTGTGTTTGGTTGGTGCTAGGGGGTTGTGTGGAATCCATTGGCATGCCTGACTTTGGGCGCTCTGTTTTGTGCCTGACGTACCGTATGCCGCGACAGATACTTCATTGTTTCTTGAGGTATTGGGGTGGGGGTGGGGGGTTTGGGGCTGTTTGGTGGCGAGTGGGGGGGGGTTGGCGTTGTGGGGGGTGTGGGTGTTGGGGTACTGTTCTCTGGGGTGCACGTGATCTTTCTGACCTATGCTACTTTGGGATGTGGGGCCTGGGCCGGGGAATGTGGGGCTGGGTGAATCGTGATGATGGTTGATGTCCCTCGTTTGGCGCCCTCTGGCGCCTCCATGCATGTTCTTAGCTGGAATGTCCGGGGTCTCTTGGACAAGATTAAACGGGGGGCGGTACTTCGCTGGGCCAAGAGGGATCAGGCAGACGTGCTCATGCTCCAGGAAACGCACATGCTGGGCACGAAGGCCCTGAGTCTCCAGCGCTTTGGTTTCCACCAGGTGTTCCATGCTGGGTTTGCCAGGGGTTCCAGGGGGGTGGCCATTCTTATTCATAGGCGGTTGGCATATACCCACGAGCGTCAGTGGCTTGACCCTCAAGGGCGTTTTGTGTTTGTCCAAGGGAAGATTGGTGCGGAACCTGTGGTGTTTGGATGTGTCTATGCCCCCCCCCCCTGCAATGGGCCTTGGCTGAGCGGTTATTTGCTTTGTGGACTGAACTTCCCGACTCCCTGGCGGTGATTGGTGGCGACTGGAACGATGTGGTGGATGTGGCTGTGGATTGGCAGCGGAGGCTTGGGGTGGCGCCTGTTCCTTCCCCTACGCGGCTGGGGGCTATGATGGATGTGCTGGGGTGGGCAGATGTCTGGAGGCATTTACATGCGGAACGCCGCGAGTACACCTACGTCTCAGCGGTCCATGGCTCCCTTTCGCGCCTGGACTATGTGTTCGTCCCGAGGGCCTTCCTTGCTAGAGTTAAAGGGGCGGCGATTCGGCCTCGCGGGCTCTCCGACCATTCCCCGGTGGCAGTCCAGATAGACCTCCATAGACCGCGCCAGCCCTTCAGGTGGCGGATGTCCACGTGGCATCTGCAACGACCTGACTATTCCCAGCATCTTCGTGGCGCGATCGCCCAATACTGGCAGGACAACCTTGCTGTGGGTGTAGATGCGGTGACTGTCTGGGAGGCCATGAAGCCCACTCTGCGGGGTGTTGATCTCGCCTGGTGCGCATCGGCTCGTCGGACTCGGCTGGAGGGCATTGCCGCGGCGGCGGGGCGGGTGGATGAACTAGAGGCTCGCCACAGAGATGCGGCGGATGAAGTTGCTCTGAGGCGGCTTCTGCAGGCACAGCAAACATACTCTTCGGTCTTATTGAACGAGGCTCGCCAGGCGTGGCTGGCCACCCGTAGCCGGGTTTACCAGTGGGGCGACAAGTCATGCACAATGCTCCATCGGCTTTGTCAACAGACGTTGCAGCCCCTCACACTCCCGGGTCTCGTCGATGCCGCTGGTGTGGCAATTACTGACCCGGCCACTCTGGCCGCGAGCTTCGCGCACTATTATGGGCGACAATATGCCTCCCGGGAGACACTCTCCCCCGCTGCTATTGCGGAATACCTCGCATTGGTCCCCCCCGCTGCTGTGTCTGATGAGGTGCGTGACGCCCTGGATCTCCCCCTGACGGCCGAAGAACTCGGGGAAGCGATGGGTCAGCTGAATGTGGGCAAGGCTCCGGGACCAAGCGGCTTTCCCAGTGAATTCTATAATAAGTTCCATCTACTGCTCGGGCCGCACTACCTGCGTGCCCTGGAGCTGGCGCGCGAGCAGGGCCGCCTCCCACCGGACTGGCGTCATGCCGAGATCGTGGTGTTCCAGAAGCCGGGAAGGCCACCGGACCGCCACGACTCGTATCGCCCCATCTCCCTTATTAACTACGAGGCCAAGCTTCTGGCCAAGGCACTCGCGAATCGCTTGCTTCCTCATATCTCTGCCCTTGTTCATCCCGATCAGGCTGGCTTTATGCCACGCCGGGCAACGCGGCACAATATACGGCGGGCTCAGGCGGCGATTGATGCGATCGGGGCCTCTGAGGATCAGGCGGCGTTGTTACTAGCTGACATCGATAGTGCCTTCGATTCCGTCAGCTGGACTTTCCTCTTCACCCTTCTGCCCCTGCTGAACCTCGGTCCGGTCTTTATCTCTTATGTCCGCCTGCTATATACTGAGGTCACGGCCTCGGTGCGGGTCTTGGGGGCGGCCTCGGCTCGATTCCCAGTGACTCGGGGCACGCGTCAGGGGTGTCCGCTTTCCCCGTACCTCTTCGCGCTGGCCATGGAACCGCTGGCCGCCAGGGTCCGCGGCGATGCGCTTTACCGCGGCTTTGTCTGGAGCGCGGATCATACAGACCGCATTGCTTTATATGCGGACGATGTGCTGTTCTTTATGACCGACCTGCAGCGTACGGGCCCGCGGGTTCTGGACTTGATGCAGGACTTTGGTCAGGCGTCGGGGCTCTATCTTAACCCGCGCAAGTCGACCTTATGGGTGCTGGGTGGTAGAGCGGTGGAGTCCCTTCGGATTGCAGTGGAGGGAGTGAAGTATCTGGGAGTTTTTCTATCTGCCTCGCCCGCGGAGACGTGGAGCCGGAACATTCAACCGGTTTGGGACCGGGTCCAGCTGGACATCAAAACGTGGACTCGTATGCCTCTTAACATTTACGGTCGATCGGCCATCTTTAAGATGGTGGCCCTGCCCCGTCTCCTTTACCAACTGCAGAATCATCCCTACCCGATTGATCCACAGTGGTTTCGCAGTGTTGACTCCGCGTTGGGCAGGTTCCTGTGGGCTGGGGGTGCCTCCAGGGTGGCGCTTCGTACGTGCTTCCTCTCTACTTACTGCGGCGGCTTGGCTACCGCGGATATGTTGTCCTACTATCAGGCCTCCCATCTCCTGGTGCTCAACGAGTGGTGGTATGGGGACCGCTGTGACCCGGCCTATGCCTTGGAACACTCTCTAATGGGCGACGCCTCCCTTCATACGCTGTTGTATTCGGCCAGGAAACGGCGGCTGCTTCCGCGAGTCACTCAGGTGGTTTTTGCTGTCTGGCGAAGGGCCTTGCACCGCATGGGCTGGTGGGGTAAACTGACGGCGGAGACTCCGTTGTGGCGTAATGGCCTGCTGCCGGCGCTGGCGTCGCTGCAAGGCTTCGACGGCTGGGACGCTATAGGGATCTCGTCCTTGGGGCATGTCCTCTCCGGCACCACTCTTAAATCCTTTCAGGATCTTAGTGCGGAATTCAACATGCCCAGGTCTCAGTTTTTTCGTTACCTCCAATTTCGCCACGCTCTTACTCCTAGCCTGGTGGGGCTGGACCAGCTCCCGGACTTCAGTCCCATAGAGGCAAAACTGTTTATGGGAGATTTGGGTGACAAGAAAGTTTCCCAGATTTACCGCTCCTTGGTCACACACTGCTCCCCCTCGCTCTCGACCTTGAAGGCCCTGTGGGAGGCCGATGTTGGTCCCTTGGATGACGACGATTGGCGAGAGGCCCTTGAATCCCCCCGCGGGACCGCTATTGCAGTCCGCCTCCGCTTTATTCCGTTCAAATACCTACATCGAGCATATTTTATACGGGACCGGTTGTGGCGGGCGGGCTTGATTGCAACCCCGGAATGCCTGAGATGTGGCTCGGAGAGAGGTACCCTTTTTCACACTGTGTGGTCCTGTGTGCAGCTGACTCGATTCTGGGCCGGGTTCTGGGACTGTCTGTCTGAGGTGTTGGGGTGCGACCTGCCCCGTACGCCTAGGTTGGGCCTACTTCATGTCTTAGAAAATGTTGGGGGCAGCATCTACAAGCGCCATTTATTGTTGCTGGGATTGGTGGTGGCGAAGAGGGACCTGGCACAGGCTTGGAAGAGCGAGCGAGCCCCCCCCCCCTCAGTGCCTGGAGAGCGGGCCTGGACTTCATCATGTGCTTGGAACAGCCAGTCTTTGAGGCTCGGGGATGTCCCCGCAAACATTTTAAAATATGGAAACGATGGGCAGACTATAGGGGCCTGACTCTTGAACCCCCTATGGACATGGACGATGCACTGCCACAGGATGTTGACCCTGCACCCTAGGCCGTTGGCCGGCTCCACCTTTGTACCCCTTCTCTTATGGTTGACTCATGATCACGTGCACCGGGTTAGGGCGGGATAAGGGGTGGGTAGTGGACGGGGTTGTTGGGGGTTTTGGGGTAGGTGGGTGGGAGTTGCTTGGGAAAATCCGCTTTATGCACTGGGTTCGATGCTATGACAATGATGTGTCTTTTTGTTTCTACTGTTGACAGTCTCCTCCTGATTGTGGAGGGCTGTGCTTAAACCTGATCGAACTCCTAATAAAAATGGTTTTGAAAAAAAAGCACATGAACTTCTTTGTGCATCAGGCAACAGTAAAAATCGCAAGATTTTTCTGGTGGTTAATGTTCCTACTAGTGAGAGTTCAGAATTTTTTCTAGTTGCAGTTTTGGGTAATTGTTAAGTAGCACAGAGAGGTAAAGTGCCTACTGCAAAGAACCTGTACAATGTAGATCACAGAACTAAGTGTGAGTGGACTATGAGTAGCACTATAAAAAAATGCAAAAGAATACTGTCAGAGAGAAATTGTGTTTTGTAGAATATGCCTGAAGCTGACTTCCTAGTTGTATAATGACAACATTTGGCATGGACCTAACTAAGGTGCTGTGCAACTTAGGGTGTGTATGCTTGAATGGTTATTTTGTAACTATCCCTGGAATCCAAAGTTCTAAAATATGGAATACAACAATATCCAATTGATTATATGTATCTTCCATTTTGGCATTTTGAACTTATAGAGGGATTCAGTGTACTAAAAGAGGCGCAAAGTGATCATTTGCCAAAAGGTATGCAACTTGATTTAGGGGTTATGAACTGTAAAGGAATACCTTTACATGTTGAATGTTCAAGTAGACTTGTTATACAACTTGGGAAAGAACAGCTACATTATGTTGCTCAATTTCAATTGAAGAGTAAATTTGTTAATAGAGTTGGACTTGCAACTTACCTAAATGATGGTAAACTGTACATAATGTGACTTGTTTAGCAGTAGAACTTGGGAGTTGCAACAGAATGCTTATAGGGAATGGAAAAAGAAAAGGGGCATCCTTCGATGATTTGACCATTATTGTCAAACACTAACAATTAAATTAAGAAAGCTGACGAAAGTAAGAAATAGAATAGGTAACACCAATATAGAAGAACACATTGTAAGGATTAATTTAGATTATAAATCCCTGAGCACTCATAAAAAGAGAGAATATTTCAAGGATAACTGAGAACCAATGTCAATATTTTAGGCAAAAGCTTAAAGGGAATTTTGAAGATTGGTACAATCCTGACTCGAGGGTGAAACCAATTAAATCAACCGTACAGTTCCAGAAGATCAGTGGGTAAGCCACTTGGAAGAGACTTATAGTAGAGGGTACAATGAACCCGCATTTGTGAGACATGAGCATAATAATAATCTTTTGAACTGTTTTACCCTGAATGCAGTTAAAGAGGTAATTATGACCCTTAGACTAACTGGAGCAGCAGGACTAGATAAGTATGGAAAGGACCAAAATTAAGATCTTTGTTCGTAAAAAGCAAAAGCATCAATGGATCTAACATAAAAGAAGAGTAGAGCAGGTGCCACCCTTTAAATATCTTGGAATTCATTTTACTACCAATTTGGAAAATGCATGTAGAAGCAGTATAATCTCAGACTTTACCAAGCATAGAAGGGTTACTTAAGTTTCGTAGGAACTTCGGAGGACCCTCATTGGTACCGGTATTAGGTGCATTCAAGGCAATTCTGAAAAACAAAACTTATATATGATATGGAAATATATATGAGTAGGTTTCAGAACTGAAACAAATTGGGATTGTGTCTAAAACACTTGTATCTTCCCAACTCTTTCATGATTCAAGTGATAAAAAAGCCACCAGATTAGTCTCTTGGTACTTTAAATCAATTAAGTTGATGCAGAGTTTTTAGAATAGACTATTACCATCTGGAGAAGATAAAATGTTTTTTTATTGTAAAAAAAACCAACTTTTAGTTAGTAACCAGTGTTGAGCTGTGAGTGTAAGAGGGCAGATGAGAATATTCGTTGATCCTCTCTCGTTGGACTCTTCCACCAGAGGTGCTCCTGTGATAATATCCTGATCAGATTTAAATATGAAAATAGAAATTATGTCAGAGGATCATGATTTACAATACCTACAGGGGAAGAACTTGGTTTCCCACATGATAGGCTCTTTGAACTATGGCACGACATTTCCATAAATTTCAATGTTACCAGATCAAGCTTTGTGACTCAGAATTAAAAAAATTCAATCGGGGTTACCTCTGTTTATGCTTGTATTGTGTTATCTAATATGAGATGGAAAGCAAAGGGACATTGTGCCTTAAATATGAAATGTTCAAATCGTTATATTTTATTCGATTGTTAAGTTTATATAGTAGAAAGACGTAGAATTTTTAAAATTATTTTGGTTAAGGCCATAATTACAAGTTTGGCAGTCCATAGGACAGTCAAACGTGTGGTGGCGTGGATGCTACTGCCGCACTGGTGGTCTGACCTCCGTATTACAACTTCGGCGGTCGGACTTCCATGGGACCACTGGGGATCAGCGATCCCTTGGCGTGGCGGGGCTGTCTGAGGAAGCAATATACTGGCAGTGCCACTGCGGCAACACCAAGCATATTACGACTTTCCTGATCTCCACACTTCTCATGGCGGTGAACCTGCCATGAAAAGTGTGGTGGTCAGGAAAGTATGGGGCCCTACAGGGCCCCCTGGTGCCTCTGTGCATGGGGGTGTATGCAGGGGGGCACATTGTTAGAACCCGGTGTGCATGCACCCCAGTTCCTGCACGGCATAGGCTGCACCAGACATTGCCATGCAGGAACGGGCTTTGGCATTCCCACTGCAGTGCCTTTCTAAGGGTCACCGCCTGCGACCACCAAAGTGTACCGCCTGGCAGACTAGGAGAAAAATCCAAATCTGGCGGGCTGTCATCAGTCGAGTTTGGCAGTGTGGGAGCAGCCCGCACTCACACGGCCAAACTTGTAATAAGGCCCTAACTATGGTATAACTTTTTCACAGAAAGCACTGAACTTCCTATTTGCTGTACATAACCTTGGTGAAATAAGTGCTGTTGGAAAATTACCACAGTTAGTAGCAAGGAAAACGATTCCTTTTAAATACCAGGTTTTATACATATTTGAAGATACAATAATGCTTTGGATGAATTTTAAAAGCAAACGTGTTGATTTTATCAAATTTTAAGTATATGATGTTATCTTCTTTATGGTATTTTTTGCTACAGTTTAATGGACTATTGCTTGACTGACAGACACACACCTGATACTAATGAATTATGATTTTAAAACACAAAAGTAGAAACAGTATCCAGGAAGACATGGAGTGAGGTGGCTACCAGACCCTCCTTTCAAATGAAGAGGCCTGTTGGAGGGTACCTGTGATTATGTTGTTCCCTGGAGCCTCTGAAGCTTTGCCGTGCTCCTTTACACACAACAGAGCTCTAAACAGAATAACATGTACATTTGTGGTTCTAGAACTTTTCATCAGGAGTGACATTTAGTTTGTTGTAAGAGCTCAACCCACACTCCATCTGGTATTTTCTAGCACCACTTCACAGTAGCGGCCATCCCCAGCCAAAGTGGTGAGGTGTGCCGGATGAGGGATGGAGGTGGGGAGAGGAAGGGGGGTTCTGGGATAAAAAAAAAGACTATTTAAAACTTACCTTAACACCGCCTCTTGCCGCTTTGTGCTCTTCCTGCTTCTGGGCACAGGCTCCCAGACTGCACTTTGGCCAATCCTGACGCTGCATGAAAGCAGCGTCAGGATTGGCCTGAGACCTGGCAACTTGTAATTTTTAAAATTATTTTGATTAAGGCCATAATTACAAGTTTGGCAGTCCATAGGACAGTCAAACGTGTGGTGGAGTGGATGCTACTGCCGCACTGGTGGTCTGACCTCCGTATTTCAACTTCGGCGGTCGGACTTCCATGGGACCACTGGGGATCAGCGATCCCTTGGCAGGTCGAGCGATTGTTTGAATTTACTCGTCCCTGCTGGTGAATTAAATTAAGCTGAAAGGAACAGGTGTTTTTTTCTTTCAGAGAGTGAATGAGCAAAAAGAGGCCTTTAAATCTTGTTTTCCTATTGACACATTTTCAGTCAGTTCAAGGACAGAGGTCAAATGTCAGATTGTTTTTATTAATTATTGTTTATCTGTTCTTGGAAAATGGTGTTTAATTTTCTTTCTCTTATTATAGATAGTGCTTTTTGTCAAGTGAGTTATCTGACAATTGTGAAAAAAGGCTGCAAAATGTCAGGTTTCTTTTCTAACAACATTTAAACAGCTTGTAAATTAATAGTACAAGTATGTATCAGGAATTATGAAAGAACTTTTTTTTTGTAATTCGGAAGTGTGATGCAAACAATGGTTTACATAGGAGCATAACAAATCAGCACACTTTACTTGGTGATGTGCAAATGACAAATATTTGCCAAAACTCGATTTCCAGACATTGTACACTATATAGTTTTGAAACAACATGACAGTGGGAAATTCTGTGGCCATTTGAATGTAAAATCTGCTGATTGGAAATTACAGTGTGCTCCTACTTTATGCATTAGTTATGTATTTAATAAAAGTGACAGTTTTTAAACATGATTTGAGAAATAGTACTGCCCCCGGGGTGATGACAATGCGGTTAATGAACTGAGGCAAGTCAGCGGTCATGTGTATCCCATATGTGGATAGATTTGTTTTATATATGGGGAAAAAGTTTACTCTATTAAATCAAATAAGAGTTTTCTGTACAGCAGACATGCCAAACTTGCGTATTTGAAGATGCTCTCATGTGTGATCAAGAAGAATATGGCGCCTCAGTGAAATAAAATACTTGCCCAGGATCACATAACTTGAAACCAGTTTATGGGTCAAGAGCATTATAATTAGGTCGAGTAGATTATTTAAGTCACTAGACCTGCAGGTCAAGTAAAATTTTTAGGATTTTTCGAGGCCTGATCATTTCAATAATTAAATGTACAGCACATTAGGCTTTACAATGAAGACCGATAAGTATTATAATCTAAAATGAAGGTTTAAGGAAACATTAAAAATGTTAGAGAAAACAAATTAAATGGTCAGGAGTTAGTCAGTTTGTCATTTAAATCAAATGACAGCATGTACTTCAGAATAAAATGCACATAATAAAATAGCAGAACAAAGTATAATTCAGCTCTAGTAAAGTCAGTCATAAATCAGAGGTGCGACTGACAAAGTGTCACCTCCTAGCGATCCGGGGAGAGTGAGTCCACCACCCTCAGTAATGGGCTACTTTTATAATACAAAGTACAATGAAACCATACATGAATACAATTGTACAGAAATCACACAGTTTGAACCAATCAAGTTAAAAAAAGAATAATACGCCATGCCCTTGCGCTTAGTTTGGTCGGCCTGGACGCCTTGCCAGAATTTAGCCCTCTTGAGGCGAAGGTGTTTATGGGGGACCTAGTTGATAAGAAAGTATCTCGCATTTACCAGACTCTGGTCACGCATTGCTCTTCCTCCTTACAAAAGTTGAAAGACTCCTGGGAGAGCGATGTAGGTGTACTGGAGGAGGAGGATTGGAGGGAGGCCCTGGAAGAGCCCCGGGGGGGCGGCGATAGCGGTGCGCCTTAGGCTCATCCAATTTAAATATCTGCATAGGGCATATTATACGAGGGAGAGATTGTGGAAAGCGGGATTAATTGCGTCGCCGGATTGCCTGAGATGTGGTAGAGAGGTGGGTACCCTGTTTCATACGGTGTGGGCCTGCAAGGGTTTGAATAGGCATTGGAAGGGGGTATGGGACTGCTTATCTGAAGTGCTGGGATGGGACCTCCCCGTACACCCAGGTTGGGACTCTTACACGTGCTGGAGGAGGTGGGGGGCAATGTGTATAAGAAGCATCTCCTTTTGTTGGGCCTTACCACCGCCAAACGAGATATAGCCCAGGCCTGGAAAAGTACGAGAGCACCTCCAATATCGGTATGGAAGAAGGGATTGGGTTTTTGTATGGGGTTGGAACGTCCTGTATTTGAAGCCCGGGATGCCCTAGAAAACACTGCAAAATATGGAAGAGATGGGCAGATTATAGGGGCCTTGAACTAGATCCACCAGCGGACTTGGCTGAGGGAGATACTGGAGGGGGTACCTGAGGAGACGTATACACAGTATTATTCGGTTTCATGCTTTGGAACAGAGACACACATGTGCTGTGGGCTGGGGTGGGATCCGGGTGGGGGGGATGTTGGGGGGGGTTGGGGAAGGGACTGGGAGGGAGGGGAAGGGTTGGAGGGGTGTTCAAAGGTGATCAGTGGTATGGAACGATTTATGTCTCTTGATCTGCTTGCAGTAGTCTCCTGCTTGTGTAGTGCTGCACTTGTATTGCACCTGATCATTGCCGGAAATAAATAAAAATTATGTTTAAAAAAAAATTAAAGAAAAAGAATAAAACAGTTTCTGAAATTGAATTATTCAGCACTGTCCCTCGGATACACATAATACAGTTATCATCCCTGAAGCCCTTCAGACACCAAATATTGCTACTTATTATACATCAAAAACAAGCACAGGCTCTCACAACAAACCACCTTGGTCCCAATATGTGAGGCCTTTGGAACATTCAGTTTTAATGAAACAGTATGCTACTGAACTCTAAAGAAAAGAAACAGTCTATACCTAGGAAAGTAACTTCCTCCCACATACCTAGTACGTGATGTTAAAAACATAACTGTTAATTTGGTTAGTTTTCAGGCACAGACTTGCAACATTGCTGTACCCTCAACATGCAGCATAATGCACCTATCCTTTACAAATATGTCCCAAACTAGCCTGTTTTGCAAAACCCTAGCTCGCATAGCCATTAGCTCTTAATTGATAGTTTTTAAGACGCCAGTAGCAATAGTAGCCAACCAATCCACTAAGGCAGATAACTTTCTGATCTTCATTTTTTTTCTTTTTTTGTCCTCACTCTCTACTCAACTTGCTCCAATCTACCCTAAAGGCATCCGCACACTGACTCAGCGTACTGGATATGTAGGCATATGGAAGTGGGGGCCCTTGCCTACCAGTGTAAAAGGATACTTGAGGGCCTATATGGAGCATTCCGGGGTGCCTCTTTACCGGGCTTACCAAGCCTAGTCGCACTCAACAATACACTACTACAGGGGCGCAGCCTGATGGCGCCGGGAGTGTCTACAGAGTAGCAGGGCAGCACAATCATAGGACAATTTCAGAAAAAACAAAAACATGCCGCCACTAACTCTGGGTCGTCCCCCATTTCAAAAGATTCCAGAAGGCTCGCTTGTTTTGGCTGCCTGTTCTCGTAAGATCTAAGCTAGAGACTTTTAACACCGATGACTGCCAATCCAAGAAGAAGGGAGGTGAGGGTTCCATCTATTTTTTACAAATTTCTCTTCTGGCCAACAGGATGGCATAGAAAAGAAGTTGTTTAGTGGGGCCCATCACACCCTCCACCTGGCAGAAAATAATCAGTGGTAGATTGATAGTGATAGGTCACCCAAGGGATATTGTCAGTGTTTTACCAATAGAGTCCCAAAAAAAGGAGAGGGCAGGGCATTAAAAAAACATGTGAATGTCAGAGGCAGCTTTCGTCCCACACCTCATGCAGCACACCGGGGGGCCCTTTGAGATTCTTGATAGTCTCTGGGGTGAAAAATAGGCCCTGTGAATAGTAAACCGGTGATTCCTTCAGAGCCATGCTGGTTTAACTACCTCCCACAGAATCTTACAGGACTTTATCCATAGATGTTCACTGTCTTGATCCAGAAGGGAACTGCCCCAGAGATTGTTGGCCAATTCAAATTCGCCATCTACCTCTTCCAATATAGCTTGTTACCAGAAAGAAACTTCCTTCCTTCCTGGAACCTTGTTAATAAACTGATGTTCCAAATAGTTACCCCCACTAATTTGGTATTTGCTCTGGGTAGATTTCTGTGACTTGGCCCAACTGTCCATCTGTAAGTATTTAATCCTGGAGAGGCCTATACCAACTCTGACTCTAAGAGACTCCCATGAAACTAAAGTCCCTTCTACAAATAGATATCCCCAGACCTCAATCCCAGCTTCTCTCGGGAGTAGGACCAGCCTATCTTTAAGTCATCCCGGGCCTCCCGGCGTATCCCACAAAGGGGCCATGCTATAAAAATATCCTAGCGCTACTGAGCATCTCAACTTAGCCATGTTTTAGCTAAACCCTTTAAAACCTTTAGCTTGATTTTATTTTTGTAGCATTTAGGGTCGCAAAATTTAAACAGAAAACCCTCCTCTGGTAACCTAGCACCTCTAAGCATAGCCAAGAACATGCCACAGGCCCCAGTGTTAGTAGGCATTTTCAATAGCATGCAACAATGAGAGAGTTGGAAAGCCCAGGCATACATCTGAAGATCCGGAGCAGCTAGGCCTCCCTTTTCCCTCTGCCGCTTTAGTTTTTCCAGGCGATCCTAGGCGAGTGATAGGCCCAAATAAATGAATTAATGTCACTCTGCAGCTTAACTAAAGAAGCGTTCTCAAAGTAAAGGGGAATGGTATTGAAAAGAAACGTAATTTTAGGCAAAATTGACATTTTGACTAAATTCACCCTTCCCAAAATAGACAGGGGTAGTAGAGCCCATACTTGCATACGTTTTCGGCACTCCCTCGCCACATCTGAGAAATTTTTTTCAACAATCTTGGTAACATCCTGAGGGATGCTGATTGCAAGATATCTCATTTTAGACCTAAGCTGCAGCCCTTGCTGAATCTCACCCATATTCCAAGCCATAATATCTGTTTTGGAGGCATTTATTTCATACCCGGAAACCGCTCCGTATTCCTGAGCTAAATTGACAACCGAGGGAAGAGCTGTATGCAGATCAGAAGAAAAAAACAGAATGTCATCTGCATACAGGGCTACCTTCCTCTCCCACTGCCCTTACCTAAAGGGCTTGATGGTAAAATCATTCCTCAACCGTTGGGCAAAGGGCTCGATATACAAGTCGAATAGGAGAGGGGAGAGACGGCAGCCCTGACGAGTACCCCTTGTAATCTTAAAGGGGTCAGAAAGAGTACTGTTCACCAGAAGGCTTGCGAAAGGATTCTGATATATCAACCCAACAGCTCTGCGAATTTTCCCCCGATCTTGAACTTACCAAGGACCCCTGACAGGTATAATCAATTTACTCTGTCGAAGGCCTTGGTAGCATCAAGAGTCAGTACTGCTAGTGGGAGAGATTGAGTAGATGCAATATCAATAGCACCGATCAAGTCGTACGTTAAGTCTGATAGCTGTTGACCCCTAACAAAGCCCCTCTGATCCTGATGCAAGATGTCTCCAGCTACTCGCCCCAGTCTTGTGGCCATAACAGAAGCATAGATTTTATAATCAGCATTCAGGATAGATATTGGCCTCTAGGACCCAGAACTAGATGTAGCTTTGCCAGGTTTTAAAATCAGAGTTATAGATGCATAGTCCCACGAGGCTGGAGGGGCTACCTTCTCCTGAAGTATCTGATTGAAAAGAGCTGTCAAAATAGGAACAATTTCCTTGCCTGGGATTCTATAAATTTCCGAGGGAAGGCCGTCAGGACCTGCCGCCTTACCCTTTTTAGAGCTCACAATAGCTTTATTGACCTCTTCCTGTGTAATGGGTTGGTCGAGATTACCTTGTTGTTCTGTGGTTAAGGAAGGCAATATGACCTCATTCAGCCAGATCTCAATACTAGAATGGTCAATACATTTATCCTCATTATAGATGTCTTGAAAGAAATACTGAAAAACCCTACTTATATCTTCATCTGATGTGAACGTTGGGTTACCTTGCTTGATTGACCCAATATAGTTTCTAGCTTGATCGGACTTTGTTTTCCAGGCAAGGAGCTTGCCTGCCCCTTCGCCATACTCAAATTGAGCAATTTTACTCGCCTCCCGCCTGCGAAGTAACCGTGTATTTAGAACTGTTTCCAGCTGTCCTTACAAACTCAGCAACTTGTTTTGTAGCTCTTGAGATGTTCCAGGGAAGGTACCATTGGTTCGATCTAATTCCGATTGCAACCCTTTTATTCCAGCCTCAGTAGTTGAAACCTCCTCTCTGTATCTTTTTTTCCTGTAACTAGCCCTGCTGGTAATTTGGCCACGTAGAAAAGCTTTATAGGGTATCCCATACGCACGCTATTGAGGCAGAAGCTATGTTCACTTTCATTAACCATTCTGTCTCTAAAATCAAAGATGAGATCACTTCGTCCTCCAAAAGTAGTGAGCGATCAAAGGACCATGAGCTAGGAAAACTAGGAACTGTGCCCTCCACTTCCAGCCAGACTGCAGAATGATCGGATAAATGATAGGGGAGATACAAGATGTTCTTGACTATACCTTTCAATGAGTGACTAACCAATATAAAATCGATCCTAGACTGATGCCGATATTTGTAGTTACGAAATGTAAATCCTGATTGTTGGCCTGATCTTAACCTCCAAATATCAGAATAAGCATATTGCCTCATTGCTTCAAGAAGAAAAAAGACCGGGGTTTTAGAGGGGACCAAAGCGTGGCTGTTAGGTGATTTATCTAGGAATGGATCCAAGACAATATTGAAGTCCACTGCTAGGATAGTTGGTTCTGGAAACTCTAGTAGATGAGAAAAGATAGTTTTAAGAGAAGAAGGATCATCTTGGTTAGGACCATAACACCCGACAATGGTAGTCTGCGCCCCAAAATGTTGACATTCACAATGACAAAGCTACCCCGTCCCGGGGTAAGGCTCCTCCGGGCACCGCAAAAATGACTAAAGAAGTCTAATTCACTTAGATGCTGTTTAATTGCTGTTTGTACACCAGAAGTTCATCTTGTTTTCAACAATCCATTGATTTCATGGCTATTGCTCTCACAAACATTTTCATCTGGTAATTCGTTGGTTAATTCGTCAAATGCATGTTACATTAGATTCTCATGTGTCCCAATGCATTTTGGGCTCTCTTGTAGGCCTTAATCAGGGGATACTCTACAAAAAGAAAAAGGCATTGCTGTCAGCCTCAAGTATGAATATGCTGTAGTAAATGCGAAAGGGTGACTAACCGTTAGTGCTGATTTCATTGAAAAGTGTACATTTGTGAAATGAAACTTCCGTTAATAAACCCATTATTGAAAATGGAAACATGCTGAGAACTCGATCGCCAGTCTTAATTAAAAACGTGCATTGTGTTGTTAATCAAAACCGTGAAGCCACTTGCTCCGTGATGCCAAGTGAAAGGGGTTTGCTGTGATCAAAGAAATATATATACACGTGCGTTGTGTTGAAGAAAATACATGCGTCATGTTAGAGAAGAGCTGTGATAAAGAAGTCGTGTTCCCATAGTTTGCCGAGTAAAAAACTCACATCTGTCGTCGATGTTCACTACTAACGTAGTTTTAACCAAGCACTTTCACATACGTCACACGCCGACACCACGGAGGGACAGCGGTACACCAGACTCAGTGCAAATTCGTTCACCAGTAAGTACCTCCTCTCGAGGACCAGCCATTAACGAGTCTTTAGAGATGCAATGCCGAGTATTAACCCGCGGCGCACCACTTTATGTATTTCAGGTCTAAATGTCGCAACAAGACCACATTAATGTGAGTTTTTTACTCTGCAAACTGTGGGAACACGGCTTCTTTATCACAGCTCTTCTCTAACACGACGCATGTATTTTCTTCAACACGACGCACGTATATATATATTTCTTTGATCACAGCGCACCCCTTTCACTTGGCATCACAGAGCAAGTGGCTTCACGGTTTTGATTAACAACACAATGCACGTTTTTAATTAAGACTGGCGATCGAGTTCTCAGCATGTTTCCATTTTCAATAACGGGTTTATTAACGGAAGTTTCATTTCACAAACGTACACTTTTCAATGAAATCAGCACTAACGGTTAGTCACCCTTTCGCATTTACTACGGCATATTCATACTTGAGGCTGACAGCAATGCCTTTTTCTTTTTGTAGAGTATCCCCTGATGAAGGGCTACAAGAGAGCCCGAAATGCATTGGGACACATGAGAATCTAATGTAACATGCATTTGACGAATTAACCAACCAATTACCAGATGAAAATGTTTGTGAGAGCAATAGCCATGAAATCAATGGATGGTTGAAAACAAGATAAACTTCTGGTGTACAAACAGCAATTAAACAGCATCTAAGTGAATTAGATTTCTTTAGTCATTTTTGCGGTGCCCGGAGCAGCCTTACCACGGGACGGGAAAGCTTTGTAATAGACTTTGCACATAGACACGCTGCATGGACTAGACAGCGATACCTCCGCAGCACGCTACAGACCATTATTCGGATCACAATCGATAAACTAAGGCAGTGCCAGCCCGATCACTTTCTTTGTCACGACATTCACAATGACCCATCTGCCACCTGGGTCAACCAATTGTGATAGGAGCCGGGCCTATGCTGTGTTCTTAAAAAGGATCGCGACCCCCTAATATTCACAGTCTGAGTTGTACTAACTATGAAATCAATCCATCTATTCTTCCCGGCAAGAGAGATCATCTCTGGTTCTAATAAATGGGTCTCCTGGAGGACAATAAACTGCGCACTAGAATCTCGCAAATATTGTGGAATCTTATCTCTTCTAGGTCTAGTACGCAGGATAATTGACGTTCCAGGAGAGAATCTGTAGTCTAGTCATAACCAAAGTAGCCTCCACTCCATCGTACCGAATTTTGGTTAAGAATCCACATCAGCCTATTCAGTCCAGACAAAATAAAACCATAAGTCATTCTGAAAAAGAGGAGATTGCTATGAGGAGAATGAGGAATTTTTGTTAAAAAAACATTTCCCTGCAACACCCACCCCGTTCCCCATCCCGTGCCCTTGCCTACCGCCCCCGGGGAACCCTTGCCCCAGTTATCCGGACGAAGTCCAAAGAATTGCACCCCAAGGACTCCGGCTAACCCACACTCCCAAAAGTGAAAACAAAATAGGAAGTATGAAAAAGAATGCTAACTTTTCATTTCATTTGAAAGTCAGAAATAACTGGATACCAATTTCATAAGCACTATTTATACTCCGGCTCTAAGAGACAGCGACTGAGAGAAAAAAGAAAAAGAACTGTTTAGGTTAATAACCCTTAATATCTACGAATCACAACCCTTGACTGGACAAAGAGCTACATTCACTCAGGGCATCAACAGAATTTTACAGATCGAGTAGGGACTAGAATCTACTCCAACAAACCTTTATCTTTGCCCAAGTCTAACAACAACTCGTCGGTCGTTTGTTTAGTTCTAACATTATACATTTTATTCTTGTGCATGATTTTTAGGGCAGCCGAAAAACTTAAGTTGTGCGACAGCTCCCAGTTTCCTAAAATCCTACAGCCTCCTGCCCAACTCCCACTGTCTGTCCAAAGTTGCCCTGGACAAGTCTGATCTTATTTGAAATGGGAAGCCTTTGGCACTCAGGGTCTTCTGTTTCAGAGATTGATTGAGGATTTGTTCTTTCAAAGAGTAAGTACGAAAATTGGCCAGAATCTTCCTGGGTTTGGATCTCTGTGAATTCCTCCTAAAGGGGTCCCTGTGTATTCTTTAGATATCCATTCCCAGGTTGTCCTCTGATTGCTCCAATTCCAGAGACTCCTTAAGAGACCAATTACGAACAGCTTGATATCAGCCCCCTCACTCCCCTCAGGAACATTAAGAATACGGAGATTATTTCGCTGTGCATTATTTTCCAATACTTCTAGCCTTTCCGAGAGGGCTAGCTCTTCTTTTTTAAGAGAAGTAATGTCTAATTTTGCTTTCCCAAGATGGACTGAGAGGTCCAGCTGTAGAAACTTCAAATCCCCTTTTAGTATCCAAGGAAAGTGCTGAAAGCATGGTCTCTAAGGAGGCCACTGAGGGGCCTGCCCCTCCCTGGGAGTTCCCATTTCCTGGAGGTACGACTGGGCCCTCTGTGTCTCCCTGTGATAGAGCTGTTGACCCTATTTGCTGATCTAACACAGGAACCCCCTCGACCACCTCAACTGTATGTCTCACTTCACCTGAGGTGGTGGCTAAAACCTCTCTATTTGGGAGCAAAGTATCAACAGCTAGTGAGGGCCCTGCCAGCTCCTCCATATCCAGGGCTCCAGGGGAGGGGGAAACCTTTATACCCCCAGACACTATTTTATGGGTAGCCCCCTCTTTCGAAAAAGTCTAAGACTTGCGGCAGTACTTTAAAGTATGACCTTAATGAAGGTGTTACTTTTATACTGGAGATCGTGCGGGCATTTATAGATTTGCGTGCTTTTGCGCGTTTCGCCTGTACCTTTCCACACAAGAAAGTAGAGGTATTGCCCTCCCTACGGAGGCTGGAAGGGGGCCCCTGAATCTTCAATAAATTACTAGCCTCAGGCGAGAGTTGAGCCACCCCACTTATTGCTCCCGTTGCCCCCCGAGGGGTCTGAGCTCTCCCCCCACGCTTCCTGCCCTTCCTTGGACCCTTAGAACCTGGAGGAGCTGGTCTCACCTGAACCTGGGTGGCCTCGCAAGATTCCCTCCTTTCCTGTATCTGCTTTAGATTCTTCGAGCTTTCGCTTTCACCATGCAGCCCATCGCCTGTAAACTCCTCCATGCTGCTGCCTCGAGCACCCTCCGACCCGACCCCAGGGCGACCAGTACTGCTGCTGCCTCGAATACCCCGGAGGAGGTGGCTGCGGACCCTGAGACCTCTCCGGAGCTCCAGTGCTGCCGCTCTCCACCGCGACGCGCTAGGCAAGAGGGAAACAGCAGAAACTTGCAGGCACATCAACGCCAGAAAAACGCAGGTTAGTGGAGAAAAAAATAATGCAAACAAGTTCAAAATTCTACAGATAGGTTCAGAAACCCTCTTAGATCATAGCAGACGGGCATAAATCCGAAGTCCATGTAATAGCATTCAGCGTCTCGGCATTTCAGTATAGAGCTGGGAGCATAGGATTGGAGCGGGAGCCCGGGTGCAGCGCCTGTTCAGCTAGCTGCCGCCATGTTCCCCCGCCTCCACGAAAAAACTTTCTGATCTTCATGTCAGTCAAAGCTATTCCAACAGATGGAATCATGGCACCAAATAGGCCTGACACTTGATCACTTAACACTTGATCAAATCTACGTTTTGTTCTCATCTCAATTGTATGATCCTGTTCTCCAAATTCATCCGTGTGATAAACATGGGAAAAACTAAGCCTAAGTAGCAGGTATCCACCCAATTACGAGGGAGTTTAAAATAGGCTGTTCTACCACACATATAATAAATCCCCTTAATAATGGTCTCGTGCACAGTCAAAATCATATTATTTGCCACATAACTTTCTTCACACTTGCTCCAACCCACTGCTTCTGCCACTTTGTTCTGTTTCTTTCTCATCCCAAATGCATTTGCCACGTTTGGAAAGGGGCGACCACTCGGTCCCCCCGAACGTATGGTTGGGTGCCCCGATCCCCCCGGGAAACCATTTTGGGCGGGGGGGCGTGGCTCGACTGGTATGCCCGAAGCGGCGTAGCCGGGGCGCGCCTTTTTCCCGCCCAAGAGGGGTTGTCCTAGACACCTACACAGAAGACCACGCCCAGTAGGCGTACCGGAGGAGGGTACACGCCCTCCCGCAGAAGAATAAATAGAGCAAGAATCCGAAGAAGCGTCCTCTTGTTCCTGTGCTCTGAAGGCTGCACCAACTCGTTGCTCGTGAGCCCTCGACGGAACAAGCGGCAATTTTGAGAACGTGTAATTTTGTTGTTTCTCTTTCAGTTATTTGGAGTACGAAGGATCCAGGACCTCGTTAATCGACTAAGAGAGGAATACTCGATACCATGGCTGGCAAGAAAGCAGGAAAGGGTTCCGAGGCGGATAAGGTATTACGCCTATTGTCGAACCGGATGGCTTGCATGGATCGAAAACTCGGAAAAGTTGAATCGATCGGTCGAGGTTTGTCGGAGGTTAAAAAACAGCTGGCGGCACTGAGCAACTCAGGTCGGCCAAAAAAGGTAATAGGCCCGGCCTTGCCGGGAGTCATCCCCGAGGGTAGAGGGAAACGGGTCAAGAGGAGGGCGGTTTCGGGGGAGGTCCCGGTTCCAGAGGTACCCCCAGTCGCCCCCGTCACGCCGGCAGACATCCCAGTACCAAGCCCAGATATAGGTCTGCCGATCCCGGTTGTAATTACTCCCGCTAATGACGAGGAGATGCCTCCCGAATTGGCCATCCAGTTGGCAGCGGTGTTGCCATGGCTCAAGAAAAAAGCAGGGGGAGCAGTGGCTGCGGGAGACCCGGCCGAGGAGGCCAGACTAATAATCGAGCAATTGCGGCAGTCGAGAGAGGCCGCAACGGCGAATGTTCCTCTTGTTTCCCCACAGGTGGCACCGGGAGGACCTGCAGTTGGTCGCGAGAAGACGGCGGAAACAACGGCCGAACCTGGTAAGCTCGCATTGCCAATGGCGGGGGAGGGTTCATTACCCTCGAGGCGGGAAAGGGTGGCACAGCACATCCCTATGGCTACGAAAGAATTAATATGGGGAGACAATTATGTTAACATGTTTTCGTTATTGACTGACCATCGCGAGATGGAATATGCTAAAACCCAGAAGGATTTATGGCACCCGAGCGTCTGGCGTGCCAAAATGGCGGAATTCAGGGTTGATGAGACAGTAACGAACTGGGTTAAGGCCTTTTCTATATTTATTGCAGTCATGGGGGAACGAAAACCTGAACTAATGACGGAGTTAACTTGCTATCAAAATCGGATTATGGACTTTTATTCAATGTATGAAGGGGATGAATGGAAAGGTTATGACATGAAATTTCGGAAAGCGAAAGAATTCGATGCTACTTTGACTTGGGATTGCCTGGACTCGGTGTCATGGCGCAAACAGCTCTTGCCAGGTGCGGCAGGTACGTCCTCGCCAGGCGGGAGCGGGTCAGGTTTTGTCCGCCAAAAACCCGCTGTGCCCTTTCGAGCGGCCGCCAGTGGGGATTATCAGCCCAAGACCGGCGGGAATGGCGGCAAGCGCGGGGTTTGTTGGGGCTTAAATCGAGGCAACTGTAACAGACCCCAGGGAACATGTAGGTTCAAGCATGCATGTGCGGGCTGTGGGAACTCCTCACACCCGGAGAGTAGCTGTAGATCTAAAAACAGCGGGACGGGAGGTAAAGGGGGGTCTAAGCAGGAGTGAGGTAGGACTTTGTAACCGATTGCCTACACCCGTTGATATCATGGCTCTGACTCCTTGGTTGAACAAATACCCTGATCGTGTATCCGCTGGGGTGTTGAGGAAGGGATTCTTACATGGCTTCCACGTCCCGGCGGGGGATTTTCGGGGGGTCTCCTTTTGTAAAAACCAGTTATCGGTACAGCACAACCCAAGCGTTGCAGAAAAGAAAATTGCAAAAGAAGTCAGCTTGGGGCGGGTGGCAGGGCCTTTTCATCGCCCGCCGGTGGTGGAGTTCATCTGTTCCCCATTAGGGGTTGTCCCGAAGAAAGACCCTGGGGAGTTTAGACTTATTCATAACCTGTCTGCTCCAAGGGGTTCCTCGTGAACGAAGCCATCGACCCAGAAGTTTGTTCAGTACGGTACGCATCGTTCGATGATGCCGTGGCCATGTTAAATCGCCTAGGCCCCGGGGCGCTGATGGCAAAATCAGATATCGAATCAGCATTCCGGTTGCTCCCGGTACACCCACAGGATCAGCGCTTGCTAGGTTTCGCATTTCAAGGGAGTTATTATATGGATAAATGCATGCCGATGGGTTGCTCCATTTCTTGTGCCTATTTCGAAATGTTCAGCTGTTTTCTACAATGGGTATTCACTGAGCCCACAGGCCATAAGCAGATGATGCACTATTTAGATGACTTCCTGTTTTTGGGGGCAGCAGGCGATACGAGTTGTGCGCAGGCGCTAGGGGACTTCTGCATTCTCATGCGGGAGTTCGGAGTCCCACTGGCACCAGGTAAGACGGTCGGACCATCTACCTCGCTCGAGTTTCTCGGAATTGAGCTCGATTCCGTGGAAGGATGTTTCCGTTTACCGATGGAAAAGGTGGCCAAATTCAGGGCTTCCCTGATACAATGCCTGGGCAAAGAGAAAGTGACCCTGCACCAGTTACAGCAAACAGTGGGTCAGCTGAACTTTGCCTTGAGGGTAATGCCAATGGCCCGCCCCTTCTCACGCTCTATTGCACAAGCTATGGTGGGTCTCAAGGAGGAACACCACCGTACGAGACTGTCGGCAGAGGTTCGCCAGGATATGCGCATTTGGTTGGCATTTCTGGCGGACTTCAACAGTCGAGTAGTGTGGAACAAGCCACCAGCGTCTTCAGACGAACTTGGTCTGTGGACCGACTCAGCTGGGAGCGTGGGATTTGGGGCCATCTTTGGTAACCGATGGTCGGCGCAAGCATGGCCGACGTGGTGGCACTCCAGCAGTCTCACAGGTAACATTGGGTTCTTGGAGTTATTCCCCATTTGGGTTGCTCTGATGGCATGGCCAGACGACTTCAGGGACCGCTCAGTGGTGTTTTGGTCTGATAACATGACTGTTGTCGAGTGCATTAACCAACAGGCAGCACGCTGCAAATGGATCTTTAGATTGTTGAAAGAAGTTGTACTGCTTTGCATGAGATTGAATGTACAGTTCAGGGCGAAACATGTGCCAGGCGTACTGAATCATGCAGCTGATGCACTCTCTCGTTCACATATGCAGGCGTTCAGGGGCTACCTACCTACAGCGGACCTAGTGGCGGCACCGTTCCCCGAAGCGCTATGGCTAATTGGTGCCCCGGATTACAAGACCTCGTGGCAGCAAGCTTAGCCCCCAGGACAAGGAAGGCTTACGAAGGAGCGTTTCGTTCCTACTGCACATTTTTGGGTCCGACAGGGAGACAGAGCTGGGGTCAGGAGGAATCCTTCCTGGGGTTCCTGGTAGCGCTGCACAGAGAAGGCCGATCAGCGGCAACGGCTAGTAGGCATAGGGCGGCCATTTCATTCATGGCGCAGGTGCATGGCATAAAAGACCCGACGGGTTCCTTTTTGGTTAAGAAAGCCCTTCGCGGCTGGCAGCACCTTGAGGGTCGCAAGCAGAATGCGAGGCGCCCGATTGGCTTAGACAGGTTATCTCTACTCATAGCAAAGCTGGACGAGACGTGCTCCTCCCATTTCGAAGCAGTTCTGTTCCGGGCAGCCTTCGCATTGGCATTCCATGGGGCTATGCGAGTGAGCTAACTTGTCGCAAGGAACAAGAAAGAGGTGGAGGGAGGCTTGTGCAGGGATCACGTCCAGATTAGGGGTGATTCAATGGTGATCTCGATAGCCAGGTCCAAAACTGACCAAGGAGCTATGGGAAATAGTGTTGTTCTGCAGCGCTTGCGAGGGTCCCCCACGTGCCCGATAGTGTATAGAGGAATACCTGGCACTGAGGGCGGATACATGGGGGGGAGTTTGCTGAGGCACAAGGATGCCACCCCACTGACGAGATTTCAGTTCCAGAGGGTGCTAGCACTGACAATCGCTGCTGCGGGCATGGACCCGTGCGATTTTTGGACCCACTCCTTTAGGATAGGGGCTGCTACTTAGGCTACAGCCAGGGGTCAGAGTGCGGAGGAAATAAAACAGTTGGGACGTTGGTCCTCGAATTGCTTCAAAAGGTATGTGTGATTGCACATGTTGTAAGGATCAATTGACATGCACTAACGCTTCTTGTCTTTTATTTCAATTACAGTTTCGCGAGCCTGTCACGCGGGGCGGAATTTACAGTCGACCCAGCACCAGGAGACCAGCGGTCAAGGATCACCGACTGGAGAGGGAGTGGTATGGGTCGTGGGCCACTCATACGTGAGGCGCGCCGGGGACGTATTCAAAGCAGGTGACGCGACTCACGCAGCTGGGGAATACGGGTACAGAGTGGCCTTCCATGGGAAGGGCGGGCTCTGTTTTGACCAATTCGAATCATTTTTTGAGGGTATCTTAGGGCGGCAAAGGTCACCGCCATCTGTAGTCATAGTACACCTGGGGGGCAATGACTTGGTGACACTGGGTAGACGAGTGTTATTAGAACACATCCTGTCGGCGGTTAGCTGGTTGGCTAAAAGAGTCCCGGGGTGCACGATTGCCTGGTCTCACATGAATCCCAGGAAGGTATGGCGGGGGGGCCTTTCGGTGTCAGCACTGAACCATTCGGTGAAAAGGGTTAACAATAAAATTGCTAAATTGTTTCGCTCTTCGCAGTTGCATAGCATTCCACACGGGTGTATTCGAGGTGATCACATGTATCTGAATGATGGGGTTCATCTGTCCAGGGAGGGGAATGACTTACTCATAGGAGACTTCATAGCTTGGCTAAGGGGGTTTGAGGAAACATGACCTTTAGGAGGAGTAGGGGTGGGCCGGATAGTCGGTCAACTATCCGGCCTTTGGCGGTAAGGTCATGATCGGTGAGCAGTAATTTCAAGGTCCCTAGAGGGGGGCGCCACCCAGAATGGATGGGAGCGCCCGGGGGGAGGCGGCCATTGGCCCCTTCCACGGGGAGGCGCCACCCACTAAGGATGGGTCGCCTAGGGGGAGACGGCTATAGGCCCCTCCCAGGGGGGAGGCGGCTAGATACCCCTCCTACTAATTTCCCGGGGGCCGGATATCCACGACGGCGAATAGAGAGTGTGGGGATGGGGGGGAGTCCACGCTGTCCTTCCTACAGATACCTCACACGGGAACTCTGACGACCTTTAAGGTGGCGTCGAGTGGAAAGGGGGCCCCCACCACGACAAGGGAAGTTACAGTTGGCAATGAGGGTAGAGTCCTCTGCGCATGCGCCACTCACACCGTGAGGGCGAGATTTTGGTAGTAGGGATCTGACACCGGTTAAGACCTTGCCGTTGGCCCTTAATGCTTGGATGTACAATTTTAATTTAGAATGTATAGCATTTTCAGGATGTTAGACTCGGCTAGGAAACCTTTGTATTAGAGATCTGTTAAGGTTAGCCAAAGAACATGTCTTCATCGAAATGTAATAAATGTAAAATTGTACATAATGATGAAACTTTTATTTAATGTTTTAAATTTTGTTTCATATTTTAATAAATACGGCCGGGAGGGTGACTCCCTCCTGCCTTCCAAAAGTTCAAACCTGTGTCCGACTTCTCCCATCCTTGGGGATTGGTGTTGGGAGGGGGTGGCGGGCATCCCGGCCATATGGAAAGGGGCGACCACTCGGTCCCCCCGAGCGTATGGTTGGGTGCCCCGATCGCCCCGGGAAACCATTTTGGGCGTGGGGCGTGGCTCGGCTGGTATGCCCGAAGCGGCGTAGCCGGGGCGCGCCTTTTTCCCGCCCAAGAGGGGTTGTCCTAGACACCTACAATGAAGACCACGCCCAGTAGGCGTACCGGAAGAGGGTACACGCCCTCCGCAGAAGAATAAATAGAGCAAGAATCCGAAGAAGCGTCCTCTTGTTCCTGTGCTCTGAAGGCTGCACCCACTCGTTGCTCGTGAGCCCTCGACGGAACAAGCGGCAATTTTGACCCACCCACCAGCCCCTTATGGCAATGTTTGGTTTGAATAAAGTTTTGCTGAAATAAGCCTTTTTTCCTTAGTAGAAAAAGTAATGGAATGTTTAAGATAAGGATGTGACTTCTGCCTGTAGGATAATGTTTTTCTTTGTAGGGGAGAGTAGTTGATGACACATCAAAGCTATGTCAGAATTTTTTCCTTCCTTAGTAGGTAAACAACTGTCGTATTTATTTTTTGGTCGGGCGGTAAGGTCATGATCGGTGAGCAGTAATTTCAAGGTCCCTAGAGGGGGGCGCCACCCAGAATGGATGGGAGCGCCCGGGGGGAGGCGGCCATTGGCCCCTTCCACGGGGAGGCGACACCCACTAAGGATGGGTCGCCTAGGGGGAGACGGCCATAGGCCCCTCCCAGGGGGGAGGCGGCTAGATGCCCCTCCTACTAATTTCCCCGGGGCCGGATATCCGCGACGGCGGATAGAAAGTGTGGGTATGGGGGGGAGTCCACGCTGTCCTTCCTACAGATACCTCACACGGGAACTCGGACGACCTTTAAGATGGCGTCGAGTGGAAAGGGGGTCACGACAAGGGAAGTTACAGTTGGCAATGAGGGTAGAGTCCTCTGCGCATGCGCCACTCACACCGTGAGGGCGAGATTTTGGTAGTAGGGATCTGACACCGGTTAAGACCTTGCCGTTGGCCCTTAATGCTAGGATGTACAATTTTAATTTAGAATGTATGCATTTTCAGGATGTTAGACTCGGCTAGGAAACCTTTGTATTAGAGATCTGTTAAGGTTATCCAAAGAACATGTCTTCATCGAAATGTAATAAATGTAAAATTGCAAACAAAACAGGTGATGGACCGAATGTGGATCAATGTCACACATTCACCCCAGTCCAAAGATCTGGGCCCAAATCCATCGTAACCCAGGGTGGTGTGGAGTGCAAAAAAACGATGGATTTGGGCCCAGATCTTTGGACTGGGGTGAGTGTGTGACATTGATCCACATTCGGTCCATCACCTGTTGTTTTTGCATAAATGTAAAATTGTACATAATGAAACTTTTATTTAATGTTTTAAATTTTGTTTCATATTTTAATAAATACGGCCGGGAGGGTGACTCCCTCCTGCCTTCCAAAAGTTCAAACCTGTGTCCGACTTCTCCCATCCTTGGGGATTGGTGTTGGGAGGGGGTGGCGGGCATCCCGGCCATATGTGCCTGGCCAGCACTGAGTCTTGGGTGCACTATACAATTTCTGACCTTCTCTTCTTCCCTTTCTAATTCAACCTCTCTCTCCTTCTCCAATTTCACACTGAATCTCGCCGTCCAGTCATTTAGCTCTTCTGCAGACTCCTTATCATCTCTATTTAGCTTATATCTAAATTGATTAACACCTTTGGTAGGTCAGTTAATTTGCGTAATGTATGTGGTATAGCTAGACATTGTCCCCAAGCTTTTTAATGGCATAATATAAACGCAAGGCTATTAATTATAGGGTCCTTCTCCAAAAAAACATAATTTGAAAAATGTAGTTCAAGAAAAACTTGTTGATAGGATACATATATAGGCACAGTGCATGACAAAGGGTCGGTGAAGGAAAGGTGGAGCAGCAGATGCAGGTAAAACGGTGCAGATGTAACAATCATGTACTTCCATAAGTTTTGAATATTCATCTAACAACCTACGGTATACATTTTCCCTAAAATTACCTCAGAATTAACTCTATAAAACAATTTGTTACCTAGTTTTCTTCTTTTATCTTTACAGTCTGGTTAATTTCTATTTTAGATGAGGCATGCCCTACTGAAGTCTTACATCTTCCTAGTAAGTCAGCTATAAATACTAATATCATAATCACAAAGTTTAATGGTAAACATTTGCAGGAATTTTTCCTGCTGTCAGCCATGTTTCTTCTAAGGAAAATTCTATGAAAAATTAAAATCAAACCCTTACTACTAAATTGTATGGTGCAAAATCAACAACGCTGCAGTTAGTTAATGCATTAAGTGTCTCTCCAAAAAAGGAAACCCTATTATCTTTGTCAGGATACCTAAGGTACAAAACAAAACAGATTCTAATTCGAGATTTCAGAAATCTCAGTTCAATAGTCCATCAGGAAATTGTTCAGAGAGGATTGTCTAAACTTTGATTAGATCTTACTCCTAGAGGTTTTATAAACATGATTGGCTAGTCTGTTAAATTGATGATTTCTTCATCTGACTGATCAGCTTGTTGGGCATGGACTAGATATGCCCAATCAGGAGATGCATTCTTTCTGTTTTCGACTACTGCAGATGCCCTTACTTCCCTTGCCTAAGGTTGAGGACTGTTTTAAATGTGCTCACGTTCAACCCCACAGCAAAGCAAGACTCACCAGGGGTTTGGGAGATATGGAGCTTTAATCTCGATCTCTATTTCTTTCATTGGCTTTGAGTATCTTCTCTTTGATATTGCCCTTGCCGCTGTAGGGATGGATCACACAGGACCTGTTGACACTTACACTGCAGAGACTCAACTGGAGCTTCTTCTCCTTCAGAATCCACACATTAGGCTTGTGTCTCAGTGGCTGTTGCCACCACTTCTTCATTAGCTTGTCTCACCCTCTTTGCGTGTGACGGATGAATCCACTTTGGCAACCCGGTACATGTCACAGCAGTGTTGATCACATGATGCGGCCCCTTCCAGCGAGGCTCCAAACAGGTCTTGCGAACATGCTTTTTCAACAGAATCCAGTCTCCAGGGTTAACATTGTGCTCCTGCCCTGCTTGTGGTGTCGCCGATCTGACGGAAGGTAGAAAATAACGCTTCAGCTAATCCGTTGCAATACTCAAAAACAATGTCATCTGTGTTGTTGACCAGTCCGGCTGCAGGAACAGAAGGAATGCTCATGGCTCTCCCCATCAGTAGTTCATGATGGGAGAGTCCTGTTGTTCTATTTAGTGTACTTCTCGGTCTTATCAAGGCTCAAGGTATCTCCTAGTAATGTCAGAAAGATGTCATTTCATTGGGACACCACATTTAGAAGTGAGTGAGAAAGGTGTCCAAAGAGGGCATCTCCATAATTCTGAGACTGCACAAACTCACAACACAAAGGGAGGTGATAATGTTTTTGGGAATGGTAGCTACTATCACCACTGAATCACTAACTTTTCCTAAGCGTCAAAGCCTCTTCAGAGGCTTACTCACAATGATATGAGTGATCCTGTACTCTATTAGATGATTAACAATGCAATTGTGTCTAATCTGCAGCTCTCCTTTGTAGAAAATAGGTCGTCAATGTATTGAACCAAAAGTGAATCACAAGCCAAATTTAAGGTCTCCAGATGTTTCTTCGATATCTGATTAAAGATCTTAGGGCTTCCTCCTTTGAGGAACCCTGTACCAAACCAAAATTTTGTTTCAACATTTAAATGCAAAAATAAATGAACTGTCCTCGTGCATGGGAATGGAGAACAATGCTTAGCATAAGTCTATGACTAGGAACCATTCCATGTGTGATGGAATTTGGAAAAGGATTACAGCTGGATTAACTTTTTTCAGATCCTATACTATTCTCCATTTCTTATTTGCCTTTTGAAGTCTCCTTACTGGAAAGTTACAGGGACAGTCAAATACTTCCTTTAAGGTGAACTGTTCAATCACTGGTGTCATTCTTGACACTGCCTCAAGATTATATTGGCGAGTTCAAGGATAAACTGCATCTGATTTCGTTTTCACTGCCTCAACATCAATTATCTGTCCAAAGTCCTTGTCTGTAAAATCCCAAATGTCGTCCTTTTCAGGAGGTAAATCTCCTATTGTCAAAAAACGGACTGAACAGACATCTGACTTGTAATTTTATTTTTAAATCAGCCTCTTCATTTTGGGTCTGAATTGCCACCCCATCTGCTGTACAGAAAATTATGTAATTCATGTGGCACAAAACATCCCGTCCCAATATATTAACAGGACTTGGGGTACATATTAGGAATTTGTGGGTGCTTCCAATAATGCTAGTCTTTACAGGGATTTTTGCGTCATACTGGGACTGCTGACTGCATCGCCATCCTGAGACATCATATTCATTCATGTTCTGAAACTGAGAATTTACCTGCACATCATCCAGTACTCTGTTAGGATTCAGTCTACACTCTCATTTTTAATGGCCTATCTTGTTACAATCATTACATGATGTCTTCTTTTTCAAGGCACTAATGCTCACATTCACAATTGAATTTTCAACAAAACTTCTACCTCTTTGAGGAAATACATTTCCTGTTTAAGCCTACTGACCACCAACTTGAACACAAACTCTTTGTGCTCTCATATTCACACTTGACCCAGAAAGAGAATTAGAACTTGAATATGACATAAAATAGCCTCTCTACGCACTCCTCTGAGAGATTTTCGTTTCTGCCAATATGTGCTTCTTTGAATTTTATTTTTGCTTTGATTCATATGCATCACTGTAGTACTTCACATACTTGAAGATCTCCTCAAGGGCCTTTGTCTGCCAACACATCACAGTCTGCTACTGCTGAGAATGTAAAATTTCTTAGCTATTGTGAAGGAAAGTTTCAATTCTATTAAGGACGCGGAGCTGAGGATTATGCTTAACTCTCCCTATATTTTTTCGCTCAGCAGCCTTAACATCACATCTACAGAAGACTACAAATCCCATGAGTCTCTGTATCAGAACAACAATAACAACCATAGAGGCAGCCCCACATAAACAATAGCAAGGAACAGCACTTCCTCTTTCTTCTGGAGGAAACAGATGGTCTTAAGCTTTCCGTTTAATTGTTTTGCTTCTGATCGATCCTGCAAAGGGCAAAGCAAATTCATCAGATACATTGAACATCTATCAAAACGTCCAGTCACAGTTTACACACACAAGAATAGACCTCAGTGAAAATTAATCAAGGAAACATGCTAATAATTCACTAGTAAAAAAACCCTGTACTCTGGTAAACAGCAGACAACAACCAGAGCACGCTTCAAAAGGTAGTCATACTTATCCAACAGCCAATGGCGTAGAAATACAGGGTGGGTACCAGTATGAATGACCAACTAAGGGGATAATCCTCGCCTCCGCGTCCTTAATAGAATTTAAATTTTCCTTCACGATAGCTAGGAAATTTTACATTCTATTTTAGGACCAAAAGGTCAGATTATGCTAGCTCAAAGCTGACCGACCACTAGCGAGGCCACACACGAGATAGGCTTGAAATTGAAAGCCTTAAAAGTGGAGTCTGAGGACCAGTCCTCTGCCCTGAGGATGTCCTCCAGACGACTACCCAGTGAAAAAGCTTTCGATGCCTTGGCGCCCCTTGTGTAGTGTGCACCAAAGGTTGAAGTGTCCACACCTGCTTCCTGCAGTACCCATCTCACCCAACGGGCAATCGTAGTGGACGAGACCTGTTTGAAAGGTTTTTTCAATGACAGAAAAAGTTGCGAGCTACCCGGAGGATGGTAATTTTCCATCATGGACTCATATGCCCTAAGACATCGGACCACACACAGCTTAGGGTGGTCCCGAAATGCAGGGTAATAAACTACCCGGGTATTGGATTTCGTGCGTTGGGCAATCGTAAAAGACCAGCCTTCTGGCGTAAAGATGCGAGAAAAGATTTGCAATGCCAGCAGATCTGATATGCGCTTACAGGAGATCAGGCATAAAAGCATGGCTAGTTTCCCCGATAGCTCCTTCTGTGAAAGATAGCGGTTATCCTGCCAGGATTGAAGTAGTCTGAGGACAATGTTTATGTCCCATAAAGAAGAGTACTTTGCCCATGGAGGGAAAAACAACCGAATTCCCCTCATCAATCTACAAACCAGGGGATGTTCTCCCAACGGAACTTAATGAAGAGAAACATGCCCTCCAGAGATTACAGAACGATGGCCTTAATGGACCGATAGGCTAGGCTGTTATCCACCAATTCCGATAAATAATTCACTATGTGAACTACATCCGCCCCCACGGGATCCAAACCTTGTCGCTGATTGGTAACATTTGACTGTAGAATCTGCCTTTCTGAAAAGGGAAGAAGCCCCTGCCGAAAGGCCTGGTATTGCCCAGCGACCCCTGTAAGCCTCCAAGCCACGAGTTTGAGAATCCCCTCTTGAACCAGAGGGTGTAACATGCAGCTCGAGTTCATCAACAGATGAGGAGTCTGGGGTAGTTGGATTGGAAAATCAGTGGAAAGTTCCAACAGAACTGGAAACTAGACTTGCGACTTCCAGAGGATCACCTCAGACTTCTGTCGACTGATTAGTGCTGTCAACCTGGGGATCATGGTAAGGGGGGAAACGCATACCCCCGAAACAGAGCCCAGTCCTGCAGGAATGCGTCTGTCCCCTCCGCAAGTGCACCTGGCCTACAGCTGGAGAATCGCGGTAGTTGATGGTCGAGGTGAGAGGCACGGAGATCCACTTGACAGAGACCCCAATGTACCATGAGGCTCTGAAAGATCGGGAGTTCAGCTTCCAGCTGCTGAAGTCCTGTAGGTGTCTGGAGTGCCAGTCCGCCGTCTGATTGAGACTTCCCGAGAGATATTCCGCTGTGACGGACAGGTTGTGCCTGAGACAATAGTCCCAAAGGTCCTTGGCTAAATCCGCCAAAACCTTGGACCTTGTGCCCCCCAGACGATTGATATATCTCACTGTAAAGAAATTGTCCATCCTGAGAAGGATGGCACAAGATGCTTTGTTGGCTGCCAGACTCCGGATTGCGAAAGAACCCATCAGGAGCTCCAAACAATTGATTTGGAGGAACTCCTTGCGCTCTGACCAGTGTCCGCCCGTGGTAATCTCCCCGCAACGAGCGCCCCAACCGAGGTGACTATCATCCGATGCGATTACCAGTTCCGGAGCCAAAGATGACTCTCCCATTCTAAGCTTGCATGTGCTCTAACCACCAACGCATCTTTGAACAGGCTTCCGGTGAGAGGGTAATCTATTGGGTATAGGTGAGACCCCGATTTAAGTGTTGAGTTTTCAGGCGTTGAAGAGCCTGATAATGAAGGAGACTAGGAAAGATCGCCTGGATCGAGGATGACGCGAGGATGACGAGAGGCGCACGATAAGGGCCAGGTGCCACAGGTAGAACATTTCTTTCACCAGTGTAGGGCGCAGTTCCCTGCAAATCAATCGTATTTTAGGCTGGAGTAATCACAGGCATTGCTGCACCGTGTTGACTTCGAACCCTAGGAATTGCACTGGAATGTACACTGATTTCAGGTTGTTCAGGATAAATCCTAGATCCTGCAACAGTTGAAGTTGGGCAAGTAACGTCTCTTTCTCCTGGTGCATCAGAAGGATGTCATCGAGGTAAACTATGAGGCGTACACCTCATGATCAGAGCCATTCCATGACTGGTCTCAGCAATTTGGTAAAGCACCGTGCTGAAGACAGACCGAACTTAAGACAGGTGAACTCGTAAAGAAGGCTGTGCCACTGAAACTGAAGGAAGCGCCTGTGGGGGGGGGGAGGGGGGGGATATGTACAGTCAAATAGGCATCTTTTAGGTCAAGCAGGACCCTCCTGTCGCCTGGTAGTTGGACATCTCTGAGAAGGTGTACCCCCCTCCATTTTGAAGTGACGGTAAACCACCCACCGATTAAAATCTCAAAGATTGATTACTGGTCTGAACCCTTTGTCTTTCTTTTCGACCAGGATATGGTTGCTAATAAAGCCTCTGGGATGGGGAAATGCAGGAGCGATGGCCCCTTTTTTGAGGAGGTCTGCTAACTCCCTGTCTACCACCTGCACACCCTCCCACGAGAAGGCCAGAGGCCGGGGGTTGAGACAGCCGGTGTGGAGTACCGTGGATTTCTATGCAAAACCCGGTGAGCGTCTGAGGAACCCAAGCGTCCTGAGTGACCTCTGCCCACTTGTGCACAAACCACTGTAACCTTTCCCCCCCACCCCTTGTAGGAAAGAAGGGATATGCCTTAACATGGACACCTCCTAGTGCTTTGTTGGCTCTGCGAAAGCTGCCCTTTCCGGCGCATCCCTTGCCGCGGCCTCTCGAAGGGTAGAAACCCATGAGTGTTTGGCGTTAATTACACTGATAGCGTGTGGTAGTGGAAAAAAAGGAGAATACGCTCTGCGACAAAACCCGCACTCTGGTGCCGGTGAGGAATGAAAAGTAATTAAGATTGTGAGGAAACTAAGAACAACGCTGTGGTGCTGCTTCCCAACACATGCGCTCACTCACAGAGTGTGCTGAGGCGGATGCCGACCAGGGTGATGACAAAAATGCCAGAGAATCCCTTCTTGTCGACCGCGAGCGTGGAAGTGCCCCACCCTCTATCGGGTTTCGGAGCGCACTGCACTGACAGCGAGGGCACAAGTGCCCCGCCGCCTTTAGGGCTGGAGCATACCACGCCCTGTACCGTTGTGCTGCCGGCCGGCAGGAGGGCTGCGCTGATTTTGCTCGACCTCTCGGAGGTGTTTGACACGGTCCCTCACTCACTTCTTCTGTCACGCCTGGCCAAGATTGGTCTCTCGGGCACCTTGTGGGGCTGGTTTCAATCTCCCTTCGTCCCCTCCTATTTAATATCTATGGGACTCTTCTGATATACCTTATTACAAGAAACAGTGGACCCTAGTAGTTTGGGGGATCAGGGTATGAATAGACACAAACTGGAATAGTATTTATGTCCTTTGTCCAGCTGGACAGGAATTTCTTTGGCGGTGCACACAATCAGAAAGTAATGTCAAGGGGGCACAGCCCGTGACCTACAGTGAACAAGACAAAACAACAAGTATAGGCAAGAGCGAGCAAATCGGTCTGTATACTTATAAACAGTGAACAGACTAGATTGTAGTTTGAGTGACCATTGTACATAACATTCACAAGCATATTCAGTACATATGATCCTATTGTGTCGACGACGTTTCGATGCCAAAAAACAAGATAAATGGCATCATCTTCAGGACAAATATATAAATCATGTTTGTCTTGGAATTATAAACAATTGCCTTTCATGCTACATACAATGGACATAAGTGGGAAAAAAATGAGGGAGAGAAGGGGAAAAAAACAAGGTGAATACGAGGCCAGGCATGTTTAAAACAAAAAACAGATGGTGGTGCATTTTACTGTTCGCACCTCAAGGACCGTTCTTAGCTGGCATGCTTAGTGCTGGAGCAACGATGTAATACTGTGCATTTAAACATTGGTGCAATGATTTTGGATAGTGAAGTCTGCTCGGCGCAGGCGTCGAAAATGAAAGGAGAAGTGAAGCGCAGTGTGAAATGGTGTTGGACTTAAAAGCTCGAGTTCAAATTGGGAACCTTTCAGAGAAAGGGCGTTTAAGAACACCCACCCTAACCCGCTTAACCTTACTCCAGCCCCACTGTCACACATTTTTGACTGAGCCCATGCTTCCTTTCCCCAGCGAGCCGTGATCTGGACGGTCTAATTGACTCAAAAGCGGGATATCCTGAAATCCGCGCTATCATTGGTAACTATACTCTGCCCTTTTTTCTTACGCCCAATCTGCCATGACTGAACAATACTTATCAAGGCCACCTTCTCCATAGGTCCTAATTGAACCACTCCTGTCGACCTGTACTACCTCCCCGCCTAAGGATCTGCCTTAGTAATACCCTTCTCCTCTAATATCACCGCACCGTTTACACACCGGGGGAAATCACGTTGCTATGTGGGTGGAGAGGTGTTGAGACGGCGTGCTGCGTGTGGGCCCATAGTTAGGGTGGTGACAACCAGAAGTTCGGCGATCAGAAGAATCGAATGCGTTACACCCGACTGCACAACATGGCCTGGTTTGGAGGTCCACCCCAGAGGACTGCTGCGTGTTCACTTATACCTCCCGGTTCCCGCAGATGCCCACACACCTTGGCTCCTCTTTGAAATATTTCTGCTGATAATGGACTCAGGCTGGTTACAATAACAGGAGACGTGGGACCGGTCGAACAGACACTTCGCCTGGAAGTCACTGTTAGACGCACGTGCACAACCCCAGGGGCGAGAATGGGCAAACCAAGGGCGACGACCCAAGGGGCCACATTAGACGATGCCAGCGGTCACTCTGCGGGGCCCCCTAAAGATGATACAGCGACAACGGATGTTTCCCTCTCGGCCAAATTGGACAGGAATCTCTTGGCCATAGAGTAATCCAGACAATCTATGGAGAAGCGATTGGGCACCCTCAAGACGGACATCAGCCTCCTCCGTGATGACCACCGCAAATTATCAAACAAAGTCTCGGACACTGAAAAAACTGTCACTTCCATCCAGCCCATGGTACAGACTCATCAAGACACGCTACAGGCACTGGTGGGCCGTATGTCAATCATGGAAGAACACTACGATACAATGTCAAAGTCGGTAAGACTGAGGTACATGTGCAATGTCGGTAAGACTGAGGTGATGCTTTTCGGTGAGGCTAAGATCCAATGGTCCACTGACTGGTGGCCGCTGGACCTAGGTCCAGTCCCCGAACCTAAACAAATAATCAAGAACCTGGGGGTACGGTTGGACTCGGAGCTGACTATGAAACAACATGGTAACACCACGGTGGGATCTTGCTTTCACATGATAGGTCTCCTCCGCAGGATATTCCCATTCCTTCCCGACTCCATCAGAAGAACTTTGGTTCAGGCTTTAGTGATCAGCCAACTTGATTATTGTAATGGTCTTCTAGCAGGTGCAAATGAAGAGGTACTAGACCGACTGCAAGTGGTGCAAAACACAGCAGCCAGGCTAATCCTCAATGCCCCCCGAGATCTCCATCCAAACCACTGCTGGATAAACTTCACTGGTTGTCCATACGCCAAAGAGTGAATTTTAAGACCTGTTGTATTATACATAAAGGTTTACATGATTTGGGACCGGCCTATTTGGCTAATAAATTTGTACCATACGTCCCAACACGCACACTCAGGTGAAGTGAGCAGTTGCTGCTGAGGGTACCCAAGATCAGCAGGACTAGACTGGGTGGTAAGGCTCTGTCAGTGGTGGGTCCCATCTTGTGGAACGCTCTTCCACTCTTATTGAGACAGTGTTCCGACCATCTCCTCTTTAGGAAACAATTGAAAACTTTTCTGTTTAAGCAAAACTAGCCGAAGCTTTGTTCTCTTAAAGTTAAAATATTCAATTGACCCATATGCTCTTAGAATACCAGTGTCATTGTCCGCTCTATGCTTGCCTGCTGTCTTTGAGCGCGGAGATACTCCTCCGGGAGTCTATTCCTAGCCCTATACAAACCCGCAAATAAATAAAATAAATAAATGTATTACTACACTCCTGTTTCTCAATGTATTCTAATGTGATTGAATATTATTCGATTTAAGATGAGCGTGCATCTAACTTTATGAGAGACGAGGCCCCCCTCTCTCTATACGTGACAAGACAAAAAAAGGGCTGAGGAAACACCACAGCCTAGTTAGAGCACAGCGTTACACACACAGTGTCTCATATAATTTTACCTCATGGATACAAATAATTGTGACTCAAATATTTCACAGTTGATTACAACCTTGGGAAATGTATATATTTCTCAAATCATTATTTATATACAGGCATAATGACAACCATGAAAATCAACTTTTCTATACATATTATTTTCAATATTTTCAAAAAGAAAATGACAAAAAATTTCAAAATGCCATCTGATATCCGTAGTTCAATGCATATAACTTTGTACAAAAAAACATTCCCAATGCATTTCGGGTTTGTATCTGAACCCTTCGTCAGGGAATGAAAGTAGAATCCAGTGCATAAATAGTACAGATGATACGGTGATCCTCCACAGCAATCTATAATATAATGATTGCGTACTTACATATATATAGAATCAGAATTTGCACTCCAAAAGTAAGTTAAGTCACTACTTGAAGAAGAAAAGTAAGTGAAGAAAAAAGAAAGAAAGTGATCCATGTGGATCCCAAGCGCCAGTGTCTGAAATGATGACTGAAATAATGGTGCCCTCGTGAACTCAATGAAGCCAAACCTATGAGAACAACCTTTACTCGGTTTTTCTAATCCTTATAGCCCATGTGAATAAACAGAATCCACCTCCAGAAACACAACAAGGTAACCAATCTGGGTGAAGAATCTAAAAAATATAAAAAATGTAACACGTGTAATGAATCATCTATGTCCAACATCAAGCACCATTGTGATAATGTCCATCGACATGTTACTCTTACCCGTGTGCTGGTGGATGCCAAGAGATCAACGAGTTAATGTTAAAAGTTGAAACTCCTGTGTATGGACACAATTGACGCTCCTATGTATAAACAATTAAGCGGGTTACATTGCAATCTTACATCATTGAACTTTCCTCGTGTTTAAACAAACACCACGTTAAATGTTTCAATTTATGGAGACTTGTCTTTAATGCATCGGTCTTCGTATGTAAAACCAGAATGAAGGGTCTCAAGCATTCGCGTTCTCTATAAAAAGAGCTGTAACCAATGTTAACCCACAAAGAGGTATGTGAGTGCCCATACTCTTAACGATCTAAACTTATAGTCCACAGCCTCACCTCTGTATAACAAACAGCCTCGCCAACTGACTCGCCGAGTAAACCGGGTACTGCGCATGTCTCCGCACTTCCGCCTGAATTTAAAAGGGGCCGCTTCTCCATTCGGCCCGTACTCACGTGATTGCAAAAAAACTTTGCGACAACTTTATTGGAAAAGTGTAGACACCAACAGTGTAAGTTCGCTTCAAGTATGGCTATCAGAAGCTGAATAAATTTATCATTCTCCCGTGGTTTGTCTAATCACCGGACTATGTGAATAATCACTGTGAGCCACAAAAAGATGTAGCAGTAACAGGATGATGAAATCCTTGAGAAAGGAGAGAAGGGGCGGGGGTGTTTTGTATGTCGTATACTCATGGCAGTGATAGTCTGATGTCCTATATGTGGTGTATCAAGCTAAAAAATATCAGATTAAAGTTAGAGAAAAATTGAAAATTAGAATAGGAAATAAATTCAAATAAATTAAATAGAAATCGGAGTGCAAATCCTTTACATAAGATTAAAGTTAGTTGATGATATGCATCTGCGACACTTATCATTTACAAAAAACATACCATTTTTACTTAAAAATCCCCAAGATCTGGAAAAAACTCAAACTAGCAACAACACATTATTTTGAAGAAAATGCTGGCACGGTGACCTCGCCATCAGTCCTATGGGAGGCGTATAAAACGGTCCTCAGAGGCGCAGCGATAGCAGCAATAACGGGACACAACGGGATTCACGGCTAGAACTCACAGAGCTGGAACTGACACTTCACAACGCAAACACAGCTCACATGGCGAATCCCACCCCGGCCACAGCACACACATTACAATTAAGGCAGCAACAATACCAGGCCCATCTCAAAACGACAGTTCAGTGTCACATAGCAAACACTGCGCACAGGATTTACGATGTGGGCGACAAGGCGGGGAGAATGCTGGCGTGGTTAGACAAGAGAAAGGGAGGGGCGAGGGGTATTCAGAGGCTTCACACCACTGACGGCCAGGTACTGACACACCCAGAAGAAATTGTGCGCACTTTAGCAAGGCACTTCCAGGATATATACACCCCGGACCATGCCGTCACTGCACAGATGGCATTGGTCTCGCTAGCTGATATCGACATCCCCAGTATACCGCACGAGGCTATGCAGGACCTAGAGGTGGACCCGACAGAGGAAGAAATTCAGTTGTCGATTCAGGCATTGCAATCTGGCAAAGCGCTGGGTCCCAATGGGCTACCCGTGGAATGGTACAAAACAATGGCCTCGGAACTCAGTAGACCCCTATTGGACATGTATATGGAGAGCCGGGAAAGGGCGAAATTACCGCTTGATCAGCGCACGGCCACGATAATAGCTATACCAAAGCCGGGAAAGCCTCCAACTGACTGTGCCTCCTATCGTCCGATATCTTTGCTGAATATAGAGGCCAAGGTGCTAGCCAAACTTCTGGTCAACCGTTTAATGCCACATTTGCACACCCTGATCCACCCTGACCAATCGGGCTTTATGCCCCACAGAAGTACAGCTTTGAATCTCCGGAGGGTTCATGGGGTACTGGCCCGTTCACACCTCCTCTCGGAAAGGGCAGTAATTCTCTCCCTCGGCGCCAAAATGGCCTTTGACCTAGTAGAATGGGAATATCTCTTTGTAGTGCTTGCACGTATGGGCTTTGGGCGAAAATACATAGCCTGGATACGACTACTATACACGAAACCAGTTGCACAGGTGGTGGCCAATGGCCACATCTCGCAGGCATTCCCGCTGGGCAGGGGGACTAGGCAGGGATGCCACTTGTCACCCTTACTCTTTGCGTTAGTACTCGAACCCTTGGCTATTCTGCTTCGGACGACACCCTTATTCAGAGGCATTAAATGGGAGGAAGGATGGGAAGATAAAATATCATTGTATGCGGACGACATGCTTGTATATATGGTCGACCCGGATGACGGAATTCTAGCCCAACTGGAACTCTGCAATGCACACAAGAGGTCATCAGGCTATACACTGAATTGGTCGAAATCAGTGATATACACACTGAAGGGCCCGGCGCCAATGCTACAAGTAGACTGCCCTTTGGCAACGGCAACGACCTCCTTTAAATACTTGGGCATTGTCGTCACGCAGGATGAAACAGCCTTCTTTACTAATAACTTAAAACCACCTATGGAACGCCTACGTGCAGACGTTAAGCACTGGGCATCTCTGCCCCTGACCCTCCTAGGGAGGGCAGCCTTATATAAAATGATGGCTCTCCCCAGGTTCCTCTATGTATTGGAAAACACCCCACATCTCATCCCACCGCGTTATTTCAAACAAATTGCGGCATTGGTCTCCAATCTGCTTTGGAATAATGGCCCGGCGCGTATATCGTACGATAAACTGGTAAAACGTTGGTACGAGGGGGGGATTGCGCTGCCCAACATACAGCTATATTACTGGGCAGCTCAGCTTAAAATAATCAACCAATGGCTCCATGCCCCAAGAGACGACCCGGCATATCGGGCAGATTGGACACAGCTGGGGACGGACTGTGTGCTCTCAGTGTTATATAATAAACCGCAACTTAAACATCTAATCGGTCCAACGCGGCACACAGCGGACCTGTGGCATATAGCACAGGCACGTCTGGGCTGGAAAGGAAAAATCACTAAAATGACACCACTGTGGGACACAAAGTCACTGGGGACCCTCAGATTGTGTAAAGGATTTGCGCAGTGGGACCAAATAGGCATTTCCACGGTAGGGGACCTTTGGGACAAAGACACGGTAATACCATTTCCACAGCTCCAGCAGCAGTATGGTCTTAGATCCACTGAAACATATAGATACGTACAAATCAGACATGCACTGCTCCGGGCAATTCCAGCGGGCACTGCCATACCGGAATCCTCACCACTAGAGGATAGACTACTGACAGATTTTATGCAACATAGAGCGACCTCCCTCACATACAAAAAATTGCTAAACAACTTGGAAGACTCTACACAGAAACTCAAAGAAAAATGGGAGGGGGAGATGGGTGAGGCGGACGAATCGGAATGGAATGAGGCATTAGCCTCCCCGAGAGAGGTGGGAATCTCGGCAAAGTTCAGATTAGTGCAACTCAAAATCTTACACCGCATCTACTATACTAGAACGTTGCTCCACAAAATACATAGAACACCACATCCCTTCTGCTTGCGGGGCTGCGGGGAGGAGGGTACACTATTTCATACACTATGGGACTGCCCATGCATACAGGACTTCTGGAGGCAAATAATGTGTACAATCTCCCAAACACTTAAAATCTCTGTTCTGCCTGAACCGCGCAGATGCCTCCTAAACATTTGGGATCCCAACGACCTAGACAGACATGGACTAATTTGGGCTACATTGGCCATGACAGTGGCTAAGAGAGATATCGCGCAGAAATGGAGGGCTCCGGAACTACCCACTGTGAACAGATGGGCTAAAAATATGGATATACTGATGGTTACGGAGAGGGCGGTGTATGTCCTTCGAGCTGCTCCCCGTAAATGGAACAAGGTTTGGGCAGCATGGAATGTCTATAGAGGAGAGATATGTGAAACTCTGCCGGAAGGGGATGAACTGGACTCCGAGGGTGAGGATGAGTAACGAACTGGGCTAGAAAGGGCGGCCTGAATGGGGTCAATGCAACGGCACTTTACCACAATGTAACTGAGCAGCGACGGAGGTGGCAGGGGGGCTTGCTGATGGAGAGAATGATTTGGAAGTATACTTAAAAATGATGACCTATGTTTGTTGGGGGGGGGAGTTTTCTTATGATTAACAAAAGGGGGGCTCAAGTTAAGCAAGATGCAGCGAAAGACAATTTAACAAACTCCGGTGTATAATATTTGAACATATAAGCTTGATTAAGTTAGACTTACTCTAGGTAACCGAATCATAGATGAACAATGTATAATGCATGACAAACAATACGAAGATATTTCTATGTATAACAGACTACATGTTGGATTGTTACAAGATAAATGCTTAATATGCCTGCATAAAAATAAAGATTTTCAAAAAAAAAAAAACATACCATTTCATAATGGTCATTGAGCCCCCCTGGTGTGACGGTTCCCATTTTTTTGATCAAATACGTCTCTCTTCTAGCTAGGGATGTGTGCATTTCTACCCCTGAACTTATTTGGATTCTTTCCAAGATTGTGAAACGTAACTGTGGTGTTGTGTGTGAAGTTTGTTCCCAATGTACAGCTTGTGGCGAAGTGGTGTTGTGATTGCGAATCCTGCTCTTGTGTTTGATTATCCTAGTTTTTATTTTTCGACTTATTCTACCTACATACACCAGTCCACACGGACATTTTATCGCATATATAGATTCGTGTATTTGGCTAATTAAACTGGACCCCTCCTGAGGCCATAAGCCGGGAGGTAGACTGCTGCTGAATTTCGTATGTTAACCTGCTGAATGCGAGTGTGTGTTAACAGGAATTTTATACGGCGAATTTTAAAACTTATTTTTCATTTATTGCACATACCTTAGTATTCTGCCCTCGTTAATCCCTTTCCCCGCACTTTGACGGTTACAGGCGATTTTAGGGCTGTGTACCGAGTCCAAGGGAAAATATTCCCAACGGCAGACATCTCGGGTGGGAGGCGGCAGCTTCGACAGCGCTCTAGCCATCCCTACATAAGGAGCCCATTAGAAACAAACGCGAGATTTGTGTATTTGGCTAATTGAACTGGTCCCCTCCTGAGGCGATAAGCCGGGAGGTAGACTGCTGCTGAATTTCGTATGTTAACCTGCTGAATGCGAGTGTGTGTTAACAGGAATTTTATACTGCGAATTTTAAAACTTATTTTTCATTTAATTGCACATACCTTAGTATTCTGCCCTCGTTAATTCCTTTCCCCGCACTTTGACGGTTACAGCCGATTTTAGGGCTGTGTACCGAGTCCAAGGGAAAATATTCCCAACTGCAGACATCTTGGGTGGGAGGCGGCAGCTTCGACAGCGCTCTAGCCATCCCTACATAAGGAGCCCATTAGAAACAAACGCGAGATTCGTGTATTTGGCTAATTGAACTGGACCCCTCCTGAGGCGTTAAGCCGGGAGGTAGACTGCTGCTGAATTTCGTATGTTAACCTGCTGAATGCCAGTGTGTGTTAACAGGAATTTTATACGGCGAATTTTAAAACGTATTTTTCATTTAATTCCACATACCTTAGTATTCTGCCCTCTTTAATCCCTTTCCCCGCACTTTGACGGTTACAGCCGATTTTAGGGCTGTGTACCGAGTCCAAGGGAAAATATTCCCAACGGCAGACATCTTGGGTGGGAGGCGGCAGCTTCGACAGCGCTCTAGCCATCCCTACATAAGGATACGGTAACTCTCCGCGCTAGCAGACGCGTTTTGTGGACGCGCCTCGTTCAGCGTCGGAGTCACGCCAGAGTCAGCCCGTCTGCGCCCGTCCGCGCCTCGGACGAGCCTTAGAGCCATGGCTCATACTTTTCTACATCCCAATAATTTACTACAGGTATCATCTGGGGGAGAGGCACATCAACTTAAGTTAGCACCTTTTCTCATAAAATATACCTCCGAGCAATTGAAGGCTCTGAGATTCCCAAGACAACTGTCCTGTAGTCTTTTTGAATTAGGCAGGGAGAAAAATGTATGTCACAATTGCACTCTTGCCATAAATTCTGTTGGGACGAAAGCTACGGAGGATAAAGCTTGTAAGAAACATTCTATTTATGATTCAAAATCATTCTCATTTTATCAGCCTGAATTGCCGTTCCCTACCTAAGCACAAGACTGAGATTTTTAATCTATTACTAGATGAGGCGCCGGACTCCATGTTCATAACTGAAACGTGGCTTCAAGAAAGCTCCGGGCCTGATATTGCTATGGCTCTCCCGGATTCGTACGCGATTACGCGACTTTACCGGAAAAATAAGTTAGGTGAAGGAATAGCAATTATTTTTTAAAACATTTACAACTGTGAATTTAACAAACTCCCATGCTCCGGTTGTGAAGGCGCTATTTTTAAACTTATACTTGCCCCAAACTTCACCTTTTCAGGAGCGCTCATTTATCGACTGCCAGGTGCGGCGTCAAACTGGTTGACTAGTATGTCAGAATTTATTGGCCCATTAGTAATGAAAGCTGCTAATTTTACAATCATTGGTGATATGAATTTGCACTTGGACAAAGGGGATTGTACAAATGCCACTGAACTTATTGATGATGTAGCGTCTCTTAACTTGATTTTGAAAAACTCTGGACCTACACACACTGCCGGTCACTTATTAGATCCCATCTTCTCCAATATTAATGACATCGTTACTTTCCCTGCCCTGCCCGTTCCTTGGTCAGACCACTTTCCTATCAAATTTTCTTTTCGAGTACAACTGTCGAATAAGGACATAACATCAGTTCCAACCCATGTTGTTAGAAAGTGGAAAAAATTAGACATTAACCTTCTTAATACTTTTTTGGACGATAATATACCCTGTACCAAGTTAAGGGTACAAAATCTATCGATATCAGTCCAAAAATGGCTCATGACAGCCATTGATACATGTTTGCCTAAAACGAAGTTAAAAGGCAACAAACAGCGTCCCCCTGCTCCGTGGTTTAACGAGATCTTTAAAGCAAGAAAAAAACAGATGCAAAAATGCTGAACGTCAGTGGAGGAAGACTTCTTCTTTAGAAGCTTAGAAAGAATATAAAATAAAATTAACACACTACCAAACGATGTGTAGTAAAGCCAAAGCTGAATTTGTATGTACCAAAATCACAGAGGCCCTAAATCAATCTAAAACACTTTTTTAAATAGTGAAAGAGCTGGCTGGCTCAAATACCTCAAAACCCCGCCAGTCCTCAATAAAATACAGTGTGACCAACTAGCTACTTTCTTTGTAAATAAAGTGGATAAAATATATCAGGGCATTGAACAAGCACAAAATGAACAACATAAGGCAAATATGGATGTTCCTAATACCTTTCCTGATAAACTGAGCAATCAAACTGACACATTAGGCCCTAGTGTCTGCGATATTCCTATTGCCACATTAGAAAATTGGCCTATGCTTAACATCGATATAGTTGTTGATCTACTCAATACGATCAAATCGGGTTCGCCTAGAGACCCTTTGCCATGCTCAGTCTTAAAACAACTTAATAGGAAAGCTATGACTATCATCACCGACCTTTTAAATACATCCCTTCAGGAAGAACAGGTGCCAGATGAATGGAAACATGCAATGATTCATCCCTTGTTGAAGAAGGCTGATGCTGACCCAAACCTGCCCTCCAACTTCTGGCCAATTTCCCTTTTGCCCATTTTTGCAAATATTTTGGAGAAACATGTTCACCGGTCCCTCACGAAATTTATAACCACACACAACTTGCTGCCCTCCCATCAATCAGGTTTTCGCTCAGGCTTCTCTACTGAGACTACCTTGTTAGGTGTAACAGAGAGTATCCGAGCCTTGATGGATAGAGGAGAAACGGTGGCACTTGTGCTTCTTGACCTCAGTGCCGCATTTGACACGGTGTCACATGCGGTACTTATGCGGACACTCCACTCTATAGGCATTAGTGGTGCTGCCATTAACTGGATTAAATCATTGGTAGAAAATCGTACTTTTCAAGTCTTCTCTCAATCTACCTGTTCAGACACCCTGACTTTTAAACATGGAGTACCACAAGGCTCGATTTTGAGCCCGTTACTTTTTAACTTATACATGAGCCCGCTCGCAAAAGTAGTAGAAGAGACTGGATTGCAAATGTTTTCCTATGCTGACGATTCTCAGCTTCTCTTCTCTCTTTCCTCTGCGGAAAGTGATAATCCCTCTATTTTAAAACTAGGTTTGGGAAAGATTGCAGGGTGGATGCAAGAAAACTTTCTCAAACTGAACGGTGATAAGACCGAGTTAATTATCCTAGGAAAAAATAAATAACTTTGGGGACCCCAACATTGGCCATCTGAAATGGGTACTCCCCCGATTCCAACTATGCAGGCTCGAAATTTAGATGTCATTGTTGATGACTCGTTGAATATGCATCAGCAAGTTGTGAAGACATCAGCCACTTGCCTTGCAATATTAAAATGGCTTAAAAAGATCTGCTGGATGCTACCTGAACACACTAAGAAAACGATAATCAATGCCGTAATAACATCTAGGCTTGATTATGGCAATGTGTTATATCTGGGAGCAAAAAAGGCAACGATCCAATGACTACAAACAGTGCAAAACGCAGCGGCGAGACTGTTATGGAAAATCCCTATTTCCTCATCCACCTCCAAATACATCCGAGAGCTACACTGGTTGAGAATAGAGAATCGGATCAAATTTAAACCCCTATGCTTTATGCATAAGATCTTCACTAAAAAAGCCCCCAATTATCTACAAAAATTAGTCCGTCCCTATCATCCTTCTCGGACTTTGAGATCGGCAACAGCCAATCATTTTGTTAGCCCTAAAATAAAACTATCGCATGGGTGGTAAATCCTTTGCATTTCTTGGACCCTCACTTTGGAACGCTATGTCACATGCGTTGCGTTCTGAGGTGAGTTATATGAAATTCAGGAAAGCCTTAAAAACCTGGCTATTCAACATCTGAAAATGCCTGTCCTGTCATCTACTACTGAATCATTAGCGCCGGGAAACCCTTTGTTGGGTAGCTGTTGCGCTATATAAGTTAAATAAATAAATAATATATCACACTTTCGAAATTGCAATTTGATGTGTGCTGCAATTTTATAAGTTGTCCAGTATGCGGATGCATGAAAACATCTCCCAGAATGACATTACTGCATTGTCCACAATTGTAGCACTTGCCCATGCCTTTGAACACCTGTTTCTTCTCAGAAGATTTTGTTTTGAGTAGTTCTCGTAAATTTCTTGATCTGTTGTGGGCGAACAAAGGTTGATCCCTGAAAATATTGACAAAATCCGGTTCATGCTCGATGATCTCCCAGCGTTTCCTTATGATTCTCTTGATTTGAGAAGCCTGGATGGAGTATTTCAGTACGAATACTTCTCGTTGTAAGTTTTTTTTTGGGCTAGGCTTCAATAATTGATCCCTATCTTTCAAGGCAACAGTTTCTGTTGCTTTAATTAATGTTTCAGTGGGATAGCCTCTGTCTTTAAATCGTTGTAGCTGTGTCTCCATTTCTCGAGCACATGTGTGATCTTCTGAGGTTATTCTTTTGATTCACATAGGTTGTGATACTGGTAAGTGTTGTTTTAAGGAGATGGGGTGAGCACTGGAGAAATGTAAGGTATTATTTACATCCGTTGGCTTACGATAAACTGAGGTCTCCAAGCCTAGTGCTGTTTTCATGATCTTGATGTCCAAGAAATTTATGTTCTCATTGCTGATGTCATATGTAAAATGTATCCTGGGGTTACATTGATTGAGTTCAAGTATGCAATCTTCCAGTAGCTGTTTGGGGCCTCTCCAAATCACCAGTATGTCGTCTATATAACGAAAAAATGCCACAGTATTTTCTTTCCATGTTGGATGTTGTAAAACATGAGTGTGTTCGAAGAGGGCCATAAAGGTATTAGCGTAAGATGGAGCCCCAGGAAACCCCATGGATGTTCCAGTCTTTTGTAAATAATATTTGTCCTGCCAGATAAAATAGCTATGATAAAGTGAAAAATGAAGTGATTCAAAAAGAAATACAGCTTTTTCTGTAGGTAAGGTGATCCCAGTAGCCTCCACTCTATTGCTTTCAAGCCTTCATCATGCGCTATCGATGTGTATAAGGCGGTTACATCCATGGTACAAAGCCAGATATCATCTTTGAATGTTTCACGGATGGATTCCAATTTCAGTAAACAATCAGTTGTATCTTTTATGTAGGTGTCCCAATTTTGAACCAGAGGTTGTAGATAGTAATCCACATAATTTCCTATTGCCTCCTTGATGTAAGATTACAATGTAACCCGCTTAATTGTTTATACATAGGAGCGTCAATTGTGTCCATACACAGGAGTTTCAACTTTTAACATTAACTCGTTGATCTCTTCGCATCCACCAGCACACGGGTAGAGTAACATGTCGATGGACATTATCACAATGGTGCTTGGTTTTAGACATAGATGATTCATTACACGCGTAACATTTTTTATATTGTTTAGATTCTTCACCAAGATTGGTTAGCTTGTTGTGTTTCTGGAGGTGGATTCAGTTTATTCACATGGGCTATAAGGATTAGAAAAACCGAGTAAAGGTTGTTCTCATAGGTTTGGCTTCATTGAGTTCACGAGGGCACCATTATTTCAGTCATCATTTCAGACACTGGCGCTTGGGATCCACATGGATCTCTTCCTTTCTTTTTTCTTCACTTACTTTTCTTCTTCAAGTAGTGACTTAACTTACTTTTGGAGTGCAAATTCTGATTCTATCTATATGTAATTACGCAATCATTATATTATAGATTGCTGTGGAGGATCACCGTATCATCTGTACTATTTATGCACTGGATTCTACTTTCATCCCCTGACGAAGGGTTCAGATACAAACCCGAAATGCATTGGGAATGTTTTTTTGTCCAAAGTTATATGCATTGAACTACGGATATCAGATGGCATTTTGACATTTTTAGTCATTTTCTTTTTGAAAATATTGAAAATAATCTGTATAAAAAAGTTGATTTACACGGTTGTCATTATGCCTGTATATAAATAATGATTTGAAAAATATATACATTTTCCAAAGGTTGGAATCAACTGTGAAATATTTGAGTCACAATTATTTGTATCCATGAGGTAAAATTATATGAGACACTGTGTGTGTAACGCTGTGCTCTAACTAGGCTGTGGTGTTTCCTCAGCCCTTTTTTTGTCTAATCATGGAAGAACGGCATGATGATTTAGAAGGGCGGTCGAGACGCTGCAATATACGTGTCCTCGGCCTGCCGGAGGGCATTGAAAAGGCGGATGCATTGGAGTATATGGAGACATAGATTAAATAATTTACGCCTGCTGAGGCACGGTCAGCGTTCTTCTCCATCGAGCGGGCTCATCAAGTCCCGGCGCGGCGTACCCGGCCGGGGGCTCTGCCGCGCCCCATTCTGGCAAAGTTCTTGCACTTCAGAGACCGGGATGCGATGTTACGGGTGGCGCGTCAGGCGGGGCCGCTCCGAGTAGAGAACAGAACCATCATGGTTTTTCCCGACTATTCCAGAGCGGTCCAGTGCCAAAGGTCGTCCCTCCTGGAAGTGAAACGGCGGCTCAGAACAGAAAAGATGCAATACTCCTTGCTATTTCCTGCCCGCCTCAAAGTCATGCAAGATGGTATCACTCACTTCTTCGTGACCCCGGAGGAGGCGCATGATTAGCTGGACCAGCGCGGAGCCTCAGATCCCCGTTCAGAGCATTCCCACGAGCAGCATGCGGGAACGTCAGGGTCTAGAAGACAGCGCTCCAGACGACGCAACCGGCAGGGCACCTCCAGCTCGCTCCCACGCACCATGGGGTCGCCAGATCTGGAAATAATCGTGCAAGAAAGACGGAAGGCCCGGAAGGCGGTGGCCAGGCTCCATCCTGCATCTCCAGCAACAGACATTGAGCGGGCTCCTCACATATTCACCTCGGAAGAGGAAGGTGACAGCAAAGCAACGCAGTCCGAAGTGGACTCGGTGACCTTGCCTGCGGTCACACCAAGATCTGCTGATGACCTGATATGAATGAACGTTTGCGATGGCGCCTGCCGCCTCCCCAGTCCCTACATGGCGTCTCCCTAGAGAATGTCTTGACGACCCGGTTCTCCAACTAATACAGGCAGACCACATCAGCCAATACTTCCGAGAGAACACTGGTACTGCAGCCATGCGTGCACCTCCCTCTTCCTCGAACAGACCACTTCCTGATCCCCATTGAATGGCACCTTGATACTTCCCCACCCCAACTGCCTAAAAGCAGAACCCTCATCAGGCGTTGGCACAAACTTGTTCCAGAAGAATGGGCAGCCAAACTCAGGGAATCTACCCCTTCCCCCACTCACAACCCCATAACTGCCTATATTGAATTCAATGCCTGGCTCACCCATTCACTGAACTGCCTCCTACCTCGATCTAGTGCCCTTAAACTAGCCAAGAGAGTTAACCCCTCCCACTGGTACACCCCTGAACTTAAAGTCCTACGGAAGGAATGCAAGAGGACTGAACGCGCATGGAGGAAAGATAAGTCAGCAGATAAGAAAGACACGTCCCAGTCTTCCTTAAAAACCTACAAGCTCGCGCTCTATAAAACCAAGAGCTCATTTTACGAGGAAAGAATTAAAAACTCATCCTGCTCCGCTCAGGAAACTTTTACCATTCTAAAGAACTTCTCCACGTCCCTGATCCCCCTACGAAACCCCTGGACCCTAAAGCCGCGGAAAACAAATGTATCAAACTGGCAACATTCTTCGATGAGAAAATCCAAAAAATTCTCGCTTCCCTACCCTCTATCGACATCGGTTGCACAGGCGGTAACAGCCTCAGCCCTCTCCCTTGTCACAGTCTACCCCCTGACACTCCTGCACCCTATCTTGATACCTTCGGTCCAGTAACCACAGAAGAGGTAGCCGCGACGTTTGCCACAATCAAAAGTGGTTCCCCCAGCCACCCGGTTCCATTGCGCTTCCTCAAAAAAGTGGCCCCCATTGGTATCCCTCCGCTCACGGCCCTCATCAATGCCTCTGTACTGCAGGGAGAAGTCCCTCCCAGCTGGAAAGCGGCTGTTGTCAAAGGTCTTGTGAAAAAACCTTCATTGGACCCCCAGGACTTAGCCAACTATAGGCCAATCTCCCTCCTCCCAGGAAATAGCAAAATTACGGAGAAACTAGTGAACAAAAAGCTATCACTAGTCCTAGAAACCAACAACCTGCTTAGGAACTCTCAGACAGGCTTCCGCCCAGGCCAGGGCACCGACACCGCCCTCCTGGCGGCAGTGGAGAAGGCCAGAAGCATCTTAGATACAGGAGGATCAGTGGCAGTGATCCGCCTGGACCTGAGTGCGGCCTTCGACACTGTCTATCACCAGGTTTTAATCCAGCGTCTGAGAGACATTGGAGTGAAGGGCACGGCCCTGAAGTAGCTGACGTCATTTCTCAACGGCCGTTCCTTCCAAGTTTGGGAGAATGACAGCCACTCCCCTGCGGTCCCCCTCCGCTGTGGAGTACCGCAGGGTTCATCACTAAGCCCGACGTTATTTAACGTTTACATGTCCCCGCTGGAGGAGTTGGTCACCCCGTTTGGAGTGACGATTATTCATTACGCCGACGACACCCAGCTGGTGGTGACCCTCTCACACCCTCACCAAGAACCCTCCAATCTCCACAGCTGTCTTACTGAAATCCATGGGTGGATGAATACCTCAGCACTGAAACTTAACGGGTCCAAGACCGAAATCTTGCTGCTTGGACAAAAAGGGCCCTCCCTGCCGCCCAACATCTGGCCCGCCTGCTTAGGTGATCTCCCTGCTCCCAAAGACGAGGTTAAGAGCTTGGGTGTATGGCTTGAGAAAGATATGACCTTTAGAACCCAGGCAAAAAAAACCGGCGGGAATATGCTTTGGACTTCTCAGGGCATGCAAGAAGGTGCTTCCCCTGCTCCCCTCCACTTCCCGGAAACTGCTGATCCAGCGCCTTATTTGTCTAGGCTGGATTACAGCAATGCAATCTACTTGGGAGCCCCGGAAGCCACATTTAACACCTTACAGAGAATCCAGAACGTTGCTGCCCGACTTCTTACTAACACCCAGGCCAGATCATCAGCCAAGCCAGCCTTGAAGCATCTTCACTGGCTTCCAGTCAGAGAAAGGGTGGTCTTCAAGGCCCTCTGCCTGGCACATAAACTCCTTCACAACAAAGGTCCAACCATTCTTAAAAACTTCATCATTCCTTACAAAGCTACCAGGTCACTCCGGTCAAACCACGAGAACTTCATCACCGTTCATAGAGTGGAAAAAGCCCGGTCTGGTGGCCGACGCTTTTCAGTAAATACAGCAAAGCACTGGAATAGTCTTCCCCGGAAACTGAGAACTGAACCAAACCTCCTCCATTTTAGAAAAGCACTGAAAACTCTTCTTTTCCCCTGATCTTCCCGGCCCTCCCGCTGCTGCCCCCTCTTGATGTCCAGGTTCTAGCGCTGGGATGCTCACGGGTTACTACGCGCTCTACAAAAACCTTAAAATAAATAAATGCGCAGGGCGGAATGGGACGCCCTTAAAGTTGTTATTCCGGGCACATGTATCCGACAAATCGTGGGAGTTCTGGAGAGAGACATAAAAAGAAAAGAGCAGGCCTTGGCCTCTCTCACGAAGGAGACTAACCCTGATGGAGGCATGATGGCCCGAATCGCCGCCGCAAAAACGGCCTATGAAGAGGCTTTAGCAAGCTTGCGTAGGTACAATTTTGCGGCGTACGCGGCGCGTGTTCACAGGGAGGGCGACAGGGCGAGAAAGCTACTGGCGTGGATGGCCAAGCAAGACTTGGCTCTTCCGCCCGTCACAGCCGTTCGGAATGTTGGAGGTATCTTGTTATACTCCCAAGACTATACTTACTGCCTTTCAGGAGCATTACACGTCACTATATGCCTTCCGGGCTCCGATACGTGAGGAGGCCCTTTCCCACTTCCTGGCTCGTCATCAGCTACCCCAGATCGATCGTGACACTCGTCGAGATGTTGATGACCCCATCAGAGCGACGAAAATCAGACATGCTATGAAGGCATTGGCTACCCACAAGGCCCCCGGAGTGGACGGCCTCCCGTTGGAATTTTACCGCACCTTTGCATCCCAGTTGGTTCCCCAGCTGGAGAGGCAATTCCAAGCAGCCTTGGATGGAGGCGCTCTGCCTCAGTCCATGTGTGAATCGGTCATAGTGCCTCTCTTTAAACCGGATAGGGATCCCCATCAGTTGGGTTCTTACCGGCCCATAGCCCTTTTAACCGCGGACTATAAAATCTATGGGAAGGTTCTGGTGGATAGGTACACCACCATCCTTCCGCAGCTGATCTATAGAGATCAGAATGGATTTGTGCCGGGCAGGAACACTTCCTCCAATATCCGGCGGCTGTTCCTCGTGCAGCACCAGATCCAGGATCATTTTCCCCGTGCGGCATGTCTGGTCCTGGATCTGAAAAAAGCCTTTGATTCTCTATCATGGGTATATTTATTTTTCGGGTCTTGCAGCAAGCGGGGATAGGTCCTCGCCTTCAGACATACACTAGGCTTATATACACCACATCCAGAGTTAGGATAGGCCCCCTTATCTCCGCCTCCTTTTCGGTCCGCCCCTCCTCTTTGCCATGGCGATGGAGCCTTTGGCAGCCTGTCTTTGGGCCGACGGGGAGGAGTGGGGACTTCCTATTGCCAATTCCGTGCATGCAGTGTCCTTATATGCTGACGATGTCCTCATAATATGTTCGAGATATTGCAGCGGATCTCACCTCTATAACGCGTATCTTGCAGGACTTTCAGGATGTTGCCGGACTACACGTTAACTGGGCCAATTCCACAGTTTATCCCCTGGTAAAGGCAATGCCTCAGTGCCAGCTGCGGTTGGGTAATGTTAACCTTTCGTAGAGTCCTCAAGCAGTACGGTACCTGGGAGTCCGTCTGTATCACACGCCGCAGGACATCTACGAGGGCAACTATCGCAGGCTGATGGCAGGCATTAGATCGTCCATACTCTTCTGGAAAAGTCTTTCGCTCACAGTTGCGGGTAAGATAGCGGTTGCCAAAATAATCCTAGTCCTGCGACTCCTATACCTCTTTTCTAATCTCCCGGTCGTTCCCCCTCATTCGTTCTTCAGCGAGCTGGACACCTTACTGTGGACCCTTATCTGGGGCAATGGCCACAGGCGCATCGCCCTGGCAAAGTTACAGTTGCCTATTGACCAAGGAGTACTAAGAGGTTCCACAAAGTTTTATTCACTGAGGGATCAGGTGTACTTAATATTATTTGCTATGCTATGTGTATTAAGTACACCTGTTCCCTCAGTGAATAAAACTTTGTGGATCCTAACAATTGTTTTTGATTAATTCTTGTCAAAATGGTTTATTTGTTCCCCGCTCACATTGGGACCCCTTCCTCTTAGTACTTGTCAGACCCAGGTCCCAGTGACTCTATTGGGTAACCCCCTTGTATACTATTGACCAAGGAGGGCTGGCTGCGCCATCCTTTGAGGCTTACTTTCTGGCCGCCCAATTACAATGGGTGTCCCGCTGGATGGCGGGTCGAGCGCAACAAGAGTTGACCACGGCAGCTGGACAAGTGCAGACTCCCGCTGTACACTGCATGCTACTACCGGGAGCTTCATTTCCCCCCCCCCCCCCCCCCCCCCACCCCCCAACCAAGCCGATTCAATTGATGACGGCGCGCGCCTGTCTTGAACAGATCTATAGAATGAATTGAGCGGTGCCCCCGTATTCCCCCCTCATGCCGTTGGTAGCGCTACCTAAAGGTTGCGGGTACTACACAGAGAACATGCTGCGCATATGGACAGAGCACGCCCTGACAGAGGTTGGGGCCCTCTATTTTGATGAACAACTGCAGATGTTTGAGGCGTTTGTGGCGGACTTTGAGCTTCCAAGGGGGCAATTCTTGCTACATAGGCAACTGTTAAATGACTGTCGCAAACATTGGCACACGCTAGAGGACGAACCCCCGACACACCCGGTCCTTCACGCCATCCTACAGATGGGCCCGGGGAGGCACCTAGTTACTTGGATATATAAAGCTATACGTACCCTTCAGCAACCCTCAGTTGCGTCTCTTAGGGAACAATGGGAAGACGACTTTCGCAGGCCTCTACATGATAGGGAATTGGGTCAAAGCACTATCGTACACCAAGATAGTCTCCCGCAACTACCGCTTCAAAAACATACAATTACATATCCTTCATCGGGCATATCTCACTCCTGCAAAGCTTCAGAAGTACTTCCCTGATGGCGACTTCGTATGCCCAAGATGTCGGGTACCCGCGGCCTCCTTCTAACACATGCTGTGAGACTGTCCGTCCCTCCATAGCTACTGGTGCACCGTCCATACTACTCTTGGAACTGTCACGGGCCTCCGGGATCTAAACACGTGGGAAGCTAGTGCACTTGGTATCGGTAGGCGGCGCAAGCACATGAAAGCCGAGATGCACTTTGCCTCCCTAGTATTCCTTCTGGCCAACCGATGCATAACAATGCACTGGAAGGCACCGGTGCCGGTCCCCCTCTGGCGGCGTGGGTGGGTGCAGTCAAGAAATGGGGTGCAGCGGAGGAAGGCATACTGCGCGAGGAGAAAGCCAAAGGAATTCGCAAACACCCAATGTCCATGCCCTGGGCCATGCTACTTCACTCCTTTACGCATGAAATGGATGCAGCAGCGGACACAGTGGGAGGTGGTTCCCCCAGGCCCTCTTCAGCCCCAGGGGGTGATCGGGGAGAACGCAATGGGCTCAAGTACCTGCTGGGGCTGTCCGAATAGAAGTCATCGACTCACCGCCACATCCCCTAGATGGCCCCTAGTGCTGCCCCCCTCTCCCTTTCCGGCCAGACTCGGCGCAAGTCCATCAAGATATCCCGCAATAGTGCAGCTCTCAGGCGTGCCCACATGTGTAAATCCAGCATATGACACAGTGCATCCCAGTTTATATGTTTTATTATCCCAAGTTAATTTATGGTTTATATAAGGCAGAAGTTCCAAATCCCCCATGAGCTCGCGTATGGGGAGACATTACATCAGACGCCCCTAACGTGGCCTGGAATGCAACATCTGGGCGGGTACCCTGCATACGGACATAGACTCGTGAGGGACATTGTCACTTACTGAACTGAATGATACTGGCATAATCGTTTTCAACCCCTATGATGGGGGGTTGCGGTAAATGGTCCCCATGCGGGATCAATTTGTTTGTTGAAATCATCGACCATGGAAGATATGCTGTATGGTATAAAGGAAAAAATGGCAAATAAAATGTTTTACAAAAAAAAAAAAAAAAATTAAAGGAGGAAATATCTTAAAGTGCATGTAAATGGTCTATACAAGATGGGTAAGTAACGGCACCCAGGTAAATCGGTGCTCACTTTACATTTGTCTTGAACTTGTGTTAGGTTAAAGAAGCGTTTTTATGGATATATACTGGGGCGTATATATATTTATTAGGGCCTTTTTTGATTCATCATTGGACCCTCACTCACACACATAAGGTGTGTAAGTGGACTTGATGCGTTTGTAAGCTGAGTTCTGTGATAACTGTGAGTAAAGGGAGGGGATCTTTGTGAGTTTAAAATACCCTCTGAAACCTAAAAAGTTATTTAATGGTGTGGGTTTAGAGGCTAGATTAAAAGTATGAAAAGTGACACTATATTAGGATATAATGGTCCCAAGTGTCTAATCAGTCAAAAGGTCAATTGGCTTTCTTCAGGACCTGTGTTTTCCCTGCTTGTTATAATAAAAAAGCCTATTGGCATGTACAAATCACTTTTTTTTTAAAGCATGCACATTTACATACAGGCCATACACTGAGGACCTTTTCCTTCTATGTCCAACTGCTGAAATGAGAGAAATTCATAATCAGATGTGGGCGTCCCTACATTTTTAATGTGCACCCTTAATTTTGTGACAAATAAGTGCTAAATGGTTGTGTTGTATCCAGTGAACTTTTTTTGTATTAATACTCATGACCAACACACAACATTTAAAAACATCAGACAGTTCCTTTAACAAACAATGGCAAAAATCGAGTAAGGAATACCTACTGGTCTAGGTCAATTTACCAACATCATAGGGATTTCAGGGGTGGACCGTCCCTATTGTCACACACTATGGGGAATGGATACACCATTATTTAGATTGATGTTCTTACTCGAAATTTGGATGCTTCTGTTGGAATCAGAGATTCAGTAAGTATAAGGTTTTGTCTTACTTCGTCAAGGGTACCGGTCCGCTCAACCCTCGAGGAGTGCCCCTGACTCCCTGCATGTTAGCGATCTAGTGTTTTACTTCCTGGTTTTAAGGACGCTCCTGATTGGTGTTCAGGATCTTGTGATCCTGCATCACATGATAGAGGTCAAGTTTTTTACTTCCCGGTTTTTAAGGACGCCTTTGATTGGTGCTTGGGATCATGTGATACCACATCACATTGCATGACAACCAGATGCATTGTGGGGCATTGAGTTTACAAAGCTGGTGATTTTTAGGATTTTTAGGGAATCAAGTATTTGTGTGCAAAACGATATTTGATGTTAATGTCTCTTTCGGTAATATGTCTGAATCCATTAGTATGTCACAGTATGCTATTCCAGGGTATCTCATCATTTAATCCGGTTGTGTATGTAGGGAGTCTATACAACCACCTCTGTTCTTTTTCAAAATGTATTTTTTTCAATGTTTCTGGTTTCTTCTGTCATTTGTTCTCGGACTTTCCATCTCATGTAATTCGGGGTGTGATGATTGTTTATGAAGTGGTCTGCCATTTTGGTTGTATTAAGTTTGCATCTTATGGTACTTCTGTGTTCTACAATTTGCATGCTTATTTTTCTATTTGTCATGCCTATGATTCAATTCAATTCAATATTGCTTTATTTTGATTTTGGTTGCAAATCATAAAAGCATACATTACAAAACATACATATATTCATAAATAAATACAATCATTTAACCATTTATAATACATTTAAAATGTACAGTATTTACAAGCTAAAAATGTTATTCGATTGGCAACCTGCAAGTTGAATTTAGATATCCAAGCATTACTTATTTAATCTTTAAAATTCAGGTTTCAGTTTTTTTTTTTGTGGTGAGTGCTCAATGGTCAAACGATGGCAAACAACACATTTAAGGAAGTTTGCCACTAGGAAAACCAATCGCTCACCCTGTAACAATTGTAAGAACAGCAATGCTGGACGATATTGTTTAAACCAGTACTCCTTAGTATGGGTATAAGCCATTTTTTCCTAAGGTTGTGATAAAATGTACAAAAGAATAAAATATGGGAAGTGGATTGTAACGAATGGCCAACACAAGGACAAGGCGGGAGTGCTTTTGCCCAGTTGTTTCTAGTAGGAAATGTGACCAATCTATGAAAGGAATTCATTCTAAACCTTACCAACAGATGTCGTTCATAACTCGTGGTGTTATAAGTGAGGTATGGTTGTATTAAAGGTTCCGTTTGTATAAGCAAGGCGTGAGTAACAGAGGGTTTCGTAATCTCACTAGTTAATCTCAAAGCCTCTAAATGAGCCAAACTTTTATTTTTTAGAACCTTTCTCAGTACCTCACGAATTAGGGAGGGATTAGAATAATATTGGTCCCAGCCCAAATCATGAAAAAATCTCGCTACATATCGCAGCCACCTTGAATTATTTGCATCATCCATTTTCAAGCAATCGGAGAGAATGAGCTGGGTAAAGATAGCCTTTTCTGAAGTCCAAATCTGTGCCACAGTAACAGTGGTTCAATTCTTGCTAGGTCGGTGATGTATGAGAGACCTAGCTCAATGTGGCAGGCAAGAGTACCCGTGCTACCAAGTACTCCTAGTAAATATCTAAGAAAAGTATTTTCTACCCGCTGAATGCTGTCGAGTGCTACGAAACCCCAAAGACCCGCCCCATACAGAGCCACAGAAAGACATTTGGCTCTGTAAATCTTTATCATTTCCAAGGGTGCTCTCTTCCCCAACTTTCTGGCAAAATTAGTTAGGGCTGCTGTGGTTTTTAAGAAAAGCAATTTGCGTGTGTCCACAGCAGCTCTCCATGAAAGTTTATGGTCAATTGTTATGCCTAGATAACAATATTTATCAGTAGTCGCTATTTTTTCCTTATTGAGGTAAATCCCCCTCATTTTATTTTTGTGACTCAAACCCACCCTCATAACAAAGGCTTTACTGATATTTATTTTTAAATCCAGACCTGCCATAAACTTTGAGTACCTATCCACGTTCTTTTGCAATTCAATTGGCATGCGGGCTAGTATTACTGTATCGTCCGCATACAGTAATGCGGGGATTGGGCAATTTTCCACCATTGGAAGGTCTTGGGAATTCTTCAACATCTCTCTTTCCAGCCCATTGGTATACAAAGTAAAAAGAAAGGGAGCCAGGACGCATCCCTGCCTCACCCCTCTATCTATAGGGAAGTCCTCCGTCAACTCACCTCCTATTCCATAGCGGACTTTGGCTGTGGCATTGGAATAGAGTTCCCTCAGGAACTTCACTTCGTTTGATGGTGACCCCATATCGATCAACAAGGACCAAAGTTTAGAATGGGAGACGCAATCAAACACGGATGATAAATCCACGTAGACCATGTATAGATCTCCGCCTTTGATGAAAACATATTTATCAATTAGGAGGGAGAGATTTAGGGCCTGCTCAGTGGTCCCTAGACCTTGACGAAACCCATATTGTAGGTCTGAGATGATTCTTCCTTCCTCCGCCCAATCTTGCAGCAGTTCTAAAATGACTCAACCTGCCACTTTGCCAAGGGAGTCTAAAAGCGAGATTGGGCGGTAGCAGGAAACAGACTTTTTTAAATATGGGAACTAGTATGGAACGTGACCAGGATTCCAATAAACCAGCATTACAAGTTGCATTCAGGACTCTTGTGAGAAGGGGGGTCCATAAATCCATTTGGGCTATAAATAGATCGATTGGGACGCCATCAGGACCAGGCGCCTTCCCACTTTTACTAGCTTTTAAGGCCTGTGCGACTTCTAGCATTGTAAACTGCAGGTTGATGGGATAAGAACTGGGTAGATCATTAGGTGTAGAATCTCCAGAATGTTGGGAGTCCAAGCTATATGAAAAGATCTTAGTAAAATGTTGAACCCAGGGGGCGTGGCTTGGCGGGCGAAGATGGCGGTCGCAGCCTTGTAGAGCTCCCGCCGGCCCGGACTTAATTCGATCATTTATCCTGGCCCCCGAGCCCGCTGTTGATACCCAGTGGTTGGCATCGATCTGGCGAAGTCTCCTGTCTACTTTGGTGTGTCGATCCTGCACTTCTTCCCCTCCTGTGATCGGAGGGAGGCGACGGCGACGTGCGGCCTGGTGACCGGCCGGAGACCGGGGTCCTCGAGTTTCGCGACGCCTGGTGGCGGTTGCGATCTGGCGGGTGCGGGTGGCATCCGCTGCGCCGCCCTTGGCTCAACTTTACAGCTACGATCGCCTGGAGATCAGGACGGCGCCACTAGCTTCTACTCCTTGGGCGGACGACTCTTCCCCTGTGTGACCAGAGAGAGGCGACGACACTGCAGGGCCTCGTGACCGGCTGGGGACTGGGGTCCTTGAGCTCCGAGGCGGCCGGTGACGGACTGGCGGACGGTGGTGGCATCCGCTACACCGCTCTGGGCTGCGGCTGCCCGCGGATCGCGGAGCCGCGGCTTATTTCTGAACTTTTGGACGGCCGCTCGTGGCGACGAGTGTGGGTGAGGCCTGTCCCACCTGGGTGAAGCCGGGACCTCGATTTTCGTGACACCGGATCTGTGTCGACTGGCCCGCCTTCTCCTTTGAGACTTCATTGCTGCCGTTCCATCCAAGACTTGTGACAGTGCCCGACGGTTCCGGGGTGGTGTCCGCCCTGCCCGGCGTGTGCCATGACCAGGGATAGAGGAGGTGGCCCGCCTAAACATGGCCCCATCGACAAATTCACCGGGCCGAGTGGCGGCTCTGGGGCGGCCGGTGGCAGCGGTGGCCCTGGACCGGACAATGCAGCTATACTGGCGGCCATCACCCAGTCCCGGGACATGCTTGATGCCAAAATTGGGGCGGTCGGGGCGGATGTCACGCTCCTGCGCCAGGACCTCCGTAACGCGGTAGAGCGGATCACCGGGGCTGAGTCCCGCATCACAGTGACCGAGACTGACATTGGCGCCCTAAAGAAACGACTGGCGGAGGTGGAGGGAGTTCAAAAGACACTGGCGGCCCGCGTGGAGGATGCCGAAGGGCGCGCACGGAGAAACAACCTCCGCTTCATCGGCTTTCCGGAGCGGTGCGAGAAGAACGACATGGAGCGGTTCTTGACCCAGTGGCTAGAGAGCTGGCTCCCCGAAGGGGCACTGTCCACGTGCTTCGTGATTGAGAGGGCCCACAGGGCTCTGACCCAGCGGCCGCCGGAGGGTGAGCGCCCACGGCCAGTCATCGCCCGGCTGCTAAATTACCATGACCGGGATGTTATCCTGCGGGAGGCGAGGAACAAGGGCTCGCTTGCCTTCGAGAATCATACCATCATGATTTTCCCGGATTACATGAAGATGGTGCAGCAGCAGAGACAATCCTTCATGGACGCTAAGGCTAAGCTGAGGGGCCTCAAGCTCCAATACTCCCTCCTGTATCCAGCCCGCCTGCGGGTGGTGTATCAGTCCCGGACCCATTTCTTTGATTCCCCGGAGGAAGTGTTCTGCTGGACCGACGAAGCGGTGCGACTCAGGCCGCACCCCCAGCCGGGACTGGACCCGGGCAGGTCCCAGGGATCGTCGCCGGAGCGGACGGATCGCCCGAACAGGAAGGGCCGCCATCGGAGGTCTCGCTCTAAGAAGAGGTCGGCCTCCGCCAGTGCATCGCAGTCGGGTGGTGCCAGGGACTCGGAGCACTCCGATGCGGGCAGCTGATCATTGCTGGGACTAGACTCTTTTTTTTCTGAACATTGAATTGTCCTACTTTGGCTGGTGAGACTGTTCTATTCTGTCTTTTGTATGCCGGTTGGTTCCCATGTGAGGACTCCAGTTGCTTTTCATGGGGACATAGTGGGGCTCGGGGGGTACCGTCTGTGGGCCTCAGACCCTCACGGATGTGAGTGTTGTTGGGGGGGTGGTGTGTGTGTCATGGTTGGGTTGTTGGGATCCATTGGTATGGCGGGCCCTGGGTCCTCTGTTTTGGACCCGGGTCTCTCCATGCCGCGACAGATACTGCAAGGTTCACTGAGGTATTGGGGTGGTGGGTGTGGGGTGTGGGGAGAGGCTCTTGTGTTGCAAATGTTGGGGGGGTTCTGGGTTGGGGGGGGTTGCTGAGTGTATGGGCTGGGGGGGTGGGACCACACGTGTCTGAGGCTTTGATTTCTGTTGATTTGCGGGTTGCGCCAGGGTGGGACGGAGGGCCGGATTCTGGACTTTGTGATGATAATGGCTGATACTGTGACTATGTCTCCTCAAAGGACCCTGCGGGTTGTGACATGGAATGTGAGAGGTATCCTGGATAAAATCAAGCGTGGGGCTGTGCTGCGATGGGGGAAGAGGGAGATGGTGGATGTGCTCCTGCTCCAGGAGACTCACATGCTGGGTTCCAAGGCCCTTAGCCTCCAGAGGTTTGGATATCAGCAGGTGTATCATGCGTGCTTCACGAGGGGGTCGCGGGGGTGGCCATACTGGTACACCGTAGGGTGGCTTATGTTCATGAGAAACAATGGATTGATCCTCAGGGCCGGTATGTCTTTATCAAGGGCCTGCTGGGTTCCGAGCCAGTGGTTTTTGGTAGCGTGTACGCCCCTCCCCCCCTGCAGTGGGCCTTGTCCGAGCGGCTGTTCGCGCTGTGGGACGAGATTCCGGAGGTTCTGACCATGGTGGGGGGCGATTGGAACGAGGTTATGGATGGGGGCCTGGATCGCCTGAGACGAGCTTCTGTTGTGTCTGACCCCCCCCCGCGGCTGCTCCTGCCAGATTGTGTGCGACTGTGAGGGGTCTGGGCTGGATTGATGTATGGCGGCATTTTCACCCTGCGGAGCGTGCATTCACGTATGTGTCAGCGGTGCATGGGTCCTTCTCGCGACTAGATTATTTGTTTGTGCCGGGTGCCTGCCTGAGTCGCGTTAGGGATGCCGCGATACTCCCCAGAGGCCTCTCGGATCATTCCCCTGTCCTGGGTACCGTGACCCTCCCCTCTAAACGACAACCTTTTCGCTGGCGTATGTCCACCTGGCAGCTGCAGCGGCCGGAGTATGTGAACCATTTACGCGAGGCGATTGACCACTTCTGGCACGAGAATTTGGTGGGGGATGTCGACGCTCTGGTTGTGTGGGAGGCGCTGAAGCCTACGCTCCGGGGCGTTGATATAGCTTGGTGTGTGGCAGCTCGGCGAAAACATCGGGAGGCCATTGTGACCGCCGCGGCCCGCGTTGAGGAGCTGGAGCAGCGTGGTCGGCTCGGGGGTGACGAGGGCGTCGTGAGGCAGCTCCTACAGGCCCAACAGATGTATGCCTCAGTCCTGTACGAGGAGGCCCGACAGGCGTGGCTCGCCACGCGCAGCAGAGTATACCAGTGGGGCGACAAATCCTGCACCATGCTGCATAGGCTGTGCCAGGCGACTTTCCAGCCCCTAGTGCTGCCTGGTCTCACGGCGGACGACGGCTCGGTCGTGACCGACCCAGATTTGCTGGTGGCTAGCTTTGCCCGTTATTACGAGGCGCAATACGCTCCTTGTGATTCTCTGATGGGGGACGAGATTGCCTCTTACCTGGACGACCTGCTCCCACAGGCAGTCCCTGACGAGACCAGAACCGCCTTGGAGGCCCCGCTTACGTCTGAGGAGCTCGGGGAGGCCCTTGGTCAATTAAACACTGGCAAGGCGCCCGGACCGAGCGGTTTTCCTAGTGAATTTTACAAAAAGTTCCACGTCCAGCTGGGACCTCACTTTCGCAGCGCCCTGGAGGCGGCACGGACTCGGGGCGAGTTGCCACCAGACTGGCGTCATGCCGAAATAGTGGTATTTTTGAAGCCGGACAGGGCGCCGGACCGGCACGACTCTTACAGGCCGATTTCCCTTCTCAACATCGAGGCCAAGATCTTGGCGAAGGCCCTAGCGAACCGCCTTTTGCCTCACATTGCTGACCTGGTCCATCCTGACCAGGCCGGATTCATGCCGCACAGGGCCACCCGGCATAATATCCGACGGGCGCAGGTGGCGGTTGACGCTATGGGTGCTAGGGATGAACAGGCAGCACTCCTTCTTGCGGACATGGACCGCGCATTCGATTCGGTGAGTTGGGCATATCTGTTCACCTTGTTAGCCCGCCTTAATCTAGGGCCTGTCTTCCTGTCGTATATTCGTCTCCTCTACACTGGTGTTACGGCTTCGGTCCGCGTGGCCGGCGCTGTCTCTGGGCGCTTCCGCATCGGTCGTGGTACTCGACAGGGTTGCCCGCTATCTCCCTACCTATTTGCCCTCGCCATGGAGCCCCTGGCGTCGCGGATACGAACGGATGCCCAACTACGTGGCTTTGTCTGGAACGGTGACCTGGCGGATAGGATTGCACTGTATGCAGATGACGTCCTTCTATTCCTTACTGATCTGCGGCGCTCGGGTCCCCGGGTTTTAGAGATCATGCGGGGGTTTGGCGAGGTCTCAGGGCTCCACCTTAATCTGAACAAATCGACCCTATGGATTTTGGGTGGCGGAGTGGTTGCGGACCCATGGGCCGCCGAATTGCGTGTGGCGACAGATGGCTTAAAATATCTGGGCGTCTTTCTCTCGGACTCGCGGGCCGTGGCCTGGGCACGTAGTGTCTTGCCGGTGTGGGAACGGGTCCAGACGGATGTTAAAACTTGGTCCAGAATGCCACTCACAATCTTTGGGAGGTCGGCCATCTTTAAGATGGTGGCACTGCCGAGGCTTCTATACCAACTCCAAAACTTCCCACACCCCATTGGCATGGAGTGGTTCCGCCAGGTTAACTCTGTGCTGGGCCGCTTCCTGTGGGATGGTGGTGCAGCCAGGGTGGCCTTGAAGACGTGCTTTCTATCTACATACTGTGGTGGCTTGGCCACCTCAGACCTCCTCTCCTATTACCTAGCGTCTCACCTACTTGTCCTCAATGAATGGTGGTATGGAGACAGGGGTGATCCGGCCTATGCCCTGGAGCGACTGCTCATGGGTGAGCGCACGCTTCACACTATTCTTTATTCGGCTCGCATACGCCGTGGATTGCCGTCGGTCACTAAAGTGGTATTTGCGGTGTGGCGGCAATCCCTGCGCCGCATGGGTTGGTGGGGCAAATTAACAGCTGAAACGCCGCTGTGGCACAATGGCCTGCTTCCGGAACTGGCGGCCCTGGCCGGGTTTGAGGGCTGGGAGGCTATTGGAGTTACACAACTGGGCCAGGTCATGTCCGGCACCACCCTCAAGTCCTTCGAGGAACTCCGCGCGGAGTTCCAGATGCCTCAGTCCCAGTTCTTCCGCTACCTCCAGCTGCGGCATGCCCTCGCCCCGAGCGTGGCCGGCCTCGACTCCCTGCCGGAGTTCAGCCCGATTGAGGCAAAAGTGTTTATGGGAGACTTGGGAGACAAGAAAGTCTCTAGGATTTATCAGACACTTGTTATCCACTGCTCCTCCACTCTCCGCTCCCTTCGGGAGGCGTGGGAGGTGGACGTGGGCGCCCTTGATGAGGATGATTGGAGGGAGGCGCTGGAATCCCCGCGCGGCACCGCCGTTGCGGTTCGGCTCCGCCTGATCCAATTCAAATACTTACACCGTGCTTATTATACGCGTGAGCGTCTGTGGAAGGCTGGCTTGATTGCGTCACCGGAATGCCTGTGCTGTGGGGAAGTGCCTGGCTCCCTGGTGCATACGGTGTGGTCGTGTGGTCGCCTGACTGGATTCTGGAGGGGCGTGTGGAGTTGCCTGGCTGAGGTCCTGGGTTGGGATCTTCCTCGTACCCACCGGCTGGGCCTGCTGCATATCATGGAAGGGGTTGGGGGCAACATATATAAGCGTCACCTGTTGCTCCTGGGGCTGGTTGTGGCCAAACGGGACCTGGCTCGGGCATGGAAATCTGTGAGGGCCCCCCCCTGTCTGCATGGAAGGCTGGGCTAGATTATTTCATGGGCCTGGAGAAGCCGGTCTTTGAGGCGCGGGGCTGCCCGCGCAAACATTTCAAGATCTGGAAGCGGTGGGCCGACTACCGAGGCCTGTCCTTGGACCCCCCGGCGGAGCAGGAGGAGGACATTTGATCACAGTGACACTTCTGGCCTGAAGCGGCAAAGCCCTGGTTGCGCTATACCTGCTTATTCTTTGTGCATTTCCTTTTTTGTTGCTCTTTTTGTACACGTGTGGTGGGGGGGAGTGTTGGGCACGGGGGGGGTGTAGTTGGGGGGTAGAGTAGGCTGTTGGGGCATTTCAAAAACTGAGCTTCTTTGGCTTTTGCTTCATCCTTTACTGTCTATGTCATCGTTACATTGATACTGTTGTGGTGATCTTGGTGTGTGGAGATGCCACATTCTTGATACTCCTATGCTCAATAAACTTGGTTTTGAAAAAAAATGTTGAACCCAGTCTTTCTCTTGTATTGCTATCTCGATATTCGGAAGGTTGATGTTATCGTTTAGAAAAGGGGATTTGACCACCTGCCAGAAAGCAGCTGCGTTCCTAAGACTGCAGCTTTCGTGCAGTTGGTCCCAAAGTTGGTTTTTTAATTCACTCTTCCTCGTTTTAAGTGCTAGGTTGTATATCTTCCGCAGTGTTTTTACCTCTTGGGGAATCCTAGCCGACTTTCTAAGGGCACTTTTTAAATTGGAATAAGCCACCGTACATGCGTGATTGAACCACCCTTTTTTCTGCCTAGGTTTTTGTTTAATTTCAATCCAGAGGGCCTCTTTTACTGTTTTAAGAATTACCTCGAAGTTAAAAATGATTTCTTGGTCAGATACATCCGTACTAAGACATTTTATAAAGTGTGGGAAGGCCTTTGCTACCACCTGCTTTGTTATTTCTGCAGGGTCTATTTTTCCCCACTTCAAAGCGTAACCATTTGTCCTACTTAAGGCCAAGTTATTTTGCGTTAAAATGGAGCTGTATCCACTCCTTGTGTTTTTGGACAACAGCATGGAGATACTGATTGGAGTGTGATCACTCAATGGGATTTTATGCTGAGTGAACATTGCTTCTGCCGACATAGCACCGTTAGAGACCAGAATGAAATCTATAACTGATTGATGTCCCCTCCCATGAAATGTTGGGGCAAGTAGGGAATCCTCCTTATTAATGTTGTTTGCTATTATTAAATCGAGATCAAACAACATTTCATTAAGGAGGTTGCCTAAAGAGCAGTGCCTAAAGTGTGTGATTGAATTACTAACTTCGTCTGTTATACCACAGGTACCTTTACCCTCAGAAATACATGGACCCAAATTTAAATCCCCCCCCCCCCCCCCCAAATGATTGTCACATCCTTGTCAGTCTTTCTTTTACAAGTTAATAGAGTGGATCGAATCAGTGTTCCCACATTTACTGCCTCAAGAACTGTGAGATTGTTATGAAAATTGACCACAAGAAAGTTTTCCTTGTTATTAAGGCATATCCAGAGAATCTGGAAATTTAGGTCTAGTTTAATAGATACAACTTTGGTAGTATTAAGGAGGTTAGAGACGTAAGTTGTTAGACCCCCTTTCGCTCTGCCCGAGCTGGAAGGTTTGGCAGGCGAGAAATAAGTCTTATATCCCTCCATATGTATCACCTCACATGCCCACGTCTCCTGAAAAGCTAGAATCTCAAAATTTGGGATAAATTCTATCCATTTGTCGTTAGTCACTTTTGCTCGCTGCCCTGCGACATTCCAAAATAAAACAGATATACGATGTTTAGTCTCTGACCCTTTATACCCCCCAATACATGGTTTTAGTATGTTGTCAGTTCTAGAGTGGCAATTCTGTTTAGATATAGAAGCCAGGGAAGGGTAATTTTGACCTACAATCGTAGTTTTAGGGACAATCACTATGTCTTTCAAACAGGGTTGCTTAAGGCACTGAGTAGACATAATATCATTTGAGAATTGATGGTCAGTAATCATGGGGAGAGCCTTTTGTGGGCTAACAGAACTGTTTTCAAGACTATTTTCCACTGTCATCTCTCTATCAAGTCAATCAATTCCCTCCATATCTGACAATGCTGCATAACAATTGTAGAGTGGGATTGGGTACTTGGGATATTGATGGAACGGGTACCTAGGGTATTCATCAGGATTCAGCGATGGTTGCCTAAACCAATCAGTCTGTCTTTGGATCGGCAGATCTCTATAATTGCCGACGGACCGGAGCAATGGTCGAAATTTAGGTGCTAGAGGCCTAGGATAACCTTCCAAATCTAAGGGTGGATGTCCTAACCAACCCATCTGGTTTCGAAATGGAGATTCCGTGTAGTTAACAGTGGAATGAAACAATGATTGGACATTGGATACTGGGGTCATTGGAATTCTAGGGTAAAAATATATAAGGTCACACGTGTTTATTGTGTTGCTAACATTTTGCGGGATCCAGTTAATAATGTGACCAACTGCCCTTTTGTCTTTGAAATGTAGTCAAGTCAAGTCAAGTCAGAGAATTTATATAGCGCACTACATACCCAGAGGGTCTCAAGGCGCTAAGGAGGGGGAGGAGGATTACTTGTCAAATATCCACGTTTTAAGTTGCTTTCTGAAAGCTAGGTGGTTCTGGGTAAGGCGAAGGTGAGTGGGGAGTGAGTTCCATGTTTTAGCAGCCAGGTAAGAGAAGGATCTGCCTCCCATGGTGGTCTTGTTGATGCGAGGTACAGTGGCGAGGGCTTGGCTGGAGGAGCGTAGTTGGCGGGAGGGGGTGTAGAAGGACAGTCTTGAGTTGAGGCATTCTGGTCCGATGTCGTAGAGTGATTTGTGTGCGTGGGTTAGCAGTCGGAAAGTGATTCTCTTATTGACGGGTAGCCAGTGGAGGTCTTTCAGGTGACCAGAGATGTGTTTGTTGCGTGGGATGTCTAATATGATTCTGGCTGAGGCGTTTTGGATTCGTTGGAGTTTCTTTTGGAGTTTTGTATTATTATTATGTCTCCCTTTATATCTTTTTTCCTATGCCCCATCCAGGGAAGACGTCTGACATACAAAATTTTCCCATTTAGATTTGGAGGGAGAGGACGGTTCTGTTTTAGCCAGTATATAACTTTATTCCTTAGTTGGTATTCGGCTTCATTGGTCCCCTCTGTCAAAGATGGTACTCCAGTTAATACCACCACAAATGGGACCGCTTCTGGCGGCAACTCCACAGTGAGCTTTTTTGATGGAATCTCCCTTGTGAGCTCTTTTACTTTTGGAGCGTCCCTGGGAGGAATCGAGTTCACTGTTACCAGGCCCTCCTTGTCTTTCTGCTTTGTAATTGTGTTAGTTACTACTGGTTTGGGGGGAACCGATTTTGCGACTTTTGTTTTGGATAGATTCACAATTTTAATTGCATCATTATCTGTGTTATTTAGGGCTGGGACTGATTTCAAAGGGGCAGGAATGGGCTTTTTTAAATCTTTTGTGGCCTCTTTAATTTCCCCCATAACTTGCTCCAAAATTCCCAATTGTGAACCTATTCTTTTTAGCCTTTCTGCTATTGGTAATTTGAGAGATTTAATTAAGTGTTCCATATTACTCATTAGGTCAGTAGTAGACGCGTCTTTTGGTGGTATATGCGGTGGTGTAACTACTACAGAAGCTGATAATGGGTCGTCCACTGTGCCTTTATTATTCCCAGCACTAATGTTGGCGTTTTTGTTTTTATTTTTATTCTGGGCGCTGCCTCTTTTTCGTCTTTTTTTCGGAGTTGGGCCCGGTATAGGGGTTGATTTAATAATCTTTTTTGCCTTTTGTTTGGTTTTATTTCTTGGTGGTGTAGTGTCTAACAATAATTCCACCTCAGGAGTTGATTTAACAGAGAGTATTGAAACATTTAGTGTAGGCGAGCTAATTGCGGTATTCACCTGTTACAACGCATTTTTTACAACGCACTACCACTACAACGCAGGCATTACAACGCATACCATTACAACGCATAGCGCTGGGGGGCGCTCTAGGATAAGAGGTAAGTTTAATTTACTATCCAACACCTTCCCTAGGGTCCACGGGGACTGGAGTTAGAATAGTAAATTATACTTACCACTATCCAGCACCCCAAAGCGCTATGCGTTGTAGTGGTATGCGTTGTGAATACCGCGTTGTAATGGTATGTGGAGTAAAAGTATGCGTTGTAACGTCATACATCCGCTAATTACTGGCAAGGTGGGAGATTTGTCCTGAAAAATTAGTGGAATGCTATCTACGGGGGACACAACGGAACCCTCTTTTTCGAGGATGGGATTGGGAACTGGGGAGACAGCCTGGATCAGCGCGCCCATAGACGAACGTTTGTTCTTCATGAGCCCCACTGAGCGGCGTCTTGCGGCCCGGCGTTCAGCGAGCATTGTCTCCCTATCGGCATCATTACCAATCCTAAAGATGTAATTATCAAGTGGACCTCGATTAGTTCCTCCTAGGGGAGGCGTTGCTTCTTTTTGTGTCGCTGGCATTGTACTAGCACAAAATAAGTTATTAGAAGGACCAAGTTAACTACCAATACTCAATAGCAGTGATTAAACACGACCAATGTCAAGCCGGGCCTTTATGACATGAAAACAGAGTAATAGTTATGTTAGAGTCATTTTACTTTAGAGCATGTGATAGAAGTCTCAGTGCATCTTAGGCGTCAGTTTGCCAATCGGGAGATGTAAATGAAAAAGAGAGGGCCCAGCCCAGCCTCCTTCGGCCTCTGAGGGCCTAAGAGGGCCCGCCCTTTCCCCGGGCTTCGCCCGGCGACTGCCCGCACGCGTCCCGCGATGCACGGGTCGAGTGGTGATTTTATTCACCTGGAGCTCTGTGCTGGGCGTGGCGGGTGGGTGTCACTGCTCCGCAATGCCTCTTGGGACCAGTAGTCCTTTCCCAGAGTTCTGCCCCTGCTGTTGATGCCTGCGAGCGTTTCCCGCGAAGCGGGAAACATGAGAAGTTGTTTAACTGCTTGCCAAATCCTCCGAGGGGGTTTGCGAGTCAACCCCAGTCCGTTTTCCACAATGAAGCGATTCGGTTTGGCACAATCTGCACTGCGAAGAATTTCCCCCTATGCCTATGAACTTAAGGTTGCATGGACATGTAATGAGATAGATGACATGCTTGGTGTTTCAATTTGTATGCTTTCTCAGGTCCCGGGGGGTAGGTAATCCAACATCTACTGACTTATGTTGGCCACAAGGGTCGTGACCCGTGATTGAGTGTAAACCGAACATTGATAGTGTCTTCTGTGTCTGTTCAGGATATTGTATTGGTCTTGTATGTACCAAATTGTCACATAGGCTTTTAGCTCATTTATGTGAGAACAATGGTAAGTCCCACTTTCTGCTCCCTATGTTTAATATTTTCCAGTTGTGTTTGATAATTTTTTTGACTTCATTAGACATTGTGTTGTACGTAGTCGCGCATACCAATGGTGCTTCTGTCTTTTCTTTTGGATATATTTCTATTAGCGATTCTCTGTTCTGGTTTTTTGCTCGCTTTTTAGTTTTTTTGTATTATATCTTCTGGATAATTTCTGGCTCTCAGTTTCTCTGCGAGTATATCTGCTTGTTGTTTGAAATCAATCATCTGACTACAATTCCGTTGTAAGCGACGGAATTGTCCGTATGGTAGACTTTCACGCAGTGGTCCAGGGTGGAAGCTATCAAATCGCAGAAGGTTGTTTTTAGCTGTTGCTTTATGGTAAATGTTTGTGTATAGCTTTCCGTTATTACTGAAAATAGGGTCATCCAGGAATACCAACCTTTCTTTATCTGTGGTGTAGGTGAACTTGAGGTTGGGGGTCCTGATAAATAATCCTGTCCACAAATTGTAATACTGAATAATTGTCTCCTTTCCATATTACAAAGATATTGTCTATGTATCATCTCCATAACTTTATTTGATCCTTGAAGGGATTGCTTTCATGTAATATGCGTTCAGTTTGTAGGTTGTACACATACAACCCGGCCACACTAGGTACTAAAGCACTACCAATTGAAATCCTGTGGGTTTGTAATTACAGTGTTTTTTCGAATTCTAAGATGTTTTTTGTTAGGGAAAGACTGGCACATTCCATGATGAATTCTATTGGTGTTGTATATTTCCAGTCTTCCTTTTGGAATGTTCTTCTTATTACATCTAGCATGTCGTTCGGCAGTAGGCTAGTGTATAAACTATCCACGTCTAGACTCATCAGGAGGTGGGTTTGAGGGTTATAGTTGATGTCTTTGATGTGTGACAGAAGAGCTTTGGTATCTCTGACATATGCCGCCGTTTTCTGTAGAATGGGTTTCAGAAATAAATCACAAATTTGTGATAAAGGTTCCAATGAGGATCCTATTCCGGAGACTATTGGCCGTCCTGGTGGTGGATTGCGATTTTTGTACATTTTTGGCAATGTATAAAAGTATGGTGTCCTTGGTGTGGCATTTCTCAGAAAGCCCCCTTCCGACTTTGTAATCCAGCCCTCTGTTTCTGTTTCTTCCACCATGGTTGCAAACTCAAGTTTCAATGAAGGGGTGGGATTGACTTTGATGACTTTGTAATGGCACTCATTGCTTAGCAATCTTAAGCATTCAGTCCTGTATGCCTTGGTGTTCTGGGCTACTACCCTCTGCCTTTATCTGCAAGTTTTATCACTATGTCATTGTCATTGTGTAGTTCTCTCCGCCAATTTTTCTTGGTTGCTCAAGTTTTGAAATGTCTTTTTCTTGTTCGTTTTCAGATTTTCAATTTTTTTATACACCTCCTTTTCAAACGTAAGTATTTCTACTGGTGTTGTATGTGTGGGAGGGAGATATGTTGATTTTTTTATGTAGGCCAGTGTCTGAGAGGTCCTCAGCACGGTTGTGTTCACCAAAATGGTTTTTTAACAGTAATTTCCAAAAGAAACCTGCTAGTTTGCACTGTAGGTGACATTTGTCAAACTGGGGGTAGGTACAAGACCTAGCCCTTTATTCAGTACCTGTATCTGCATTTGTGTTAAGGTTTTCTTCTACAGATTAGTGACTAGGTTGTTCCTGAGCTTGTTCCCTGCTGTCAGTCCATTTTGGTGAACACAACCGTGCTGAGGACTCACAAGGAATTCTGCGCAACCCACTTGGGGATTTGATGTTTGTAGGGACTGCTAATACCATAATGCAAAGCTTCAGACGCCAATGTAGGCTGGAGTATTTGCCCATTGGGGCTGGACTCAGTAATAAAAGGAGGTGTTCCACTACAATTGCCGCTGTTTTCCTGGTTATTAGGTTTGTGAACAAGGGTGCATACCCCAAAACGCGTTAAGCCATTTGATTTTTGAAGTAACCTGCGTGCTGAGGTTGCTGCTCTCCTCACCAGAAGAGGCATTGGTTTTCCGCAAGGGCATCCTCAACTAGGGTTGCTTTCTGTTGTTGGGTATTTTTGCGGCTGAAACCCAGTTGCGAGGATGAAACGCTGTTAACACGCGGACCTGCAGCGTCAGTAGGTAACTAGGCGCTGATCACAGGACGGATCACACTCACACGTGAGAGACTTCTTATTACCAGCACTCCACACCATTCGTGCCTGCTTAAACCCACTGGGGTCATCAAATAATACCAAAGCAAGGAACTCGGCGCAACTCACTTAAGGATTTGATGTTTGTAGGGACTGATAATACCATAATGCAAAGCTGCAGACGCCAATGTAGGCAGGAGTATAGGCCCATTGAAGCTGGACTCAGTAATAAAAGCAGGTGTTCCACTACAATTGCTGCTGTTTTCCTGGTAATTGGGCCTGTGAACAAGGGTTCATAACCCGAAACACGTTAAGCCATTTTATTTTTGAAGCAAGCTGCATGCATAAGTTGCTGCTGTCCTCACCAGAAGAGGCATTGGTTTTCCGTCAGGGTGTCCTCAACAAGGGTTGCTTTGCGTTGTTGGGGATATATATCTATATATCTATATCTATCTATATATATTTAACCCCTTCGATGCTCATGACGAGCTCAGCTAGTCATGAGGTACACCTCTCGTGTGCTCATGACGAGCTGAGCTCGTCATGAACAATGGGATATCACCATTATTAGCATAGGAGGAGGATATCATCAGCATCCATGGTGATATACATATACACACACACACCCCAAGGTATATATCCATAAAAACTCTTCTTTAATCTCACACAAGTCCGAGACTAATGTAAGGTGAGCACCGATTTACCTGGGTGCCGTTACAAAATGGTCTCGGATAGACCATTTACATGCACTTTATGATATTCTAGATATTTCCTCCTTTAGTTTGTTGAAGCATTTTGTTTGGGAAGATGAGGATATATCTTCTGTAAAGACTTCTCACTCCTTCTTAAGTTTTGGTGCTTAAATCATTTATGCCAACAGTTTGAAACTAGAAAGAGGGAGATTTTGGGAAAATTAAAACATTTGGGGGATTTATTTGATATACATTAAAGCAAAGGCAATTTCAAGCAGGAGACTGCAAAAAAAGAAATTCAATTTTTGGTTTAAAAAATAAGGAGTCTCCCTCCTGAATCGGGTATGTTGGCGTGTGTGTGAAACATGGACAATAATAAATAGGAGCAAGCTAAATTAAAGTGATTTTCGACTTTAAAAATGGTGTCTTCCGTCTGGCCTGTAGGCATGTATGTTAACCTATTCACACAGGCTAGAACAGTGGTTCTTAACCTTTTGATTTCTGTGGACCCCTACTTAATCATTATTGGAACCTGAGAACCCCCCATATTGGAATCCAGGGACCCCGGCGTAAGCATTTTCGATTTGAACCACAGAACAATACACAAAAAATATAGAAACAAGCATTCATCAACATTTTATTTAATTTCCAAACAAATAGAAAAAAATCATAATTTCAATAGGTTGTTTAGAGCTTTTCTAAATTCGGTCGAGACTACTCATCGTCCATACTATATTCAGTGTGGTGAACTCCCACTGCTCCCACAAATCAATCAGAAGATACGAATGTAATATTTAGTCAATGTTCACATTTCTTCACATTTACAGAAAGTTTAAACATTTTCAATTGTTTGTTATTTATGTACACATCAATAGTTTGTGAATATTATTTAATTTTGTAAGTAGTTGCAGACCCCTTGAGTAGGCTTTGTGGACCTCCATGGATCCCCAAATCACAGGTTAAGAATCACTGGGCTACCTGTCCCCACCTCCTCACTGCTCCCAGACCTCTCAACTTCTTTCCAATGACCTAAACTCTCCTTAAAGGTAGAAAGGTCTTCATAGGCTTTCAATAGGTTACCCTGTTGGCAGGTTCTTACCACCCTCCAAAAGTGTTTTTTTGACTGTATTGGCTTTAATAAGATCACCCACTGATCTGGTCTTACCCTCATTCGAGAGCTAACTGGCTGACATGCATGCTGTCTAACTTTACCTCTTTTTAACAGTCCTCCGGTTTTCCCTCACGCTCCTCCTGAGAGGCGCTTCCGGTGTAAAAAACGCGGGAAACCGTCCACTGTCTGTAAATGAGAGCGAGACGTCTCGAGCGTATGTGAGAGGGGAGACGTCTCGAGCGAATGCGAGAGGCGGAAGGCGCGAGGCTCCCGCTCTTTCAGTCATGGCTGAATGTACCTTCCGATTGTTTCATTGAACTTCTATAGTTTTACGACCCTAAAATGAAAACGGAACTCGCCCATGCAGATGGCTGTCTGTGGGATACGGCTTAAATGTTTACGGTGTAAACGAGCGCTACTAAAACTAGGCTGTTACCTTCTCTTTTACTAGTGTTACGACGTTATACTATTTAAAAATGTATGCCCACATTTTAAAAACAAATCGCATTTCATCTGCGCTTGGTAGCGAAGAATGAGTGCATAAGATGCCTGGACACGTGAACGAACACGGCGAACTTCGATATTATATAGTTTTAAACGGTCTGCCCACATTTATAAGAGCCAGGATTTAAGTGCTTTCCTGAAACTGGACAACGGGGACTCCAGGAAATTTTACAAAAATAATTTGCAACTGATTTGGAGAAATTGACAGAGGGGATTTCGAAGTTGACTTTGTGCCAAGATCTCAAGTTGCAGGTGGGAACATTTATGACATTTCTTGACCAGGAATCTTTGCTCATGTTATGAAAAAGGTTGTACATTGCACATAATGCTTTAAAATGTTGTTGCACGTAAATATGGGTAACCAGTGCTGTTGGTGCAAATAATCAGAGACTGAGTCAGATGTTTCAAATTGAATACACATCTGGCTAGAGCATTCTAAATCTTTTTAAGGCATGTATGCTTTTCTTTGGGTGGTGGAGCTATGTGAAATTGCCAATCAATCAATCAATCAATCAATGCATTTATATAGCGCACTACTCACCCAGAGGGTCTCAAGGCGCATGGGGAGGGGGGTCCGCTACTTCTCGAACTCAATCAATTTTCAGGCTGGATAACCGTATTGGAGCAAACTTAAATCGCCTTGTGACTCCTATTTATTTATTTATTTATTTATTTGGCTTATAGAGCGCGACAGATACCCAAAAAAGGGTTTCCCGGCGCTAAGCAGAATAATGAACTAGCAGAGTAGGAAAGGAATGTTAGTGGGAGGACAGGCAAGTCATTGATTAAAAAGCCAGGTCTTAATGGCTTTACGGAAGTACACATACCTGCTTTCAAGGCGCAGTGGTTGGGGAAGGGAATTCCAGAGTTTTGGGCCAAGGTGGGAGAAAGATCTGCCTCCCATCCTTGCCCGACGTATCTTGGGGACACAGAAGAGACCTTGGGTGGCAGATCTTAGGCAGCGGGCAGGCATATATGTGTGCACAAGGGTCTGGAGGTATTTAGGTGCCTTGCCCCATTTTATCCTGTGCATAAAGCTGAGAGTCTTACATTTGACCCTGTTTTCAATTTTAAGCCAGTGGAGTGTCTTAAGGTGGCTGGACATACGGTCTCTCCTGTTGCATTTGCAGAGCAGCCTGGCTGCCGCATTCTGGACCAGTTGGAGGCGCTTTGTAGTTGCCTGAGATGCCCCTAAATAAAGGACATTCCCGTAGTCCAAGCGGGAGGTAATTAATGCATTTATCACTGTCTTTTGAGTGACGTCAGGGAGCATCCATAAGATCTTTCTGAGCCATCTTAAGATTGTAAAGCAGATGGCTGAGAGGGCGTTCACTTGAGGCTCCATAGTTAGTTCTCTGTCAATAAAGATGCCCAGGTTGCGAACCTGGTGAGATGGTATTGGCAGAGGGCCCATTTCAGGTGGCCAATGTCTGGAGTTCCAGAGGTTCTGGTCGGGGCCTACTATCAGGACCTCAGTTTTACTGCCGTTAAGTTTAAGCAGGTTTTTATTCATCCACGATGAGATGTCCCTAAGGCCTGCCTGAAGACGTGAAGTAGTTTCCGGGTTGTCGTTAGACAGAGAAAAAACTATTTGGGAATCGTCAGCATATGTATACATGGTAAGGCCAGCAGCTTCAGCTAAACCTAATCCTAAACCTCATTGTGTCACACCAAGGTTCTTCTCTTTTGTCTACATTTTTGGAACCAGCTCCCTTCTACTCTTTATTCCATCTCTTCTTTGCCTACCTACAAAACAGCAGTAATTTCACACCTTCCTCCAACTGGAATAAACCACAACCGATTTATTATCACCTTTACATCCTCAACTCCATCCAGTTTATAAATGTAATTATCTTTACACAATGCATCAGTTATGTGTCATTAATGTCTATGTACTGTGCCTAAATTATTTTTTAACTTTGCTTTAGTTCCACAAAAATCCTAAGTGTTCTTCAGAACAAAAACATTTGGGACCTTGTGTATCATGATATTGTTGCTATTATACATAATGTTTGTCTTAAAATGACTTCTTGGTCCTTTTCTAAATCTATCAATGAACTAACCCTGCTAGCCTTGCTAAGTCATTCGCATATATCCCATATGTTTCCTGCACAGTTAACCCGATACCAGAGATCATATGCAAACAGTATTAAAAGGCCTTGGCAAACTTAAGGCTCCTTTCTGTGGATTTAACTTGCTTTGAATCATCCCTTCAAGATGGATGTCAGAACATTCTGTTAACATTTTATGATCTACCTCTTTTGTTAAGTATTTGGATTGTCTGTGGACTCTTTATGCTCCTTATATTCTTTGCTCAACCAGCTCTCTAAAGTATCCATTTGTAGGTCTGAAAACATTACAAAAGTGTAAAAGAAATAAAACTTGAGCTACTAAGGCAACTAACTTTTATCTCTCCACACCCTTACGGAAGCAGCCCCCTCAGTGTATTGGCTATTAGACAGGAAAATAGGAGGATCAGTTACTTTAATAAAAATCTAATTTTTCTGATTATAGTGATTAGGAAAATCATCTTGGTTAGGTTTAATGTAAAGAGATTTACTTCTTCAGGTACATTGATATTTAGGCTTTAAACTGAAAAATAAACCATAACTTGAAACACATAAAAAGAATACATAATAAAATAAAAAAAACTTAGGATGAAATTAGAGATGGAGTGATAACTGTAAGATATAAATATATGGACAATCATGCAGGATAGATATATTTTGATAGTAAAATAAACCTTATACTTTGAATTATGAATAACCAATAAGATGAAAAAGTACAGCTTGTATGATCTTAAAAATGACTGTTAGGATACGTGAAATATAAGGGCTCGATAAACAACATTAGAAAACAAGCATTTGCAATGCAATACGTCTTGCATTAGGAAAGTTTGAGCTATTGGTCTTGTAAATTACACATTTTTTATTTGTGTTGGTTTTGACAATAGCGAAATTAATAGCTTTGTCATTTACAATGCCAATACTTATATCTTTTGCAAATGTGACACCTATAGCATTTGTAATGCAACATGTTATGTTATGTTATGTTAATTGGGCTCTTCTATAGCGCAACGGCTACTCCAGTCGGAGTGTCCCGGCGCTTTGGCGAAGAAGTCCTTTAATGGAAAGGAACATAACTGCAAAAAAAAGAGCAGCAAAATTAACTAGTAAAAAGCCAGGTTTTTAATGCCTTTCTAAAAGACAACAGACTGGGGGCCTTTCTAAGAACAATAGGAAGTTCATTCCAAGCGCGCGGAGCCAGGTAGTGGAAGGAACGCCCTCCTTGTCTGGTTCGCTTGATGGATGGAACGACCATTTTAGACAAGGAGGCAGATCGCAGAGCTCTGCTCAGCTTGTAAGAAGCAAGGCGCTTTCTAATATACCTAGGGCCTGAGTCATGAAGAGCCTTATAGGTTAGCGTCAGGCTTTTGAAGAGAACCCTCTTGGCTATAGGGAGCCAGTGCAGCTCCTTCAACAAGTTAGAGGCACTAGCTCGTCTGGGGAGTCCATAAATAGCCCTAGCGGCTGAATTTTGGACTACCTGCAGTCTCCTTATCAGATATTTTGGGAGTCCCAGATAGAGGGCATTTGCATTGTCCAAACGTGACCCGACAAGTGCTTGGACTATGACCCTTCGATGGTTCACCGAAATCAAGGGGAGAAATTTCCTGAGCATCCGCAGGATTCCAAAGCATTTCCCCGAAAGACACGCAATTTGAGGCCCAAAGGTTAACTCATTGTCAACAATGATACCTAGGTTTTTAGCCTTGGTACTAGCATTGGCAGGGGGAAACAGATCTTGTGGCCACCAACTTTTCCAGTTTGGTTCAGAGACACATCCGAAAAAAAGCAGCTCCGATTTATCGGAGTTGCATTTCAAGCCGTGTCTTTTGAACCAATCAAAGACTGCCTCTAAGCAGCCTCTGATACGGATCCCATCGAACACCTCGTTCTTGTTATAAGTAAACAAGAGCTGGGTGTCGTCAGCGTAAGACACGATCTGAGCGCCAAACGACTCCGCAACCTCTGCAAGGGGGGCCATAAAGATGTTAAAAAGCAGGGGGCTAAGAATAGACCCCTGAGGGACCCCCACTTCCAGGGTTGCCATAGCTGCGGAGTGAGGTGGCGCCCAGATCGTTTGTCGACGGCTGGCTAGAAATGATTTAAGCCAGTTCCACACCGTCCCCCTGAGGCCACAATTCCAGAGTCAAGTTAGGAGGGTATCATGGGGAACGGTGTCGAACGCCGCCGACAGGTCTAACATGACCAACATGGCCTTTCCTCCAGTATCTAAAACCTCTCTAATGGCGGTGGTGACTTCAAGTAACGCGGTCTCTGTGCTGTAATTCGCACGAAACCCAGATTGAGTAGTGTGCAACAAGTTGTTATTCTCGATAAAGTCAGAGATAGATCTGTGCACGTGTCTTTCCGCCACCTTCGCCAGAGCGGGGAGGAGAGAGATAGGCCTATAGTTGGCATGTATGATGGGATCCAGAGTTGGTTTTTTTATTAATGGAAGGATGAGAGCGCTCTTCCAGGCCTGAGGGACTATGCCAGAAGACAATGAGACATGTTTTGTATTTACGTGACTTAGATGTATTGATATTACAAATAACAATGGCTTTTAATTTTTTTAATAATTAATACTTAAATAAAAGTTATTGTAATTTATAATGGCAATATCTTAAACTTTTGTAAATAACTTTTGTGAAGATTATGTTCAGTGTATTTTATTGTGACAAAAATCCAAGAACAGAAGTGAAATATTAACATCTTTTTGTGACATTTGTAATAAAGCTTGAAACATTGAGAGACCATATTTGAACCAGTTGTTGTTGAATGGTTGCACAGATTGATACTGTGGTGGCGATGAGTGATGTTGTGGTGGCGTCGAGTGATGCTGTGGCGTTCAGTGATGCTGTGGTACTGCATAGTGATGTTGTGGTGCCCCTGAGTGATGTTGTGGTGCCCCTGAGTGATGCTGTGCCGCCCCTGAGTGATGCTGTGTTGGTGCCATAGATAGAGTGAGGGCGATAGATAGCTAGAGGAAGGGCGAAAGATAGATAGAGTGAGGGCGAAAGATAGATAGGGTGAGGGCGATAGAAAGATAGAGTGAGGGCGATAGAAAGATAGAGTGAGGGCGATAGAGTGAGGGCAATAGATAGATAGAGTGAGGGCGATAGATAGATAGAGTGAGAGCGATAGATAGAGTGAGGGCGATAGATAGAGTGAGGGCAATAGATAGATAAAGTGAGGGCGATAGATAGAGTGATGGCGATATATAGAGTGAGGGTGATAGATAGAGTGAGGGCGATAGATGTGTGTGGTTGTATGTGTGTGGTTGTGTCTGTGGTTGTGTCTGTGGTTGTGTGTGTGTTTGTGAGGTTGTGTGTGCGGCTGTCTGTGTGTGTGTGGTTGTGTGTGAGATTGTGTGTGGTTGTGTGTGTCTGGTTGTATGTGTGTGTGTGCGTGGTTGTGTATGTGTGTGGTTCTATGTGTGTGCGTGTGTGTGTAACGGTTGGTCAGGGAGAGACTTGAAACGTCGTTTGGGTAAAGAGGGTTTTATTTTCCACACAGGATTTCGCTGCCTGAAAGTAAGTCTTTCCCGGGCAAAGTCTGATGGATCCGTGACGGCGTTTTATCCCGTCGTCCTGCTCCTGTCTGGGTCGCTCTTGGGGCTGCGGTACCCTCTCGTCAAGTGGCGGTGTGAAGGGGAAAGAAAGACAAAAGGACCGTTAAGTTTCACGTCCTCTTTATACTTGCACCAGGGACCCGGGGTAGTGAGGAGTTCACCACTGTTTAGTGCCCTACACACGCTATACACTGTGAGGGATTCGTAGTGAAGGGAAGTAGGGAAGGGGAAGGGAGGTAGACGAGGGTAGAGGGTGTGGATAGGCGCTGTACAACTATATACACGAGGGAGGGGGTGTTTCCTTGGACGGTGCAGCACCCCGATTCCCAGCCTAACTCGCAATCTTTTGCCGTACCTGTCGAAGCCACACTCCTCCCTCGGGAGTGTGGCACGGCGAATCGCGGGACCGTTGGCCTCCTGGCTCTTCTGCTTCTCTTCCTCGTTCAATCAGCCTTCTGTTCACCTCTCCGTTCGAACCTCTCCTCGCGTCGTCTTCCTCCTCGGTGTCGTCACACCACGTTTGTTGCTCTTCCGGTCTTTTCACCACTCCCGAGTAGCCGACGCCAAGCAGGGGCGTCTCCTCCTCTTTGGTATACTCCCACTTAAAGGCGCCACTTTCTTCTTCTTCGTATTCCGATATTGGCTGCCAAGACTCCTGCTCGTCCTGAAGAGAAGGAGGGGAGGGGTTGTCAGTGACCCACCATTCACTGTATGGGTCGTGATTCTCCGAGTGGCAACGCTCTGCTTCACAGCGTGGTTGCAGGTATGTGTGTGTGCGGTTACAGAAGGATGTATGTGGAAGAGAGCAGCAGATCAGCACAGCAGAAGAGAACAGGTAGTTGGAGAAGGAGGCGGTGGAAGGGAACAGCAGATCAGCACGGGAGAAGAGAACAGGGAGTTGGAGAAGGGGGCGGGTGGAAGAGAGCAGTAGATCAGCATGGGAGAACAGAACAGGGAGAGCAGCAGATTAGCACAGGAGAAGAGAACAGGGAGTTAAAGAAGGAAGCGGGTGGAAGAGAGCAGCAGATCAGCACAGGAGAAAAGAACATGGAGTTAAAGAAGGAGGCAAGGTGGAAGAGAGCAGCAGATCAGCACAGGAGAAGAGAACAGGGAGTTAAAGAAGGAGACGGGTGGAAGAGAACAGCAGATCGGCACAGGAGAAGAGAACAGGGAGTTAGAGAAAGAGGCGGGTGGAAGAGAACAGCAGATTAGCACAGGAAAAGAGAACAGGGAGTTAAAGAAGGAGGTATGGTGGAAGAGAGCAGCAGATCAGCACAGGAGAAGAAAACAGGGAGTTAAAGAAGTAGGTGGGGTGGACGAGAGCAGTAGATCAACACAGGAGAAGAGAACAGGGAGTTAAAGAAGGAGGCGGGTGGAAGAGAACAGCAGATCGGCACAAGAGAAGGGAAGAGAACAGGGAGCTAGAGAAGGAGGCGGTTCAAGAGAGCAGCAGATCAGTACGGGAGAATAGAAGAGAACAGGGAATAAGAGAAGGAGGTGGGTGGAAGAGAGCAGCAGATCAGCACAGTAAAAGAGAACAGGGAGTTAAAGAAGGATGCGGGTGGAAGAGAGCATTAGATCAGCACAGGAGAAGAGAACAGGGAGTTAAAGAAGGAGGTGGAGTGGAAGAGAGCAGCAGATTAGCACAGCAAAAGAGAACAGGGAGTAAAAGAAGGAGGTGGGGTGGAAGAAAGCAGCAGATCAGCACAGGAGAAGAGAACAGGGAGTTAGAGAAGGAGGCAGGGTGGAAGAGAGCAGCAGATCAGCACGAGAGAAGAGAAGAGAAGAGAACAGGGAGTTAGAGAAGGAAGCGGGTGGAAGAGTGCAGCAGATCAGCACGGGAGAAAAGAACAGGGAGTTAAAGAATGAGGCGGGTGGAAGAGAACAGTAGATTAGCACAGGAGAAGAGAACAGGGAGTTAAAGAAGGAGGTGGGGTGGAAGAGAGCAGCAGATCAGCACAGGAGAAGAGAACAGGGAGTTAAAGAAGGAGGCGGGTGGTAGAGAACAGCAGATCGGCACAGGAGAAGAGAACAGGGAGTTAGAGAAACAGGCAGGTGGAAGAGAACAGCAGATTAGCACAGGAGAAGAGAACAGGGAGTTAAAGAAGGAGGTGGGGTGGAAGAGAGCAGCAGATCAGCACAGGAGAAGAGAACAGGGAGTTAAAGAAGGAGGCGGGTGGTAGAGAACAGCAGATCGGCACAGGAGAAGAGAACAGGGAGTTAGAAAAACAGGCAGGTGGAAGAGAACAGCAGATTAGCACAGGAGAAGAGAACAGGGAGTTAAAGAAGGAGGTGGGGTGGAAGAGAGCAGCAGATCAGCACAGGAGAAGAGAACAGGGAGTTAAAGAAGGAGGTGGGTAGAAGAGAGCAGCAGATCAGCACTGGAGAAGAGAACAGGGAGTTAAAGAAGGAGGCGGGTGGAAGAGAACAGCAGATTACTCAGGAGAAGAGACCAGGGAGTTAAAGAAGGAGGCGGGTGGAAGAGAACAGCAGATCGGCACAGGAGAAGAGAACAGGGAGCTAGAGAATAGGCGGTGGAAGAGAGCAGCAGATCAGTACGGGAGAATAGACAAGAACAGGGAATTAGAGAAGGAGGTGGGTGGAGGAGAGCAGCAGATCAGCACAGCAAAAGAGAACAGGTAGTTAAAGAAGGAGGCGGGTGGAAGGGAGCAGCAGATTAGCACAGGAGAAGAGAACAGGGAGTTAAAGAAGGAGGTGTGTGGAAGAGAACAGATATTGGCACAGGAGAAGAGAACAGGGAGTTAGAGAACGAGGCTGGTGGAAGAGAACAGCTGATTATCACAGGCGAAGACTACAGTCAGTTAAAGAAGGAGGCTGTTGGAAGAGAGCATCAGATCAGGCCAGGAGAAGAGAACAGGGAGTTTAAAAAGGAGGTTGAGTGGAAGATAGCAGCAGATCAGCACAGGAGAAGAGAACAGGGAGTTATAGAAGGAGGCGGGTTGAAAGAGAACAGCAGATGAGCACAGCAGAAGAGAAGCAAACGAATTTAAAGAATGATGATGGGTGGACGAGAGCAGCCGATCAGCACAGCAGAAGATAACATGGAGTTAAAGAAGGATGCGGGTGGAAGAGAACAGCAGTTCAGCACAATAGAAGAGAAGAGAGCTGGGTGTTTAAGAAGGAGGTGGGGTGGATGAGAGCAGCAGATCAGCCCATGAGAATAGACCAGGGAGTCAAAGAAGGATGCAAGTATAAGAGAGCAGCATATTAGCACAGGTGAATAGAACACAGAGTTAAAAGGAGGCGGTGTGGAAGAGAGCAGCAGATCAGCACAGCAAAAGAGATCAGGGAGTTAAAGAAGGATGCGAGTGGAAGAGAGCAGCAGATCAGCACAGGAGAAGAGAAGAGAACAGAGAGCTAGAGAACAAGGCGGGTGGAAGAGAGCAGCTTATCATCTTATAGAAAAGGGATTTGGAGAAGGAGGTGAGTGGAAGAGAGCAGCCTAACAGCACAGTAAAAGAGAACATGGAGTTAAATATGGAGGCAGGTGGAAGAGAGCTGCAGATCAGCACAGGAGAATAGAAGAGGGAGTTAAAGAAGGAGGTGGGGTGGAAGAGAGCAGCATATCAGCACAGGAGAAGAGAACAGGGAGTAAGAGAAACAGGTGGGTGTAAGAGAACAGCAGTTAGGCACAGGAGAAGAGAACAGTGAGTTAGAGAAAGATGCTGGTGGAAGAGAACAGTAGATTAGCACAGGAGAAGATAACAGGGAGTTAAAGAAGCATGCGGGTGGAAGAGGGCAGCAGATCAGCACAGGAGAAGAGAACATGGAGGTAGAGAAGGCGGTGGGGTGGAAGAGAACAGCAGATCAGCACAAGAGCAGAGAACAGGGAGTTAAAGAAGGATGTCAGTGGATGAGAGCAGCAGATCAGTCCCGGAGAATAGATCATGGTGTTTTAAAATAAATTAATGTGGTTTTGAAGAGAACAGCAGATCGGCACAGGGGAAGAGAACTTGTAGTTTCCGAAGGAGGAGGTGTGAAAAGAACATCAGATCAGTACAGGAGAAGAGAACAGGGAGTTATAGAAGGTGGCGGGTGGAAGAGAACAGCAGTTCAGCACAGGAGAAGTGAAGAGACCAGAGAGTTAAAGAAGGAGGCGGGTGGAAGAGAGCAGCAGATCAGCAGAAAAGAACAGGGAGTTAAAGAAGGAGGCTCTGTGGAAGAGAGCAGCAGATCAGCAGAGGGAGAAAAGAAGAGAACAGGGAGTTAGAGAAGGAGGTGGGTGGAAGAGAGCAGCAGATCAGCACAGCAGAAGAGAACAGGGAGTTAAAGAAGGAGGTGGGTGGAAGAGAGCAGCAGATTAGCACAGGAGAAGAGAACAGGGAGTTAAAGAAGGAGGTGGGGTTGAAGAGAGCAGCAGAACAGCACTGGAGAAGAGAACAGGGAGGTAGAGAAGGAGGCGGGTTGAAGAGCAGCAGATCAGCAGAAGAGAACAGGGAGTTATAGAAGGAGGCGGGTGGAAGAGAACAGCAGTTCAGCACAGGAGAAGTGAAGAGACCAGAGAGTTAAAGAAGGAGGCGGGTGGAAGAGAGCAGCAGATCAGCAGAAAAGAACAGGGAGTTAAAGAAGGAGGCGCTGTGGAAGAGAGCAGAAGATCAGCAGAGGGAGAAAAGAAGAGAACAGGGAGTTAGAGAAGGAGGTGGGTGGAAGAGAGCAGCAGATCAGCACAGGAGAAGAGAACAGGGAGTTAAAGAAGGAGGTGGGTGGAAGAGAGGAGCAGATTAGCACAAGAGAAGAGAACAGGGAGTTAAAGAAGGAGGTGGGGTTGAAGAGAGCAGCAGAACAGCACTGGAGAAGAGAACAGGGAGGTAGAGAAGGAGGCGGGTTGAAGAGCAGCAGATCACCAGAGGGAGAAAAGAAGAGAACAGGGAGTTAGAGAAGGAGTTGGGTTGGACGAGAGCAGCAGATCAGCACAGGAGAAGATAACAGGGAGTTAAAGAAGGAGGCGGTGGAAGAGAACAGCAGTTCAGCACAGGAGAAGAAAACAGAGTTAAAGAAGGAGGCGGGTTGGAAGAGAGCAGCAGATCAGCACAGGAGAAGAGAAGAGAACAGGGAGTTAGAGAAGGAGGCAGGGTGGAAGAGAGCAGCAGATCAGCACGGGAGAAGAGAAGAGAACAGGGAGTTAGAGAAGGAGGTGGGTGGAAGAGAGGAACAGATCAGTACAGCAGAAGAGAACAGGGAGTTAAAGAAGGAGGTGGGGTAGAAGAGAGCAGCAGATCAGCACAGGAGAAGAGAATAGAACAGGAAGTTAGAGAAGGAGGTGAGGTGAACGAGAGCAGCAGATCAGCAGAAGTTAACAGGGAGTTAAAGAAGGAGGTGGGGTGGAAGAGAGCAACAGATCAGCACAGGAAAAGAGAAGAGAACAGGGAGTTAGAGAAGGAGGTGAGGTGGAAGAGAGCAGCAGATTAGCACAGGAGAAGAGAACAAGGAGTTAAAGAAAGAGGAGGGTGGAAGAGAACAGCAGATCAGCACAGGAGTAGAGAAGAGAACAGAGAGTTAGAGAAGGAGTTGGTTGGATGAGAGGGAGGGCGTTAGATAGAAGGAGGGAGGGCGATAGAGTGAGGGAGGGCGATAGAGTGAGGGAGGGCGATAGATAGAGGGAGGGCGATAGATAGAGGGAGGGCGATCGATAGAAAGATGGAGGGCGATAGATAGAGTGAAGGAGGGTGATAGAGTGAGGGAGGGCGATAGATAGAGTGAGTGAGGGCGATAGAGTGAGTGAGGGCGGTAGAGTGAGTTAGGGCGGTAGAGTGAGTGAGGGCGATAGAGTGGTAGAGTGAGTGTGGTAGAGTGAGTGTGGTAGAGTGAGTGCGGTAGAGTGAGGGCGGTAGAGTGAGGGCGGTAGAGTGAGGGCGATAGATAGAGGGAGGGCGATAGATAGAGGGAGGGCAATAGATAGAGGGAGGGCGATAGATAGAGGGAGGGTGATAGATAGATAGAGTGAGGGAGGGTGATAGATAGATAGAGTGAGGGATGGAGAGCGATAGAGTGGTAGAGTGAGTGCGGTAGAGTGAGGGCGGTAGAGTGAGGGCGGTAGAGTGAGGGCGATAGAGTGAGGGCGATAGAGTGAGGGCGATAGATAGAGGGAGGGCAATAGATAGAGTGAGGGTGATAGATAGAGGGAGGGCAATAGATAGAGGGAGGGCAATAGATAGAGGGAGGGTGATAGATAGATAGATAGAGTGAGGGAGGGAGGGCGATAGAGTGAGTGAGGGCGGTAGAGTGAGTGAGGGCGGTAGTGTGAGGGCGGTAGAGTGAGGGCGATAGATAGAGTGAGGGCGATAGATAGAGTGAGGGTGATAGATAGAGTGAGGGCGATAGATAGAGTGAGGGCGATAGATAGATAGAGGGAGGGTGATAGATAGATAGATAGAGGGAGGGTGATAGATAGAGGGAGGGCGATAGATAGAGTGAGGGAGGGCAATAGATAGAGTGAGAGCGATAGATAGATAGATAGAGGGAAGGCGATAGATAGAGAGAGAGCGATAGATAGAGGAAGGGTGATAGATAGATAGAGGGAGGGTGATAGCGTGAGGGAGGGCGATAGATAGAGTGAGTGAGGGCGGTAGAGTGAGTGAGGGCGGTAGAGTAAGTGAGGGTGGTAGAGTGAGGGCGGTAGAGTGGTAGAGTGAGGGGGGTAGAGTGAGGGCAGTAGAGTGAGAGCATGAGGGCGGTATAGTGAGGGCGTGAGGGCGGTAGAGTGAGGGCGTGAGGGCGGTAGAGTGGTGAGGGTGATGGTGAGGGTGTGTGAGAGGGTGAGGGTGTATGGTGAGAGGGTGAGGGTGTGTGAAAGGATGGGTGGGTGTGAGAGGGTGAGGGGGTGTGAGGGTGAGGGGGTGTGAGAGTAAGAATGTGTAAGGGTGAGGGGGTGTGAGGGTGAGGGGATGTGGGGTGAGGTTGTGTGTGAGGGTGAGGGGGTGTGAGGGCGGGAGGTGTGTGAGGGTGAGAGGTGTGTGAGGATGAGAGTGAAAGGGTGGGTGAGCATGAGAGGGTGGGTGAGGGGTGTGTGAGTGAGGGGGTGTAAGGGTGAGGGGGTGTGAGGGTGAGGGTGTGAGGGAGGGTGAAGGGATGTGAGGGTGTGTGATGGTGAGAATGAGGGGGTGTGAGGGTGAGGATGAGGGGGTGTGAGGGTGAGTGGGTGTGAGGGTGAGGGGGTGTGAGAGTGAGGGGGTGTGAGAGTGAGGGGGTGTGAGGGTGAGAGGGTGTGAAAGGGTGTTTGAGGGTGAGAGGGTGGGTAAGGGTGAGAGGGTGGGTAAGGGTGTGAGGGTGTGGGTTAGGGTGTGTGTGCGGGGTATGAGGCTGAGGGGGTGTGAGGGAGGGTGAGGGGGTGTGAGGAAGGGTGAGGGGATGGGAGGGTGAGAGGGTAAGTGAGGGTGAAAGGGTGGGTAAGGGTTTGTGAGAGTGAGGGTGTGTGTGAGGGTGAGGGTGTGTGGGGTTGTGAGGGTGAGGGGGTGTGAGGGTGAGGGTGTGTGTGAGGGTGTGAAGGTGAGTGGGTGTTTGAGGGTGAGAGGGTGTTTAAGGGTGAAAGGGTGTGTGAGGGTGAAACGTTTGTGTGAGGGTGAGGGGGTGGGAGGGTAAGTGAGGGTGAGCGGGAGAGAGTGAGCTAAGGGGGGCGGAAGAAACGTCTGCAGGGGAACAGAGACAAAGGGGATGAGAGGAAAGGGTGAACAGGGGAGGCAGAATTGGACGTGGGAAGAGAAGCAACAGAAAGCGGGGTTATTTGGGTGGGACATCGAAAGCAGCAAAGAAGGCGGGTAGCAGGCAAATGGTGGTGCGCGATGTGTACAGGGGCGGGGGAGCGGCAGCCTTTGAAGTGTCTGATGCGAGGCGCAGACAAATGGTGGTTTGACGTGTGCATGCGGGGGGGGGGCGGCAGCCTTTGAAGTGTCTGATGCGAATTCTGATAACCCTGTCCCTCCTCGCCAATCTTCTTCAGTGCTCTGTTGAAATATTTGTAAATTCACAGTGTGGGAGTAAAGGAAATCTAGGAGCGCAAGCCGGGCAACTGTGTGCTTGTAACTGGTGTAGTGCTTAGTGAGGTGTGTGTCAACAGCAGCACTGTGTGTGTGGGAAATGCAAGTGCCTATAGGTCATTGAGCTTGCATTGCTGTTAACGCTGCATATGGAATGGCCTCTAGGCGCTTGTATGAACAGGGTGCTGGTGAGAGGTCTCGCTCATGGTACTGTAAGCACTTGTATGATGATTGTGTGATGCTGATAAGTAATTTTTTAGCATTGCATACTGAATGGCCTCTAGGCGCCTGCATGAACAGGATGCTGGTGAGAAGTAGTGATTTATTTGCAGGGCAGTCTCAATGCACATTAGGCACTTGTATGGTAAGCGTATAATGTTGAGAAGTACCGAATGATTAGCACTGCATTTTGAAAGGCCTCTTGGCTCAGGCAAAGCAGCGATGATCCTGCAGGAAAAATATGTAAAATGCCTGCCGAAAGGAAAGGAGACCAGAAGCGAGGTGGAGAGAGGGGGGGGGCTGTGGCGAATGGAAGGAAGTGACAGAGAAGGCGAGGGTCTGAGGCAGCAGAAAGGAAGGAGGAGAAAAGAAGATGGAAAGGAGTAAGGCTAATGGAGGGAGACAGGAGTAATGTAGTGCTTACATTGTAAAAAAAAAAACAAGCGCGCATGCTAAAGATATAATGTTTCAATTGGTATGCACCTCTCTTGACATCATCAGGCAAAGCAGCGACGATCCTGCAGGAAAAGTATGTAAAAGGCCTGCTGAAAGGAAAGGAGATCAGAAGCGATGTGGAGAGGGGGGCGGGGGGTGCTATGGCGAACGGAAGGAAATGACAGGGAATGCGAGGGCCTAAGGCAACTGAAAAGATGGAGGAGAAAAGAATATGGAACGGAGTTAGGAACAGAGGAAGGCTAATGGAGAAAGACAGGAGTAATGCAGTGCTTACTTTGTAAAACAATCTATCGGCATTGCTGTGGCGGGGGAGCGGAGCGGGAGCGCATTCCTTTGAAGTCTGATGTGGCGGGCTGGGGAGCAGCAGCTTTGAAGTCTGATGCGAGGAACAGACAAATGGAGCAGTGGGGCAGAGCCTGTCGGGGAAAGAACTCCGACGTGAACTCGAGCGACCATATGGAGAGGGAGGGGGTGTGCTGCCTGGTGAGTTTAATGCCCATGGCACGAATTGTCTGGGAGCAAATGGAAGCGCTTAAAAAAAAAAGCATGGTTGTGGCACCTGTTGACAATACGCGTGATTGTGTCCACATGAACTGTACGTGATCCACAGAAGTTAGAGATTTTGAACTGTCTACTATATACTCTCCTATCTATCCCTGCGAGATAGAATAGTCGAGACCTAAAAATGAACACTAGACCGAATGAAAGAGAAAGATATAGAGGAGAAAAAGAATGAGAGAAAAAATTAAATGCAATACCATTTTTTTAAAGAGCAATGATTAGGAAACGGATAATACAGCAAAAAATAAAATATATCCTAGTAATTAATAGTTTACATGTAGAATATAAATGTCATTTTGAGTGGTACATGATAGTTATACTATGCAGAGGACAATACGATAAAAACTAAGTTGAAAGCACCCAGAATATATCTGTTTTCATTACAGTATGAGCAGTATAAGTATGAAAGTTACCCATTCCATGGTTAGTACCGATTTAATTCCACAAATAAAAATACAATACTTTAGTATAGTATTTCCAACAAGATCTTTTGAGTTGAAGAGCCGTAGATATAAGCAGTTCTAATATTTGTAACTAATCAATGGGCATTATAAATATATGACTAGAGGGAGGAGCTGCAATAAAACTAAGAATGTAATTTATCTAACACCATTCAGTTTTCTTATAAAGATTAACAACTTTACACTCAAAATGCATATTAATAAATGTCCTTCAGATCTAGAAGACCACTAGCGTCAGAAATTATACTTACATTGTAAACTAGCTGTCAAAGGAAGAAAGGGCCACCTACAACGTGCCGCCTGGGAAAAGCTCACTGAGGCGGCAGAGTCGAAGGACTCTGCCTGCTTCTGAAGAGTAATTAACAACCCTTGTTTTTCGGACCCGAATAAGCAGGGGCTAAGCAATAATATCCTGCCGGAACAATGGCAGCAGCATTTTCAGGGCTTGTATAATCACCTTCATAGTCAGTATAAGCTGCAGACGCCAATTGCACAACCAAGTATCAGCGCTGTCGCCTTCTCGCTGGATGAAGTAACCTTAGGAATAGAGGACCTGACGAGGAATAAGGCACCGGGGCCAGATGGGATCCCACGGACCTCTTTCGTTCCAACACGGAGGTTTGGGCCCCTCTTCTAACTAGGGTACTAAATGCAGCAGTAAGCACAGCTATGCCAGCATCCTGGTCTTCCGCTATTATTGTGCAACATTTTTAAGAAAGGCAACAGGGCTAGCCCACACTGCTATCGGCCTATATCCCTGATAGATGTCTCAGCAAAGGTCCTGTGGTGGGTGATTTTAAACTGGTTGATGGATTAGGCTGAGGACACAAAAATCATTGCAGATGCGCAATATGGGTTCCGTACGGGGAAATCTACTGTTGACCAATACCTCAACCTGTACCTCATCACCGCAAAATGCACTGTAGCTAAGGCTGGGGTGTTGTACTTAGCTTTTATGGACCTCACCTCGGCCTTTGACTGCGTGAATCGCACTAAATTGTGGGCAATAATGGGTGATCTTGGGGTAGATCCGGCAATAATAAATATCCTTCAATCGCTGCTTTCAAATACATCAACTGCTGTAAGATAAACGCAGGATGGGAAGGTAACGGATCATTTTAAGTGTCCAAGTGGGGTCAGACCGGGATGCATTTTAGCGCCATTCTTTTTTACCATATATAGTAACGGTCTTGGCGCTACTATGCTCGATATTGAAGCAGACCTGCCTAGAATATGTGAAAGAACGGCCCAGGTCCTGCTTTATGCACATGACGCAGTGCTTCTTGCCCGTACTCCACGCGGTTTGCAGCTTTTAATTGATGGCTTTGTGAAATTCATGGGAAACCTGGATATGTCCCCATACCTCGCAAAATCATGTAATTGAGAAGGGGAATACGCCTAGTAAATTTTACAATTATACCATAGGCTCAAATACCCTAGGCAAAGTCCCAGCCTTTGCATACCTGGGCATGTTTTTCGACGGTCACCTGAATTTTAAACATTTATTAGAGGAAAGTGACTGGCCTTGAACAGGTCCACAGGTTCTATTGCAAATTTTGCACACAGGTTATGGTGTTGGACCCCAGGAATGATTTTAAAGTTATATAATTCTATCTGTTGTGCCAAGTCTTGTATGGAAGTGAGGTGTGGGGATTGGTTAAGACTATCAATTTGCAAAGGGAAGAGAACAAATATCTGAGGTGGATACTTAAGGTTCCTCATAGCACCCCGGCATTCAGTGTTCATGAAGAACTGGGGGTTAAATATATCTCAGACATGGTGGGAGTGAATCCCCTACTTTGTTAGCTGAAGATTTGGACAAACGTAGAGGCTGGTCTGACAAGACTGGTAATTCAGGATTGTCTCTTTAGATTATGCAATGAAAATCCCATGGATAAAATATGGCAGGGATTCTTTTACTAAACCAGGGTGCATAGATCTGTTCACTAAACCGTAGACAATAAGATCCAAAGATAAGGTTGATACCAAAGTTCTGTCCTCAAAGTTTGCCATGGCGCAACGTGAAGCCGCCAAAACACTCAGTGAGAGATCATGTCCTAGTTAAAACAAAGGAACCCACTGTGAAGGGTTCAGAGACCTAGTTGGTGTTTATGGTTACTGTCAATTATGTCAGTGTGTACCAAAAAATGAGAAAGAAAAATTTCTTTCTAGAGTCCCCTCACTCACCGTGGTTGGCCCTCGGTGACATGCTTCATCATTGGGGCCATCCCAGTTCTCTACGAAAAGGGGCGTGCTGCGACTCGCGGACTACGCAGGAGCACTTGTTTGTGAAATGACTATGTGTGGTGTAAAGTGTAGTGATGGTGGAGTGGGTGTGTGATTAAAAATACCGTGCTAGTGGGCCTCAACAATTTATTTTGCTCCTAGTGTGGTATAATTAAAATGGGGTAACACTGTGTTCTAACCTTAAATTTGAGCTAGATCAGTGTTATGGTCGACATGTTTCAAGCTCCCCAAGCTTTTCATCAGGACCATACAGGGTCCAGCCCTGTATTTTCCACTCCTATATTTTAATAAATAGGCTTTTTTAATAAATAGTAGTTGTAGTACTATACGCTGTTAGTTATAAAACATGCGTTTTTTATATACATAATATATAATATATATACATGCGGTCGGGTGAGGACTGAACAGGTAGTACCGAGCGGGTTTGCCGATAGGAACAATGTTTCCACGAGGCGATCCTGCCCTCGCCTGAGACCATGAAGTGTAACTTAACACTTATATATAAACACGAGTAGGATACAAATCGTATGTATATAAAAAACGCATGTTTTATAACTAACAGCGTATAGTACAACAACTACTATTTATTAAAAAAGCCTATTTATTAAAATATAGGAGTGGAAAATACAGGGCTTGACCTTGTATTGTCCTGATGAAAAGCTTGGGGAGCTTGAAACATGTCGACCATAACACTGATCTAGCTCAAATTTAAGGTTAGAACACAGTGTTACCCCATTTTAATTATACCACACTAGGAGCAAAATAAATTGTTGAGGCCCACTAGCACGGTATTTTTAATCACACACCCACTCCACCATCACTACACTTTACACCACACATAGTCATTTCACAAACAAGTGCTCCTGCGTAGTCCGCGAGTCGCAGCACGCCCCTTTTCGTAGAGAACTGGGATGGCCCCAATGATGAAGCATGTCACCGTGGGGCAACCCCGGTGAGTGAGGGGACTCTAGAAAGAAATTTTTCTTTCTCATTTTTTGGTACACACTGACATAATTGACAGTAACCATAAACACCAACTAGGTCTCTGAACCCTTCACAGTGAGTTCCTGTATTTCTGATACTGACTGGAGGCCGACCTAGATTGGTTTAACCTCCTTCTCCCTCCTATTTGTTGTTCTAGTTAAAACAACTCAGGGTGTAGAACCATATCGAACATTAATGGCAAGTGCTCATGACAGATTTTTAATTACTTGTTTTAGATTACATTTTATTCACCATTTATTAGTAGTACCGGCAGTTTTTATTATAAATTCAGAAGAGAGAGAGCCCTGTGGCTGCGACAGCAGGTTTCCACCCGATACCCTTCATCTAGTCCTTCTCTGCCCGTATTATGCTTACCCCAGGAAAATGCTTTTGAAGGGCCTGTTAAGAAAAGCTAGATTCAGGCAGGCACGTATAGCTCTGCTGTTTTTAAAATTGTCAATTGACGTTTTTACTGTGTTTTGTGTGGTTAACTTTTTAAGAGCTGCTCTAAAGCTACGAACCACGAGGGGGGATTGAAATTATGAGGTGTTTTTTTAAACCCCCTGCAATACCTAGTCTAAGTGGTGGAATCATATAAGTGGCAACTTTCTTTTAGCCTATTTTAGCTAAATGTATCCCTGTGAAATATTTTATGAATGACTTGTTATTTATATGATTTTATCGTTTGTTTATCAAATCGAATAAAGTTATTATTATTATACTTAACGCCTTAACCGCGGTGGTTTTTCCGCGCCGGTGCGGGCGTTCTATTGAGTGGGCGGGGCTCCGCCGGCCGCACCCGAGAGGTAGTGCTCCCATCTGTCAACGGCCGATGGGAGCACGGAACAGGTTGCATTGTCAGGTGTGAATAATAATCTATTAGAAATAGGAGTCGCAAATTCCCAGAATAATCATCAATCCGGTACACAATGACAGTGGGTCACATTTCATAAACCTTCTGGGTCAGTATGTAGGGGCATGCAAAATTTAAAGCTTTGCTTGGTAACTTGTGCTGTCGGTGGTTTGTTTCCACTTTCCCCAAATTTCGTCCAGCCCTTCTCCCACTCTGCAAAATGTTTGTTGTGTTCTTGTTCTTCTCCCTTGCGTTCCATATTTCTCACTGTGAGTGCCTTCTCGTGAGAGATAATCCAGTTCTACATTCTTAGATGTATTTGTTGTTCCCTATGGTTTGTGAAGAATCCTAAATATGTGCTAACCTATAATTGCACCCTATAGCTCCAGAAGTGGATAGCAATCTACCACACCTCAAGCAGACAAGACGTTGGTCCAAGGGCAAAACGGATTCCTATCTTTCTTCCTCTCTTACCATATTACCCATTTCCCCTTAAAGGCCAGCCTTAAGATATAGTCTAGCTGCACCTTTCTAGCAGGTGATAAGGAGGCAGTTACCAGTCAGATGGATTCATCATACCTTTGAATCCAGAAAGTTTATCAGGCCTCATGATGGTTCGGGAGATTGTTCACAGGCTTCCTTACCTCAAGCTGTTGCTGAAATTCAGATAGAATTTCATACTGCCTAAGCAGAACATGACATATTATTGAAGCAATTAAATCTACTACAAAATCGAAAGCTACGTTCCCTTATCCACCCCTGGTAATCCCATGGCTGCAGAGATTTCACCTAATATAGCAGGGGTATCCAGTACTACATTCCCGCTCCCAGGAATGACATGTGTTAGTGTGCTCCCACCAAAGAAGCTCCCTCAGGATCTAAAAAGTGTACCTGCATCCATGGAGGCCAGGCCTTTGTATCTCCTCACTAGACAGCAACAATTTATAAGTGATATCACCAATGTCTCTTTTAACTTCCATACGGATAGAGAAGTTATGCCTTTATGGTGGCCACTGGCCATTCCATACATTAACCCCCCCCCTCATCTCTGTAAATGCAATGGCTGGGCCCTGAGCAAAAAGTCTGGAACGAGTTCTTTAGCAAAGAGTCCAGCTGATGACAAAGACCACTATTTTATTTAGATGACTTGTTTGTTATCACAGGGATCCATCACTCAATGGTAGTTACTGAATTCAGGGAGCTTGAGTACCTTAAGGGATAAAAGTTTTCCCCTAACTCATAATGCTGTCTTAATGAGTAAAAAAGAAAGCTTAACCCATCCGAGCAGTAGATTGTCCACTTATAACCTTGTGATAATTCTATTAACCACCCTCACAGGACTCGTGAAAGGCATAACATTCAGCAACATAGACGCTCCCACTTTTTCTGTTATTATAGGGGCGACCTGAATTGTATTTTTCACCAGTAGTGCCGTTTAATCACTGTTTTTTCCCTTCTCTGCTGTTATCCTTTTTCATCCCCTTATTGTGTTACCATTTTTGCATTCTGTACCCCAGTGCCGTGTTGGATTGCATTTGCCCGCCCCATTCCCCGCTTCCCGCCGCCATGCTAGCGGCCACGCCCCCTTTTCCTTCTGTGCCCTCCCCGCTCCCGCCTCCCAGCTGCTCCTCCCTCCCTCCCACTTGGCCACAAATGGTGACCGCGCGGCGCAGGTGAGTGTGACCTGTCTCAGGACACCCCCGCGCCGCAGGGCCACCAGCTGCTGCGTGTGCTCCTCGCCCCCACTGCCGCTCGCAGAGCCAGCCTCGACTGCGTGTGCTGTAATTGTATTTCCTCTTGTTGTGCCGTATTTGTTCACTTTCATTGTATTTTTCACCAGTAGTGCCGTTTAATCACTGTTTTTTCCCTTCTCTGCTGTTATCCTTTTTCATCCCCTTATTGTGTTCCCATTTTTGCATTCTGTACCCCAGTGCCGTGTTGTATTGCATTTGCCCGCCCCGCTCCCCGCTTCCCGCCGCCGTGCTAGCGGCCACGCCCTCTTTTCCTTCTGTGCCCTCCCCGCTCCCGCCTCCCAGCTGCTCCTCAGTCCCTCCAACTTCGCCATAAATGGCGACCGCGCGTACGCGCAGCGGTCACGCGCAGCGGGAGCACCGATTGTGCGCCGAAGGCGCGCCAAAGGTAAGCCTGTCTGCGCCCGTCCGCGCCTGGACCGCGCCCAGTGCCAGGACCCCTGGCCCCCACCGATGATGCAAAACGACCCGACAGACCTACGACGCCGCCGCCCTCAACGCACTGAATGCCGGCCGGAACCCCGCCTGCTGCTGAGCCGCCCCGAAACGCTTCCACGGACTCTTCACCTGCACAACCTGCAAGTTCACCTGCCTCCGAACATGCACCGCGCCAGCAAAACCGAACCCCAGCAGCGATCTCAAGTGCATCCTGCTCAACACCCGCTCCGTCCACAGACACGCCGTCGAGCTCTGGAACCTGCTCGACACAACATCTCCAGACGTTGCGTTCCTCACCGAAACATGGATGAACGCCTCCTCAGCCCTCGACATCGCCATCCCGGACGGATACAAGATCATCAGGAGGGACCGCGTCAACCAGACCGGAGGAGGCATCACCATCATCCACAAGAACACCATCCGCATCACGACCAACACCGACGACACCTTCACCGCCGCCGAGCACCTCCACTTCCAGATTCACACCAACCCACAGACGACCCTCAGAGGCACCCTCATCTACAGACCCCCGGGACCACCCACACAATTCAGCGAAGACATCACGAACTTCATCAGCCCACACGCCCTCCCTCCGCCGACTACATCCTCCTAGGGGACCTCAACTTCCACCTGGAGAACAACAAGGACCGCAACACCACCGCCCCGCTCCCCGCTTCCCGCCGCCGTGCTAGCGGCCATGCCCCCTTTTCCTTCTGTGCCCTCCCCGCTCCCGCCTCCCAGCTGCTCCTCCCTCCCTCCCACTTCGCCATAAATGGCAACCGCGCGTACGCGCAGCGGTCACGCGCAGCGGGAGCACCGATTGTGCGCCGAAGGCGCGCCAAAGGTAAACCCGTCTGCGCCCGTCCGCGCCTGGACCGCGCCCAGTGCCAGGACCCCTGGCCCCCACCGATGATGCAAAACGACCCGACAGACCTACGACGCTGCCGCCCTCAACGCACTGAATGCCGGCCGGAACCCCGCCTGCTGCCGAGCCGCCCCGAAACGCTTCCACGGACCCTTCACCTGCACAAACTGCAAGTTCACCTGCCTCCGAACATGCACCGCGCCAGCAAAACCGAACCCCAGCAGCGATCTCAAGTGCATCCTGCTCAACACCCGCTCCGTCCACAGACACGCCGTCAAGCTCTGGAACCTGCTCGACACAACATCACCAGACGTTGCGTTCCTCACCGAAACATGGATGAACGCCTCCTCATCCCTCGACATCGCCATCGCCATCCCGGACGAATACAAGATCATCAGGAGGGACCGCGTCAACCAGACCGGAGGAGGCATCGCCATCATCCACAAGAACACCATCCGCATCACGACCAACACCGACAACACCTTCACCGCCGCCGAGCACCTCCACTTCCAGATTCACACCAACCCACAGACGACCCTCAGAGGCACCCTCATCTACAGACCCCCGGGACCACGCACACAATTCAGCGAAGACATCACAAACTTCATCAGCCCACACGCCCTGCCTCCGCCGACTACATCCTCCTAGGGGACCTCAACTTCCAACTGGAGAACAACAAGGACCGCAACACCACCGCCCTGCTGGACAACCTCGCAAATCTCGGACTCAAGCAACTGGTCAACACTCCCACCCACTACGCCGGCCACACGCTTGACCCCGTCTTCTCATCCACCAAGCACATCGCCTTCAGCCACTCCACCGGACTTCACTGGACCGACCACAGCTGCGTCCACTTCAGCTTCAGAAAAACCACCACCCACCACCACCCGCAACAGGTTCCTCACAGAAACTGGAGCAAGATCACTACCGACCAGCTCACCACCTCCCTCAGCCAGAACCCACCTGCCAGTACACCGGCCCCAACGAAGCAGCCCGCAACTCCACGCAGTGGCTGACAGCCTGCGCTGACGACCTTGCACCACTGAAGAACCCCCCCAGCTAACCCAGAAGCAAGAAGGCCCCCTGGTTCACCGACGAACTCAAGGACTCCAAGAAGACCTGCCGCACCCTCGAGAAAGCCTGGCTCCTCGAACGGACCACTGACAACATGACCACCCTCAAACAAGCGACCCGCAAGCACCACCAGCTCATCCGCACCACCAAGAAGAAATCACTGAAGGACCGACTGGACAACAACGCCCACGACAGCAAGGAACTCTTCAGCATCGTCAAGGAGTTCTCCAACCCCAGCACCGGCAACAACGACATCACCCCTTCCCAAGATCTCTGCGACTCCATCGCCTCGTTCTTCCACCGCAAGATTGCCGACATCCACAACAGCTTCGGCACACCATCCCCGCACCCTTCCGTCGAACCAACACACCTCGCCACGACCCTCCACACCTGGACCGCGATGACCACTGAAGACACAGCCCGCACGATGAACACCATCCACTCCGGATCTCCGACTGACCCCTGCCCCCACCACGTCTTCAACAAGACCGACTCCACCATCGCACCCCAACTCCGAGACGTCATCAACACCTCCTTCGACACCGCCGCCTTCCCGGAGAGCTGGAAGCACGCCGAGCTCAGCGCCCTACTGAAGAAACCAACAGCGGACCCCACCGACCTCAAAAACTTCCGCCCCATCTCGCTCCTCCCTTTTCCAGCCAAAGTCATCGAGAAGGTCGCCAACAGACAGCTTGAAGCCTTCCTCGAGACGAACGGATCCCTCGACCCCTCGCAGTCCGGTTTCAGAGCCAACCACAGCACCGAGACCGCCCTCATCGCAGCCACCAACGACATCCGAGCCCTTCTCGACAACGGGGAAACAGCGGCACTCATTCTCCTGGACCTCTCCGCCGCGTTCGACACTGTCTGCCACCGCACCCTAGCCCAACGCCTCAGCAACACCGGCATCCAAGAGAAGGCATTGAAGTGGATCATCTCGTTCCTCGCTGGAAGAACACAGAGAGTCCGCCTCCCCCCATTTCGTTCCGAGGCCACCGAAGTCATCTGCGGCGTCCCATAAGGATCTTCACTCAGCCCCACCCTCTTCAACGTCTACATGAGACCTCTCACAGCCATCGCACGCCAACACAACCTCAACATCATCTCCTACGCCGACGACACCCAGCTGATCCTCTCCCTCACCAGAGACCCGACACCGCCAGAACCAGCCTCCATGAAGGGATGAAAGACGTCGCTGAGTGGATGAAGAACAGCCGCCTAAAACTGAACTCAGACAAGACGGAAGTCCTCATCCTTGGACCATCACCCTCCGCCTGGGACGACTCCTGGTGCCCCCCAGCCCTGGGCACCGCCCCCAAGCCGACAGACCACGCACGCAACCTGGGCTTCATCCTGGACTCCTCCCTCTCTATGACTAGACAAGTCAACGCCGTCTCCTCCTCTTACTTTCACACCCTCCGCATGCTCCGCAAGATCTTCCACTGGATCCCGATCGAAACAAGGAAGACGGTCACCCAGGCCCTCGTCACCAGCCGGCTGGACTACGGAAACACCCTCTACGCCGGAACCACAGCCAAGCTACAGAAAAGACTAAAATGTATCCAGAACGCCTCAGCCCGACTCATCCTGGACATCCTTTGACGCAGCCACATCTCCAGCCACCTGAGGAACCTGCACTGGCTCCCCGTCAACAAGAGGGTCACGTTCAGGCTCCTCACCCACGCACACAAGTCCCTCCACGACCTGGGCCCCAAGTACCTCAACGACCGCCTGACCTTCCACACACCCACCCGCCAACTACGGTCCGCCAGCCTCGCCTTCGCCACCGTACCACGCATCTGAAGAACCACCGCCGGAGGCAGATCCTTCTCCTACCTGGCGGCCAAGACATGGAACTCCCTCCCCATCCACCTTCGGCTGACCCAGGACCACCTCACCTTCAGGAGACAGCTCAAGACCTGGCTGTTCCCTTCCCCCAAGCGCCTTGAGACCCTTCCGGGTGAGTAGCGCGCTATACAAGTGGTCTGATTGATTGATTGATTGATTGAATGCACAGACCAAATCCCAAAATAGATTTGGTACAAGAACCTATTCTCTTTCATCGTAACAGTATTTTTGCCTGTAGCAGTCACAATAGGGACTAAAAGTGTTATTGCGAGAAACTCTGTCATAAATTAGGCGACTGTCCTGTCTGCTGTATTACAATTGTGTTATAGCCAAAGGCTCTTGTATTATGGCAAATGGGGTATCTGCCTCATTTTGATGGTGTGCCCACTCCCACCAAACGCTATCTAAGGCACTAAGTCAGAGCTTGTTCAGCATTTTTATAATATTGACTTACCATCCAAATACCAAAAGTATAAAGACATTTTCAAGGGAGCCAATCAGTTGCTACCCAGCCGACAGTATGACTGTGTAAGAGAGCTGACACCCCAGTCTAAGATCCCTCATGAAAATATTTATGCCTTAAATCAGTAGTATTTAAAAGAACGGCAGAAGTATATACAATCAATCTTTCCACGGGCTTCATCGCCCTGTCACATATCTAGCCAACATTTCTTGTTTCAAAACTTCATGACAGGATGAGGACCTGCGTTGATTATAAATAATTAAATGCAGTGGCTGAGAAAGCATCCTCTACGTTTGATTTCTGTGTTTATTGACCAGTTGAAGAACGCAGTACATTCACAAAATGTGAGCTCCATAGTGCCTTTAATTTGCCCAAGATACATACCAGATATGAGTTGGAAGACTTTTTCATTCAAAGTATGACCACTACAAATATTTAGTGATGCCTTTCGGCTTGTGAAATTCAACTGCTATACTCCAGAGTATCATTAATTACATCTTGTGTGATCTACTGAATTGCTTTGTGTGGTCTATTCAGATGACATTATTGCCTTGTCTACATTTCCAGAAGATAGAGTGTATGTTTGTGAAGTATTACAGAGAGTTTGGAACCTTGATATGTATGATAAATTGCCTAATTGAGTATTTAACTCAAATTCCTTTTCCTTCTTTGGAATAGTGCATTTTAGCCAATGGGACTAACATGGATGAGTAGAAAGTCAAGCCTGTGCTGCAGTGGCCAAAACCAAAAGCAGCTAAGAAGGTACAGAGATTAAGTGAATTTGCCACTCACTAGTACACGAAGTTCATACAGTCCTTTCCTTTCTGCTTTATACACATTCCTCATCCAGAAGAATCTTTTGTGAGCTTAAAGAAGTCATTTACATTGGCACCTATTCTTAGACGTGAGTGCCAATCAACTGTTTATCACAGAAACTGAGGCATCAGCAATAGCAGTAGGAGCTATATTTTCTCAGCAAGATTAAGAGACGAAGAACTTAGGGCCAGATGTACGACCAAGGAATTTGCGACTCGCAATATGCGAGTCGCAAATTGGTATGTACAACAGTGTCTGCGACACTGATTGCGATTCCCAATGGGTTCACAAATTGGATGCCTCATGCACATTCATGAGTCACTCGCAGTTTGCAACTCCATTGGGAATGGCTGGCCCTCCCAGGTATGGAGGCTTGCTGGGCTCAGCAGACCTCCATGTCTGCGACTGCTTTTCAATAAAGCAGGAGTTTTTTTAATGCATCCCGTTTTCCTTAAAGGAAAATGGGATGCATTTAAAAAAAGAAAAATGAAACGTTTTTGTTTCATTTTTTAGTGGTCCCTGGGACCACTGCCTGACCTTAAAAAATATTTTTAGTGCTAGTCACAAAGGGGAAGGGGTCCAGTGGGGACCTCTTCCTGTTTACGAGTGGTTTACGACCCTTCTGTGAAGGGTAGTAAACTGCGACTGTTGTGCAACTGCGGTTTCGATTGCAATACAGTCATACATGGCATTTGGTGTCGCTACCAGGAAGGGAACGCCCCTTCCTAATAGCGAGTCGCAAAACACTATTTTCCGACTCGCAAATTTTTGCGAGTCGCAAAATAGGGTTTGTACATATCCAAAAGGATTTTTACATGCGCAAACGGGTCTAAGACCTATTTGCGCATGCAAATATCCATACATCTGGCCCTTAATTCTGTGAACTTTTATAATTATATATTTCCAGAAGCAGATAGACACTAGATATGCTTTTGGACAGTTACAGCATTATCTAGATGGAGCTAGCCATGAATTGGAGCCCTGGACGAATCATGACAACTTGAGATTTCTGAAATCTATATCAAGTGGATGCTGTTCTTCTCTTAATTCCAGTTTCATATCAAGTATCTTCAAAGCAACAGGCATGGCAAGGCTGATTGCCCCTGCCAGAGAGATTTTGATCATGTGGTTTATTCCCCACCACATATCTTTTCTGTGGTGCATAACACTATCATAATAGAGGATTTTAAGGAAAAGCTAAAACTCATTTTGACATTGACACAAGGAATTGCATTGAAGAAAAACATTTGATGAGAACCTGTGTGGAGGGGCTAATCTGCAAACAGGAAACTATATTTGTAACCACACCAGCCATTAGAGAACACGTTTTTCATTGGTTCCATGACCGACCTTGGGCATACAGGCATCGTTGTCAGAAGGGGTGAAATACCATTAATTTTGGTGGCCTCACCTTCTTCATAGTGTCATGGAAGATTTCATATCAACTTTTACTGTCTGCTTACAAGCCAAGAGAATACGTGGAAAACACAGGGGACTCATACAGCCTTCACCAGCCTTCATTCAATACTTCTCACTGGACGTACGGTGACTGAGTATTGATTCGCTTTTTACTGGACCGCAGAGACTGTCGCAGCTCTTTGATGACACACACAGAAATACAACCTTTGCCCTTTTTAAAGGGACAGTATCTTAGAACTTGGAATATGACTCCGCCACCTCTGCCTATTGCCTAGCAGATAAATAATCTAAAGGTGGGCCTACATTCTATTCACGTGCTGGGACGGGCAAGGATACTACAGTAATATTGGTTCCCCGCTACCGACCACCTAATCCGCCCTGGATGCAACATTTATGCAGTAATACCCTCCACAGTATGTTGCACAGGCAACCTTTGGCTTGAGGCCCCAGGCCTGCATGCCAGCTAAGGGGTGAAACATGTTTCTTCCCCTTTCATACTGTATACCAGATATCTATTGAATTATGAAACGTTAAGGAATTAAATAATCTTTAAGAAAATACCAAATCTGCAACATACTTGAATAGTTTATTTTATTTTGAAATTGATCTCCCTTTAACCTTTCATATTGATTATATCCATGTGGTATAGGGGGTCAGGGCCAACTTTAGGGCAGTGCGACCGGTACGGCCGCAGCGGGCGCAGACCTGTGGAGGAGGGCGCTGACATAGGGGGGTGAGAGGGCACTGTGTTTGTTTGTAGAGATGAGGGGCACTTTTGCCCGGTGGCAGTGAGAGAATCCGAGGGGGTGTTCATGGGCTATAAGGGCCCCAAAAATTATTGTTGCACCAGGCGCCACCAACGCTAAAACCGGCCCTTAAAGGGGTTGCACCCATGATTAGAGGAACTCAGACATAACTAAACTTATGTACTTTGTACAGTTCATTTCACGGGCTGAGTTTGTCTATAATTCTTTTTGCTATTTTGTTAAATCTCCCCACATTGTACTTATGAATCTCCCCTTTATATGTTACCACTCATTCACTCTCAGATTTCGGTTCCTTGTACCAGGCCTTTGGTACATGTTATGCACAATATTCATGGCCAATCCATTGTGCAGCTCAATGTTGATCAACAAAGTTATAAGAAACTTGCAGACTGTCATGATCAACGCCCCCCTCGATATAATGTAGGGGATGAAGTCTGATGAGCCACCATTGTTGTGCACCTGCCTCAGTTCCACCCAAAATGTAACCCACAATTTCTTGGTCCGTAGTATATCAGCGTAATTAATGATGTGTCTGTTCAGCTAATTCTGAGCTCACACTGGAAATCCACGCTGTTTTGTTGCCTCCTTTCTGAAATCCTCATCTCCATGGCCTTATTGTGCCCCTCCTCCTGTCATATTGGTAGATGCACTTGAGTATGAAGTAAAGGCTATTTTAGACTTTTGTTGCCCCTAGGTCAGCTGCGGTATCTTGCTGCTTGGGAAGGTTAGTGTCTACTTGACCATTCATGTGAGCACGCTTCCTTTGTGCACATTCCACGCCTGGTTCAATGTTTCCACCATTAGTTTCATTCTAAGCATGGGCTGTACTGAGAAGACCAATCACTTAACACAAAGGGGAAAGTGTGGACAAACAATGACTGACAGGCTGTCCGGTGTCTTTGTGAGACCCCGTAGGGTTTCTGTGGGTCTCCGATCGATTTGCACTGGTAGTAAGCAAAAGGTGAGGATTGGAGACGAGGGTGTCTCAGAGCGCTGAAAGGCCTCAGTATCTGGCAGTATCACCTCCCATACCTATTTCAATAGTGGGCACTGCAAGTTTCTCATGTAGCCCATTCAAAGATGCAAACGGGTCACATAAATCTCCAGGGTGACGATAAGCCTATGGAGGGATGGGTGGAAATAAGGCTTCGAAGGCTTTCTGTCTGTGTGTCTTCGAATTGTGTTTTATTATTAAATCGCAAATGAAAGTAAACCAAAGAGTTTTATCTATACGAGTCACTACGTGTTCTGGTGAATAAGTTTCAGTAATTCTGTCCCCTTTCACAGGAGTTTGTGTGAAGCTACCAATTTTCCTCAGGAAAAAGAAAAATGAACCTAGGTAAGTATAGTTGTTTTAGCTCAAATTGCTCACCTCTTTATTTGCTCTCTGTGTTACTGGCATAGGTGGTTCTTCTTCTTTCTCTCTATATCCTCTTATACATGATAATAGTATTGACTGGTTTGAGAATGGCGACTCAAGGTAGAACCTATACCATGAAATCGTGCACCTTTAAGCATACGCTTTTGTTTGAAAGAATTCCCACACCAGTAGAAAAGAAGGACAACCCACAGAAAGAAAAATCCCTAAACACTGTAATCGCTCAATTTCTACTCCTCCCTTTGACTATCTAGGTCTCTCCATTCATGATGGCCTACTTTTCTAAGACTGGCGATTGTCCCTTCTCTGCCACTCAATTTGCCCGGTGTTTCACAATTCACCTGTGCATGCTTTCCCAGGATGTGTGATTATTAGACAGTAAGGATGTGCAATATGTTCAGTTCAACTACCACATAAAATTACACCAAGTGAAAAGGTGATAACATGACTTTTGTCTCCCCTCTTTGGGGGCAATCAAATGATTCTGCTGTTAGGACTCGCTCGTGTGGCCACAACCCTCCTGGGCTGGGGCAGAGTGAAAAACATTTGTCAGCTGTGTCCACTAATCTTCTGTCCAGTTGTCCTCATTGCCCATTTCCCCATCTCTCTCGACGTCCTCTCCACAATCCCCGCTTTCCTCCTCTTAGCCGTCTTCCTTTCTTTCTCAAATGTTTTCCCCCACTTTCCCGATGCGCGTCTCCTTCTCCGCTCCGATCTTGATCCCCTTTCTCTTCCTGTTTTTAAATCTGTATCCGCCGCCACTTTCTGTGAGCACCAGCTTTCTTTTAGTTTTGTTCTTTTTTCCTCTCAGTTTCCTCCCCTATTCCTCACCTGACTGCCTCTCATATCCTTTCTCTCTTTCCACTGCATCTTCAACCTCACAGACTCAAGTTGTGGGATCCCATCTCTCGCTACACTAAGTATTTCTATGTATCCTCCTCACCCATGCTCTAACATCTCCCCTCTTTTACTTCCCTGGATGAAACATATCTTTAGGATATCTGGATAACAAGCACAGATTTGTTTGGCCTTTCCTTCATTTTGTGGTAAATGACAAAGGATTGAAATGCCAAAAAACACCTTAAAACGCAACTATTATTCCCTTTTGTTGTGCCATCTTCTCAAGGAGAACATGGTCATGTATAATTCAATCTTGCTGCCCACCAGGTAATATCTAAGACATTGGATGGCCCATTTTTTCACCAGGCATTCTCTCTCAATTATAGAATAGCCGCATTCTAAGGGAAAGAGTTTCCTAGCGATTCCGTCTTGATCTCTTTGTAATAACACCACTTCGATACCTACTCCAAAGGCATCTGTTTGTAGTATAAATGTTTTTGAGAAATCTGGGGGTTGGAGAACTAGATCAGACAATATTAATGAATTCTTTCAACTTAAGAAGTCATGACCGTGAGCGATTGGTCTCTGAGCTCTATCTCCGTTTCTTTTGTTTTCTTTAAAAGATTAGTTAAAGGAGTGACCCAATGGGAGAACTGGGGAATGAACCATCTACAGTATCCGATACGTCCTAAAAAAAAAAAACATAGATATCTACGGGTTTTCGGAAATGGGACTTGCCTAAAGGCATTTACTTTCTTCTCTTGTGGTTAGATCACTCTTTCCTATCAGGTGCCCCCGGTATTTGACTTGTCTACAGGCTAAATGGCTTTTCTTTGGGTTAACCTTTAACTCTGCTTTATTGACTGTCTATAATACCGCCACTTCATGAGCCAAATGTTCTTTTCGTGTATCACTATGAATCACAATGTCATCAATATAAACAGCAGTAAACTTGCTATGGGGCACCAATAACATTCATCATTCCTTGGAAGATGGCAGGTGCTCCGTGTAGCCCGAAACGTAGTACTGTAAATTGAAACAAACCACTGGGGTTGGAGAAGCCTGTTTTCTCTTTATCTGTGGGATTCAAGGGGATCTGCCAACAGTATTTACATAAGTGGCGAATATTAATAAACCTTGCCAGACCCAACCTTTATATCATTTCAACTATTCGGGCAATAGGACACGTAAAGAACTTTGATATTTCTCTTTACTTCCCGGAAGCCTGTACATAATCTCAGGTTCCCATCTAACTTGGGCATTAAAACCACAAGAGTTCCATTCACTTACAGAAGCTTCTATCATTCCCAAGTCTAGCATGGTTTTTACCTCTTCCTCAATAGCTTTACGTCTAGTTTCTGGGATTTGGTATAGCTTTAGTCTCACTGTCTTCCCCGGTTCTGTATTTGTTCTATGGTGTATCTATCTCTTGAATCCGCCCAGATGTGTAGCAAAATGCTCCAGGGCATGAGGTTGAGGTTTCCCTCAACTATTGTTGTTTTCTCATGTTTTAAATCATTGTTAGTATACTCCAGTTCCTGTATTCATTCATAAGAGATTGATTTGTTAATACAGGCAAGGAACCTCCAAACGTTCACATGATATACATGATTTGACTCGTTAACTTCTTGTTTATATGTGACTGGAGTTATCTTCTAAAAAATCTTAAACGGTCTCTGCCACTCACTTAACATCTTGTTCTCTGAATATGGAAGCAAAGGTAACACAAAGTCACCGGTTTGGGGCACTATCAACTTTGCTGTTTTATCATATTGCTCTTTTTGAACTTGTTGCTATTTCTCTAGACTCTGTTTCACAATCTTGGTAATCTACCCCATCCGAGTATTTAAATGACCCCACATACTCCAACAGGGGTTTAGTTTCATCAGACTAATTTTCCCACGTTTCCCCGGCCGTATCTAACAATAGATTTCATCGTCACTCTCGATGTCCTATTCTCGATTTCTGCTTTCATCCTCTTGGTGGTCTTTATCACTTTGTCCAGTAAAATGCCTTGTTTTCCTCCTACTTCGCGTCTCTTTCTCCTCCTGTTCGACCTCTATCCCCTTCCTCTTCCGGTTGTAGTGTGCATCTCTGTCCACCCTTTCTGTGAGCACCAATCCTCTTTTAGTATCTTTTTTCTTTTTTTTCTCTCTGTCTCCAACCCCATTCCTTTTTAGGTCTCGCCTGTCGATGCGCATGCGCATCGAGCAAGCGAGACTATAGGGGCTCATCGACTCTTTATCTAACTTGCAAGGAATCGTGGCGATTCCTTGCAGTGCCCGTGACTTTTAAGGTCAATGCGCATGCGCATTGAGCTTATGCGCATGCGCATTGACCTTAAAAGCGCGTGCACGTCCGTCTTTGTTTACCCGCTCCGCCCCCTCCCCTTCCCGCCGTCTCGCATTTCGCAATGCCCTCCTAACAACACACACACCCTCTCCCCCGCTCCGCCCCCTCCCCGCCATGTCTGCCCCCTTCCCGCCGTCTCCATTTCGCAATGCCCTCCTAACACACACACCCTCTCCCCCGCTCCGCCCCCTCCCCTGTGCGATGAGGCATTACAACCCTCAAGTTGTTTCTAGGCGTGACAACAACGTATGCTCCTATAACCCAATTTAATGGTAAAGGCTAATAAATGAGCCTTCCTTTCCTGAAGCTTCCTCGTTCAAGTCGGGCACAGCACATGGCTTCTCTTAAGGTCCAGTCGGGCCCGTCACACACCCTCCTCACACGTGGAGCTTCCACAACATATGCTCCTATAACCCAATTTAATGGTAAAGGCTAATAAATGAGCCTTCCTTTCCTGAAGCTTCCTCGTTCAAGTCGGGCACAGCACATGGCTTCTCTTAAGGTCCAGTCGGGCCCGTCACACACCCTCCTCACACGTGGAGCTTCCGCGTGACTTGAAACCAGCGGCGGGCGGCATATTGCAAGTATCGCTGGCCGCAGGGCGTCGCTCTTGTGAGGCCCCGGCCGGAATGCAGAAGGCGGGTCCGGTGTCTCAGGCCATGCTGTTCCTTTCCACTGATCCCGCGCGTGCTCTCCCAGTGCGCCCGAGGTCTTCCCTCGTGCTTCAGATGACGCAACCTTCCGTCCTCCCCTCATACTGTCTCGCAGGAGAGTGGAAGAACGTACAGTTCCCAGGGAAGCCTGTCCCCTTGTCAGGGTGTTGTCTGCCACTCTGTAATAACCGGTAGATCAAGTATCCAGCTGTGAAAGGCCTTAGTGCAGCTGTCCGTGTTCACATTTTATGTCGTTTGTAGACTCCTGTCACATAGCAACTCTCTTTTCTTGTGGGCGTGTCTCCTCTCTCGGAATGCAAGCCGGTTGTGACACCTTAGAAGGTGACCTTGCGGGGTCCAGTCTTGTTTGCCAGTGAGTTATGGCTAGTATAGGGCTATGTAACTATCGCGAATAATCTTTACGTCAGCGGGTAAAAGCAAACAATACACGTAGTTCACCTCACCCGAGGCTTTAAATGTGGAACAAAGGAAAGGTCACCTTCAGCCCTGGGTGGGTGTCCTCTCGGTCAGACAAGAGCAGCATTTTGTGGACGGCCATATTACAATGGTGTACATGTAACCTGGTATATCCCTCTTTGATGCTCTGCTGACAAAGCAACAAAGTGCTGACCTTTAAGGGAACACGAATTCTGCGCTTGATTCGCTGTGTACTAGTCACTGTGACTATGCTGACCCATGAGTCATTCCAGTGAGCAAAGAGGGCTATTCAAACGTTAACGCTGCCCAAACATTTTTTTATTTGTCGAGTGCCCCTGCTGCTCGCCGCCAGAACCGCTTTGATGATTCACCAAACGACGAACGTTTGCTATTTTATAATAGCCATAGTAGCCATGAACCGGCCCACTATGGCATTGTTGAACACCTGATTGCGCTTGTACAAGAGAACATGGCATGCCGGTATCTCACTCACGTTTTCACAGGTCACACGTAATTTTAATATGAGACATCCCATACCGTAGCCACCCTCACTCACCCTCACCCACCCTCACCCTCAACCCCTCACCCTCAACCCCTCACCCTCAACCCCTCACCCTCACTCACCCTCCCTCACCCTCCCTCACCCTCACTCACCCTCCCTCACCCTCACTCACCCTCACTCACCCTCCCTCACCCTCACCCACCCTCACCCTCACTCACCCTCACCCTCAATCCCTCACCCTCACTCACCCTCACTCACCCTCAACCCCTCAACCCCTCAACCCCTCACCCTCACTCACCCTCACTCACCCTCACTCACCCTCAACCACTCACCCTCACTCACCCTCACTCACCCTCACTCACCCTCACTCACCCTCAACCACTCACCCTCACTCACCCTCACTCACCCTCACTCACCCTCACTCACCCTCAACCACTCACCCTCAACCACTCACCCTCAACCACTCACCCTCAACCCCTCACCCTCAACCACTCACCCTCAACCCCTCACCCTCACTCACCCACCCTCACCCTCACTCACCCTCAACCCCTCACTCACCCTCACCCACCCTCACCCACCCTCACCCTCACTCACCCTCACTCACCCTCAACCCCTCACCCTCACACAGTGCAATAGGTCTCGGAGCATTTGAGTTAGAGCTTTTAGAAATGTTTATGGCTTTTTTTTTTTTAATTCTTTAGCATTGGCTACAGGAAACAAAAATGCTAAAGATTTACAAAAAAACCCATAAACAATTCTAAAAGCACTAACTCTAATGCTGCGAGACCTATTGCATTTCCAATGCTTGTTTGAATACCTCTCTTTCCAGGGCGTCTCCAACCCCCTGGACCCGCTTCGTGGGATCCCAGCTCTCGCTATACGGTAAGTATGTTTGTGTATCCTCAAGTGGCATCTCACAAAGCTGTATCAATACCCAGGGGGCATGCTGAAGGCTTTGCCTAGCAGGTTGCACTGTTGGTGGGTTTGTTTTCACATTCTGGTATTAATTTCATGTTCAGATGCTGCCACTTTTATACCCAGTGCTTGCTTTTGGTTGGGGAGGAATTGCCCCTTTCTCTAACATAAACCTGCTTCTGGACATTTTTTCCCTTTTCTCTTGATTTAGCTCTAGTCTGTCTAGTGAAACAAAGGGCAGGCTGGGCCAGGCGTGAGCTGCATTAGTCAGTGGCAGGGTAGGTCTTCTGAAGCCAGGAAGGGGCTGAATACAGCTCTCAGGCTATCCTTTGAAGCTCAGGAAGGGGCTGGGCACAACATCCAGGTCAGCCTGCTCAAGAGAGGAACACCCTTCCCCACACCCAGGTCCTTTGTTAGCTAACTGGAAGGAATACACACCACAGAAGAGCCATCACCAGTCTTGTGGCCCTGGACACTGGTAGAAAGGCACCTTTGGTTTGGACAGGAAAATGCCAACTTTCTAAAGTTTATTAGGATTTGGGGTGTGGTTTGCGTCAGGTCATTAATTGTTTTATACGTTGGGGGGAGGAGATTTGGTTGTTAGCAAGTGGCTTTAAATGGTGGTTTTGCGTGGAGGAAATCACACAGCTATGGAGGAGGATGTTGAGAGGAAAGAGGAATGCGGTTTGGGCGGGTATGTGTTCAGTTTTTGGCTGAGGTGGTTGGAGTTAGATGCGCAAGTGTCAACATCGCTAGTTTAATGAGTGGAAACTGGGAGTACCAGGAGCGTGTGAACATGCGGGAGATTAACGCTATGAATGGGTGCGGTAAACAAGCGTGGTCAGTTTGATCAATTTTGTGAATGCAGGAAGTCACATGAGAGCGTGAATGCGCAAGATGCCAGTAAAGTGGGTCTGTAAGAGCTGGAAGCGTGGTGAGTATGATCGATTCATAGGTGGTTGGAGCAAGATAGTGGAGAGAGTGCATTTAATTTGATGAAGAGGGGGTTTGGTACAGGCAGATCAATGTTAAACGGAAGAGGTTGCGTTACAGACGGGAATGTGAGATGATAAATTTATTATGGTACATGTTAGAGGCAAAAGGGGATTATATATTTACTATGGTACACTTTGTGGGCGGAAGAGGATTGTTTGGAGTTAAGGAGATGAAGTTTTATTTATTTAGATTTGTTTTTAAGCAACACGCACATGGGAAAGGGGTTTGTGAGCGCGTCGGTCTGCGGCGACTCTCTGCGGGGGTGCCGCAATCACTGCTCTGGGCCGTGCATCAACAGATAGCGTCTGCTGAGGAGAAAACTTGCAGTGGCGGAGTGAGCTGGGAGGCGACCTGTGCTGCAGCCGGCGGTTGGCGTTCATGCGGCTATACCGAAGTTCTGCCCCAACAACAGATCACATGCTGCGGGACCTGTGAGGCAGTTGCTGTGATTGCCTTGCATGGAGGCCTAAGAGGAGGTCTTGAAGCTCCCCCCAACGAGACGCTCAAACCAGCAGCGAAAACTCCCTCAACTCCTGAGTTGAAGGCAGAGCGGGTGAGCAGACTAGAAGCAAAGACAAACTGCACAGAACCCATGTACGCTCTATTAAGGCATCTTGGTGCACAAGTGACCCACGGAGATTTGTGTGCTTGTGCATGGCTGTGCGTTTGAGGGTGTGGACATGTACTTGGGTGTTTTTGTACTAGAGCATGTGATTCTATGTGTGCTCGTGTTGGTGCGCACAGATGTTTCTGTATGTGTGCTTATGTCTGTGCGTGTGATGGTGTGCGCATGTACTTGAGTGTTTTTGTACTAGAGCATGGGATTGTATGTGTGCTTGTGGATGTTTCTGTATGCGTGCCTGTGTGCAGACTCTATTCGGCGTATGAAAGTGTGTGCGCAAATTTGTGTGTGCTTGTGCATGTCTGTGTGTGATATGGTGTGTGTGTGTGTGTGTGCGTGCATGTACCTGTGTGTACGTCCTTGGGTATTTTTGTTCTGGAGCATGTGTGCTTGTGTTTTTGGTAGTTTCTGTATGTGTGCTTGTGCGTGTGCGTCTTTGCGTGTATGAGAGTGTGAGCGCATTTGTGTGTGCTTGTGCATGTGATGGTGTTTGCTTATGCATGTACTTCGGTGTTTTTGTACTAGAGCATGGGATTTTGTGTGTACTTGTGTTTTTGGATGTATGTCTATGTGCTTGTGTGTGTGCGCGTATGTGCGCATATGAGAGTGGGTGCCCACATTTATATGTGTACGCTGGATTTGTTATTCTCTGGCAGCCACTGTCCTGGAAATTGAGTCTAACTGCCAGATGCCTGACCTTAAGATGGCCACCAGTGTACAGTACAGTCCCCTGCCTGACCCCAAGATGGCTTCCATAGTGGTCCCCTCCACTTCCCTGAGACAGCAATTGGACATTGACCAGACCTTGAACCTATCCATTAACCTGCTTACATATCAGGACTTGGAACCCGTGGAACCTACCCCAGACTGTAGAGACCAAGCGATTTGGCTGATTCCCGGTGGAGCTACCATATAGCTAAAGAGGAGATGGGTTGTGGACTTCCCGCCCACAACAACCCCCCTCCTCCCCCCAACTCCTCCAACATCACCTACCCAGCCAGACCATGGGCAGATTTTCCCCTTGTCTCTACGTCCTATCTTCCTCCTACCCCTTTACCCTATCTCTTCCTTGTGCCATTCACCTTGTCCCCTATGTTCTTTAAATGCTTTTCTTGATGCTTATGTAATTTTTAACTGATGTAAATTGCAAGATTATTGTTCCTCATGTAAAGCGCTCTGTTTCCTTCGGGTCTACCCAGCGCTATATAATAACTCATTAATTTAAATATGTTCCCATTTAGTACTCTTTCTCTTTGTCTACTTCCCTAGCTCCTATCCCCTCTCCCCTGAATCTCACACCTTGCCTGCTAGTCTGCCTAGCCCCCTGTCCTTTGTGCCCTTTGACTAAACACTCCTAATCCCCTTGTTGGGGAAAGATTCAAACCTGCTGAGAGAGTCCACTGCGCCAAGGGAGCCACTCACAGCTGAGGTATGGTATGGCACCCCTTGCGAGAGCACTCCCTCTCCCCTTATTGGGGAAGGATCCAGTATGTAGGCCTTGGAGTCTCAGGGACCCCTCTGAGAGAGTCCACTGCGTAAAGGGAGCCTCCCGCAACAGAGATAGAGAAGTGATACCACTTCCCCTGGGATCACAGCTTACTGGACTTTGGACGTTGCTTTGTCTCGTCTACTGGTTTGTGTCCCCATTGCCCTTCCCCTCCTCTTTCCATGCTGTCTCCTTCACCCTCCTCTTCTCTTTCCCGCCTTCATTACCCCTCCCCTGAATCTTTCCCCTTGCCTGCTTTTCCCCTTACGTATTTGTGATTATTGTTTTATCTCGACCTTACAAGGAACTATGTTGCCATGCTCTAATAACTGTGTAACCTTTGTAACGATGTAACCTGTAACTATGATCTGATGCTCATGTAAAGCGCTCTGATACCTCCGGGTCTAGCCAGCGCTATATAAAACCTTTAAAATAAATAAAATAAATACAATTTGCATAGTTTCATGTTTCTCTATAGCGCTATAAGGGGAATATGTTGAATTTTCAAATGTTACACAAAGGATAATGTAGTAACAGTGCGTTTTCACTAAAATTGTTAAATTGCATCTACACCTGACGAAGGGCTTGTGTAAGCCCGAAATGCATTGGGTTTGAATAAAGAAATGCTGCCTTGAACAAACCATGCATTTTGAGCGAGTTCTTGAAGAGTTCTGGATGGACACATCTAGAATTGGAGAAGCAGTCAAAATGTGGATTAGAAAAGAAAAGTACAAGGATTTTTTAATACAATGTGGAGTAAACATAGATTTAAATGGAGAAAATGTAAGTGAAATTATAAGCAGGATCATGTATCCATTCTCGCAATGCGACTGGGAGTGGACCGTAATCGCGCTCCCCACAGCATCGTTTAATTGCAGTGTACCACTGGGCAAGGCACATGCCCAGTGAACGCATGCAACGTTCTGAAGATCGTTGGAATATAGGGATTAACAGTGAAAAGTAACGATGTGCATACCACACCCCTTTATTCAGCTTTCTAAAAGTGGCATTTTCAAAATAGTAATCTAAAATTCGACTTAGCCATTAAAGAAGATTTTAAATTGTGACTAAAATGAATGGAAGAAGTATCTCTTTATCTGCTCCTAAACTGAATTTAGCACTTAGTAAATGTAATAAGGTAAACCAGTATTAGTCTAAGCAAGAGCTAGCCTTGCTGCATTGAGAAACAAATTTGGAGCCTTTTGATTGCCAGGACATGTAAAGCAGGAATTATACATGCCCTTCTTTTTAACTGCCATGCACCCTGCCCTAAGAGCCTTTAGGTCCTACCTTTGGGTGGCCTTTAAGCATTAACAAGGAAGGTTTAGGCCTGGCAAAAAGTGTCTTTTGCCAAGTGGAAATGGCATTTTTAAACTGTACACACAGGCGTCAATGCCAGCCTTGTGGCATGTTTTACAGTGCTACTTCAGGCGATGGCACAATGAGTGCTGCAGCCCACTAGTAGAATTTAATTTACACTCCCAGGGTACATGTAGTATCATTTACTAGGGACTTATAAGTAAATTAAATTTACCAATCAGGTGTATACCAATTTTAACATATTTGGGAGTGGGAGCACAAGTACTTTTCCACTGGTTAGCAGGAGTAAAGTGCACAGAGTCCTAATGCCTACAAAACATGTCAGCAAATATAGGATAGTGAACGAAAAATCTAGGGGAATACCACGCGAAAGATAGTAATTTCCAACAGGACCGAAATGTAAACAATAACAAGAAGGAAAATAAAGAAGGAAAGAATGGAGAGCGAGGGGTTAGAAAGCAACAGTGCAATGCATTTGTAGAAAGATGACAATTTCATATGAACAATAGTCAGTTATAATTGATTAATTGAATATATATATATATATATATATATATATATATATATATATATATATATATATATATATATATATCCAAGGTGGGTGGCCCCCGTCTGGACTCCCAAGCGCTCTGATGGCAGTGCGTTACAGGTGCAGCAGTGCCTTGCTGCTTTCAATTCAATCCGTTTTCTGCATACACAAAAGGTCCTGCGCACTCCCCGCTCCGTTTTTTCAAAAACGACAATGCTCCAAAAGTACTCGCTGTTATTTTATTGCCATAACAGTGCCTAAGGAGTGTTGCTAAAAATAAAATAAAATAAAATAAATAAAATAATAGCGAGTACTTTTGGAGCATTGTCGTTTTTGAAAAAACGGAGCGGGGAGTGCACAGGACCTTTTGTGTATGCAAAAAACGGATTGAATATATATATATATATATATATATATTTACAAAGTTTACCCTGTGCATGAGGACGCGACTCCTTGGTAATTCGATTTACAAAATCTTTTATTCACGCACTGCCAGCAATTTCAAACAAATTGTCATTTCTAGTCCCTGACGCGTTTCGAGGCAACATGCCTCTTCTTCATAGGGAAAGCAGCCTGTGCGCGGATGTGCACCACACTTCTTTATCCATTAATAATGCATGCCGCTCTGAGGTGAGTACTTGCCAAAGGCATGCTGGGGGTTGTAGTGCATCCACCCTTCAAGGTGACTTTTTTAGCCACTGCTAAAAAAGTCACCTTGAAGGGTGGATGCACTACAACCCCCAGCATGCCTTTGGCAAGTACTCACCTGAGAGCGGCATGCATTATTAATGGATAAAGAGGTGTGGTGCACATCCGCGCACAGGCTGCTTTCCCTATGAAGAAGAGGCATGTTGCCTCGAAACGCGTCAGGGACTAGAAATGACAATTTGTTTGAAATTGCTGGCAGTGCGTGAATAAAAGATTTTGTAAATCGAATTACCAAGGAGTCGCGTCCTCATGCACAGGGTAAACTTTGTGAATGTTTTCAACACGGCAGCTCGGCCGTGGAGTGATGCACCGCCCACAACAACGAAGCAGTGGGTCTGTGAGCTGGAACCATGCCGGCTTGTGATACAGCAGGGTGATTCTTTCCAGAACGACGCCAGCCTTTCTACAAGGAACCCACTGGAGGGCTATAAACATTATTGAACTAGGCACTTAAAACAAGCCTGTGCTCGGAAGCCACTGGAGGCTAAAAAAGTCACCTTGAAGGGTGGATGCACTACAACCCCCAGCATGCCTTTGGCAAGTACTCACCTGAGAGCGGCATGCATTATTAATGGATAAAGAGGTGTGGTGCACATCCGCGCACAGGCTGCTTTCCCTATGAAGAAGAGGCATGTTGCCTCGAAACGCGTCAGGGACTAGAAATGACAATTTGTTTGAAATTGCTGGCAGTGCGTGAATAAAAGATTTTGTAAATCGAATTACCAAGGAGTCGCGTCCTCATGCACAGGGTAAACTTTGTGAATGTTTTCAACACGGCAGCTCGGCCGTGGAGTGATGCACCGCCCACAACAACGAAGCAGTGGGTCTGTGAGCTGGAACCATGCCGGCTTGTGATACAGCAGGGTGATTCTTTCCAGAACGACGCCAGCCTTTCTACAAGGAACCCACTGGAGGGCTATAAACATTATTGAACTAGGCACTTAAAACAAGCCTGTGCTCGGAAGCCACTGGAGGCTAAAAAAGTCACCTTGAAGGGTGGATGCACTACAACCCCCAGCATGCCTTTGGCAAGTACTCACCTGAGAGCGGCATGCATTATTAATGGATAAAGAGGTGTGGTGCACATCCGCGCACAGGCTGCTTTCCCTATGAAGAAGAGGCATGTTGCCTCGAAACGCGTCAGGGACTAGAAATGACAATTTGTTTGAAATTGCTGGCAGTGCGTGAATAAAAGATTTTTTAAATCGAATTACCAAGGAGTCGCGTCCTCATGCACAGGGTAAACTTTGTGAATGTTTTCAACACGGCAGCCCGGCCGTGGAGTGATGCACCGCCCACAACAACGAAGCAGTGGGTCTGTGAGCTGGAACCATGCCGGCTTGTGATACAGCAGGGTGATTCTTTCCAGAACGACGCCAGCCTTTCTACAAGGAACCCACTGGAGGGCTATAAACATTATTGAACTAAGCACTTAAAACAAGCCTGTGCTCGGAAGCCACTGGAGGCTAAAAAAGTCACCTTGAAGGGTGGATGCACTACAACCCCCAGCATGCCTTTGGCAAGTACTCACCTGAGAGCGGCATGCATTATTAATGGATAAAGAGGTGTGGTGCACATCCGCGCACAGGCTGCTTTCCCTATGAAGAAGAGGCATGTTGCCTCGAAACGCGTCAGGGACTAGAAATGACAATTTGTTTGAAATTGCTGGCAGTGCGTGAATAAAAGATTTTGTAAATCTAATTACCAAGGAGTCGCGTCCTCATGCACAGGGTAAACTTTGTGAATGTTTTCAACACGGCAGCCCGGCCGTGGAGTGATGCACCGCCCACAACAACGAAGCAGTGGGTCTGTGAGCTGGAACCATGCCGGCTTGTGATACAGCAGGGTGATTCTTTCCAGAACGACGCCAGCCTTTCTACAAGGAACCCACTGGAGGGCTATAAACATTATTGAACTAAGCACTTAAAACAAGCCTGTGCTCGGAAGCCACTGGAGGCTAAAAAAGTCACCTTGAAGGGTGGATGCACTACAACCCCCAGCATGCCTTTGGCAAGTACTCAACTGAGAGCGGCATGCATTATTAATGGATAAAGAGGTGTGGTGCACATCCGCGCACAGGCTGCTTTCCCTATGAAGAAGAGGCATGTTGCCTCGAAACGCGTCAGGGACTAGAAATGACAATTTGTTTGAAATTGCTGGCAGTGCGTGAATAAAAGATTTTGTAAATCGAATTACCAAGGAGTCGCGTCCTCATGCACAGGGTAAACTTTGTGAATGTTTTCAACACGGCAGCCCGGCCGTGGAGTGATGCACCGCCCACAACAACGAAGCAGTGGGTCTGTGAGCTGGAACCATGCCGGCTTGTGATACAGCAGGGTGATTCTTTCCAGAACGACGCCAGCCTTTCTACAAGGAACCCACTGGAGGGCTATAAACATTATTGAACTAAGCACTTAAAACTAGCCTGTGCTCGGAAGCCACTGGAGGCTAAAAAAGTCACCTTGAAGGGTGGATGCACTACAACCCCCAGCATGCCTTTGGCAAGTACTCACCTGAGAGCGGCATGCATTATTAATGGATAAAGAGGTGTGGTGCACATCCGCGCAAAGGCTGCTTTCCCTATGAAGAAGAGGCATGTTGCCTCGAAACGCGTCAGGGACTAGAAATGACAATTTGTTTGAAATTGCTGGCAGTGCGTGAATAAAAGATTTTGTAAATCGAATTACCAAGGAGTCGCGTCCTCATGCACAGGGTAAACTTTGTGAATATATATATATATATATTCAATCCGTTATGGTGATCAGACAGTCTATATGTGATCATAAAAAAATTTGTAAAGTGATGTAGAATTTGACTTGAGTTATAGTATTTGTTTCTTCTGGAACTGATACGCATATATTTTGTTTTATTGTATCTGCATAATCTGCAAGGTTACCAGACTGTTGCCTAACGCTTTTTCACAATGCATTATGATTAATGCTTTGAAAATTCTCCTGTACTCAGAATCAACATATGCTAGGGAATATGAGAATGATGTGTTCAAGGGATCTTGAATTTCTGCCCAGATGAGCATGTTGATGAACCGATAATAGAATCCGGCATGTACAGTTTTTTGTATATATAGTCACATGAATGGTTGTATGTATGTAGATACAGGTGGATTATTAATTGAAAAATTGGATAGAGGGCCTTAGCCGATCCACGGCTTAATTTTCTGTTTGTTTATATCATAAACACTTGACATATTATATATACCCACGATTTTGTATGGATTTGCCCATCCATGGGCTTAATTGCACAACCTGCCATCATCCTAGGGTTGTATATGTACCATTCCAAGATGGCGCCTAGAGTGACCATGGTGGGGTTGTCCTCTGTCTATCTTCATGACAAAAGAAAGAGAAAATGTCTTATTTAATCCACTGTGATGCATGAATTGTTGTTACCCACACTGACTAAGGCAGCACGCCGAAACGCGTCTGTGTAGAGCGCCTGCGAAAATAAACCTTGCATGGTAGAAAGTACCCCTCGAGTGCTGTTGTCTTCTTCGTATCTGAAGAGGAGTTGGAGCGTTATATATATATATTTATATATATATATATATATATATATATATTTATATCTATATATATATATATATATATATATATATATATATATATATATATATATATATATATATATATATATATATTTATTCATAATAACTGATAACAGTATTTAAAGAATTATTTCCTGTAATGCAAGATCACTTTTTGGAGGCGATTAACAAATCATTAATATTTGCAGCTGTAGGAGAACAGTTCAAACATGGGGTGGTACGGACATCATAAAGAAGCTGCGTTTTACTATGAAAGAGTTGCAAAACCTATAGGCCTATTACATTGCTCCCATGGATGTCTAAGGTGGCTACCTTCGACATGCTTAACCATCACCTGCTAAAGAGGAGATTGCATTCAGTAAGATTCAGAGGGAAGGACTCCCATGGTTCTCTTCCTTTTTGCCATATAAATCACAGATAGACTACAGTCTGTGTTTCTGTTCATTAGGAGTCAGTGAACAGACAGGATGAATACTATTTTGAGTGTTGGGTCCATAAGCCTAGAATTTTTAAGATCTCTGAGAGTCTGGAGGCCCTGCCTATCAGCTCCTTTTGTGCAGTCAGTACGACTGACTGATGTAGTGTTTTACCTGATGAAGCCGAGAGGCCTATACTTTCCAGGTTTGAACAGTCAACCCATGAGGTATTTGTGTACTTGGGTAATTCAGTCACACCTGAATCACCTCTGGACTGTTTTCCACCAGAGGTTTGGAGAGTTATAGCTCCCTGTTTGGCAAATCGTCTGTTGTACATCTGTAATGAATCCTTCTCGAATGCAACAGTGACGGACGAGTGGCAACAGGCAGTGGCTGTGCTACGGTTGAAGAAGGCCATCGCTGACACTGCCACCTTAAACAATTTCTGCTACTGTCTTTTCTTGTAAAAAGCTTGGAGAAGTTGATATACAGGCCTATTTAGCAGTTTGTGGAACAGCATAACATGTTCGACTCGTAAAATCAGGCTTTTGACCTGCACATGGGACTAAAACTACTTTGGAGTCTATCCTAGGCGACCTTCGATTTAAGCAGCAGACAATGCCCAGTTGGGATGCCTTGGGGTTGCTTGATCTGTCTGCCGCTTTTGATACATGTTGCATGAAAGACTGCTTAGAAGACTGGCTGAGGCAGGCTTTCGGGAGTCAGACCTTCAGTGTGTCTAGTCCTATTTAGAGAGCAGAAGGCAGGCTGTTCATGTCCTTCCATTTTGTTCTGAGTGTAAGGCTTTGCTACAGGACATTCCTCAGTGCTCCCCATTAAGTCCCAATCTTTTCAGCTCATACATCTACCCTCTGGGCCAGCTTATACAATCATACAGGGTTAAATTTATGAACCACGTGGGCAACACCCGATTGCTAGTTACTATTAATAAACTGGGGCCCTATTCACAACCTGCATTCTGTAGGACTTTAGTATTACTACAACAGTACTACTAAAGGACTACAAAATGCTATTTGTAAATCTACAAGTGTAAATCTCCACCTCTCCTATCATTTCTACATGGATCTCCTCACACATGTAAGTTTGCTAATTAATAGTAAATATGGGAGGGAACGTGGGAGTGGTTAAAAAATGGAAATATTTACTACTAAATGGGAGGGGTTTGGGAAAGAGTAATGCGAGGTTTAGGAAGGGATATTCACCCACCCCAAAAAGTCCATTGCTATTCACAGACTGCACGTCTAAAGTTACTACAGTCAAAAAGGGACCGAAAACTGTAATACATTACTCCAGTTCAGGGCTTGTAGTAAGGCCAACCACTGATGTTGCAACACCCTCCCATAGAAAATAACAGCAGTAGGGAATTAAAATAAACACTGTGGTACTTCTCTGATTTTCCATGTTTTTAATAAAGGCTATTTTTTATTTGGCCCCTCTGTGTCCTCGTATAAGACATTAAATAACCAGTTGCCCATTCAGTTCCTTTTCCCAGGTCAGTAGCTTCAGCCAGAATCCAGTTCTTATGCCTTGGGAGCTGTTCTAGTATCTTTATATTAAAAAAAGCGCATAATGATTTGATTACAAATGTATTGGTGTTCAATACTACCATATTTGCAGCTAACCACTAAAACATGTAAAGCAGCAATATAACTTTCAGTGGGTTCGCCTGCAGGTTGACTTTTGAAACAAAAGTTAACTCTCTATAACGCTATAAGGCTCCTTAATGAAATGTAGTTTAAGTCTTTGTAAAGCCTCTTCTACCTATCAAAATCAGGAGGCTGTGAACCTTGTTGTGGATTCATTGTTGGTCAATATTCAAAAAATATCTTGAGGTCCAGCCCTAAATAAATGTAATATAATACTTTTTTTCTTGCAGGTGTGAAAGAATTCCCATCAATTGCAGTCATATCATTTATAAACAAAAAAATAAAAACACTTATTCTATCTTATTTCTCACTCTTATGGATTTTGTAAATGTGGTGGTAGATTTCCACATTGGTGCAAAAAATTATAAAAGGAAGATGGTGTTGTAGAAGGAAAGGCAAAGGATATTATGTCCAACCTGGTTAAAAACAAGATCTTCAGTGCACGATCTGAGTCTAATGGCACCGTGATTTGATTGATTTGATTTGATTCTGGAATTTATTTAGCGCACGATTGCCCAGGAGCGTCTAGGCGCTTTGCGGAAGAGAATGCCGAAGGGGTGCATTCATTTGAAAAAAGTCATGTCTTTAGTGATTTTCTGAAACCGAGCAGTGTTGGACAGCTTTTGATATTTAGCGGAAGCGACTTTCACAGCCTCACAGTACCCAGGACAAATCTTCTTCCTCCCCAGCTTACTTTCTTGAATTTTGGTGTTCGAGTTCTTCAAGAACTGCATAACCTTGAGGTCAAGCCCAAATGGTTAGCACCTCGCTTTCCAAAGCAGAAAATATATCCACGAATTGTACTTTGTAGCAAGAAGTGGCTGCTAGGTGGCGCTATATGATTACAAACGCATTGAGGGCACTGTGCGACAGGCTAGGTAGGTGGAAGGAAAGAAGCGCCTGAAGGGGGGAGGGGTTCCTAGCTTGATAGTGGGCAAGGAACAGGCATATTTTCTGGCACCAAACGGAAAACTTGGTGACCATTATGTAAGGAAGGGGTACTGACGAGAAGAGAAGATTAGCTTCCATTTTCCAGAAGAAGCCTTTCCTCGCTGTTGTTAACACTATCAGGGCCTGTAGAGGACACTTGTCACCAGACTGAAGCAACAATAACATGGAGGAAAATAATCATGATGGGCGAGGGAGAGGTGCAGGGCATCAGTTAGAACGTTTGTATAGAAACAATAGCAAGATGTAATGCAATAGAAGTAATTATATAAAGTATAAACAACCTTACCACAACTTTTTGGGTTTTATCTGCAGTATTTTCATACTTGAACTGCCTCTCTCTCAAAAAACAGGTCCATACCCTGATTAAATCTCCGATAATAATAGGAATATCATTCATCAAAGTGTGAAGTTTTAATTTAATGTTCTTCCAAAAGGAGAGTTACTCATGAGGCGAGTATTATCAATCTAGAAATATCCATCAACCTTCAACATCACGCGCCTGAAACAGGGCTATAACTTTTGATGAATTATGACCTATAATAGCAACACCACCTTTACAGGTCATTAAAGTTAAAAAATAACATTACAAATACATTCTGCCCTGTTACAAGTTGCCGGTAGCGATATGCCTTGGGGGACACTGCTCGGTGCAACTATGTCTATCCCTTTGTATTTGGGCCCAGAATAGCGATTAACCGGGCAGGTTTGTGGCACTGTCAAAGTCATGGGTGGGGGAAACGCACAATATCCTGTCGGTATATGCCCCCCCTGACTTTGAGGGACTTGACACTGTCGGACTTGGGGACCCTTCTGCTTGAACTCCTGGCTTGACGACTCCTACTGGAGGGTGATTTTAACATGACAGGATGCAAGTTATGTTATAAATGTTATGTTATAAAATTTATAGAGCGCTCAGCTGCCACAGCAAAGTGGCATCCCGGCGCTGTATTGGACAAAATAACACAACCAGAAGAGGAAATTAGACAGAACCAAGATTAGAGTAATGGAAACAGAAAAGTTTTGATAGCTCTTCGGAAAGACAGTATGTCAGGTATAGCACGGATGTCAACAGGTAGTGTGTTCCAGAGACTCGCTGCCAGAACGCCAAAGGAGCGACCGCCCACTCTGGCCCTCCTGAAGCGAGGAACACAGGCCAGAAATTGACCCGTCGAACGTAGTACTCTAGCAGGGGTGTAGTAGGTAATTGCCTGTGCAAGGATAGGAGGTGAAGAGGCTTTTAGAATCTTAAAGGCCAGGCACCGAGCTTTGAACTTGATCCTCTGTCTGACAGGCAACCAATGAAGATCGTAGATGGTGCGACTGACGGAACAGAATTTGGGCAGGCCTACTAGCATTCTGGCGGCTGCATTTTGCACACGCTGAAGGCGTGTTAATTCAGCTTGGTTAACGCCCAAAAGAAGCGAACTGGCGTAATCCAACCTAGAGAGTACTGTAGCTTGGACAATGAGTTGTCTTGTAGGAGCATCGAAAAATTTAAAAATAGGTCTGAGGCTCTGCAGCACCCCAAAACAGGTGCCAGCAACTCTTTTAGTATGGGGGATGAAAGTCAGGTTGGAATCAATCCAGACCCCGAGGTTCTTAGCCTCTGTCACAGGAGTGGGGGCTTGGCCTAGCTCCGGTGGCCACCAGTGGTCTCCCCAAAGATGAGCCTGTTTACCCAGAACTAGGACCTCTGTTTTTGATGCGTTAAGTTGGAGACAGTTCTTCGTCATCCAACTGGCCACCTCCTTTAGGGCTATCTGAAATTTCGTGGCTTCAATCGCAGGGTCCCCATTTAGTGCAACCGCTAGCTGGGTGTCGTCGGCGTACGACACCATGGTTAAACCACAGTTTTTTGCAATAGTGGCTAGCGGCTGCACGTATAAATTGAAAAGTCTCGGGCTGAGTGCCGAGCCTTGCGGGACCCCTTGGGAAATGTTGCGTGGGGCAGATTCAAATGGGGGGGTGGAGACTTTAAAGGTGCGTCCAGATAAAAAGGAACGAAACCATTCTAGTGCGGTATTCTCCACACCGGCCTCTTGTAGTCGTTGAAGAGGGATGGGATGGGAGACAGTGTCGAAAGCGGCACTGAGATCCAACAGGATCAGTGCCGCCGTCTGTCCTGCGTCTATCATCTTCCGCAAATGCTCCACCATGGCCAACAAAGCAGTTTCCGTGCTATGGCCTGCGCGGAAACCATTCTGGGATGGATCCAGAATGCCTGAGTTTTGAAGATGGTTAGACAGGATTTTGTTGGCATATGCCTCCGTAAGTTTGGATACCCATGGGAGGAGGGAGATGGGTCGATAATATTCAGGCTTAGAAGGGTCCAAGGTGGGCTTTTTTAAAATAGGGATAACCCTAGCCTGTTTCCATTTACTGGGAACAGTCCCGGACTCAAAGGATAGCCCAATTAGATCGAGCACAGGAGGCAAGTGTTTTGACCGACTGCCCCCAAAGAAGACATACTCTTGCCGAACTCCCTTGACGGACTTTCTCTCCACTTTGAGACATGTAGATATCTGGAGATCCATCCCTTAACCCCAACACAAAAGAATACACCTTCCACTCAGGAGCACACGGAAGCCACTCAAGAATTGATTGCCTAATAGCCTTAGCAACACAGATACCCCATTTTGGAGATGTGAGCCACCTAGTGAGAGGTATTTCCTATCACTCCCCAAAATGGGCGAGATATATGGCGGGGTATGGGTATTCCACTGGACATATTGCTATTAACCCCTGGTATATTAAAGTGCCTCAGATCAGAAAGGGTCTGGTAGGGACGACAAACCACTATTTCTGAAAAAATTAACACTCCCACAAGTTGTCAGTAATACAATGGAAGGCCTTCAAGGCTGTGGTAAGGGGAAAGCCCCGCCATTGATAGCAGGACCCAAACAGTACAAAAGAGCAAAAGTGACGGAAATAGACTAGGACATACTATACCTTGAAGGCCAGTTAGTGGGAAAAGAAGATGAGGACATACAACACGTGCTAAATCTAAAACAGCAGGAATATAGAGACTGTGTAACGGAAGAGACCAAGGCCAAAATAAGGGAGACACAACATAGGGTGTATGAGCTTGGTGGTAATATGGGGATACAGCTGGCATGGCTTGATAAACAGGAGAGAGCACGACGTTGGGTAGCGGCCATAGATATACCGGAAGGGGAGACAATCTGAGAACCCCAGGCGATCAGCAATACATTTGCAGGCTATTATTCCCAAATCTACACCACAAGCTCCAAAATAACAGAGCAAGACGCTGAGGTGTTTCTGGCAGATATTCCACTCCCGCCTCTTGATTCAGAGGAGACCTGACTTTTAGAAGAGGACCCCACCAAAGAGGAAGTGACACAGGCAATAAGGGCCATTAATTCGGGGAGGGTGGTGGGACAACGATATTCCCATAGAATTATACAAACTCCTAGCGTCCTCGATGGCAACGCATTTACTGAAGATGATTGAAGAGAGTAGGCACCAGGGCAGACTTCCCAGAGATCAGAGACTAGCGACCATAGTGGTCATCCATAAAGAAGGAAAGCCTGCTGAACACTGCTCTTCCTACCTCCCCATTTCATTACTAACAACCTCATTACGATGTTGTTTTCTGAATCATTTTCGGGGAGTTGACCGACCGATCGATTACGATGTTTTTGAACACCGTTCGGTCAGGCTCCCATTGACATCAATGGGAGCCTATGTTCCGACTGACACCTCAGGATCCCATTGAAGAAAGGGTTGGTTGGGGAAAACCTTGTACCCTGTCGCAGGCACCCCATTGTGCCTGCCACACTGTGCATGGTTGGAAAGAGGGGACCCATGGGTACCCACACGGACCTCAACCGGAGGCCTCTGGGTGAAGGGGGGCTTGCTACGTGCAGCCAAAGTCAGATTCCGACAGCAGGTCATGTCTTACAAACCAATTCAGAATGACTGTCTGTATCTGAGATCGTAATACTTCGGTCGGAAACGCAGTCCATAGAGCCATGCGAGTCGGCTCCGACCAACTCGGTTTCTCTGAAAGTCGGTCGTAACCGAGTTGGAAGAACCGAACGGTTACCTAACATCGTAATCGGTCAGTCGGAAATGTTTCTGAGTTGGTTGAAAACGCGGGTTCCGAATCGGATTCGGACGAACTGAATGCCGTTTAGAGCCTTTCCAACCAACATCATAATCGGCCCCAAAATGCGGAAGTTAAAATTCTAGCCAAACATTTGGCTTCTCGGCTTCTCTCCCCCCCCCCCCCCCCTCCCCCCCCTCCCCCCCCCCTCCTCTTTCCGGGTTGGTTCATCTAAACCAAACTGGTTTCATGCCAGGGCACAGCACCACCCTTAATCTGAGACGTCTCCAGGAAGTTTTAGGGCGCACACACTGAATCTGGGAGGAAGCAGTGGTTCTCTCACTCGATCAACGCATGGCCTTTGATACTATCAAATTACCATATCTCTTTGCGGTGCTGAGACAAAGAGGCTGTGGCCCTCATTTCCTGTCCTGGATATGTCACCTATATGCTGACCCTTTAGAGATGGTACTGGTTAATGGACTAATAGCCTGAGTTTTTACCCTACAGCCAGAGACGAGGCAGGGCTGTCCCTTATCAGCACTCATATTCGCCCTGATGCTCGAACCACTGGCGACATGGGTTAGAGGGGACCCATTGATCAGAGGCCTCCGCTGGATGGAGGACTGGAAAGACAAAATATCACTATATGTAGATGACATACTACTCTATGTAGCAGCGCCCAGAACCTCAATCTCCAGAATACTAAATATTTTCTTGACATTTAGCAAATACTCAGCCTATACGATTAAGTGATCTAAATCAAAGGTATTCGTTCTTCATGGCCAAGAACCTTGCTTGCCAATAGAGTGTGATGCGACCTGTGGTGCTGCCGGCGTTTGGCGTTCATGCGGCTCTACCGAAGTTCTGCCCCCATAGAACAGATCACATGCTGTGGGACCTGTGAGGCAGTTGCTGTGATTGCCTTGCATGGAAGCCTAAGAGGAGGTCCTGAAGCTCCCCCAAACGAGACGCTCAAAACGGCAGCAAAAACTCCCTCAACTCCTGAGTTGAAGGCAGAGCAGGTGAGCAGACTAGAAGCAAAGACAAACTGCACAGAACCCATGTACGCTCTCTTAAGGCATCCTGGTGCACAAGTGACCCACGGGGATTTGTGTGCTTGTGCATGGCTGTGTGTGAGACTGTGTGGACATGTACTTGGGTGTTTTTGTACAAGAGCATATGATTCTATGTGTGCTCGTGTTGGTGCGAGCAGATGTTTCTGTATGTGTGCTTATGTCTGTGCGTGTGATGATGTGTGCATGTCCTTGAGTGTTTTTGTACTAGAGCATGGAATTGTATGTGTGCTTGTGCGTGTATGATTGTATGTGTGCTTATGTTTTTGGTAGTTTCTGTATGTGTGATTGTGTGTGTGTGCGCGCATTTACGTGTAGGAGAGTGTGAGCGCATTTGTGTGTGCTTGTGCATGTCTGTGCATGTGATGGTGTTTGCGTGTGCATGTACTTAGGTGTTTTTGTACTAGAGCATGGGATTTTATGTGTACCTGTGTTTTTGGATGTTTGTCTATGTGCTTGTGTGTGTGTGTGCGTATGTGCGCATATGAAAGTGTGTGCCCACATTTGTATGTGCTTGTGCAGGTCTGTTCATGTGATGGTGGGTGCACGCTGGATTTGTTATTCTCTGGCAGCCACTGTCCTGGAAATTGACTCTAAGTGCCAGATGCCTGACCTTAAGATGGCCAACAGTGTACTGTACAGTCCCCTGCCTGACCCCAAGATGGCTTCCATAGTGGTCCCCTCCACGTTGTTGTACTTCCCTGGGACAACAATTGGACATTGACCAGACCTTGAACCTATCCCCTAACCTGCTTACACATCAGGACTTGGAACCAGTGGAACTTACCCCAGACTGTAGAGACCAAGCGATTTGGCTGATTACCGGTGGAGCTACCATCTAGCTAAAGAGGAGATCGGTTGTGGACTTCCCCCCCTGCCATCACCTACCCAGACGGACCTTGGGCAGATTTTCCCCTCTTCTCTACGTCCTATCTTCCTCTTACCCCTTTACCCTATCCACTTACCATTCCTTGCGCCATTCAACTTGTCCCCTATGTTCTTTAAATGCTTTTCTTGATACTTATGTAATTTTTAACTGCTGTAAATTGCAACATTATTGTTCTTCATGTAAAGCGCTCTGTTTCTTTCTGGTCTAGCCAGCGCTATATAATAACTCATCAATTTAAATATGTTCCCATTTAGTACTCTTTCTCTCTTTGTCTACTTCCCTAGCTCCTATCCCCTCTCCCCTGAATCTCTCACCTTGACTGCTAGTCTGCCTAGCCCCCTGTCCTTAGTGCCCTTTGACTAAGCACTCCTTCTCCCCTTGTTGGGGAAATATCCAATATTTATACTCTGGAGTCTCAGCAAACCCGCTGAGAGAGTCCACTGCGCCAAGGGAGCCACTCACAGCTGAGGTATGGTATGGCACCCCTTGCCAAAGCACTCCCTCTCCCCTTTTTAGGGAAGGATCCAGTATATAGGCCTTGGAGTCTCAGAGACCCCCCGGAGAGAGTCCACGGGTAAAGGGAGCCTCCCACAACAGAGATCGGGAAGTGATACCACTTCCCCTGGGATCACAGCTTACTGGACTTTGGACGTTGCTTTGACTCGTCTTCCGGTTTGTGTCCCCGTCGTCCTTCCCCTCCTCTTTCCATGCTGTGTCCTTCACCCTCCTCTTCTCTTTCCCGCCTTCATTACCCCTCCCCTGAATCTTTCCCCTTGCTTGCTTTTACTCTTACGAATTTGTGCTTATTGTTTTATCTCGACCTTACAAGTAACTATGTTGCCATGCTCTAATAACTGTGTAACCTTTGTAACGATGTAACTAGGATCAGATGCTCATGTAAAGCGCTCTGATACCCCCGGGTCTAGCCAGCGCTATATAAAACCTTTAAAATAAAATAAAAATAAAGGAGGGCTTCCGGTATTTAGGAATCTGTCACCACTAACTCGACATTGGCGCTCGCTCTTCCTGTCATTGCTAGGAAGTTGTGTCGCTATTCAAGATGATGGCACTACCAAGGTTTCTCTATGTCATGCAAAATACTCCTTTTCCAATGCCAGAAAAAAAATTCAAAACACAGAAGGAGAGGTATGGTCTCTTCTTTGGGATGGAGGCGCTCCACGAATTGGGATGGGTAAACTAACACGAGGGTGGTACAAAGGGGGAAAGGCCCTGCAAGACATCAAATCCTATTATAGAGCAGCGCAGCTAGTATGCATTAACCAATGGGTTATTCAACCACAGACGGAACGGGCTTATAGATTGGACAGGCTAGTCCTGCAGCCAAGGGGGTACCTTGGGGCCCTGTATGCCAACCCTCTACGTCTTTCCCTGTAGGGCCCTACAGCCTTAATGATCCAACAATGGAACAAGACTTGCAAAAATAGGGTGGAAAGGTAAAATCACGCAAGCTACACTCCTCTGGAAAGCAGAACAGTTAGGTGCTATGGGCACAAGAAAGGGATTTGATAAAGGACACCTAATGGACTTTCCAGAGTTGGGGATGTGTACTCTGGGACGAGGATATTAGCGTTATCAGAGTTCCAGGCATCCCATGCCTTGGCCCCCTCTGAGGCCTTTAGGTACTTAGAGATCTGGCATGCCCTACAGGCGGCAGTGCCTTGAGGTGAAACAGTGCCTGAGGTGTTGTCACTAGAATCCAGACTCCTTGAGGAACATTTGCAGCATAAGGCGGTCTCATTGACATATCAAAAGGTCATTAACAACTACCGCGATACCCTTGCACACCTTTGAGAGTGCTGGGAAAGGGGCATTCCTGGCCTACACTAAAAGGACTGGTCAGAAGCCCTGGCCTTCCCTAGGTAAGTAGCCAGCAGGGCACGCTTTAGACTAATACTGCTTAAAATACTACATAGAGCCCACATCTACTGTAACACTCCTGTTAAAATGGCAAGGATAGCAGATTCGCTTTGTCTCAGACGATGTGGTGAGGAGGGGCCTTTTTTCCACATTATATGGGCATGTTCAAACATACAGGTTTATTGGGAAGCTGTTATATCAAGTACGACAGAGATATACGTTGGAAATGTATTGCTCTCTGCTAAATGGTGCTCCTTAATGTCTGGGAAGCCACAGATCTGGGACGAGTGGATAGGAGCTGGGTCACTCTAGGACTGATGCAGTCAAAGCACAACATAGCACGGTGCTGGGGGGCGGAGAATACACCAACCCTGTGGGACTGGAAAAGAGACATGGATTGATGCATAGCAACGGAAAAATCAGTCTATGTGAACAGAGGATGTCCGCAGAAATGGGGGAGTTTGGACAAATGGAATACATAAAGTGGTAGTCCATGCACAGCTCAGAGGGTGAGGGCGATTTATCTACCGACATTGGAAGACAAGGAATGATGGGGCCACGGAGGGGGATAATGAATGGAATGTAGGGAAATATCCCAGGCTAAACTCAAGATAGCTGATAACGTGCAATGATGGGTAATTTTACTGTCATGTTATAATATACTGCTCTGTGCTGGAATGCTTTCATTTCACTGTCTCAACTAAATAAAAAGATAATTAGAAAAAAAAAAGATATCCATATTGGCAGAAAATTCTGGAAAAAATGAATGTCTCCCCTGTAATGTAACTGGTGCTCATGTAAAGTGCTCCGAAACCTTCAAGTCGAGTTTGTGCTATATAAAACTGCCCAAAAAAATCTTGACATTTTTGACATATTGGGTACATCCAAGACACATCGGTGGAAACTGTTAGCTTAATTTTGCTTGACCTTTGTGGGCCTCCTTTATTGACAGTTTTTCAGCTTCATTTATTAACTAAGATAGCATTTGTATGTGCTAAATTGGCATATATGTTTTTCTTACTCGTTTATTTGAAAAAAAAAAGTATTTTAATTTGTGGCAGTATTTGAAGACTGCTTGCAGGCTGGCCATCTGACGTTCTCTTCTGATGAAATTCAAGAGATACAAAACTGTGTCTAATAGGAGCATTGTTTTCAGTCCTGTGTTGCAGAATGAAGGATCAAGGCACATTACTTTTCCTGTAGTGCTTCAGCATCTTCTTTGCTGCAAGCTCTGTACTGGTAGCAATGAGGGTCATAGGAGCATCTTTCCTGTGAAAAGCTGGTAAGGGAAATTCTTTTTGTTGTTTATCGGTTACCTCATTACTGTTTTATGTCAGTTATAGTGATTTGTGGCCTTCTTTCTTTACAGGTGTTAACTTCGTTGCTGTGACCCAAGACAACCTGTAAATCCTAGTGCAACGTAAAGAAACTGGGTGTATTTGTGCTGTGAGAGAATCACACTGGCTTGCATCATATTGCCGAAGTGATAATAAAAATGATAATGCTTGAAGCTGTTCTTTCCAAGAATATGTTAATCTCGAAACGAGTTAAAGATGCCCCCACTAAGTTTATGAGTTCATTTTTTCTTGTTAACTCCTCGCGCCAGCTGAGAATTTCCAAGGGTGATTACAACTTGTGAAAAAGTGAGAGTGGATAAATGCAGCTAGATGTTGAAATAAAAAAGCACAATTTAGGCAGGATCACCATTTTAACAAAATTAATTCTTCCAATGAAAGAAATGTGTAATTTATTAAATTATGATCTAGCATTTTCCTGAATTCTGCCCATTAATTCATAAAATTTGATTAGTTTGTAACCTTGATTTTGTTTGCTACGAGGACACAAATTACAAGAGGCCTGTCATTCCTTATGGAGCCATTAACACAGCTATTGGCTTGTTTGTGATTTTTTTGTGTTGAAATTGTTTATTAGCATTTATTAAATATAAGACAATAAAAGCAATAAAATACAGAAATGAAGATATATATATATATATATATATATATATATATATATATATATATATATATATATATATATATATATATATATATATATATATATATAGGAATTCATAAGGATGAAGACTGCATCTTATTTAAATACAAGTTATACAATAATAAGATGAAGGGAGGATAAAAAAATTCAGTTGTGAATAAAACAATAAGCTATTTGATTGAAAAACTCTAATGACTTATGGTGATATAAAAAGTAATTTTAAAGCAAAAAAGATCAAGAACTTGATATAAGGTGAAGCATAAAATTGCAAACGAATAAGTGAGAGAAAGTCAAGAAATGTCGGTAGAAAGAAAGTGAAGAATAATAAAGGAGAGGTATCACTCTAATAAAATATAAAAGAATAGGACTTATAATATAGACAATTATATAGGGAAATTAACCAAAGATAAAAAGGAAGAAATTGAAGGAAATAAGATGAGAGCGGATTTAGAACAGGTTTTTAGTGTTGGTATGTGAATGCATGATAGTAAAGGTGAGAAAAGAAGAACATTAAAAACAAGAGTAAAATAGAAAGAGAGAACAAGTTATGACACTGTGGAATCCACTATAGAGCGACCGGAATAGGCTATCACAGAGGATTATTCAATTGTAGAAAGGGGTCCTGTTTGTTAAATTTTGAAGGCTGCAGAATTACCATGGAACCCCCGAAGGTTTCAGCTGCTCATATCAGCTGAAACGTCAAAGAAAACTGCTACAAAGAATGAGAAATTGCTGGAATATCAGACTTGAAATTACAGATTTCCAAGTCAATACCACATTACGCATGGGACTCACAAGTTTCAAGCCGGAACACCTGTTAATTCTGCACCACCAGAATTAATGGGACATGGGTACCATTCCACTGGGTATGCAGTGTTAACACTCCACATCTGGGGACCAGCTAATGGGGCCTCCAATATCTAAACTGATCAGTAACTTTCTCAGCTAGTATTAAAGTTCTAATAATGTCTAGAGCTACACTCCACTACATAATTTCTGCTTTATATATTTAGGTTGCCCCATGAGGAGCTTTCAAAACGTACAAGTATCCATTGTAGTTGAAGTTACAAGAGTAACAACTACCAATAGCAAGAAATAATCAGTGCTTGATACAGGTACCACTGCTGATAATCCACAGTTTGTTTTTAGGTCTCGTCTATTATATTCCGCAAGGAATAAATAGACGAGAGTATAGTGGGCCATTCAAGCTCTGAAACCATCGCGGATTTTGGACAGTGCCTGTGGATTACTCGAGCGGAAAGCGCGTCCACATCAAATCCATCAGCCTCCCTCCCACAGGCATCCCCCAGCGTGCGCTCGGCCTCAGGCTGTTTCACTTTTTCGGCCGCGAGGCCGTGCTTCAAAGGGATCCGCTACCCCGCCCCCTGCTTCACACTTTTCACGGCCGCCAGGCCGTGTCTAGCATTTTTTTATTTTACTACCCATTTGTTTTTCACAATCTCCTATTGGAAAGTTCAACAGCAAGTCTTTTTCATGGGGTGTACTTACACACAGTACTGCGCTGCTATTCAAGGCTATGTATGTGCTCTATAAATACCGCAAATATAATAAAGATGCATACGAAGAGTATGATCGCTCCCAATTGTGCACTTCTTTTATTTGGAGATGTACGAGGTTATATATATAAATGTATATGCATTTTATACCTAAATGTATAATTAGATGATGTTAAATGACTGTTAAGGCAATGAATTACCTCCGGCATAGGGCTCGCGAAATAATGACCAGAATAAAAAACAATGCTCTAGAAATCTGCAAAAACAACGAGAAAATAAATGTAATTAGAAACAACTGCAGAGCGACTTGACTAGGCAGGGTTTCACAGTGTGTAGTGGTTGCACAGGGACAAGTATACCAGAATACAAATAATATAGATTGAATACATAAACGAGGAGGGTCTCATCCTATCATGATCCAGGAGCTAATGAGGGAGTGACTCAACAGCCGATAAAAGCGGTCTTATGAAGGGGAGAGCGCTGATCACATCTCTTGAAGGAGCTCCTAGAATAGTAGCACTTTTCTACGATTGGCTTTCCTTTTGTTCTTTCCCCAGGAGCTCGCATGGTACATGTATGCGCTACCTGTCGATGCCTTTTAGAAGTTTGCCCACATTGGCTCAAAGCTGTTCGAACACGGACATGATTACAGCGTGGGAGACCAGCACCGGAAGAAAGAAGCCGACGAACGCAGCAAAAGAAACACTTCCTGCCCCCTATCTTTACATGTCTGGCTTACTTCCGGCATCCACTGGCGCTGCAACTACGAGCAACATGAGCATTGCACTTCCAGTTCCAAGATGTCCGCGACGTGCAAGGATTAAAGCGTTGTTTCCTGAGCTAAGATGACAACTACTGATTAGTATTCGAATAAACTGCAGAGAAAGACTCTTTTTTGTTGCAGTTTTATATAGCGCGAACTCGACTCGAAGGCATTGGAGCGCTTTACACGAGCACCAGTAACAATTCACAAGGAAACATTCATTTTTGAAAGGCAAGTGGCGATTGAGTGATTTGCCTAGAATCACAGGATGTTGAGCGGACGCCGATGATTGAACCTTTTTACCCTGCTCCAAAATCGGCAGCTCTGGCCTTTAGCATTCTTGGACACTTGCAAAAGCATTTCACGCATGCGATAAATACTGACAAGACCTTGGCTGTCAAGTGTACAGTGTGCATACACGTGACAATTATAGGTTTGCTCTTTGCCTCAAATACATTCTATGTCACTTGTGTGATGATTTGATTGGCATTGTTTCGCAAGCAGTTGAAATAAGTGCTCTAATGCTGACATGTGGGGCAGACTGGATTCACAAATAAGCATTGGCAAAGCCAACATGTTGGCAATGGCAACCTGATGAAGTGGATAATGTTTTAGTTTATTTCAAGCATATTGCACCAAAATTAATGCAGCCACCGCCTAACTACCGCTTGCACCATTAACAATAAAAACAAACTACTTTGAACATAATTATAATAGAACACTATGAGCGCTTCCTAGAAGGAAGGTGTAGTTTGAATAGATATTGCAACCCATTTTAGTTTTAATGCACATCACATTAATAAAAAATTCCCTTTGGCACAAAGAAAGAGTACTATTGGCTGTAATTAGCATTAATGTATGTGGCCTGGTATCGCTAGATAACCAGGACAATAGCGCGCACAACACAATGAAAGTATTCCAATAAAACGTTTGGAAAAACACTTTTATCCTTATTTCATCAAGAGTTCATAAATGAAGTATATACTCAGTTCAAAACAATCATATTGAGAATAATCACAATCACAACATTTATATCATGTATACTTTTTGTACAAAACAATATATTCTAAAAACCCAATGCAGTTCGGGGTAAAAACCGCTTCATCAGGGGTCAAATTTGTAGATTCAGTATAACTATACTGAGTGAAGTGTATCGTAGTTTACGGTCAATCTGTATCCTGATTGTGCACAGTCTGACAGGACAGGGACGCCGCTATTAGTTTCGAAATAAACTCAATCGTTTAACACGACGAATACATACAAGCGAGACCATCCGCATTCACATCGAGGCTCGCAGATCTTTTAAAATAGTGGCCACACGCAAGACCTGCAGACTGTGCACAATCAGGATACAGATTGACCGTAAACTACGATACACTTCACTCGGTATAGTTATACTGAATCTACAAATTTGACCCCTGATGAAGGGGTTTTACCCCGAAATGCATTGGGTTTTTAGAATATATTGCTTTGTACAAAAAGTATACATGATATAAATGTTGTGATTGTGATTATTCTCAATATGATTGTTTTGAACTGCGTATATACTTCATTTATGAACTCTTGATGAAATAAGGATAAAAGTGTTTTTCCAAACGTTTTATTGGAATACTTTCTTTGTGTTGTGCGCGCTAGAGTCCTGGTTATCTAGCGATACCAGGCCACATACATTTGTACACACAGTCAGCAGGCACTGATCTAGCGCTGCACACTTACCAAACAAACGACCAAGCTACATTTAAACAGAGTGCAATACCCAATCTATTCATTTTGTAATTAGCATTAACCTGAAGACATAGTTTAAATACACAATGACCACTCAAGAAAATAAAAAAGACTAAATAGTTGAAATAAAAAGTGTTGACAAGGTATGGTGGTCCAACAAGCCCTAGAACCTAAGCATAATTCTTTTCAAGCAGATGTGCGCCAGTGTTCTCTCTAATTATTTTTAGGTTTTGCCTATTAATCCCCTCCCTTCTCCCTTAGCAGGGGAGGCTTGGTGAGCAAAATAACGATGGATTAAACCCAGATCTGTGACTGGAGGTGAATGTTTTGCTGTTGTGCAACATTCTGTCCATCATCTTGTTTTTTTTTTGCAGTTCACCCTATGTGGGAAGGGTATGCCCAGACGTGGGTCCCGTGCTCACTACGCCACTTGAGTCAAGCTATCCTGGCTGAAGATGGCTGATAGCCAGAAACCGGTCCTAGGATGCTTAATTCCGGTCCAGGGAAGACATGGCTTGGCAGTTCGGGCTGGACTGTTCCCATGAGGCACTGGGTCAAGATTGATTTGCATATGGCCATGTCTGACCTGGGGTGGCTCAGTGAGCAAAATAACAATGGATTAAACCCAGATCTGTGACTGGGGGTGAATGTTTTGCCATTGTGCAACATTCTGTCCATCATCTTGTTTTTTTTGCAGTTCACCCTATGTGGGAAGGGTATGCCCAGACGTGGGTCCCGTGCTCACTACGCCACTGGAGTCAACCTATCCTGGCTGATGAAGGCTGATAGCCAGAAACCGGTCCTAGGATGCTTGATTCCGGTCCAGGTAAGACATGGCTTGGCAGTTCGGGCTGGACTGTTCCCATGAGGCACGGGGTCAAGACTGATTTGAATATGGCCATGTCTGACCTGGGGTGGCTTGGTGAGCAAAATAACTATGGATTAAACCCAGATCTGTGACTGGGGGTGAATGTTTTGTCATTGTGCAACATTCTGTCCATCATCTTGTTTTTTTTGCAGTTCACCCTATGTGGGAAGGGTATGCCCAGATGTGGGTCCTGTGCTCACTACGCCACTAGAGTCAAGCTATCCTGGCTGAAGACGGCTGATAGCCAGAAACCGGTCCTAGGATGCTTGATTCCGGTCCAGGGAAGACCTGGCTTGGCAGTTCGGGCTGGACTGTTCCCATGAGGCACAGGGTCAAGACTGATTTGCATATGGCTATGTCTGACCTGGGGTGGCTTGGTGAGCAAAATAGCGATGGATTTAACCCAGATCTGTGACTGGAGGTGAATGTTTTGCCATTGTGCAATATTCTGTCCATCATCTTATTTTTTTTGCAGTTCACCCTATGTGGGAATGGTATGCCCAGAAGTGGGTCCCGTGCTCACTACGCCACTGGAGTCAAGCTATCCTGGCTGAAGACGGCTGATAGCCAGAAACCGGTCCTAGGATGCTTGAATCCGGTCCAGGGAAGGCATGGCTTGGCAGTTCGGGCTGGACTGTTCCCATGAGGCACAGGGTCAAGATTGATTTGCATATGGCCGTGTCTGATTTGGGGTTGCTTGGTGAGCAAAATAACAATGGATTAAACCCAGATCTGTGACTGGTGGTGAATGTTTTGCCATTGTACAACATTCTGTCCATCATCTTGTTTTTTTGCAGTTCACCCAATGTGGGAAGGGTATGCCCAGACGTGGGTCCCGTGCTCACTACGCCACTGAAGTCAAGCTATCCTGGCTGAAGACGGCTGATAGCCAGAAACCGGTCCTAGGATGCTTGATTCCGGCCCAGGGAAGACATGGCTTGGCAGTTCGGACTGCACTGTTCCCATGAGGCACAGGATCAAGACTGATTTGCATATGGCCATGTCTGACCTGGGGTGGCTTGGTGAGCAAAATAACAATGGATTTAACCCAGATCTGTGACTGGGGGTGAATGTTTTGCCATTGTGCAACATTCTGTCCATCATCTTGTTTTTTTTTGCAGTTCACCCTATGTGGGGAGGGTATGCCCAGACGTGGGTCCCGTGCTCACTACGTCACTGGAGTCAAGATATCCTGGCTGAAGACGGCTGATAACCAGAAACCGGTCCTAGGATGCTTGATTTCGGTCCAGGGAAGACATGGCTTGGCAGTTCGGGCTGGACTGTTCCCATGAGGCACAGGGTCAAGATTGATTTGCATATGGCCGTGTCTGACCTGGGGTGGCTTGGTGAGCAAAATAACGATGGATTAAACCCAGATCTGTGACTGGGGGTGAATGTTTTGCCATTGTGCAACATTCTGTCCATCATCTTGTTTTTTTTTGCAGTTCACCCTATGTGGGAAGGGTATGCCCAGACGTGGGTCCCGTGCTCACTACGCCACTGGAGTCAAGCTATCCTGGCTGAAGACGGCTGATAGCCAGAAACTGGTCCTAGGATGCTAGATTCCGGTCCAGGGAAGACATGGCTTGGCAGTTCGGGCTGGTCATTTTTCATGAGGCACAGGGTCAAGACTGATTTGCATATGGCCATGTCTGACCTGGGGTGGCTTGGTGAGCAAACTAACAATGGATTAAACCCAGATCTGTGAGTGGGGGTGAATGTTTTGCCATTGTGCAACATTCTGTCCATCATCTTGGTTTTTTTTTGCAGCCAGTAGAGAAATAAGCACAGTCGAATCAGGCGTATCCCCCGGAGCTCGGTGCCAGGGACGGAAGCGTTGAAACTAGTCCGGCCCAGCCATAAGCCATCAGCTCATGCAAGCATATATTTTCTTTCCCCGCAGCTCTCAGGCCCCTGCCTGATTCTAGAGTGTGTGCGGTGTGCGCAAGTGCGGTGTGCGCAAGTGCGGCACCTGTAGTCATCTGCCATAGAGAGAGGGCTCCGGGAGGCGGTTCTTCAGACCGAGTGCAGCTGGGGTTGAGTGCCCCAACTCTCAAAGGGCTCGGAAAACCTGTGGTGCCAGGCGGGTACACCTGACCCCCAGAAGGCAGCACCAGGAGGCATCAGCTGCCCAACCAGACCCTGAGCTCCAGCTCCAATACCAGTCGAACAGGAGACCAGGAGCTTTGGCAGCAGAGGTACATCGCAAGACATAAAGTAGCAGCAAGCCTGGTGTTCCGCCCCTGGCTCTCCTGCCTCAGACCCTTCATGGAACCCAGGGTTCTGGTCCCAGGTCGGAGTATAGAGTCAATATTTCCCCCTCCCCTCCCTGTGCAGATGAGGCCTGATGTTAATGAGTTTGTGTAAGGCTTGTGGTGAGCAAGATTAGGGGAGTGGGGGTGATCCTCTTATGGCTTGGACAGTGAGCAGGTGAGGCCAGTGAGTAAGAGTCTGCTCTAACTGCCGTTTTGCTTGGATTTGCTCCACTCAGCGGCAGCTCTCCCCTCCCCACGTGTTGGGAGCAGCCCTTCGAGAAGGAAAGCGTATGTGGAAGGAGCCTACCCATCGGCGATAAACTGACTTTTCGCTGCAAGAAACATGAGCCTTAGCAACCTTCAACCGAAAAGACTACTTTGTGTACGATCTCCCGGCAGAGGCTGCGAGAAGGGGCCATGCAAAAGGAGATCTTGCAATCCTATTAAAGGAAGATATGTTCTGGACCAGGAAGTAGTCAACTTGTTTCTTCCTAATATCCAATGTATAAAGATTAAGCTCACGATCTCCTAATCTTTAATGTTCATCATCCCCCAAGGTCCCTTAAATGGTTAACGAACACCCCACTGACTAAATGGGGGACTCAAGCTTACGTGGAAATGCTGTCAATTCCATTACCATTATTTCCGATAAAGGCGAAAGCTGATAAAAGGGTGAAAATGCTTGTTGCCTCAGTGATTGTATCAAATGACTAATATTAAATGGAAGAATAGAAGGCAATATTCTAGTGGCTTACACGAGAAAGGGGCATTTTAGCTCTTCCATCCTCGATTACATAATCTGCAGTTTGGACCTCTTCAGAAAAATGCAAACACTGACTTTTAAAAGTTCAAAATAAAATAATCATGCAATCTTGTACTTGGGAACCGAGATCACTCTGTAACCCACCGATGTATGGTCTCCAACTTATCTAAATGGATCTGCAGAAGCAAAACTAATAACGGGCAGATAAAATGGAATTTCAATGCAATTGATAAAATAAATACTGCATCATCTCTTTACAACTGATCGTCGGAAATTTTGTAGCCGACCCGATAACAACTTATAAGCATGCAGTATCCGCGATTGTGGCCTCTTTGTCCGGACATGCAATGGCATGGCATGGCAAGAGTAGAGGACATTTAGCCTTAAAGCGATGAGACTGTGTAACACCAAGCTTAAATGATTTGATCAGACTGCAATTTTTAAAATATTCTGGAGCCAGACAGAAAGAGTTTGAAAAGTTGAAAAAAGAGCGACAAAGGGAGAAAATCTGACATACACAAAAAGATAAAAACTGGGTGGATATTCAAACTGCAGTAAATAGCAAAAATACTATGGAGTTCTGAAGGATAGTAGCAGAAGAAAAGGGCACAAGGAAACCTCTCCAATCTTCTCCAATATCTCCTTCCGAGTGGGAAAAGAATCTACTAGAGATTTACAAACCAAACCCATGGGATTTGGTAAAACCAATAAAATCTTGGACCAGAAAGGCGGAAAAGTTCCAAGCCGCTTTAGCCCCAACTCCAAAACAAATAGCCCATCATATAAAGGCTGCAAGATTATCTGCAGCAACAGGCCCAGATAAAATACAGAATAAAGTCTTTTAAAGTAATCCCAAAGATTGGAGCTAATTTTTTGCGTCCCTTATTCGCCCACTGTTTATCCACCTTGAGAATTCCAAAATCATGGCAGGGTGGTATCGTGGTCCCTATCTTAAAAAAAGGCTCCCAGTTGATGCCTAATAATTATCAACAGATAGCCCTACTGGACGCTACTGGGAAGAACTTTGCAGCATGCGTTCTGGATCACCTGAAAGACTGGGCATTTTCTACAGGAGTGATACCTATGATCCAGGCTGGTTTTCATCCAAAGCACTCTGTAATGGACAATATTGCAGCCCTGCAAATAGTAATAGATAAATATGTAGTATCAAAGCAGTAGGTTGTATACTGTGTTTTTGTCGATTTTACCACTGCCTTTGATCGTGTAGATAGGCCTACACTCTGGACTAAGTTAGTGAAGCTTGGAATACCTAACGAGCTACTCACTTTAATTATATCATTACACCCTGCAACATGGTGTAGTGTCCGAATGGGTGGAGAAAAGGGATTAACTGGATTAATTCCTATGAGGAATGGATTAAAGCAAGGCTGTGTTTTAGCCCTTATTTTATTTTCCCTTTATATAAGTGATCTTTCAGAGTGTTTTCCAATAATAAATAATTTCCCGCCAAAAATAGCTTATAGTGACATACACATTTTAATGTAGGCTGATGATGTAGTAATTTTAGATCTCACTCCCATAGGCCTACAAAGAAAGTTAAATGCTTTAAATCGTTATGCTAAAGAGAATTTCCTCATTCCAAACTTTTCTAAAACAAAAGTCCTTCCCTTTAGAGGGAGAAAGCAATATCTCCACTTTAATTGGACATTAGATGATAAACCCTTGTAGATCGCTAAAGAATACACTTATTTGGGGCGAATATTTACTCAGACTTTACAAAATTCCTCTCATTTTCAGTACATTGTTCTTAAGGCTGATGCTCATGTCGGCGCACTACAGAGATTTTACTCTTCCTCTGGGAATAGACACTTTTCAGCCTTGCTCGAGGTCTTTCATTCAAAAATACCACCAATTTTAACATATGCCTTAGAATGTATTTTGATTAAGGCTTGGCATCTATTAATTGTAATAGAAGAGATTTTATTACAGAAACTGTTAAGAGTTAACCAGTTTGTCCCTGTCCAAACAATATGCTTAGAATTATCCTTAGTTAGTGCCTATGCAAAAGCCATCACTAATATACTTCGCTTGACCTATATCTTTTACATGCAGACCTAGGGACTTTAAGGTATATTTTAAAATTGGAAACTTTCAGAAATGAGTCCTCACATCATACTTTTAACAAGAATCTTAATATTGCACTAACTAAGTCCTGTTGCACGATAGCACTTTTGAAATCTTGGACTCCCGCACATTTGAAGCTTTTCCTAAAGAACCTGACTCCAAGAATAAGTTATGATCTGGACGTAGAACATTGTTCCCAGCTAAAGTACTTTGTACACCTCGTATATAGTCTAGAATACAAACCTTTGCAACAATATATACATTTTTCTTTAGAAGCAGTGTCAGGTGCACCATAATTTTAATGTGGTTGGGGATTCTTCCACTTAAGACCCATACTTTTAAATGGGACAAATCGGTAAGCACCACAGAAATGTATGATTTATGTAAAAGAGGAGTGCAAGACTTTTTACATGTGTTGCTAGTTTGTCCGAATCCGATTTTGGTAGTGGCCCGGCGCCCGTTCATAAAGGTTATATGTTTTAGACACAATCTCTGCTCTTCAAAGTTTAATCAAGTTTTGTAAATTGCCGTCTGATGAATTTGCTTGCTACAATCTGTATAAATTCATTTAAAGTTATTTTTAATTGTTTTAATGTCAAAATAATATATTTTACCATTGTTAACTATGTATTTGTTGACCTCTGTTGAGGTCTAAACCAAATCAAATAAAACTCTTGTATCTTGAATCATGCCACCATTGAGCAGAAAAGGGGGTAGTGATGGACAGAGTGTCTGAATTAAGCAGACCACTCTTACCCAGTCCAAAGATCAGGGCTTGATCCATCACCGTTTTTTAGCTCACTGCACCATCCCAGCTCAGAACCTGGCTACATGCAAATTAGTCTGTTCCTGTCCCAGTGCAGGATGGGAACAGGGCAAACCAAACTACCAAGCCAATTCTTGTACTGGGAAGGAAACAAGCTTCCGGGGACCGGTTTCTGGCATTTCAGCTGTCGTCGGCCCGGCTTGCTTGAATGCTGATGGTGCAGTGAGCAAGGGACTCATGTCTGAGTATACCCTGCCACACCTATAGTGGCCAAAACGATTCAGAAAAGGGGGTGGTGATGAACAGAGTGTCTGAATTAAGCAGACCACTCTTACCCAGTCCAAAGATCAGGGGTTGATCCATCACCGTTTTTTAGCTCACTGCACCATCCCAGCTCAGAACCTGGCTACATGCAAATTAGTCTGTTCCTGTCCCAGTGCATGATGGGAACAGGGCAAACCAAACTACCAAGCCAATTCTTGTACTCGGAAGGAAACATGCCTCCGGGGACCGGTTTCTGGCATTTCAGCCATCGTCGGCCCGGCTTGCTCGAATCCTGATGGTGCAGTGAGCAAGGGACTCATGTCTGAGTATACCCTGCCACACCTATAGTGGCCAAAAACGATTCAGAAAAGGGGGTGGTGATGAACAGAGTGTCTGAATTAAGCAGACCACTCTTACCCAGTCCAAAGACCAGGGCTTGATCCATCACCGTTTTTTAGCTCACTGCACCATCCCAGCTCAGAACCTGGCTACATGCAAATTAGTCTGTTCCTGTCCCAGTGCATGATGGGAACAGGGCAAACCAAACTACCGAGCCAATTCTTGTACTGGGAAGGAAACAAGCTTCCGGGGACCGGTTTCTGGCATTTCAGCCGTCGTCGGCCCGGCTTGCTTGAATCCTGATGGTGCAGTGAGCAAGGGACTCATGTCTGAGTATACCCTGCCACACCTATAGTGGCCAAAAACGATTCAGAAAAGGGGGTGGTGATGAACAGAGTGTCTAAATTAAGCAGAACACTCTTACCCAGTCCAAAGATCAGGGCTTGATCCATCACCGTTTTTTAGCTCACTGCACCATCCCAGCTCAGAACCTGGCTACATGCAAATTAGTCTGTTCCTGTCCCAGTGCATGATAGGAACAGGGCAAACCAAACTACCAAGCCAATTCTTGTACTATGAAGGAAACAAGCTTCCGGGGACCGGTTTCTGGCATTTCAGCCGTCGTCGGCCCGGCTTGCTTGAATCCTGATGGTGCAGTGAGCAAGGGACTCATGTCTGAGAATACCCTGCCACACCTATAGTGGACAAAAACGATTCAGAAAAGGGGGTGGTGATGAACAGAGTGTCTGAATTAAGCAGACCACCACTCTTACCCAGTCCAAAGATCAGGGCTTGATCCATCACCGTTTTTTAGCTCACTGCACCATCCCAGCTCAGAACCTGGCTACATGCAAATTAGTCTGTTCCTGTCCCAGTGCATGATGGGAACAGGGCAAACCAAACTACCAAGCCAATTCTTGTACTGGGAAGGAAACAAGCTTCCGGGGACCGTTTTCTGGCATTTCAGTCGTCGTCGGCCCGGCTTGCTTGAATTCTGATGGTGCAGTGAGCAAGGGACTCATGTCTGAGTATACCCTGCCACACCTATAGTGGCCAAAAACGATTCAGAAAAGGGGGTGGTGATGAACACAGTGTCTGAATTAAGCAGACCACTCCTACCCAGTCCAAAGATCAGGGCTTGATCCATCACCGTTTTTTAGCTCACTGCACCACCCCAGCTCAGAACCTGGCTACATGCAAATTAGTCTGTTTCTGTCCCAGTGCATGATGGGAACAGGGCAAACCAAACTACCAAGCCAATTCTTGTACTGGGAAGGAAACAAGCTTCCGGGACCTGTTTCTGGCATTTCAGCCTTCGTCGGCCCGGCTTGCTTGAATCCTGATGGTGCAGTGAGCAAAGCCCTGATCTTTGGACTGGGTAGGAGTGTTCTGCTTAATTCAGATACTCTGTCCATCACCACCCCCTTTTCTGAATTGTTTTGTCCACCATAAGCGTGGAAGGGTATACTCAGATGTGAGTCCCTTGCTCACTGCACCATCAGGATTCAAGCAAGCTTGGCCGAAGACGGCTGAAATGCCAGAAACCGGTCCCCGGAAGCTTGTTTCCTTCCTAGTACAAGAATTGGCTTGGTAGTTTGGTTTGCCCTGTTCCCATCATGCACTGGGACAGGAACAGACTAATTTGCATGTAGCCAGGTTCTGAGCTGGGATGGTGCAGTGAGCTAAAAAACGGTGATGGATCAAGCCCTGATCTTTGGACTGGGTAGGAGTGTTCTGCTTAATTCAGATACTCTGTCCATCACCCCCCCCTTTTCTGAATCGTTTTGTCCACCACAAGCGTGGAAGGGTATACTCAGATGTGAGTCCGTTGCTCACTGCACCATCAGGATTCAAGCAAGCCGGGCCGAAGATGGCTGAAATGCCAGAAACCGGTCCCCAGAAGCTTGTTTCCTTTCCAGTATAAGAATTGGCTTGGTAGTTTGGTCTGCCCTGTTCCCATGATGCACTGGGCCAGGGACAGACTAATTTGCATGTAGCCAGGTTCTGAGCTGGGATGGTGCAGTGAGCTAAAAAACGGTGATGGATCAAGCCCTGATCTTTGGACTGAGTAGGAGTGTTCTGCTTAATTCATATACTCTGTCCATCACCACCCCCTTTTCTGAATCGTTTTGTCCACCATAAGCGTGGAAGGGTATACTCAGATGTGAGTCCCTTGCTCACTGCACCATCAGGATTCAAGCAAGCTTGGCCGAAGACGGCTGAAATGCCAGAAACCGGTCCCCGGAAGCTTGTTTCCTATCCAGTATAAGAATTGGCTTGGTAGTTTGGTCTGCCCTGTTCCCATGATGCACTGGGCCAGGGACAGACTAATTTGCATGTAGCCAGGTTCTAAGATGGGATGGTGCAGTGAGCTAAAAAACGGTGATGGATCAAGCCCTGATCTTTGGACTGGGTAGGAGTGTTCTGCTTACATCAGATACTCTGTCCATCACCACCCCCTTTTCTGAATCGTTTTGTCCACCATAAGCGTGGAAGGGTATACTCAGATGTGAGTCCCTTGCTCACTGCACTATCAGGATTCAAGCAAGCCGGGCCGAAGACGGCTGAAATGCCAGAAACCGGTCCCCGGAAGCTTGTTTCCTTTCCAGTATAAGAATTGGCTTGGTAGTTTGGTCTGCCCTGTTCCCATGATGCACTCGGCCAGGGACACACTAATTTGCATGTAGCCAGGTTCTGAGCTGGGATGGTGCAGTGAGCTAAATAACGGTGATGGATCAAGCCCTGATCTTTGGACTGGGTAGGAGTGTTCTGCTTACATCAGATACTCTGTCCATCACCAACCCATTTTCTGAATCGTTTTGTCCACCATAAGCGTGGAAGGGTATACTCAGATGTGAGTCCCTTGCTCACTGCACCATCAGGATTCAAGCAAGCCGGGCCGAAGACGGCTGAAATGCCAGAAACCGGTCCCCGGAAGCTTGTTTCCTTTCCAGTATAAGAATTGGCTTGGTAGTTTGGTCTGCCCTGTTCCCATGATGCACTGGGCCAGGGACAGACTAATTTGCATGTAGCCAGGTTCTGAGCTGGGATGGTGCAGTGAGCTAAAAAACGGTGATGGATCAAGCCCTGATCTTTGGACTGGGTAGGAGTGTTCTGCTTAATTCAGATACTCTGTCCATCACCACCCCCTTTTCTGAATCGTTTTGTCCACCATAAGCGTGGAAGGGTATACTCAGATGTGAGTCCCTTGCTCACTGCACCATCAGGATTCAAGCAAGCCGGGCCGAAGATGGCTGAAATGCCAGAAACCGGTCCCCGGAAGCTTGTTTCCTTTCCAGTATAAGAATTGGCTTGGTAGTTTGGTCTGCCCTGTTCCCATGATGCACTGGGCCAGGGACAGACTAATTTGCATGTAGCCAGGTTCTGAGCTGGGATGGTGCAGTGAGCTAAAAAACGGTGATGGATCAAGCCCTGATCTGTTGACTGGGTAGGAGTGTTCTGCTTAATTCAGATACTCTGTCCATCACCACCCCCTTTTCTGAACCATTGAGCAGTTGACACAGACAATTAAAGCAATAAGAAGGATATTAATAATATGTTTCTAAGAGTCACACACTTTTCAGTATCTTGCTACATAAATATATAACTAAATAAGACTTCCATGACACTCTACAGAGTGGGTTGCCTGCAATTTCAGCCTTAATATTGGTTCATCCTTAAAGGGGCAAACAGGTGGACCGAAGAGGACAGGTTATATTAAGCAGATAGGACACCATTACCAATCGACCATTAACAATGATGCCTCTTTGTTAGATGATGTCTGATGGAGTTTTGAGCGCTAAAGCAACATTATTCCCTGCATGACCACTTTAAAATCATAACATATTCTATCAAATCCAGCTAGCTCAAAGAACCCGGAAGCAGACCAGCCTGTAGTGAAACTGATACAACTGCAGACAGCCCTCCAACATCCCGCTTGTATGTGCCTCATTTTGTCACAGTCCTAATGGCGTTTGGAAGTCTTCCTACTTTCTGAACCCCTACTTCAATTTTGAGGTTTCCATATAGCTCCATGCCGTTGGGAACACCGAATTCTAGTCCAGGTATTCATTCCTTCTTCTAGATACAGAACTACAATGTTAGTCAAATTGTTTAAATTGAGCGAACCCTAACTACACCTCAGAATGCAGTGGGTTGTTAGATTAAAGCCAGGATTGGAATATTGTGACCCAGGTGACAGGGAGTGTCCTACCATGCTGGCTCAGTACAAGCATTCCTTGTCCCTCACAGATAGCACTCACCCAATGAATGGAACATACATGATACATTGAAAGCAGCAGAGACTTTTGCAGCTGTTGTCAGGGCAACGGAAATTATTGTAAAGCACGGTCTGCATCTTCTCAAAGACAAGGGTCTCAGCTAGAGCATGTGCTGAAGGCCCAAATCATGCTAGGAAGTGTAATCCTTACAGGAGCTAGGGAGGCCCACTCCTTTCCAACCTTCTTACTGCTAACAGAACCGCTTTCCCAGGCTTCTGAATTTAAAAGTATAAACTCCTGTGCTTCAACACTCATCTTTAGCGAGTTCACAATTACTAGCAGAAATGAAATGAGTGGCTTTTCCAATATAGCCTGGTTTAAAAAAAACTTTTTTTTCAAATTTAAGTACATTTAGTCCACCATGTCTGTAACAAAGCAGGGCAGGCTCACAGTCCCAGATGTAGTCAGAGGAAACTGAACAGTTGGTGTTCCAGAGTTGCCAGGAGCAGATTACAACAGGTGTAGGGGGCAAGTAATTGAATAAATATGAAATCAACAAATGACATTCACATTACCAATTCAGCCTGCAAATCACATAGTATAGAGTATGCTTCACATCTGACCATCTAAAGTCGGCCATTCAAGTTCCTGCTTCTCTTGGTAATCAGCAAAAATAGGATAAAGGCCCTGCATTTACTTCCCGGATGGAGACGCAAATCTTACCTTTATCCAACCGCTGGATGAGTGTATCCTTCCTCTCATGTATGAAAGTTAGGGTAGTGAACAGCACTGCACAGGAAGGTTGGCCTGCCCATCCATCAATGCAGCAAAGGGTAGGAGAGACAGGATTGATGACACCTCTCATTTGACTATGACACAATAAGTGCAGTACCCCCTGACTATGGTCAACCATCCTGAGAGCCACCCTGTGAGTCCTTCAGGATATTGGAGACTGGAGCTGTAGGGACCACGGATGAGCCTGGAGCACTCAGAAAGAATCAAAGAGACATCACTTTATTTTTGGAATAGTGTGCTGAGAACCTGCCTCATCAAAGAGGCTCTCAAGGCGTTGAGTGTCATGAAAGCATCTTTAAAACAACATGAGAAGTATTATTGACATCTGAAGTGTGTTGTAGTGGCATCTTGTCCTTTTTGAAAATAGATAGCCCTAGAAATTCAACATTTCTGTTAGGGTGGCTTCAAACAAGCAATCTTTTGAAAGACTGTTTTTTCAGTCTCCACCTCCAAGTAGTCTGGTCATTGAATATTCTGAATGTGACTGAATGGATTCATATCAAATTAACTGTATTTAAATTCTTGAAATCAGACGATCTTATGTAGATGTCCAGAAATTAAAAAACTTATTTTGGGCTCTAAATGCCTTCCCCCTTTTCTGACAAAATTTACTTTAGGTCTTAAACAGCATCAGCGCCACATTTAGCCTACACAAACCAAGTGAATCGACAGACCATCCTCTTGTCGCAGCCCCTCTGGAGGCAAAAGAGAAAGTAGAATTTGCACCTTCGAGGAAAATTCACTCTGCTCATCAAAAATAGGGACTAAGAGCCTGATGTACAATGTGTTTTAATGTTGCAAACCTCAGATTTGGTAAATCTGATGGTTTGCAAACGCTAAAATACTTTAAAAAATGTACTAAACCCATTAAACCATTCAGGAAAGGTTTTTCAAATCGTTAAATGGGTTTAGGAAACATTAAGGAACTGCTATTATAAAGGGAAGTTTTAAGGGGGTTCCTTCCAAATATCATTACCTTAAGGTATGTATTAATGTGTTTGGAAACCGAAATCGGGTTGCAAAACATTAACATTTTACTACCAATTCAAATGAAGTGGTAACCCATTCGTAAACAGGAAGGGGTCCCTGAGGGACCCCGTTCCCCGTTGTGATTGGTGAAAAATATTTTTTTTAAATAGGCAGTGGTCCCATGGACCAAAGCCTAATCTTAAAAATAAGTTTGTAAACATTTTCATTTTTTTAATGCATCTCGTTTTCCTGTTAGGAAAACAGACTGCATTAAGAAAAAACGATTTCTTTATTCAAAAGCAATCACAGACTTGATGGTCTGCTGACCTGAGCATGCCGCAATTCCTGTGACTGTGTAGCCAATCATTAATATATCTATGAGATAGGTCGGATTGCAGCCCACAACGATTTTGATATTTTTTACCCGACCTATTAATACATAGGTCCATTCGCAAAATTATATGCATCTGGTAAACGTAGTAACACAAATTGCACCCCTTTTAGCAAAGCATTATATGTGTATCATTCCCTACTGGCCTCATGTACTGACGGTTATAGCATTTGCAAGCCCTCTGACTCAGTAAATCAGAGAAGTAGTGAATGCTAAAACCCTTTTTAAAATGAACAAAGCCCTTTTAACGATTTGTAAAAAGTTTTACGATTTGTTACATGGGTTTGGGAAACCCTTGCAAACCTGTATTTGGAAGAGGAATGTGAAGGGTGTCCCTTCCAAATACCGGAATCCTGTTGTAAAACATTAATATTCCATTACCACCTCAAAGAGCAACATAGCCACTCTCACACCCACTCACAGATCTACAGAAGTACTAGCAGAGGTTTGGTCCCTTTTATATATTCTGGTAGTTTCTTGGGTGGTTGTGCCCGAGAAAAGGTGGTTATCCATTTCACAGGCTTGTTCCAGGTTCAACCCTTGGTGCTGCCTTAATCAGCTTTGCATTGATATTGGCAAGCTTACAGGTATTGTTCCAGGTACATTTTAGACATTATCTCCTCCGTGGTCGCTTGCTGGTGTTTAAGCCAATGCTAGAATAGGGTTCTAGGGGTATCCCCAGGTAAACCACTTTCCTTCCGGAATCGTATTTGACGAGTTTCTTCATCAATCCCAAGCCTTCGAGAATGGCCTTCTTAATATCTGCATATGGTGTGTTTCCGCTGACATTGGCAGCTTGACAGATAGTCTGTGTTTCTCCTACTAATAATGGCGCCAAGTAGTGTGGCCACCTCTCAATGGCCCACAAACTTGCGTGTGCTGCTCTTTCGAAATTAAGGAGGACGGAGTCTGGATCTTTCCCAGTAGTACATTTCAGCCCCTTACTTTGTGCGCAATGCCTGTGGCCAATTTAAGTTGCCCCTCAGACACCTTATGTAATTGTTCTGCCTGTTTTTTTTATGGAATCTCCAAAGATGCTATGCTCAGTCTCGGAGGGTTTATGTAGCTTTGTAAGGCCCACTCTGATTTATTCTGCCTTTCTGTGAATTGATCAATAATGTTCATCAGTTTGTATCAGACACGACAAATACCACTTCCGACACCACATGTTGGTGGGGTTTTCTGGGTCAACAAATAAAAACACAAAAGCCATTTGAATTGCTGCCCTATGTGGTGGTTTAATAAGTGTTTTTTTCTTTTCTTCTCAAGTGCAACAACAGGATAAGAATTAAGTTGGTCATTAGTATGGCGGACGGACTGGAGTCCGTCTGCCATCCTGGTGTAAACCGGGATCATCCGCCATACATGCGGCAGTCCTGCACCACAAATCAGGATGCATCGGCCACCATAGCGGATGCATTCTGCAGTTTAACATTGCGCTGTGATGCGTAAAGACTGGGTTATGTATTCCACAGCACTACTTGGCAGGCACCACACAGTGCCTACCATGCGGTGCTGTGAAATGTAGGGGGGTACCAAGGGTACCCCCCCCCCCCTTCCCCAGTGCACTCTCACCTCTCCCCTACACATGGGGGGCCCGCAACGGGCCCTCGTCACCAATCCCCACCAGCCTTTCCATGGCGGTTTCACCGCCATGGAAAGGCTGTCTCCAGCCATCATCGTAATTTGACAGATGGTACCTGCTAGGCACCGCCTCCATTTTACCAGTGTACCAGTACCATTTTACCAGTGTGTAGGAAGCTGGATACCTGACTATGGTTACCCCAGATTTTTTGCCTAGTGTTTACCTGGTTTTCGACTTAGTTGGCCTGGGATCCTGCTAATGAGGGCCCCAGGCTATCTGCTCTCACTGTAAAATGAACTCCATGTACTTTAGGTACATCTCCAATTGGATATTGGGTCACCTTATGAGCCCCTGTATAGTGTACCTTAGGTACCCAGGGCATAGGTGCATACAAGGCCTAGCAGGGGCTGCAGCATGTATTATGCCACCCCTGGCTGGCCATCCAAATTGACACAACTGGCTGATCACTCAGCTGGGGCAAGGTGGTGTAATCACCCTTTGCTATAGATATAGTATACCTATATCTAACATTATATATAGACACATATCCACCTATGAGTCACTCCTATGGCAGGCCTTAACAATCCTAGAGGCAAAGTGCTTGGTTTTATGTGAGATGATGTTCTAGCATGAGCTGAGCCTGTCTGCAGCTTTCGGAACCATGTCCTCATAGCTGTTTTATGATATAGCCATACCATATACTCTCAAGTGCATTATCATCCTCGCGGTTGAATGCTAACTTTGGTTTGGCTTTATCAAAATAGGTCGTGTACGGTGTCATACGCTTTGGAATACTACCCCTTCGCCAGTTCTGGTGACGAGGGTAGCATTCCACCCTTCTAGAGGGAGAAGACATGTTGTTCCTAGTAATCCCGGTTAAAGTTAACCAGAGCCTCAGCATCACAAAATGGATGCTGCTGCCACAGACACAAGTCTGACCTCCTGCTGCTGGGAGTCCTTCCAGCGAGGGAGGCTTGGACAATAGGTTTCCTGTCTTGGGAGGTGCTAGCACCACCCCAGACAGGCCATAGTGTATTGGGGCAGGGAGGGCTGAATGAAATGAGACACTGCCTGGAGCACACAAGGTGTCCCATGCATAGTCCGGTTGAAACCAGTTGCTGGCGCACTCTAGCCCCAGCTCTGGCGCAAAACTGGACAAAGGGAAAGGGGTGTAACCACCCCCTTCCCTGGTCCCACCCATAGGAGGGACCTAGCAGGTAATCCAGCCCCTCAGATTCGTATATAGGTAGGAGCTGAGTCTTTAGATTTATCCTGAACTGAAACTTGAAACGAAACTCTGGACCTTCGACATTCTACTGAAGATAGATGACTGAAGAATCTCCCTTGTGGTCAAGGAGTGCAAACAGGCACCATCGGGCGATCTGCGGTTTGCTTTGTCGACGCTCCCGCCGGAGCCCGATCACAGAGCCAGACAAGAACCAGACTTCCAGACCTCCCTGAGCCCGATCCACAGCCACAGCAAAGCTGAGACCCGTGGAGGCGACGAGAGATGTGGGACCGGCCATCTTGAAAAACCTGCACTTCGCTACCTGTGCAGCTCCCGAAGCACCCTCGAAGCTGTGCATTGGGGATTGAGAAGCCCCAGCCCCGAGCACCTTCTGCACTGACGCACAGCCCTCCACACTCCACGAGTGCCCCGTGGGGCCTGCTAGTGTTTTTGTGCTTGACGCGTCTGTCCGGTCACTTGCCCGTTGTCTAGTGGCCTCTGTGACGACGAATCTATGAATCTACACCGCTGGCCTGGGTGCTCCAGGCTGGCCCTGGCTTCCCTGAAAAGGAGAAGCCCATCAGACCTTGCTGGTCTGATCAAAAAACCGTCTTCGATTCCTGCGTGGGTTGCCTTTGCCAAGGCTTGTTGACTCCAATCCGGAAGCCGACACCGCCAACAGCGAGATCCTTCGTGGGACAGTCCGTGCCCAGCTCCTGGTCGTCATCAACACCTCCTGGTCCACGTGGCTGCAGAGACAAGCTTCACGACATCACCTGATTGCTTCACGACATTGCCTGGTTCCTTCCTGGTCACTGGCTAGTGACCCAGACTCTGTCCCCTCTGCTTTCAGGTACTCTTCATCCTAGATCCGCCCTTGGATCCAACCAGACACTTCTCTCCTGGTCGCCTGCAGCATCTTTCTCCAAGGCTCCATAGGATTCAGCGACGAAACCTGACACACTTTGACACCTATGCACCCGCATCCTGTGGGTGAGGTAACGCGAGTACTCCGGTGCTCCTGTGGGTATTGACTATCCTAGTGTCCTAGTTTTCAGTAGCTTTCTCCTAGTCCATCCGGAAGTGTCCTAAAATAACTAATTTCCATTTCTTTCGTTCCCATTATAACTTTATGGTAACTCGCGTGTGTGTTAAGACACTGCACACGCCTCCCGTGGGCCTCCTGCTTACTATCCTTTGGTAGTACAGCGTAGTCCCAGCGATTCTCTAGGCCCTGGGCCTATTCCTTCTTCGTGACGTGGTTCTTATACCACTATTTTAGTATATGGTTTGACGTGCCCCTAGGGCACTACTGTATATTGTGCAACTTATTGTATGATAATTAAGTATCTTGTTATGATCTTGTGCCTCTGACCTCATAAAGAGTTCAGAGGGGTTGTGTTAATAATAAATAAATATATATTTTATATATAACCTGTGTGGTGTCCTTTCATTTGGTATTAAAGGGGTTACATATGGTAAAACAGCTGGCTTCACATGCCCTCTTGAGTTTAGCCTAAGACTGCTTTGTCCATGCTACCACTAGGATAGCTGGTCTATAAGGTTGACTTTACAACCATCACCATAAGGGTTGTTTGGACTGATACAGGGTGCCCACTAGAATAGTGGACATCACATATCAGGCCAACTTCTCACACAGTGTACCAAAATCTATCTATAGTTGTACTCTCTACTGTTCTCCTATATCTAATCAGTTGTTAGTGTTTTTTTCTCTTACTCACTGTCTGTCTTCCTTCCTTCCTTCTTGTGATTCATTCCCTTACTGAGTACACCAAATATTAGAGCATGCATCTCGCTTGCGAGACACAGTTGTTAACAGAAAGGGCTTAAAGCCAGCCCGCTGCTTACCATTTGTTGGCTTGCGTGGCACTCTTTGTTACAGCGTAACAACAAAAGAGAGAGTGAGGGATTCTTCACCGTAGTGAGTGGAAGGTACTCCTTGTCCCCAGGACTAAAATATGGTTATAAACAAAAGAGGAGTATCACCAAAATAGAACCTGGAAGGGTTCTTAATGGGATGTCAAAGAAGGAAGCAAAAGGGTATTGTCCTTTTGTTTAGAAACCACTCACTCGCCAACCTGGTTGGTGACATGCTTCATCATCGGGGTCCACCCAGATGGCCGAGTGCCAACCGGGTGTGCTGCGACACCTGACTACAGTGGAGCTGGTTTTTGGGTGTCGAGTGCAAGCAAAAAATAATGTTAAAAATTGTCCTGGTATGACGTATAGAAAAAACTTTATTCACAAGCTACTGGACAATGGTAAAAACAGAGTGTAGATACTGATAGGTGATAATGACCAGTAGTATCTATGTGTGTGTTTAAAAAGTGGGTCTACATGTTTCAACCTGCAAACGGTAATCCCAGGTTTTCGTCAGGACCAAAAAGGAAAATGGTTGGTATAAACACACTAACGTGTACCCAGACCTAAATTCCTAAAAACTTGCTGCAAAATTGTGCCGCAGGCTGTCTCAAACCCAAATGGGTGAGAAAAAGCAGAGAAACCTGTGGAAGGAAAAAGGAACAATCACAAACAAATAGTATACATGCCTGTAACGTAGTTTAGATTCTCATAATTCTGCATGCTTCATGCGAATCCCATTTGTAAATTGAGTAGTAATCAATAGGGTGCCAGGGACATGAATACTAGCGTGTGTAATAGCTGGTATCAAGTGCATAAACTGGCCGTATCATGGTAGTGGGTGGTACTAGATTTTAACCATCAATCTTTGCTCACTCATTCACACAGCTCAATAACGTGTGATTGGTGGCTGGGAAATAGTATTAAATGTCTCACTAGCACACAGAAAATTATTCGAAGCGTGACTACTTCAATTCACTCAAACATTGGTGAATCAAAATAAACATGCATGCATATATAAATCGTTGTATTCAAGTCTTAGGACAGCTGTCAACGGGAGGAAATCTTACTATATTCAAGGGTCTCAATTGCTCCAGGGGGCAGAGGGAGGCTTGTTCAAGAGGAAACCTAGTCTGAGGGTAAAACAATGGAAAAGTGCCGTAAATATCATGGAAGGGTAGAGAAAGGCTCAAAACGGCCCGTGGACGCCGCTGCCGTAAGCTGTATGGCGGTAATGTGGCAGCGTCTGGCTTGTCTGAAAACGTACAGTTTCGTAGAAATCCGTGATCCGGAATACCTACACGCCTCTTCGTTGTCCCTGTAGGAAGGCTGCATTGCCGGCGAGGGGGTTATCAGGAGGCGTCTTCCGGGTTGGACGGGGTCACCTGGGGCGCGTGAATTGCGCCGCAGCTAGGCAACCGCTCGGCATCACAGTCCGGTGGTCGAGCTGTGTCAAAAAGGAACAGTGTAATGGGTTTATCTGACCTGGAATTACGAGAACAGATAGAGAGGGTGGGCGCGCGAGCGCCGTATTATGAAACAAAGTAGTGTTACCATAAGATACCTAGAGAGCAAATTTCACAAGTGCAACTGCGTGACTAAATGACTGGAGAAACAGGTCAGTAGACCTGTCTATCGAGACTGGAATTAAAGGCACAATAAGGTAAAATGTGGAGGGGTGTGGAATAAATGCCACAGAATAATTTCAAATGGGGCAAAAAAATATGAATCATACTATTAATGCTCAAAGGAAGACTATAGGTGCTCTAAGGAGGACTATAGTTGACAAACTATAGAGTTTTGCATAGATGGATCATCTTTGAAGGACAGGGGCCCAGGGAAAATTATCATTCAATCCGATGATATGTGTGGATAGTCTATAGATCCATTGTTGCTCCTTTTAAAATAGTCTTTTTTGTAAATTTGGCCCAGCTTTCACATGTTAAATTACTGATCATCTTATGTCATTGGATGTATGATTTGCTTCCAAGAAATGGTCTGTTAGCCTGGTCACATTCTTCTTGCAACAGATAGTGCTGCGGTGTTCACAGATCCTTTGTTTGACCTTTCTGGTTGTCATTCCTATGTATGTTCTCTCACAAGGGCAAGTGATAAAATAAACCACATTGGTACTGTTGCAGTTGGTATGTGATTGTTGCTTCCAGATTTTACCTTCTTCTAGGTTTAAAGTTTTTATGTTATCGGTAAGATGAGACACGCTACAATTTCCGCAGCGAAAATGTCTAGTGACCGTGGGGAGACCCGAGGCTCTCGTGATTGACTGTTCATCGTTGTTAATGGCCAATTTGGGTCTGGTGTTTACCAACATATCTTTCAGGCTGCGTGATTTTTTAAAAGAGAATAAGGGTTTTTCCCAATGCAAATTGCCAGTGTTCAATATAGACCAATGTTTATTCACGCTTCTGCTCATTTGGTTGGATATGGCATTGAAAGTTGTGACACAAGTTAGTGGTATAGTCTTGTTATTGTTATTCACTTTTTCTTCTAATACAGCTTCTCTTGGTTGGTTTCTAGCTCGCTTTTGGCATTTCGTGGTGATCTTTGTTGGATACCCTCTGGCTGTGAGTTTCTCAGTTAATTCAGCCGCTTGGTTGCGATAGTCAGGGGTATTGCTGCAGTTGCGTCGAAGTCTCAAATATTGTCCGTAACGGAGATTTTTCCTTAAGGGGTCGAGGGTGAAAACTTTCAAAGTGCAAAAGGTTATTTTTGGCTGTTGGTTTTTGATATGTTTTGGTTTCAAGACAATTGTTGTTTTTAGTTATTGTGATGTCAAGAAACACCATAGCTTCTTTGTCATAACTGTTGGTGAACCTGAGGTTTTGGTCACGTGTGTTGATCCATGCAATGAATTCCTGTAGAGTTTCCAGCGGTCCTAGCCAAATTGCCAGGACGTCATCAATGTAACGTTTCCAAAAGGTCAAGTAGTTGGAGAAAGGGTTCTGTTCGTGAAGAATTAATCTTTCTTCAAAATCAAAAACGTAGAGTCCTGCCACGCTGGGAGCAAAAACACTGCCCATCGAGGTGCCCCCTATTTGTAGATAAAGGGAACCCTCAAAATAATTTATTTTTAGAGCGAGTTTGGCACATTCTAAAATGAATGCCTTTGGTGTGTTAAAAGACCAGGTGCTGTTGTTCAGAGTTTTTTCTAGAACCGTGATGGTATCATCCTGGGGTATACTTGTATATAGGTTTTCAATATCAAAGCTCAGCAGTATGGTGTTATCATCAACTGTGATATCTTGCAAAAGTCTCAATAGGCTCTTGGTGTCCTGTAAGTAGGTTGATGTTGATTGTACAATTGTCTTTAGGAAAAAGTCACAAAACCTGGAAAGTGGTTCCAGGAGGGAGTCTATCCCTGACACTATTGGTCTACCAGGGGGAGGGATCTTTCCTTTGTGCATTTTCGGTAGAATGTAAAAATATGGGACTTTACCTTCCGATGTACACAGGTAGTCTGCTTATTGTTTACAGATTTTTCCAGATGACTCTGCTGTTTCCACCAGCTGAAGAATTTCTATTCTGAGGTCGTCTGTGGGGTCTGAATGTAAGGGTTTATAGTTCTTGGTATCATTCAGAAGTCTGAGGCATTCGTCTCAATACATCTTTTTATCCATCACCACCACACCTCCTCCCTTGTCAGCTGATTTGATGATAATTGTTTCGCAGGATTTTAGTTCAGATAAAGCAGTCTTTTCCGCCTTACTCATGTTGTGGAAATTGGAAGTAACTGTCATTTTTTCGACATCGTTGAACACAGCTAGTTCAAAAGCTATCACTTTCACTGGAATGGTATGGGGCGGTGGTGTGAAGGTGGATTTTGTTCCGAGTCCCATTTCATTGGGATGGTTCGCAGAAGATGGTTCACCTTGTTTCTCAAAAAAAGCTTTTAGTCTCAGTTTTCTGAAGAAATTCGCCAACTCACAATGTAGTTGGAATTTATCCAGTGGGCACAAAACCTAATCCTTTGTTGAGGACACTTTCTTCAACAGCTGAAAGAGGTCTTGAGGACAGGTTGGTCACTAGGTTCTCGTGCTGTTTGTTTCTGCTTTGCTTTGGGTGTAGCTCCCGACTGGGTCTTCCTCTTCCCAATGTACCTGGTTTGTTGGTTTTTTTTCTTCCCCTGCCGCGTCTGCCCTGGGCTAAAAAAAGGGGGGCGAAATTGATTGGTTTGGAATGGTGGTACTTGGAAAGGTGGTTGCCAACCATACATTTGGAGTGGTTGGTGTTGGTTGTATGGGCCTTGAAAGATTGGTGGGGCTTGTTGATTGTATTGTGGCCAATGGTTCTGTCTCCAACAGTTCCCTAACTTAAATGAGTGTGTGGTTATAGGTAACAACCTTGGACAAGGTTACGTTGATAAAACGGAACACAAAGTAAAGACCAGAATTAATGAACTCAAATCTAACTGTGATCGTGGGCTGTGTGCGGACCAGAATAACAGGCGTGCAGGCCATATATAGTGGGCTATTTCTGAGCCGGTTTTATCCGTAGTGTACAGACGTTTCAGTTTGTGAGAATAGAAAAGGACAGGGGTGGCTTCGGGGTGATGCTGGGTCGTCGGTCGTCACAGTAGTTCCTCGGAAGGGCTGATCCTTGGGTAGGCGTTGGTTGGGGTCGTCCAGCAACTCCAGTTGGCCGTTCACCGGGATGGTGGTTCCTCGGAGGTATGGGAAGGAGAGAAAGAGAAAGGGCCGTTAGTTTGACTGTTGTACATTGCCTGGATACCGACTACCGTCACCAGGTGTGTGGGAAGCGAACGGACCGTGAGGAGGGTAGGGAACGGGTCAAGAGGGAAAGGAAAAGAGTATCAGGGAAAAAGAGGGGTTGGTGCTGTCGTAAACAAGTGCATGGAGTCTGTACAGTGACATCCGTGACGGAACAGGTACTATACAATATATACAGTGGTAAGGGCAAACGTGCGGTCGTGACTGTTTTAACCTACAGCTATTTACACTCTTCAATATACAAAGGGTTCGTTACTCACGTGCCACGCCGCAACTCTCCCGTGAGTTGCGGCCGCTCTCCAGCGTCCTCCACCGGACTCCACCAGTCCTCGGTCCAGACTTCCTCGTCTTCATCGACTCTCTTCTCAGGTTCACCACAAGCTGTCTCCTGCCACGAGTCCAACTCCTTGAACGAAGTGCCGTCCTCGCTTCCGACTTTTCCATGTTCCGGCTCCGAGTAGGGGGATGGGCTTCCGGGGTTACTCGGGAGTCCTTCCGGTTTTCCGCTTGTCGTGATTGGGTCCTGCAAAGAAGGAGAGAAGGGTGGAGTCCGGGATGCTTGAGAGGCCGGAGGATCGGTCGGAGATGTCCGGGACCTTGAGTGACATGGCGGCCTAGGCGAGGTAGGGGGCGTGTCCCGTTCACACTAACATACGCAACAGAATGACAAAATCCACAGTAGCAAGCCACTTCATGGAAGCATCACACAACATAAGTCAACTCAGATTGACGGTACTGGAGATAGTACCAAAGACGGAAGGCAAAGACAACAACAAATTACTGTTGCAAAGAGAGAATTATTGGATTTATAAACTAGGAACCCTCAAACCGTTGGGGATGAACAACAGAGTGGAATATAGTTGTTACCTATAACCACACACTCATTTAAGTTTTGGAACGGTTTTCTACATGCCTCTGTGATATCGCCCCCATAAATATAAAATGTATAATGCATAGTTCATTGAATAGCCTTAATTGTGAGTTTATTTATCATGGAATCAATGATTTAATTTTATACCACAAGATTTACTTATGTATTCACACCTAGACACCCAAATAGAGGGGTCATAAGGTCTACCGCGGACATTTCAATATAGCACCTGAAGTTGGTGTTGAAATCCAGTCCTTTCACCATTCTTCACGAAGGCGTTTTAATATGGCACCTGCCGTCAGGCGTCAAAATCTAGTCCGTTCATTATCTTTATCATACTCTTCACAAAGCCGTATTTAACCACTGCATGGGACACTTGCAAGTCGTTATTCTCCTTCACGCACACAGTGAATGGGACCTGATACAGAAAACATCTCCAAGTAAGTAAGCGCACCCGATTGAGTTATCTAATGGCTAAGCGGCATTTGCCGCGTTTATGAAAAACGAGAATGCATAATATTGACACACGGTATTCGGCATACACCCGACTCACAGCAAGTTCACCTTGTTGATAAGACCACATCAAGCCTGCAACCGTCTGAGTATATACGACCCGCAACACACTGGAACACCATTTCTGATACCCGTGTAGTTCACCACGTTGGTAGGACCTCATCAAGCCTGCAAACCGTCTGAGTAAACACGACCGGTAACACAACAGAGCACCATTACAGATATCTGTTTTGTTTTAACTCACTTCGCCATCATTTCCGTTTATTTTCGTTTTTAGCCACATACTTAGCCAAACACTGACCTTCACTTAATTGGTTTTGTAGCACAGTTCATAACCACACACCGAACGGACCAGTTGATCAAATAGAAGGGGTCGCATTGACACTTATTAATACAGCCTCACCATGATATCACCGTTCTAGCAATAGCATTTACGTATCCTTGTGTACTACCATATATTTACTTTTAGACACATGTTCCCTGATGAAGGCTTTAAGTAGGCGAAATGCATTGGACCAAGTAATAACATGTATTTGGATAATGAAACAATTTGAAATAGGAGTGAATATCAACTCTAAATCACGAAAATAAATGAATAAAAAACTACCGATTTAAACTAATGGAATAGTGGATGATTATGTCAATTTTTCCAGTAATAACTATTGAACCATTGAACCCCAACCAGAGACACCGCAGTGACCAGGGGACGTTCCCCAATTCAGGGGCATGCTTTTCAATAATATTACAACGTGCATGACGGAGTGCACACCCAATGAGCACGCAACAAAAACAAAACTGTAATCAAACTGGTGGTGCAAGTGTACACCTACATACTAGCCCACTCCAATCTTTCCCACTCCAATATTCCCCTCTCTAATCCAAAAGATCTGCTCCACTCGAATCCAAAATAATCTGCCCCACTCCAATCCAAAACAATCTGCCCCACTCCAATCCAAAACAATCTGCCCCACTCCAATCGGCCCCACTCTAATCCAACCCACTCCAGTCCAAAACAGTATGCCCCACTCAGTCTACCTCACCCCAGTCTCCCCCACTCCAATCTGCCCCACTCCAATCAGCCTCACTCCAATCCAAAACAATCTGCCCCACTCTAATCCACACCACTACAATCTGCCCCACTACAATCCAAAACAATCGGTCCACTCTTAACTGCCCGCTCCAATCTGCTGCAATCCAGTCCAAAACAGTTGGCCCCACTCCAATCCATCCCACTCGAATTCAAAGCAATCATCCTTGCTCTAATCTGCCCCCCTTCAATCCAAAACAATCTGCCGCACTCCAGTTCGCCCCACCCCAATCCAATCCACCTAACCCCAATCCATCCTCCTCAATCCCACTTCACCCCACTCCAATATACCACAATCCACCCAACTCTAATCCAATCCACCCATCCCACACCAATCCAATCCACCCCAATCCAATATACCCCACTCCAATATACCCCACTCCAATCGACTTCACCCCGATACAGTCCACCCCACCCCCAATCCACCCCACTCCAATCCAATTCACCACAGTCCTCCCTAATCCAGTCCAAAACAATCTGCCCCACTCAATACAAAACAATCTGCCCCACTTCAATCCAAAACAATCTGCCCACTCCAATTTGCCCCTGCCTCTCCAGTCCAGATCAATCTTGCTCCACTCCAATCCAAAATAATCTGCCCCACTCCAACCTACCCGATTCCAATCCAAAACAATCTGCCTCACTCCAAAACAGTCCACCTCACTTCAATTCAATCCACCCCACTCCAATCTATTACACCTCACCCCAATTCAATCCACCCCAATCCAATCCACCCACTGCAATCCACCTTACCCCAACCCAAACCACCCCAATCCACCCTTCCCCACCCAATCCAATCCACCTCACTCCAATCTAAACCACTCCACTGCAATTTAATATGCTCCATTCCAATGCAACCCACTCCAATTCTCCCCACTCCAATCCACCTCACTCCAGTCCACCTCACACCAGTCCACCTCACACCATTCCACCTCACACCATTCCAACCCACACCAGTCCACCCCACCCGACCCCAATCTAATCCACCCAATTCCACTCCACCCAACTTCAATCCACCCACTCCAGTTCGCCCCACCCCACTCCAATCAACCCCAATTAGACAACATTGCTCCACAATCAATAATGTTTGAACAATAGGACATACATTTACACACTTTTGGTTTTAGCCTGTTTTAAAGATTATTAAGCAGCATTTGATGGGTTTGACCACCAGATATGGGCTAAACTCATTAAAATGGGCACCTCTCTACCCTTGGGGAAAGATACTTTCACCCTTTACTCTAAGGTCAGGATGAAGGTCGGAAAAAGCTAAAAATAAAAGTATTGGAACTTATGTCTTTAGGCATTCTGTGCCAGTAGCAGCTGTCACACACTGCCTAAAGCCAAAAGCCTCTTCTAGTTTATGATGATTTATGTTTTTTAATCTTATACTTTTTTGTATGGTGGTTTGGTATTCTATGCAGTGATTTTACGATTTGATATCTTTTGTACCGTTTTTGGCATTGCATTCAATGATTTTAATTATGGATAATAAAATTACAATTACATAGACACATATAGAGGTCTTAAACAAAGGTGCATACCTTTAACATTGTTGAGGCTCTAACTAGAGTCAGGTCTTTACATCAAAAGATCTGCCCCCAAAATTTAAATTTTGTCTGACAATCTAGTCATGCTAGATGAAACAGATGTGAGCTTGCGGTGAGCATTGGACGAACTTAATAAATACAACCAAAATAATACATTTCCTGAAAGAAAGGTCATTTTGGGGGGAAAATAGAAAAATAAATGAAAGAAAACCAGGCTTCATGGATCTGTTACGCTGGGGTATACACTAGCATGTAAGTATTTGGGAGTTTGGCAATCTGACACCTGTAAACCACGAATTCACTGAACCCACATTATGAAAAAAAGAAAGTGCCCTAAATTTTGCACTGGGGAGGTCGAAGTCAATCATGTACTGCCCAATTGCTGAAGCAATATTTTTTTTTTGATAATCAAATTTATTGAAGTTTTCAACATAAAGTTCATTAATAGTAGATCACACAGTCCAATCAAATACCCCTGCCACTCCCACCTCACAGTACATATCATGGCCGACGTTTTAAAATAAGTAACTAGTTCCCCCATCAGTATATTGAAAGAATGAGTTAGGTCAAGAAGGTAACAAGCCAAACCATACTCTACCAAACATCGCTGGGCATCCCCGGGCCTCAAAGAGGGCCTCCTCCTGCACCCAGCACCCCTTCTCCACGTTCGTATTGTCGGTGCCGCAGCCTGGGACCATTGAGCTGCAATGTCTCGTTTCGCTACCGCCAGTGCTGTCCCCAAGAAGCGCTTATCAGCCCGGGAGCCGTCCAGGCCATCAAACACTCCCAACAACAAGTGTCTTGGGGGACCTCCCAGCCCAAGGCCCGCGTAAGCTCCGATTCCACCCCTCTCCAGAATGGAGCTACGGCCGGACAGAGCCACACCATGTGCTAGAAGTCGGCTGGGGTATCAGCACACTGGGAACAGGCCGGGGAGGTTCTCCCACCAGCACGAAAGAGGCGGGCAGGCGTGAGATACGCCGTGTGGAGGATATAGAGCTGCACCAGGCGTAATTTCGAAGATGTGGTTAAGGATTTGGGAGCCATAAGGGCATCCCGCCAATCTGCTTCTTCCAGAGGGCTCACCCAACCCTCTCATCGCTCTCTAAGGCAATCTAGGGAAGTGGGGCAGTTGTTAATCAGGGCTCGGTATATAAGGGACACCCCCCTCTCCCCAGGTTACCCAACATGACTTGAGCCTCCAGAGGACTAAACTCCGGAAGAGAGGTAGGTGTTGGGAGGTGTATGTGGAGGGCATGGCGGAGCTGCAGGTATTTATAGAAATGAGATCGCTGGAGGGCGTGTGTCTGCTGCAGGTCAGAGAAGGCACGTATATGGTCCCCTACCCACACATCTCCCAGTGTGGATATCCCCACCAGATCCCGGCGGAAACCCTCCAGGGAGGAGGTCTCCCCCAACCAGGTGCCACACCATAGGGGCGTCTGTCTAGTCAGCTTCCGGTCCCAGTGCACCACGCAGAGGGCGGCGCGCTGGCCATAAGGACCGATCTGGTGATGGAGGGCATTGAATGTGGCACCGGGGAGCCGTACAAGAAGCCCTGGAGCTGCGCAAAGTCCAGGACTGAAAGCTCCACCCAGTAGGCTGGGTTGAACCAGCCGCTCGCAAACCAATCATGAATCACAATGAGTTTGGTGGCTAGATAGTAGCTAGATAGTAGAAGTAAAGGTTGGTGACTTCCATACCACCATCAGTTCCTTGAACCAGCTATTCGAGAGGGGAATCTAAATATTCTGTAAAATATAAAGAAAGCGGGGAAGGATCATCATTTTGAAAAGGGCGCTCCGGTCCAATGGATTAAGGGGAAGGGATTGCCAATTCTTGAGATCGGTTTTCATCCGAGTGACTAGGGGGGCAACGTTGAGGTCCCACTCTAGCTCAGGCAGGAGGGTCACCCATACACCCAGGTACTTGAACGACTGCCTCCAGAGGGGGTTCACCGCCTGCCAGTCAAAGCATGTCCGCGAGGGGTGAAGGGGGACCAATGTGGATTTCGCCGAGTTAAGGCGGAGTCCCGAGACTGCTCGAAAGCAGAAAGGGCTCTCAGAGACCTGGGGCAAGAGTGCTATGGGTCGGCCAAATAAAGCAGAACATCGTCCACATAACGAGCAATTTTGTCCACCTGGCTCCGGTCCCATCGCCAGCCCTGGATGAGGGGGTCTTGCCGTATGAGCGCCGCCAGGGGCTCCATCGCCAACACGAAAAGGAGTGGCGAGAGGGGTCAGCCCTGGCAGGTGCCTCTCCGAATTGGAAACGGGGTGGAGTACGAGCCATTGATGAGCGCCTGGGCTCTGGGGCAGTTGAAAAGAACTTGGACCAGACGACGGAAGGGAAGGCCGAAACCCATCCTCTTCAGCACATCACTCAAGTAACCCCAATCCTCTGTATCGAAGGCCTTCTCAAAGTCCACAAGGAGAAGGGCCAGATATGGGGAGAGCCGATGCCGATGGGCCGGCGTGAGGTGAAGGCGACGGATACAGTGACTGGTACCCCTGGCCGGCAAGAACCCGCATTGGTCAGGGTGGACCAGATCCTGCAGGAGTGGCCGGAGTCTCTGAGCTAATGCAGTGGTGAAGATTTTAATCTCTGTGTTTATCAGGGAGATAGGGCGGTAATCGGAGCAGTCCAGGGAAGGCGGGTGTGTCTTCGGGATGACCACGATAGTCGCCACATCTGATTCAGAAGGGAAGGACCCGTCTTCGGCCACTTGACGGACAAGCTCAGTCAGGTGGGGGACCAGATCGTCGCGGAATGCAGAGTAATATTCCTGGGAAAAACCGTCAGGCCCTGGCGTCTTGCCGAAATGTAGGAGGGAAATGGACCCGCAAACCAATCATGAGTCACAATGAGTTTGGTGGCTAGATAGTAAAAGTAAAGGTTGGTGACTCCCATACCACCGTCAAAGAGAGGAACTCGGCAATGGGACAGGGACATTTGGGAACACTCACTCCCCCACAGAAACCAGATAAGTGTGCTATCCAGTTCCTTGAACCAGCTATTCGAGAGGGGAATCAAAATATTCTGTAAAATATAAAGAAAGCGGGAAAGGATCATCATTTTGAAAAGGGCGCTCCGGTCTAATGGATTAAGTGGAAGGGATTGCCAATTCTTGAGATCGGTTTTCATCCGGGTGACTAGGGGGGCAACGTTGAGGTCCCACTCTAGCTCAGCCAGGAGGGTCACCCATACACCCAGGTACTTGAACGACTACCTCCGGAGGGGATCACCGCCTGCCAGTCAAAGCATGTCCGCAAGGGGTGAAGGGGGACCAGTGTGGATTTCACCGGGTTAAGGCGGAGTCCTGAGACCTGCTCGAAAGCAGAAAGGGCTCTCAGAGACCTTGGGCCAGAGTGCTCCGGGTTGACCAAATAAAGCAGAACATCGTCCACATAAAGAGCAATTTTGTCCACCTGGCTCCGGTCCCATCGCCAGCCCTGGATGAGGGGGTCTTGCCGTATGAGCGCCGCCAGGGGCTCCATCGCCAACGCGAAAAGGAGTGGTGAGAGGGGGCAGCCCTGGCGGATGCCTCTCCGAATCGGGAACGGGGCGGAGTACGAGCCATTGACGAGCACCCGGGCTCTGGGGCAGTTGCAAAGAACTTGGACCAGATGGCGGAAGGGAAGTCCGAAACCCATCCTCTTCAGCACATCACTCAAGTAACCCCAATCCTCTGTATCGAAGGCCTTCTCAAAGTCCACAAGGAGAAGGGCCAGATATGGGGAGTGCCGATGCCGATGGGCCGGCGTGAGGTGAAGGCGACCGATACAGTGATGGGTACCCCTGGCCGGCATGAACCCGCATTGGTCAGGGTGGACCAGATCCTGCAGGAGTGGCCGGAGTCTCTGAGCTAATGCAGTGGCGAAGATTTTAATCTCGGTGTTTATCAGGGAGATAGGGCGGTAATCGGAGCAGTCCAGGGAAGGCGGTGTGTCTTCGGGATGACCACGGTAGTCTCCACATCTGATTCAGAGTGGAAGGACCCGTCTTCGGCCACTTGACGGAAAAGCTCCGTCAGGTGGGGTACCAGATCGTCCTGGGGAAAACCGCCAGGCCCTGGCGTCTCGCCGGAATGTAGCAGGGAAATGGCCCCGTGAATTTCTTCCAGAGTGAGAGGCCCGTCTAGGGTATCTGCCGTTTCCCCGGGAAGGCATGGAAGGCATGTTCCGGAGTCCGTCAGCAAGGCAGCAAGGGAGGCTCTGGGAGGGCGCCCGGTGTAGAGGACCTCATAATATTGCGCGAAGGTTTGCACAATGGCCAGAGCTGTCACATGGTGTGTCCCAGGGGCCGTTCGGATCTCAGGAATGATGCGGTGGGCTCTAGGGTAGGATACCAGATTGTGGAGCAGTTTGCCGTTCTTGTCGCCCCAGCCGTAGATGCGCGCCACAGAGGAGCGCCAGAGCATTTTGGCCGATTCCATGGAGAGCCGTCAAATCTCGTCCCGAACCAGTGCGAGCTGTCTAGAGGAGTCAGCATCGTCATCAGCCAGTTGAGCCTGTTCCAAGTGAACGGCTCTGGACTCCAGCTGCGCCAGGTGGGCGGTTTGGGCTGCGCGCTTGGCATGTACGAGGCCCTTGGCGACTCCGCGGAGGCCAGCCTTGCCCGCCTCCCAGAGCGTTCCCTGCGAGGGGACCGACCCTACATTGGCGGAGAAGTAATGTCGGAGCTCCTGGCCGAGGTAATCCACCAGGTCGGGATCCTGCAGAAACCACGCGTTTAGACGCCAGGTTGTCTTAGGGCCTGTGGACGGGGCCCATTGTGGATCAAGATGGGGGAGTGATCAGAGATTCCCCTGGGGAGAATCTCTGCCCCTGACACCAACTGGCAGTCCGTGGCCGGCATCAGCATCAAATCCACACGTGAGTGGGTATGGTGGGCGGCTGATGTGTGAGTGTACTGTTCCCTACAGGGGTTCCACACTCGCCACACATCGCAAAGACCCAACGCCGAGGTCCATCCCACCAAGCTCTTCACAGAGGCAAGCCGATGCGCCGAGGGAGGCCCGGACACATCCCTGCAGGGTTTGAGGACCAAGTTGAAGTCTCCCCCGACGACGATGAGGCCCTGGGGGAGAGAGGAAACTACCTGCGTGAGGCACCGGAGAGTGGGTGATAAAAGCACCGGAGGTACGTAGGTGCAGAGGAGATTCAAAGAGTTACCCTCAAGCAGGCCCGATAGGGCCACGTACGTTCCCTGGGTGTCAATCATGATGTCAGATACAGTGACGAGAAGCCCTCGCCGCAGAAGAATGGCCACCCCCGAGAGCCTCTGGTAAAGCCGGAGTGCCAGACACGGTCGAACCCGTGTCGGGCCAGGAATTGGGACTGGGTGCCCAAAAGATGCGTCTCCTGGAGGAGAAGGGCATCGGGCATGTGGTGGCGGGCTGCCCGCAGCATCGCAGTCCGTTTGATACAGTCGAGGAGACTGTTCACGTTCCAGGAAAGGATGTGGAGGGGTTTGTCATAGGCACGGGTCATGGAAATGGGGTCTGTCGTGTGGAACGTGGGCAAAGAGGAGCCCACCCCGTCAAGAGGGGGGACCCTGTTAGATCCTGGGCTTTGGGGCCTAGTGAAGGAAGACAGGGGTGTGTGCGACCTATGAAGAGGGTAGTAGGACATGTGATCACTCCTAAGAACAAAAACAAGGCAGCCCGTGGGCGGCCAACAACAGCCAAGTCCCGAGAGACAACGTTCTCTCAAGGAGGACTGGGATGTATGCGACAGCTGTAGATGAAAGCAGGACCTGTGACTACTCATGAGAACAAAACAGGGCGGCCCGTAGACCGTCAACAACAACCAAGGCTCGAGAGACAACGTTCTCTCCCCCCACCCTCACCCCCCACCCTATACTTCCGAACGGGAAGCATCTGTCGCCCTAAACCAAGTCCCTAATGCTTTGCAAGGAGGCGAACAGCTAAACTAAAACGGTTAGCAACCACGAGATCGGGACGTGGCTGAGTCGGACCCCCTCCATATGTTCGGATATAATGTTAACAGCAAATTAGAGGAAGGAAAATAGACAATTATATGCGGAACAAGGTGTCTGAGCTCAGGATTACAGCGTTAGAGATACCCCAACAAACCAGTTTGGCAAGCTCATAGTGAGTCTGTGCATGAAGTCCGAGGCGTAAGCATCAGAAGAGAGTTCCAGGATGGAGCCACGGGCTCCGGTGGCAGCGCCGATCAGGGCCCGGTGTCCACATCTGAACCTCGGATCACAGGGCTTCCGGATAGGTCCGAGTCCGACACTGCCCGCCTCAGAGTCTCACCAGGGCCAGGGACACTGCCCATGTCAATCAGGGAGGAGGCCAACTGAGGGGTAGCGGGCCCCCGCTCCTGGGTCTGGGACGGGGAGTGTTGGGGTTGTGACACCGGTGACTGGGAACCACCTCCCTAACGGGTGGCCCTCCTGCGGGATCCGGTCCTGCGTCTCCTGGGTCGCGACGCGGTCTGGCCCAGTCGCTCCGCGGCCCGCTGGGACGGCGGGGGAGAAGCCGTCGGCAGGAGGGGCCGTTCTTCCGTGAGCCAAGTCCAAGCAGCTTGAGGGGAGTCAAAGAAGAAGGTCTTATTCTGGAAAATCACCTTCAGTCTGGCCGGGAAGAGGAGTCCGTAGCGCAGGCCTAGTGCCCTTAGTTTTTGCTTGACTTCATCGTACGATCTGCGCTGCGACTGGACCTCCCTCGAGAAACACCATTATTTTGGAGGCTTGGTAGTGCAGCGGTCCCAGTTCTCTGGCCGCCCCCAGCATGGCGTCCCTGTCACGGAAGTTGAGGACACGGAGGATGATGGGACAGAGGGGGGGGGTGCCAGGAGGCGGTTTAGAGGCGAGGGAGCGATGAGCCCGCTCCACCGCGAACCAGGGAGATAGTTTGCCCTTGGGCATCCAGGAGCGGATCCAGATTTCCATGAAGGTGGCGGTGTTGGCCTTCTCTACTCCCTCCGGAAAGCCCAGGAGGTGCAGGTTGTTGCGGCGCGCCCTGTTTTCAGCATCCTCTGCTCGACGATGGAGTTCCGAGGTCTGTGAACGAAGACGGGCCATTTGCAACTTGAGGGTGTTGACGTCGTCCTCCATGGTAGAGAGTCGGGATTCAGCCTCCGTGATGCGCTCGTGGCCTTACGAAGTCTTGCCGAATTAGGGCCATGTCAATCCGGACTTCCCCTATCTTATTCTCCACGGATGCCTGGGACGCGTTGATCGCCTGTAAAATGGTCGAGAGGTCTCCTCCGGCCAGGTGTGGGCCGGCCGCCACCTCCCCACCGGGCCCCCGAGCTGATGTCGCAAACTGGTCCATCTTCGTTTGAATTGTGGAGCCGGAGGCCGGGGGGCTGCAGGGTTTGCCCATAGCCGCTGGCAATCAGCCGGCAGACGCAGGGAAGGAGCGGGTGGGAGTTGAAGCTGTGTTGTAACCACCCGATATAGTGGTCGAGCCTTACTCCAGCGCCCGGCTATTTCAAAGCAGAGTGCTCCAGATGGGGTGTCCGGGGGGGAGGAAGTAGCGTTCGAGGCACCAGGCATACCACCCGGGGTCAGACAGCACCCCGACAATCCACTCCAGGTGTGGCGTCACTCTGGGATGGGCCCCAGGCCTGGACGCTGCAGGACCAGGACGTCTCAGGGACGATGGCGGGTACAAGCTTCATCGCCGGCGTGTAACTCCAGGCCAGGCAGGGCCCCAGGGAATCCCCTCTGGAAAGACCACTCCGCTCCGGTCCCCTGCGGCGTCGCCGGGTTGCAAGGTGTACATTGGTGCGCCTCACACGGGAAGGACTGATCGAGGAGCCTCCATTCACGGTCTCCCGATGTCCGCGCCTCCACAAGGGGGGCGGCCCCGGGGCCCAGCCCAGGCCTGGGCCAGGGGGCGAAACGGGGTGGTCAGTGTGAGATGCAGGGTCCAAAAAGGAGCAGAGGGCCAGCCTCACCCCCGCGGCCACCCCAGCAAGTGTGGCACCTCCAGTCAGCAGGCGTAGGCTTTATAGGAGGATCCTCACCTCCGACTCACAGCAGCAGTGCCGCCTTCCCTCGGGCGGTGCAGGGGGGGGTCAGTCGCCGCCTCCCCGGATGCCGTCAGCCCCACACGGGGAGCCAGGGGGACAGAGGTATCGCCATGCAGTGGGAGCAGTGAGTCTCAGGGCCGCCCTTCTTAGACCCCCGGCAAGTCGCAATCCTCCGCAGGGGGCCCCGGAGTCCAATCAGGTGAGTGCTGAAGCAATATTTAAGGTTATAAAAGTAAAAAACTTAGAGACTACATCTTATGGACAGCATACTCTCCCATCAATTTTTTTACTGACCTTGGAAAAACTGCATTGCTATGGAAGAATTTTTCACTTACTCCCTTTATTCATCACACCCAGGTACACTTTGGAATTTGGATTGCTTAGTCAGGATTTAGTGTGCAAATCCTCAATTATTAAATATTACCTTGTGATGCACCGAAAACCGAATTCCTTAAAACCTATTTTACAAGCGATCTTTATGTCCCATAACAATCCTTGGGCATTTACCTTCCCACTGCAGATAAAGATTTGAAGATCAACATGGTTGTTGAAAATAAAATATAATCGGGCATATGCATCAACAATCGGTAATACACGTCGGTAATAGCGAAAAATAACGAATCGCTATTAAGGACATGCAAACCGCGATGCATCAAACAAATCGGTAAAATTTACCGATTCGGTAAAAATCGCTATTAAATAGCGAAAGTTCACCCGCTTGAGTAGCAAATACCGAGTTAGCTAATACCGATTCGGTATTAGTGAATCCGGTATTAGCGATTTCGGTAATAGCGAAAACGGGGAAATTACGCGACGCTTCGGATGCGGGCCGATGACATCACAACCAGGAAGTAGGACAGCCACGCTGCATTCTGTGTTCGGAGTTGCACTGAGGAGGAGGCAGAGCACAGGAACTGAGGGGCAAGAGTGAACCTGTAGCAAGCAGGACAAGGCAAGCAGGAGAAGATGGAGAAGGAGGCCCCCCAGCAGGGAAAGGACACACACCAAAAGCGCAAAAGGAAGTTTTCTGATCAGGAGCTGGAAATCCTCATCGAGTGTGTGACCAGCAATAATGATAGACTGTTTGGCAAATTGTCCCTGAAGGTGCCAGAGGCAGAAAAGCGCAAGATGTGGCTGCGCATCAAGGACAAGGTAAATGCCTGTGGAGTCACCCACCGCAGCATCGACGACCTAAAAAACCGGTGGTATGACCTAAGGAAGAGGGCCAAGGAGAAGATTGCACAGAGGGTCAAGGATGCTGATGGCACAGGAGGGGGCACATCCAACGTGACGCCAAACACTGTCCTGGAGGATCTAGTGGAGTCCACCATAGAACGGGAAGCTGTTGTGGTGGTCACACGTCTGGACACCTCTGGTGCTGCGGAAGGAGGACAAGGTAAGAAGCATGGCAGCGTAACAATGCAGCGTGTAGTAAGTCCCTGCCCAATCCCCCATGCCAGACCCAGTGCCCATGTAATGTTGCCCTAAACACATACCCTCACCAAAGTGTTGCACCATGGGAGTTGTAGTACATACATGAATGGGTGCATGCCAGAGCACAGAGATGAATACAGCAGCTAAGGGCCAATTGTCAGACAGAAAATTTTATTTATTGTGAGATGCCACTGCTATTTCCACATAATATACCATGATTATAACTATGCACTGTTTCACACACAGATGCATCCCCCTACGATTCAGACGACAGTGCCCTCCTCGTCATCTCTGAGACGCCAGTGTTGTCAGAAGCCGAGTGCTCACATAGAGCTGAAGACATGTCCTCCCCTTCACCACCACGGCGGTCGACACCTCCACCATCCCTGCAGTCCAAGGCACCACCACCACCACCAGCACCAACCTCGCAGTCCAAGACACCACCACCACCAACCTCGCAGTCCAAGACACCACCACCACCAACACAACCACCACCAGTGCGGGCCACTCCACAGAGCCGCAGAGCTGATGTTCCCTCCCTGCCCCTGATGGAATCTGATCACAGTTCAGCACCCCCAAATGTTCCACGCCAGGCTGCCGTCACTCCAACCAGCCAAACATCATCACGACAGCGCATCAGGCAGAGGGCTGTGACCCCGGCTCGTGGTGCTGCAAGACCAGTCGATCTGTCTGGAGGGTACGGAGTTGTGGAGACCCGGATGCTGCGTGTCCAGCGCCTGCAGGGGAGACACATGGGTGCCATGAAACTCTCCATGACCAAGCTATGCAACAAACTTAGCAAGATGACAGACGCTATGCGTGAGCACACCACTGCTGTAGCTGCCGGCAACAATGACATAAAGCTGTGCCTGCAAGAACTCACACGTGCCGTAGTGGCAGGCCAACAGAGTGAGCGGCGTCGCCACAGGCAGATCATGCTGGAAGTGACTTCTACCAACAAGGCCATCAATAAGCTCTGCAACAACACGGCTGTGCTGTCCCGCAGGTCCTTGTCCCTGCAAGTGGACCTAGGTCATTACTGTGGGGATGTGGCAAAGGCCCTTGAGAGGGTGACCACCGCAGTGGAGCAAATGCAGCCTGGGTCAGCCAGTGTCAGCATACTGGGGGCGGAAGAGGGTAGTGAGGCAGCCTCCAGTGTCAGCAGCGTCTCCCTATCGGACACCAGCGGGAGGAGGCGCAGTGGCCGCATTGCAACTGCCACAGACTCCCATCGAGTAGAAGCCGAGGAGTCACAGGACAAGAGACTGGGGGTACGCGGCAAACGCAAGTGAACATGTGACTAAGTTACACTGTCCTTGGTGACGTAACCACGGCCAGACTTAAGTGCCGCATGCATCACCCGTTCTGAGGACGTGCAATTTAAGTTTGACTTTAACTGCAGCAGCAGCATGTTTAGGTCGAGCAGACGTACTCTCAATGCGTGAACATTGAGAGTGTCTGCTACAGACCTAATGTTGCCCGTATTCGGGAGAGTGGACACGACTCAGACGCGCGCTTTTGCAGTCTCAGTTTTGACCGCGGGAGAGCGCGTCTGAGCCGCGCTTGCGCAGATCAACTCACAGCCCCTGCTCGCACACAGCCAGCCCCCACCCCTCTGCATGCACGCACACACACACAGGCGCGCGTGCGTGCGCGCACACACACACACACACACACACACGCACACGCTGCCCACCCTTCCCTCCCCCCTGCATACACACAGACACGCAAGCACGGAGCACCACTCACCCGGACTTCTACTCGTCCCGCTCCGGGGCTGCTCACTCCGACGTAATACGGGCACAGGGACACCGGCACTCCGCTCCTTGGCTTCCCGGGCGGACGCCGGCTGCACGCAGGGCTCTCCTCTCTGCACCGGAGCCATGCGCCAGCCACTGCAGCCTGCCTCCTGGGAAGCTCCGGTCGCAGGTCCGGCCCCGCCCCCGTCCCAACAAAGGTTGCCTGGCTTCCTGTTGAAGCCGGGCTGCGGCGGTGAGTTTGCTTGTTTGCTTTCTCCCAGAGACTGCAAGTAGGTAAAAAACGCAAAAACAGGTTCATTTACGTGTTTTCAATACACTTAGACCGCTGCGTTGACTTGAGCACATAATTCCGCAATTCTGACATAATTTGATCGAGTTCTCTGATGCGGTGTGCAAATACTGAACAATAAACTTCACGTCAGAAAAGTGTTTATTAAATGCTATTGCGCTAACTCCCGAAGCGGTCTTAAATCCTTTGTTGCACTGCCTAACTATAGTACACATTCTATTGTTGGCATGGAGAATGGCAGACTGAATAATGTCATGGTTAGAAACGCCCTTATTCGTGTTTAATTTGTGAACAAATTAAGTGCAGTGAATCATGCTTTTCTGGTTTCGGTGTGAAAGTGCTATTTCGGTTTCATTTCTGTTCTCCTAATGAATGCGGTGTTAACATCTAGAACATATAATTTCATGTGAGAAAAACGCTACCCCATCCCCCGATGAGGTCTGAAAATGCTTTGTTGCACTTCGTAAGTACAGTAAACATGCTCCTAGTGCACTGGGTAAGTACAGTAAACATGCTCCTTCCTATTGGTCTTAAGAATTCGGTTTTGAACTTTCCATTTTGGGTGCTTGCTTATTTTATATGCTAAAGGCTTCAGTGCTAACCCTCGTGAATGCTTTTTCCAAACTTCAGGTGTGAAAAGCGATTACCCCCGATGCAGTCTGAAAATGGGAGCTTGCTTTTTTTTCAAATGCTTCTGCGTTAATTCTCGATCCCTGGCCTTAATGCGTAGTGAAAATGCTTTTTTTAAAAAAAAAAACAATTAGATTTGGTTCCAGTGCTCCCGATGCAGTGTGCAAATACTGTACAATAAACTTCACCTCAGAAAAGCGGTTTGTAAATGCTACTGCGCTAACTCCCTATGCGGTCTTAAAATCCTTTGTTGCACTGCCTAACTATAGTAAACATTCTACTATTGGCATGGAGAAGGGCAAACTGAATAATGTCATGGTTAGAAACGCCCTATTAGTGTTTAATTTGTAAACAAATTAAATGCAGCAAATCATATTATTTTGCAGTTTTAAGGTGCAATTTTATTTCCATCTTCTAACAAACAGCATGAAATCTGTGTAAACAAGAAGCGGGTGTGGGTTTGAAAAGAAAATGCTAACATCCTATCTTGGAACCCACATTGCTGTGTCTTATTTTGCTTATAATTCCCCATCTACATTTGTACGTGCGCACAAAGCACACTTAATCACCAATTGCAGTTTTTAAACATTTTGGCACGTTTTTATTTTAAAATTACAAACGGGACCCCAGCTCTCCCCTCCCCTCTTCCCTCTCTCCTTACTCTCCCCTCTCGCCTCACTATCCCCTCCCCCTCTATCTTCACTCCCCCTCTCCCCTCCTCTCTCCACTCCCTCTATACTCACTCTCCCCTCTCTCCTCGCTCTTCCCTCCAACTCTCCTCTCCTCCATCTCCCCTCTTTTCACTCTCCCCTCCCCTCTCTCCAATCCCTCTCTCCCCTCCTTCTCTTTCACCTCTCTCCTCACTCTCCTCTCTACCCTCCATCTCCCCTCTCCTCACTCTACCCTCTCCTCACTCAACCCTCTCCTCACTCTCCCCTCTACTCACTCTCCTCTCTCCCTCCCTTATTCTCTCACCTCTCTTCTCCTACCTCTAACCTCTTACCTCTATTTAAAATACCATTTTATGTTTCTGCTTCTCGCACTGCCAGTAAGCAGTGGGGCGGCGCTCCTCCGTCCTAATGGAGGAGCCGCCCCAAGACCATTAAGCCTCCGTTTTTGGTCGCACACACACTCCTAACCTTCCAGGAGGCGCAGACAGGTCACCCTTTATGGCCGACCCTTCACTGTTGCCATTGCACAAGTAGCCCCTCCCTCAGTGGCGTATCAAAGTTCACTTGGGCAGCGTCGCACCCCGTGAGTTAGGGGCCCAAATGCAAGCTCGGAAGTTGGGCCCAAGTTATCTGGTTTGTATTATAAATCAGCCTCTGATTAACGTGAAGTGGGTCCCACACACCTCTGTGCCCCGGTGCCACTGCACCTGCTGCGGTATTGCTTGTTACCCCCTCCCACATGGAGAAATAGTCTCTTCCGACCCATAGTTGGGTAGCGACAGAGACGTCATTGGGGAGCATTGGGCCCCGCGCGCTCCCGGGTCCCGCGCGCTGCCTGCTGCACTAATGCTAGTAGCCACGCCCCCGTGCTCCCTGTCGCGTGCACTGTTGCCAGTGTGCAGCCACAGCAACGACTGAGAAGAAAGTCATGAGGGGGTGTGGTTGAACCACAACCAAGGATCCCCAGCCAGCGCTTAGAGGCCCGGGGGAGCTATGATACGCACACAACTAATTCACACAGTAAGTGACGCACATACGGCAGCGCAACACATGGACCATTGACACCCGGGAGGGCGCAGGTGAAGAAGGCGCGAGGCACCCTCCCCCGAGCCCCAGCTGGCAGCTGCTTCCAACCAGCCGAGGCGGCAGCGCGCCAAGAAGACGGCGTTCGAGGGACTCGAGGAGCGGTTCCCTCAGGTGACGTGTGTGCCTCAAAAACATATTTGCACGTCGAACGGAGACAAGTGCGTTGGGCCAAAAAACACCACCCACACCCCCCTTTGTAGAATTGCCCAGGCCTAGTTTCGGAAGCATCTTTTTGTGACTAGAACATGGGACAGGAACAGTGTCTCTTCCTGACCATTAGCAGATCTGCGACATTGCATGTCTCCAGGGCACAGCCATTTTCTGGCTGTGTTTAACTGGAAAGGCTGGCCGGCATGGCATGGTTGTGTGGAATGAGTTTGTTGTGTGGATAGGGTTTTCATTTCCATGGTTAGCTGTGGTTGTGATTAAGCGACTCTGTATGTAGGGATGTTAGTTAATATGTGTGAGATGGTGTGGGTGTAGAAGGTTGCGTTTTAGTAGTACTGGGTAATCTATGTATGAGTATTGGGGAGGTACGATGAGTGTGTGGATTTCCTTTGTTTGATTTATGGGTGTGTACGTGAATAACACAGATTGGATGTAATTTAAGTAGGATGTGTGAGTGTGGTCTGGGTCTCTGGGTGACTGTGGGTATTTGTATGTGTGTTTGCATGCATGTCATTTTCGGCGAGAGTGAATGGGGTGTGTGCGGAAGGAGTCGCTAGGGGTGAGATGGCTTTGGATTGGTGGGTATTTTGGCGAGAGAGTAAGGTGGGTGTAGGTGTTTCCAAACAGAGTGGCTATAGCTTATGAGACATACATTACACAACTCTCAAACTGTGAGCTTTTAGCCTGAAAAGTGTATGCCTTTATTTCTGAGACTATTAAATTACAAAAATAATTGCAAAAAGGGTAGTACAACATTGTACACCAAATACTGAGTATTCTTGACTTATCACAACAATAGCGCAAGTGTATATTAATTTCACTATGAGCAAATGACTAGGTTTCAGGATGTTACGCTAGCTATTTGTGTTTGAGATAAAACTAGTGCATTCAAATAATACGTATTAGTAATAGCCAACTACTCTACCTAGTGCAGGCATTTGCATGTCTATTAAAAAGACACTTTCCAAAGCTCAGAATCCTCACATCCCCTCTGAAAAATGATAAATCTTGTCAAGATGATGCTTCAAGTGACTCCATAAGTTAAAGCACCTTAGATCCACCTCCTTACTCTCTCGGACACAGGGACCTCCAGATCCCCATTCTCAATTCAGGGATGGTTGTTTTCAACAGAAAGGATGGGGACCATTTTTGTAACATTAAAAGCAAATGGGCACTTTGGTCCGCGTACCCCGAGCCTACTTCGACCTCTGTTTATATGCAGATGTCCTTTCAGGCGAGTTGAGTGGCAGGGAGGAGGCCAAAATTCAGAGCCCCGATCCCCCGGCCCACTGGGGTCTCAGAGTAATGACGCAGCAGAAAAGAGCAAAATCCATAAATAGTGTCAGCAAGATGGCCCAGAGAAGAGAGTGCTATATAGGGTCGTTTACAAATGGACAAACAGGGCTTCCTCACTTCCTCAGAGAGATGCCATGAAGAAGGTGTTGAGAAATGCGCTCTCTTGTTTTTTTTTCTTCAAATGGCCATCACTACTACTAGTGCAGCAGGTGCTTTGGCACTGGGCAATGATGTGGGGGCCACCACCCCCATTATGGATGTGATACTAGCACAAAGGGGGATGGAAGGGGGACATTTTCTTTGTTAGGACTGGGGCCAAGATCACCCTTGCTGTTCAGGGAACAGGTCATGAGCAGGGCAACTGGAATTATGCAGTAGGGGAGGGCCAATTTTTGCAGCAGCGTTGACTAAATTATGCGCAAGGAAAGATAAATTATGCAGCGTAATGTGGCACAGTTTGTGGTAGCATTATTTCATTATTTTTTCATTTTTACCCTTGTTAACACTGTCTGGGTATAGGTTACACCTCATTAGTACCATGTTAATACCCAAGGTGAACAGTTACCTTTGGCAAAGGACCTTCCACTGTGTGGCAACAAGCGTCGCTGCATTTTTAGTAACTTTTGAAGCGTTTGCGCTAGAAACACATTTATTTTTGTTAAAATCTGCAGATAATGGATTATGCAACGATTGTTATGCAAAAACACCACAGCTGCGCAATCACATAATTCCATTGGCCCTGGTCATAAGCAACAAAGGGGCACGATGTGGGTATTTATTCCCTTTTTTTTTAACAAAGTGGCAGACAGTTTGCTTTGGGCCTCAGGCATAGGAATGATAACCCAATTGAGTGGACAGAGGAGTAGGTATCATTGGGCCCAGGAGTTTGAGGGCTCAACTAAACCCTTATTAGGGCTGTTGTGCTATTATTCCTTGCTTGTATTAGTGCCAGTGGCGGCCGCCACAAATAAAGTTTGGTGGTGCAGGAGGGGTCACGCGAGGGAGGGGTTAAAATAATTGATTAAAAAGTGCCGCCGGCCGCCTCCAGCATCGCATCGTGTCGACTGCCTCTCCTCTTCTTGGGTCCCACAGCCCCTAGGATGTACTCCCATCCAATACTCGTAATGCAGAGCAGCGCAGAGATTGGTCTGAGTGGGCTGAAAAGATGCCCTGCTCAGACTAGAAAGTCTGTGGGGTTTGTCCAGCCCGGCAGCTCAATGCAGCTGGGCTGGAGGAAATCTAAGTCTGCATATGTGTTTTGGTCGGTCTGAGACGGCCGGCCAAACACACATGAGCACTTAGGGAGTGGAGTGCACGTGGCACTCCTCCTCCCCCTTCCATGCCTAGGCCCCGCCCCTTTCTACAGCGCTGGCTATGAGCTGGCAAATTCAAAATAAAACAATGCAAGAACATCCTTTTATTTTACATTTGCTAGCTCTGAGCCAGGCAGTGGGGCGACGCTCCTTCCGCCATTGCGGAGGACCTGCCGCTGATTAGGGCTAAATGCACCATTGCTGTGCCAGTGTTGCTTTGGCCATCGGACCAATGGCCCAAGAGCTGGTAACACTGAAGGAGAGGAGGCACCTTAGCCTGGGCCGCGGAACAGTGGCAGAAAGGAGGGCGGGTGGTTTAACAAGGAGCAGAGTAGAATGCCCGCTTCGGAAGGCAATAACTCTCATTATTGAGGCAGATGCAGTGGCACCAGGACCAAGGAGTGTGAAGGGCCCTCTGCACCGTTATGACTATGTTACTTTACAATAGAGGCCTGCAGGAGAGCACTAGTGCTGAGGGCACCCATGCTGCTAACAGCCAGGCAACATGTGGGAGCTATTTTTTTCTGAAAGGGACAGAAAGTCTGTATCAAAATTAGAGTGATGGCCAGGCTTGGTGGGGGAAGAGATGAACGAGGAATAGGGGATAGTCTGCTACTCAGGGCTGCAGCCATCATTAGTGTAGAAGGTCCAGTTGCATGCCGGCCAAGGAGTGTGAGGGGCTCACAAGACCCCGATTAATGGGAGTAGAGTTTTTTTATATGCTTCAGTTTTTTCTGTATTTGCTGTTTTAAAAGTCTCCCATTTATTGGGAATTATGAGATACTAAAAAAGTCCCCCTGAAATGATCTCATAATCCCCATCCCCATCGCTCAGGCCTGCACCTCCTACTCCCCATTCTTGACATAACATTTTGGAAAGGGGCCAGTCTTCAAAACATGTTCGGTAGGGGGCTCGAAGCAAAAAGGTTTGAAGACCTCGGCCAGAAGCCAGGTGACTGTGTCACAGGACGCTCTGCCATTGTTTAGCTTCCTTTTCAGATAATTAGTGTAGCAGACACAACTACATTTTTTTTAAGAGGGCAGCTTCTGTTTGTGATTTAAGATGTGTACATGCAGCCTTTTTCAAGTTTTTGAGAACCCCTTAGGAGTATTTCATGTTTATGCCGACCATAGCAAACTTTCACCGTGCACTTTCTTCCCTTTTAGACATGGCTGGATTTTGTATACATTTCCATAACTTTTGACTTAATATCTTGAACTAATATGATTGACACTATGTTAACGAGAAGCCATGGAAATACTACAGTTATATATAAAGACAGCAAATATGAAAAAACATATCCTCTACAAATTAATTGCCTCATTAACAATAATTCAATTGTGTGATCCGTTCTGGCTTTTATATTAAGTTGTGAGGATCAGGATTTTGCTGACAAAAGAGTACTCCAAACAGCCATAGGAGTGTCATGGCGAGCTAGACTTGATTACCACATACAGTGATATTTTTTATTTGATTGAGAAAGAGAAGGTGGGACCGGGAGCCAATCTTTAAACAGGTCCTGCACACGTGGCTCCAGGGAGAACGTATTAAACAAGTGGAGTGGTGGCTCCAGGGAGAACGTATTAAACACGTGGAGTGGTGGCTCCAGGGAGAACGTATTAAACATATGGAGTGCAGTTCCGAGAGAGGGGATGAAAGGGGAAGGGGAAAAGACCAATCTTTTGTCATGTTGCCCTCACACACCCAGAAAGGTGTCATGTTTCATCATTGGGCCTTGCTCCTCGTCGAGCCGGCGCTGCAATGCACGACGGGCTCACCGTTTCCGACGCTCTTTGTCGGAGATCTTTTTAGGAAGCCGTTGGGTGCGTGCGGGTGTAGGGGCAGTGGGAGGTTGTGCTCATGTGAGTGGTGATTTAAAATAGGTCAGGGTCTGTCCTATACTCAATAACTTTAATGGCTAAGGTAGATCCTTCCTAATTAAAAAATAAAGTTGACGCCCAATGGGAAAATAATGTCATCAGAAAATGGTTCTGATGACATGGTTTGGACAGCCTGGATTTGGTCCATAGAATGCTAGAATATGTTCCACTACAATGCTAGTAGAAGGTGAGCCGTAACTCCAGCTTCAGCCATCAGAGGTGAAGGTGGCAAGCATATGGCATTGAGACACTGTGAGTGTATGCTGCTCTGTATGTGAGACTGTGGGTGTATGTTGCTCTGCATGTGAGGCTGTGAGTGTATGTTGCTCTGCATGTGAGACTGAGTGTATGTTGCTCTGCATGTGAGACTGAGTGTATGTTTCTCTGCATGTGAGGCTGTGAGTGTATGTTGCTCTGTATGTGAGACTGTGAGTGTATGTTGCTCTGCATGTGAGTCTGTGAGTGTATGTTTCTCTGTATGTGAGGCTGTGAGTGTACGTTGCCCTGCATGTGAGACTGTAAGTGTATGTTGCTCTGCATGTGAGACTGAGTGTATGTTTCTCTGCATGTGAGGCTGTGAGTGTATGTTGCTCTGTATGTGAGACTGTGAGTGTATGTTGCTCTGCATGTGAGACTGAGTGTATGTTGCTCTGCATGTGAGTCTGTGAGTGTATGTTTCTCTGTATGTGAGGCTGTGAGTGTACGTTGCCCTGCATGTGAGACTGTAAGTGTATGTTGCTCTGCATGTGAGACTGAGTGTATGTTGCTCTGCATGTGAGGCTGTGAGTGATTCAGTTATTAAGTTGGCGGAAGCTCAGCACAGAGGGGAAATGTGGCTTGTGACGGCTACCAATAGCTGACAAGTGGGACAGAGTGGTCCTCAAACACTCTTGAAACCTCAAAAACGATGATAGACCCCTCGAGGAGCTGGTACGTGGATGTCCCAGAAGTGACTCAGGTTAAACACGCTGCATGTATTGAGTACTGGGAGTACTCAAGACATTAGACATGCACCCACCCTAACAAGTAGGCACAGCCTTGTTAAGGTTTAATGGGGTAGACTCCCCACCACTATCCCCACCTAAACTTCTGAAAGTGTGCCCTAACTCTTGACTCACGGCCATTATTTCAGTTGGCATATGGTTAGAGCTGCAGGGTCCCATGGGGAATGGGGTTGGTAAGAGACAATATTTGTTCCTGTTATTAGAATAGAGGTATGAATGTTTATGTTGACATCTGTATATAATGTGCCCAGTACCGCTAGACGTCAACGATTGAAAAATTGTCTCATCTTGCACTATGTCGTACTCAAATGTATGTTTATGAAATTTGCTATACGTTTTTGTTGTAATCACATTTCTGGAAGATGCGCTACCAGTGTAACCAAAATTAATAATAAGTGGTTTTTTTTTAAGTTGGTGAGTAAGAAGTTGATGTAATTGCTACTTGTACACGTGTTTTTTGTTCTGTGTAGTTATCTTATTTTAATAAAAGCGTGTCATATGAATGGGCTGATGGTAGGTTTTGGGTATGCTGACGGTAAATCACCTTGCGTTATTAATTAGTTAATATATAACATGTATGACTATGGCTTGTATTGTACGCAAGGGTCATTAATGCCCATTAGAGCTTAACAATGACTGGAACCATTGTTACTCACTGCCAGGGGCCGTTACTGGACACGATATTAAAGTTCCTTAGTCGATGTGTCTATTTCTGCTTATTAGTGGCCAAGATTTCTTACATACTTAGCCCGTTGATTCCGACTACAAGATGCTGTTAATGGTTATTTCTACCTGGGGACCTAAAAGCTTCTTATTAGTTGAAGCAATTCAGGTTTATGTATGCTCGGTGCAATTATTGATGTTCATTACTGTCAGGGCCCATTAAGGCTCATTACTCCCTGAGGATATTCTACACAATATTGAGATTTTAATATTGTCTTGCAAATATATTGCGTGCAGGATATGGACCACCGATATATCATCAAGTTAAAGACATGTAATTTAGCATTCTTAAGTGCACATCTATTATATTTTAATTTTTTTCCCTCACCCTCGGTACTCCAGACAATTAGTTAATTATATTTATTAGCAGCATTTCCCAACACTGACGCGTTTTGGCTTCCGTAAGCCTTTCTCAAACACACTCACACACACATTGTCCAAGTACGTAGATGTGCAGGTAAGAATAGTAACACTACGTTTACCTTTATATACTTACCTAGATAGTATATTGATAGTCGAATTCCTGCATTTGACATTGTTGCAGGATACTTTGTGACTCGATATTGTGGCATCCTTGGAGCCATAAAAGTTAATTCCTGGCAAAGAATATTCTTCTTAATTGGGCCTCTTTCCATAGCCCCTATGGGATTTGGTTCTGAAACAAAAAATAAAAAAAATAATTCACTGAAAAAAAAAGCTTCGGTTAATGTTGAAGGTTAGTCACTGGCTACAACACAAAAACTCAAAAGATGTGAAGTAGATTTGTTAAGATACCAGCTCAACCTTAACTACCAGCCGCCATCAAATGTGAAAGGTGGAGTAATACGTGACACAGTTTTGAAGTTATGGCTTTGCTTGGGACATATTGTCCTCTGTAACCCAGTGGTTGATGTCCGCTAAACAAAGTATGGGAACTGTGATCCTGAGTGCAGTGGGGCGGGTCAGTGGGTGTGGAAGCGGGGTCGAAGGCATGGCTCAAAGAACAATATGTATATTCTGTAACTATTTTCTTAGCCTTTCAGGTAAAACATATCAAATAATAAACATGAGGAATCTCCCATTGCAACCACCGCATTGGACAGCGTACAGGACTCAAGCCGAGAAGCCATCACGGGCTGTCTGGCACCCAAAGGCTCAGAGCTGCACCCTGACCCCGCCACCCCCAGTCAACCTTGAGGAGGAGCTGCCTGAAGAAATACAACTGCTGTGTGAACCTGGCCCACAGCCAGGACCTACACAACTAGCATCCCTTAAATCTCGGTCTGGAGGCCGCATCAGGTGGGCGGACCACCTGCCGAACAGTCCTGCCATGGTGCTCCCTCACCATGACTTTAGCACTGAGTGGACCTGCCTCCGCAGTCCCGGGTCACTGGAGATGTTTTTGAGAGCACCAGCACGAGGAGTCCCAGCCAGCAAAAGCCGACTACAACATGAGCAGGTAGCAAGGCCTAACGTGAAAGACTAATGCAGTTGCACAGACGGAGTGCTTCAGTGGGAACAGTGAATGTTGCTTAAATAATTTCTTTAATTTGTGTACAAACAGTTGAACTGAACTGCAAATTGCTTCGAGTGAATGGAGACCTAGTGAACTGCACCTGTACCTGATCTGTGCCTTCAACTAGAAACAAGTTGCTATAGACACTATACCAACCGCTAGAACAGAGAGTGGGTTCCATAGCTGGTGTGTCACTTTACTAGGCATCGTAGTTGCAATGGCAGTCTTGTTCTGAGCTCCATTGTGTTGTGTTGTGTAAGGCGTTACTGTGATAATTAAGTTCTTTTTAGTAAGGTAACTGCTAGTCTGGACTAAGGGCTAGATGTAGGTAATTATATTTTACCACTTCTTAAATACCGAATTTTACTGATACGGTATTTAAGAAGTGGTAAAATAGAGGGGGGGGGATGTAGGTATTACAGAATCGGTAAATACAGAATTGTTAAGATTCGGTATTTACCGATTCTGTAAATACCGATTCGGTAATGCCCATTGATTCCTATGGGCATTGAAGCCCATTGGAATCAATGGGCATTACCGAATCGGTATTTATCGATTCGGTAAATACCGATTCCAGCAAGGGTGCAGGGGGTGTCACTTTGACACCCTCTGGCACCCCAAATACAGGCATGTGTGCCATGTGGCACACAGACATGCCCTAAGGGCATGTCTGTCTGTCACATGGCATAGGTGTGTGTGCATGCACACATGTGCATGCACACCTGGATTCGGTATTTTACCACCCAATTGGATTGGGTGGTAAAATACCGAATCTGAAAGGCCTTTGGGACTCAGAAGAGTCCCACCTACATCTAGGAATTACCGAATCGGTAAAAATACCGATTCGGTAAATTTACCGATTCGGTAAAATTGGCCCCCTACATCCCAAAAACCCATTTACCGGTCGGTAACGGCCGAATTCGGTCGTTACCGGCCGGTAAATGGCCACCTACATCTGGCCCATAGTGACTATTGTGTCTGTGGGTTGACTGTTAAGTTGTGAACCCTTTGGCTGCTTGCTATTGCTCTGCTGAGAGTCAAGTGCGGGAAGTATTGTACTTCATCCAGTGTGCAGAGCCATTGTAGGACGGAGCCCAGGATACCAGTGGCGAATGACTAGGACCAGGAGAGATTTTAATTATGCAGGTGTAATTTGCATAATCTCAGAAATCTCATGTTATACTTGCTACATGAAATACGACCATTAAGCCACCTGTGTAAGTATGTCAAGTTTGCTGCAAAATTATAGTGCAAGATGCGAGAACAGTGCACACAACCTGTGTGCAACAGGCGTTGTTCGCAGCCGTTCTTTTTTCACACTTTTTTTTGTGTGAAATGCGTCCTTGTGTCTAAAAAGCACAAGAGGACGCATTTCATGCTAAAATATAGCACTAAATGCAAAATTTGCATTTTGCCATGTGCTTAATTTTACAGAGATGAATATTTTTCCAGAAATGTGTATTTACATAAAAGCAAATGGTGCACATTTTACACCCCCGTACAAACGACCTCAGCCGCAATGGCCGGATCCAGTAGCCCCTCTCTGCTGCATGCCCCCACTGCGCTGCCAATGAGGTCTGACACGGTCAGTGGGTAGAGTCTCTGCTACTCATGCTATGAATGAACTGAGGCTGCTAGTGATAATTCATCTGTATGCACATTTACTAAAGAAGGTCTTATCAAGCTAAAAGAACCTTTATGTGGGAAGGTTTTGCCATAATGTTAACTGGAGGTGATTTTAAATTAAAGATGGACCTCAAAGATTTTTAAAATGTCAGAATCTTGACTAAAGGACTTCAGCAATGCTCAAGGGGATCTCCCCCTGGAAATGACTGAGGCATTGCAAAGCATTTGTAGCATCTTCAATCAAAAAAACAACTGGTCCCTCTTTATGGCCGGTGTACAGGCTTCTTCCCAATAGAGGCATTTAAACATTGAAATGGAAGGTATACCAAATTATGACATTTTGGTATCGCATGATCGTTTTGGCCAATGTATCAACTTCGAGATACCAATGAGAGGAAAAATGTTGCTCCCTCCCATCTTCATATCTTCCTTACTCGTTCATTTTAATATGTTTTTACGGTGACTGTGGCGTACCAATAAAGATTAAGAACTCAGTACTTCGAGTACGTTGAGACAATTTCAACATGAGAAGGAGTTGAGTGATCTTGACGCTCTGAAGTGGTACAACTGCCTGTGCTCAATTACTTACCCTTCTCTTGTGAGAGCAAGAAAGGGAAACCGGGGTGGGGGGGAGGGAGGATGGTCTGATGCTGACTATCTTAATCTTAAAAAGTAATTGGTGAAAGGTCTGTATACATTAAAAAGATTGGAATTGCTGCCCTAAAAAATTAAAAACTAAAGTACAGATAAATTAAGAAAAAAAAGATTATGTAATACTCTAAACATTTGGAGATGGGTGAGTTTTTTGGCTTAATAAATAATTGTTAAACAATACATATTAACCAATTATATAACATTTCCACGTGTAGTTTGGCTCAGCTAGCTATCCAATATATATGCGGGGCCCAAAGACTGTAGAGCTGAATACTCTTACTTGCTGGAAAAGTAGCTGCTAATGAGCAGATAAGTGATAAATGTGAAAACAAATGTAATAAATTATTAACCTGAATCATACAGCAGGGACAGGTAATGCCCCAGTGGTGAACCTAGAGGGGATTACATCCTGAGCGGGGAGGTCCTGGCTATATCCTTTTTACGTTGGGTAATAAAGAATGGAATTACTCCAACTACTTGTTTAGGAGCACACTAGTCTTCGCAACTGAAAGAAAAAAATAATAAACACACGTTTGTAACACCCTGTCTATGCACATTGTCTCCCTGTTCAAACCCTCACAGCAATTTGAAGGGGAAGAATCAACGACCCACATTTGGGGTTGCAGTTCCATGAGGTCATCACCCTCCTGGCTGGTACGAGTACAGATGGCCGAGCGAGGGTAATTAAGGTTGAATTATATGTGTTTGGGATGAGGCAGGACACGCTCTACAGACAGGGTGTTACAAACGTGTGTTTATTATTTTTTTCTTTCAGTTGCGAAGACTAGTTTGTCCTTATGCAGTGGCTTTAATATGTATGATGCCCTGAAGAAATTGCCAAAAAATCGATGGCAATGAAACATGTCGGCAAGTAAAGTGGTGTTGGTTGGATAGTTAGTAACCCACTCACTTTTTTTAGGTCTCACACCCAACACAAGAGACAGAATAAAATTGCATATCTGTGTTGCTGTGTGTGTTTTATATGTTGGTTTGACACTTTATTGGTCGTTTTGTGGTCTTCTTTCACTGCATACTTTCACAAAATACTTTCCTTTTTTTGTGTTTTTTGGACACAATTTTCTTTTCCGAGCTTGATGGTCCCAATGATGAGAACAGGGCTATCCTGGTGAGTACCTGCCAGGTTCCCATTGGTGGTGCACCCATGAGGTGCCATCTCGCTCCCACAGCCTTTTTTCATTTTGCTTGTGGTACAGTTCTGAAACTAAGGTGTGTGTTTGTTTTTGTCTCGCAATCTGAATTTTATTGCTACCATAAGGGAATGGGCGATTATTAAATGAGGCACTTTTTCAAGGTTATACCGACTACCACAATAATTAACGAAAGGGGAGTAAGTTTGTAATATTCATGCAACATATGGTATACCTAAAAAGAATTATAAGAATTTCCAAGTGCCTACAAAGTTTAGGTCATTGTGGGATTGATTGCAGGCTGTCTGCAGCCTGCTCTGAGCCCCTCTGCTGACTGAAGAGAAACAAACTTACATTGGTCCTCTTCAGTCAGAGCCCGGCCCAAAAAAAGGATGGGGGCCCCAGAGAGAGCATTCCCCACAGGGCTCTGCTCCTCTGGGAAGAGACAAGGACAAGGGTGGAGTTTGGGCCCCAGAGACAGCATTCCCCAGGGCAATGCTCATATGAGAAGAGATGAGGCAGCAAAATGGTGCCCTCAGGTAAGCACTCTTGTTAGAACGCACCATGTGGGCGTCCGCAGGGGGGGGGGGGGGGGGCAAGTGGGGAAGTTGCCCCCTACCCCCGGATCCCCAGTGCGTCTGGTGTGGGCCCAGTCAGGGCCGGCCCTAGTCCATCATGCTATTGAATGGCGCCATTGTTCCAGGTGGCAGCACCCTCCATTGGGTGGGAAGGGTGGAAGGGGGTGGCCGAGAAGGGTGCAAGGCAGAGGGGAGAAGGGTACAAGGCGGAGGGGAGAAGGGTGCAAGGCGGAGAGGAGAAGGGTGCAAGGTGGAGGGCAGGGTGCAAGGCAGAGGGGAGAAGGGTGCAAGGTGGAGGGCAGGGTGCAGGGCAGAGGGGAGAAGGGTGCAAGGCAGAGAGGTGAAGGGTGCAAGGTAGAGAAGGATGCATGGTAGAGAGGAGAAGGGTGCAAGGCAGAGGGGAGAAGGGTGCAAGGTAGAGAAGGGTACAAGGTAGAGGGGGAGAAGGGTGCATGGTAGAGAGGAGAAGGGTGCAAGGCAGAGAGGAGAAGGGTGCAAGGTGGAGGGGAGAAGGGTGCAAGGTAGAGGGGAGAAGGGTGCAAGGCAGAGGAGAAGGGTGCAAGGCAGAGGGGAGAAGGGTGCAAGGTGGAGGGGAGAAGGGTGCAAGGCAGAGAGGAGAAGGGTGCAAGGTGGAGGGGAGAAGGGTGCAAGACAGAGGGGAGAAGAGTGCAAGGTAGAGAAGGGTGCAAGGCGGAGGGGGAGAAGGGTGCAAGGCAAAGGGAAAAAGGGTGCAAGGAAGAGGGGAGAAGGGTGCAAGGCAGAGAGGAGAAGGGCGCAAGGCAGAGAGGAGAAGGGTGCAAGGTAGATAAGGGTGCAAGGCGGAGGTTGCAAGGCAGAGGGGAGAAGGGTGCAATGGGGAGGGGGAGAAGGGTGCAAGGCAGAGGGGAGAAGGGGGCAAGGCAGAGGGGAGAAGGGTACAAGGCGGAGGGGGACAAGGGTGCAAGGCAGAGGGGAGAAGGGTAGGGTGCAAGGCAGAGAGAAGGGTGCATAGCAGAGAGGAGAAGAGTGCAAGGTAGAAAAGGGTGCAAGGCGGAGGGGAGAAGTGTGCAACGGGGAGGGGGAGAAGTGTGCAAGGCAGAGGGGAGAAGGGTGCAAGGCGGAGGGGGAGAATGGTGCATGGTAGAGAGGAAAAGGGTGCAAGGCAGAGAGGAGAAGGGTGCAAGGCAGAGAGGAGAAGGGTGAAAGGCAGAGGGGAAAAGGGTGCAAGGCAGAGAGGAGAAGGGTGCAAGGCAGAGGGGAGAAGGGTGCAAGGCAGAGGGGAGAAGAGTGCAAGGCAGAGAGGAGAAGGGTGCAAGGCAGAGTGAAGAAGGGTGCAAGGCAGAGGGGAGACGGGTGCAAGGCAGGGGGAGAAGGGTGCAAGGCAGAGGGGAGAAGGGTGCAAGGCAGAGGGGAGAAGGGTGAAAGGTAGAGGGGAGAAGGGTGAAAGGTAGAGGGGAGAAGGGTGCAAGGTGGAGAGGAAAGGGTGCAAGGCGGAGGGGAGAAGGGTGCAAGGCAGAGGGGAGAAGGGTGCAAGGCAGAGAGGAGAAGGGTGAAAGGCAGAGCGAAGAAGGGTGCAAGGCAGGGAGGAGAAGGGTGCAAGGCAGGGAGGAGAAGGGTGCAAGGCAGAGGGGAGAAGGGTGCAAGGCAGAGGGGAGAAGGGTGCAATGCAGAGGGTAGAATGGTGCAATGCAGAGGGGAGAAGGGTGCAAGGCAGAGGGGAGAATGGTGCAAGGCAGAGGGGAGAATGGCGCAAGGTAGAAAGGGGTGCAAGGCAGAGAGGAGAAAGGTGCAAGGCAGAGGGGAGAAGGGTGCAAGGCAGAGCGAAGAAGGGTGCAAAGCAGGGAGGAGAAGGGTGCAAGGCAGGGAAGAGAAGGGTGCAAGGCAGAGAAGGGTGCAAGATAGAGAAGGGTGCAAGGCGGAGGGGGAGAAGGGTGCAAGGCAGAGGGGAGAAGGGTGCAAGGCAGAGGGGAGAAGGGTGCAAGGCAAAGAGGAGAAGGGTGCAAGGCAAAGAGGAGAAGGGTGCAAGGCAGAGGGGAGAAGGGTGCAAGGCAGAGAGGAGAAGGGTGCAAGGCAGAGGGGAGAAGGGTGCAAGGCAGAGAGGACAAGGGTGCAAGGCAGAGAGGACAAGGGTGCAAGGCAGAGAGGACAAGGGTGAAAGGCAGAGGGGAGAAGGGTGCAAGGCAGAGAGAAGGGTGCAAGGCAGAGGGGAGAATGGTGCAAGGCAAAGGGGAGAATGGTGCAAGGTAGAAAAGGGTGCGAGGCGGAGGTGGAGTAGGGTACAAGGGTGAGAAGGGTGCAAGGGGTAGGGGGAGAAGGGTACAAGGGGGAGGGCGAGAAGGGTGCAAGGCAGAGGGGAGAAGGGTGCAAGGGGGTTGGTGATGAAGTTAAAAATGTGCCCCCGCAAAATTTCTGCGGACGCCCATGGCAACGCACACTACTTTGTGAGAGAGAGTGGAAGAGAGTGGAGAGAGAGAGAGTGGAGAGGGAGAGTGGAGAGAGAGAGAGAGAGAGTGGAGAGAGAGAGTGGGGGGAGAGAGAGTGGAGCGAGTCAGTGGAGAGAGAGTAGAGAGAGAGAGAGAGAGTAGAGAGAGAGGGTGGAGAGGGAGTAGAGAGAGAGAGTGGAGGGAAACAGTGGAGAGAGTGGCGAGAGAGAGTGGAGGGAGACAGTAGAGAGAGTGGAGATAGAGAGTACATAGAGTGGAGAGAGACACAGTGGAGAGAGAGTGGAGAGAGAGTAGAGAGAGTGGAGGGAGAGAGTGAAGAAAAAGTAGAGAGAGAGTGGAGAGAGAGTAGATACAGTGGAGAGACAGTGGAGCGAGACAGTGGAGAGAGAGAGAGTGGCGAGAGAGTAGAGATAGAGAGTGGAGAAAGACAGTGGAGAGAGAGAGTGTGTGGAGAGACAGTGGAGAGAGTGAGCGAGAGAGAGTGGAGAGAGAGAGAGTGGAGGGAGAGACAGTGGAGAGAGACAGTGGAGAGAGAGAGGGTGGGGAGATTGGAGAGAGAGTAGAGAGAGAGAGAAGAGAGAGAGAGAAGAGAGAGAGAAGAGAGAGAGTGGAGAGAGAGATTTGAGAGAGAATGGAGAGAGAGACTGGAGAGAGACTGGAAAGAGACGGAGTGGAGAGAGAGGAGAGAGTGGAGAGAATGGAGAGAGAGAGAGGAGAGAGAGTGGAGAGAGATAGTAGAGAGAAAGTAGGGAGAGAGAGAGAGTGGAGAAAAAGAGAGAGTAGAGAGATAGAAAGTGGAGAGAGAGACAGTGGAGAGAGAGACAGTGGACAGAGTTGAGAGCGAGAATGGAAAGAGAGAGAGAGTGGAGAGAGAGTAGAGACTGACTGACTCAGAGAATGAATACTGACTGACAGAGAGACTGACTGGCTGAAAAACTGCCTGAGAGAGAGAGATAGACTGGCTGACTGAAAGAGTGACTGACTGACAGAGAGAGAGAGAGACTGATTGAGAGTGAGACTGGCTGACAGAGAGAGTGACTGACTGACTGACAGAAACTGACTGAGGTAGAGAGATACTGACTGACAGAGAGAGAGACTGACAGAGAGAGAGACTGACTGAGAGAGGGAGATAGACTGACTGAAGTAGAGAGAATGACTGACTGGGAGAGAATGACTGACTAAGAGAGACTGACTGACTGGGAGAGAGAGAGTGACTGGGAGAGAGAGACTGACTGACAGAGAGAGAGACAAAGAGAAAGAGAGACTGACTGGCTGAGAGAGAGACTGACAAAGAGAGAAACTGACAGAGAGAGAGACTGACAGAGAGAGTCACTGACAGAGAGAGAGAGAGAGAGAGACTGACTGACAGAGACTGGCTGACTGCGAGAGAGAGAGAGAATGACAGAGAGAGACTTACAGAGGGAGGGAGAGAGAGACTGTCTGGAAGACTGACTGACTGAGAGAGAGACTGGGAGAGAGAGGCTGAGAGAGAAAGACTAACAGAGAGAGGGACTGACAGGGAGAGAGACTGACTGAGAGAGAGAGACTGAGAGGGAGGGAGAGAGACTGATTGAGAGAGAGACTGAGATAGAGACTGACTGACAGAGAGAGACTGACAGAGGGAGCAGGAGACTGGGACTCTGACAGAGAGTGAGACTGACTGACAGAGAGAGAGAATAAGAGAGAGAGAGACTAACTGACAGAGAGAGAGAGAGACTGACAGGGGGAGAGAGACGGACTGACAGAAAAACTGACAGAGAAAGACTGTGAGAGACTGGCTGACAGAAAGGGAGAGACTGACTGAAGGAGAGAGACTGAGTGAGAGAGATAGAGAGACTGACAGAGAGAGAGACTGACAGACAGAGGGACTGACAGGGAGAGAGACTGACTGAGAGAGAGATACTAAGAGACTGACAGAGAGAGGGACTGAAAGAGAGAGAGACTGACTGACAGACAGACTGACTGAGAGAGACTGAATGACAGAGAGATAGACTGACTAAGAGAGAGACTGACTAACTGACAGAAAGAGAGAGCTAGAGAGACTGACAGAGAGAGAGAGACCGACTGACTGACAGAGAGAGAAAGAGACTGACAGAGAGAGAGAGAGAGAGAGAGAGAGAGAGAGAGAGAGACTCTGATGGAATTGGGGTCAAAGTGTGTATGAAGCTGTGCAATGCCTCTTAAGACTGCTATTGTCTACTAATAAAAATGTATTATCAAAATGTGCTCTTTGTAGTTACATCTGCTTTTGAAATACTGCATTGTCGCATTGTCTAATGTTTCAAAACGGAAACAAGGAGCATTGGATGCACTTTTGTCAAAACTGAACAATGAGTGGGTCCGATGTTGTATATCATGACAGGAGTCTGCATCAGGAAACCCACCTAAAATTGGGCAAACTCCCCCGGTCTACCGATGGCAGGGACCCTGTAATGAATGGACCACCACCTATGATAGCCTGCTGGCAGACTAAGCCCAACCTTTGACTCCACCATCCAGTGTTACTTATAACTAAGGGTGGACCGGCGGCTACGCTCCGTGCACGGAGTGTGCGTAGTGCCGGCTTCTACGCATTTTGCGTAGCAGGCGTAGAATCCGGCACTACGCACGCTCCGCAGACGGAGCGTAGCTGGCCGCCACCCGCCTCCCTCCCGCCCTCCCTAAATACTTTAAATTAATAGTGTAAAAGAATTAAAAGGCACTTACCTTGCCCGCCGCTGCCCGCCGCGTCCCCGGGGCTCGCTATCTTCATTGCTTCCGTCTTGTGTAGTAATGCGCATGCGCGGGCGGCCGCGCATGCGCATTTCTCACGAGAAATACGCATGCGCGGTCGCCCACGCATGCGCATTACTACACAAGACGGCAGCCATGAAGATAGCGAGCCCCGGGGACGCGGCGGGCAGCGGCGGGCAAGGTAAGTGCCTTTTAAGTCTTTTACACTTTTAATTTAAAGTATTTAGGGAGGGCGGGAGGGAGGCCTGCGGTGCGTAGTGGGGCTACGCAGAGTGCGGAGGTGGGCGTAGTTTCTCGCCCACTTCACGTAGCTCCGCGAAGCACCACTACGCCCACTACGCCCAGGGCTACTTATAACGGCTGGATTAGTTACAGTGGTGTAACAATAGCCCCGCATCCCCCGCAGTATGGCGGGTCGCTGGCCTGAGAGCTCTAGACTGGCACACAGGATGGGAGGGGGGCCCCCTCCATGTAGTTTGCAGGGGGGGGGGGGCTCAAGTTTCGTTACGCCACTGGACGTCCGTGCTGATGAAGGTCTTGCACAGAGGTCGTTCCGTGCATTTTCTACCGGTGGAAAAGGGTGAACTGAGGTCTCTGAGAGGTGCATCGCCCTGTCCCGGCCACTAGAGGCCGTTAAAATACCGTGAAATAAAGCAGTCACTGGAATTGACCTGAGTGTAGTTCTTTACATGCAATTTAGTAAACACGATCCCGCCACTCTCAGCTTCTCTGCTGTCCTCCAGGGACCATCCACATGTTACTGCTACAGTAAGAGGCATGAGTGTGCGTGCCCAGTAAGTGGGGCACATTGGAGCGCTGCTATCCAGTTCCAGAAGATGTAAACATGTAACACACAGTAGGACCCCATTTCTATCGCAGGAGACCGCCGCCTGGCGCTTGCTTGAGTGGTGACGGGCCCGCATGTGCTCATCTTGTCCCATGGGGCGGGTGCACGCGAGGGAGGGAGGGGCGCCCCGGCTGCTTCTGCCCTGTACCCTTCTCGCTCCGCATTGATCGCCCTCATCGATTCCCAGCCCTGGGCTCGGCCTCGCTGCTGCTCCCCCACTCTCATCAGCAGGATACGATGTCAGGACAGGGGCAGCCTGCCATCCGAGGCCCCCGGCTGCTGTGAGTGGTGGGGGCTGAAGGGAGAGAGGGGTTTAGGGGCGGAAGAGAGGATTCGGGGGCTGAACAAAATCAATGATCAGGGCAAACCGGGCCTCACTCCTGCAGGGTAGCGGTGTGTCATCACAGGCCTTGTGCAAGCAAGAAAATGAAACCGCTTGCTGCCGTTTCAATGATAAAATACTGCAATAGTCAGGGTTGGTTGTATGACAGAGGCAAGCATGGTTGAACCACGCGTGCCTCTACCAAGCAGCCTGAACCACGGATGCTTCTGAACAATGCATTTCTTTACCACGTTTGCCTTTAACTCTCATGCCATTACCACGCAATTTTGTGGTAAAGGGGCGTGTGGTAAAGTTCACGCCCCTTTCCCTCCACTCATAGTCCTAAAATCCTGTGGCCTGCTCTATAACCCCACCGAGCCCTAAAAACGACCCCACCCTTTAAACCTTAAACTAAAGTGATCCCCCCTGCCCTAAAAACTGCCCCTTATGCCCCCTCCTCGCCCTGAGCTCTAAAAACGACCCCACCCTTTAAACCTTAAACTATAGTGACTCCCCCTGCCCTTAAAACTGCCCCTCCCGCCCCCTGCCTTGACACTAAACTCTGCCCCTACCTTACAACGTACCCCGACCCTTGCGCCCTGAGTTCTAAAATCGGACCATTAACTTAAAACCTACCCCGACCACCCCCACCCTGAGCCCTAAAATCGTCTCCCTCACTTAAAACCTACTCCCCAGTACAACTTACCTCATCGTGCAGGTCCTTTCCGGTTCCCCTCCCCGGCCAGCAGCTATAACGCCAACTGCCTTAACCACGCATATGTGTTGTTAAGCCATATGCGTGGTCAAGCCATATGCGTGGTGAAGGCGAGCGGTGTTCAGGAACGTATGCTTAAAGCTGCGTTGTAAAGTCCATTTCCCGTCAAGGTTTAGTGGGCTCTTCTGGGCGGGACTGCACCTGCTGCATCAACGGAACCCACGCCCCTGCCAAACCCTTGATGATTGGAGGTCAAGTGAACCTTCTAACACCACAGACCCACTTCTGTCTCAGCCCCTGGCACTGACTGCTTCCTCCACCTACCGAATAAACTCCTCATGCCTCATTATCCCTTTTCTTCATTAGCCTTCCACGCATGATCTCTCACCTGGAGCATATTCCACGCCCTTGCTCCCAGCTAATAGTGTGTCTGCTCCCCCAACCTCGCACAGGAGTCGACTTGTCCCAGCCATACTGACAACCCCTCCACCATCTCTAGGTCCCTCGCCCTTCCAACCTCTGACACCTCTCCACGGCATAGCTTCATTTGTGCAGCAGGTGCAGTGGCACCAAGTCCCAGACCCTTGAGGGCCCATTGTACCCTGATAATTACTGTAGTTTGCTGCCCCAGAAGCAGTCAAAGGGGCCTTTTTCCTTGCTTGCACCAGTGCCCATGGCAGCCTTGCTACGCTATTGTCCACACCCTGCCTCGCCTGGCCCTTTAATAACTCCCCTCAACGCAGGCTCCATTTCTGAGCCTGAAAGTGACGGGGGCAAGCGAATGGGGAGAGGAAGGCGACTGAAGCCTGCCATGTCTGTCATGGACCCATCGAATACTGCACTCAGTGGCTTTAGGCTAAGTCTGCCTGACTTGTCATGCACTTCAGTTACTCTGGTACACTGCACTGACCCCTACTGCCTCACCCAACACTACTCTACCAAGCTACCTACAACAGGTAACACCCTCCATTTACAGTGCGTCTCTCACCTCTACAGATGTAGTGAATCTGCTGCCTACAACCTACCTATCCTTGTACAACCACTTCACCCGTCTACACCCTACCCATCCCGTCTAATGCCCCACCTCCCTTCACCCTAATGTACCGATGCTGTCTACAATCTGACTCCCCACCTCTCTGCTGCCTGCAGTACCCCTACTATTTACAGCCTGACTCCCCACCTCTCTGCTGCCTACAGTATCCCTACTATTTACAGCCTGACTCCCCACCTCTCTGCTGCCTACAGTATCCCTACAATTTACAGCCTGACTTCCTACCTCCCTGCTGCCTACAGTACCTTTACTATCTACAGTCTGCCCCCCAACACCTCCCTGAAGCCTACAGCACCTCTACTGTCTACCTCCAGGCTCCCCACCTCTCTGCTGCCTACAGGTACCTCTACTGTCTACAGTCGGACTCTCCCCTCCCTGCAGCCTACAGTACCTCTACTATCTACAATCTGACCCCAAACTCCTCTCTGTAGCCTACAGCACCTCTACTGTCTACCTCCAGGTTCCCCACCTCTCTGCTGCCTACAGGTACCTCTACTGTCTGCAGTCCGACTCTCCCCTTCCCGCAGGCTACAGAACCGCTACTGTGCTCAACGTGCATCTCACATGTATAACCTCTCTTTCCCGCCTGTTACACTACTGAAACTGAAAGTGAGATGACTCTGGAGGGGGCGTCACCTACCCCCTCCCCACATAAATGGCATGTAGGTAACACTTTAGGTACCCCTTTGTCTTCAGTTTGTACTTGACGGACTTGTCACATCGAAGACGTAGTGTGCACTGCGGTGCACTATATAGCTTTCCCCTCTAATACCTGCCACTAGCTCTCCTACCACCTTCCATGCCACTACAGCCTATATTCCATCTACCCTCTTCAGCATTCCCCCTCCAACCGACAGTACTTCTAGCCTCTACAATCCACATTTTTTCACCTCTCTAGAACATACAGTGCCTCTTCCACTACAACCTACAGTGCTTCTCTGCTCCATATGTTGTGTCCCCTCTACAATCTATACTGCCTCACACTTCTAAAATCTACACTGCTCCCCACCATTACAACTTCAAGTGCCACTTCCCTATCCAGCCTACAGTGTTTCTCCCCTCTACAACTACGTTTCTCCCCTCCACAGACCGGATCCCCTCTACAACTTGCAGTGCCTCACACTTCTACAGCCTACACTGTGGCTCCCACACAACCACCTACAAAATATCTCCCTTATACAACCTACAGTACCTCTTACTTCTACACTGGGCCAGATTTAGCGCTGGTGGCCCCCGGTGGAACAATCTTTATTGGCGTCCCCCCCATGACCTCTTCCTCAGATTCCCTCATTACCACCCGGCAAAAGTACCCCTCATCCCTCCTTAGCCCCTCTCTCACAAACATGCCATTTGTTTTAAAGCGCTGGTAACAGCTGTGTTTACTAATCCTCTCTGGTATCCACATAATATACCGATCTGCTCTTTGCAACAGGTTTATTAACCCTCTGCGCTACTTTATGGTGAGTCAAAACTGCCTCTAGACAAAACTCTGATTTCTCTCTCCTTCTCTAGCAAGAACATTAATCACAAGAGTCATCATGATATTTTATTGCTGCCTGAAAGCTGGATGCACAAGGAACTTTTAAGTAGGTGCTTTTAAATCGTAACGTATTGCTAAACACAGCGACCCCCCCCGGATCAGTGCCCCCCTTCACGTCAGCCCCCATTGTGGCTTCACAGGTCGCACCACCCTAAACCGGCCTTGCTTCTACAGTCTAAAGTGCTGCTCCAACTACAACCAATAGTACTTCTTCCATCTTCAGCCTACTGTGCTTCTCCCCTCCACAGGTTGGGTCCCCGCTACAACCTTCAGCAACCTACAGCGCTTCTCCCCTCTACATCCATAGTGCCTCTCGCTTCTACAACTTCCTGTGCTGCTTCCCATGCAGCCTAGGGGTCCGTACCCACTAAAATCGAGTGCTTCTCTCCTTCACAGGTAGTGTGTCTTCTGCAGCCTACAGTGCCTCCTGCTTCTGCATCATACACTGCTGCTCCCCTCTACAACCTCCAGAGCCTCTCCCCTCCTCAACACACAGTGCTTCTCCCCTCAGCAACCTACAGTGCCTCTTGACTTCTATAACGCACAGTGCTCCCCTCCACAGGCAGTGTCCCCTCTACTCAATGTTATGTTGTACATCTGTAAATCACACTATCACCTGCGAGAGTATGCTGGCACTGAGCAGGTGTGTGTGCTTAGCCCTGCCTATGGTGGGTTGGTTAATTGAAAAACCAGGCCTTCAGCTTCTTGCAAAATTTAAGAAGAGAGGAGGCTTGATGTGGAGTGGGAGATTGTTCCAAAATTTAGGAGCGATGTAAGAGAAAGTCTGTCCTTCTGATCTGGTTTTGTGTATGTGTAGGATGTGTGCGGAAAGGAGTCTTGCAGAGTGGAGGTGTCTGAGTGGTTGGTGGAAGGATATGCCACTGTTGAGATAGGTGGGGCCTAAGTTATGTAGTGCTGTGAATGTGTGCGTCAGAACTTTGAAATTAGCTTGTTTGTGTTTCGGGAGCCAGTGTTGCTCCCCGAGGTGTGGTGTGATGTCAGTTCTGTGTGGGAAGTTAAGGATGAGTCTGGCTGCTAGGTTTTGGATGGTTAGTAGTCTTCTAGTAAGTTGCTTGTGGATCCTGGCATAGAGGATGTTCCTGTAGTCTAATTTGTTGGTGACAAGGGTGTGGGTGACAATTTCTCTAGTGTTACTTGGCAGCCTTTTGAAGATCTTCCTCAGCATCTTCAGAGTGTGGAAGCAGGATACAACGATGACTTGTGCAGTCATGTCCAGTTTGCTGATGATGATGATAATGATTCTGAGGTTCCTGGCGTGGATTCTGGGTGTGGGTTTGAGTTCAGGCAGCCACCATTTGGAGTCCCTTGGTGAGGTGTTCTTGCCGAAGATCATTGCTTCTGTCTAGTCTGTGCTGAGCTTAAGACAGTTGGCTTTCATCCAGTTTGCGACTTCGGTCATGCAGGTGGTGAACTTGTTTCTTGTGTTAGGGGTCTTATGTGCGCAGGGGAGTAAGCGTTGCTTGTCTGCATAGGAGAGGATGTTGATGTGTGCGCAGATGACACTGGACAGAGGGATCATGTATGCGTTGAAGAGGGTGGGGCTGAGCAATGAGCCTTGAGGGACTCCACAGAGGAGTTTTGAGGCTTCAGTGGAGTAAGGTGCCACACTGACAGCTTGTGTTCTCCCCTCTACAGCCTATAGTGCTGGCTCCCTCTGCAATCTGCAGACGCTGTCCTGGTATGTTCACTACGGTACTCTTCCTCCCACAATGCGCCTCTATACGACCTAGGGCCTCTCTCCTGGATATCCTGCAGTGTCTCTACCTTCTATCACCTTCGTCTTCCCTCCTTAATATACCTCTCTCCTCGAGAGCTGACAATTCCTGTCCCATCTACCTCTCCCCATAGTCGCCTGTCCCTTTGCCTCCCTGCTTTGACTTCTACATGTTCCCCTTCCCGCCTCCATCGTCTGACTTTTCTGTCCTCTTGTCACTGCCTCTCCCCCGCGTTTCACCTCCACGGTCTCTGGTCACCCTGCCCTGTTTCTCCGCACCTTTCCTCTTCAGCTCATAAATCTTACCTTCCTTCCTCCGACCCCTAAGGAGTAGGACATCAGTGCCTCTGTCACCTGGTACATCTCCCAGACGGCCTAGTATGCCCTCTCTCCTTTCCATCCGTCTCTTTCCTCTGCTAGGGTCATTCTGCCCTTCTACCTCACCCCCCTCTCCTCGCCTCATTTTCTGTCCCTCTGTCCGCATGTTATGGTAATAATCTTGTAGAGTGTACAAATACCAAAAAAAGGAGTCCTGTTTGGATTCTGGGGAAGCATGCTACTCCTCGAACAGAGCTTTGATGCTTCATCAGGGGGTACCAAGCGCTATATAACTGCATACCCCTCCCTCTTCTGTACCCCACTATCCTTTTCAATCCAAATAACAGACTCACATGTCCACCGCTCAAATAAATGTCACATTTCGCTTTACTAACTCACCACTAATCCTTTTTGGGTTCCGGAGAAGCGTGCTACTCGCCAAAAGCGCTTCAAAGCCTCGTCAGGGGTAGTAAGCGCTATATAAATGCAATTGCAATTGTCATTGAACAGGCAAGCAGAACATTTAAACGGAGGAGCAGAAGAATCATGTTTTTTAATTCCTAAATTTCAGATCAGGTTGTCAGATGGCCTGGCATCCTCTTCTTTTCTCTCCTCTTTCAGCTTCCTTTGGCCTTTCTCCTCACCCGCCTTCTCTCTGTATCTTTCTCCTCACCGCCTTCCCTCTGTATCTTTCTCCTCACCCGCCTTCTCTCTTTCGTTCCCTCCCCCTCTCCACACCTATCCCCGCGTCCCCTCCCCTCTGCCCCCTCCTCTCTGCCGCTGTGCCGTAGGACTCCCTCGCTCGCCCCCTCCCCCGCGCTGGACCGGCCTCCGCAGGGCTCGGGAGATGCTGGGACGCCGCTCGCCGCCCTGCTCCCAGGTAGGATCCTCTGCAGCCGGGCCCTGCGGCCGGTGTCTGCTCTCTGCGCATGGGGGTTCGGGGCTGGGGGGCACAGGTGCAGTGCGTGCTTGCCGCCGGGTGACCCCGTGATTTCCTGCCCTCCTTCTAGCTCAGAGGGCACTGGGAGGCTGGTGGGCGCAGGGCAGTGCTGCAGGCTCCCCTGGAAGGGGGGCTGGACCTCAGGCTCCTCGCTGAGCCGCCCGGCACCCCCTCCCTTCCTACGGACCGCTGATGCGGGGGCATCCCTCGCCCAGCTGTGCCGCCGTGGGTGGATGGCAGCAGGTGCGGCGTGTCTGCGGGGAGCTCGGGCTCGTGAATGTAGGGCAGTGTGTGTGCACTCATGTGCACACGCGGGGGACTGGTGGCACGGGGTGCCCCCGCCGCCCTGCACCCCAGGGGATGCCCGTGCCGATGACACCAGCCTGCTTGGAGTTGCTTGTGTGTAACATATAATCCATGACCCGTTCCTTAATCCCGCCTCTGGTATATTTATATTTACATAGAGACAGGGAGAGAGAGAGTCTGTGTGTGTGTGTGATTGAGGTGTGTGTGTGCGCGAGGAGAGGGAGACGCTCCGCTGTAGTAGGAGGTAAACACTGCCTGTTGTATGGCAGAGGTTGGCTGTCTGGTGCACGGGGCGCCTACAGCCGCCGTGGGAGGTGTCACACCGAGGGGACGGTGGAGAATGTGTCTCTCCGCGTTCATGGGTTTGCATGCGTGTTGTGTTGTGTTTGAGCGAGTGCATAGATAAGCAGATATGTGAGTGTGTGCCTGCGGGGGTATGCGTGTATCACGCGCCTGTGCGTGCCCTTTTACATATATATATATATATATATGTTTCCAAATGCGTGCGTGTCCTTCTGCATTGTATAGGGTGCCTGCCTACATGCCCGAGGGAGCTGTGCACAACTAAACACGTTCGTGTCTGGGAGTCAAGTGTGGTACATTCGACTCTATCTCAGTGTCGATGGATATGTGTCCGGGTGTGTGGTCATATATGGGTCATACCCGAGTGTGTCTGTCCGCCGGGGGTCCGCTCTCTCCACAGTCCGGCTGTGGCGGTGCTGAAAGGACAGCTCCCATGGTCAGGCCCTGAGTGCTGTCAGGACCCTGCCCCCAGAGCAGTGGGGCTAGAGGAGCGATGACCTCTGCCCCCTCAGAACAGGCCCTGAAGTTCTACGGTTCGATGACGTCACGAGCGCAGCAGGTAAGTGATGGGAGCAGGGCAGTGGGGGACACACGGCCCCAGAGGCCGCCCGGCCACCTCCTCCCTTAACTTCTACAGCTGACTTCTGTGCGCGAGCCTCGCTAGCGTCCCCTTAACCCACCTTACTGCCAGGGCATTAACGCTACCCACCGAATGCGTCAGTGCTACCCACGGGCAGCAACCTCACTTCCCATTAGTGCTACTCACTCTCAGCATCAGTACTAACCACTGACAGCAACAGTAATAGTACCTTCGACAGCAGCAGTTCTACTCCACAGGGTTGGACTGGGGCAGAAAATGGGCCCAGCCACCGAAGCAAAAGCGGAACAGTAGCCCATGTTTCCAAACTGGAGCAGTTTTGAACTCGTAAACACGCGCTGTATAAGTGTGAGTGTTTTGCAAGATATGGAAGAATGCATGAGGTTGAAGACTTGCTGCAGACAATGTTTGTTTTTACTAACAGGGAAAGTAACAGCACAAACCGGGCAAGCAGATCATAAAACAGGCCCACACACTGACACTCACCTGTCAGTCCAGCCGGCACCACCAGAATGCCCAAGAGGCACGTCCAGTCCTACTAGCTGACAGCATCAGTACTACCTACTGGCAGCAGCAGTATTACTGTACAGGGTTGGACTGGGGGAGTATTGCACACTTACAGCTTCAGTACTACTCTGACAGCATCAACACCGAACACTCAGCATCAGTACTCCCACGGCCAGCATGCGCACTACTCACTCACTGGATAAGTACTCCTTAAGCTGCGAAGTACCTCCAGTTGATGACAGCAGAAGTACTAATCCCCAACAGCAGCAGTGCTACACACTGACAGCAATGCTGCTACTCATCCACAGCATCAGACCCTCCCAATGAGAGCATCAGGACAACCCATTGAAAGCACAGTACTGCCCGTAGTCAGTGGCAGCAGTAACAGGCACTGATCGCAGCAGAAGTACTACTACCAATGGTAAACATCACCAGCAGTGCATCCATACCACCCAATGACAGCGGCAGTCCTACTCACTAACATCTGCATTAGTGGCCACTGAGCCCAGCATTACTACTAACCAACAGCATCAGTATTACTAACAGCATCACTACTACACACTAACAGCAGCATTACTACTCACCAACATCATCATTACTACACACAACAGCAGCATTACTACTCACCAACATCATCATTACTACCCACTGACAGCAGCAGTAAGTACTACTTTATAACACCATCAGTGCTACCCACAGACTGACAGCAGCAGTCCTACTCACTAACATCGCCATTATTACCCACTGACACCAGCATTACTACTCACCAATAGCATCGGTACTACCCACTGACAGCGGCCAATCTACTCATTATCATCATCAGAATTACCCACTGACAGCAGCAGTACTACTTTATAACACCATCAGTGCTACCCACTGACTGACAGCAGTAGTACTACTATCCATATACCGAGTAGCAGAATTACGTACTGGCAGAAGAAGTAGTAACAGCCATTAACAGAAGCAGAACTACCCACTGATAACAGCATTACTACCCGCTGATAGCAGTACTGCCCACTGATACACAGCACCAGTAGTGCTCACCAACATTAGTACTAGCCATAGTTATCATCCATACCACCATCTGACAGCAGCATTACTACTCACAAACATCATCATTACCACTCACTGACAGCAGCAGTCCTACTCACACACATCATCATTACCACCCACTGATAGCAGCAGTCCTACTCACAAACATCATCATTACCACCCAATGGCAGCAACATTACTACTCACCAACATCATCATCACCACCCACTGGCAGCAGCATTACTACTCACCAACATCATCATTACCACCCACTGACAGCAGCAGTCCTACTCACAAACATCATCATTACCACCCACTGACAGCAGCAGTCCTACTCACAAAAAACGTCCATACTACCCACTAACAGCAGTAGTCCTACTCATTACCATCATCAGAATTACTCACCAACAGCAGCGGTCCTACTCACCAACAGCATCAGTCCTACTCACAAACATCATCATTACCACCCACTGGCAGCAGCATTACTACTCACCAACATCATCATTACCACCCACTGGCAGCAGCATTACTACTCACCAACATCATCATTACCACCCACTGACAGCAGCAGTCCTACTCACAAACATCATCATTACCACCCACTGGCAGCAGCATTACTACTCACCAACATCATCATTACCACCCACTGACAGCAGCAGTCCTACTCACAAACATGATCATTACCACCCACTGGCAGCAGCATTACTACCCACTGGCAGCAGCATTACTACTCACAAACATCATCATTACCACCTACTCGCAGCAGCATTACTACCCACTGGCAGCAGCATTACTACTCACCAACATCATCATTACCACGCACTGACAGCAGCAGTCCTACTGACAAACATCATAATTACCACCCACTGACAGCAGCATTACTACTCACAAACATCATCATTACCACCCACTGGCAGCAGCATTACTACTCACCAACATCATCATTACCACCCACTGGCAGCAGCATTACTACTCACCAACATCATCATTACTACCCACTGACAGCAGCAGTCCTACTCACAAACATCATCATTACCACCCACTGGCAGCAGCATTACTACCCACTGGCAGCAGCATTACTACTCACAAACATCATCATTACCACCCACTGGCAGCAGCATTACTACCCACTGGCAGCAGCATTACTACTCACCAACATCATCATTACCACCCACTGACAGCAGCAGTCCTACTGACAAACATCATCATTACCACCCACTGACAGCAGCAGTCCTACTGACAAACATCATCATTATCACCCACTGACAGCAGAATTACTACTCACCAACATCAGTCCTCCTCACTAAAAACGTCCATACTACCCACTAACAGCGGTAGTCCTACTCATTAACATCATCAGAATTACCCAATGACAGCAGCGTTACTACTCACCAACAGCAGCGGTCCTGCTCACCAACAGCATCAGTACTACTTACTAACAGTATCAGTACTACCCACTGACAGCAGCATTACTACTCACCAGCAGCATCAGTACTACCTACTAACAGCATCAGTACTACCCACTGACAGCAGCATTACTACTCACCAACAGCAGCATTACTACTCACCAACAGCATCAGTACTACTTACTAACAGCATCAGTACTACCCACTGACAGCAGCATTACTACTCACCAATAGCATCAGTACTACTTACTAACAGCATCAGTACTACCCACTGACAGCAGCATTACTACTCACCAACAGCATCAGTACTACTTACTAACAGCACCCATACTACCCACTAACAGCGGTAGTCCTACTCACTAACATCATCGTAATTACCCACTGACAGCAGCAATACTACTTAGTAACACCATCAGTACTACCCACTGACAGCAGGAGCACTACCCATCGACAGAGCGGCAATGATAGAGGAAGCAGGGATAGCCATTGATACTCACAACTCACTAATTGCAGTACTGCACACTGATAGCACCAGCAGTGCCCACTAGCAGCAGTAGTAGTACTACCCATGAACATCATCTGTAGCACCCACTGACAGTACCTGACCTCCTCACTAACATCACCAATACCACTCTTTAAGAACATATATACTATGCATAGCATCAGTAGACACCACTGATAGAGAGCAGCAGAGCTACCCACTGATAGACAGCAGCAGAACCACTCACTGACAGACAGCAAGAGAACCACTCACTGATAGACAGCAGCAGAATCACTCACTGATAGACAGCAGCAGAACCATTCACTGATAGAGAGCAGCAGTACTACTCACTAAGAACATACATACTAGGCATAGAATCAGTAGTCACCACTGATAGAGAGCAGCAGAGCTACCCACCGATAGACAGCAGCAGAACCACTCACTGATAGACAGCAAGAGAACCACTCACTGATAGACAGCAGCAGAATCACTCACGGATAGACAACAGCAGAACCACTCACTGATAGACAAGAGAACCACTCACTGATAGACAGCAGCAGAATCACTCACAGATAGACAGCAGCAGAACCACTCACTGATAGACAACAAGAGAACCACTCACTGATAGACAGCAGCAGAATCACTCACGGATAGACAGCAGCAGAACCACTCACTGATAGACAACAAGAGAACCACTCACTGATAGACAGCAGCAGAATCACTCATGGATAGACAGCAGCAGAACCACTCACTGATAGACAGCAGCAGAACCACTCACTGATAGACAGCAAGAGAACCACTCACTGATAGACAGCAGCAGAATCCCTCACGGATAGACAGCAGCAGAACCACTCACTGATAGACAACAGCAGAACCACTCACTGATGGACAGCAGAAGAACCACTCACTGATAGACAGCAGCAGAACCACTCACTGATAGACAGCAGAAGACCCACCACTCACTGATAGACAGCAGCAGAACCACTCACTGATAGACAGCAGCAGAATCACTCACAGATAGACAGCAGCAGAACCACTCACTGATAGACAACAAGAGAACCACTCACTGATAGACAGCAGCAGAATCACTCACGGATAGACAGCAGCAGAACCACTCACTGATAGACAACAAGAGAACCACTCACTGATAGACAGCAGCAGAATCACTCATGGATAGACAGCAGCAGAACCACTCACTGATAGACAGCAGCAGAACCACTCACTGATAGACAGCAAGAGAACCACTCACTGATAGACAGCAGCAGAATCACTCACGGATAGACAGCAGCAGAACCACTCACTGATAGACAACAGCAGAACCACTCACTGATGGACAGCAGAAGAACCACTCACTGATAGACAGCAAGAGAACCACTCACTGATAGACAGCAGAAGACCCACCACTCACTGATAGACAGCAGCAGAACCACTCACTGACAGACAGCAAGAGAACCACTCACTGATAGACAGCAGAAGAACCACTAACTGATAGACAACAAGAGAACCATTCACTGATAGACAGCAGCAGAACCACTCACTGATAGACAGCAAGAGAACCACTCACTGATAGACAGCAGCAGAATCACTCACGGATAGACAGCAGCAGAACCACTCACTGATAGACAACAAGAGAACCACTCACTGATAGACAGCAGAAGAACCACTCACTGATAGACAGCAAGAGAACCACTCACTGATAGACAGCAGCAGAATCACTCACGGATAGACAGCAGCAGAACCACTCACTGATAGACAACAAGAGAACCACTCACTGATAGACAGCAGCAGAACCACTCACTGGTAGACAGCAGAAGAACCACTCACTGATAGACAGCAGCAGAACCACTCACTGATAGACAGCAAGAGAACCACTCACTGATAGACAGCAGAAGACCCACCACTCACTGATAGACAGCAGCAGAACCACTCACTGATAGACAGCAAGAGAACCACTCACTGATAGACAGCAGAAGAACCACTCACTGATAGACAGCAGCAGAACCACTCACTGATAGACAACAAGAGAACCACTCACTGATAGACAGCAGCAGAATCACTCACGGATAGACAGCAGCAGAACCACTCACTGATAGACAGCAGCAGAATCACTCACGGATAGACAGCAAGAGAACCACTCACTGATAGACAGTAGAAGACCCACCACTCACTGATAGACAGCAGCAGAACCACTCACTGATAGACAGCAAGAGAACCACTCACTGATAGACAGCAGAAGAACCACTCACTGATAGACAGCAGCAGAACCACTCACTGATAGACAGCAGCAGAACCACTCACTGATAGACAGCAAAATAACCACTCACTGATAGACACCAGCAGAACCACTCACTGATAGACAGCAGAAGAACCACTCACTGATAGACAGCAGCAGAACCACTCACTGATAGACAGCAGAAGAACCACTCACTGATAGACAGCAGCAGAACCACTCACTGATAGACAGCAGCAGTACTACTCACCAAAAACATACATACTATGCATGGCATCAGTAGTCACCACTGATAGAGAGCAGCAGAGCTACCCACCGATAGACAGCAGCAGAACCACTCGCTGATAGACATTAGCAGTACTACTCACTTATAACATACATACTATCCACTGACAGCAGCAGTACTACTTAGTAACTCCTTACGTTCTATCCACTGACATCAACAGTACTACCCACAGAGAGAGCAACAGTGTTATGAACCGATAGAAGAAGTAGTAATAGCAGCAGTAGTCACCACTGATAGAGAGCAGCAGAGATATGCACTACTAATAGCAGCAGTACTACACATAAACAGTAGCAGTACTACCCACTGAGACAGCAGCAGAGCTACCCACTGATAGACAGAATCAGTACTGCTCACTGATAGCAGGAGAAATATCCACTGATACACAGCAGCAGTACTACCCACTGATAGAAAAGCAGCAGTACTACACACTGATATATGCATCAGTACTACCCACTGAGACAGCAGCAGAGCTACCCACTGATAGACAGAATCAGTACTACTCACTGATAGCAGGAGAAATATCCACTGATACACAGCAGCAGTACTACCCACTGATAGAAAGCAGCAGTACTACACACTGATATATGCATCAGTACTACCCACTGATAGACAGCATCAGTACTGCTCACTGATAGACAGCAGTACTACTCACTGATAGCAGAAGAAATACCCACTGATAGACAGCAGCAGTACTACCCACTGATAAAAAGCAGCAGTACTACACACTGATATATGCATCAGTACTACCCACTGATAGACAGCATCAGTACTGCTCACTGATAGACAGCAGTACTACTCACTGATAGCAGAAGAAATACCCACTGATAGACAGCAGCAGTACTACACACTGATATATGCATCAGTACTACCCACTGATAGACAGCATCAGTACTGCTCACTGATAGACAGCAGTACTACTCACTGATAGCAGAAGAAATACCCACTGATAAAAAGAAGCAGTACTACACACTGATATATGCATCAGTACTACCCACTGATAGACAGCATCAGTACTGCTCACTGATAGACAGCAGTACTACTCACTGATAGCAGAAGAAATATCCACTGATACACAGCAGCAGTACTACCCACTGATAGAAAGCAGCAGTACTACACACTGATATATGCATCAGTACTACCCACTGATAGACAGCATCAGTACTGCTCACTGATAGACAGCAGTACTACTCACTGATAGACACATCAGTACTACCCACTGATGAACTGCAGTACTACACACTGATAGACAGCAGCAGTACTACACACTGATAGATGCATCGGTACTACCCACTGATAGACAGCATCAGTACTGCTCACTGATAGACAGCAGTACTACTCACTGATAGACACATCAGTACTACCCACTGATGAACTGCAGTACTACACACTGATAGACAGCAGCAGTACTGCTCACTGATAGCAGAATAAATACCCACTGATACACAGCAGCAGTACTACTCACTGATAGACAGCAGCAGTACTACACACTGATAGATGCATCAGTACTACCCACTGATAGACAGCATCAGTATTGCTCACTGATAGACAGCAGTACTATGCACTGATAGACAGCCTCAGTGCTGCTCACTGATAGACAGCAGTACTACTCACTGATAGACACATCAGTACTACCCACTGATGAACTGCAGTACTACACACTGATAGACAGCATCAGTACTGCTCACTGATAGCAGAATAAATACCCACTGATACACAGCAGCAGTACTACTCACTGATAGACAGCAGTACTACTCACTGATAGACAGCAGCAGTACTACCCACGGATAGACGCATCAGGACTACCCACTGATGAACTGCAGTACTACACACTGATAGAAGCATCAGTACTACCCACTGATGAACTGCAGTACTACCCACTGATAGACAGCATCAGTACTGCTCACTGATATCAGAAGAAATACCCACTGATACACAGCAGCAGTACTACTCACAGATAGACAGCAGTACTACCCACTGATAGACAGAAGCAGTAATACACACTGATAGCAGTAGTACTACCTGCTGGTAGAAGCAGTACTACTCACTGATAGACAGCATTACTACTCACGGAGAGCATCAGTACCACACACCGATAGACAGCATCAGTACTACACACTGATAGACAGCAGCAGTACTACACACTGATAGCAGCAGCACTACCCGCTGGTAAAAGCAGTACTACCCACTGATAGCAGCAGTACTACTCACTGATAGAGAGCATCCGTACTACACACAGATATACACCGGTAATACCCATGATAGCAGCAGTGCTACTCTGAAAAACAATGAGTACTACCTACTGGTAGAAAAGTGCTACTCACTGATAGCAGCATAACTGCCCACTGATAGAAAGCGGTACAAAAGGGGGTGGTGATGGACGGAGCATCTGAATCAATCAAACACTCACACCCAGTCAAAAGATCTGGGTTTAATCCATCACCGTTCTTTAGCCCACTCTGCCACCCCAGTTCAGACATGGATATATGCAAATCAGTCTGACCCTGTGCCTCATGGGAACAGTCCAGCCCGAACTGCCAAGCCTTCCCTGGACCGGAAACAAGCTTCCGAGGACCGGTTTCTGGTATTCCAGCCGTCTTCAGCCCGGCTTGCTTGAATCCAGTGGCAAAGTGAGCAAGGGACTCACGTCTGAGCATACCCTACCACACTTATGGCAGCCAAAAGCGGTACAAAAGGGGGTGGTGATGGACGGAGCATCTGAATCAATCAAACACTCACACCCAGTCAAGAGATCTGGGTTTAATCCATCACCGTTCTTTTGCCCACTCTGCCACCACAGTTCAGACATGGCTATATGCAAATCAGTCTGACCCTGTGCCCTGATAGAAAGCAGCAGTACTACCCACTGGTAGCAGCAGCACTTCTCACTGGTAGCACCAGTACTACTCACTGGTAGCATTACTACACACTGATGAGCATGAGTAGTGCTACTCACAGATAGACAACAACATTACCACCTACTGATAAACAGCATCAGCATTACCCACTGATGAACAGCAGCAGTACTTCTCGCTGACCTCATTATTACTACCTTCTGATAGAAAGCAGCAGTACTACACACCAATATACACCAGTAATACCTATGAGAGCAGCAGCACTACTATCTGATAAACCGTAGCAGTACTACCTGCTGGTAGCAGTAGTACTACTCACTGACAGACAGCAGTAGTAATTACTGATAAACAGCAGAAGTACTACCTGCCGATAGACAGCAGCACTGGTCCCCACTATTGAACAGCAGCAGTACAACTGATAGAGATTAGCAGTAGTACCCACTGATAGAAAACAGCAGGTATACCAGCTGGTAGCAGCAGTACTACCCACTGATGAATAGCAGCAGTACTTCTCAGTGATAGACAGCAGCATTACTACCCACTGATAGAAAACAGCAGGTATACCAGCTGGTAGCAGCAGTACTACCCACTGATGAATAGCAGCAGTACTTCTCAGTGATAGACAGCAGCATTACTACCCACTGATAGAAAACAGCAGGTATACCAGCTGGTAGCAGCAGTACTACCCACTGATGAATAGCAGCAGTACTTCTCAGTGATAGACAGCAGCATTACTACCCACTGATAGAAAACAGCAGGTATACCAGCTGGTAGCAGCAGTACTACCCACTGATGAATAGCAGCAGTACTTCTCAGTGATGGACAGCAGCATTACTACCCACTGATACAAAACAGCAGTACTACACACAGATATACAGCAGTAATACCCATGATAGCAGCACTACTACCACTGATAAACTGTAGCAGTACTATATGCTGGTAGAAGCAGTACTACTCACTGATAGCAGCAATACCACCCACTGATATAGAGCTGTAGTACTACTCACTGATAGACAGCAGCAGTACCACCCACTGATGAACAGCAGCAGTACTACTCACTAATAGACAGAAGCAGTAATACCCATGACAGACCGTAGTAGTACTACACTCTGATAGCAGCAGCAATTCCCAGTACCCTTCATAGACAGCAGCAGTACTACTCAGTGATAGACACTAGCAGTACTATCCACTGATAGCATCAGTACTACACACTGATAGCAGCAGTACTACACACTGATAGACAGCAGTAATACCCATGACAGACAGCAGCGGTACTACCCACTGATGTGTTTTATTTCCGCACTTGCAATAATCAAATGCTGCCACCATCAATGTCAGTCAGCCCTTTACTTCTAAAAGTATAAGTGCCAGGGCTCAAAGTTTTGCTCAGAAGCCCACAGAATACCAAGGCTGCGTAGTACCAATTCCACCTCATGCCTCTTTAATCCACCACCAGATTCTTCCTCCATCTTTATCTCACCCTTCAAGCTTCTTTTCATTCCCACCTTCTTCCTTTGTCGTATTTTTTGTGTTTCCCTATCAATCTTTATTTCCTGCAGTCTATGCTTAATTTGTAAAACACATAAGCACCAGGGCTCCGTCAGGAGGCCACTGCAACTTGCACCACCCATTGCCACTGCTATGCGGCCAGTGATAGTAACAACACAACTACGAGCCATCACACTCCTACAAGTGTTACAATTCGGACTATTTCAGGCCCCCAAAGCTAGAAGAATGGCTTGGGCAGCAGCTAATAGTCATTTTAAAGTATATTGACTTAATATTTAACTGTTGCTGTGGTCATCTTTAAATTAGCCAGACAGCGCCACCTTGTGGCAAACTGTCAAAAGCACAGGTGCTGACAATTAAGTGCCGGTGCCGAGCACCAGAAACTACCGGCTCAAATTAAGCACTCATGGGCTTATTTACAAGCGCCTTGCGCCACTTTTGTGTCATTTTTAACATGGGAAAAGTGACATATGATGGTGCAAGGGGCTTGTAAATCTGCCCCTCAGTTTCCAAACACTCAGAGAAAAAACATCATGATTAAAATTTTTGAGCTTGTGCTTCTAAATAACTGGTAAATATCATGAGGTGGGAATTCAATCATTTTACGTTTGCTTGTGCCAATAGTGTCAGCTTTCTGTCCTCTGCTTCCAACTCGAGACAGAACTTCCATAACTACATAGAACATAAAAGCTCAGTGCAGCTTCTGTCTTGTGTGAACACTACAGACATAGTGATTTCAAACCTGAAGAAGGCCTGCCTTTAATAATGAACAGACCAAAACACTGCCAATTTTCTATATACAATTTTTGTATAGACCTCGTTTAACAGAGTTCATCCCTAAAACGTTTACTCTTATTTACATTCCACATGACCCCCTGAGAAGCCACAATGGACGCCCTTGTAGTTATCGCAAAAAACAAGTACAGCTATTCCATCCAAAATTGCACCCTCTCACCCACCTCCGGGCTCAATCAAGAGTCTCCGGCGAGAGTGCTGTGCTGAGGGGGCCCCCTGGCGCTTGGGGACCCCCCTGCATTGCGAGGGCCTGTGTTACACCCCTGCACCCTCCGCAAACACCAACCACACCTAGTATACCATCATACATAGCACCATCTGTCTGCCCTACCACACCGGTAATACCATCCAACATTGCACCCTCTTCAAGCACCAACCACACCTAGTATACCATCTTACATAGCACCATCCGTCTTTCCTACCACACCTTTAATACCATCCAACATTGCACCCTATTCAAGCACCAACCATACCTAGTATATCATCTTACATAGCACCATCCGTCTTTCCTACCACAACTTTAATACCATCCAACATTGCACCCTCTTCAAGCACCAACCACACCTAGTATACCATCTTACATAGCACCATCCGTCTGTCCTACCACACCAGTAAGACCTTCCAACATTGCACCCTATGCGAGCACCAACCACAACTAGTATACCATCTTGCATAGCACCATCCGTCTGTCCTACCGCACCGGTAATAAGGTCCAACATTGCACCTTCTGCAAGCACCAACCACAACTAGTTTACCATCTTACATAGCACCATCCATCTGTCCTATCGCACCAGTAATACTGTCCAACATTGCACCTTCTGCAAGCACCAACCACAACTAGTATACCATCTTACATAGCACCATCCGTCTGTCCTACCACATCGGTAATGCCATCCCACATTGCACCCTCTTCAAGCACCAACCACAGCTAGTATACCATCTTACATAGCACCATCCGTCTGTCCTACCACATCGGTAATGCCATCCCACATTGCACCCTCTTCAAGCACCAACCACAGCTAGTATACCATCTTACATAGCACCATCCGTCTGCCCTACCACACCGGTAATACCATTCAACCTTGCACCCTCTTCAAGCACCAACCACACCTACTATACATCTTACATAGCACCATCCGTCTGTCCTACCACACCATTAATACCTTCCAACATTGCACCCTCTTCAAGCACCAACCACACCTAGTATACCATCTTACATAGCACCATCCGTCTGCCCTACCACACCGGTAATACCATTCAACCTTGCACCCTCTTCAAGCACCAACCACACCTACTATACATCTTACATAGCACCATCCGTCTGTCCTACCACACCATTAATACCTTCCAACATTGCACCCTCTTCAAGCACCAACCACACCTAGTATACCATCTTACATAGCACCATCCGTCTATCCTACCACACCTGTAAGACCGTCCACCATTACACCCTCTCGAAGCACCAACCACAATTAGTATACCACCTAACATAGCACCATCCTTCTGTCCTACCGCACCAGTAATACTGTCCAACATTGCACCTTCTGCGAGCACCAACCACAACTAGTATACCATCTTACATAGCACCATCCGTCAGTTTTACCTCATCGGTAATGCCATCCCACATTGCACCCTCTTCAAGCACCAACCACAGCTAGTATACCATCTTACATAGCACCATCTGTCTGTCCTACCACATTGGTAATGCCATCCAACATTGCACCCTCTTAAAGCACCAACCACAACTATTATACCATCTTACATAGCATCATACGTCTGTCCTACCATATCAGCTACACATCTGTCATTGCACCCTCTGCAAGCTCCAACCACACACTATACCATCCAACAAGGCACTCAACCACACTGATCCAATTATTAGCCCCCAAAAAGTGGCAGCCTCTTTCTTAATGTACAAAGGGAAGGGGTCCCAGACAAAAAAGCAAATGTTGCAAAAACGTATATCTTATTATACAGTTAATTCGAGAAACAAAAAACTAATGAATGCAAAAAAGTTTTATTCAGATTTGCATTATTTCCTTTCACTGGTTAGAATTCATAATACATTTAATTATATACATAACAAATTGTAATCAATGTACGTGCCCACATTCACAACGGGGAGGGGGGAAGTGAAGGAAGTGTCAAGGACAGGGTAGGGTAAAGGGATAGTCAGATTCACTCAGTGACAAGTATAATTCTCAATTTAAAGATTAAGTACATGTGGTCCCTTTAATCAAAAGGCCACAACAAAAGGCTCTGAGAGAGTCCTAAATTATAACTGATGAACAGAGCCAAACTCCACTTCAGCCGTTAAGGTCTTGCTTGGGGTAGGAGATTGGTCGCCACGACCAATCTCCTACCCCAAGCAAGACCTTAACTTGGTGGTGACCGGTGGCTCTCTTACTCCCTGGTCTCCCAACTTTTGGCCTACAGCTCTGGGTTCCCCTCCCTGTCCAGTTAATACTGTGAAGAGCTTGGGGGTCACCATCTCCAGTGACCTCTCAATGCGGCCACACATTAACACCGTCACTTCGGCTTGTTTCTTTCATCTTCGCCGAATTGGGAAGATTCGCAGGTTTCTATCCCAAGAGGCCCTTATTCTTGTTATCCTTGCCCTCATTACCTCACGTCTAGATTATGCCAACTGTCTATACGTGGGGGTCCCTGCCTGCCATCTTTCCCGACTCCAACTGGTCCAGAATCAGGCAGCCAGATTAATTTTTCAGCAACCTAAACATCAGCATGTCACCCCTTTGCTGAAAACTTTACACTGGCTCCCAGTTGCACAGCGGTGTGTTTTTAAAATGGCCTGCACCATCTTTAAATCCTTGTTTACCTGTGCCCCTGCCTTTATCTCTTCCTGTTTGCACGCCTATGTCCCTTCCCGTCACCTTAGATCTTCGACTCATAACCTTCTGATCACCCCCAGGTTCAATCGTAAGAAACATGGGGGAGCCTGTTTCTCTTTTCTTGCTCCTGTTACCTGGAATTCCCTTCCTCTTGCCATCCGTCTGTCCACTGATTATCGTTGCTTCCGCAATTCTTTGAAAACTCACCTGTTCCGTCTGGCGCACGGCTAGCGGCCTTGTTCCTGAATGTTCTTCTCCCACCTGGTCTAGAGCGCCAAGAAACCAATTGGTGTACGTGCGCGGTACCAAATCTTTTTTAATAATAATAATAATAATGGTATAAACAAAGGAAGTCTAGTCAATCATATATCCAACTGTGAATATAGTTTAATTCTCTCACTGCTCTAATGTTCTCTCAATCATTATACGATGATTCCACACTACTCTTTGAGCCTCTGAAAATAGTCGAGTCCATAGTCACGTGTTTGAATTCAAACATTTGTAGAAACAACACTTCTCTTTTCATTCTAGTCATTAATTCATTTGAAAATAATCTGATACGGTGCACTGTATACAAATGGTCTTTATGTTTGTTCATTAAGTCCATTGAAACAGCAAGATGTATCCCCCAGCCATTTGTAAAAAGTTGTCCATACTCAATTAAATTGCGAGCAAGGGGCAGAGCCTAATTTGAGTCGGAGGTTTCTGGTGCTCAGCACCGGCACCTCATATCAGCACAGGCTCTAGTGGTAGATTACCACATGGTGGCGCTATCTGTCCAATTTTCGTGCGTAGAAATGAAGGCATGGAGAAGTATGTAAAAGAGAACTCCTGTAATACTCTTTTACGTACTTGTACATACCTTTCTGAATTGGCCCCAAAACATCTAAAATGGGAATATTCATATGCAAGTAGTACAAGTAGAAGTGTGACCTCTTAGCCCTTTTACTAATATGGAGTTGGAAGTTTTGGGCCTAGTAACGAAGCCATGGTGGAGTATGTAAAAGTACTCCTTCCCGTATTCATAAATCGGCCCCAAGGCCTGGTCTACAGACTTGTTGGCAGTGGTTTGATGCCCTTTCATCTTTTACTGCCCCCTCGTCTGCTCCCACGCCATCTCGGATAGACCGAGGAACCAGAGTGATGTATGTCAGCAGGGTAACCATGTTAGCCCTGCGATGTACTATTAATCAACAGCAGCTCTGTGGCATTACACGGGCACCCCCCCCCCCCTGCCTCCACTCCCGGCGCAATTACTTGCTTCCAATTGTTGTCTTCTATCATTTGATTACAACAGCAGCGTATGTCTGTCCGGATGTAATCACACAGAGTGTTCTGGGGCAGATTAATGCTGCCTGATACCTGATTTAACTCATTGGGCAGATTATGGGTTCGGGGAAAAGGGAAAGCTATTTACTGTGCCATGAATCCAGATCACCCAGGGGGACAGAGACTCTGAGGAGACAGGGTCCCCCTGAATAAACAAACACTCTGAAGAAACAGGGTCCCCCCTGAATAGACAAACACTCTGAAGACACAGGGTCCCCCTGAATAAACAAACACTCTGAAGAGACAGGGTCCCCCCTGAATAGACAGATACTCTGAAGAGACAGGGTCCCCCCTGAATAGACATAAACTCTGAAGAGATATGGTCCCCCTTGAATAGACAGACACTCTGAAGAGACAGGGTTCCCCCTGAATAAACAAACACTCTGAAGAGACAGGGTCCCCCCTGAATAGACAGACACTCTGAAGAGACATGGTCCCCCCTGAATAGACAGACACTCTGAAGAGACATGGTCCCCCTTGAATAGACAGATACTCTGAAGAGACAGGGTTCCCCCTGAATAGACAGATACTCTGAAGAGACAGGGTTCCCCCTGAATAGACATACACTCTGAAGAGACAGGGTCCCCCCTGAATAGACAAACACTCTGAAGAGACAGGGTCCCCCCTGAATAGACAGACACTCTGAAGAGACAGGGTCCCCCTTGAATAGACAGACACTCTGAAGAGACAGGGTTCCCCCTGAATAGACAGATACTCTGAAGAGACAGGGTCCCCCCTGAATAGACAAACACTCTGAAGAGACAGGGTCCCCCCTGAATAGACAGACACTCTGAAGAGACAGGGTCCCCCTTGAATAGACAGACACTCTGAAGAGACAGGGTCCCCCCTGAATGGACATACACTCTGAAGAGACAGGGTCCCCCCTGAATAGACAAACACTCTGAAGAGACAGGCTCCCCCTGAATAGACATACACTCTGAAGAGACAGGGTCCCCCCTGAATAGACAGATACTCTGAAGAGACAGGGTTCCCCCTGAATAGACATACACTCTGAAGAGACATGGTCCCCCCTGAATAGACAGATACTCTGAAGAGACAGGGTCCCCCCTGAATAGACAGATACTCTGAAGAGACAGGGTCCCCCCTGAATAGACAAACACTCTGAAGAGACAGGGTCCCCCCTGAATAGACATACACTCTGAAGAGACATGGTCCCCCCTGAATAGACAGATACGCTGAAGGAGACAGGGTCCCCCCTGAATAGACATACACTCTGAAGAGACAGGGTCCCCCCTGAATAGACAAACACTCTGAAGAGACAGGGTCCCCCCTGAATAGACATACACTCTGAAGAGACAGGGTCCCCCCTGAATAGACAGATACTCTGAAGAGACAGGGCCCCCCTGAATAGACATACACTCTGAAGAGACAGGGTCCCCCCTGAATAGACATACACTCTGAAGAGACAGGGTCCCCCCTGAATAGACAAACACTCTGAAGAGACAGGGCCCCCCTGAATAGACATACACTCTGAAGAGACAGGGTCCCCCCTGAATAGACATAAACCCTGAAGAGACAGGGGTTCTGGGGTGAATGGGGCCCTCCTGAACTGACAACTACTCTGAAGAGACAGGTTTCAGAAGGGACAGGAGCCCTCCTGAATAGACAGCTACTTTGAAGAGACAGAGGTTTTGAAAAGACAGGGGACCTCCTCAATAGATCGCTATCTGAAGAGACAGATGTTCTGAGGAGACAGGGTCACTCCTGCATAGAAGGCTACTCTGAAGAGAGAAAAGCTCTACAGAGACATGTTCTGAGGAGGGGGTGCCTCCTGAATAGACAGCTACTCTAAAGAGACAGATTCTGAGCAAACAGGTCCCTCCCTGAATAGACAGCTACTCTGAAGAGACAGGAATTCTGAGGAGACAAGGCCTCCTGAATAGACAGATACTACGAAGAGACAGAGGATTTGAAAAGACAGGGGACCTCCTCAATAGATCGCTACTCTGAAGAGACAGAGGCTTCAGAAGAGACAGGAGCCCCACTGCATAGAGAGCTACTCTGAAGAGACAAAAGCTTTGAATATATGGTTCTGAGGGGACGGGGCCCTTCTGACTGCTCATAATCGGTCTCTTTAGAGTAGCTGTCTAAACAGGGTCCTCCCTAAATAGACAGCTACTCTGAAGAGACAGGAATTCTGAAGAGACAGGGCCTCCTGAATAGACAGATACTCTGAAGAGACAGAGGTTCAGAATAGACAGGGGTTCTGAGGAGACAGCTACTCTGAAGAAACTGACGTTCTGAAGAGACAGGGGCCCTCCTGAATAGACAACTACTCTGAAGAGACAGAGGCCCCGAAGGTACATGGAACCTCCTCAATAGAGAGCTACTCTGAAGAGACAGAGGCTCTGAAGAAACAGGGGTACTTAAGAGACAGCTACTCTGAAGAGACCGAGGTTCTGAGGAGACAGGGTCCCTCCTGAATAGAGAGCTACTCTGAAGAGACAGGAATTCTGAGGAGGCAAGTCCCTCCTGAATAGACAGATACTCTGAAGAGAGAACGGTTCAGAGGAGACAGCTACTCTGAAGAGACAGAGGCTCTGATGAAACAGTGGTTCTTAGGAGACAGCTTCTTTGAAGACACAGTGGTTCTGAAGAGACAGGGGTCCTTAAGAGACAGCTACTCTGAAGAGACCGAGGTTCTGCATAGACAGCTACTTTGAAGAGACAGGAATTCTGAGGAGGCAAGTCCCTCCTGAATAGACAGATACTTTGAAGAGAGAGCGGTTCAGAGGAGACAGCTACTCTGAAGAGACAGAGGCTCTGAAGAGACAGGGGTCCTTACGAGACAGCTACTCTGAAGAGACAGACGTTCTGAAGAGACAGGGGCCTTCCTAAATAGACAACTACTCTGAAGAAAAGGGGGTTCTTAGGTGACAGCTTCTCTGGAAAGACAGAGGCTCTGAAGATTCGGGAGCCCCCCCGAATAGACTACTCTGAAGAGAAAGAGATGTGAGGAGACAGCAGGGTCCTCCTGAATAGACAGATACTCCGAAGAGACAGGGGCTCTGAAGATTCGGGAGCCCCCCTGAATAGACTACTCTGAAGAGAAAGAGATGTGAGGAGACAGCAGGGTCCTCCTGAATAGACAGATACTCCGAAGAGACAGGGGCTCTGAAGATTCGGGAGCCCCCCCGAATAGACTACTCTGAAGAGAAAGAGATGTGAGGAGACAGCAGGGTCCTCCTGAATAGACAGATACTCCGAAGAGACAGGGGCTCTGAAGATTCGGGAGCCCCCCCCCGAATAGACTACTCTGAAGAGAAAGAGATGTGAGGAGACAGCAGGGTCCTCCTGAATAGACAGATACTCCGAAGAGACAGGGGCTCTGAAGATTCGGGGGCCCCCCCGAATAGACTACTCTGAAGAGAAAGAGATGTGAGGAGACAGCAGGGTCCTCCTGAATAGACAGATACTCCGAAGAGACAGGGGCTCTGAAGATTCGGGAGCCCCCCCGAATAGACTACTCTGAAGAGAAAGAGATGTGAGGAGACAGCAGGGTCCTCCTGAATAGACAGATACTCCGAAGAGACAGGGGCTCTGAAGATTCGGGAGCCCCCCCCGAATAGACTACTCTGAAGAGAAAGAGATGTGAGGAGACAGCAGGGTCCTCCTGAATAGACAGATACTCCGAAGAGACAGGGGCTCCGAAGAGACAGGGGCCCCCCCGAATAGACTTCTCTGAAGAGAAAGAGATGTGAGGAGACAGCAGGGTCCTCCTGAATAGACAGATACTCCGAAGAGACAGGGGCTCCGAAGAGACAGGGGCCCCCCCGAATAGACTACTCTGAAGAGAAAGAGATGTGAAGAGACAGCAGGGTCCTCCTGAATAGACAGATACTCCGAAGAGACAGGGGCTCCGAAGAGACAGGGGCCCCCCCGAATAGACTACTCTGAAGAGAAAGAGATGTGAGGAGACAGCAGGGTCCTCCTGAATAGATAGATACTCCGAAGAGACAGGGGCTCCGAAGAGACAGGGGCCCCCCCGAATAGACTACTCTGAAGAGAAAGAGATGTGAGGAGACAGCAGGGTCCTTCTGAATAGACAGATACTCCGAAGAGACAGGGGCTCCGAAGAGACAGGGGCCCCCCCGAATAGACTACTCTGAAGAGAAAGAGATGTGAGGAGACAGCAGGGTCCTCCTGAATAGACAGATACTCCGAAGAGACAGGGGCTCTGAAGATTCGGGAGCCCCCCCGAATAGACTACTCTGAAGAGAAAGAGATGTGAGGAGACAGCAGGGTCTCCTGAATAGACAGATACTCCGAAGAGACAGGGGCTCCGAAGAGACAGGGGCCCCCCCGAATAGACTACTCTGAAGAGAAAGAGATGTGAGGAGACAGCAGGGTCCTCCTGAATAGACAGATACTCCGAAGAGACAGGGGCTCTGAAGATTCGGGAGCCCCCCCGAATAGACTACTCTGAAGAGAAAGAGATGTGAGGAGACAGCAGGGTCCTCCTGAATAGACAGATACTCCGAAGAGACAGGGGCTCTGAAGATTCGGGAGCCCCCCCGAATAGACTACTCTGAAGAGAAAGAGATGTGAGGAGACAGCAGGGTCCTCCTGAATAGACAGATACTCCGAAGAGACAGGGGCTCCGAAGAGACAGGGGCCCCCCCGAATAGACTACTCTGAAGAGAAAGAGATGTGAGGAGACAGCAGGGTCTCCTGAATAGACAGATACTCCGAAGAGACAGGGGCTCTGAAGATTCAGGAGCCCCCCTGAATAGACTACTCTGAAGAGAAAGAGATGTGAGGAGACAGCAGGGTCCTCCTGAATAGACAGATACTCCGAAGAGACAGGGGCTCTGAAGATTCGGGAGCCCCCCCGAATAGACTACTCTGAAGAGAAAGAGATGTGAGGAGACAGCAGGGTCCTTCTGAATAGACAGATACTCCGAAGAGACAGGGGCTCCGAAGAGACAGGGGCCCCCCCGAATAGACTACTCTGAAGAGAAAGAGATGTGAGGAGACAGCAGGGTCCTCCTGAATAGACAGATACTCCGAAGAGACAGGGGCTCTGAAGATTCGGGAGCCCCCCCGAATAGACTACTCTGAAGAGAAAGAGATGTGAGGAGACAGCAGGGTCCTCCTGAATAGACAGATACTCCGAAGAGACAGGGGCTCTGAAGATTCGGGAGCCCCCCCGAACAGACTACTCTGAAGAGAAAGAGATGTGAGGAGACAGCAGGGTCCTCCTGAATAGACAGATACTCCGAAGAGACAGGGGCTCTGAAGATTCAGGAGCCCCCCCGAATAGACTACTCTGAAGAGAAAGAGATGTGAGGAGACAGCAGGGTCCTTCTGAATAGACAGATACTCCGAAGAGACAGGGGCTCCGAAGAGACAGGGGCCCCCCCGAATAGACTACTCTGAAGAGAAAGAGATGTGAGGAGACAGCAGGGTCCTCCTGAATAGACAGATACTCCGAAGAGACAGGGGCTCCGAAGAGACAGGGGCCCCCCCGAATAGACTACTCTGAAGAGAAAGAGATGTGAAGAGACAGCAGGGTCCTCCTGAATAGACAGATACTCCGAAGAGACAGGGGCTCCGAAGAGACAGGGGCCCCCCCGAATAGACTACTCTGAAGAGAAAGAGATGTGAGGAGACAGCAGGGTCCTCCTGAATAGACAGATACTCCGAAGAGACAGGGGCCCCCCCGAATAGACTACTCTGAAGAGAAAGAGATGTGAGGAGACAGCAGGGTCCTTCTGAATAGACAGATACTCCGAAGAGACAGGGGCTCCGAAGAGACAGGGGCCCCCCCGAATAGACTACTCTGAAGAGAAAGAGATGTGAGGAGACAGCAGGGTCCTCCTGAATAGACAGATACTCCGAAGAGACAGGGGCTCTGAAGATTCGGGAGCCCCCCCGAATAGACTACTCTGAAGAGAAAGAGATGTGAGGAGACAGCAGGGTCTCCTGAATAGACAGATACTCCGAAGAGACAGGGGCTCTGAAGATTCAGGAGCCCCCCCGAATAGACTACTCTGAAGAGAAAGAGATGTGAGGAGACAGCAGGGTCCTTCTGAATAGACAGATACTCCGAAGAGACAGGGGCTCCGAAGAGACAGGGGCCCCCCCGAATAGACTACTCTGAAGAGAAAGAGATGTGAGGAGACAGCAGGGTCCTCCTGAATAGACAGATACTCCGAAGAGACAGGGGCTCCGAAGAGACAGGGGCCCCCCCGAATAGACTACTCTGAAGAGAAAGAGATGTGAAGAGACAGCAGGGTCCTCCTGAATAGACAGATACTCCGAAGAGACAGGGGCTCTGAAGATTCGGGAGCCCCCCCGAATAGACTACTCTGAAGAGAAAGAGATGTGAGGAGACAGCAGGGTCCTCCTGAATAGACAGATACTCCGAAGAGACAGGGGCTCCGAAGAGACAGGGGCCCCCCCGAATAGACTACTCTGAAGAGAAAGAGATGTGAGGAGACAGCAGGGTCCTCCTGAATAGACAGATACTCCGAAGAGACAGGGGCTCTGAAGATTCGGGAGCCCCCCCGAATAGACTACTCTGAAGAGAAAGAGATGTGAGGAGACAGCAGGGTCCTCCTGAATAGACAGATACTCCGAAGAGACAGGGGCTCTGAAGATTCAGGAGCCCCCCCGAATAGACTACTCTGAAGAGAAAGAGATGTGAGGAGACAGCAGGGTCTGAGGTTCCGTGACAATTGTAAGTGGTGTTTTCGACTCACACGAATATGGTCGAGTCTAGTATCTATGAACCGCAAATGACGAGTTTAGCAAGTGTGCGCAGTTTCGCTGTGCTAACTTAAACCGTTCGTTTGTTATGTGGGTTTGTCATCTGTACCCACGGGTTCCATCTTAGATACGGCATCCATTTTGTCTCTTGCCCTCAAGTAGCCAGCGAACGGACGTTGTCCGCTTCGCGACCCTGGGACTCCCAAGATATTTGCGGAAGACACATGTTCTTTGAAAGTGTCTTTATGACGAGGGGGATGCTACTGTAAGGCAGATGGCGCCGCTCGAGGCTCATCTTGCCGCACGGGCTTATTGTCTCAGTTGTGCATCTCATTAGGCACGTCCCTTTGATGCCTGTATCTCGTGCTTCTCGACACTCCCCTTTTACACCCTTTCCGATCTCCCCACTGTCTCCGTCTTCCTCTGCACCTGTCTTCGTTCCTATTTCGATCTACTTTACTGCTGATTGGAATTTGCTAATGGTGGGAAGATGGGTTTTTACAGTTGGGAACCGCCAAATGTTTCCGCACTTATGTTCCGGATCTTGTGTGTTTCAAAGTGATCTAAGCGACCCCTCTGAGAGCGACTTGTGGGAACCAGGTTGTAAACTATTGTGTATCATGTTATCCTATGGGTAGAAACTGTATAAAAGGAGCGATCCACAGATACAATTTGAAGCAGTCTCCCCGAACTACACTCGATGTACTTCTTGTGACTTCTGTGTTCCCTGCAGTAAATAAACCTTGACTCTTTGACGCCGAAGGAAGTGTCCCGTGTCTCTGTGATTTGTACGCCGGAGCAGGTTACCCACGAAGGTTTCAGGTGTTGTGCCCTGGCACCGCTGGGTCCAAAGAACCCAGTCCTTCAGTTGGCGCCCAACGTGGGGCTGCATCAGTGGTACCGGTCCAAGCCTGACGATCGTGAGGAACTTCGTGTGAAATCTCCGAGGGAAGGTGCACCCCGCTTCATCGATCCTGTTGTCGAAATAAGTGGCCCGAAGACTTTTCCCGCGAAGATTCCCGCCTCCTAACGGCTGCGACGGACTGCTGCCCTGACTGTAGACCTGTTTTGGCGCCTGGCGTAGACCTTGGTATAGCGAGACGATTGACGGGCCTTCCTGAGGACGCCATTGATCTTTGAGTTAAGTATTTGTGGGTCGCTCCCAGAGTTCTTGGTTGTAGACACTTTAGCGAGTGTCTTTGTTGTAAACACTTTAGCGAGTGTTTTTGTTGTAGACACTTTAGCGGGTGTCTTTGTTGTACACGCTGTGTGAGTGTTTTTGTCGGTGACACTTTGCTAGCGTACTTTGTTGTTGTTGTATTTGTTTGACGACTGCAGCCGCCAAAGACCGAGGGTTTAGTTCTTTGCTGGGACTTGGTAAATCCCGAAATCCCGTAACCCTTGAAGTTTGTGAAACTCGGCTAGTGTGCAAGATGCCTGGTCGCAGTACTTTGTTCAGTTGCTTTAGACCTTGTGGTGCGGATTCCCTGCTGGAGGACTCGTGTCCGATACCTCCGGTTGGAACTCCTACATATGACTTATATAGCAAACATGGGCTAGGCCCGATTGCTTTTAACGATTATTGGATCAAATATACAAAGAAAGACGGCGATCTTCGTTGGCCACCTCACGGTAGCTTCGAAGCGTCGATCTTAGATAATTTGGAAATAAAGTTGTTCGAACGTAAATCAAGGCCGGCCATGTTTGATGCCTTTCGGTTCTGGCGCAAAGAAGCCCGACAGAAAGAGATCAGACAAAATAAACATAGTCAGCGAGATACTGTTGCTACTATAGTGAAGAAAGCTGAGCAGTTTCAGCGTGATAAGGAGGATAAGGATAAGGAAGTGTTTGAGAGATTACAGCGTATGTCCATAGACAAATGCTATCCTGTTTTGTCTACGGAGTCGGATAAGAAGGAAGAGGCAGTTGAGGATTCTTTAATGTCCTATCTTATGAAGTCGCCACCTCCGTACGTACAGGGTACCGCAGCTCCTGTGGTCCCTGCCGTACCTGTTCCACCAGTTCCTCAACCTGCACTTGCTCTTCCGACTGTTCCTGCTCCTTTGCCTCTTTCTATTCCTACTGCTCCTCCGCTTCCACATACTCCTGTTCCCGCTACTGCTCACGCTACTGCTCCTGTGTTGTTAACCCCTGTTGCTGCTAACGTCTCTACTCCTTCTCTTGTTAGTCCTGTGTCTTACTCTTCTCCCTCTACTCGTAATCGTGATTCTCCCCTTGCGACAAACTTCTTTCAGTCGCTCGGACCTGTTTTTGGGTCTGCAGGTTCTGATGGTCCACAGAGACGTAGCCAGCTTCCTGGTAATAGAGAACGTGTTGCGCTATACAATATGGCGATGGGTTGGATGATAAACCCTGTTAGAAATCCACCTCGTGTTGTCCTCGAAACGTTTGATCAATTCAACATACCTACTCAGAGATATGTGTTTGATGAAATGTGCAAGTTCTTACATGATCAGATAGCGGCCAATGCGCCTGACGAGGTGCTGACCGCCCTGTCTGAACTCCGGCTTCAGTTCGCAACTGGACTGATAGTCGACACTAATGTCCGACGTGCTATTGAACGGTTGCTATCTCTTCGTCCCGCTCCTATTCCATGAGGAAAATGACCGTGCCGATAAAAAGACCTCAGCTCAGATATTGGCTACGGCACAATATTACGAAAGAGCTGAAAACTAAAGTGTTGTTACAACAAGCATATCCGCCGCGTTCTAATCAGAATGCGCCTCAGCAGAATAGATCGCAGTCGCAATCGAATCGATCGCAGCCGCGTAATGATTCATCTTTTCAGAGATCTTCGTTGGGGTACAATCAATGTGCTTATTGTAGACAGGAGGGACACATTAAATTCAATTGTCCTGCTTTAAATGACCGTAGTGGTGGTAATTCGTCTAGAGGAGGTCGTGGTGGTGCACAGCACGCATCACGTGGTAGAGGTCGTGGTGCTCAGAACGACTGTTCTGATAACTCGTCAAATTCTAATAATTGTTTCGACCAACGTGGATCATCGCAAGGACGATCTGCGCAGTACAATGTAGACGATTATTACGTCGATCAGGGAACTGACGATAGTAATTACTAGGACAGCCAAAGACAAGGAGAGGGAGTGGTATCAGTTCCGGTTGATCAGAGAGGGCCTTACGTCGCAGTTGCTACATCGGGCGTCGTTGAGCCTTTTCTGTTGGACACTGGTGCAGCGAAAAGTTCTATCATGCATTCGAAACTCCCTGGCGCACCTTTGTCTGGCTTAACAAATGTATCCGTTGGATTCTCTGGCGCCCCCGTTAGCAATCCAGTTTCGCGCCCTTTGCCCCTTCAAATTGGGCCACGTGAGCTCGAAGCTCCATTGATTTTGTCTACTGGTTGTGGCGAAAATCTTTTGGGTCTGGATTTGCTTAAACGCTTGTATGCGACTTTGTATTGTTCTCCTGCGGGTATAAAGCTTACGTTAGGAGAGAGGGTAGTCTCTCCCATGTACTTGTCCCTCGATAAGCTTCCACCGGAATTGAGTTCTCTTCCTGCATCTTTGTGGGCGACGGGTCCAAATGACGTGGGCCTACTTGATATCTCCCCTTATGTTGTTCAGTTGAAATCGAATGTGCGATTGCCACGTATTCCCCAATATCGTATCTCCCTTGATGGTGAACGAGCTTTGTTAGCGATCATCTATGATTTGATCGAGAAAGATGTCATTGAAGAAACTCGGGGAAACGTGTGCAATAGTCCTGTACTGCCCATTCTTAAACGTACTGATCCTACCAAACCGCCTGTTTATCGTTTTGTTATTGATTTACGGGAGGTGAATAAAATTGTGGTTCCTCAATTCCCTGTTGTGCCTGACATTACGGCGCTGCTGACTCTGATTCCAGCTACAGCTTCATGGTTTTCGGTGATTGATTTGAAAAATGCGTTTTTCAGCATCCCGATTGCCGAAGAGAGCAGGGACCTTTTCGGTTTCTCTCTTGGTGGACGTAGCTTCCGGTTCAAACGCGCTCCTCAGGGCTACTGTGAAAGTCCATCGATTTACAGTCAAGCTTTGAAGGGTCAACTAGATGCGTTTAGGTTGCCGGTTGGTGCGGCTTTAATCCAATACGTCGACGACTTATTGGTGGCTGCTGATACTCAGGACATTTGCAAAATTGCTACAGTGTCGTTGCTGCAACATCTCTGTGAGTTAAATCACAAGGTGTCACCTTCTAAACTCCAATATTGTTGTCAAGAAGTAACCTATCTAGGTCACTTATTGTCAAAGGAGGGAAGGAGATTGACCCCAGAGAGAATTGCAGCGATTGCGCGCATGGCTGTGCCACAAACCCAAAGAGATGTGCGTGCCTTTCTAGGTATCACATCGTACTGCAGGCAGTGGATTCCTAATTTTTCATTGCTAGCGAAACCATTGGTGGCTCTTACGTGCAAGGATGTTTCGACTCCTTTACCATGGACGGAAGAATGTCAGAAAAGTTTTTCTGAATTACGTGATTCATTGTGTTCGGCCCCTGTGTTAGGTACCCCTGATTACAGTAAACCGTTCACGTTATATGTTCACGAGAGGGAAGGTTGTGCTTTAAGCGTCTTAACGCAACCTTTTGGTGGTAAGCAACGTCCATGTGCATATTTTTCCTCGACCTTAGACCCAGTAGCTAGAGCATTGCCGAGTTGTTTGAGAGCAACTGCGGCAGCTGCGGTCTCCATCCGACAATCAGCAGGATTGGTCATGGATAATATGCTTACGGTGATGGTTCCGCATGCAGTCGATACTCTTTTGAACCGTACGAAAACTCAGCACTTGACGAGTGCGAGGTTATCTGGGTACGAATTGACGCTCTTGGCAAGCCACATTCAGATAAAACGTTGTAATGTCCTAAATCCGGCAACTTTGTTACCAATTAGTGCAGAGTCAGATGCAGTAACAGAACATGACTGTTACTTGCGGACAGAGGAGGAAACAAAAGGTCGTGTGGACCTTAAAAACACCCCATTGGAAGACCCGGATGGCATCCTGTATGTGGATGGGTCATGTTTTAAATTGCCGAATGGTGATGTGACTACTGCTTATGCTGTGGTGACATTGAATACTGTTGTTGAGACTGCGAGATTGAATCAGAATTCTGCCCAAGCTGCAGAGCTGATCGCTCTTACTAGAGCATGTGTATTAGCAAAAGATAAACGTGTGAATGTGTACACCGATAGTCAGTATGCTTTCGGTGTGGCGCATAGCTTTGGACGGTTGTGGCGAGAGCGTGGTTTCTTGACGTCACATGGCACGAAAATACAGCATGGCCAGCTTGTGAACGATCTTTTGGATGCATTGACTTTGCCTGCTCAAGTTGCAATTGTTAAATGTAGTGCGCATCGTAAAGTGACGGATGATGTTGGTCGTGGTAATGCGTTTGCAGATGAGATTGCTAAGGAGACTGCCCGGAACCTTAGCACTCGAATGTATGTGACGAATTCGGTTAGGTGGCCTACAGAATCAAGTATGTGTGAGAATACTATAGAGAGTGTGAAAGCAATTCAGAATGAGGCCACCGACACTGAAAAGATGAAGTGGAAAGAAAGTACGGGAAGGTTGGATGTGAATGGTTGCTGGATTGATTTGTCAGATCAGAAAAGATGGATGTTGCCTGATGCGTATGTACTGGCCGTTGTGCAAATGGCACATGGGTTAGCACATATTAGCGCGAAAGGTATTTGCAAGTTGTTGGCTGATGTGTGGAAGAATGATGGAATTACTAAGTGTGCTGAACGTTTGGTGAAGAATTGTATGGTGTGTATAATGTACAATCCTGGCAAAGGAACCCCAACTCCCCCTGGCAGTTTTGCTCCTCCTTCGTATCCCTTTGAGGTGATCCAATTGGACTTCATCCATATGGAGCGATGCAATAACCTGAAATACGTTTTGGTTGTGGTTTGCGCATTCTCCCGATGGATCGAGGCCTATCCCCTCAAAGATAATACTGCTTTGTCTACTGCGAAAATCCTACTGAAGGAATACTTTCCTCGGTATGGAATGCCTAGAGTCGTGTGGTCAGATAACGGAAGTGAGTTTGTTGGAAGTGTGATGAAGAGTGTGTGTAAGGGCCTTGGAATTAATCAGAAATTCCATAGCGCCAATCATCCCCAGTCAGCTGGATTGGTTGAAGGGTACAATGGCACCCTTAAACTAAAATTAGCGAAGATCCAGGCTACGACTGGACTTTCGTGGCCTGACGCTTTGCCTCTAGCATTACTGTCAACTAGGGCGACTGTACACTCCCGAATAGGGCTTAGTCCCTATGAAATAGTGTTCGGCCGTCCTGCGAATGTGTGGGGGGTTCCTAGGCCAGGTATATTCGTTGATCTTGAGTACCCGATGTTGATTGACTACTTACATGACTTGACTGCTAAACTGAGGTTAATTCATCAACAGGTTTACGACGCCTTGCCGACGCAGACGGAGGGTCCAGGCCACCAGCTCCAGCCTGGTGATTGGGTTGTCACCCGAAATTTTTCGCGCAAGAAGAATCTGGACCCCCGCTTTGTTGGACCTCACCAGGTGCTTTTGGCCACGAGGACTGCCGTTCGTCTTGAGGGACGGAAGAACTGGGTACATGCTACCCATTGTAAGCGAGTCCCTATTCCTTTGCCGGCAGACCCGTGGGTGAGGAAAGGCATTGCGTCAACAGAAGCAGCGACATTGCCGGCGTTTGTACCTTTCAGTGACGCACAACTTGTTGGTGAACACTCAGTGCAGCAGAAAGCCATTGTTGGAACATTGTCAGCAAGAGACTCAAGACCAGACCAACGAACTGATCAGCAGGACGCTGTCTCTTCGACAGATCCTTTGTTCGACGTGCAGACACGTCCCGGGAAACATCGATATTCTTTGCGATCTCACACTAAGGACAAATAAAAATTTTGCTTGCTTTGCTGAAATTGATAACTGCAATATCTTCGTTTCCCATGATCAACTTTGAACATTCGTATCATTGAAAATTGTTTTGTATATATATATATATCAAGCTTCTTCCTTGTATCTTTTTCCTTCCACAGCTGAATTATTGTGCTAAATAAATACATATTGTGTATTGAGGGCCGTAGGGCCGCGCGCGTACCTCCTTCTGGACAGTAGGTCTTGACGCTAGGTTAAAGGCCGTCGGTTCCTAGGAACTCCTGGGAATTGACTATTGCTGCACAGAACGAAGTGCGTCAAGAAACGTTGCGGACGGTCGTAGGGAAATGGCATTTTTGAAGCTGAATGATTTGGAAGGAGCTCAGGCATATAGAGTCAAGCTGCAGAAACTTAGTCGTACGAAATGTTTTGTATCCCAATTGTTTGTATTGTTTTTAACTGCTTCCGCATTTTTGGCGGGTGGGGTGTATTACACTATGTCTTACTTCTTACTTCCTACCCCTACTCCTACTCCTTACCCTAACATTACTTCTACTGCTTCTCCTCATTCCTTTCATATGTTACCAGAACACGAACAGGCTAGACGTGTAGAATTCCGCAACAATTCCTTTATCCAGCTCCTCCATCAGCATCAGTTAGTGGTTAACACTACTAATTGTTGGGTGTGTGGGTTGATGCCACATACTACGGGTAAGGGAATTCCATATCTGGTGTTACCGTATAGTTCCCAAGGGTCAGCTCGAGCATACCAAACAATGCTTCGAAGCGCACTAGGTTTCCACCCCTCTCCAGAACGTTCCCCCAAACCGGGTCCTACCTCATGGCAGTGGGTGGTATCGATGATAATACAGGATTTGGAAGATGAGATCTATGATGCTTATCTCATCCCTAAGGCAGAGGTACAAGCCTATAGGGCACCGAATAGAGGGGAATATAGTACGTTCACTAATGAAAAGCAGCTTAAAAGCTCGTCTCCAATATGGGTCGTACCCCACACTGGTAATCTTTGTCTTGTGGGTCGTGGCTCGCAAGCCTCACTTGGAGTAAGTGCTTGCACTGAAAGTTACGTTCTGTCAATGTCCCCGATCCCTGTGCTTCTGGCTGCCAAGGGTACGTACTTCATCTGTCATGATCGTGCATACACATGGTTGCCCGCAGACTTCATGGGCTCATGTTTTGTTGCAAATCTGTTGCCTTCGACGTTTACTGTAGATGCCGATTATCATAAGACTAGAGTTGTACGAGGCGTAATTAGTGAAGAGGATACTGCCGGTCAAGAGGCAGGAGACTTTTTCAAGGGTTTCCTCCCGTTTTGGGGACCTATGGTTAATAGTAGGAACCTGAGACATTTGACTCGAGTGGTAGAATCGACAGCTAACATTACTGCCAGTGCCCTTGGTAATATCACCACAGAACTTCAGGCGGAGAGACTTATGACATTACAAAACCGTATGGTTTTAGATGTTGTCTTAGCAGATCGCGGTGGGGTATGTAAAGTGATCCATTCGAGCTGTTGCATTTTCATTCCAGATAATGCTCCTACTGTCTATCAAGCCATCTCGAAGTTGCACAAGATCTCCGAATCCATACACGTGGATGTAGGGGATTGGACGCTACTTGGTTGGTTTTGGGGCCTGGTGTCGACTTGGGGTTGGAAGATTCTGACGATCATCGGGGTTGTGGTAGTGTTCCTGTTCACGTGTTGCCTTTGTGTGCAGTGTGGTCCTGCCTTATGTGGCCTCTGTGCTACAACGTGTATGAGACAACCATCTGTTACCAAGGGGACTCGGTTGGACAGAGCTATGCTACAACGACATCTTGATGGTCTGATGAATATCGAGTATGATTCCGACTAGTGCTTGCCTACATGAGGGCAAAAGGAGCGTCTGAGGTTCCGTGACAATTGTAAGTGGTGTTTTCGACTCACACGAATATGGTCGAGTCTAGTATCTATGAACCGCAAATGACGAGTTTAGCAAGTGTGCGCAGTTTCGCTGTGCTAACTTAAACCGTTCGTTTGTTATGTGGGTTTGTCATCTGTACCCACGGGTTCCATCTTAGATACGGCATCCATTTTGTCTCTTGCCCTCAAGTAGCCAGCGAACGGACGTTGTCCGCTTCGCGACCCTGGGACTCCCAAGATATTTGCGGAAGACACATGTTCTTTGAAAGTGTCTTTATGACGAGGGGGATGCTACTGTAAGGCAGATGGCGCCGCTCGAGGCTCATCTTGCCGCACGGGCTTATTGTCTCAGTTGTGCATCTCATTAGGCACGTCCCTTTGATGCCTGTATCTCGTGCTTCTCGACACTCCCCTTTTACACCCTTTCCGATCTCCCCACTGTCTCCGTCTTCCTCTGCACCTGTCTTCGTTCCTATTTCGATCTACTTTACTGCTGATTGGAATTTGCTAATGGTGGGAAGATGGGTTTTTACAGTTGGGAACCGCCAAATGTTTCCGCACTTATGTTCCGGATCTTGTGTGTTTCAAAGTGATCTAAGCGACCCCTCTGAGAGCGACTTGTGGGAACCAGGTTGTAAACTATTGTGTATCATGTTATCCTATGGGTAGAAACTGTATAAAAGGAGCGATCCACAGATACAATTTGAAGCAGTCTCCCCGAACTACACTCGATGTACTTCTTGTGACTTCTGTGTTCCCTGCAGTAAATAAACCTTGACTCTTTGACGCCGAAGGAAGTGTCCCGTGTCTCTGTGATTTGTACGCCGGAGCAGGTTACCCACGAAGGTTTCAGGTGTTGTGCCCTGGCACCGCTGGGTCCAAAGAACCCAGTCCTTCAGTTCCTTCTGAATAGACAGATACTCCGAAGAGACAGGGGCTCCGAAGAGACAGGGGCCCCCCCGAATAGACTACTCTGAAGAGAAAGAGATGTGAGGAGACAGCAGGGTCCTCCTGAATAGACAGATACTCCGAAGAGACAGGGGCTCCGAAGAGACAGGGGCCCCCCCGAATAGACTACTCTGAAGAGAAAGAGATGTGAAGAGACAGCAGGGTCCTCCTGAATAGACAGATACTCCGAAGAGACAGGGGCTCCGAAGAGACAGGGGCCCCCCCGAATAGACTACTCTGAAGAGAAAGAGATGTGAGGAGACAGCAGGGTCCTCCTGAATAGACAGATACTCCGAAGAGACAGGGGCTCCGAAGAGACAGGGGCTCCCCCGAATAGACTACTCTGAAGAGAAAGAGATGTGAGGAGACAGCAGGGTCCTCCTGAATAGACAGATACTCCGAAGAGACAGGGGCTCCGAAGAGACAGGGGCCCCCCGAATAGACTACTCTGAAGAGAAAGAGATGTGAAGAGACAGGGGCTCTGAATAGACAGATACTGCGAAGATACATGGGTTCTGAGGAGACAGCAACTTTGAACAGACAGAATATGGGTCCGATGTTCCCTCACCTTGAAGTACCAATTGGACATGCCCTTGTTCTTTTGGTTTTGGGGAACACTGGGCGAGTACGAGGTTGCCCCTGGAAAAAAAGAAATTAGAGTTTCCACACTGATCCCGCGTGATATTCTATTTTCATTGGATTCTCATCCAGTTATTCTGCCTACCTTTAGCATGTGAGGTGTTCCTGTAGTGTCCTGGTGCTCATTGTGATCCTGGTGCGGCTGCTGACTGCAGATACTTCACAGCATGAGGTGTTCGACAAGGGCTGCCATAGTAATCACCTAAGTTCCATGTAATATCACAGTAGTACCCGGTCCAGTTTCCAGGCTGTTTTGTAGTCCATGTTTTATGGCCTGCGTGTGTGTTTTTGGGCGACATGCAGTAGTGCTCATTCTTCCACTTCCTGCTATTTCAGGCAGGATGTGGCAGGGATTTCTCCTTCAGTTTCACCAGTGAATAATTATTTTTCTTTGCAAAATGTGACAAAGTAGATGTTATGTCTTGAGTGTCTGTAACCACGGCACTGATGGAAGAAGGTCTCTTTCAGTTTAAGTTTCCCCCTATGCACACTGGCATAATTCTATAGTTTCAGGATTTGTGATTTGATCTGTGTTGCCAAGTCCCTATTTTTAGTGTATGGTCCCTCAGTCGGTCATTTGTCTGGACTTTGGGTTTTTCATCACAGTGAGATATCTCGCAACATTAAGGCTTCTTTGAGCGCTCCTTAACATTCTAGCTTGTAATGATTTCTCAAGTGTGTCTCATACATAGGTTAGTCTCTGCCTTGCTTCACAGTCCAAATTAAGAATGGAGTATTCCAGTAGTTTATGATAGCCACGGTAACGTTTTGCTAAATTGTAGTAACCCTCCTGATCGGGTACTAGTGGAATTATTCTGGCAGAGGGTTGTTGAATAAGGAATGGTGTCCAGGGGCTTAGCTTGGCAAGTAAGATTTTTGCCAGAAGGGTTACTTCAAATTTCCCAACAATCACACAGGCATATCATGGTAAAATACATTATTTGAGAAGCAGAGCACTCTTAGTGACAGGAGGACAAAGGAAGGACTAGAATCTCTCTAGCATTACCTAACTTAGCAGGAGGGGGCTTAAGGGGCTTAAGGAGATAGAGACAGTGTTTGTGTTTTTGTTTGTGTTTGCATGTAAAAATCCTAAGTGAAATGCGACAGCCACCTCACCATACCTGACTGAAAGCACCTGTACAGTGGCAGCTGAAAACCCCAGAGAGTGGTGGGGCAGGCAAATGGGTGGTGGGTGGGTGCAATCACACGTGGTATATGATCAAATAAAAAGCCACTTACCTCAATGCAGCAGACAACATGTCCTCCTCGCTCTAGTCCTCTTCTCTCGTGGAGACTCCAGCGCGGCCCTCAGCCAACTCCCTTAACCAATCCTAGCGCTACTCTCATGCTGTTAACCAGCATGAGAGAAGTACCAGGATTGGAGGAAGCAGCCTCTCTCAACACTCCCCTGTACATTGGAGGCCTGTGCTTGCTCTCAACCCAGCTGGGTTAGACAGCTGGGTTGAGAGGTTTAAAGTGCCATGTCAGGCTGGCCGTCGCAGGACAGCGGCCAAAAAGACATGCGCACTTTAAACTAGTGCACAGGCAGCCCACCACTCCTCCCTGCTGCTGCCACTCAGCAGGCCCTGCCCCATCCTGACACTCGGTTTGGGACAGGTTAAGGAGAAATAATATGGTAATAAAATAACTTTGTTACCATTTTATTTGACATCTCTGGGGGCATTTAAGTTAGTGAGGCAACCCTCCTCCTCTCTAATCGAGGAGCTGTCCCTGAACCTGTACCCAACTACATACTAGAAAATACATTTATTGGGGGATGTAACATTATTATTTCAGAGGCTGAATTCTTTGTACCTTAAGAAGCCAATCGTGAAAGGGTCAAACTGGAAAGGGGAGAGTTTGGGTTTGTTGATACTTGGTGGATGGTACTTGGGTCTCGTTTTGGGTGCACTCTCTTCTGCTGCTAAGAGGTGGGCGCTTATTCATTAAAAAGATGTCTTCACTTATCCGTACCTAAAGACTAGGGCTACTAGTTACACCTACTCTACACACATAACTGTAACTTTACCCGCCAGCCTAACCCGAACTCTGTTGTGAAGTCCAACCAGAACCTTCCCCTAAACCTTTCGAGCCCTTACACTATCCCTTTGTCTTTCCTTACCAAATATCCTAACAATGTCAATTATGGGATGTGGATTTGCCTCGACGTAATGGCGTTTATTTCAGTGTGCATGGGCGTGGTGAATTTGATGTGGCGGGGCTTCACTGGCCACAGTGTGCCTTTATTGTGTCTGGTGAGGCAGGTGCGGCATCGAGGGTGAGGAGCCCACATTCAAGGGGTCCATCACAATGCCAAGAGATGGTGTAATCCATAAAGTTATTATATAAAAATGTATAATTCATTCGCTCAAGGAGGCAGCCATCTTGTACAACCAAATGCAAATTAGTATCTTACGGGCAGTGAAAAGATTCCTTCCCTAATGGAGCCCAGGCCTACTGTGGGCACAAGTAAATGAGTAAAAACAGACCAGGTTGTCTATAGTTAGCAGGAAATCAGACAAATGTCCACTTTCTGCATAATGTAAAGCCCCAACGCAGATGGGACGAAAGAAGGAGGTGAAAGACCAGACAGCACCCTACCCCACAAAGCACAAGAAGCACAACAGATGCAATGTTTAAATAGGTGCCCCCCTCGGTGAAAGTGCCCAGCGCATTTGACGACCCAGAACTTAAGGATTGTCCCAATTGTGTTGTTTCTTAAAAAGAAGAGGGACTCTAAGACGAAAGGGTCTCAAACATGGAGTTTGATGCGACAAACTCTAAGGTAGAGACTTGAAGGAGATGGACTCTGAGACTGGAAGACAGAATAGACGGGTGATGTAGGGACTCTGATGGGGCAGGTTCTCAGATAGAGGCTATGAGATAATGGGGTCTGAGATAGGGACCTAGAGGAGACGGGTCTGGGGCCGGTAGACTAAAGAGATGGGCTCTGAGATGGGAGCTGCGAGGGAGCAGGCATTCAGATAGGGGCTCAAAGAGCAGAGATTCTGAAATGGGGAAACAGAGAGGAAGGGCTCTGAAACTGGAAGACTGAGAAGAAGGGCTCTGAAAGTGGAAGACTGGGAAGGGCTCTTAAAGTGGAAGACTGAGATTGGCTCTTAAAGTGGAAGACTGAGAAGAAGGGCTCTTAAAGTGGAAGACTGACAAGGGCTCTTAAAGTGGAAGACTGAGAAGATGGGCTCTGAAAGTGGAAGACTGACAAGGGCTCTGAAAGTGGAAGAATGGGAAGGGCTCTTAAAGTGGAAGACTGAGAAGGGCTCTTAAAGTGGAAGACTGAGAAGGGCTCTTAAAGTGGAAGACTGAGAAGATGGGCTCTGAAAGTGGAAGACTTAGAAGATGGGCTCTGAAAGTGGAAGATTGAGAAGATGGGCTCTGAAAGTGGAAGACTGAGAAGATGGGCTCTTAAAGTGGAAGACTGAGAATATGGGCTCTGAAAGTGGAAGACTGAGAAGATGGGCTCTGAAAGTGAAAGACTGAGAAGATGGGCTCTGAAAGTGGAATATTGAGAAGGGCTCTGAAAGTGGAAGAATAGGAAGGGCTCTTAAAGTGGAAGACTGACAAGATGGGCTCTGAAAGTGGAAGACTGAGAAGATGGGCTCTGAAAGTGGAAGACTGAGAAGGGCTCTTAAAGTGGAAGACTGAGAAGGGCTCTTAAAGTGGAAGACTGAGAAGATGGGCTCTGAAAGCGGAAGACTGAGAAGGGCTCTGAAAGTGGAAGACTGAGAAGGGCTCTTAAAGTGGAAGACTCAGAAGGGCTATTAAAGTGGAAGACTGAGAATATGGGCTCTGAAAGTGCAAGACTGAGAAGGGCTCTGAAAGTGGAAGACTGAGAAGATGGGCTCTGAAAGTGGAAGACTGAGAAGGGCTCTGAAAGTGGAAGACTGAGAAGGGCTCTGAAAGTGGAAGACTGAGAAGATGGGCTCTGAAAGTGGAAGCCTGAGAAGGGTTCTGAAAGTGGAAGACTGAGAAGGGCTCTTAAAGTGGAAGGCTGAGAAGGGCTCTTAAAGTGGAAGACAGAGAAGATGGGCTCTGAAAGTGGAATCCTGAGAAGATGGGCTCTGAAAGTAGAAAACAGAGAAGAAGGGCTCTGAAAGTGGAAGACTGAGAAGAAGGGCTCTGAAAGTGGAAGACTGAAAAGGGCTCTTAAAGGGGAAGCCTGAGACGATGGGCTCTGAAAGTAGAAGACAGAGAAGAAGGGATCTGAAAGTGGAAGACTGAGAAGAAGGGCTCTGAAAGTGGAAGACTGAAAAGGGCTCTGAAAGTGGAAGACTGAGAAGGGCTCTGAAAGTGGAAGACAAAAGAAGGGCTCTGAGATATGGGGCTCTGAGGGAGAAGGCATTCAGATAGTGGCTCAAGAGCAGAGATTCTGAGATGGCGAAACATAGAGGAAGGGCTCTGAAAGTGGAAGACTAAGAAGAAGGGCTCTGAAAGTGAAAGACTGGGTAGGGCTCTGAAAGTGGAAGACTGAGAAGAGCTCTTAACCCCTTGGCCGCGTGGGTCATTCCCCCGTGGTGTTGGGGGGCGGGGGGCGCGCACAGCGCCCCGGTGCTCGTGACGAGCTCAGCTCGTCATGAGTCACGGTGGCAATGTGCTCATAACGAGCTGAGTTCGTAACGGCCACACCCGATTCCGTGGAACGCTCACACAGCAGGGGAATTAGCCCCACATGCGAGCGTTGGAGCCGTTTTGACGAGTTCAGCTCGTCATGAGCACACAGCAAACGTGGCTCATGACGAGCTGAGCTCGTCATGAGCATGGGAGGGGGTTAAAGTGGAAGACAGAGAAGATGGGCTCTGAAAGTGGAAGACTGAGAAGGGCTCTGAAAGTGGAAGACTAAGAAGGGCTCTGAAAGTGGAAGACTGAGAAGGGCTCTTAAAGTGGAAGACTGAAAAGAAGGGCTCTGAAAGTGGAAGACTGAGAAGAAGGGCTCTGAAAGTGGAAGACTGAGAAGGGCTCTGAAAGTGGAAGACTGAGAAGGGCTCTGAAAGTGGAAGACTGAGAAGATGGGCTCTGAAAGTGGAAGACTGAGAAGGGCTCTTAAAGTGGATTACTGAGGAGATGGGCTCTGAAAGTGAAAGATAGAGAAGAAGGACTCTGAAAGTGGAAGAGGGAGAAGAACGGCTCTAAGATAGGGACTCTGAGAGGGCAGGCATTCAGATAGGGGTTCAAGGAGCACATATTCTGAGATGGCGAAACAAAGTAGATGGGCTCTTAGTTGGGTCTTCGAAAGAGATGGGTTTTGTGACTGGCACACCAAGCAGACTGGCTCTTGGATAGGGACTCTTAGGGAACAGGCTCCCAAATAGAGGCTCATGGGTGACCAGCTCTGAGATAGGGACTCCGAAGAGGTGAGCCCAGAGACTGGGGAGACTGAATAGGTGGGCTCTGAGATAGGGATGCGGAAAAGATGGGATTTGAGACGAGGATGGTACAGAGATATAGACTCTGAGGAGAAAGACGCTGTGAAGAGGCATTTTATCTGATTAATGATTTACTTCTATTATCTAACATGTTTTGCTGCTTTGCCATTGATTACATTTTTCTTTTCTTTCTCCTTCCCAACTTCATTACCACTTACCTTTCACTTCCTGTTTTCTTTCTCTCCAACAACGACTCCTCAGAATTCTTCCCATTCCTTTGCCTCCCTCACGCTTCTCACACCATCCAAGTCTTTTTTTCTCCAATGCACCCCTTTCTCACTGTATCCCCTTCTCTGCTCTTCTTTTGCCCATTCCTGTCCTGTTCTCACTTTCAGGGCTCCCGCTAATGTTGACTTGGCCTTGTGATCCAGTGATGAAGAGGAGGAGCGCAGTCCTTCAATGGCGTCTTCACACCCCCTGGAACTGAAACCCCTTGGAAGGGCACAGGGGCCCACCAAGAAGTCTCCTCCTGAAATCGAGGAGAGGTCTTCGGCACCGACAGCTGGTTCCAGGGCCGGCTTTGATAACGCCTCCTTCAATGCAGATGAGCAGGAGACCAGCTTCAGGAGCCAGGAAGAGACTGCACATGTCCCACCAAGCAGCTCTGCAGGGGGACATGAAGCCAGGGGCCGCCCTGCGGCCAGCAGGCTCCCTAGAGAAGACTTGTCCCCAAGGTCCGAGGATGGGCGCGGGGCCGATCCTCCGGGTCACCCTGTGGACTACGGCTTCATATGTGCTCTGATCTTTCTGGTGAGTGGGATTGTCCTGGTGGTGATTGCCTACACCATCCCCAGGGAAGCGCGTGTGAACCCTGATACTGTGAGTGCCAGGGAGATGGAGAGGCTGGAACTTTACTACGCTCGCCTGGGCTCCCATCTGGACAAGTGCATCATCGCAGGACTGGGTCTCCTGACCTTGGGGGGCATGCTCCTGTCCATGATGCTAATGGTATCCATCTGCAAAGGGGAGCTGTACAGGAGAAGGACCTTCACTGCCTCTAGAGGACCCATAAAGACCTACGGGTCCATTAACCTGCGAATGAGACAACTCAACGGCGAGGGGGGGCAGGTCTTAGTGGAGAACGAAGTCATCCAGGTGGCAGAAACCAACCCAAACAGCCATCCAAGGTCCTAACGCCCCCACACAACTGTTCAGCTCACCTGCACTCAAGGGGACATATCTTGTCTACAGAAAGCCTGCGTCTCTTGAACAGGACTCATCCTTGTTGATATGAGCTACCATGTATGTTGTTTTTATTTTAAACATTTCTGTAGTAGCCTTATTGCTTTAAAATTGTGAAAGGCAGAAACTCTGTAAAGTTCGCACTTGGAACCGTCTTGGCGAGTTCCTCGGTGCATTGTGGGTAGCTGTGACGTCATTCGCTGCGGCCTGCTGGCATCTTGGCCTTGAAGAACCGTAAGCGGCGGTTTCCACTTGAACTGTTGCCCGTGTTGACACCTTCAGACAATCCACGGCACATTCTCGTGTTCCTGCTGTCGCAGCTGCAGCCAAGAATCATCACAGGGATACCGCAATGCCTCGAGGAGCGCCTCAAGATGGCGCTGGAGTGAAACGGATGCTCGGGCTACTTCCGGGTTTTCAGAATTCTAAAGCTAAAAGGAACACACGGGGGGCCTCAATTCAACACTTTCGATAGAAGTAGGCTTTATGAGCAAGAACTCCCTGTAGATAGAAACGGTGCCGGTTTTTGTAACATTTCACGGATCTACAGATCCTCAGCAGACCATTAATATTTAGCCACGGAGTGTCAGAACTACGAGGTAGTCAGTGGTGTCCTTGAAAGCACGAAGTACTTATTAAATAGCCACAGCAATAGCACAAACAGAACCTTTCAACCTACTACACTCAAAAAGCAAGCAGAACAATGGTGTTCACGGTGTATCTTTTTTTACCAACTTTAATGTTGTACAAATGACTTCACAAACGGTGTCTAATATTCGAGGCCAGTTTCAAGGTTACGGGTGTTCATCATCTGCATTAAAATGGAGGTTGGGGGGAGGGGGGGGGGGGGGGGCTGTTCCTAAACCTGTTGAAAATCTAGAGCTTTGACTGCTAGGAGCCTGAAAGCACCATTTTGGGCACCGTAAATTCTCTCCAATAATAGGCAAATGGAACTGGTGTTATAGAGGTTTCCGCCGCATCACCACTGGGTTCAACTCAAAGCACAACAAGGGTGAAGTTTTAAACCTGTTAAAGTTTAAACCAGTAAATTAGCCCTGCATTTTATTGAGATATAGCATCCTAGCAGGGTCTATCCGTGGAGGCCAAGGAGCATCTTCTGCCCTTGTTAGGAGCAGGGAAGGTGGCATTGAAAATGTAGGTGTTCACTCACTGTGGATCTGCCAGAGTAAACAGGCCTGAAGAGATTGCGTGCCCCCCTCCAGCACCGAGTATAAACAGATCTACCAAAGGCAGCCAAAGGATCTGTGATCTCGGACCCTCGGAGGGGAGAAGGAGCACCCGTGTGCTCCTGTGTCTGGCACATCTTTCTAACGTGAAGGATTTAGCGCCTGTTTTATGTGATTTTTATAGTGCAAATCTGGCTCGAGGGCAGAAGAGCGCTTCACATGAGCACCAGAATATGTCACACATTTTTTAGGCACAGAGAGATTAAGTGATTTGACCAGAATCACAGTAAATTGAGCTGAGGCCGGGATGCGAGCCTGATTCCCCAAATACAAAATCGGCAGCTATTGTGGCAATGCCACATCTTCTGTCCCACATAGGCGATATCTTTTCTGCCCAGATGCGGGTGCTATGGTGATGGGCGCTTATTCTGGACAATAGCGAAGGAGGGCTAGATCTTCAAAATAAAATAAAGAGAGCACAATTTGTTACAAAAAGCACAGTCCGTGATTAGGGGTCTAATCCTGGTCTGCAAACCTTTAAGTAAGGATTCTAAGGTATAGATGTGTATTGTTACCGAAGGGTACGCATTTTATCGAGCTAGTAGAATGTAAGGCTGAGTGGACCCACTGTCATTCAGATCTTTGACCAAGAGGTCAAACAGAGATCCCTGCCATGGATGCCTTAGTCCACTGACCACAAGATTCAGGTAGTGAAGTAGACAGATTAAGCGGACATAACTTAGACAACAAAGCCTAATCAGATAAGGAGGCTTGACACGTCATGGTTCCTGGCAATCAGTCTGTAAGAAGCCAATCACCAGCCACATACAGCCTGAGCAGCGTCACTTCCTGCCTTTGCAGATTTGGTGGAATGTATGAGATGCTGTCACTTGCGAGCGGTGTGGTGGACTGGCACTGTTGTGGAGCCTTAGGAGTAGGCATTATGGATACTGTGAGAAGCTGGCTTCAGGGGCAGGACAAGGAGCTGCACTTTGAGCAGTGTGCAGAGCTGGCTCTGATAAAAAGTGTGAGGAGAGGTCAGTGGTGGGCAGTGTGAGAAATGTGAAAGGGGAGGCAATCGGAAAAGCTGATCGCTGTGAACAATGCGAGTAGCTGGCATTTGGTTCATTTGAAAGAAATCTAAGAACATTTCTAGCCTCAGCGTTACCAATCTGGCACTTTCTCCTAAGCACTTAGCATGAAAACATTGTGTGCGATACACACCAATAATAACTCACTCCTTGAATTCAGTGAGCACTGACAAGCGGAGTAGGAAGTAGAGAGCACATCACAAGACACTGCCACATCAATGTCCATTCCTGTGTCGAGATACGTTAACAGATACACTATATTACCAGAGTTTAACCGTTTCACTTCATAGTCTTGGTTGCAGTGCTTAATTTGTGCCTGTGTTTGCAGGTGCTCAGCACCAGCATCTATTTCCAAACATCAGCACTTAATTATGACCGCCTTTCACATGGGGAGCTGTCTGTCTTTTTTTAAGGCCAGAAAACTGTTTCACACTTCCATATACTTAAAAACCATAATGAACTAGTACACCTATTCTAGCCTGATCACTCAAGATGACCTGGAATAGTTCAAATTGTCACACTTGTGTAAGTTGGGCCCGACACCTACCTTTTTTTTTACAAATTAAGCACTGCTTGGTTGTATGTGCATCTGTCTCCAGGTCAGTTATGTACAGTATACTGTGCCCCACTTGCACAGGTCAGGACCAGGAAGAGCAGTTTGGAGGAGCAGGGCCTGAGGCTTTCTGGGGGACGATCAAAACAATACAAAAACTGCCTCCCTAGAAGTTCCATCTTCAGCCCAGTCAGGATTCTCTAACCACATACAAAGTGCTTATGGAGTATAATTTGCACCAGTGGAACAAATGTCTTTTAAACATGGCGCCCACGAAGAGCCTCACCACACGACGTCACACTGCAGCAATGACGCGGGCCTCAAGGCACAAGGGAGGCACTGGCGGGAGAGGGCCTCTGATCTTCTGCTGGGCCATGCGTGACACATGCAAGCTGCCTTTAAATGTCCAGAAAGAATGTACCTTTAAAAACATGTAATACAATAATAAAGACTGTTATCTTAACACTAGTCTTGTGGTACAAATGCTAAGTGCGGGTTTCAATTTCCGCCCGGCTACTTGAATGTTCAAACCTAGGATTTCGAAGTCAAATGGAGAGAGGTTTAATGTAAAGAGATGATATTAAGTTTTAGGTCTAATACTTTATTTGAAACTTTTCATGCAGGATGAATCCGTAAGAAAACATTTAGTTTGGAAAAACTTTGAAATTCCAACTTTGAACAGAACGACAATTTAGCAATATCAAAACCTGCCTTTAAAGTACAAATGTGTTTGGCTCCTACTGGTGTCAGAATAATTAATCTGTCCCCTTGAACAAATTCAAATAGAAGGTAATGTCCAAAGTCAGAGTTGTGGCCCAGTCAAAGTTGTAAACATTAAAGCAGCTTCTTTTAAATATATCTTTACACTAAATTAAATTATACTATATCTTTTTTAACAAAAAGTTTTCAAACTAAATGTAGAATACCTACAGTTAACAATGAGGAATGTAATGTTTTGGGCCAAGAATGATTAGTATAGGGTGAGGTTATAGGCACATTCTCTTTACTTCTCGTAAATGACCAGGGACATCAGCATGCAGTGTAGATTTCCTTTAGCCAATGCCTTCTTTGAGGTGCTTTTACAGACTTGCGGCACATTGCATCTCTTTGTAAAGTTGGCTCAAGGCAAACTCTGCTTTTTTGTTTCAGAGTGGACCAAGAATGATTAGCATAGGGTCAGGTTATACGTTCATGCGTCGTAGTATGCCTTTAGCCAAGTCCCTCGAGAGCTGCTTTTGGTTGCATGAGGCTGCTTTGGATAGTTGGTTCATGGCATGTGTTTCCCTTCTGATTTACTAGAAATTTGAGAAGTTTCAGAGACATTAGCATAGGGACAGTTCAGCCAAACTCTAGCTTCTTCATGTAGGTGGTCCACAAACCTTTGCAGTCTTCATACACATAAGCATAGGGTCAGGTTCTAGACTCACGTTTGCCATTTCATAGTAAGCTTCTTGAGTCACTTATATAGTTATACTCTTGTGTTTGGAGGCAGTAATCCCTGTTTAAACTCCATCATGCTTTGCCAAACCCACCACGGCACTCCTCCATAGAAACCTTGTACCCATCTAGCTGTCCAACAGTAGGTCTAATCTGTTCAATAGTAGATCTGCTAGCTGGCTTGCTCCCCATCAATAACACCATCCCTCTCTCCATATTACCAGAAGTTGGTAATTAAAGGATCAGTCTCAGAATGGATGTAATACTATTTGAGTGAAACGTCAGTCAATTAGGCTTCCCTTGTTCAGCTCTGCACCAAAAATGATTAGCTTTGGAATACCACAGGGAACCATGTGATTTCCCCTTTTATTCATCATCTACATCCAACTTCTAACCAAAGTGCTGCAGCGGGTAGGCGCTTGCTTCTAAATGTACAACAAAGATACACAGCTAATGTTTGGTTTGTGAAAGTCTGCAGGAGTCATTGGAGGGAATATTTGACAAGCCAACATAAAAGACTGCCTGACCATCACCTCTTGGTAAATCATGGTTTCAACTTCAGTGAAGTTGAATCCTTCAAAGGATGAGGTCCTTATCACGAATGTGACCTCAACAACTAGACCACATTCACTTGACCATCTGGCATGGACCTCCCATCTCTGGCTTCTAAAAGTGTGCACAGTCTGGGCACTCAGTGAGATGTTACCCTCTTGCTCGAAGCGGGATTTCAATGGTTTCTAGCAGTTGCTCTATACAAAATAAACCACTTATAAGAATACTTCCTTATATCCAACTCTGCCATCTCCTACCTGAAGTGGATGACCTGATACCGCCTAGGTTGGATGCAGTTGCTCAGTTTAGGTGAGTTTATGGGGCTAAATCGTTAAGGTTAATTGCTAGACACAATTCAACTGACCCAGAACTCGAGAGCCTGGCTGTTAAATAGGCCAGTCCATTCATGACAAGGATAGTGCCATTATGCAGCACTCTGTTTGCCCCCTGTGGGCCACAGATTGCACTTTTAAGCCATATGCTTCAACAGGAGGAGAGGTAGGGAGAGTTAAGCAACACTCTTATTCCCCGGTTATAATCAGTAAACAAACAAAACTTGGGAAAAACCCCTTTTCTCCTTTAAGAAAGCGCGCAGCTTAAGAGATGCGTTGGTCCATACACGACCAAAACCTGCTACCCCTGACACAGTAAGATCAGCCACTGATTCATGGGGCCTACCAAAAGTGGTTGGCCATTTTCCCTGCTCAAATTGCAGTGTTTGCCATCTCACTACACACTCTAAAACACTTGAGCTCTAGCCAGGCAAAACGTGGACTCAAAGAGATCACACTAACTGCAACACACAAAACGTGATATATCTTATCACGTGCCCATGTGACCTACGCTATGTGGGCATGTTCAGCAGGAAGGTCAAACAAAGAATTTGTGAGCACCGTTCCAATATCAGGTGCAAAAAAACGACAACAAAAATGAGCAGACATTTTCTGTAAACCAATAATACACAATGAGACCCAATCCAAAAAGCGAGCTAATGTATCAGTGACTCAAGGGGGGTCAAACACATCCTACTCCCCACTACTCTCTTATCAACATTATAATGAGATAATGCACTGTGCTCTGCCCTGTTTAAAATATCTGTTCTCCAAGACAACACAACAGAACAACACACTCAGATTGACCCAAATCGTAGTGGTTCAAAACAGTCCACACCACACATTGGACCTTACTCTAAATAGAGAAAAAATGTGCGAGAAGCAAGTGACCCCTCACGGAAACACCACCAAGCGGGGTAACTGGTATGCAATTTCCAGACAGGCCCCTGTCTCATCATCGGTGGTCACTCGCTCCTCGGGAAAAAATAAGAGGAAAGGAAAGAAGACATGTCCAAAACAAACAACATATAAAGTGCTACAGTGAAGTGCAGAAAACTCTGCTAGTGACAAACACACACAAACAAAATAATAGAGTGCCTAAAACCACACACAAAACACCAATCCCATATCCACTTTTATTCGTAGGGTGGTGATCGCGTGCTCTTGATTATTAAAAAGGCTGGTAGCTAGTCATGCATACCATTACCTACAGTGCCGACATGTTTCACTGCTGTATAGCGTAGAGCAGTTTCATCAGGGCTGCACTCAAGTGCTGCCACTTCACTCTTTTTGGACACTCAGTTCTGTAACGTGCTGTCAAGGGAGAACAGGTACGTAATTAAAAACAAGTAAGCTAGTATAAGCCAGTGCAAGAGGGCAAAAGAAGGTTGTTACGGTGCCAGGTAACTCTCATGCACTTCCACACTAGGTGGAGAGCGTACAGGCTATTGTACCCCTTATCTAGTGTGTAGAGGGTGAGGCTGTGCATTAAGACTGTGAGGTGACATGTCAATCTAGCTGCAAGGTAGTATCGAGTTGATGATAATGTCTAAGCTCACACGATGTTCACTTGATCACAGAATTCCAGGGGATGTCATATTTAATCCAATGACATGGGTCCCAAGTCTATATACCCATTGCTGTTCTTTCTCAAAGAGGCGATTGCAGATGTTGTTGCCACTGTTCAGATGTTCAATGACTGTCCATTGCATATCATTGGTTGTATGGTTGGTTTACAGAAAATTCAAACAAAAATGGAGCTCAGAGGGAATACGGAAAGGGTCGCCCTCCACTCACAGTCAATAATACACAATGAGACCCAATCCAAAAAGCGAGCTAATGTATCAGTGACTCAAGGGGGGTCAAACACATCCTACTCCCCACTACTCTCTTATCAACATTATAATGAGATAATGCACTGTGCTCTGCCCTGTTTAAAATATCTGTTCTCCAAGACAACACAACAGAACAACACACTCAGATTGACCCAAATCGTAGTGGTTCAAAACAGTCCACACCACACATTGGACCTTACTCTAAATAGAGAAAAAATGTGCGAGAAGCAAGTGACCCCTCACGGAAACACCACCAAGCGGGGTAACTGGTATGCAATTTCCAGACAGGCCCCTGTCTCATCATCGGTGGTCACTCGCTCCTCGGGAAAAAATAAGAGGAAAGGAAAGAAGACGTGTCCAAAACAAACAACATATAAAGTGCTACAGTGAAGTGCAGAAAACTCTGCTAGTGACAAACACACACAAACAAAATAATAGAGTGCCTAAAACCACACACAAAACACCAATCCCTTATCCACTTTTATTCGTAGGGTGGTGATCGCGTGCTCTTGATTATTAAAAAGGCTGGTAGCTAGTCATGCATACCATTACCTACAGTGCCAACATGTTTCACTGCTGTATAGCATAGAGCAGTTTCATCAGGGCTGCACTCAAGTGCTGCCACTTCACTCTTTTTGGACACTCAGTTCTGTAACGTGCTGTCAAGGGAGAACAGGTACGTAATTAAAAACATGTAGACTCAAGGCTGGCCAGAGGCATACTCTGGAGGGATGTACAGAGTGGTAATGTGAGGAATATTTCAAAAGGGGACCCTAGATACTTCTGACGTAAGTGTGCCCCTTGATTTGTAATAAAAATATTTTATCTGCGGATGGAAGAAACAAATACACAATTGTAGTTTACATTGTGCTGTTGTGCCCCGTCGCACCTCATAAGCATTACATCTTTGCTCCAGACTGAGCACAACGCGACATATACACAACACGCTGACCCCACAGACTACTGTCTGGGGATGCTACCCCCTAGTAAAGGTAAATCACTTGGGCGCTGGTTGTAAATACCATTGTACAGCGCACCCAACGCATTGACCCACAGATCATACATAATGCAGCAAAAGCGATCGGAAAGGTCCTAGTCACGATCGTGACCCACTACGCTCTGAGCATGTGAAGCTACGAGGAGCCGAAGGGCTCGAACATGCTGCATTTAGCCCAAATAACCAAAGACAACAGAATACTTCCCTGGCGCTTGATTCAAGGTCCACGCCTCACCGTGACAAGCTCGGAAGACGCCTTTCCTCAGCCGTGCCGGTCGTCTCCACCCGGAGCACTGAAAAACGCAGCGCCGGCGAAGCCACGCCCATCGCGTCACACCACGTGATCGCGCCTCCTTGCGTGGCGGCCATCTTAGCCTAGTCAAAAGGCTTCAATGACTATAGGAGTATGCAATGACTCGACCCTGTCTTGGGAGCCAGGTGCTATACCACTGCAACGATGCCCTGTCAAGATACCTGGGTAATCGAACAAGGCTAGGGGGTAAGGGACATAATACTCAAAATTGCATGTAAATCGCCCCCTAACTATAATAAGCATAGTGTAGTGAGACCCAAAATTACTCCAGTACATCACAGAGCAAGGGAATGCTGTGCTGGATAGGGACCTAGCCAGGGTCATAATACTCATAGTTGCATGCAATTCACCCCCTATGCATAATACGAATAGTGTAGTGAGATTCAAGATAAGTCCAGTTTATCACAGAGCCAGGGAGTGCTGTGCTGGATAAGGACCTAGCCCACAACAGGCAACTAATGTAACATCTAGAGAGTCTGGTTAGTGGGCACAAATTGAGCAAAAGCAAGAGCTAACACTCCTCACTTAGCCTGGGAGAATGTGAATGTGAACCCAAGTGTAGCCCCGGGGCATGATCCATGGACATAAAGGGGATACCTATGCAGGCCAAGACAGGAGGCATGGAAATATATTTCAGCATAAGACCATGGTTCATAATTTAATCCTGTTCCATTCTATGATTTCGTTGAGCCCAACTCTATCAGTTTTCTCATTATAGATCCAGCGTGATTCTTTAGCTAACAGGATCTCATCAATGTTCTGGGGGGAGCCTGCAATCTTCTCAAGCACTGTCCACTGGAATGTGTGTTTTTCAGTAGAGCAGTGCTGAACAAGCTTAGTTGTTAATTTACCTGCCCTGATTGTGCTCAGATGTTCCTGTATACGCACTTTGATCTTGCGCGAAGTCAGACCTATATACTGTAATCCACACTGGCACGTTAACCTGTATACCACTTGTGTGGAGTTACAGTTACTAAACTGATTTTGAAACCACTCCTTCCCTGATGTGAGACTCACACTTTTGCTTTTCTTAGTGAGTGGACATACCGAGCATGTTCCACACGGAAAGTGGCCTTTGGGTACCGTGGAATTATGGTCAGTTAGTGCCTGGGGGGCCCTCGAATGTACAAGTTTGTCCTTCAAGTTAGTCGCCCTCTTAAAAGCAAATCTCGGGGGTGGCATGCGGAAATCGCTGTTGGACAGAATGGACCAATGCTTGCGGATGGACTGACGGATTTTGGTGGCCATAGGATCGAACGTCATGACCACAGGTATACAGTCGTCCCTCTTCTTGATAACCTTTTCTAGAAGGGCACTCCTAGGGGTGTTGAGCGCTCTCTTTTTGGCTTGTTTTACTACCTTCATGGGGTAGTTCCTATTGGTCAACTTAGATGTCAGTCCTTCAGATTGTTCCAGGAAGGTACTGGTGTTGGAACAGTTGCGTCTATATATAGGGGGCGATTTACATGCAATTTTGAGTATTATGTCCCTTACCCCCTAGCCTTGTTCGATTACCCAGGTATCTTGACAGGGCATCGTTGCAGTGGTATAGCACCTGGCTCCCAAGACAGGGTCGAGTCATTGCATACTCCTATAGTCATTGAAGCCTTTTGACTAGGCTAAGATGGCCGCCACGCAAGGAGGCGCGATCACGTGGTGTGACGCGATGGGCGTGGCTTCGCCGGCGCTGCGTTTTTCAGTGCTCCGGGTGGAGGCGACCGGCACGGCTGAGGAAAGGCGTCTTCCGAGCTTGTCACGGTGAGGCGTGGACCTTGAATCAAGCGCCAGGGAAGTATTCTGTTGTCTTTGGTTATTTGGGCTAAATGCAGCATGTTCGAGCCCTTCGGCTCCTCGTAGCTTCACATGCTCAGAGCGTAGTGGGTCACGATCGTGACTAGGACCTTTCCGATCGCTTTGCTGCATTATGTATGATCTGTGGGTCAATGCGTTGGGTGCGCTGTACAATGGTATTTACAACCAGCGCCCAAGTGATTTACCTTTACTAGGGGGTAGCATCCCCAGACAGTAGTCTGTGGGGTCAGCGTGTTGTGTATATGTCGCGTTGTGCTCAGTCTGGAGCATAGATGTAATGCTTATGAGGTGCGACGGGGCACAACAGCACAATGTAAACTACAATTGTGTATTTGTTTCTTCCATCCGCAGATAAAATATTTTTATTACAAATCAAGGGGCACACTTACGTCAGAAGTATCTAGGGTCCCCTTTTGATACCGGAGTGGCTGGTATGCAAAGCTTTGCTGCTCCTGGGTAAATATTCCTCACATTACCACTCTGTACATCCCTCCAGAGTATGCCTCTGGCCAGCCTTGAGTCTACATGTTTTTAATTACGTACCTGTTCTCCCTTGACAGCACGTTACAGAACTGAGTGTCCAAAAAGAGTGAAGTGGCAGCACTTGAGTGCAGCCCTGATGAAACTGCTCTACGCTATACAGCAGTGAAACATGTCGGCACTGTAGGTAATGGTATGCATGACTAGCTACCAGCCTTTTTAATAATCAAGAGCACGCGATCACCACCCTACGAATAAAAGTGGATAAGGGATTGGTGTTTTGTGTGTGGTTTTAGGCACTCTATTATTTTGTTTGTGTGTGTTTGTCACTAGCAGAGTTTTCTGCACTTCACTGTAGCACTTTATATGTTGTTTGTTTTGGACACGTCTTCTTTCCTTTCCTCTTATTTTTTCCCGAGGAGCGAGTGACCACCGATGATGAGACAGGGGCCTGTCTGGAAATTGCATACCAGTTACCCCGCTTGGTGGTGTTTCCGTGAGGGGTCACTTGCTTCTCGCACATTTTTTCTCTATTTAGAGTAAGGTCCAATGTGTGGTGTGGACTGTTTTGAACCACTACGATTTGGGTCAATCTGAGTGTGTTGTTCTGTTGTGTTGTCTTGGAGAACAGATATTTTAAACAGAGCAGAGCACAGTGCATTATCTCATTATAATGTTGATAAGAGAGTAGTGGGGAGTAGGATGTGTTTGACCCCCCTTGAGTCACTGATACATTAGCTCGCTTTTTGGATTGGGTCTCATTGTGTATTATTGACTGTGAGTGGAGGGCGACCCTTTCCGTATTCCCTCTGAGCTCCATTTTTGTTTGAATTTTCTGTAAACCAACCATACAACCAATGATATGCAATGGACAGTCATTGAACATCTGAACAGTGGCAACAACATCTGCAATCGCCTCTTTGAGAAAGAACAGCAATGGGTATATAGACTTGGGACCCATGTCATTGGATTAAATATGACATCCCCTGGAATTCTGTGATCAAGTGAACATCGTGTGAGCTCAGACATTATCATCAACTCGATACTACCTTGCAGCTAGATTGACATGTCACCTCACAGTCTTAATGCACAGCCTCACCCTCTACACACTAGATAAGGGGTACAATAGCCTGTACGCTCTCCACCTAGTGTGGAAGTGCATGAGAGTTACCTGGCACCGTAACGACCTTCTTTTGCCCTCTTGCACTGGCTTATACTAGCTTACTTGCCAACTGAGTCCTCAATTTCACGTGGCACTTGTTCGTCACATTTTTTCGCCCTCCGGCCTTAAGTGCACGTGATTAAGGGAGCATTTCACTCGCATCGTCCATTTATATCAAACTCTCACTTCGCTTCATAATGGCATTTACACGGTGTGAGATTCTGACAAGAGCGTACCAAATGCGCTACGTTCTCCCACATTGCTTCACATCACCATGGCAACGCAGTAGGACGTCATCTCCGCCTTCGCGAATGCGAGTGCGCAGGGTGACGCGCCCAGTTTCCCTAACAACGAGCATACTCGATCCGAGCACGTGACCACCTCGTCATGGTCCTGAAGGCTCTCGGATTGGTCCAAACCAGGGCGTCGACGGCATTCCGTCTTCGGCCACGCTCCACCGGAAATCAATCACCGCCTCGCTGTCTAACCGGTATATACAGAGCTCCCGGCCCCGTGTCCACATCTTCGGGGTCCAGTTGAGGGTGATGCAGGTACACTGAGGGTGCAGAGCGTCGAGGGCGTGAGTAGAAGCTGCAATTCAACTGCCATTTCATCTCAAAGCTAAGTACCAACGCTGTGTTACAGACTTATTGTATGTCTTTCTTTACCCCTTTTTGACAAACGCGGAGGGTGTGCCAATTACGTTCCCACCCCCCTCCTGTGACCCATGGTGTACTTCCCTGACACCACAAAAGTGAGACATTTTAATTTTATTGTTTGAAGCGATCATACCATAACCTTGATCGCAACCAGGAAGTTTACTTCCTTTTTACTTTCACCATCACGATTATCTCGTATCACGTATAATACACAGCACCTCCTTCCTGCTAGTGAGTAAGAACCCAGGGGCTAAGGTGGTGATAACTATTTCGTTATTTTGCCACAAATGTCTCTATACCACGAACTGAAGCACCATAGACTTACAACTGCGATCAGTACTATTACTAAACGTTTGTACTGTCCTACATGTGTGTCTATGTCCTTTTGTTATTTCCAGGTGCAGATACCATAAAGCTGGAAGCCTCCTAAACCAGGAGTAACTAGGAAGCAAATCTTACTTCCTAAAAAATGTTTGCACTTTTTCACCCTTTTTTGTTATTTTCACCTTCACGTCCCTAGGTAAGGGTTGGCCTTAGCGCGTCCATACCGCCAGGTTTAATACATCAATAAGTCCTGAAGAATGCCTGGTAACATTACACCGTTTCATGGCTGAAACATGTCGCTGATCTGTAAGGAAACTACCACTCAATTAATTGTGGACTCTTTTCCAAACACATAAAATTTTAATAACCTGTCCTTAGTGATCAAATAATACAATTATTTCTGATACACTACTGACTTTTTAAACCCTCACCACTCATTAGTTTAATTTACTTTGCACGACACGTCTGAATCTCACTATCCTGCTCCGCAGTAGATCTGGCGTTGTAGCACACCAAAGAGGCACTCTGTCTCTTTGGTGGGGCCCGATGATGAAACATGTCATCACCAGGTGGTGAGTGAGGGCTTTCCTTAACGTCCTGAGTGAGGCCTTCCACCCCTTTCTTAGCTGCTCCTGACTGTGGTCTAGTATAACCATTTGACATTCTTATCTTGTTTACTGCCTTTTAAGCCATAGTCATTCCCAAAGAATTATTCCTGCCTGTGCTGAAGACTGCACAACACTCATGTTTAGGAGAGACACCCAGGGCCATCATATTCACTCTGCACACCTTGCTGTCTTCTCTGATCCAATAGAAAGACCAGTGACCTTTGGAGAAATGTCTTTCTATGTAGCACCAGCAATGGCTTGAGACTCCCTCCCTTCTATTGTAGGAGATTTGTATTTAAAAGTCAAAGGTGAAATGGCATGACCTTGATACTGTTTTTGACCAAGGAAACCGGACGTGCTTATCATAAGGGTTCCAATATCACACTCATACAATTTGCTAAAACAGTAATATAATAAATATCTCAACACACCTAGAAGAAAAAGTAACTTACCTTCGCTAATAATATTTCTGGTGGATACATAATCTTCCTGCAGATTCCTTCCTTTATGGATACTCCTTCCAGGTTTCAGACTGCTCTAGTAAGCTTTCTTTCAAGCAATGACTCTCCAGTGCCTCCAAATCCCACTGAGGAACAATAAATGGAGTAGGAGGAAACCAATAATCAAGCCTTTGACAAAATGTGCCACTAGTGGTGACATAAACCGTAAAGGTTCATCATGCAGGCTCATTAATCAGAGAGGGCTGCTAGAAAGCCCATTTTTGTCGTCACAACCAGGCCTTGCTCAGCCAGGGGACAATTCAAATGGAAAGACGTCAGAGTGGTGAGCTTTAAAGGGGTTGAATATTTCCACCTCATATCAATGAAAAAACTTACTCCGGTGGTCTGCTTAGATTAATTTAGTAGAAGGCTCACTAGCTACCATGGTGAGGTCTGTGATCTCTTTAGGAAGGCAAAAAAGACCTTAAATGAAACACCTCAATCTACATGAAAGAAACCACATCATACAGGTTGGAGATCTTGCTGCAGGAGCAGGTCTGCTCAGAACAGGAGAGAAAGGAAAGGCCGACTACTGAGTGCCAACAGATCAGTGTACCAGATTCTCCAGGCGGAGTCTGAGGTATTTAGAAATCAGTGGTCCTCCATCCTCCTGCATCTTCTGCGGTACTTTGACCGAATCAGGATTGGTAGCAAGGCATACATCAGGACCCGAGACCAGTACCCATGAAAGAATCCCTGAGGGAACCATTCACAGTAAGTATATGCCAAAAAAGAGGATACTTCCTGTTTTGGTCAGTGGCCAAGAGATCCACAAATGCAAACGCAAATTTTAGGAAGATCTGCCAATTTTGGAGTGTAGTTTCCACTCAAGGACCTCACATGAGAGATGCTGAGAGCATCCGTCCTCTCGCTGAGAGAGACTGCTAAGTAAGCTGCAACTGTTAAGATTCCCTGTCACTACACCCACTTCCACAAGTGGCCTTCTTTCCAACATAAACATCAACATCCCTTGCCGCCCTGTTTTATGATGTAATGGACTGTGGTGGTGTTTTTGGAGAGAATTTATACTTTGCCCCAGAAATGCAATAGAGAAACGCCTTCAGGGCAAGAAGAACCACAAGGAGTTAAAGCACTTTTGTGTACATATGATGCTCTGGTATGCACCGAAGGCCCAGCATCACCGTGTCCCCCAGACGAGCCTCCCCAGCCCACAAGAAGGCTTCTGTGACCTGTGGCAGCTGAATGGTAGACCCCTCAGAAGGTTGGAGAGGTCCTTACATTAGTGCAGATTCTGATGCACCTACTGGAAAATCTGAGCCAAGAGATTTCCTTTGTCTTGAGGTCACTGTATCCTCAGACATCATTGGAGAGCTCTCATCTGCCATCTGGTGTGCGGCATCAACTGGATATACAAGGCCATGAGGCCTAACAGAGCAAGATTTGTAAGACCTGGAACCGAGTTGGAGTTCCAAATATCCATGATTCTCTTCGAAGGGGAAAGCCCTTCATAAGGGTTGTATTGAGTACCCCCAATAAAATAAGAGTATCTGTGCTGGAATGAGGCGAAACATTTGGACGCTGATGGTTAAGTCCAAGTCGTGGAGAAGAGTCATCCCTCTCTGAAGATGTTCCTAGGCAATCAATCGGGATTCTGCTTCCATCAGCCACTCTTCCAAGTATATAAATATATGGACTTTCAAACAATGCAGCAAAGCTGCCAAGTCCACCGACACCCATGTAAAGATACATTGGGCTATCAGCAGTACAAATAGGGGGACTCCAAACGGATAGTTTTGGGTCCCTGATATGCACCTCAAGGGTTGCATGTGGGTGAAGAGAATTGGAAGATGAAAATAGGTGTCCTGGAGATCAAAGGACATCAACCAGTGTGCCAAGTTCATGGCGAGCAGGACCTGGTTAAGAGACCGCATTTTGAACTTGTCCAGATGAACAGGTTTAGAATGTAAAGATCCAGGAGAGGCCTCCATCCCTCTTGGGGACCAAAAAGTAAACAGATTACAATGTTGTGTCCCTCTCTTCCAGAGACAACGCTTCTATGGACCTTTTTCAAGCAAGACAAGGCTGCCACTTCACGATCTAAGCTTGAACCGTTGTGCACGCTCTGAAAGAATGGGGGTGGTCTGTTGGGGAGGATACAAAGAGAAGAGTGTAGTTCTGGTAGACCAGCTGAATCACGCAGAGGTCTATTATTATCACCTCCCATTGAGTAATAAAATGGGAGACCCTCCTTTCACCAAAAGATGATGTTCTGAGAGGGAAATCAGGGTTTTTGAAGTGGCAGAGCCTGCAGAGGGGACTAATGCTGCTGTCGTGGATACCTCCTACCTCCTACCTCCTACCTCCAAACCTCCTTCAAACTAAGGGACACATTTGCTGTGGACTGGTTGAGATGGCTGCCATTGTCAAGACTGCACAGCCCTAAAATAACTCGTGAACTTCCCATACTGTTGGCAAAATCGTAGCCACAGACCCAGCAATGGTGTCTGTAAAGTCAAAGCCACATTTCAGGATCCAGGTCCCCCCTTATCAGGTCAGAGAATAGCTTCTTCATATGCTCTGGCAGGTTAATAATCATAAGATTTATCAGTTCCCATGGGAACAGCCCAACCTGAACTGCCAAGCCAGGTCTTCCTTGAACTGGAAACAAGCATCCTGGGAACGGTTTTGGGGTAACGCCTCTCATCAGCCAGACTAGCTTGAATCCAGTGGCAAAGTGAGCAAGGGACCCACGTCTGGGCATACCCTGCCAACTTAGGGCAAAGAAAGCAAACACAAGGAGATGATGGACGGAGCGCTGAAACTTTTCAGACATTCACCCCCAGTCACAGATCTGGGTTGAATCCATCATCGTTCTTCAGCTCACTGCCACCTCAGTTCAAACCCAGCTATATGCAAATCAGTCTTGACCTTGTGTCTCATGGGAACAGTCCAGCCCGAACTGTCAAGCCAGGTCTTCCCTGAACCAGAAACAAGCATCCTGGGACCTGTTTCGGGGTAACACCCCTCATCAACCAGGCTAGCTTGAATCCAGTGGCAAACCGAGTAAGGGACCCACGTTTGGGCATACCTTGCAAACTTAGCGCAAACAAAGCAACCACAAGGAGATGATGGACGTATCGCTGAAACTTTTGAGACACTCACCCCCAGTCACAGATCTTGGTTGAATCCATTATCGTTCTTTAGCTCACTTCACCAGCTCAGTTTAGACCCAGCTATATGGAAAGTAGTCTCGACCCTGTACCTCTTGGAAACTGTCCAGCCCAAACTGCCAAGCCAGGAACCCCGAAACCGGTCCTAGGATGCTTTTTTCCAGTCTAGGGAGGATCTGGCATGGCAGTTCGGGCTGGACTGTTCCCATTGGATGCAGGGCCAAGACTGATTGCATACGGCTGGGTTAAAACTTGAATGGCACGGAGAGCAAAAAACAATGGATTTAGGCCCAGATCTCTGTACTGGGGGGAATGTATGACTTTGGTCTGCATTCTGTCCATCAATTGTTCTTTTTGCACCTACAACGATTTAATGGCACACCCGATCACAAACCTATCATGTCCCATCCTTGCGCTAGACTTCCCAGTGATAAACTATCAGCTACTCTTTCTGTAACTCTTAATCCGCAAATTGACCATTTAGTAGAGGCAGAGGACTCTGCATCTTGCTCTCCTACTAACATCCTAATGGAGGAGGCATCACCTCCAATCTCCAATTGGATTAAGTAGGCCCATCACATTGTTCTTCTGATAATGAAATCCAGCCTTGTGCGTGACCCTCTGCACCATGGCACATCGGCACCTTGGCACATCGACACCCTTAGACAAGCAAACCTTGAATGTAAAAACAATTTGAGAAACATTAGCAAGTGAATTATTCCCCAAAACTTAGACTTGAACTAAAAACAAAAACGGACATCTACAAGCAATGCCTTCATTCTGCAAAAACAAATTACTATGCTAAATCAGTTCTCAAGCAGCATTTCTCAGAAACCACACTATTGATTTAAGGTTTGTCATTAGTAAACCCTCTTGCTATTTGAACTTGTTAGAACATGCACATCTACTTTGCAATTATCTTTCCCTTCACTTCTTAAAGTGGCACATATTGTCTACAGCCTCCTGCACCCAAAAACATCCCTATACAATCTAGATATGCTTTCCAATACTAAATCAACCGACACCCAGCAAACCATAATTGGAGATAGAACATCACCAAATTTTGTCAATCTAGGCTTGCTGAAGACAGCCATGTTCCTGAGTCTTGCTCACTTTAAACACACCAGGATGACTCTTAAATGTTTTACTCCCAAGTTTCTGGAAACAGGCATCAAGCTACCTTGCCACACATGTGCAATCCTTATGTAAATCTCACTATAAATGGAAGTGGTATTTTCAGACTAGTAAAAAGCAAAGGGGCACCCGCTGCAAAACAAAACAAAAAAACAGCCCACACAGTCCTAAGGAATTTCAGATTTATATGTGCCACATGTATCAACATTTGTAATAGTGATTACCGAATTGCAATTTTCTACAAATCGCAATTAGGTAATCACTATTACAAATGTACGAAAGTCCAAGAGTTTCATATAGTGATTCGTAGGGGGTTGCATATCAATCTACCTAATTAATATTAATGAGGTAAGTCGCAATTTGAAACCCCATAGGAATAGCTAAAATCACAGGGACGGTAGTATGCTGGGGTCAGCAGACCCAACATGTCTGTAATTGCTTTAAAAAAAAGCTATTTTCTTTTTAATGCAGCCCATTTTCCTGAAATGAAAACGGGTTGCGTTTAGAGAAAAAAAAAAGAAACATTTTCTTTACATTTTTTAAGAGAAGGCAGTGGGGCCGTGGGACCACTGCCTGATCTTAAAAAATGTTTTTGCATACAATCACAAAGGGAAAGGGGTCCCTTAGGGACCCCTTCCCATTTGCGAATGGGTTACCACCTACTTGAAGTAGGTATAAAAATGCAAATGTTTTGTAACCTCATTTCGCTCACAAAACATTCCTATATATCGATGTGATTCGGTATTAGGAAGTGATGCCCTAAACACGCCCCTTCCCAATAGCAAATTGCTATCTAATTTTGCGATTCCGTAATAGGTAACCAAATCACAAAATAGTGTTTGGTACATTGGGAAAGCCTTTTTTCTGTTCGAAAATGGCCAGATTCTGGAAATGCGGCCGTTTGATACCTTAAAAAAGGTACATATATGATAGAAACCTACTTCCTCGCTACTGAGATTGAAGCGATATATAGCTAGCTGGCAATCGCTTCCCCTTTCATTCCTGGGCAAGGCCGTCCTTTTTAAAATAATAACCCTCCCCCGCTTTCTCTACGCCCTGCAGAACTCACTCTACCCAGTCCCGCCATCATATTTCCGGGAAATTGAAAGTTTCCAGAGACTTATTGTGGAATGGCGCACCACGTATCGCCCTTGGCAAACTCACCTTATATTGGTACGACGGGGGCATCAGCCTTCCCGATATAAAGAAATATTATTGGGCTGCTCACTTAGCGGCTATCAACCATGGCACCTACAGTAACCCTGAATTCCGCATGGATAGGTGGCTCCTCCCGGGAGGTAACTCCAATAGAGCACTATACTCGAAACCGAACCAATTTCAGTTAACAGGCCCCACCGGCCATTCAGTTAAAGTGTGGCACGTGGCAAACAGAGCCCTCTGGTGGGGGAATAGGATGAGTCTGGCTATCCCCGTGGGATTCTGAGCAATTGGGTAACTTATAGAGGACAAAGGGCTTTGTTAAATGGGACTTGATTCGCATCTGACGGATCACAGACTTGTGGGACAAGGGAGAAGTGTAACCCTTTGCTACTCTCCAACGCCAACACAAGCTGGCTAATACTGAATATTTTCGCTATGCCCAGGTTCATCACGCACTGCACTCACTCCTGCCAACTGGTTCCTCCCTTCAGGAATTATCTCCACTGGAAGATAGGATATTAGATGGCCACCTCCCCGAGAAAACAAACTCCCTAATCTATAAAAAAAATAATATGTAATATGGATGACCCACTCCTAGCTTTGCGAAATAAATGGGTGGCAGAGGGTCTGAAAATGGATGATGAGGAATGGCAGGATGTGGTGTCCTCCCCCAGAGTGGTAGCAATTCCATCATGTCTCAGATTAGTGCAGCTCAAAATCCTACACAGGACATACATTACAGTGCCCCGTTTGGTGCAAATGGGAAGGGCGGGTGAGGGGGGAGTGTCGGAGGAAGTGCGGACAGCTAGGCACCTTTATGCATATCATATGGGAGTGTGACCATATTCAATCGTATTGGAGGGAAATCCATGAGGTAATAAGTGCCGTGTTTGGAATTCCTATTCGCCCGGAAGCACGTAGATGTCTTCTAAACATTTGGGAGCCTACTGATTTCAACACACACCCAACACAGTGGATCACTCTGGGGCTTATGATAGCAAGGAGGGATATTGCTCAGGCCTGGGGAGCAGCGGCACCACCCATGATAGGTACCTGGGAAACAAACCTCGACTGGTGCATGTACCGTGAAAAGACAGTGTATCTGCCCAGAGGCTGCCCCCAAAAAATGGTCCTGAATATGGAATGCGTGGAACTCGTATCTTGGAGACATATGCCCTCCCCCACTTAATATTGAACTGGATGATTTACACACCCCATAATTTTCACACACTGTGTATGCTGTGAATGATACTCTATTTTACTCTGCTATGCCTACAACAATGGTAATTGCTTGGTTTAATTTGTTAAATGTCGATGACTGTTTAATAAAAAGATTTATATATAAAAAAAAAAGGTACATATATTTGGCCCTATATCTCTACTCCCTTTTCCAAGGGCGTTGCTTAGTCCGTGAGATTCGGGGTGTGTGTGAATTGCAAATTTCCCAACTAAAAACCAGTATGGTGAAGGGATGGGATGACCAAGGTCTGGGATAAACTGTTCCCATGAGAAACAGGTTCTATGTTGATTTGTATTGGGTGGGTCTTCGGTCTAAGTTCATGATAAAAACATTAACAAGTTAAAACCTTTTAGTCAAATAAGGACAAAGACCCAAATCAGGGTCCCCAGACCCAACTCTCAGACCACAAATGCATTTATTTGGGGGGTGTCACACCCCAAGCAACCCCACTGAAGCTATATCCTGCTTTTTTCCAGGGGAAATTGTGGACAAATAGGTTAATAAAAGCTTTTCCAAATTTCTCAAAGACGATGATTTACTTGACCCTGCATTGTCGAGGTTAAGTCTGACGCACAGCATGGGATCAGCATTGGTTGTTGTGCTTGACGACCTCAGATTGGCAGCAGATAAAGGTCACTTTGTAGACTTGGTGTTTACCTACTTCGTTCATGTAAATACGCTTTCATCCACTTGCTTTTGTCTAATGTGTTTTCTCCCCAAAACGTTGCCATTGCTACCACATCAATACTGTCCATTGGTACTTCAGTCGTCGAGCCTAAGTTCACCTTACAATTTCACCTCTTTGTTTTTAGGTGCACCTGACATAGTCGGACTGGGCTAAAAAAAATAGGCCTAGGCACAAAACTAAAATCAGCCCCCATTAGTGCATTAGATAGCTAAAAGAAGTGGCAATATCTGGGAAATCAACAGTAAAAACAGTCTCACCAGGCCATATAATCAGCCCATGCACTTATTTGTCAGACTAGCCCATCAGGCACTGCCTGATTGCACTATAGGGCAATCCAACCCTGTCGCCTGACTATCTTATCTAGCGTATGAGTGCTATTCAAACCACTGTGGCAAAGTTAGCCCTGTTTCGTCCACACTGTCCTTCCTCATCTGGTGCCCTGAAGCCATTCCACTGGTTAGCAGTGTCAACAAGGGTTTCTTTTAAGGCCCTTAGTATAGTTCATAATTCTCCACATTTAATCAGGCCGGCCTTCTCCAAATGAGATTCAACCACAACAGTCCTACTCGTTTGCTTCGCTCTGGCAGTTCCAGTTTGCTAGCTCCCAATGCTTTTTCTATGTAGACTGCACAGTTATGGAATTATCTCCCCCTTCAATCGTGTTCCATCAATAATTGGTTATCCTTCAGGAAACTGTAGCAAAACCTCGCTATAGACTCTTTAGCGGTTTTGCTCCTTGCATGTATTTTCTTTTACTGCTAAGCATCAACAAGTTTATCAGCACCAGAACACCATCATACATTATAACCACAATAAGGTAAATTAAAGCTTATAGAAGAAAGGAACTTCAAAGAGCCAACAAATGACTTTACACTGGGGAATTTTCAAGGGGGACTAACAGGGTTAATAGAATCTCCAGTACACCTTGGGCAGATTATCTGATGCATCTGGAGGTGCTCTCCATTGGAAATATAGAGGGAGCAATCTTGTTCGGATTGAATAGGGAGGAATCTATTTGATGCACTACAGCAGATGAGACAAAAAATACAATAGATTTCTCCAGCACTAGATTGGAAAATTTACATGTTTTTTTTTTTATAAATCTTTTTATTGTGTACAGCAAAAAATAAACAGACATATCTGGTGCAATACATACATTCAATAATGACAGGGTGAGTTAGTACAAAAAAAGAAACAGGATAGTCGTGGAACAGCAAAGATATTCGAGAGGTTCGCACAATTAAGCACAAAATAAAATTGCATCAGTATAACCGGTTAACAGTTCAGTTGCGAATCCTCAAAACCTTCCCACCCATGACATCAAAGCAGCAGGAGAATCATGACAACCAGCTCCTAGAAGTTAAGGATCAACGTCAGGATATATCAGCAATATTACGAGAAAAGGAAAGACTGAGAAAAATTGAAAAAGCAGGAGAAAACCATATGGGCGATAACAGAAAGAAAACAATAAACCCATCCCCCCACCCTGCACCACTGCAAACGGCTATCGCCTAACCCCCAGTAGCAGTGTGCCTGTCGCCCCAACTGACTAGGTACTAAAAGAAGAAATCTACCGAAGTAGAGAAGAGAAGTGAAGGAGGGCATAGTCATACAAGCTCCCGGTCGCCCCCTCCCCTGCCAGAACCAAGGACCCCCAAGTTGAAGTCAAGAAATCAATCGGACAACAAATATGTGTCTTAACAAGGGAGTCTTCAAACACCGCCCAGCCGTACTATAGCATTAGTTTAGCAAATCCCGTGCCCATCGATACTTGAGTCAAACCCAGTCTTTCGATCTCATCCTTGCCCCTTCCGATCAGACAATGAGTCCCCACCTGATAAACCACCTCTTCCACAAGACAGTCCGAGTGCGGAGAAACTATAATAGAACTCAATGCAATACAAAGTAGTAGAACGAAAGTGCCGTGAACATCGTCAGGTCCAGAGACTCCATTCCCCGTAATGAACTCCCAGCGTGGATTTGTCCGCCATCTTAGCGGCTCCGATACATGGGGAAGTGATGCAGTGTCATTCCGATAACAGTTCTCATCAGAAGTTTCTGGAGTGGGAACATCAAATAGTCCTTCCATGGTCGGCAACGATCGTAGGTTTAACAATCCATTGGTGGCATTGAACTTGTGTTCGTCTTCCAAAACATTGGTCAAAGGCTCCGATACCTCACACAATGGGGGGTCTACTTCCTTCATCAGAGTGGCCATATTGGGTGTCTCGGTTGTTGCTGTTTCTTGTAGTGGAGTAGGGTCCGGTCCAATTCGTAGCATCTCAACCAGGCGCTCTATCGTCGCCTGAATGCGGTCTTCAACGTACACCTGAAGTGACTCAATGGCCGCCAACACCGTTCGCAGCGACGGGCCACTCGCGGTCTGTTCAGCCACTCTTCGATCGGTGTCCTTCATGATCGCTTAACCCCGCGGCTCGATCTCTCAGAGGGGAACGGGCGGATAGGAAACGATCGACTGCAGAGGGAGACTTATGTACTGTTTCGATGGTATCCTGGGGCTGCCACCGCAGGCAGAGAACCAAACCCAGCGAACACAAGCAGGCCGGTTACCGGGTCACCTGGCAGGGCCCCCGTCCACAACTGCTAGTGTTAGGCTGTCACCCCTCCTCAGACCTTCAGCAAGGCCGCCCGCCGTCATCCACATCAATTAAAAAAAACTAAAGAAAAATTTTCTTTATCCACACGGTAGACCGGACCCAATCACACCACCACAGCCGATGTTGTTGAACTGAGACCTGGATGGGCCAGTACTCGGGACCCCAGCTTCCGGGCAGATCTAGGCCGCAAACTTCCACTCGACATATCTGTAGGAAGGTACATCCTGACTATGGTTGCCCCCAACTTTTTGCCCTGTGTTTTAGCTGGTTTTTGACATAGTCGACCTGGGACCCTGCCAATCAGGACCCCAGGCCTACTGCTCTCTCTTTAAAATGGATTCCATGTACCCTAGGTACATTACCAATTGGTACTGGGCCACCTTATCAGACCCTGTAACTCAGGGCATAGGTGTACCCAGGGCTGCCAGGGGCTGCAGCATGCATTATGCCACCCCTGGCTGGCCTCCTAAATTTGACACAACTGGCTGCATGACAGCTGGGGCAAAGTCGTGTAATCACCCTTTGCTGTAGATATAGTATACCTATATCTAACCCTAAAATGGACACACAGATTCCTATCAGTCACTCCTATGGCAGGCCTTAACAATCCTGAAGGCAGAGTGCTTGGAATCGTGTGAGATGGTGCTCTGGCATGAGCTGAGCCTGTCTGCAGCTTGCGGAACCAAGTCCTAATAGCTGTTCCATGATATCGCATACCATATACTCTTAAGTGCATTATAATCCTCGCGGTTAAATGCTATCTTTGGTATTGCTTTATCAAAACATGTCGAGTAAGGTGTCATACGAATTGGAATACTAACCCCTCGCCAATTCTGGCGACGGGGTTAGCATTCCACCCTTCTAGAGGGACACGACATGTATGTAACTGTGAACCCCGGTTAAAGTTAAGCAAAGCCTCAGCTCCACAAAATGGATGCTGCCACCACAGACACGAGTCTGACCCCCTGCAGCTGGGAGTCCTCCCAGCAAGGGGAGCCTGGACAAAGGGTTTCCTGTCAGGGGCGGTGCTAGCACCGTCCCAGACATGGTTTTGTGTATCCTGGGTAGGCAGGGCTTTTCAGGAAGGTGACTGCTGAGTGGCACCCCGGTGCTCACTACGCATAGGCCAGCCAGAACCAGTTCCAGGGGCACACCAGCCCCTGGCCTGGGGAAGTCCGGCAGGGGAGAGGGGTGTAACCACCCCGCTCCTGGTCCCACCCATAGGCAGGACCTAGTCACCGGGTCAGCCCCCTTTTTTAGTATAAAGATAGGAGCGGGCCCCCTGTTCAAATTAGATCATCTTTGGAATCAAGATACCACTTTCTTCGAAAGGACTTCACGATTTCTTCTTCAAGATTCTCCCTTGTGGCTAAGGAGTAGTCACCCTGCATCAAGCGGGCACCATCCTAAAGAACACTGCGGTCTGCTGCAAGTCCTTCATCACGAATCCGACGACCCAGCTCGACGAGACCCGGCTTCCCTGGCACCTCTGACCTCTACTCACCTCTACAGCCAAGCTGAGAACCGTGAGTGCGACGAGACCTCGAGGGACCGACGATCGCCAAGACTGCACGACATCTTTACTGCAAGCCCACCGTGTCCTCCACTGGTGAGTGCTTTGGGGTCCGAGAAGCCCCGACCCTGCACAGCTCCAGCACCTAAGGTCAGCCTCCCTGCATCTCCACGATCTGCGTGGGGCCCTTCTGCTGTTTGCTGTGCACCGCGTTGTTTGGCTACTAGCCGGCTGGCTTGTGGCCTTCTGAACGACGCCCAACGACTTCACGACTGCTGGTCTGGTTGCTCCAGACTGGCCCTTGCTTCCTTCTTGAAGAGAGGCACCCCGGACCCTCCTGGTCCACTCCAGACGCCATTTTGAGTCCACCGCGTGGGCTTGAATTTGCCAAGGCTTTGTTGCCCAATCCTGGGTCCAGCGACGCCGACAGCTTCTATCTTCGTGGGACAGCTCGATCCTCCATCCTGGTCGCCGACAACGCCTCCTGGTCCGTGAGATCTTCGAGCTCAAGCGTCACCCACTCACCTTGTCGAGGTGGCTACCATCCGGTGCCCTCCTGGTGCCCACTGACTACTGGCTAGTAGTCTCGAACTTAGTCCCCTCTGCTTTCAGGTGTCATCTATCTTCGAGATCCAGGCTTGGATCCAACTGAACTTTCTCCACTGGTCACCGGCCAGCATCTTTTCTTCCGGCTCCTGGTCCGTCTACAAGGATTCCCGACGTCTTTTCAGACCTATGCAGCTGCAGCCCCTGGGCTAGGTAACTTCGGCATTTCGGTGCCCCAGCATAGCCTCACTATCCAAGGGTCAGAATCTACTTTCGTTTTCTCCCTACCAGGTCGGGTTCGCCCGAGAACACTAACTTTCTACTTCCTAGCTACCATAGACTTTTGTCCGCATCTCGCGTGAGAGTGCACACACTGCACCCGAGTCCCCTAGGCCTCCTAGAAGTAATCTAACGATTCCCTAGTCAAGTCCTAGCGATTCCAAAAGCTATTAGTACTGTACTTACCTGCTAGGAATTTCACATTCCACTTTCAGAGTATATGGTTTTCCGTGCCCCTCGGGCATTTGTATATACTGTGCTAACTTACGTATTTTTGTAAGAGTTTTGGTTTGTGCTTAGTACCCTGTCCTCATAAAGAGTACAGGGCTGTTGTGATTCTTAATAAATAACTGTTTATTTTCATAACACTTGTGTGGTGTCCTTTCACTGGGTATTCAAGGGGTATATGTGTGGTAAACAGCTGGCTTAACACGCCCTCTCGAGTCTTTAGCCTTAGACTGCTCGCATCCACGCTACTAGGATAGCTGGTCTATAAGGTTGACTTACAACCAATCATCAATAAGGGTTGCTGGACTGATACATAGTGTTCACTAGAATAGTGAGCACTGCATATCAGGCCACCTTCTCACATTGGTGAGCAGCGGTTGGGATTTGAGCTTGCTGTTGTTTTACCACACATATCCTAAGAATATCTTGTTGAAAGATCACATAAAGTACTGTTAGGTACATATAACTAAAGCTTAGAATACTCTGAGTTCTACTGAACCAGCTGTTGCAGCTCCTCAAGGCTTAGCACACCTTGGCTGCAACTCTTAGCAAGGGATCAGTAGGTAAACACATAGTGTAGGTAGGTGCATCACTTACACCACACTAGAAACAGCATGTCAGACAAAGGTGGAAACTCTGAGTCTCCCCTTGTGTCAGTGGACCCTCCACAGGTCATCACTTCTAAATATGCTGCTCTTAGCTTCCATGAGATGAGACAAGTGTGTACTCTCAGGAACCTAAAACAGGGGTCTAACCCCACCACTTCCTTTCTGATTGGTCTCTTAGAGGCTTATGATGCCAGTAGGGCTGGTAACCCAGACCCTTCTAATCCAGATGGAAGTTTGCCCTCCTTACAGGGTCCCTTTGATATCCATCCCCTCCATGAGGCAGATGACGCTGAGGATGAGGATGAGTTGTCTGGGGATGAGGCAGATAAGGGACAGGTAGAAGACTAAACAGGTCCAACTTAAGCAGACACGAGATTGGTACTGGGGGACCCCTGGGGCCACTCTCAGGTCAGCTTAACATTGGGAATGGACGGGTTAGGTCTCTATCAAGAGGCTCTAACAGATCCCTTCGAACCAATGGCTCTCTCAACTCTTCTCACAGAGGGATGTCTTCCCCTAAGAGGAGAGTGTATGAAGCTGAAGAAAGGGCAGTCAAACTGAGGATTGAAAGGGAAGAACTTGCCCTGGCCAAAGAGAGACTTGCCCTTGCTAGAGAGCAAAAATTATGTGGGCTACAGCCCACTGGTGGCAGCAATATACCTAGCAATAGGGAAAGGAGTTTTGATACAAAGCACCTGAATAAGATAGTGCCCCCCTTTAAAGAAGGGGATGACATCCACAAATGGATTACTGCTTTGGAGAGAGCCTGCACTGTGCAGGGTGTTCCCCAAAGTCAGTGGGCAGCTATCTTGTGGCTCTCCTTTGATGGTAAAGGTAGAGATAAGCTCCTCACCACAAGGGTGGAGGATGCTAACAATTACAAAATCTTGAAGAATACACTGGTTGATGGGTTTGGTTTAACCACTGAACAATACAGGATGCTGTTCAGAGACACCCAGAAAACTCAGTCTCAAGATTGGACTGACTTTGTTGATTGTGCCACTAAGGCTTTTGAAGGCTGGCTACTGGGTAGTAAGGTTACTGATTTTAAAGGATTGTACAATCTAATTATGAGGGAGCAAATCTTAAATAATTGCCAGAACCAGTTATTACACCAGCACCTGGTAGACTCTGATCTGACCTCTCCACAGGAATTGGGTAAGAGGGCAGACAAATGGGTCAGAACCAGGGTCAGGCCTAAAAACCAGGGTGGTGACCAGAAAAAGGAATCAACCAAGCCTCAAGAGAAGGGTGGGGATAAATCCACAGAGAAGACTTCCCAAGGGCCCCAAAACTCCAACAAGGGTGGTGGGTCCCAGAACACTCCTTCTGAACAGAAGAAACCTTATTGCCATACCTGTAAACAGGTGGGTCATTACAAAAGTGATGCCAGTTGCCCTAAAAATGGTAATAAGGGAAACATACCCCCAGGTAATACTCCTAGACCTCCTGTTACCACTAGTGGTAATCCCCCAGGTGGTGGGAGTGCCCCCAAGAATGTGGTGGGCATTACTTTGGGCAATCAGGAGGACTATGGCCTAGCCAGGTTCCCTGACCACACTCTTGTCTGTGAGACTGGCATGGGGTTTGCCAACTTCACTACTGGACCCCACATTTTGGGAAAGTATAGACAAGAAGTTTTAGTGAATGGTCAGAAAGGTGAGGCATTCAGAGACACAGGGGCCAGCCTCACCATGGTGAGTGACCATCTGGTCCCCTCTGCTCAACTGACCCCTGGTTTTACCTATCAGGTGACAGACATTCATGGAGTGAAGAGAAGGCATCCCATGGCAGTAGTCAAGCTCAGTTGGGGTAATGTCACAGGGCCCATGAGAGTGGCAGTGACAGATAACCTACCTGTAGATTGCTTACTGGGGAATGACCTGGAACTCTCAGCATGGGCTGAGGTGGAGCAAGAAACTCACTCCAGAATGATAGGCCTATCCAGACAGGTTAGTGGGGCAGTAATAGCTACAGCCCCAGTCCAAGCACCATTCCTCCCTGAAAAGGTTGGAAGGGCAGTGGTAGCCACTGCCCAGGCTCAGACAGACTTTCCAGAACAGGATAGGAGGGCTGTGACAGTCACAGCCCAAACACAGACTGAGTGCCCTCCTGAAAAGGTTGGCAAGGTTGAAATGGTCTCAGCCTCTACTCAAACAGATAGTGAGGTTGTGAAGCCTGAAACAATGGATCACTCCACTCAAACAGAGAGCATTGAGGAGGAAGAAGAGTCTTCCCCCTCCCAGACACTAGGTGAGAGCCAGCCTCCTCAGGGAACTGACTCTACCCCTGTTGAAGGAACTGCCCCAGAGGTAGTCAGGCCTAGCCTGGCAGAGCCTCTGATGGCAGTGGAACCTTCCCAGGTGGGACCCAGTCTGGAGCAGGTAACCTGCACCTCTCTACCCTGTCTCAGTCAGCCCAGGGCTGAAGAGATCAGGGAGGCCAGTGGTGGACCCCAAAGGGCCCCCTGTCCAAAAGAACCCCTTAATCAACAGATTAGGATCACTGAAGCTGGTAAACCTAGCCAAGTGAAAATAGAACAGACTCCTGAGGGATCCCCCTTAAAAGTAGTTAGGGAACTCCCACAGCTGGACACTGTTGGGCACAGCCAAACATGGGGCCTAAAACCCCAGACCTGACCTGTCCCTCCAGTAAGCCAAACAGAGGGACTCAGCCTCCAGCTTTAGGTAGCCAGAGGCTGACCCTGAGAGCTCAGTGCATCTCAGCTAAAGAAAGAAAGACACACATGATGGATGGTGATTGGAGGAAGTTGAGCCCAAAGGTAGAGGAGCCTCACTTCAGTACTCCCTCCCAGCATCAGCCTTCTTCTTTCCCAAGACACACCAGAGACAGAGATTCCCTATGGTGGAGACCCTCAGATACCCTTAGGGTGAGGGGTTGCCTAGTGGACCATGACACAGGGGGAAACCAAGCCAGAGCTGGTCCTTCCTTATATGGCCACTTAAGTAATAGAGGCTTACCTGGACAAGGATAGCCTTATCTCCTTTCGTTTGGGGGGGGGGGGGGTTGTGTAGGAAGGTACATCCTGACTATGGTTGCCCCCAACTTTTTGCCCTGTGTTTTAGCTGGTTTTTGACATAGTCGGCCTGGGACCCTGCCAATCAGGACCCCAGGCCTACTGCTCTCTCTTTAAAATGGATTCCATGTACCCAAGGTACATTACCAATTGGTACTGGGCCACCTTATCAGACCCTGTAACTCAGGGCATAGGTGTACCCAGGACTGCCAGGGGCTGCAGCATGCATTATGCCACCCCTGGCTGGCCTCCTAAATTTGACACAACTGGCTGCATGACAGCTGGGGCAAAGTCGTGTAATCACCCTTTGCTGTAGATATAGTATACCTATATCTAACCCTAAAATGGACACACAGATTCCTATCAGTCACTCCTATGGCAGGCCTTAACAATCCTGAAGGCAGAGTGCTTGGAATCGTGTGAGATGGTGCTCTGGCATGAGCTGAGCCTGTCTGCAGCTTGCGGAACCAAGTCCTAATAGCTGTTCCATGATATCGCATACCATATACTCTTAAGTGCATTATAATCCTCGCGGTTAAATGCTATCTTTGGTATTGCTTTATCAAAACATGTCGAGTAAGGTGTCATACGAATTGGAATACTAACCCCTCGCCAATTCTGGCGACGGGGTTAGCATTCCACCCTTCTAGAGGGACACGACATGTATGTAACTGTGAACCCCGGTTAAAGTTAAGCAAAGCCTCAGCTCCACAAAATGGATGCTGCCACCACAGACACGAGTCTGACCCCCTGCAGCTGGGAGTCCTCCCAGCAAGGGGAGCCTGGACAAAGGGTTTCCTGTCAGGGGCGGTGCTAGCACCGTCCCAGACATGGTTTTGTGTATCCTGGGTAGGCAGGGCTTTTCAGGAAGGTGACTGCTGAGTGGCACCCCGGTGCTCACTACGCATAGGCCAGCCAGAACCAGTTCCAGGGGCCCACCAGCCCCTGGCCTGGGGAAGTCCGGCAGGGGAGAGGGGTGTAACCACCCCCCTCCTGGTCCCACCCATAGGCAGGACCTAGTCACCGGGTCAGCCCCCTTTTTTAGTATAAAGATAGGAGCGGGCCCCCTGTTCAAATTAGATCATCTTTGGAATCAAGATACCACTTTCTTCGAAAGGACTTCACGATTTCTTCTTCAAGATTCTCCCTTGTGGCTAAGGAGTAGTCACCCTGCATCAAGCGGGCACCATCCTAAAGAACACTGCGGTCTGCTGCAAGTCCTTCATCACGAATCAGACGACCCAGCTCGACGAGACCCGGCTTCCCTGGCACCTCTGACCTCTACTCACCTCTACAGCCAAGCTGAGAACCGTGAGTGCGACGAGACCTCGAGGGACCGACGATCGCCAAGACTGCACGACATCTTTACTGCAAGCCCACCGTGTCCTCCACTGGTGAGTGCTTTGGGGTCCGAGAAGCCCCGACCCTGCGCAGCTCCAGCACCTAAGGTCAGCCTCCCTGCATCTCCACGATCTGCGTGGGGCCCTTCTGCTGTTTGCTGTGCACCGCGTTGTTTGGCTACTAGCCGGCTGGCTTGTGGCCTTCTGAACGACGCCCAACGACTTCACGACTGCTGGTCTGGTTGCTCCAGACTGGCCCTTGCTTCCTTCTTGAAGAGAGGCACCCCGGACCCTCCTGGTCCACTCCAGACGCCATTTTGAGTCCACCGCGTGGGCTTGAATTTGCCAAGGCTTTGTTGCCCAATCCTGGGTCCAGCGACGCCGACAGCTTCTATCTTCGTGGGACAGCTCGATCCTCCATCCTGGTCGCCGACAACGCCTCCTGGTCCGTGAGATCTTCGAGCTCAAGCGTCACCCACTCACCTTGTCGAGGTGGCTACCATCCGGTGCCCTCCTGGTGCCCACTGACTACTGGCTAGTAGTCTCGAACTTAGTCCCCTCTGCTTTCAGGTGTCATCTATCTTCGAGATACAGGCTTGGATCTAACTGAACTTTCTCCACTGGTCACCGGCCAGCATCTTTTCTTCCGGCTCCTGGTCCGTCTACAAGGATTCCCAACGTCTTTTCAGACCTATGCAGCTGCAGCCCCTGGGCTAGGTAACTTCGGCATTTCGGTGCCCCAGCATAGCCTCACTATCCAAGGGTCAGAATCTACTTTCGTTTTCTCCCTACCAGGTCGGGTTCGCCCGAGAACACTAACTTTCTACTTCCTAGCTACCATAGACTTTTGTCCGCATCTCGCGTGAGAGTGCACACACTGCACCCGAGTCCCCTAGGCCTCCTAGAAGTAATCTAACGATTCCCTAGTCAAGTCCTAGCGATTCCAAAAGCTATTAGTACTGTACTTACCTGCTAGGAATTTCACATTCCACTTTCAGAGTATATGGTTTTCCGTGCCCCTCGGGCATTTGTATATACTGTGCTAACTTACGTATTTTTGTAAGAGTTTTGGTTTGTGCTTAGTACCCTGTCCTCATAAAGAGTACAGGGCTGTTGTGATTCTTAATAAATAACTGTTTATTTTCATAACACTTGTGTGGTGTCCTTTCACTGGGTATTCAAGGGGTATATGTGTGGTAAACAGCTGGCTTAACACGCCCTCTCGAGTCTTTAGCCTTAGACTGCTCGCATCCACGCTACTAGGATAGCTGGTCTATAAGGTTGACTTACAACTAATCATCAATAAGGGTTGCTGGACTGATACATAGAGATCTCTGGATAGTACCATTAATCTCACGGCAGGTTCATACACATTGTGGCGGGGCGCAAAGACAGGATAATTGGCAGGATATTACGGCGGGAGGCAGAGGTCGGTGGAGCCGGGAGCTTACACAGCCATCTTGGTTGCTAGAGTGGCTCCTCCTACATGTTTTTTAAATAACCCCTTTACCAAAGTGAGAATCCTTAGTAAAAATAATTATTAGAGGTGCATAAAGCCCTGTAGTTTCTCTTCAAATGTTCCTAGAAAGGATTCCTTTTCCACTGTCTTAGCTATAGATAGGTTGTTTGTTAGAAAATTGTCTATGGGGCGTTATAGGTAGGTAAGAGTGCAATTTCATATTTGTGTATAAGAACCTACCAAAGAAAGGAGCCTGTGCTATTTTAAAATTTGCAGGGTGTGTCTGCATCGATGTAACTCTGAGTGAGAACCAATCAATGTTGTCCACAGACTATGCCTTTTCAGCATAACAAATATGTTAAGACCTTTCATAGGGCTACCCCATGCTCTACAATACCTCTTCATTCCCCTTAATTTGTTTGTGGACCTTTAACCCGATGTGTGCGCGCGTCGGCCAACGGCCGTCGCAAGTACTACCTTGGTAGTGCTGTGCACGTCCGTTGGCCGACGCGGCCCCGCCCTCTCAATAAAACTCCTGCACTGCGGCAGAATTTGCGCCACGGTTAAGGAGTTAATAGAGCATGAAAAAGAGGAAGTTATGAACTTTGTTTACGTTGTGGTAGAGCGAGAGCTCTTAGCTAGATCAAGTATAAACCCTCTGCCTTCTACCGGGGTCTTACAACAAAAGGCCTTCAAGACCATTTGCAAACACTCTGGAGGGGAACACATGACCTGCTTTGAACATGTACTTCACATGGCCAAACTCTTCCTTCAACAGGTCACTCATTGCAACCATGATTTCACCTCCCCCCAACACAAGGAACACTTTGATCAGGCTAGAATCTGGGCCTGTGCAGCAAAATCTGGTAAATGTGGCAGCTCTTGCTAAATACTAATTTCAGGCAATGGCTACTTCCTCCAACATCATGAAAGCCTTAATAAAAATAATTTTGACAAGTGGTAATAATCCCTGGTCCACAAATCTTGCTGTAGCCAAGGAATGTCTGCAATTCGAGGTAGAGAACTGGGACACAAGTATGAGCAGTTATACCTGCATCAAATCTGCAATAAGAAAACAGTTGTACCACCGCTCACGAGAATTGGAAATGGAAGCTTACAACCGAAGTTCCTCCACAAGTCTCTTAACAGTACCACTACTAAAAAAAACTCAGACAAATCTCATCTTCACCAGGCAGTGGGAAAACTTGCTTTAAAACAAATTGTATCAGTAAGGTTGGTCCCGCTCCCAATTAGAGAATTGAACCCATTGTGGAGATCCCTTGAAAACATTATCGGCTGTAGACTGTGTATTTATAGAACGGAATCCTTGGCACATATATTACTCTGTTGCCCGATGCTGCTACATGCCCATCGAACTCTACTGAGGCCCACTGTTCTACATCATGGCACACACTCGGCCAAGAAGGCCCTTCTATTCTGTCTGGAAACAGTGGCTGAAATGGCAAAGTTTGGGAAATTCATAATGAGAGCCCATAACTTGTTAAAGAATGCCAACTGCCAACAGACTCAGCAGGAAAACTGGCCATCTTCCATCGCAGTGAGGGCCTGTGTTAGAGGGGCTTGTATTAATGCAATAACCTCCTGTTAACCCTACCGACTGACTCCCCACATATTGAAATATGTTTAGTGGAAACACCATTGTTCTCAGTCTGGCATATATAACCTGTATTGATTTTTTGGTCATAGTTTTCAATTTGGCATATATAACCTGCATTTACTTTCCAGCTGAATTTTAGGTGCCAAACAAGAGGTAAACAACCTTTACAACGCAGTCAGAACACCGCAGTGCCATTACAACGCAGATTTTAAAACGCAAGTCGTTACCACGACTTGCACTGGAGGGCGCTCTAGACTAAGGAATAGTAGATTTACTAGTCCAACACCTTCCCTACTGTACGTAGGCTGGAGTTGGAATAGTAAATTATACTATTCCTAAGTCCAGCACCCTACAGCGCAAGTCGTGGTAGCGACTTGCGTTGTAAAAGCTGCGTTGTGATGTACCGCGATCATTTTGATTGTGTGGTACCATCATACATCCAAACAAGACCAGTTCGACCTTCATTAGAACCGGTTTGCAATTTAAAAGTAACAAACTGTCTGTGACTTAACTTTGCACTTTGAATCCATGGCCTGCTTTGTCTGCACTTTAAAAGCCACACTGTCTGGAATTTAACTCTGCGACCTTATCAGCCCTTTCTTGAGCCTCCACCTTGCACACTAATTGTACATCATGCTGACAGTAATTTACAAGTACTATTACCATAGGCACTGCATCTTACACTTTAACCTTATGGCCTGCGCTTTGTCCAACATGATCTTGTGTCGTTCTGGCACACGCCTTGCTTTAATTCTTAACATGCCGTCTGCACCTTACAATTCGCACACCCTTGGGCACTGCATTCTACATTTTACCGTCATGAATTAGTCGCTGTTTAGAAGTTATTTTTTGCTGCATGATGGTGACACTTATACATATTGCCATGTATTTTATAATTTTCAAGGATTTTAAAAGGACAATGTGTCTTTTACAGCAAGATATCTTGAATTCACACACGATTTACATTTTATACTGCGAATGTAATATACGCTCCCGCACAGGAAATTACTTCTATTAACTTTTTTCTCCCCTTTGATCACCTTTTGTTTTATGCAACTTGTAATGATTTTAAGTAAACACACAATAAACTTGAACTGAGCATCTGTGATTCAACTAGGAAGCCCAAATTTGACATTCTACATACTATGCAATAACCTGTAGGACTGCCCCCACCACCTACACTCTACGAAATCCACAGCTCCTCTGAGACACCTCTAGGTCTCCCTCAGGATAGAGGTGCTGAAGCAACTCTAACGATCAGAAGGAACTGCTTCCAACAGGGTGCATTGTGCAGCAAGGTGCTAAACAGAAGTGTGCTGGAGTTTTCTTCTCCTTCCAAAACCTCATGAACTTGGGTATCCTCTAAGCTCTTGCTGACATCTAATGCTGAACATGACATTACACCCTCATATGATGCACTGGGTATATCTGGATGTTGGTGGAAAAATTATGACAGGCCATCACAGGAACTTGAACAAAGAGGCATCTTCCCAGGAGTACCCACTTGGGGGATAACCCTTTCAATGGATTAGAAACTGAAGCTTTCCTTGACATTTCTCAGAATCACAAACCTCGCAAAATGTATAATCCGGTTCACCTTCACCCTATTCACCGTTGATAAGGCACATATGACTTCAAATGAGAGGAACGTAAACAGATGTAAAACTAGGAAGCTTCAACCGAAAAGCCGCAGGATTAACATGAGGGGTTACAACAAATGATCCAAAAATCGTACTCACAACTTAACTGGCAGATTATGGGCTGGAAGTAAGTGAACAGATATTAGAACACTGGAATGTTGAGCACTCAATTGTGGACAATGCAGTGCCAAGGGCTTCAACTTTCCGCTAGAAGCCCGGAGAGCAACATTCCAATGCTGTTTTACCTTCACAGCTGCTGCTGTGATCAAAGGCCTCTCGGAGTCCGAGAAGATTTAAACCCCCTCAGGCTCCGAGAGGCCTTTTTACTAAGTAGAACATTCTGCCTTCTAGGGGCGGAATGTTCTAAAAGCCTTAGAGCCCCCCTAGCTGGTTCTACCGGACATTAAAGGGCCGCTCCCTTGCTAAAGGCACTCACCTTCGGCTCGTGCCGTTGATGCTGGAGCGGAACTTTCATGGCCAGTAGAGCCCGCTCGGTCAGGCTCTAAGGCTATAATAAAACCTTCTCCCTAAAACAAAAGAAATACGAATCAGATTTATCTGCATGCTGCTTCTTCATAACCCTGGAATGATGAATTGTTCTGAAATAAGTTGTGTACATTTGGTCAATTTACTCAAATATTCTCAGATTGCAGTAATTCAAGGATCCACTTGAAGAGAAGGAATGGAAACCTTACAATCCACAGAGTGCTAATACAGTAGTAACACTATGAAGTGCATTATTGTAAAGAAACTCTGCAATTGGAAGCTAAGAAATCCAATAATCTTGAGTAGCTACAGAAACACAACAAATGGTACTTCAAGTTATGATTAGTTTGCTCTATCTGCTTGCTGGACTGGGAACGGTAACCAGAAGATAAAACTTGTTTGATTCCCAATGTTAATATACCTTGATGATGCCTGATACAAACTGACATTGCTTTGGTTGGGTCAGACTGTGGCTAAACAGGATGTTGCTTGACCATGGAAAGATGTCATCGCTCCCTCCATTGACAGGTGGCTGAGGGGACCAGACCTGTGGGCCATGGAGGGAGGGGGGTTGTGTGCTTGGGAGCAATGCGCCTAGACCAAAAAGTTACTTACCTTCGGGAACGACTTATCTGGTACAGCCTCTATCTAATTGCAGATTGCTGACCATAGAATAATTCGCAAGTGTCAGACTGGTAACGGAAATGGTTACGTGAGCAGGTCGTCTGTGTGCCATTAGGTGGTGTCGTTCGGCATCAGCTGCCGTTCCGGAAGTGAGGTGCGCAGTGTGGCCATATAGGCACCATGCCAGCATGCTGATGTCAGTTTCTTTTCGCGACTTTCCAAGCTAGTAGTGTGGAGCCACGAAGAATTCTGCCCACTGACGTGTGAAACTAGGGCCCTTAAAAATGAAACATCCCTTCTTTCTGAACCTGTTCAGAGCGGGGAGGATGGATGGGTTGGTAAGAAATCTGTGGCTGGACAGTCTCTACCAGAGAAGGCGTTACCGGAGGTAAGTAACGTGTTCATCTGGTAGACTTATAGCGACAGATTTCTTACCTTAGAATAGATACCCCGGAGGTGAGGCTATGAGACAGATTAAATGAGGAAGTCATGCAGGTCTGAACGGGCAAAGTGTCCATCTCGGCAGACCAGACTGTCTAGGCAGTTGTGTTTTGTAAATGTGTGCAAGGAAGCCCACGTTGCTTCTTGAAAGATCTCCAGGACAGATACTTCATGAGCTAATGCAGTGGTTGCAGCCAGTGCGTAATTTGAATATTAAGTGCCAGGGCTCTGACCAGGAAGCCACTGCAGCTTGAACCACCCATCGCCCTGGTCATCGCTGCCAAAACAACTTCTAACTATCTCTCCCGCATGTAAATGCGACAGTTCAGATTATTCCAGGTCCCCAAAGCTAAAGGAATGGCTGGGGAAGCAGGTATTAGCAAACTTAATGTATATTGTATTCCTAAATAACCGTTCTGCTCATCTCTAAATTAGATGAGCAGCGCTACCATGTGGTAGACTGTACTATGTATGGTGTTTACAATTAGGTGTCCGTGCCGAGCACCGTAAACCAATAAAGTGCCGGTGCTTAGCACCGGAAAGCCCCTGCACAAATTAAGCACTGGTTGCAGCCTTGGCTCTGGTGGAATGAGCTTGTAAACCTTACGGATGTTGCTTTTTGGACAATGCATAGCAGATTTAGAATGCAGAGCACTATCTATCGTCAGACGGTCTTTTAATGCACGGTTTTTACTATTTAGGCTCAGACATACCCCACAAAAAGTGGATCGCCCACCAGGAACTCTGCTGTGCGGTCAAGGTAGAACAACAACACTCTTTTTTGGAAACAGACAATGGAGTCTCTCCTTTTATTTAGAGGAGTGAGGCAGAGTCTCGGTGTTGGGCTAGTTTCACTTGTCTGCGAACAGTGATATTTAATTGACACTTAATCTGTATAGAATGGTATGTGGACTGTAGTTTAAGACATTAAGTTGGATCTTTCTGTTGTTCCGGCAGGAGACTACTGAAGATATGCTTTCCATCAAAGATTCTCCCCATGAAGAAGGGTGTTACCCAAAATGCATTGGGGGCACTATAAAATGTGCGATTTATCAGATATTGATACACAGCACAATGTTGATTTGATTCGCTAATCATGTATTACAACATTTTGTTTTGTTTTTACCTATGATACATTGAGAAATACAATTGATGATGTGCAACAACTTATTTGATTTTGGTTATATATTTTGCGTGACTTTTAAGTAAAGTTGATTAACTACTTGGCTGAAACCTTAGGTGCTATTGGCTGTGCGCCTCCATCGGGCATTGAGTTTTCTCCATACTCCTTTCAGAGTGTAAAAAGTAGGCAGGGTGTTAAGACTGGTCTACATGAAAGGGAATGACCGCCTTCAAGATGAAGGATGCTCTAGTTCAAAGAATCAACTTGTCTGAGTAGATGGTAAGGTACAGAGGCTCAGATGACAAAGTCTGTAGCTCACTGACCCTCCTGGCAGAAGTTATTGCCACTAGAAAAGCTATTTTTATAGTGAGGAGCCTGATAGGGCAGTGTGTAATGGATAAAAAGGAGCACACATGGAAAAAGTTAGAACCTTATTAAGGTCCCACTGAGACATGATGAAGGGTGAAGGTGGAAGCATGTGTTGGAGCCATTTCCAAAACCTATTTACAATAGGGGACCTGAACAGGAATGGCTTTCTGGTAACTGCAGAAATTCTGAGATGGAAGAAAGATATCCTGTTAAGGTGCCCAACGCAGAGCCCTGCTGGGATAGAGAATAAACAAAAGAACTTGGGAAAGGGGTGCATACAGATGGGCAACTTGTTTATCTGTACACCATGCCACAAACTTACTCCAATGAAAGGCATGTACCATCTTGGTGGCTGCTAAGATAACATTACAGATTTCAGGCGTAAGCGGTCAACCGTCACCGCTCAATCTCCATACATGAAGGAGAAGTATTGTCAGGTTCTCATGCAAACCCTGCATAGTTGCTGCAATACAAGATCCTCGTGAAGAGGCAACCTGATCGGAGGGCCTATTCACATGCTCAAGAGCTAGGGATACCAGACTCCCTGTGCCCAATCCGGAGTCACAAGAATCGTTCTGGAATAGCGAAAATTAAATAAATAAATAAATTCAATTCCGTTGTCTTTCGACATTCCCCCTGCCCACCCCATCACCGTGCTTACCTGCACGGACAGCTGCTGGACAAAAGGCTTGAGCACCACTTGATATTAAAAGCGTCTCCGAACATAAGCCACCATTGCGCCTTCTTTTACGGAGGCGAACATATTTCACAAAGGCTCTCTCCATTCTTAAAAGAGACCTTGTGCCACCTCCGGGTGGAGCCACGATTCGTGATCCACTAGGCTTTGACGGCTCAGTTTGTCTGCCCTGGCGTTCAGAGAGCCCGCCAGGTGTTGAACAACCAGGGAGATACCCTGATGTTCCAAGCGTTATCAAAGGGGATGATGGACGGAGCGCTGGAGCAAATCAAACACTCACCCCCAGTCAACTGATCTGGGTTTAATCCAGCACCATTCTTTAGCTCACTCCACCACCCCAGTTCAGACATGACCATATGCAAATCAGTCTGAACCTGTGCCTCATGGGAACAGTCCAGCTCGAACGGCCAAGCCATATCTTCCCTGGACCAGAAACAAGCATCCTGGGACCGGTTTCGGATTCATAATCCTCATCCAGCCATGTCCAGAGGCGCACAGCCTCTTGACAAAGGGTCTACGACCCCATTCCACCCTGTTTGGTGCAGTACCACATGGCAGTGGTGTTGTCCGTGAACACCTGAACCGGGGAGGGAAGGGAAGGGCTTTCAATGCCAGTCAGATTGCTCGGAGCCGGGGACCAGAATCCCCAGATATCCACCCCAGAATTCTGGATGTGCCGCTTGGGAGAATAGGCCCGCAATCACACTGTATCCAGAACAGCTCCAATTAAAGGAAGCGTTTGCGAGGAAGTCATGTGTGACTTAAGCACACGGACAGTGAACGCCAGCAAATGCATAAGGTTCACAGTAGTCTGGAGGCGAGAGAGGACTGTCTGGGGCGACCTCGGCTTCAACAGCTAATCGTCGAGGTAGGGAAAGAGTGGAATCACTGACCTGCGCAGATGAGCTGCAACCACCACCATCACTTTAGTGAGCACGCGAGGGGTGCTGGTAAGGCCAAAAAGGAGCGCAGCAAACTGAAAATGCTCTTTGCCTTCTATGAACCTCAGATAGGTCATTTGGGTTCCAGCTCACCTCCAATGCTGACGACACTCCGATTGTGTTGTCGTTTAGGGAGAGAGCGGAAAGAGAGGCAGGGAAATGTTTCAGAAATGCATGAGCTCCATTTCCATCTGGATATCAGCCAATTGTCTAAACCTTAACTCCGCTAAAACAGAGGTCATAAAGTTCGGCAACAATCCCCGGGTTTGGACACCAGACTGGTGGCCGGTAGAGCTGGGATCTTGCCCAATACCTTCCAGGAAAGCCAATAATCTGGTAGTCTTAGTGGACAACAAACTCACTATGGAGGACCAAGTGAACCAGGTGACCTCATCCTGCTTCATGGTCCTTAGAATAATAAAAAAAAAAAAAAAAAATCAAGCTCTTCCTCTCAGCTAGCAACCTAAGGACGGTCGTTACGGCCTTGATCTTGTCCCGGCTGGACTATTGCAACAGTCTTTATCTTAATGTACAAAAACACATGTACAAGTTGCAATTGGTCCAGAATGTGGCAGCCAGATTACGGTTGGGTACGGCAAGGTTTGCATCGGTCAGAGGTGAGCTTAGGAAATTACACTGGCTCCCTATCCCACTGAGAGCTCGGTTTAAGGCCCTTTGTGTGGTCTTTAAAGCAGTGAATGGCATTGGCCAGGAATTTCTTTTCTTTTTTTTTTTAATTTTTGAAAACCTTTATTTGTGTAGATGGTTGCATACAAATACGGGCCTACAACCCAGAGGCCGGCCACGGAACAAACTGAAAAGCACCTTTGTCAATAAAAATACGGAGTGGTTACGCGATACAACACAATGCTGTGAGTCTGTGATGCTAACTAAGTGGAACCACTCGGCATAGGATCAGAGAAGGTTAATTTTTATAATAAGAGAATAAAGGATCGGTTGTATAATAAGCGTCCAGGTGCACATGGCGGGGAACAAAACCAACAACATTATAATAGGGAATCCATAGATCTATCATCAGAAAAGTCCAAAGCATGCAAGTCATAGATGCCCTTGCAATTCTTCTTCGGTAGTGTCCACCCGCAACCTCATGTGCCCAAAGACAAGCAGAACATCACTCGCATAACAGTCAAACCATCAGAGAGACGGATAAAGTTGCAATCATTATACAGCCTAACCCGGAGAGTAAAAGAAAACAAAAAAAAAAAAAAACTAGAAAAAAGGAAAAGGGGGACTCCACGTTACTGTACCCACCCCACGGCGATAATGGCAATCAACAGTCCAGATAGCAAACATGCTTAGGGGCGGGGCGGCTAAATCAGGATAAGCAGAACCTGAAGTAGCGTATTATATAGGAATACCCAATCCCCCCCCCCCCCAGTAACTCACCCCGCAGGAATCACGCACAGTCATGGAGACCCAAGAAAAGGACACAAAAGAGCCATAGAAACAAATAACTATCTAATAGACCCCAATCCACCCGCCCCACCCTGCACCCCTGCAGAAGGCTATGGCCTACCCCCCCCCGGCAGCGTGCCTGTCGCCCTAAACATGAACCCGAAATATAGAGTGAGATAAAATAGGGAAAGGGAAAGAAAAAAGGTAAAAAGGAAAGCCAAGGGAGAGGAAACCATGTAACAGGACGCACGGCCCCCCACCCCCCGCCCATACAAACAATTAGTGCGGCCCAAAACGAAACTGGCAAGTTTTCAGGTAGCCATACTTATTTAGGATTCGACAGGTTATCACAATTTGGGACAGTCCATAACTCCATGCACTGAACAGCATTCCTCCGGATTAAGAACCGGGCTCACCCCAGTCCTTTCTTCGCTATCGCCACGATGTATGTCGAAGTAGCGGGCATAAAACAAAGCGGTGAGAAAAGGCCGTGGATCAGCCGCTGAACGGCCAATGGAATCAACCCATGGGATCTCCTCCGCCGATGGTAATGCAAAAGCTGTTTACGGCAGTCATGTATACCAGTGTCAATGGTCACCAGCAAATCTTCCCGCATGCGAACCGGAACATCACTACCCCCACCAGAAAGCGGGGAACAAACAGCGACCACCTCGGGCCCATCCGCATCTCTGAGGGACGGCCCGGGAGCAATGGCGGTCACCACACTGTCTTGTACACAAGAATCCCGGGCCAAGGTCACTTGCCAAATCTTCAGCGCTCGCAGGACGTCGCCAATCGTGGGTTCGCGCTCCCCAGTGCAGGCCCCAGCACAGTACAGTGGTACAGCATCGACATCCCGGGGCGTTCCACAGCACACGGCATCAGCCGCCATTTTGCGAGTACAGCGCCGTCCCTCCGGAACCAACTCCTGGGGTGGGCTCACCAGTAGGGCCTCCGCGGGATCCCCCTCAAGCACCAAAACAGCACCCTCGTGCAGAAATGAGAACCACCAAAAGAGGGGGACCCGCCGGCGCCACCGCTCCGCTCGAGCCACTCTACGCCACCGAGCGATGAGGTTCGGAATGCGGCCAGGAATTTCTTAAGTACAGACTCTCATGGTATGTTCCTAGTAGAACCCTGCATTCTTCTAGTTCTAAACTTGTTCAAACATCCATGTTCAAGAAAACAAATTGGGGAGGCAGAAGTTTCTTTCACTGCGCCTCTAAAGCGTAGAACAAACTCCCATTTCAATTAAAAAATGCCTCTAACTTAATTTTCTTTTGCAAGGGTCTGAAAACATGGCTTTTCTCTCAATAACTAGCTTCCGCTCTCCCAGGTAACCCAGTACCTAGCACCAGGACACCCCAGGGTAACAGCGCGCTTTATAAGAATAAATTGCATAACATAACATAGCGCCTATGGGCAGGCAGGACGGGGAAATAAGTGTCCAGCGATACCATCCAGTCTACTGAGTTCAGAGCAGACAGGACTTGCACAAGTGCGAGCATTTTCAATTTCTCCTTTTTCAGGAAGAGATTGAGAACGCACAGGTCTAAAATAAGAGGAAATCCCATGTCCTTCTAGGGCACCAGGAAGTTGTGGGAATAGCAACCACGACCTACTTGTGGGAAAAACCCAGAAGTTGAATGATATTGGCCCTCACTGGATGCCAGTGGTGCAGCAAAGGGAGAGGTGGGCAGTCCGCCTAGCATCACATGTTTTGGGGGTGGCCCCCGCTCTTACCTGCAGCTGTCGAGGAAATCACCAGCAGCTCCCCTTACACACGGCTACGCCACTGCTGGATGCCCATGATGATCGGGGACACACTAAAGGGGTTTGGACACTCTGGCTGCTGGGGGGGGGGGGGGGGGGGCAGGGGAGGTGGATTGCTTGAGAGAGTATGGCTAGGGCCTCCTCCAGGACTGTGTCCTGCACTTGCGCAACCGAGTCCCAGATGGTATGAAAGTATTGGCTCTAATAGGACGTAGGACGTGGTGTTGACAGACCGCAGAGCAAGGCTTGAGGAATAGAATATCCTCCCCCCCCCCGCCCCCCAAGGCATCTAGCTGTTTGGATTCCCCGTCCGGTGGAGAGGTAGGGAATACGTCAGGGTTAATTTTGTACAAAAGGGGGTGGTAATGGACGGAGCATCTGAACCAATCGCACACTCCCACCCAGTCAAAAGATCTGGGTTTAATCCATCACCGTTCTTTAGCCCACTCTGCCACCCCAGTCCAGACATGGCTATATGCAAATCAGTCTGACCCTGTGCCTCATGGGAACAGTCCAGCCCGAACTGCCAAGCCATGCCTTCCCTGGACCGGAAACAAGCTTCCGAGGACCGGTTTCTGGCATTCCAGCCGTCTTCAGCCCGGCTTGCTTGAATCCAGTGGCAAAGTGAGCAAGGGACTCACGTCTGAGCATACCCTGCCACACTTATAGTGGCCAAAAGCGGTACAAAAGTGGGTGGTAATGGACGGAGCTTCTGAACCAATCAAACACTCGCACCCAGTCAAAAGATCTGGGTTTAATCCATCACCGTTCTTTAGCCCACTCTGCCACCCCAGTTCAGACATGGCTATATGCAAATCAGTCTGACCCTGTGTCTCATGGGAACAGTCCAGCCCGGACTGCCAACCCATGCCTTCCCTGGACCGGAAACAAGCCCCAAGAAGGAGATCCGTAAGGGCTTTATTAAAGGGGAGTAATGGATCTGTGGGGGCACCTTCCGGATGAAGTACCTCTGCCAAGATGTTTGTCTTGGCTGCCAATGAGTGCAGCGTGAGGTCCAGGACCTCCGCCACCCTTCGCACCACCATTGCAAAAGAGGCACCCTCCTCCATAGCCACGGCGTAGAGATCAGCCCAGTGTCTGGGAGGTGTCCATTCCACTATCATCCGCCAGCTCCTCGTGCCAGTTGAACTCAGTCTCTTCCAACTGGTATCTATAAGGGTCCACAGACCCCTCCTATTTGTCCCCCAATTCAGGCCTCACATACGAATATGGCACTGGCTCTACCATGGCTGGTCTCCCCGTTCCTAGTATCCAAACCCATCCGCCTCCATGTCGGAGTCAGGGATGAAGATGGAGAAGGCGTCGCCGTGGGGCACGGGGAAGGTCGAGGTGTTTGGTGGAAGACTAGTAGGGGTCCTTTCCAAGAGTGTGGGGCCCGAAGGCGTACCAGCAGGTATGGGCCTCCCAAATATGAGGTGCATTGCCTCCAAAATTTTGCATATCTGGGTGGGGGTCCTGGAAACTCTGAAAGACGTGGAATCGGCCCAGGCGCAGGCTCCACCGCAGAGCTAGGCCTCAAGTACCAACACGCTCTGGTCTCGTCAAATAACTTCAATGGATATGACGAAGTCGACGATCTCTTCGACTTCTCGTTCTTATGCTCGTGGGACTTACCCAATGTGATTGTGAGTGTCGCAGCGGCGAGTGCGTCACACTTGAGCCAGCGCAGGTCAAGGTGGCTCAACCGGTGCAGCTCCAGATCAATCATTTGATGCAAGCAGCCCTGTGGCACCAGAGTGAACCCACCGGCGGAAGACCAGTAGGGACCCCTCCCAAACCCACAGGCCCCAAAGGCACTCCAGATGGAACGATTCGCCCAAATATAAGGAGCTTGACCTCATCAAATTTGCATAACTGGGAGGTGGTGGCTCCGGCTCCTGGAAACTCTGGAAGGTGCGGAGACGGCCCAGGCTCCACCACAAAGCTAGGCCTCTAGTGCTGACACTCCCGCTTTTCACCAGATTTTTGACAGACCTGGCAAAGTCGAAGATCTCTTCAACTTCTTGTTCTTATGTTTGTGGGACCTACCCAGTTTGCTTGTGAGCAACGCACATCAAGGAGCTGGAAGGACCGCTCCCTACCGGTGAGCAGGGAAAAAATTTCCAGCTCCAGTCAGATGCCTGGGGATTATTCTTTGGTAAGGAATCTGCAGCTAGAAGTCTCTGAGTTTTTATGTTATTTTGTTTATATTGCTCTTCACTTGCAACCTTTCATTTAAACTGAATAAAATGTGTTATTAATAAAGGAGAACTTGAACATTTACTAGATGAAACTAATTTCTAAACTTGGCTCCTCTTAAGGCACTAAAATGGTTCAGCAAGTTGATCGGAGTGGGGATATGGAAATTTCAGGGGCAGCGTGTGACATGGAACAGCCCTCCATTATTGAGGCTTGATTAGAATCTATCTTAATATAAAAAAAAACAGCAATTATAATTACATTGGTCACCCGAGATAGATAAACCTTTTTGTTTTGGTGGGTTCAGTAAATCATTAAAAATAAAACTGTGACTGTTAAATTCTCTCCATTCGGCCTTTGTCTAGTAAGCAATTATGACGAGGAATGTGGTACCCGTATATAGAAAAAGGGCCTATGTAAGGTAGAGGCAGAATATGTATCTGCTAATGTGAGTAGACCAGACTGAAGTTGGTCCTGACAATATTCACATAAGTATGCTTTTTGTTTCATTATTTTGAGCAGAGTGACAAGACAATGGTCCTGAAGAATGCCGCAAATTTTTGTCATCTGGCAGAAACATGTTGACCTAGTCTGATAGAGAATATCTATACCCCTATTGTTACACTGGTTTTAACTTCATCCATTAGGGATACCGATTAAAACAATTTTCCCTAGTTGAGATGGTTTTATATAATTTGTGCACTCTGACCCTCACTCATTTCTAACATTGGAGTGTAGAAAACCTCGCGCTCCTCTCCCGAGGGAGAGTCGTGGCCCACACAGTGCACCTTGCGGGCACTGTGTGCAAGAGGGAACCCAATGATGAAGCATGCCACCCAAGTGGCGAGTGAGGATTCTCGTTTTTAAAAAGCAAATGCTCAATTCCTTATAGAATTTATTGAGGTATTCTGTGCACACTTATTTACATTCCAGTATTCGACCATTAGGTTACCTTTTGTGAGTATTACATTACTGTTAAATTAGGGACACAGAATTTTACTGAACCAGCATGCCTGTTTTGTTTTTCTAATCATGCATTTATAAATTTAATTGGCTGTCTGCCATCCCAGTTTTATAACAAGATCATAACTTTTAGCGTCTAGGCAAGAAAACACTCAAATATGACTCCGGTGTAAATGTGCTACCAGTACAGTAAGACATTTGGTATATCCTGTTGTAACCCAAGAGATAGTACTTTGAATTGATAATCTACCCCACTTATCACGAACCTGAGGTAAAGGCAAATGAGGAGGCTGGATAAATATATGGAAGTAAGCATACTTGCAATAAAGGGTCACCATCTTATCCCCAACTTGGTGCAGAGGAATGACTTCTTGTAGACTGCTCATTTTGAAGTGATTTGGTGTGAAGTAGTGGTAGAGAGCAGTTGAGAATTTGAAGGTCGAGTACTGGCTGCAATGTCTTGTTTTTCACAAGCGTGAGAAAGTCCAGGGAATTCAATCTCTTTTCACTTTGTGGAACTAGTTCGACATCTTCCATCAAGAGTTTGCCATGCTCCTTGATACTGCGGTGTGGGGTGCTGTGAAATTCTAAGCAGTAACCGGGGTAATGGTGGAAAGTACCTTCTGGTCCGAAATTATTGCCCTTGTGCATTTCTTCCTTCAAACTATCGTCACCTATAGAGCCATCTCTTGGATGTTATGTGTTGGTTGGTTAGGTTATGTGTTGGTTGGTTATGTTATGTGTTGGTTGAGCGCGACAGCTGCCCCAGCGACGGGGCATCCCGGCGCTAAGAACCATATCATAACCTACTGAGGAAAAGGGAGAGAAGGGGGCCTACAGGGGGGGGAAGAGGTGAGTTTTAATAGCTTTACGAAAAGCGGACAGGTTGTCAAGACAGCGGATGTGGAGGGGGAGGGAGTTCCAGAGCTTAGCTCCCAGCAGCCTGAATGAGCGTCCTCCGATGCGGCAGAACTTCGTGTGGGGAACCAAGACTAGGTGATGCCCCATAGAACGAAGGTTACGTTGGGGGATGTAGGGTGTTATCAGCGAACGTAGGAGTTCGGGGCCTTCAGTTTTCAGAATTTTGAAGGCAATGGTGAGGGCTTTAAATTGGATGCGGGCTTCCACGGGCAGCCAGTGAAGTCTGTGAATGGTGGCTCTCGCAGAACACCTTCTAGGAAGGCCTACTATTGCCCTGGCCGCCGAGTTCTGTATTCGCTGAAATCTCTTGGTTTCAGCCTTGTTCGCGCCTAGTAACAGGACACTCGCGTAGTCCAACCGGGCAAGGATGGTCGATTGGACGATGAGCTGTCGCGTTTTAGGGTCAAAGAAGCCTAGAATGGGATTAAGGCTTCTCAGCAGCCCAATACAAGTCGCGGCTACTTTTTTGGTATGGGTCTGGAAGTTGAGCGCTGAGTCCAACCATACTCCCAGGTTTTTTGCCAGAGATTTGGGGGGGGGGGGGCTGGGCCCAGCGAGGGGGGCCACCAGAGATCACTCCAACCACTGGGGTTCTTGCCCAGGAGCAGTACCTCGGTTTTACCTGCATTAAGTTGAAGGCAGTTTGCCGTCATCCAGTTGGCGACGGCGGCCAATCCATTCCTAAATCTAGTGGCGTCGGGGGAGGGCGCTTCATTGAGGGTGATTACCAACTGTGTGTCGTCGGCTTACGACACCAGTGTGAGGTCCCACTTTTTGGCTACTTCCGCAAGAGGCTGCATGCACAAGTTAAAAAGGGATGGACTGAGGGCAGAGCCCTGCAGGACTCCTTGGCCTATGGCTTGTGGTTGGGAGATGAATGGGGGAGCTGACACCCGGAAGGACCTACTCGTAAGGAACGATCGGAACCATTCCAGTGCCAGGTCCTGGATCCCAATGCTTTCCAGGCGTTTTAGAAGGAAGTCATGGGAGACCGTGTCAAAGGCTGCGCTGAGATCGAGCAGTATCAGCACTCTGACCGGAGTCCATGATCCTCCGCAGGTGTTCAGTGGTGGAGAGGAGAGCGGACTCCGTACTATGCCCCGGCCTAAACCCGTGTTGGGAGGGGTCCAGGATGTTATTTTCCGCCATATGGTCATTTAGTACGGTGTTCGCATGAGCCTCTGCTAGTTTGGACACCCAGGGGAGCAGTGAGACGGGCCTGTAGTTCTCCGGTTTAGTGGGGTCTAGGGTGGGTTTCTTAATAATGGGAGTGACCCAGGCCTGTTTCCAGCAAATGGGTACTGTGGCCGAGGAGAAGGAGAGACTGAGGAGTGAGGTCAGAGATGGGAGGAAGAAGTCCAGGGCTCCCAGAAAATGGACTGGTCTCATGGGATCTGTAGGGGCACCGGATTTCACCTTCCTGCAAAATTCAGCTAGCTCCTCATGAGAGATAGTTGGCAGACAGGTGAGCCTGGAACCCTTGAAAGGGGCGTTGGGAGAGTTGGTGGGATCAGAGGGGTTGTGTGTGAAGGAGTTGTAAATCTTCCTCACCTTTTCAGTAAAGAAAGTGGCGAGGTCTTCACACTGCTGAGTTGAGGAGATATATGAGGCAGGGTTGCCACCGTTTTGTCGTTTTTGGACTATTTTAAAAATAGTTTTCGTGGGGTTGGGGCTGGAGCTGATCTCCTTAGCATTGAAGGCTGCACGAGCAGCGCGTATAGCTTTATGGTATGCTTTGAGCACGACCAGGTATGAGTTTTTGTCCTCGTGATTGTAGTCTTTCCTCCAATGTCGTTCCGCTCTCTTGCATTCTTTCCTAAGTAGTTTCAATTTCTCGTCGTACCAAGGGTTGGAGGGGGTGTTACGTCCTTTAGTCCATTTGGCCGGTATAATAGAGTCCAGTCCCTTGCTGATCCACTCTAGGAAGGCAGCATACGACATGTCAATGTCGTTTGTCCACTCAAAGTTAGGTTCGCCTAAGCTGGCAGAGAGGTCTATTTTATGGAGTTTGTGCCAGGGCTGTTTCAGGCAGGAGGCGGGTGCCGTTTTGTTGGGTGGGATGGCGACCGGAATAGCAAATGTGACCAGAGAGTGACAGTCCAGGCGATGGGCTTAGGAGAGTCAGCTTTGGCTTCTAGAATGTTGGTGAAGACCGGGTCAAGTATATGACCAGCGACATGCGTGGAGGATTGTATGAGAGGGGTCAGCTGCAGGGCTGATAGGTCCGCTAGAAAATTGCTGATATTAGTGTCCGAGATGTCATCTAGGTGGAGGTTAAGGTCCCCTAGGATTGTGAAATTAGCGGAGCTAGTAATCAGTGCATGGGCTGTTACAGTTCTGGTTTCAACATAGCGGACATTCCTGAAATGGTAACTGGAGTTCAAATTGCTGCTGGTTGGAGGATGATACCCCTTTTGCTGATGCTTTTGACAGATTGCTACAAAAACCTTGCTTTTGCTGATGATGCAGTCAAGTGCCCATGGCTTTGGCAATGTCAAAAACTTAGATTCCTGAAGCATCTCATCAACTTGTTGGTCAAACAGATGCTTGCAACTAAACAGAGAGCTTATGTGACGTTGCTGCACTTCTAGATGAATACACGTGACTGAGCCATGCATCGCACCCAAGCAGTATGGGGGTGTGTACTTGCCTAGATGCTGTACATGTGGCATCCAGGGCAGAGGGTCTACCAGCATTGGAGAGAACGTTCACCTTCTGCACTATCTCCTTTGCTGCTTTTCCGGTGGGCATCAAGGAAGTGTTGCGACAGTGCCTCCATCATTTCCAGACAATACCAATTGATTGCTGCTCCCAATGCCATGTGATTTCCCGCTGCATTCTTTTTTAAAGGTAATTTTTATTAATTTTAAACACATACAAGCCCCGTTTTACAAGGCACATTCTCAGTGGGAGGCACTTTCCTCGATACATTGCAAGGTTAGTCATTGTCCACAATTAAAATGGAATCCTCATCTCAATCAGTATCATGTCACCATCCTGTACCCTGATGGCTCCCAGACTGGGTGCCTCCTGCATGTTCATGCCCCTCCCACACACCACCCCCTAACTCCTTCTACCGGTGTGCTCCAAATAATGTACGCAAGGATAATCAATCGTCTTCCTTGTGCTAGGGTGAGCAGGCCTCAGATTGTATTTGGGATGGTCCCCTATTTCCGCTAGCTCCAAACCTGCTCATGCATTATCCTCTCCAACATTACCCCCAGGAGTCTCCTGGGAATTATTTCCCACTGCATGGATGTGATTATTCTCTTTATCTGGTGGCATGGAGACACTAGTACTCTGCATCAGAGCCCTTTTCCTTATTTGTGGACTACAAGTGACCCATAAAATATGAATCCAGAGGTGCAATATTGATTTGCTTAGATTTCAAAGGGTCTGTAAAGTTCTCCGATGAGCTTTTCAGCATGGTTTTCAATATTAGAAGAAATTGAGTGGCACTTTTTGCTTTTAATTGGGATTCAATAATGAACTCCCTTTCTACTTCACCCAAGTGTTTGTTATTCTACTGTGCTGCCTTAAGTATATCTGCATGATATGCAGATGTGTCATTTGAAGGTGAAGCTCTCACTAAGTAAGGCTCGAACAAGGGGTTATCCTGTGAAAGTGCCCTATGATTATGGTAGGCATCGTTCTATTATTCTGAGACGTGGATCTTCACAAATTGCCATTTGCTCTCCTATGTCCTGGTCGGAGTCAGTATGCATTGAATGCAGTGGTGACATTTGTGACGGTGGTGTAGCCTCAACTGTTCAATGCATAGGTGATGCCTATTTTTAGGGACCAAGTAAACCCTAATATCGTCAGAGTTTGCATCATCAAACTATAGCCTCCGCTTGTCGGCTTAAAAGTAGAAACAGGCTGTGCTACTGTATATCTAGTCACATAACCATATATATGGTTGGTTCTCTCTATATATGGCTTTGTGTCAACTTACGTGGTGAGGCTGGGTCAGCGTTTTCTCGGACTCGAAGATCGACATATCAACATTCTGATTTGTCTGGTGTAGAGAGCCCTTGTCTGCATCGCTCAGTTATGACCAGTATGGGCAATGCCAACTGGCAAGCCTTTTTTGGAAGTAGTTTATTGGCAAAGGCATGGCATTCTCTAGGCTGTTCCTTGCAATGGACCTAAGGCACCTTTTGAGGTCAAACCCTGAAGCAAACATTCTTTTGACCAAGGTTTGTGTCTTTTCGATGTCTTTCTAGCCCTGGGAGCTATTCCCGGTTTTGGTGGTGGTGGACCTGAAAATAACTCATCACAGGAGTTGTGATAGTGTGAAGACACATAAGTGACACTGGTCTCCTGTGGGTCATCTAGGTTACTAAATGGACCCACCCTTTCGTCATTCGAATTGCAACCTTCAACGTCCTCGGTGGGTGTAGCAAATGAAGATTCAGTAGGGCCCCGCCCCTCAATAAGTAATCTGTCCATTGTCTGTCACTTTGATGTTTAATGGTAATTTTTGTTCTACAGGTGTTGCATGCTTAACATGTGGCCTTGTTTTAACTAAAGAGAGGGAGGTTACAAACCCAATGTGGGTATGGCCACAGGAATCTGGTGTATCATTAAAGAAAATCATTAAAAGATGTGTTCTCAATACCCTACCCCAACAGGAGTCATTCAATATGACCTGACCCTACAGGCGCATGACACAACTTGGTTTCAATGTGATCGACACAGTGATGCCTTTTTTTGCATTGGCGGCTGGCATGGCTTGTGAGTGGTGAAGCGGGGGTTTGGGGGGGGGGGGGGGGGGACAGGGGGTGCGCAATGTAAAAAACAAAATAAACACTTACCTACCGCCCGGTCCTGCCTCTTTGCTCCTGCTCTCCTCGTCGGGCTCGCGGAACAGGTACCACAGCCAGGCTCCCCAGACAAATCGGGTCCTGGTTCGACGCTAAGCCAGGGAATAGGGGACTGGGCATGTTCTCCACGCAGGCTGTAATGCAGCCTGCATGGAGAACACAGAAAGTGCACATGACTGTTTTGGGCGGCCCAAGAGGGCCAGCTAAACAGTCATGTGCACTTAGGAGTGGGCAAACCACTGCTCCCCTGCCCTCCTCCGAGAGGAGAGCAGCCCCACCCACCAGCAAACATAAAATTATAATAACTCAAAATTATTATAATTTTATGTTTCCTTTACTTTGCACTGCTTAAAAACAGTGGGGTGGCGCTCCTCCACCATAGCGGAGGAGCAGCCACTGTTTTATCCAGATTGCTCAATGTCTTGTGAATGACAGTGCTCTGGTTATCAGTCAGCGAGAGTAATGGTTTTCAGTGCGCTGCACAGAGGTGGAAATACATACGAACTCAAGGGCAGAAACTGTCTTAGGTGGAGTCTGTGCCCTGATGCATTGTGGGTTGATATTACAAGTCATTTTGATACTGAAACCCCTTTGCAAATATGTATGTAGGTATATGGCCCTTCTATAGTGCAAACCAACTTAAAATGCAGAGGCACGCTGTACAGGGTGAAAGACTAGCATAAAGCCATGGAGTGATAAGAGAAGGAGCGCGTTTGTGAGCTGTTAACACATTTTGGTGTAGTGCCATTTAAAGAGGCGCGTATTCAACTCTTTCCTAAATCAGAGCAGCGTTGGGCCAATCTTCAGAGATTCAGGAACATTGTCCAGATCCTGGGTACATTGATAGAAAAGGCCTTTTGACTTGTTCTTTTTTTCTTAGTCTGCAGCCTGGTGGTGTCCTAGTCGAGGGGCTGTCCCAAAAATCACCAGATATGGTGAGCTTGTCTGCAAGATAGCTGGGTAATGATAAAGATGGATTTGTAAATACCGCTGGTTTTGCAGATGGCGGGAGCAGTCAAGGGGAGCCAATGGAGTTCCATAAGTATGGAGGTGATGTAATCACATATCGTCTGGCCCTGGATGAGACCTACTGCAGTGTGTTGGATGGTCTTAAGGGCACCAATGTGAAGACAGGGAGGCCAGGGAGCCGGGTGTTACAACCATCCAGATGTAAGAGTGCAAGCACTTCTGAGGTTCCATTCTGTTTTTGGCAATGTTCTTTGTGGGTGAGGTTTGAGTAAATCCAAGTGACTTGGCACTAGGTGAGGGTTGAAGTCGCAAACATTCATGTCACTAGGCCATATTTGTACTGTTCCAGGTTTGTTGTTTTTGGCAAATAACATGAATCACGTCTTGTTTGTGTTACGCTTTGAAGAAAAACAACTTGCAATGTCCAAGGCCAATATTATATGGCAGGGGTGTGCACAGCATGTGGTCTATAGTGGCACAAGCGGCACAAACACATGGATCAAAGGTGGCTGTGCAGACAGTTTTAAATTCCTTCCAGGTGCATAAGTAGATTGTGAATCACAAAGTTCACCCACAAGGACATGCCTCAAACTTCAGCAATGCAGCCAGGGTCCCCAAAAGAGGCACAGCCAAATACATACCCTGCCATATACAAAGTTCTACGGATCAAACACATGACAAAATTCTCACCAAGAGAACAAGCATGTGCATAGATGAGCTCTTGACAGTAAATGGCCTTCAACAGTAACAGAATGCGAACAGTTTCAGCTGAGCAAACTGATTCACAATCTTGTGCGTTTCGTATGCCAGAATATAGTGCAAGTAAAGAGAAGAAACTGACACAACCGGTAGCCTAATCTAAAATGAACATGAAACATGGCTGCAGGTTACAGTTACAATAAACAGGGTAACGCATGTAAGCTCTTTAATACAGTCAACATTCCAGAATCCACCCTGCAGACATCAACATTTCTCAACAGACTATGATTAAGCTGTTTCAGCATTTGTGATTAGCCGCCTTTAAGACAATGTGCCTTTCACGGAGGGGGTTTGGGGGATTATTTGTCTAATTGTCTCGTTTCCTGTTCAGCTGTCAATAAAAGTTTAAACATTTTTTAAATTCTCATCTTGGATCTGTACACCCTCTCCTTGGCCTTAGACAAATGAGTTGGTTCAAAGAAAGCAAGCAGGGTACATATGCTTAGATAGAAATGATAGGTAAACTCTTAAGGTATACTCATCCCTTTTGAATACTGCCAAAACGAAGGTAACATACATAGCCTAGGACATGATCTTCTCTCTGGGAGGTCACATCACAAGAAACATGGTTTAGGGGTATTCAAATTACAGCTCTGTAGGAGGTTCAACCTGAGGAACCAGTAACGGATCAGCACCTAACTGAAGTCCTCTGTACAGATATAGATGTATAGGAAGACTACATACCTGAAGTCCTAATTCTGCATCATTGGAATGTTGATTGAAGTCCTAAACCCTGAATAATTCTCTGCTGCTTGCACGGACCCTGGAACACCTTTAAATATACTGTCATTAATTAAATTAACGCAAGCAGAAGGAACAAATGATGGACGGAATGGTGAATAAGGCAAACAGTCACTCCCAATCACAAAGATCTGGGTTTAATCCATTGTTCTTTTGCACACCACAACACCCCAGTATGGACTCAGCTATATGCAAATCAGTCTTGACCCTATGCTTCATGGGAACAGTTAAACTTGAACTGCCAAGCCAGGTCCTTCCTGTAGCAGAAACAAGCATTCTGGGACTGGTTTCAGAGCATCACCTCTCATCAGCCAGGCTAGCTTGAATCCAGTGGTGCAGTGAGCACGGGACCCACGTCTGGGCATACCCTCCCTACTTAGGGCGACAAAAGAAAAAGGAACAAAAGATGGACGGAATGCTGAACAATGCAAACATTCACCCCCAGTCAAAGATCTGGTTTTAATTCATCGTTCTTTTGCTCACCACGCCAACCCAGTTTGGACCCAGCTATATGCAATCAGTCTTGACTCTGTGCCTCATGGGAACAGTCCAGCCTGAACTGCCAAGCCAGGTCCTCGCTGGACCGGAAACAAGCATTCTGGGACCGGTTTCAGGGCATCACCCCTCATCAGCTAGGTTAGGTTGAATCCAGTGGTGCAGTGAGGACCTGGCCTGGCAGTTCGGGCTGGACTGTTCCCATTGGGCACAGGTTCAGGACTGATTTGCATATGGCCGAGTTCAACCTTGAATGGCACGGGGAGCAAAAAATTATGGATTTAGGCCCAGATCTTTGTACTGGGGTGAATGTATGACATTGTTCTGCATTCTGCCCATCAATTGTTCTTTTTGCATTAATGAAATTAACAACAGCAAAAAATTATGGATTTAGGCCCAGATCTTTGTACTGGGGTGAATGTATGACATTGTTCTGCATTCTGCCCATCAATTGTTCTTTTTGCATTAATGAAATTAACAACATTGTAGAATGTTCTAAATCCAAGTTAATTTTCATTCAGAGATTATGACTATCAATGAGGATCCTAGGATGCAGAAGGGAAGGTTACATACTAGTGGCCCTAGTTCCGCACTGAAGTCAAACTACCCTCCCTCATCTCCAGCTGTCTCTTCATACGATGTGTATTGTCTGTTAAAAGGAACTGACTCACACAGGCAACTGCCAGTACAGGGCATTGTGGGTTGGGGTTCCTCCTAGGTCAGGCTGCATTTTCTCTTCATGCTTTACATGTTGGAAGGTGGCTTCTTTCCATGGCAGATAATTTAACTCAAGAAGTTAATACTTTTTATCAACATTTACTAACATTTGCTAGCTCCATTTGGGTCAATATCATAGCCCGGAGGGGGCAGGCTCCCTAGCCCTTCTACTGGACTCTCCACTACTCTTAGTTTATGCACCTGATAAGAAGAATGTTGCTCTAGGTTCTCTTTCTGTGAATGGTCTCTGGTCTCCTAGCTTTGCTTTCCCATGATCTTAAAATACGAACTTCGGGATGGTGTAGGCCTTATTGGTTTTAACTTGGCTTTTTGAAATGTGCCTGCATTTAGAATACTCTGCAAAGTTTATTTAATTAAGGACAATATATTTAAAGGTGTTCCTGGATCCGCGCAAGTAGCGGAGAATTATTCATCGCTTATTACAATCAATGAAGATCCTACGAAGCAGATGGCAGGTTTGTAACCATAATTTGATCAGAAGCAGTGTATGAAGCAGCCTAGTGTCATTTCTGATGTTAGTGAATGTTGTGGACCATCTCTGGAATTGTGCAGATGGTATAGTCTACCATTAGTATGGCCATGTAGCAATGATGCCCAGATGTTGTGACCGCGTTTTCTCAATAGCCAGACTAGAGGCTGTACCCTCAATCTACTTGAGACACTAATGGAATACATGAGGAAACTATCCAGTCTATGAAGCAAATGTTGCAAAGGTATGGAAAGTCTACTGCTAGATAAATGACAGCGCTACACAGTCATGGGGCAGATACCACTCCAAGCACAAGAAAAGCAGCTCACTGACCCATAGAGCATCAGCAGGCCACATCTGCAATTCATGGGGGCCATGATATAAATAAACCTCCGCACCACCCACTATCACCCCCCACAAGAGAAATGATGAAAAGCCTTGTTGACAATTTGCAGCACAAGATAACTCAGAGACCAACAGGCAAAATAGGAAACAAGTTTTGCTATTTAAAGGTGGATTTATTGTTAAAATAAAACACATTGTAAAATCACAAATTATTCAGTAAGTGCAAATAATTCTTCCCATAAACAAGCCTCTTGCAACACCATCAAGAGGTATAAGCCCATTTGGTCTTTTGGAGTGCAAGACGCTGACGCCAGAAGACACATCCATTACAAGTGATCCAGAACATTGGGAGGCAAAGGTCAGGAGTAACCAGGATAGATGAAAAAGGTGGAAGGAGGAGGTCTCGGATTGTACTAAGGTTGTTCTAAATAGTGGGAAGGAGCATCAGTGTGGATCTGGAGGGAGTGGAATAAAGATGAGCTTCCTTTTTAGATATAGAGGAGAAGATTCCAATGTGTATCTGAAAGGCACGGACGATGATCTTTGTTTACATCTGGACAGTGTGGGGTAAGCAGGGAGATATGTTTTCAGTGCATCTCTGAAGTGGAGAAGCCATGGAGTAATATGCGCTTCTCGTATAGATCTCGAGGGCTAGGGACCAAGATCAGTAGAATTATTTGCTGTTTGAGCGGAGTTTGCCAGACACTAAAGTCAGGAGGAATTTCCGGTGTATATCAGGCGAGAGGATAAACAGCAGCAATTACAACAGATCTAAAGACAGAAGCCAATAGGATTTGGGGTGTAGATCTGGTTGGCGAAGAATCAGAGTTAGAATCTTCTATTGTCTGACAAGAGCATAGCTTGAGACCACAGGTTAGGAGGAGCTTCTAAAAGATATAAAAGGCTACAATCTGGGGGTCACAGATCGAGATGGGTATGCCCCTCGGACAAGACATGATTTTTGTAGTTCTTGAGGTTTAGCAAGGGGTTAAAAGCCACCGCCTTGATGACAGATCTTGGAGTCTATGGAATATGCAAACAGATCTTTACTAAGACTCAGGGGTAAATAACAAGAAGGGTGAGAAGCCTGCACCCTTGAGATATATGGTCATTCAGTAGCCACTACCTTTTCATTCAACTTTCGCCCCAACCAAACCCCTCTGTAAATTCAAACCTCTGAACATGGCCCATCCATGACTTGCCCTAAGTGCACACAACTGTAGGATTTGCATCTTGTTACATCACGATTCACGCAACTAACTAATCGTAAGCTATATCCTCAAGACCACTCCCTTGTACGCTTTACACTGTGACACCAGTTATTGTTCCTAGTAAGCTTTGCACTCTTCTTGCTGTCATTTCACTCCTCATGCACTTTGCATACCCCTTTCCTCGCTCCCATGTGTCCACTCTTCTGAACTTTGATATTGCTCAAGATATGCTATGCACTTTCCTGACCCCGACCACACTTCTCATCTATGCACTTTTCCAACCCTTTACTTTGCTCTTTGTCTGCGCTCTCTTTTTTTCTGATTTGCTGTGGAATTCATAGGATCTGCATTATCAGGAAACTTTTCTTGTTGGTTCCTTCAATACTGTGAAGGGCTTTGGGCTAATATTACCTGGTGGAGTACCTTATCCTCCTTTGTGACTGGTGGTGTATCAGGCTGAACATTACTCCATACGCGGTTCCATTTGTGCGAGTACCTGTTGACAGCCGGGTCTAGTGTAATGTGGTCCTCTCTGGTTCCAGTAGCGCGGACTGCTCGAGAGACTGTGGGTCTCTCAGTAACACAGGATCTGGGACTGACTCACTCAACAGACGTGTGCTCCCTAAAGCACAGTCCACATACCCCACCTACCTTCTGGTATGTCCAGTTTTATCCTAGCCTCCCAATAGGCTCTCATATTCCCTACCCTATTATGGCTGCACCTACCCTCTGGTATATCTGCCCTGGTCTGACACCTTAGCATGCCTCTTTAATGCTCTGCACTCTAATGAAACCCACTCCTCACTTCTTTTAGGTCCTGCACACCATTGACCCCATCATGTGACTACTGATAGGATCTTAACCCTTCCCCACTCCCAAACAATGCTGGACTCTCCTGACACCAGTGTCTCATGCTCTTCTCTCGGTTAGGATACTACGCTTCTCACACTGATGATTACGTGCTCTGCAATCACATGTACCCTTACTTATAACAATAAGAATTGCTTCATGTTGCACTCTCACGATCTCCAAACGACCTTCTGCAGACACTGTGCGGTCATACCTCAAAGATCACACACACTGTACAACCTCCTGCACTAAGACCTTGCAGACACTGTGCTGCCATACCTCAAAGAATCACACACACTGTACAACCTCCTGCACTAAGACCTTGCAGACACTGTGCTGCCATACCTCAAAGAATCACACACTGTACAACCTCCTGCACTAAGACCTTGCAGACACTGTGCTGCCATACCTCATAGAATCACACACACTGTACAACCTCCTGCACTAAGACCTTGCAGACACTGCATTTTCAGATTCAAACCCCAACCCAGGCAAAGTCTACACTTTCATGACCCCCTTCTAGAATACTTTCACACGCAGCACTTTCCTGACCTTTAACCCTTTGTACATTTCACTCTTAACTTACCACTAATCCATTACCTGCTGCACTCTACTGGCCTCAAATCAAACCCCTAGCCCTGCATTGTCTTTGCGTCCTACTCTAGTCCTTTGCATAGTCAGCACTTTCTCGGTTCCCCCGAGCACATCTTTTAAACTAAAGTCAAATGACAGACAAAGACTGCATTGGAGAGTGGAAGTGCAGACCTGGCAACACAGAAGAAAGGGGTCGAGCCCATACCCAGAGCTGGGCACATGAGCAACTGGAACACAGTCTTCTCCTAAAGCAGAACCGAAAAGGGGAACATTCCCCAGTTGCACAACGAGGCATGAAGCAATCCACGGAAGCTCCCAGAAGCAGGGCGAGAAAGGGCCTTCTTCACAGAGATGAGGCAGGAAAATTGTTCACATAAACATGTCATCATAACCTGGAGGGGGCAGGTGATCAGGGTCTGGTCTGTAAAAAGAAAGCAAAAGATTTTAGAGATTTAATATAATATGAGAGGAACAACAGCCGTCTCATTATTGAGAACGAATAGTTTTCTTACCTGTCGGTGTAGTTTTGCAGCTTGAAGATCTTTCTGGATTCACTATGCTGTGCATATTCCGCCATCTTGTGGTTGGATTGACTCCAACCGCAAGATGGCGGAATATGCACAGCATAGTGTATCCAGAAAGATTCACGCTGCAAAACGAATAGTTTTCTTACCTGTCGGTGTAGTTTTGCAGCTTGAAGATCTTTCTGGATTCACTATGCTGTGCATATTCCGCCATCTTGTGGTTGGAGTCACTCCAACCACAAGATGGCGGAATATGCACAGCATAGTGAATCCAGAAAGATTCACGCTGCAAAACTGCTTCTACTGTTCGAACAAGGTATGCGGGTGCAGGCAAGACAATCTGTGAATCTCAAACAGACCCCGTCCGGTGCGAAGATAAAATTAGTTTGCAGAGGGATTGAAGGGGCTGGGAAATCAATGTAGCGAAATCCTAAATTGCTGTCATAATGCTACAGGATTATCTATTGTTCTACGTTCTGACAAATATTGTTGCCACTCCGCTACCTTGTTCATTTTCATAATAACTACTATTCAACTGTGTGCACTAGGACAGGTTTTGATTTTAATAAAACACAAAATACATTCCTAGTGTGAATTCTTGTGTGGGTTTGCTCACGATGAAAAGGATTCTTCACTATTCCTGCAAGTATAACAGGAGTCATTGTATACCTAATATGCATCTTGCCAATAGAATGCTTATTGGTTGCAGTCCATAGGGTTTGCTGCCCCATGTTGGCACACTGACTAAGTTGTTAGAGCCAGAGGGTCTACAGAAGCCTTTCTCTGGTTGTGTCCTTAAGAGAATTCCAGAAAACGAATCACCGGTGCCAGCCCCCAAGATTCATTTGTTCTATTATGTAGGAAACTTTTCCTAGAAGTTTGTTATTACAGGGAATGTATGAAGCAGGAGCTGCAAGGAGTATGCAAGCAAAGCTGGGACTCAAAGGGTTACAAGCGCTGTAAATAGTGAGGGGGTTGGTGCATGCAAAGGTGCTAAAAAAAATAATTCCGGATTGTTTTCCGTCAGGTTTTGTGTATAGTACTACCATTTATAATGATGAAAGCAGTCACTGGCAAGGAGATTACTCTACGTAGAAGCCACATATGAAGTGAATCTTCAGCTGCAGAAAATAGAGGGCTTTCGGTCTGCTCTATGGAGAGAAGTACAATGCCTCCTTCCTAGAGATCATTATCTGTCTTGGTGTTAGATTGTAATGGAGAACGATGGCTGATCTGGCTAAGAGCCGCCACAACACTTTATGCATTTTAAGAGTTTGTAATGCCCAGTTTAATCGTGTTAATGCTCACATTTGAATTTTCTGAGAGTTGAATTAATTGATAATAATTTAAAGGCGGTTTTCATTAGTTCTCATCAGTTTCTCCAATTCTTTCTGCAGCTTCTCTTCTGGAGTATACCTGATCTTTCATGGTGCTCAAACTAGATTGGGACAGCCATTTGTGACATCGTTTTTGCCACAATGTATGCAGCTACAGTCATGGAGAATATAGGTTATACCTAGAATCTGCTCTGCTTGCCAGCAGGTCAGTCGCTTCGAATAGAATTCTGTACATGAATAAGTCCGTATCAATTGGCAATAAGCTATATAAATCGGGATCAAAAAATGTCCAAGAGTAAATTCAATTTTGCATCATTTCATTTAAATCATTATCAGTAATCTTCTCATTCAATTTCCAACCGGTAAAGTGTGTCAAATTTATTTTTGCAAGTCATAGTGTTTAAGTATGTCACACAAAACTCATGCAAGTTGTCACTTGCACTTTCTCGTTTAAAAGGGATATGTTACTTTCCTTGTAAGCATCTGGTCTAGTGTGTGCCTGTAGATGCACATGTTCTGCAAAGACTGTAAAGCAGTTCTCCTATAAGCAATGGTTAGCCGGAGGATGTTGCAGAAACCTCAAAGAGTCTGCAAGACAGCTTGGCTAACTCATACTTATAGGTTTGCTAAGACATCCACACAGTAATGTTTGGTGAATGTGTGTGAAGTAGACCAGGAAGCTGCATTACAGAAGTCATATATGGGTATGTTACCTAAGGAAGCCCTAGAGACTCGTTTCTTGCAAGTAGAATATGGCCTGGATATTTAGCTTTAATGTAGCAAATCTGTATGCATTTATTAAGCCATCGAACTACGCCCACCTTAGAGAGGGTAGACCCTTTCAGTGGCTTAGAAAAAGCAACAAATAGATGCTGAGTTTTGAAAAATGGTTTAGTTCTTTCGATGCAATACATGGGAGCTCACAACATCCATGATGTGAAGGATCCTCTCTGCAACAGGATGTAAGGGTTCAAAAGGAGGATCCACCAGTCTCCTGAGGACAACACTGAGGGTCCAAACAGGGGTGGGTACCCTGGAAGGAATAACACATTTCAGACCCTCCAAGAAGTTTACGACAACAGAATTCTGAATAAGGAAGAGCTGTACCTGTTCTGCATGTAGGCAGCTATAGCAGCTAGGTGCAAGCGTATGGAAGCATAGGCGAGCTCAGATTGTTGTAAATGAAGAATGTAACAAGGATGGACATGTATTGTTGAGAGACAGTCAGTTAACCAAATTCCAAGACCCGAAGAGAGCCATATCGCTAGATTGAGCTGTCTGGGATTGGGGTGCCTACCTTTGCTGTGATTCTGCGTGAGAAAGTCAAGCCTGATCGGGAGCTTCTTGTGGGAAACCACTAACATTTATAGGAGGGTGGAGAACCACAGCTCTCAGGATCAAGTAGAGTAGGACTGGAGGGTGGAGTTTCCACTCGTTGACTTACTGCCACATCCTGCTGAGCAGGTCTGCAAAATCGCTGTCTATTTCAGGAAGGTACTACTCCAAGTGGTCTATTCGATAGCGAACGTTCTGAGCTAGCGCTAATAGCGGTGGAGAGTGCCACCTTATTTTTAAAGTTAATACATGGCGGTCATGTCTGCTTTTATCAAGGCTACTTTGTGCTGAATCTGCTACAGGAATGCCTCAGGTGCTACTTGGACGGCCAGTAGATTGAGGCAATTGATGTGGAGGCCTCTCTGCTGTGGTGTCTACATTTTCTGGACAGTGAGAGGCTTAATATGTGCTCCCCATCCCAAAGTAATGCATCCATAGTGTTGGTCACCTGCGGCATAGAGTCCATGAAGGGCCGGCCCTGCAACAGTTTGTTGCTGTTCTTCCACTACCGAGAGCCATGTGTCAACTTTAGATCTTTCAAATGACTCTTCTTATGACCATTGTGTTGAGAGGCACTGTTGTAGAAGACACATATGTAGGTAGATCTGGGTAACTATGGCTATGCACGAGATCATCATACCCAAAAGGTGCATAAAAGTTCTGTCAATTGATGATTTGACTGAAGAAGAAGAAGCAGTAGCTGCTGGAAGGTCTGCACTCTTGCTTGACTTGGGGAACCCATGCTGGAAAAGGAGGTCAGTATGGGTCCCAGAAAAGGTTGAATCTGCAGATGCTGCAGGTGGGACTTGCAAACATTTATCATAAAGCCCGGTTTGTGCAGGAGTTAAATAGAGGATTGGCTGATCAAGAGGGCAAACAAGTAGCACTTCCTCACCCAAGCTCAGAAAACTAAGTATGGGAATACATGAATGCTGCTGCATCGGAGGTCGGCGGCCACCACAGTGAGGCATTTCGTTAACACTCTTGTGGTAGTGATGACATCGAATAGTCACACTTTGAGCTGATAATACGGACTACTAACCACGATTTTCAACTAGCAGTGATAAGCGGCGTGGATGGATATATGAAAGTAGGCGGCCTTAAGATTGAGAGCCGTCAAAATTGCCTTGTTGTTGAGAGGGATGACATATTGCTGAGTGGCCATGTGGAAGTGTTTTGAGAGGATGTACTTTTTTAAAGGGGCAGTGATCGAGAATAAGCTTTAGAGATCGCTCTTCTTTTTTTGTAGATGTGAAAATAAAGGGAGTAGACACCCCTGCCTCGGTTTTGCAATGTCACTGGTTCTATTCCGCCTTTGAGGATAAGCACCTGAACATCCTCTTGAAGGAGGCGCTGTTGTTCTGCAGGAAGGGTGTGTGTGTACGAGGTGGGGTTGCAGTGAGATCCAGGCAATAACCATGTTGTATGACGGATAGTACCCACTGGTGGAAGGTGGAAACAGATCACCAAACACTGCTATCCTACTTCTCAAGCAGTGGAGGTAGCAGAAGTTTGTTCATTTCTGCTAGTGGTGGGGAGTATAAAATTGCAATATTTCCCACTATGCTAGACATGTAAAGCCAGTCACATCTACCTCGTCGTCCTTCAGCACTGTGGGATGCATGCACAGGTTAGCTAATAGCAACTTGGTTGTTAGAGTGCATTATATCCATGCATCCATTAGTGGAGTTTGCGAATGTAGACAATATTTTACATAATGAGCCAGCTCCACAAAATTATAAACATATAAATCTGGGACAGCCAACCCATCATCTTTCATAGGCTGGGTCAGAACGGATCATTACAGTCAAGGTTGTCCACCACCCCATACCAGTCTAGGGAGTAGTTGCCGCAGTTGGCAGAAGAATTCCATAGGGATGCATACAGGGATATTAGTAATCAGAAATACAAAATTTGGTAGAATTATTATTTTGATAAGTGAGACACCCCAGCACTGAAATCGGTAAATGTACCCAGCGCTCAACGCAAGTTTCAAAAGCCTTGAGTGTCAGGCCAAGATTTTGTCTAACTAGCTTGCTTGTGTTTCTGGTGACTTGTATTCCCAAGTATATCGCCCCATCACTGCCCCAATTCAAAAGGTAATCTGCAACAAACTCCACAGTGGCATCCGTTAATGGAAACATTTTAGATTTATCCCAATTAATTTGTAGTCCAGAATAGCCTCCAAATTGTACGACTTCTCTTATTACAGTGGCTAAGTTTGTCTTCTTGTTGAATACAGTTTTATAGCCCGTCGTAGCAGGCTATCCCGGTCTCTTAGAACATTTCGCCCCATCAGGGCAGAATGTTCGAATTAGTAAAGCAAAGGCCTCACGGATCCTGAGGGGTTCAAATCCCCTTGGGCTCCGTGAGGCTGTTGCTGTCATTGTTCTAAAACTAACAGCTGTGCGCAGGGCCACAGCTGTTAGCTTTTGAACATTCACAGCAAGAACTGTGAAATGGGGCTGAGGTCAGCCCTTGGTTCTCCCTTGCTCGGCTGAACTGCTTTTTCTAGTTCAGCCACACCAGGGAGACCCAGGAGCTGAGCAGCATTCTCCCTTCCTCCCTCCTTCCAATGCTCAAGTGACCCTTAGCTAGGGAAAAGGGAAGGGGGGGTGGGGGGTGGGGGGAGGCTCCGGTGTGACCTGAAGCACAGCCTCTGCCTTTGGCTTTCCCCTGCCCATGTCATGTATTTTGGAGAGGCAAAGAAAGAGAAAGGCAGAGGCTGTTTATTAGAACTTTGAAATGTGTGCAGCTGACCTATACTAGTTCATATAGGACACTGCTGTTCCATTGTCTTCAAAGGAGCTATCAACATTGTAATTTTCTCTATAAAATACAACACCATCAGCACAGAGAAAGGACTAGGGATTTAACCATGCCTAGATTGAAATTCCCAAAAGAAACAGACCAAAATCTCCAGCGCAAAGTTCAAAGGAGATAGAAGGCACCCTTGGCGTGTGCCCCTACAGATAAATATTAATCATGAATACAGTCTATTCACTTTGATTCTCGCTAATTGGCTAGTGTAAAGAAAGATGATTAATTTCAAGAAATAAGCGCCACGGCTCGTGTGACAGAGAATCTCACATAACTAGACCACTCTAAAACATCAAATGCTTTTTCAGTGTCCAACAGTATCGCTGCAGCTGGCATATGTGGGTCTACACAATGTACTCTGGCCATTAAGAGGACTCAGCATTATAGATATTGTGGGAAAGTGATTATTAGAATTGGGGTGGTTGTGAGACCTTACAGAATAATAACGTCACTGTTCTGTATCAGGTCCACTTAGGTTACTTTATTTTAAACCTCAGCTCAGTCCTGGGTAGCTGGGGCACAGAGCAGTCTGATGTAACTCTGAGATCAGGAAGGCCAGTTCCCTTCTGAGCTTTAGAAAAAGCTTGAAAACGTGGTTGTTCCAGTGAGGGGTGTTCTGTAGGGTTGCTTGCTGTCCTTAGCGCTGAGACACCTTTTTGGTAATTGCGCGCTTTATAAAGAACATTAACAAAGGAAACAAGAGTATGTTATGTTATGCAGATTTGTAGAGCACACTATCACCCAGGATGGTATCCTGGTGCTGAGCAGGTGTGATTCTAAGCACAGCTCCTTCCTAGTGGGACTGCTCGAAAAGCTGCATCTTCAGCTCCTTGCAGAATTTAAGAAGTGAGGAGGAGGCACCTATGTTTAGAGAGGTCATTTGATGCTTTAGGAGCCTATTTGGAGAAGGCTTGGCCACCAGATCTGGTGTTCTCTATGCATGGGATTTGTGCAGATAGGAGTCCGGACTAGCAGAGGTGTCTGGAAGGTTTGTGAAAGCAGATGAGATTGTTGAGGTATGCTGGGTCAGTGGTATGTAGTGCCTTAAAAGTGTGGGTGAGGAGTTTGAATTGTGCTAGTTTGTGAATGGGGAGCCAGTGGAGCTGCTTCAAGATTGTTATAATAGGAGTGCGGTGTGGGAGGTTAAGAGTGATTGTGACTGCAGAGTTCTGAATTGTCTGCAGTCTGCAGTCTTCTGGTGAGTGAGTTTTTTGTGGATCCCAGCATAAAGTGTGCTCCCATAGTTAGCTTGCTTGTAACCAGGGTGTGCGTGATGGTTATCCGGGTGCTGATTGAGAACCATTTGAAAATATTCCTCAGCATCCTCGGTGCAGTGATGGCACTGACTTGAGCGGTCATCTAAAGTTTGCTGTCGATTATGAATCCAAGGTTTTTGGTGTGGGTCCTAGCTCTCTTAGGCACCAGGTGGAGTCCCAAGGTGATGTGCTTGTCCCAAAGATCACGATTTTGGTTCCGTCAGTGTTCAGCTTTAGATAGTTGGTCTCAGTTTTAATCATTTATTAGTACCAATATGGTTAATAAGTCAAAGATACAGCGCAAAAATCCCACTCCACCCCACACAGGCACCCACGCATTCTATTCATCATCACCCCTTTCAGCGAAGGCAAACCAGCAAGCGGAGTTCAATGGGTAAATTGGTTACAATTTTAAAATTTTACAATTTTGAGGGGGGAGAGAATACACTATAACACCAGCAAAGGGTCCAGGAGGTTTTGGGCACTACTAGGTGGGTTATGACTCAATCGACCAGAAGCCACCAGAAGGGCCCCGTACAATTCCAGTTGGAACTGGTCAGCAGGACTCTTCTTTGTTGAGGGTTACTTGTAGCTTTTGTGTTCCTGGAGCTTAACAGGAAGCTAGCCAACTAGCCCTTGGACTACACCCTTTGGCCCTGGGTACAAGAGGAAACAGGGACAGCCTTTAGGGGTTCCCTCCACAGGTCAAACAGCAGGCTGAGTCCTTTTGTGTTTTTCTAAACAGGTATAACAGAAGGCTCAGTCCTTGGTCAGAGAGCGAATCATTTGGCTCTGCTAGTACTATCCTTCTTCTGTTTTACACAGGTCCAGTAGTGTCCTGAGAAAGGTCTGCAGGGGGTGCCAATATAATGCCTTTCTTGATTTGCTGGGTGGGGAAGGCTCCCTAACCAATAGGAGTACAATTCCCACAGGCAACCCTTCACAGTCACTTCCTCGGGGGTTGGCACTAAACAGTGCCACGGTGCATCTCTCTGCCCAAATCCAAGATGTAAGAACCTTTCTTCCCTGGGCCATAACTATAGACACACCCCTAAAGTGTTTCCAGCATAATAAGGAACTCTCGCTGCTAAGCCACTTCTGGGACAGGTTTTTCTCTCACTGGGATTGGTGCAGCTCTGGCTTCTCAGTCAATGGTAGGGGCATGCCTAGGTGTGGGTTACATCTGCCTGTGACAGGGGGTGTCCCCCTCCTGGCAGCCTGCTGGGAGATAATCCCTAACTGTCGTTAGGGATTATCTCTGAAAGGGCTATAGAGTTTTTAGGCAGGAAATTGCCAAATTTCTAGGAGTGGCATTTTCTAAATAGTATTTTACAATTCGATTTTACCATCAGATTGGGTTTTAAATTCCTGATTATTTTAGTCCTTGATTCATGGTTCTAGCTAGTGCTAGTCCCAAACTGAAATGATACATTATAAAGTGCTATAATGTAACCCAGTATTTTTCTATGGAACAGCCAGCCTCGCCACACTTAAAACCTAAGTACGCATGTCATTTTTTAAATACCATGTGCCCTGCCCCGTTAGCACCTAGGGCCCCCATCAGAGGTTATTTTCAGGAATTAAAAAGGATGCTTTAAGGCTGGTGAAGGGGTTATTTTGAAAGGTCGAATATGCAGTTTTAGAACTGCCATGCTAGGCTACAGTGGCAGGTCTAGAGTCATGTTTTGACTTTGTCACTGTAGTGGCGGCACAATCCGTGCTGTAGTCCACTAATGACATTTAACGTACAGGCGCTGGGTACACATACTCGGGACTTTTAAGTTAAATATGCCAATCAAGTATTAGCCAATTGCACATATACTTTAAGGGGCAGAGCACATACAATGGGCTCTGGACATCAGCGTCCCAGTGTTTAGAGTCAGTAAACCAGCACTATACCAAGAAAAAGGTGGGGGCAAAAAAATGGGGGTGATCCTGCAACAAGGGTCTTTTCTCAAAAACCTCTAAAAGTCACAAGGTCAGAACATCTATAAATTCCTTGTAGAAATCAACTGAAAGGCCATCATCTCTGGAGGTCTTGCCACTGGATAAACTCATAAAGCATTCTTAACAACTTCCAGTGAGAGTGGGGAATTTAGTAGGTCTCTCATCTTGCCCTCAATCTATGATCTAGGTATGTGCTAGTTCGTTTGACTTTGGTTCCTTAGATGGCCTTGCACTCACCCACATACCTTAGTGGAACAAAAGGATTGATCTGTAGAAAGACAGCTGTTGCTTCTCTCCCTGCTTTCAGCTGCTATTGGGTCTCCAGGCAGGGCAATAAGCCTATCTGGAAGGCGATGAGCCTTTCTTTAGCCTTCGGAAAAGTTGTTTACAGATATTGGCTAAGTGGTGACTCAGCATGCTGTACCCTGGAAGCGAATATTTCTCCCACCGCTATTTATGTTCTAAAACAGCATATAGACTACAATTAAGTTTTATAGAATGTTATTAAAACAATTAATGTAGGACCCCTAATATCCTTTCATCTATTTATGTTCTCATGAAACCTTGTTCACAGTTTAGAAACAAATAACTGGAAAATCAAGATACATTATACTAACACAATCAAACAGTACATTTGAGCAAACTACAATATCACCCTGCATTTAAACAATCATTGAACAATACTGACTACTTATAAATGGAAAGAACATGCATTTAAATAAATGAACACATGGAATGCAGTGGGAAGTTCCTAAATAGGAAAAGTATGAAGAAGATCAAGGCTGCATAACTGCAGAGATACGCAAAAAGTGTGTAATATTAGATGTTTTGTGGATGGCAGATTAGGTGACTAGAATAAGACCTGCTGTCTTATTCTAGATGGTCTACCATTGTTTGGGCCTATGCAGAAGCAAACGAAGGTTAAGGACAACTACACCGCAACACTTAAGTGTACTTTGCTTTTTACTGGTTCGAGGCACTTTTTGAAGCCTCTAACTGGACAGCCTGCTTGGGAAACTCCTTTGTGAAACACCAATTTAAAAGGTGCAACTAGCCTAACATAGAACTAAAGGCTTACATGAGTATCCTCTTTAATAAAATCCTTTTTACTTAAAAGTAGTATGGTTTTATTTTGGAGAGTGTTACAGGCCTTGCCAGCATCCTTGGTATTTTGAGTACCTAACTTTCATAATCTGTTAAATTACTTCTTTACATCACGAAGTCTAGACCTTTATTTAATGTCTCTTCATTATTATCTTCAATTTGACTTTTTTTATGTACTGAAAGTCAAGTTTTGAGAAGCGGTGACTGACTACAGCCATGCTACCACGAAGAACAATAAAGCTTCTTACGTTGTACACTCGCCTTTGTGTGCTGCAATCGTTATGGTGAAGCCCTAACCTAAAGCTTGCTACGCCTAGGCTGACAAAATACCTCACAAACAAAGCAGGTACTTCTCCTCTAGTTCAAGGAGCTCAGTCTCAAACACAAATAGACAGAACTCTTCCTTCTGGCACATATGGGTGACTTATCCTATAGTACACTGCCTCACTCTCAAGTATACACATTTTTCTCTTACCCCTGACGAACAAAAGCGCTCACTTACCCTCTGAGCACACAGCTTTTGCTGGCCCTCTTGCACATTGAGTTCACAGTTGCTCTATGGTACACTCAGTTCTTAATACCCTCACCTTCATGTTCAATGCCAAATGGGTTGGCTAAGACTTCCTGCCCAATCTCTCCTGTCTATCAAGAGTATAAATAGCTCTCTCAGCACTCACCCTGCACCTCGTGTCCCTGGTGGTCCAAAAGGGTCAAAGCGAGCCCCTGGTGGCACGGATCCTGGAGGAAGGCGTCCCGGGATCCCAGCCGAGGGATCAAATCCAGACTTCGGGAATCCAGATCTTAGAGGATCTACAATCATTCCACCGCCCCGACCCCTAGAAGAAGGCAGCAAAAGTAAACATCAACTTATTAAACTATACATGTGGAAGATTGAGAAATTTAAAAGCAAGTGTGTATGATGGTCAGCAGAGGTGACAAAGTGAATTTAGGGTGAATGGATGAAGGATAAGTGAGTGGTGGAAGTGTTTAGGGTCTGGGGAAAATAAGGATGGTATAGGGATAAGGAAGAGTGAGGGGGAAAGAGGAAATTGGGGGGACACTGAAGGTGTGTAACTAAAGGGAAGAGTGTACAAAGAATGCTCAAGGAAAGAGAAGTCGGTGAAAAGAGGGAGAGCGTTCAGAGAACAGTATGCAGAGAATAGGGAGACAATTAAAGAAAAGGGGGAGTGTGCTGAGAAACTGAGTGGTGAAGGGCGAATGAGCAGCCGATTGTGGTGCAGGTAAATGTCCATGGGTAGAGTAAGTATGCTGCTGAAAGTACAGGGGGTAAGATAATTGAGAGTCAAGGATGAAGCATATAAGGAATTGGTTACATTTGCTGGTTGAAGGTGGTAATGTAGTAAGGTAGGGGAAAGAGTAACTTGGTTCAAGGGGCATATAGATCTATATATATATATATATATATATATATATATATATATATATATATATATACATACACGCAAGACAAGGGTGCGGGTGTAGGTGGGGTGAAGGAGGTGAAGAAGGAACACAGAAGTTAAGTGACTAGTTTGTGTGCAACTGCACTCATCTGGATTTGTGAAAAAAACGATGTGCCCTATTCATGAAGGCAAATTTAAATGTGCAGATTCACTTGTGTACTTTTATTTTTGCATCTACACTTTTTTGCTATTCACCATTTCCAATTGTAGGTTTACACTTGCAAGTCTCCAGGCCCTCAAACCAGGGGTGGGAGACATCTAAAAGTATATTTACTACCAGTAACTTTTCATACATAGGTGGAGATCTCAGCCACTGCGGTGGGCAGCTCCCTATGGTATAGGTAAAACTATTAACATTTATTCTTGTTTTAAAGAAACAAACAATTATAAAACAAATGTAAAGTAGTTTACAAATATGAACATAAAAACATTTAGAATAAAATATTACACCACATTAACTCATTAAACTATTTGTATTACATATTTGTTTTAAATATATTAAACTTACACATCATTTTGAAGAATTAAAAAAAATCCAGAGACCATTTTTTATTTAAAATGTATTACATTTTTTAAGTTAGGTCTCGAATTAATCACAACAATTCATTTTTAATAACAGAAGTTACATTTGTAATAACTAAGTTTAATATTAATTTGTAAAATAGTGGTTTAATAGTTATCATTTTAAATATACCGTGAGAGTCAAATTAATTTAATTTGTTTAACATTTTCCCCACAAGCTGTTATTGTAAACCCTTACCACCATAATTTGCTATGAGAGGGTGTTGCAATACCCTGTGAATAGCCATGTGTGGCTTGAATTACTGCAGGGTAGGCTGGAGTACATTTTATAAAGTTTGTCACCTTTAGGGCTGTAGTAATTTTAGAAGTGTTTGTGAATAGCAATGTCCTTCGTCTTACTAAGTAGTAAATGTACATGTGTGGAGATCTCGTCTGAGAAAAGATAGGAGAGGTGGATATTTCCACTCAAACGTTTGTGAATTGCATTTTGTAGTAAGTAGGACTACTGTAGAAAGACTTTTCAGAATACAAAATGTAGTCTGGGAATCTGGAATTATATGCATGTGTTAACGAAGTGAAATGTGTGTATGTTTAGATGCCTATAGAGATGCACATTTAGAAGGTCTCTGGGCTGGTAACACTTGCAGTTCTGCTCACTTAACCTGAGAATACACCTAAGCATGCCACTTAAGAGCTGGTAATATTCCACAACCCTGAGAACTATTACTAAGTCACAGCCTTTGTCTACGGCTCAGCTGCCTGTACACTGTTACAAAGCCACATCATCATGTACGGATCTTCTACCTTACCATGCACTACAAACCTTTATTGCTTAGATCCCAATTCTCCTGGCATCCAGTTTCTAACATGCAGATATCGCATCCAGTCTAAGCACAGTGGGTCTTTGTGAACCACTCAAGCTTTCACCCTATCACACGAATGAGCTTACCGATTACAATGTATCTAAGCAGATCCACTGACACTGGACCATTGCGTGAAAAGGTATCCCTTATTTCTGCCTGGAATCCATTTCTGGAATTCTTTTCAGAGTAACAGAAGGCAGATTATCCTAAACTCATTTTCTAAATAATGTTATGGATTCAAAAACAAAAACCTGGTTGTTGATTCATAAAAAAGTAGTTGGTCGTAAATGTCTTACTTCAATCACACGTGTTAACGGATGTTCAATTTGCAAACTTAAGAGTCCAGGTGTCACATCAAGGTATTCTGGGGAGACACTGCCTTCCTGTCTATAAATCACAAAGTGAAGCATCTGTCTTTGTAGCCGATACACCACTTCTCCCTTTGACCTAGCACCCTGTAGGTTTAACTTGAAAACAGTAAGGGAAAGGCAAAGATTCTAAGACCCACCAATCGTTGAGAAGCCAGCATACTCACCCTAAGGGATCCAGGTCTGATCCACCAGCTGCAAACGGTCCCAATGGGTTGCCCCTGGAGAATATACAAGGTGACAAACATGAGGATAGTCTAATGCTGCACGAAAACAGAAGTCACTAGACCAAAGACTCACAAAGCACTGTATTTGATGAAGAGGGTGAATTTGGAGGCGAGGGTCAGGCAAGGCTGAGCAGTTTGATGGGGGAAGAAAATGAGAAGGAACGGATAAAGACATCAAGCCAAGAACTAGGGAAGGAATTTAAAGACAAACAGAAAACAGATGCATGTGCCAGAGAACAGGAGAGACTGTGGTGGTGGGGATTACCAGGCAAGGGAGATCATGGATATCACATGTGAGAATGGCAGTTGAAAACATAAGCAGTGGTTGCAACCAATTCAAATGTCAAAGCGTTATCCCTAAAGCAGGTCATTATAATACAGATTTCTCAGAATCTGGAGGGACTCTACACTGGTATTATGACAAGCCAAACTAAGTCTCATCCATGCGGTCTGAAAGTTGTAGCTCTCTGGGACTCAGGGCAGGTCTAAGTTTCAAAGCGTCCGACACAGGGGTTTGCCCTCCGTTTACCTGGCAAAAGATTAGATAATCATATTTTCTGTGATGCCTACAGCTTTGTTAACCTCCCACCTCTCAAGGGGCATAGTTTGTGTTTAAAGGCTTAAACTAAAAGTTCTCCCGTTATCCTTGGCTGATCTTCAGTGCAGAATTAAATGCTGTCAAGCAGTAGAAGTAAAAATATTTCTACACACCTAAGCAATTTACCAAAGTACCCACAGTGGGTGGAAGCTCTTGAATGGATCACGAGCAGCAACTGGGAGATGTGCACATGAGCATGGTAGAACAGAATTACAGGCCTTAGACAGAAGCACCATCTCCCACAGTGGGTACTGTCTTAAACTCACCTTTATGATGTGCCAAAAGTATTTACAAGCCTCCAACGCTAGGCACAAAAGTGGAGGAGGCAGAACAGAGGAATGAAGGGCATTTTTTAGGTTGGACATATTATCCTCTTAAGTGCTTCGAACGTTCGGCGGCCGACGGCACCACTACCTCAGGAGTGCTGCCGTCGGCCGTTGAACGTTCGAACCTCATAGCTGCAATGGAACATCCAGCACTGGAGCTGGACGTTCCATAGCCGTTGAGGTTAAAGTGATGCGGTAATAATATATAAATACATAGACCATTTGATGCTTCGGTCAGAGGTGAATTAAGAATAAAGACAAGAATTATCTGTGTGAAATATCAGGTAGCCTGGAGCAGAATGTGCGCTGGTGACTATGTTGTCAAACAGACTAATGGACCACACTGTGTTCTTGGAAAACTTCCCACCTCCCCTTGCCTCAGCGATATGATCTACCAGATTTGGGAGCACATAAGCTGGAAAAAAGCAGGTATTTGTGTGTACATTTAGTAGACGGCGAAGAACTACATGACCTTGCAGTTCTAATCTAGTGTTGAATTCCGCGGTTATGATAAGACAGCAAGAAATTTCAGACTGGAATGAATTTCACTAGTACAAGTTGACTGTATGTGGATAGGGCATGGTGTTTACTGGGTATGGAACTGCGTAAGAAAGAAAGGGTGTGTCATAATGAAAAAGATGTTCATATTTCAAGCTTCTCTCACCGGTGTGGCTGCCTTAATAAGTCTGGGTTTCGTGGTGGTATCCTGAGAGGGTCGTAATCACTTGGGAGTTCTCGATTCACAAACGCCTCTCCTGCCTTAGGCTTCGACTTCCGGCTGGTAAACGGTGAGATGATGGTTGTGAGGAGTTGGTGGCTTAGGTCTTTACTCCTTTTGAATACTCTGTGAAGATGAATACAGGGTGGTGGGTGATAGAGCAGCAAGTCCTCTCCAAAGGAATCACATTCAATAATAGAGACTCCAGGGAATCACGATCAATAATAGAGACCTACCTGAGATTCGAAGAGTGTGGTGTTTTCCAGTTTTTGGGGGCATAGAACTGACTTTTTGAGAATGAACTTAAATGTTCTGATGAAAAAAGGACCACACATTGAAACAAATGGGCGTAATATGTGCAGAGCTTTGAGCAGGAAGTCCTCTCCAGGGAATCCCATTCAAAAGTAGAGACCTACCTGAGATTCGGATTGTGGCGTTTTCCAGTTTTTGGGGACATAGAACTGACTTTTTGAGAATGAACTTAAATATTCTGATGAAAAAAAGGACCACACATTGAAACAAATTGGGTGTAATATGTGCAGAGCTTTGCTAACAAGGGTAAGGCCGAGTGCTCTCTATAAAATAGTTATATAGACAGGTAGCCGCAATAACCTCTTTTTCTTATGGGAGGCGCAGTTTCCATTCCTACACAGTCACAGAAGCGATATGCATAATGCCAGAGAACACTACAACCACAGAAGTGAGCCATTAGTGCAACACTAGAAAACACGAAAGCCGCAGCACTAACATGCCACAAATAGGACCCAAGACAAAGAACAACACTGTAGCACGAACATAACATCATATTCATGGTACTATGCAAAATAAAGGACATCAGAGAACATCTAAATCACAGAGCTGTGCCACAGGTATGACACTGTGGGCATGTGCTACACATACGATGCCACACAAAATAAACACAAGGCATAAACATTGTTTCACATTTCATTATTATGTATAATAAAATAGTTCTGGAATGATACCAGAGAACACGATTTAGGTTTATTGGATAACATACAAACGGCGTCTGTTGATAGTTCCACACACACCAGCACAACATAGAATTTTAACACCTTGGCTGCTAGGGAGATTTTCCTCCTGTGCTGGCCCTCCTTATTTCCCATTGTTCAGTGCTCAGCTCGTCATAAACACACGACCAGTGTACTGCATGACGAGCTGAGCTCGTCATGAGCAGGGAAGGGGTTAATTATTCCCAATACTACAACCCACTGGCATGCATTAACACAACAATGTTTTTTCTGTAATGAGCATTAACCAGGTTTTCTACAGCATGAACAGAAGGTAGCGAAGTAGAGTTTTATGGACTAATATGAGTGTATATTTATATATATTTACTTAAAACCACTAAAATCAATAATAACATGAACAACATTAAAGTTTCATATCCAATGCCTTCAAAACGATTTAGATTCTATGTCCGGACTGGAGGCGAGGATTATGCTTATCTTTTCTTCGCTTTATTAACAGCAGCAATGTAAAAACCGTACTAAAACTACAAATCTCATGGGATAAAGTTCATTTAAGTTCCACCAATCAGGGTGCATATGACCTCATTATAGAACCATGTCAGGATCTTCTCCTTCTCTTTCTTTGCTGTCCCTTTCGGCTGTCAGTACAACCAATCAGGTTTCTTTTAAAGCGCAACTACTCGCCTATTAGGGTCTGCAGTTCAGTCGAAGAGCCAGATCCTGAGGTCCTTCCTGAATTCAGGCAGTGACTGTGATTGCCTGAGATGTAGAGGAAGGGAACTGAAGGTCTTCGCAGAGAGGTAGGAAAATAATCTTCTTCCAGCTAGGTCTTGCGGATCCGTGGGATGGTGGCCAGGGCCAGTTGGATGGCACAGAGATGTCCTCTGGTGGGTGTGTAGAAGGAGAGGCGATGATTGAGGTCTGCAGGTCCGGCATTGTGGAGGGATTTGTAGGTGTGCATAAGGAGCATGAAGGTAATTCTTATGTTCACCGGGAGCCAGTGGAGGTCTTAGTTCAGTCACAGTGCCAGGCCGTTGGCTACTTGCTTTTATTCTTTTCAGTTAATGCTGGTTTTGTCATAATAAAATTTGTTGCACTTAGGGGATTTAATGGCTTCTTCTATCTCAGTTTCTGATATAGGGTTATTTAGGCCCTCCTGGTCTTCCTTGGGGAGGGATGGTAGGGCGAAATCTTCTAAGTAATATTTAACTTTGTCTTTTTTCACGTTCAGATTCTTGGCGTAAAGACGTTCATAGAATTCTTTGAATATCTCCGCAATCTTGAGGGGGTCAGACCAGTTCACACCAGTTTGGTCTGTGATAGAGTTGATCGTGTATTTCTGAATTTTGAATTTGAGATAGGCCGCTAGGCTCTTCCCAGCCTTGTTCGACTCACAGATTTTAAAGCGCTTCCTCCTGTCTAGCCACACTACCGCCCTTTCACTTACTATTTTGTTGTAAGCATACTTTTGATTATTTAGTTTATTCAGAGTCTCCTCTGTCCTATCACTTAAGTATCTAGTTTCCAAGGCGGAGATTTCACCCTCTAGCTTCTCTAAGGCCGCGTTACAATTCATGTTTATGGCGGATTTAAGTTTAATGATTACCCCCCGTATAGTGCTTTTCAGAGCTTCCCAGCGCGTTGAATCAGTGGTATCACCCCTTTTGTTGTCTTCCAGGTCGTTTTTTATGGCAGTTTCAATAGTTTTCCTGTGTTGTTCTTTGTCAAGGATTTTCTCATTAAGGCGCCATCGTGATTGGCGGAGTGTTGGTTTTATGTTGGAAACAGTGAGTGATATGCAAGAGTGATCTGAAATAACCCTAGGTTCTACGCTGGTTTCCTCAATCCTAGCCGTGGCGTTCTTGGTAATGAATAAGTAGTCTATTCGGGAAAATGAGTCTTGCGGCGAGGAGTAGAATGTATAATCCCTCCCAACCGGGTTTTGTAGACGCCAGGAGTCTATCAAGTGAAATCTACTGCATAACTTCGTGAAGGCTTTATGTGCCTTGTTACTGCGAAAGGGGCACCTAGAGTCTCTATCAAGAGTGGGGTCAGACGGAAAGTTGAAGTCACCTGCCAAGATATGGACTGCCGTGTCGGGGATAGTGTCAAGCTGTTTCGTGAGATCTGCCCAGAATGCCAGTTCACATGTATTTGGGCCAAAGACATTTGTGATGTAAAATTCAGTGTCGTCCTTAAGTAGTTTAGCCGTAACCCACCTCCCTTTGTAATCAGATACAGAGGACAGTAGTTCTACATTGGCCTTTCTGGCTATCAAGGTCACAAACACCATTCTTTTTCGCGATTGCTTCCGATCCTACAACCTCAGTGTAAAATGTATTCCTGAGCGTATGAAATTGTTTGGCTTCTAACTTGGATTCCTGTAACAGGGCAATGTCCCCCTTTTGCCTACGTACGTAGTCTAGAATTTTCTGACGCTTGACAGGCTGGTTAAGGCCTTTCACATTAAGCAAGAGGATTTTCAGATTGCCTACCTTCGTTACCCCCATGGGTGTATCAATTGTAAGAGGCGTCATTAGTGTACAGAAGGATATCCCAATTCAGATAAAGAGCATATGCAGTTGACCCTGGGGGGTCTAAGTATAACCATCTTAAAGCATGCTGGGCAACATTTCTACTATCCTTAGATATACATCTCCGGATTGAGACCAATAGCGAGCACATAGTAAATGGTTGTAACACAGACAGAATTGTTGTGTGCGTTTTGGTAATGACAAGTAGCTTCTAGTCGATTCAGGCCCCCAGTTGTAGATAAGAGCGTGAAGAAAAATGGAACAGAAATAAAAAATATGGCTAATCCTGAGAAAAACAAAAAGAAGAAAAAGGACAAACCCTCACCCCCCTTTCCCACCCCCTCCCCCACCCATCCCCCATCCCAACCCTCCCATCCCACCCAAAACTTGAATGTAGGGCATGGTGATAGGAGAAAACAACAGTAGCACCATTACCTCCGTGGCAGCCGATGCAACATATCAAAGATTGAAAACTTGATCTAGTTTCATTTTAAACATTTAAGAGTAACTGCAACTATTATTTGATAACAATTATGATCAAAAAGTAGGCATTATCGGCAGCAAATCTCCAGCATATCTCCAGTCTCAACCTAAGTTATTGGTCCGAATAGTTTACCCTGCCAAGATACTACTTGTCCGTGGTTAGGTTAGCGGAGTGACCAGAATTTCCAGATATTATGAACACAATGTGCAGGCTACGCACCTGTAATCCATTTTCATTATACGAATTGCTTTGAAAACGAGCATAACATAATAACAACTACCTGGCGGCAGCAGGTAAACAGTAAGGGGATGGTTAAGTATCCAATATCACATCAAAGTAATGGAATGAATGAAGGCAATGTGACAGATAGGTTATGTATTATAGTCAACAGTTGGTCCTAGACGTAAATTCACCATGCAACACAGTTCCTATAGTACTCAAATATTTCTTTTTATGGTCAGCTTTAGATTGAATCGCTAAGGTTGTTAGAAAAAACACGACATGATAGATATATTAGCCCAGAATGTCAATTGATACATAAGAAGCACTGAAACAATGAAATCTCAATCGAGTCCAAACGGACTCACTTATTTAATATACATTTTGAAAAAGATTGGCAAATTTCTAAAATTATTTACAAAACCAAGGGGTTCTAATATCAATATAGTGCACAGAGAAGAGTGAAAGTAAGTGCTCAAGTGATTGATCAAAGGGATCAGTGAAACAAAGTGAAAATGATTTATATACAAGAATGAGCCTGCCCTGACTATAAAAGCTCTCAAAAAATGTAATTCTTTTTCACTGGCTCGTGGTTTTAAAGTCTTCCGTATTCCTTGATTTGCACTGCTAGCAAGGGGATTAGAGGGGGGACAGGAAATTGCAGGTGCAGGCTCGTAAGGAGAGTGTCGACGTTCCGACCCACAAAGAAACCGGGTGACTGAATTCCTCAGAACAGGGTCTTCATCAGGACGGGATGAGGAAGGAAGGGCAAAGGATAACTCAATGTGCACGTAGGTTAAAAGGACCCCAATGTCAGTGGGCACCCTTATGTGGTATGCCACCACAAGTGCGACGTTTGTCCGCACCAAAACTTAATGCCGATTTAGCACCACGTGTTATGTCGGGAAAGCGTTCCGACGCTGGTGTAAGTTGTATTGCTCAATTAGATGCCGAAGGTACGGAGGAGTCAATCTTCTCCTGTGTGCTGCCGATAGCTTCACTCTGTCTCTCGGTGAAAACGCGGAAGCAACACGCCCGCCATAGCTCACCAGTCGCTAAGCCGGTGAGCTACGGCGGGCGCGTTGCTACGTCGCACTTGTGGTGGCATACCACATAAGGGTGCCCACTGACATTGGGGTCCTTTTAACCTACGTGAACATTGAGTTATCCTTTGCCCCTTCCTTCCTCATCCCGTCCTGATGAAGACCCTGTTCTGAGGAATTCAGTCACCCGGTTTCTTTGTGGGTCGGAACGTCGACACTCTCCTTTGGAGCCTGCACCTGCAATTTCCTGTCCCGTCCCAGCCCCCCCCCCCCTAATCCTCTTGCTAGCAGTGCAAATCAAGGAATACGGAGGACTTTAAAACCACGAGCCAGTGAAAAAGAATTACATTTTTTGAGAGCTTTTATAGTCAGGGAAGGCTCATTCTTGTATATAAATCATTTTCACTTTGTTTCACTGATCCCTTTGATCAATCACTTGAGCACTTACTTTCACTCTTCTCTGTGCACTATATTGATATTAGAACCCCTTGGTTTTGTAAATAATTTTATAAATTTGCCAATCTTTTTCAAAATGTATATTAAATAAGTGAGTCCGTTTGGACTCGATTGAGATTTCAGTGTTTCAGTGCTTCTTATGTATCAATTGACATTCTGGGCTAATATATCTATCATGTCGTGTTTTTTCTAACAACCTTAGCGATTCAATCTAAAGCGGACCATAAAAAGAAATATTTGAGTACTATAGGAACTGTGTTGCATGGTGAATTTACGTCTAGGACCAACTGTTGACTATAAAACTTGATCCCCAGGTCCTTTGACTATAATTGGGTCACCCCTTGTTTTATAACAGATATGTTATGTAGACATAAACATAAGCTGCCAACGGCAGCAGGCAGCATACATTGAGACCTGGAGGAGTAACCTTTAAGAGCAACACACAACGCAATATATCAGCAACACCAGCGAAGTATACTCATTTATAATCAGTGGCGGCTCCCTCGGCTGCTTCAAGCGATGATATGTCCATGGAAGATTCGTCTGGTCCTTGTAGAAGTCTTTTGAGTTTCTGTGGATCTGAGAAGACGTGGGACACTCCTTGTATGGTCAACCTGAACTTAGCTGAACCAATAAATCTGCATTTTTCTTCTAGTTTATTTCTATTTATTTTCTACTACAATCATACCTGTACACCTTTTATAATTTGACACATGTATTCATCTATGTAACTTAATATTTTCTCTAGTATCAGTTATTTATTCTAATGTCAACCGCTGCACAATATATCTTATGTATTATTATTATTTACTGTTTACTCCATTTCATTCCCCCTTTTTGTTCCTTCAATAAAAATGATTTGAAATCAAAAAAATAAAATTTGTTGCAGGGTTCTTTAATTACTTCAGAGTAAGCGCGCTCATTTCTACGCAGCAAGGGTGTCTCCAAGAGACATGTCGGGCGGTGCAGTGCTGTCCTCCGACTGCTAGGGGCGCCCGTACGTCTCTCCGGAGACTTGCTCTGTGCTAACATGCCCACCGTTACAATCGAATTCCACAAGGGACTGCGATCAGATCGGTCTCACGGCTGGCCTCTGTCCATTTCAAGCCCCAAGGCCTGGAGTGATGCACCCCACAGAGGTGTCAGTACTTTTGCCGATAGGCGGCAACTCTTTCCTTGCCCTCTGTGCACGATTCTACAACCCGCTGTGGTCTGTATAAGAGGCCATTGGCCTCAGTTTACTACGCACATCCAACGCCTGCGTCGAGGCCCATGTCAAGGTTTTTTACCCCAAATTATAATGTGCAAGGAGCCCTCACTATCCTCATAGCCCAAATCAGGTTTTATGGGATACCTCATCACGACCTCAAAATAACACAAAAGTATTGAAAAATACAAGATAAAATTATAGCATCACAGCTCCAGGTTTGCTGTTTCTCATAACCTATCTGTAGCTTAGGTTTTTCACCCTGTCAAATAAGGGGCAGTTAGTGTCCCACTGTTGATTGGTGCCTTTCCGGCCCCTACATTACCTGGTGTTGCTCAGGCCTCCATCGTGGAGATCCACAACTCCTATATGGAGGAGACGATCACTTACCTCCCCACTGATGATGATTTCTGTAAAGTCATGGATACCCCAATCCATAGGCCAGTTTTGGAAGCCATGGCACCTCTCGAACAAATTCTAATGATACTGGCAGCACAGTGCCTTCGACCCCTCAATCCGAGGGCAGAACCTCAGGGGCCTTCCCCCATCCTTCTGGCATACCAAAGGTCTTCTGGTAAGAAGCACATTGGTGAAGACTTTGACGCCTCTGCCCTCCTTAAGTGCGCATTCCTGGACCATAACTAACGGGCACTAGCAGATCCTTGCACCCTATTCACTCCTCCGATCACTGACTTGGACCACTTCCCCATTCACAGGACAGTGACGTTTCTCCAGCCTCTGATGGAGACATGGAGCCAGACAGACCATGGTGGCCCCAATTGGACCCCAAGGCATCTGACAGCGCTAAACCCACTCTGGATCCAGATTGCGATTTACTTAACCCAGACATCCTTCTCAACCCCCCTCGTCTGTCTGGGTCCCTGCAGACTAAGGAGCCATGTATGTGGCTGAGAGACTGCAGAAGTCTATGGACAAAGTAGCCCGCAACTGTCTCAAGATAGAATGTCCTTGCCCATCCTTTGCAGACAAAGTGGCCCTTACGTCAGAAACAGATCCGGGCATGGTGACCTTCCTCACCAAGTATAGCCACGACCCTAAAAAGGGCAGGGATCATCCCTGCCTGTCCCGTTAGCACAAGCTTTTATACGTGGCGGGCTCCTTGGCGAAAATATTAGACATAACTGAGAACGCCAAGGCTCCCGGCTTCCTCATATTCCCGATCTCCTGTCAAGGTGGGGGCAGAGGGCGATAATATTCCTTGGCAATGCCAACTGCGCCGCATCCATGGAAAGCAGGAGGTTCCTATTAATCAAGACTGATCCCAAACTAGGAGCCCTAGCCACCTTTGAAGATGGTCCCGTGGCGCAAGGCAGCTAATTTATCAAGGCGCTCAGCAAATTTGCCGCCACGTCCAACTCGCTGGGCACGGTCGTCAATGAAAAAGATTTTTCCCTCTTGGTTTTCAACCAGGCTGGGTGTGGAAGGGGGCAATTGGCCAGCAGTGGGCAACAGCAGGTCTTTTTCCGAGGCAGTCTCTAGACTAGGGAACTACTAGAACCAGCCCAGGTTTGGGGTGGCTCTATCCCACCAATGAATACCCCACACACCGAGGCTTCAGAGGCGGACCTAGAGGTGGACACCAGCAGGGCACTTCTCACAGTAAATGTAATCCTCTTTTTTCAAGTAAAGTTTGGAGGCAGAGGTTCAAGATCTCCATCCAAAGGGGCCATTGTTCCAATAATCCCATATCTCCATTGCTTTCTCAGCAATCATTTTTGTGATGGACTAACGGGATAGCAGGAAATGCCCAGTTATCAACCTCAAGCAATTCAACGAGATCTTCTGCCCAACGACTGGTTGGCACGTTTGGATCTAAAGGATGAGTACCTTACGGTCCTGATATTCCCACCTCACCAACGCTTCCTCCAATTTCAGTGGCTCCAATGCACTTATAAGTTCACAACCCTCCCTTTCGGCCTCTCCTCAGCTCTGTGGTGTTTCACTAAGAGCTTCACCAGGGCCAGAGGAGTTTGCCTTATTATCTAACTGGATGATATATTGTTGATGAACCAGGACCAGAGGACCCGGCAGATCCACCTTCAGTGGATGGTCTCCCTCTTGCAGTCACCGGGTTCTCTTATCAATGAGAAAAAAAAGTTGGTGTTATCTCCCACACATTCCATTGTCTTCCTAGACTTCGTAGTGTATTCCATGCAAGCCACTCAGAGTCTCTCATCCAGAAAGGTAGCCAAAATCAGACACTAATTAATTCGCTGCATAGCAATCCCTTTGTCAGATCGCAAGGGTGGTCATGCTTCTCTCCTCGTCCATCCAGGCCAAATTTCCCAGCCCCTTACATTAAAAGGGCCTTCAATGGCTCAAGATATCAGACTTGAAAGGGTCTGAGGTACTCAGAGTGCATACCCCTATTAGACAACGCAAAGGTGGAAATTCAATGGTGGTAAGCTCACATGGAGGCTTGGAACGGCCTCGTCATCTTTAGGTCCCAACCAGACTTGGTGATCGAGTCCGATGCCTGCAGAGTGGGCATGATATGGAGAATTTTCAATAGGAGGAAAATGGTCATAACAAGAGAGCTCTCTGCACAACAATTGCTTAGAACTGATGCCTGAGATTCTCAGTCAAGTATTGGACAAAATAACAAATGCAATGTCCTCCTCAAAATGGACAATGTGGCAGTGTAAGGTGCATCAACCACTTGGGTGGTGGGGGGTTGGTTCACGCTCCAAACCTCTCTCGGATCCGGCCAGGAGCTTCTAGGAGTACTGCCTGGAGAACCTGATCTCAGTTATAGCAGAACATCTTCCGGGCTCGGACAATCACCACGTGGGGGACTCGCAGTCCTGATACCTGAGGGACCTCAGTCTTTGGAAATTGGATCAGTCCATCTTTCGGCCGTTGAACTTACGATGAGGCCCATTTTTAGTGGACCTCTTTGCAGCCAGGCTAGACCATCAATTTCAGAAAATACTTCAGCTGGAGACTGGACCCCTCATATCAGGCGACAGATGCATTCCTACAATGGTTGGAAAGAAAGGGGCTATGCGTTTCCCCTATTCTCGATAATGAGGCTTTCCACCCAAGTCCGGTGATAGTAGGCAGAATTTGTAGTGATCACTCCCCTTTGGATGTCTCAAGTGTGGTTTCCAGTTCTGATGGAACTTTCTTGGGATTCCCCAATCAATCTACCCCCGTTCCCAGCTCTTCTCCGAGATCCCTTCAGGAATCTCAATCATCTAGTCATGAACGGTTCACTGCTGCTCAAGGCATAGAGGAATACTGGGGACGATGGCATGTCTCTGGACGTTCGCTCTAAGCCGCAGACCTTCTCTCCCGGGCATGGGCAGGTAACATAAATAAAAGATATTGATCAGCTAGGTCCCGACGGATGGGTTGGTGTCGTCAATGACACTTGGATCCCGTGGGGCCCACCATTGTCCATTTCCTGGCCTCCCTAGTGTCGGATGGCATGGCTTATAGGGCGATCAATACTTCTCTGTCAGCAGTTTCTGCGGGCACCCCCTCGATAGATGGACATCCTGTGGGCGAACACTCGTTGACCCAGAAACTCCCGAGATGAGTACAGCTATCCATTCCCCCAGAACAGCGGTATTCGATCCTTTGGGACGTGAACGTACTTCTTAATCTTTTTCTCTCTGCCGAGAATCAAGAACCTTTCTATGAAGCAATTGTCCGCCAAGTTACCTTCCCTCCTATGACTGATCTCCTGTAGACAAGTATCTGATGTCAGGGCTTTGGACATCAAGGATGAGTGTTTACTCCGGTGTGCGTTACCTCAAGGAGAACAAAAAACAATTCCAGAGTGATCGCTAATCCAGCTTTTCCAGACTCTCCCAGTTTATGTGTAGTGAGATGCATTACGTTTTTTGAGGCCATGACAGAGGAACTCCATCCCCCAGGGAACAGCAAATTCTTATTACCCTTAAAAGCGGTTTCCTCTCCTACGATCGCTAGATGGGTCAGATGGGCCATGCAGGAACTACGCATCAACACTCAGACATGTAGGGCCCACTGCACCAGAGGGGTTATGGCCTCTAAAGCCTTCTCCTTGGTAGCTCACTAGGATGATATCAGGAATGCAGTGGATTGCTTACAGACTCAGTTTTCAAGAGCTTTTACTTTAAGCTACCTCATAACATACCATCCTTAGTGGTGAATAAGCTTTGAACTAGCATAACCTGCGCCTCTGGTCCTGACAGAATATAAAAAGTCCTATCATTCGTAGCGCAAATTTTCAATTCTATTAAGGGCACAAAGGCAAGGACTAACCCCCCCACACACACACGCACGTGGTCATGGACTAACTGCAACCCCACATCCCCCGGGTATTAGATGATGATTCGTAAGGAACGTAAGCAATCCCTTTTCGATTACATATGGCTTTGCAAATGACAGTCGAGTTTGTCTCTTTGTTAAATTGTACTTGTGATTTATGATGACCAGTATCTGTTATTATGCATGACCGTTAGATCTTTCAGACTGTGTTATAAATACTGGCCTTTTTTACAGGAAATGATTCGGGCAAGCAGGACTAATGGTTAACTTCCGGCTAATCGTCACACTAAGAAAGAGGAGGAAAAATACAGACATGGGACAAAAATGGTTTCATGAGCACCCTGACTGGTTGAACTTTAATTAACTTTATCCCATGTGTTCAAGGGATTTGTAGTTTTATTACAGTTTTCACGTGGCTGCTGTTAATAAAGCAAAGAAAAGATAGGAATAATCCTCGTCTTTATGTCCTTATTAGAATTTAAATTTTGTTACAAAAGCTAGTAATTGTTATATTATCAATAATGCAGGTGCAGGCAAACTGCTCCTGCAGATTATAAAAACAAAGTGCAATATATAAATCGCAGTAAACGTTTGTCGACAGGAGTTAGGTGCAGGAGGCTATTGTTTCCTTTAGAGACTAACACATAGTTTGGCTCAAGTAACTTAAAACCTTATCATTGACAACATCAGAAATTCATAAACAAAACCTACAATACACTTTGAATTAATCAATAGTGCAGATGCAGCCAAAAAAAACGAAGTAAAGAGTGCAATATATAAAATAGCAGAAAACTTAGAACGAACACATAGTTAGGCTCAAGTTACTGAAAACCATAACAACGAAGACAACATTAAAAATGTATAGCAGAAAAAGCTTCAATACATTTTAAATTAATCAATAGCACAAATACAGTCAAACGACTACAGATTATGATAAAAGCAAAGCGCAGGGTACAATATAAGGGATAGCAGCAGACTTTTGTCGATTGGAGTTAGGCGCGGGGGTCTTTTGCTCCCGTTAAAAACTAACATATAAATCGGCTCAGTGTGTCTTCAATTAATACATACAACTTAGAGTGCAATTACACCGCTTTTCATACAATTCATTAAAACAGAAACTTCATAAACAAGCACAGCTCTAAGAAGAACTCAAGTAAATAACAATGATGCAGGAAGCAGACAAAGCACTTCAACCTTAAACTTGAGACATTTGACTGAGGAGGGTTGCCTCAATACGATGTGGCACTAGCGGGCAGCCCTGTAAAGTGCTTGAGCTTATGACTGATGCCACACCAAGAGTTGTTACTTCCCTACTTAGTTTCTTAACCGTCAGGGTCACAAACTGGACCAGCAAAATATTAAAAGTGGGGTTGTCAGGATTGAGGGTGCAGATAATTGCCTGCTGGCATGTAGGAGTGCCTAGTTTGTTCCATTCTGGCCTTGAGAGTGCTTCCGTTCCGCTGACAAGGCTGGGCAACTGCAAACAAGGCGTTGAAGAGATTCCTCGTACATACTGCAGGCTCTACATCTTGTGGCTTCTGAAGGTCTACGCCACCTGGTTAGGTGTTTCAAAAACTGCCACGCCCCAAGGCTAGGGTCAATGAACTAAAAATGGTAATACATGCAGGGCAAATAAGGTTGTTGATGAGTCCGCTGGTAAGAACTCATGACAGCATTTATTTGTGAGTTTTTTTTTTTTATTACTTGGGTGTGTCAAAATAGGCTTACCTACAGATTCTTTTTCAGAGAACTATCACTTATTTGTTTTTTAAGACAGGGGAGTGAGACTCCACTAGGGATATGAATTAGTTTAGTATGCTGGCTGAAACTGAACAGAGGGATTGCAACAATATTTACACTGGGCAGTTTGGGGGGCTAATGGATTGATGGAAAACCTCACAAATGTATGACTGAATTAGAACAAGGGTTGTAATACCAGCACCCACTGTCCGGGGGAGGTCTCAGAAGCAATATTGGTCGAAACATGTCGACAGCTATGTGATTGAGAAAAACGATCAGATTAAATTACTAATGAAGCCATCAGCAGAAGGAGTCATCTTCTCCTGCCCACTGTACATGACTCCTTGAGCAATAGTTAAAAAACATTGTGGGCCTTACTCACACAAGCGCTATTGGTACCCACACACTAGCAACAAAAAAATTGGACAGGTGCCTAGACTGAGTAGTCCACCCTAATCCATTGTGTACTTACCTTCACCTCAGTTATCCAAGATTATGCACTTTATGTTCGATGTACTTTCCGTGATTGTTTCACTTTGAACTTTTTTGGGGTCATGGTTTTGTCTGTTCACAAACTCTCAAACAAACTGAATGTATGGACAGAAAAATTCCTCATGAATTAATGTGATACTGTGTTTTGGCACTTGAGGAATTAACGTGATATTAGATTGTAATACTTGTGCCAATCTGCCGATGAAGCAGAGAATTACAAAATTATATAAAAAAAATGAATTACAGTAGATTAATGTGTGCTGTATTGATTGAAAGTTTATAGATCGAGCGGGAAGACAAATCTTCACACTGGAGCACCAGAAAGCACAATAACATATTTCTGGAATGAAAACTGTCTCACTGAGAAAGGGTCTTCATGGGACTTTATTAGACAATTGCTTTAAATGATGAAAGCTTTATAAGATGTTTGTCCATTGTCTAGTTATGTTTTTTTAGTATAAAATACTACACCCTCTCCAAACTTCAATGTACAGTAGGATGATCATCCTACCCTCTGGGAAGCAGGAACATCCCTTGCACTCCAAAATGCCCCTGGAACTTGAGAGGCTATCAGATAGAGAGCGCCCTCATATTGACCCGTAATTTAGGACTGCACAGTGCCTTCAGCAGCAGCGGGTCCCACACAATTTAGATAACAGACTCAGGCAGTCCCTCAAATCGGATGAAGATCTTAAGGAGCGCAACAAATACCTGTGGAAGTTCTTCAAGTTTTCGGCATCGGTGTAATCTGCCACATTAAGTGCAAGGTCCACAACCTGTTCCAGCTTAGGATCCTGAGGAGAAGAAAAAAAAAAAAAGAATTTAACTGTATGAAAGTAGCAAAATCAGAAAGGTCAGGGACTAGATTTCAGCCCACCAGATGCTGTGAGGTACTTGTGATATAGACTTAGCCTCAACACCACAAACAGCAGATCAGCATGATATGTCCGCAAGGTCCCTTAGAACACAGGGTCAATGAAAGACACACTGAAATGAGCCGTAAATTAACTCTTGCGTCATACAAAAAAACTGGGTATTGGATCACGAAGAAAAGTTTCCCTCACCTGTAAATCTTTCCCCAATGCAAAGTGAAATACCTACTCTTGCAGAAACACCCATTTTTATACAAAAAGTGCTCAGGCTTGAAAATCCATAAACCACCAATCCACATCACTAACTGCAAACCAAAGGCATGTGGATGCATCAACTTGCAGCACTGTTATGAAAGTGGGAGACTGGACACTGCCTCAAGAACCACTAGAGAGCAAAAGCTATTGCCAATATAATGGAGAAGTGGAGAAGTGTGGCTCAATGGTTAGAGCGGCAGACCCTGATGCAGAGGTCTAGCCCGGGACCAGGGTTCAATTCCCCGCCTCAACGGGTCTTGGGCTCAAAATTCCACGGACCTGATAATTCTCGCCTCAGTGCCTATTCCAATCATGGAGTCCCACTCTGCAACTCTGGGCAATAGCTTGCTTAATCTCCACAACGGCCCCCACAACGCTAAGGATGCCTGGCCTCCACCTTGGGGGTGCCCAGGAGTGGCGCCTCACAGGGAAAGCCAGGATGGGTTTCACAGCGGTATTCGTACAAGCGCCTTGAGACCATTGCGGGTGAGTAGTGCGCTATACAAGTATCAATTTACAATGTAAGGAATATTTTGTAACTGTGCCAGTCAGCTTTGGCAAAGATATATGCATGTCAAAAGGTAGCGGAGGAGAGCGGTAGAGTCTCTTAATCTGCTCTCTCATAACAATGTGGTAGCAGGCAAAGCAATCTCCTCGTAAAGAAATGCGAGTGCAGCATTAGCTTAAGCAGCCTGATCTCTCTTCTGGGGTGGGGACTGCGTCAGGAGTTGGTCCGTTTCTATGATTTGTGTTATTGTAGTGCGACAGGTAGAAACAAGCATTAAAAAGGCAATAGGTCTCGCCTTTCATAAGTCTTTTGCTTTGCTATACAATACCATTAGGAAAGCAAATGGCTTTAACTTAAAGGCGAGACCTTTTGGATTTTCAATGCTTGTTTTCCTTTTGGTTCCAGTTCTAATCTTATCTCTCACCTCGCTTCAGGTTTCCGTTTTCTTATACGCCCTTGCATCTTATTCAAATGGACATCCCCCCATTGGGTACGGACCACCACCGCCGACGTGTTGTCTTATTTATCTAAGCATCCACGAGTTCACCACGGGGTCAGTCCTCATTTCAAACTCTCATTTTTCTTCTGCTCAGCGAGATGTCAGATTTGTATCTTTATCGCCCCTCCTCCTCTCACCCCTTTAAAAAAATCTTCCCTGATCAGACACCACAATAGAGATGTCCCTTGTTCCCAATTCCCCTGAGCCCAACTTTCAACAGAAAACCATACAACGGGAATCCCAGCGACTGCTTGTCCCACCAACAGAAGACCAAGGAGAAGCCACGAGAGCTCCCAAGACGCAGAGTTGTAGCAAAGAAGGTGTGGGTAGACAAGAACAGAGGAGGGTAGAAAATACGAGAAAGCGAGTAAGAAGACAGATACATTATAGAGGGAAGCTGGAGGGAGGAAAGGAAACAAGAGCAGAGGTAGAGCGAGGGCTGGGAAAGATGAAGAAAAAGAAGGAGAGCCAGGAAAAGGAGTGAAGAAAATGAGAATTGCAAACCGAGAAAGGTGAGGGGTAAAAACAGGGGGGAGAGGGGATGTAAGAATAGGTGAGGGGAGGGAATGGAAGGTGGGGGTGGGGAAGGAGGAGAGCGGGAGGAGTAGGGATGGACACAGCGTCCCGAAAAGAGGAAAGGGGTCGGACACTACGGACATAGCACGTGCAATGGAGGTGGGAGGAGGCCAAGGAAAGAAAGCCTGCAGAGGGGTGGAGATGTTGGTACCAGGAAGTGGAGAAGGTGGTAGCAAAGGGTGAGAAGGGGGAGCAAAAGTGATGGGAAGAGGTATGGAATGAATGAGGCGAAGAAAGTGAGGCAAACTGAGATAGGTAGAAGAACAGGGAGAACTACAGTAAATAGAAGACAGAAAGGAATATCTTTGGAGGCATTGGGAATTATTTATACTATTTCTGGTTCTTGCCAAATCCATTGAACATTTGCGAGCACTCTGCAACTCCACTGAAAAGAACATTAACAAAGAGGCACTGCCAAATTAAAAAGAACATACTAAGTAATGAAGATCTGATATGTGCCACCACGGGAACTGGAGGTGTGTACTCCAGCCTCCTGCCCCTGAGAGGTCCATGCACAGACAGTTCTCGTCACTGACAGCAGATGCATGTGTACATCTGAAACAAGCACAAACCTGATCTTTTCAGTGTTCATTCTGTAGCCTCAGCGCACCCACTGATTGCAACCCGCGGAGGCCCATGCCACCCGGGCGCGGGACACGGAGCAGAGACAAACAGGCCACACGATACCCAGCGGCTGCACAGAGCCTCTAATCTGGTCTTCCAAGAAAGGTGTGTTGAAATATGTCCCGTCCTTCTGTGAAGGCAGCTGCATTCCTGACGTGTAATTCCCCAACCCCTAGTCACTCACAGACCCAAATCTGGTTCAAGCACCTTGTATCGGTAATAATCTTTTCACCAAACAACGGGTGACAAGCTCCCAAGTCCTCGCATCGCCCCAAACAATCTATTTTAGAGAGACTTTGTTTTTTTTTTGTTAGGAAGGGGGGGGGGGTGGTTATACAGTTACGTCACCTAGGTAAAACATCCTTTGGGACCCCGCATCAATCCATGTGCAGCTATTTCACACAAGTCTCCTGAAACTGTTCAGCACTTCACCACATGCTTTCAAGTCCGGCTTTTCACCATTCTGTGGTTGATAAACTGCCACTGAGCTGGCTAGAGGCATATCAGTTTGAGGTGTGCACTCGGTAAATCGTTATTATTGGAATCAAAGCGCAAGTATGCATTTGTTCACCTCGGTATTCTTAGCAGCAGGTATAACTTCGGGATGTCCAGCTATCGCGGAGAATATTCGGTTTGACAGTAACTAGAATATTCCAAACCAGCAGCTGGAGGAGACTACACAATAAACGATGACTCCAGCCCAGGTGCCATCTTAACATTCACCTGTATGTGTATGGCATTTACATTCACCTGTATGTGTATGGCATTTCTCAGTGGTCAAGGGAGACTGGGAAAAGCAAAGGCCCCTTTCGGTTCAAATATTGGTGGTTTTCTGAGCTGTGTTAAATTCCTTCAGGAGGCAAAAGCGGACTTCTTTGACCAATACAGGTGGAACAGCATTTATTTGTAAGCTCTCTTCGGGGCTAGAATGCCAGCAGTCAGTCTCCTTATCCTCTTCTCTGAAGGGGGGCCAAATCCTGGGTCTAGCCTGGTGGAGAATGCGGGGGCAGTGTCTAGCGAGTGCTGGGTGCGGTGCTGGCCGCCATTCTCAAACTAAAAGCGCACTGAATTATGAGGCTTGGCCCGAGGGAGGTGGCACCAGGAGCATGCCGAGGCGCATTTTAAACAAGCTGTCTGCGTTGTGCGAAAAATAAAGTGCTTAGCAGCTAATGAAGGAGAGTGTGTAACGCCACAAGTGAGAGATCCAATTCCAGTGGGCGGGGGCCAAAAGTGGACAGGGCGGTAACAAGTAGGGACTAAGAAGCCTCCTTTTCAATCGTGAGCCAGCGTTTAGCATGGAGGATGACGCCCGTGAATGGAAACGATGGTCGGGGCATCAAGTCTGCCTCTGAAAGCTTTAGAATCCGTATTAATTCCAAGAAGCCCTCGCATGGCGAGAGCACCTCATGCACGCTGCCAACACCAGGCGAGACCTAAAAGCACCCACAGACTGATCAAGAGCAAAATGCTTTTGACTGAAGATATGGCAGCAAGAATGAGGATGCCCTGAACATATGCAGAGGGTGGGGGCCACAAGGTGTGAGCTGATCGACCCATGCCTCATCAATATTTATCAAGGTTGAGGCATATGGACCCGATATGCATGGAGAGTATTCTAGCTTTAAAATAAACAAGGGGGTACAGAGGCAAATTCTAGGCTATGAAGGGGCCTATTAATTATTTGCTTCTGAACAAAGCGCCTGCTCTGCAGGCCCTTAATATTACTAATCTGACTATCAATTCACCCAATATTCCTTGCACACAACATGGATAACATAGCCAGGGTGGATCCAAGATACTAAAAGCCACATATCTCCAAAGGAGAACATGAAGGGGAAATGCTTTGCTGCAGTGGCATATGATGGGGCTCCAAAATTCCTTCCTATCACAAGCCCCCGCCAACTGGTATCGCCACAGCTTGTTGGTAGCAGAGCTGGCCTCAAGTTTCATGCCAACAAACTTTCCTTCCATGACTCATAGTCCTGTATTCAGCAGAAAGGGAACAAAACCCGGACCTCTTTGTCTTTGGCACCAAACTGGATTGGGGTTTAGTGGATGTCTTTCTGTGCAAACAACAACGAGAAACAGAACAGCAAGACATTGAGCTTACATGGCAAGGCCTGCAGTTAGGCTGGGAGAATTGGGTAATATGTAGAATCACAAGCAAGATTGTGTGGTACAGGTGAACAATATTAGGTTGGAAGGTGGGCATGCATAATCTAAAACTTACAGGTTATTGGCAGGTGAGACTAATGGGCATAATTCTCTGGCTCACCGACAGCCAGATTCTTACATTGGGCAATAACTCAAGAACATTGGTGGCCAATTTCATGCAGGATGTGGTACCATTTCATAGTGATTTGGTGGATGGATTATGATCTTTATTACATTCAAATCTGTGCAGTAGGAACTTCTTTCCATCTTTTTTCGTGGTATTTCAGAACCATAAGTTTACAAACCAAAACAGAACTCATCCTGATCAAATTACTTTGCTTCTTGACCGTTGCAAAAATACTTATGAATTAGGCTGCATACTTGCACTTCTACTGTTAAGTAGCGGAAGGACTCACCATTGCATTAATAATTATGCTGCTCTCAACCATTATGGCCTTCAGGAGGATCTCAGAGGTATCATCTGTAGAGCGGTACCGCAGGGTGTACAATTCTTTGTTTGCATTCCATCCTCTGGGAAGCAGCTCAGACTTTGTCTCATCAGAAGCTGGCTATTGTCGGGGGATAAGAGAGAGAAAGAAAAAATATTTTACATTGACACTATTACAGCTCCTTTCCCTGTTGGTCTACTACACCTTGTGATCACTAAGACTACAAAATTAAGACAGTATCTGCAAAGAATATATTATGCCTTACACCAAGTACAGACATCCGGGGTTCCTGCTCCCTCAGACTGAAAGTTACAACTTAAATAGTACTTTGACTTGAAAGAGGTTATCATAGAAAAGGAGCTACGGGCAATCCTACCAGGATAGCTCTGTGTGGGCGGGGTCCCATTTTCTCCGGTAAGAGGGCAGCTTCTTAGGTTTCGCAGAAGCATGGGGAATGACCAACAATTTTGTTGATGCAGGCTGTCTCTTCTCGCCTCTGATTTTTAGGTCATCATAGAGGGGTCAGTTTTGAAGGCATCTCTTAGCTCAGTAGTTGGGGCCTTCTGCCCCCGTTCTGCAGGCATAAAGGGGCGTGAGATTCCCAAGGGGATTAATGTAGAGGTAGGGCGGTTAGAAAGGCACCTCAGATATGCGCTATTGTGCGTGTGTCTGCATGTATGCACGTAACATTCCATGACTCCTAGGGTTGCATGAGCGGAAAGACACCTACACTAGCAGCGTATGGAATTGGGCTCTCTGGCAACCCCCGAGTTAATGTACTTGGTTCAAAATGGCCACTAGTAGTATGTGTGATCCTATGGGTCTCAAGGTAATAGATATAAGGGGGATTGGGACTATATTTATGCTAGTGTGAGAATGAGTGTTGTATGATCTCCAGGGAAAGAAGAATTTAGAGGTAGCTCATATATTCATGAATGGTGACTGCCATGAACCTATTGGTGGGCATAGAGATTTCCCAATATACATTAGTTGTGGGCAGAAAATACACTAGCTTACTACAGTGGAATCTTGTGTGCACAGTGTGCATGGAAGGGCATAGGGGAGTGTAAGTACAAGGTACTGTAGCCCTTGGGTGCGTGTGTAAGTGGTAGAAAATATGGTCCAATGCTTTGTATTTAAAGCACCAGATCAAATCAGCCAGCAAAAAGGCTCCCTGGTTCAATGATGACCTTAAAAAATCCAAGAAGCTATGCCGCACCCTGGAGAAAACATGGAGAAAAAACCCAACCACCGACAACATGGCCACCCTCAAGGCAGCCACCCGCAAACACCACCAACTGATTCGATCCGCCAAGAAATCAGCATTCAAGGATCGTCTCGACAACAACACCCACAACAGCAAGGAACTTTTCAACATCGTCAAAGAATTCACCAACCCCACCGCAGCATCTAACGACATCACTCCCTCCCAAGACCTCTGCGATGCGTTATCCTCCTTTTTCTACAACAAAATTGCCGACATCCACAACAGCTTCGAGAACACTCCCAGCAATCAACCCTCCCCACCCCCCTCAGATCCTACTCCGCCAACTAACAACCTTAGCGCCTGGAACCCAATCACCACTGAAGACACCATCCGCCTAATGAACTCAATCCACTCTGGCTCGCCAACCGACCCCTGCCCCCACCACATCTTCAACAAAGCTGACTCCATCATCGCATCCCATCTCCGTGATGTCATCAACTGCTCGTTCAACTCTGCCACCTTCCCAGAAAGCTGGAAACACGCCGAACTCAGCGCCCTCTTGAAGAAACCCACAGCAGACCCCTCTGAACTTAAAAACTACCGACCCATATCCCTCCTCCCTTTCCCCGCCAAAGTCATTGAGAAAGCCGTCAACAGCCAGCTCGCCGCCTTCCTTGAATCCAACAACTCCCTCGATCCATCTCAATCCGGATTTCGAGCCAAACACAGCACCGAAACCGCCCTCATTGCAGCGACAGACAACATCCGAACACTACTGGATAACGGAGAAACAGCGGCCCTCATTCTACTCGACCTCTCGCCCGCTTTCGACACAGTCTGCCACAGCACCCTTATACAACGCCTCAGCAACATCGGCATACAAGGAAAAGCCTTGGGCTGGATCATCTTGTTCCTCGCCGGGAGAACTCAAAGAGTCCGACTTCCCCCATTCAACTCAGAGGCCACTGAAGTCATCTGTGGAGTACCACAAGGATCATCACTCAGTCCCACCCTCTTCAACGTTTACATGAGCCCACTCGCATCCATCGCGCGCCAACACAACATCATCTCTTACGCCGACGACACCCAATTAATCCTTTCCCTCACCAAAGACCCTAACACCGCCAAAACCAATCTTCACGAAGGCATGAAAGAAGTAGCCGAATGGATGAAACATAGCCGCCTAAAACTCAACTCAGACAAAACGGAGGTGCTCATCCTAGGATCTTCCCCCTCTGCTTGGGACGACTCTTGGTGGCCTTCCGCTCTGGGCACAGCACCCACACCCACAGATCACGCACGTAACCTTGGCTTCATCCTAGACACCTCTCTCTCGATGTCCAGACAAGTCAACGCAGTCTCATCCTCCTGCTTCAACGTACTTCGTATTCTCAAAAAGATCTTCCGCTGGATCCCCCTCGAGACAAGAAAGACTGTCACCCACGCACTGGTCACGAGTCGACTAGATTATGGTAACACACTATACGCCGTAATCACAGCAAAATTACAGAAAAAACTCCAACGCATCCAAAACGCATCAGCGAGACTCATATTGGACATCCCTCGCCAAGATCACATCACCGGACACCTAAAAGACCTCCACTGGCTTCCCGTCAACAAAAGAATTACGTTCCGTCTTCTCACCCACGCACACAAGGCCCTCTACAATCTAGGACCCGAATGCCTCAACACTCGACTGTCCTTCTACAAACCCACCCGTCAACTAAGATCGTCCAATCAAGCCCTCGCCGCAGTCCCGCGCATCCGAAAATCCACCATGGGTGGCAGATCCTTCTCCTTCCTGGCTGCCAAGACCTGGACCTCACTCCCCACTCACCTCCGCCTTACTCAAAACCACATCTCCTTCAGAAAAGAACTTAAAACCTGGCTATTCGACAAATAATGAACTCCTTCCCCAAGCGCCTTGAGACCCTCTGGGTGAGTAGTGCGCTATATAAATGCCCGAACTTGAACTTGAGGTAAATGGGTTGGTGGTCAGCCAGAGTACAAATACTGAGCCAGAAAGCACATTCAGAGGTCAACTCGCAAACAACATTAGTGTAAAACAGGTGCAGCAATTCCTTTTTTACCTTCTAATGCCAGTGTCGGAATGAGCTCTGTATGCCTTGCAAAAAAAATCCATTGAAGCCTATGGTTCTTGGCCAAAGAGAAGCCTGTACTCGCTCCACTGCTTTGATGTGAATGTGTTGCAGTATAGAAATTAAGCATGTAAACAGTCCAGAAGAGACTACATTATCATAACTTGGACAGATTACTCTGATTAAAGTTCTTTTTTTCAATTAAATAAATAAAAATACACACACACACACACACACACACACACATAAATATACTTACAAAAATTATGTATATAGATAAAAAAAAACGTACATTTGTGAAGTGAAATTGGAAAGGTTGATATAACGAGATTGCAGTAAAATAATAAAGCCTTTGCCTCGCAGGGATTAGGAAAAAGCAAATACAATCATTACATTACATTCGGTCTGAATCAGAGATTCAAAGACCCTCTAAGAGGTTGTTTCAGTGGCCCTCAAAAACAAAAAAATGATTTGCCTGAACAACCATTTTTACTATAGAAACATTTCTTTGAAATTCATGTAGTTTCACTCTCGGGCCCACACCAGTGGATATTTGGCATGGCAAAGTTAAGCAATTGGACATTGAACAGTAAGCAAACCAAAGAAAATAAAGTGGGATGGGTGCATGCATGAGCAGGTAAGGTTGTTTCACAGCCCTCCCTTGTACGGGTAGGCACGGGTCAAAAATAAGCTGCTGACCCAGGGAGAGACCTATACTTGGATAATCCTCTTCCCAGAAACTGATTGCTGGGCATTCACAAATCACCTGCATTCATGCGGCAATAAATTACTTACATGTGTTGAAAACGTTACTATATTCTGACAACATGGTATGAAGATGCTCCGTTGTGTAATATAGGGCCAAACGTACAAAGCATTTTTTAGGTCAGAAAGGACCTGACTCGCAGAATCAGGCCGTTTGTGACCATTAAAAAGCTTTTTAGTAGGTACAAAATAAAATCAATAACTGCAATTCTACAGAATCGCAGTTTGGGCTTGTAAATCGGTATTTGGAAGTGGCATGTTTAAGGCGTCCCTTTCAAATCCTTATTTGCAGCATTCTGTGTTAATCTTTTGACATCGAACTACGTCGCAACGCACATTTTTTACCGACTACAGAAAGGTAGTGGTACCCATTTTTTTGAAAAAAATTGTATTCTCTTTTTTATTAAACAATAGTGATGGTACAAAGTCACATAATAGTATTGTGCAATTATAAAAGGTAAATAAGCATACACACATCTTAAATCTTGATTCAAGACATCATTAAATAGTTAGAAGATCAATGTCCAGGTCACGTGTCCGCAGTTCAACTGAGGGAGATCTAAATAGTTCACCTAGTGACGTATTCCATTTGGCCCACTTGTGGTCCCACTTCGAAGGACAACCTCTATGCTTCAATACATCCTTTTCTGCAATCATAGCATTATCCATGTCGTTGGCCCATTTTGAAAACTTATGCAAATCTCCGATTCCCCCTCCCCTGAGCTACATTCCTCTTGGCAAGGACAAACCCTAGGGACGGGGATTGAATAAAACAAGGACCCCCTGAGTAGTAGCATGAAACAACTCCTAGGACAGGGAAAAACAATGTGTGAAATAAAAATTCCTAGGCAATCATATACTGGAAAAACAAGTGGCAAATAATGACAGTAAGGAAGGATTTAAGGAAAATTAATATCAAAAGGACCGAATTTTAATAAACACGTTTAAAAATCATATAATGAAACATAAAGTAAATGCTATATGATAACAAACAAGTACATATTTTCATACAAATTCATACATTTAATAAAAAAAGACAATAATCATAAAATCATGAACAACCAAACGAAATACATAACGCTGTCCAAGAAAAGCAGTGGCGATTGAACTTTCGACGCGCGTTTCGGCGTATACAACGCCTTCTTCAGGAGGCACACAGTTTTAGTTGTAAATACAAGGAGTCACTGGATTTGACGATATTTTCAAATTCAGTCCGTTGATAAAAAAGGTTCAGGAAACAATATAATCCTGACTCTTGTTTAAAAGGAAGAACGAATAGGAGAGACGAACACAGCAAACACCCCACTCTCACCACCAGTATAGGTAAAATGATTCCAAGGGTAAAAAATAGTGCTGTAATGAATTCCTTATCGTGGTGGTGCTCAGTATATACTTGACTCTCAAATGTGGTAGATAGCACTACTCCATTGGGCACAAGCGGTATCCTTAGAAGCAGATATCTCCTATCCGTAGACAAAGTTATTCATTTATATATTTATTTAGAGTTGCGCTGGGATTTATTTAATTATTTTTACTGAACGCTGGAAACTGATCTGTGCCGTGGTGCTTCTGCTGCCCCTGCCTTAGTCCCCCTTTGACCCTCCATCTGGTTTACTCGCTCCCTAGCCCGCCCCTCCTCCCTGCTACCGCCTCCCAGCTGCTGCCCCTCCCACCCACGAACAGAGGGCTCCCTACCTCCTCTGACGCGCTGTGACTACCTGGCCCTGATCCAGCACGGTCGCTCCCTCCACGCTCCCTGACCCCAGCTCCTGCTCACGCTCTGGCTTGCTGGTGAGACCGAGACTGCAGATTATTTAAATAACCTCGCGCTGTTGTATATTTATTTAGCTTGACTAGCGCTGTGCATTAATTATCTATTTCGACTCGCGCTAGAATTAATTAATTATTTCAAGTCGCGCTAGGATTTAATTATTTATTTAGAGTTGCGCTGGGATTTATTTAATTATTTTTACTGAACGCTGGAAACTGATCTGTGCCGTGGTGCTTCTGCTGCCCCTGCCTTAGTCCCCCTTTGACCCTCCATCTTGTTTACTCGCTCCCTAGCCCGCCCCTCCTCCCTGCTACCGCCTCCCAGCTGCTGCCCCTCCCACCCACGAACAGAGGGCTCCCTACCTCCTCTGACGCGCTGTGACTACCTGGCCCTGATCCAGCACGGTCGCTCCCTCCACGCTCCCTGACCCCAGCTCCTGCTCACGCTCTGGCTTGCTGGTGAGACCGAGACTGCAGATTATTTAAATAACCTCGCGCTGTTGTATATTTATTTAGCTTGACTAGCGCTGTGCATTAATGATCTATTTCGACTCGCGCTAGAATTAATTAATTATTTCAAGTCGCGCTAGGATTTAATTATTTATTTAGAGTTGCGCTGGGATTTATTTAATTATTTTTACTGAACGCTGGAAACTGATCTGTGCCGTGGTGCTTCTGCTGCCCCTGCCTTAGTCCCCCTTTGACCCTCCATCTTGTTTACTCGCTCCCTAGCCCGCCCCTCCTCCCTGCTACCGCCTCCCAGCTGCTGCCCCTCCCACGCTCCGCCCCCCTCACCATCCATTTATGGCCAAATGCCCCCACGCGCAGCGTCCACGCGCTACGTACACGCCGAAGGTGCGCCAAAGGTAAGCCCGTCTACGCCCGTCCGCGCCTGGACCGCGCCCAGCGCCAGACCCCCTGCCCCCGTGCTGCCCAGCCCTCCCGCTTTACCTACGATGCCGCCTCCCTCCTAGCCCTTAACCCCGGCCGCTCCCCCACCTGCGTCCAAGCCGCTCCTGGACACACCCATGGACCTTTCTCCTGCTACTCCTGCAAATTCAGCGGCACCAACAACATCTCCGCTACGACCACACCACTGACTCCCGACCCCAACCACCTACAATGCATCCTTCTCAACACCCGCTCGGTCCACAGACACGCCATCGACCTATGGAATCTACTAGACACCATTTCTCCAGACATCGCCTTCCTAACGGAAACATGGATGAACGCTTCCTCCGCACCAGACATTACCATTGCCATCCCTGAAAACTATAAGATCACTCGCAAAGACCGTACCAGCCACACAGGAGGAGGAATCGCTATCGTCCATAAGAAATCAATCCGCATCTCAACCAGCTCTGACGCCAACCTCGCCAACTCCGAACACCTTCACTTCCAGATCCACATCGACCCCAAGACCACACTCAGAGGCACCCTCCTCTACAGACCACCAGGACCCCGCGCAAAATTCAGTGAAGACATCACGGACTTCATCACTCCACACGCGCTCCCCTCCAAAGACTACATCCTTCTGGGAGACCTCAACTTTCACCTTGAAAAGATCAACGACCGCAACACCACCACCCTCTTGGACAACCTCGCCAACCTCGGACTTAAACAACTAGTCACTTCCCCCACCCACATCGCAGGTCACACACTCGACCCCATCTTCACCTCCAGCAATCATGTCTCCTTCAGCCACACTACGGAGCTCCTCTGGACTGACCACAGCTGCGTTCACTTTACCTACAACAAGCCAAAACCCACCAACCACCTCCAACCAACTCTGCAAAGAAACTGGAACAAAATCACCACCGACCAGATCTCCGCATCGCTCCTTCTAAACACCCCAGCCCACTCTTCTAACCCAAACCAAGCCGCCGCCAACCTCACCCTATGGCTATCCAACACCGCCGACTCCTTAGCACCACTGAAAAAACGTCAAAGCAAACCTGGCAGCAAGAAGGCCTCATGGTTCAACGATGATCTTAAGAAGTCCAAGAAACTCTGCCGCTCCCTTGAAAAGGCCTGGAAAAAAGACCCAACCACTAGCACCAAGGACGCCTTCAAAAACGCCACCCGCACTCACCACCAACTAATCCGAAAGGCCAAGAAAACAGCATTCAAGGATCGACTTGACAACAACGCCCACAACAGCAAGGAACTTTTCAACATCGTCAAGGAGTTTTCCAACCCCTCGGCCAACTCCAACGACATCACCCCCTCTCAAGCCCTCTGCGACTCCCTAGCCTCATTCTTCCACAACAAGATTGCAGACATCCACAACAGCTTCGACAACCAACCCGGAGACCAACCCACCCAACCATTTGCTGAACATTCTCCCCCGTGAACACCCTTAACGACTGGAACCCAATCTCCACTGAGGACACCATCCGCCTGATGAACTCCATCCACTCAGGATCCCCCACAGACCCTTGTCCTCATCACATCTTCAACAAAGCAGACTCCGTCATAGCACCTCACCTCCGAGACGTCATCAACTGCTCCTTCAACTCCGCCACCTTCCCGGAAGACTGGAAACACGCTGAACTCACCGCCCTTCTGAAAAAACCCACAGCGGACCCCACCGAACTCAAAAATTACCGCCCCATTTCGCTCCTTCCATTCCCGGCCAAAGTCATCGAGAAAGCTGTCAACAACCAGCTCGCCGCATTCCTCGAAGCCAACAAATCCCTCGACTCCTCACAGTCCGGCTTCCGAGCAAAACACAGCACTGACACCGCCCTCATCGCAGCAACAGACGACATTCGAACTCTACTGGACAATGGAGACACAGTCGCCCTCATCCTCCTCGACCTCTCTGCAGCATTCGACACAGTCTGCCACAGCACCCTTTTACAACGCCTCAATAACATCGGAATACAAGGAAAAGCACTTGAATGGATCACCTCGTTCCTAACCGGAAGAACCCAGAGAGTCCGCCTCCCACCATTCAAGTCCGAGGCCACTGAAGTCATCTGTGGCGTACCACAAGGATCCTCACTCAGCCCCACCCTCTTCAACGTATACATGAGCCCCCTCGCGGCCATCGCCCACCAACACAACCTCAACATCATCTCTTACGCGGATGACACTCAACTAATCCTTTCTCTCACCAATGACCCCAGCACCGCCAAAACCAACCTACACGAAGGAATGAAAGAAGTTGCCGAATGGATGAAACAAAGCCGTCTGAAACTGAACTCAGACAAAACAGAAGTCCTCATCTTAGGTACATCCCCCTCTGCATGGGACGACTCTTGGTGGCCGGAAGCCCTTGGAAAAGCACCCATCCCGACAGACCACGCACGGAACCTAGGCGTCATCCTGGACTCTTCACTCTCTATGAACAGACAAGTCAGCGCCGTATCCTCATCCTGCTTCAACATTCTTCGCAAGCTCAAAAAAACATTCCGCTGGATCCCCACCGAAACAAGGAAAACAGTCACCCATGCTCTGGTCACGAGCCGACTGGACTACGGAAACACCCTCTACGCAGGTACTACCGCTAAACTCCAGAAGAAACTCCAACGAATCCAAAACGCCTCAGCCAGGATCATATTAGACATCCCGCGCAACGAACACATCTCTGGTCACCTGAAAGACCTCCACTGGCTACCGGTCAATAAGAGAATCACTTTCAGACTGCTAACCCACGCACACAAATCACTCTACGACATCGGACCCGAATGCCTCAACTCACGACTGTCCTTCTACACCCCCTCCCGCCAACTACGTTCCTCCAGCCATGCCCTCGCCACTGTACCTCGCATCAATAAGACCACCATGGGAGGCAGATCCTTCTCATACCTGGCTGCTAAAACATGGAACTCACTCCCCGCTTACCTTCGCCTTACCCAGAACCATCTAGCATTCAGAAAGCAACTTAAAACGTGGATATTTGACAAGTAATCCTCCTCCCCTTTCTAAGCGCCTTGAGACCCTCCGGGTATGTAGTGCGCTATATAAATTCTCTGACTTGACTTGACTTGACAAAGTTACGGTTATTATGTGTTCTGCACGGTGGGGCAGGCGAAGATAGCGACCTACGGCTCCCTGTCACTAGTCAAGTTTCTTAAAAACAGATGGCAAGATATTGCATACAAACGCACAAAGATACCGGTGTCACCTTCGACACCGGTATCTTCGTGCTATCTACCCTTGGAATCATTTTACCTATACTGGTGGTGAGAGTGGGATGTTTGCTGTGTGCGTCTTTCCTATTCGTTCTTCCTTTCTCCTTGTATTTACAACTAAAACTGTGTGGCTCCTTAAGAAGGCGTTGTATATGCCGAAACACGCGTCGAAAGTTCAATCGCCACTGCTTTTCTTGGACAGCGTTATGTATTTTGTTTGGTTGTTCATGATTTTAGGATTATTGTCTTTATTAAATGTATGAATTTGTATGAAAATATGGACTGGTTTGTTATCATATAGCATTTACTTTATGTTTCACTATATGATTTTTAAACGTGTTTATTAAAATTCGGTCCTTTTGATATTAATTTTCCTTGAGTCCTTCCTTACTGTCATTATTTGCCACTTGTTTTTCCAGTATAGGATTGCCTAGTAATTTTTATTTCACACAAACCCTAGGGACGACCATGTGCGTTCTGTTTGAGTCAAGTCTGTGGCTTCCCATACGTTCAGCAAGCAGAGGCCTTCCCACTGACCCTCGCCAGTGTAGAGACAATTTTCACCCAATAAGGCTGGAGTAGTGGACACTCCCATATCGTGTGGAAGAAGGTACCCTCAGCTGCACACCCTCTGAGGCACCCAGGATCCGGCTGACTACCCATCTTAACCAGTACATGTGCCGATAGATATGGTCTCTGCAATATTTTAAGTTGAATGAGACATAGTCGCATTGGGATGGCAACTTCCCTGGGGGAGGAGAGGGCTTCCTGCCAGTCGTCGTCCTCTAGATATCCCAGGTCTGTTTCCCACAGTTGTCGGAGACGTATCAATGGGTAAAGTTTATAGTTTATTAATTTACGGTAGGCAAGCGAAATCACTTTACGTGTTAGGGGGTCTGTCAGGAGTCGGTCTTCCAGCAGGGAGGCCTCGGGTAAAGCCCCACCACAGGCAACAACAGTGGTGAGTGTGTGTCGGATATGAAAGTATCAGAATGCCCCAGACTCCGCTAACTGTGAATGAGACCATAGCAGTTCGTTTCCAAAGGTCCCCCACTGAGGAAATCCCAATTAAGTCCCATTTGTCAAAGCCTAGACAACATCGACTCAGTATGCCGAGTTGCTCGGATTCTCTTAAGGGAGTGAGCAATGTTAATTTCTTATGCCACCCTAGTTTCTTAGTTGCAGAGTGCCAAAGTGCCACTGTGTTAGCCGTGGGGCCAGTGCGGTCATTTAGGACTGGAATAGAGTGCGCGCTGGTACCCTCCCCTGGCCATTACCCACCGATCCGTGCGATATGCCGCCGCGTACGGTGGAGCAAAGACCCATTGATTAACCACTGCAAGCTGAGAAGCCCAGTAGTACTGTTTCAGGTCAGGCAACACAACCCCTCTGTCGTACCACCCTCTGGTCAGTTTATGCATTGCACAGGCTTTTCCCGTCCCATAAGAGAGTTCGAACCTCGCTCTCCACACTGGTAAAATAGGCATCTGGGACCCTATACATATAGAAACCGAGGAAGTGCCAGCATTTTGAACAATACCGTTCTTCCGAGCAAAGTGAGGGTCAGTGTCCACCAGTGAAGTACGTTTTTCCGAAGCCTGATCAATGGGGCTTTAAGATTGATATCAGAAGTGTGCTGGGTGGGGCGTAATGTAAATGCCAAGATACCGGAAGCCCTCCGTAGCGACTATTATAGTAGTGTCTTTGGACATCCGCGGGACAGGGCCCTGCAGCATAAATAAAACAGACTTTGCACAGTTAATAGTATATCCCGAATGGGCACTAAAGATTGCAAAGATGTGCAGAATCCTGTGGATCAAGGACAAGGAGCTGCTACGTATAGCAGGACATAGTCAACATATAGAGAGATTCTGTCCTCCTACTGGTCAGTCCACTTCAGTCCCCTGATCATGGGGTCACCCCTGACCTAGATCGCCAGTGGCTCAAGCAGTAGAGCAAATATGAGGGATGACAGGGGGCAGCCCTGCCTAGTCCCCCTCTCTAGTTGGAAGCATCAGGAAGTGCGTTGATTAACGACCACCTGGGCAATGGGACCATTGTATAATAATTTAACCCATTGTATAAAGTAAGGGCCGAAGCCCAGGCGCTTGAGGAGTGCAAATAGAGAAGGCAACTCAATGGGATCGAACGCTATTTTAGCCTCCAGTGACAGCAATGCAGCATCCTCTAGAATGGTGTGGGTTCTCCGCATTACCCTGTGGAGTCTATAGAGCTTAAGAGCCGTGTTGCGGCCGGGCATAAAGCCAGACTGATCGGGATGCACCAGCTTGCATATAACTGGGATTAGACGATTAGCCAATACCCTGGTCAAGATTTTAACTTCAACGTTCAGCAAATAGATGGGGCGATAAGATTCACATCTCGTCAATGGATTGTACAGCTTATGTATGACGGCAATTGAAGCCAGCAACAAATCTGGGGGCAACGACCCGGTCTGGTAACACTCCAAGTACAGAGCCTGGAGAGCAGGAGTTATCTTGGAGGTCACTTGTTTATTTATTTTAAAGGTTTTATATAGCGCTGGCTAGACCCGGAGGTATCAGAGCGCTTTACATGAGCATCAGATCATAGTTACAGGTTACATTGTTACAAAGGTTACATAGTTATTAGAGCATGGCAACATAGTTACTTGTAAGGTCAGGATAAACAATAAGCACAAATACATAAGGGGAAAAGCAGGCAAGGGGAAAGATTCAGGGGAGGGGGGAAGGAGCTGGGGAAGCAGACAGGTAATGAAGGCGGGAAAGAGGAGGGGAGGGTGAAGGACACCGCAAGGAAAGAGGAGGGGGGAAGGGTGACTGGGACACAAACCGGTAGACGAGTCAAAGCAAAGTCCAGTAAGCTGTGATCCCAGGGGAAGTGGGATCACTTCCCGATCTCTGTTGTGGGAGGCTCCCTTTATGCAGTGGACTCTCTCAGAGGGGACTCTGAGACTCCAAGGCCTACATACTGGATCCTTCCCCAAAAAGGGGCGAGGGAGTGCTTTCGCAAGGGGTGCCATACCATACCTCAGCTGTGAGTGGTTCCCTTGGCGCAGTGGACTCTCTCAGCGGTACGCGGAGACTCCAGAGTATAAATATTGGATCTTTCCCCAACAAGGGGAGAAGCGGTGCTTAGTCAAAGGGCACACAGGACAGGGGGCTAGGCAGACTAGAAGGAAAGGTGAGAGATCAGGGAAGAGTGTATAGGAGCTAGGGAGGAAGACAAAGAGAGAAAGAGTACTAAATGGGAACAGAATTAATTAATGAGTTATTATATAGCGCTGGCTAGACCAGATGGAATCAGAGCGCTTTTCATGAGGGACAATAGTGTTGCAATTTACATCAGTTAAAAGTTACATAAGTATTATGAAAAGCATTTAAAGAACATAGGGGACTAGGTGAGTGGAGCAAGGAAGGGTAAGGGGATAGGGTAAAGGGGCAGGAGGAAGATAGGATGTAGAGACGAGGGGAAAATTTGTCCAAGGTCCGGCTGGGTAGGTGACGGCAGAGAGGGGGAGTCCAGAACCCATCTCCTCTTTAGCTATATGGTAGCTCCTGGCCAGGAGATCTCTGGAGTCTTGTAGAGTGGTATGAGTGGCGGAGGAATATATGGAGGCAAAGTAGGAGGCGAAAGCCTCAGCAATGTGTTGCGGATCCATAACTCGTTCACCCGCGTTCGTCTCAATAATGGGCACCCATCTCTGAGCGGTTTCCCGCCTCTCTCACCAGGCAAGCATTTTACCCGTGGCGTCATCCAACTCATATTCTGTGAAGAGTCGCTTTGCGCTTCGCCTTGGCAGTCTCTATCGCTAATTGACGATAGTCCAGGAGTTTGGCACCTAAAGTGTGAGAGAGCAGTTCGTAGTCACTAGTTGCCACTTCATCTTCTAAATCTCTAATCTCCTGCTCCAATGTGTCTAATCTAGCCAACCGTTCCTTCTTGTGTCCCACCATCAGTGAAAGAGTCTGACCATTGATTACCGCCCCAAAGGCCCCCTACAGCATGCAGGGAGATTGAACTGAATGTGTGTTCTCAGTAAAGTATTGAGTCACTCCTTTGAGCTGGTCACTTCAGACCTGTGGGATCTTCAGGCTCAATGGTTTTATGCAGAGGCTGAGGTGACGGTGGCCCTGAGGCAGGGTCAGTTGAATTAGAACAGGGGAGTGATCTTAAATACCACGTGCCAGGAAACTAGCGTCAGTAAAGTAGGAAAGATCATCATTATGTGTGAGCATATGGTTGATTCTGGTCTGACTTCCAGGGGCCCTGGAGTGAAAAGTAAAAGCCTGCTTCAGGGGGTTAAAATGGAGCCAGAGGTCCACTAGGCAAACACCAGGAGGAAGGGGATGACGGTTAACAAGACCATCCACTGCAAGGTTAAAGTCTCCTCCCATCACCAGGATACCAACCGAAAGATCCAGCAGGAGTTTACTCAGGTCGGATAACGTGTTTGCCTTCAGCACTGGAGGAATATAGGTGGAAAGTACATTAAGGGGTTTCCCCTCCCAACACCCGCTATTGTCCTCTACCTGCCCTGGCCATCAATTCAAGTATTCTGTATTATGAATGGGCATAGTTTACGAACAAGAATACTGGTACCTTTAGAGCCAATCGTAAATCCTGCGTATGCCACTAACCTATAGCCCCAGCGGTCCAGTGCTTTGCAGGTGTTACCAATGAGCTGTGTCTCTTGGAGGAGGACGATATCCGGGGCCTGTCTCTTGAGGTATTGGAGTACAAGCCCACGCGTTAGTTTATCCCCCAGTCGGTTGGCATTCCAAGTAATGATGCGGAGCGTTATTTTTACGCTACGGTCTGACTTGGTACATAGGAACAAATGGGCGCGCCATCCCCAGTGTCTAGAGTGTGTGTGACAAATTCCGATAAGCTGAGTCTGTGAGCCCTAGGTGTGCCTGATTGCATAGTATATCTGGCATCACAGCCATCACAATAAAATCAACAAGTGAAACAAGTGCCCCCCATCCGCAAAACACCTCCATCCCTCCCCCACCCTGCCTCCCTGCACAACGGGCAACAAACCTCCCGCCAACCCAAATTTGCATTGCCCATCGCCCACCCTTTAAACAATAGGGAACGTGACCCAACCCCACTCCCTGGGCAACAATTAGTGTTAGCACATTTACCCCATCATTAAAACTGTAATAAATAAATAAATTAGGCCCATAATCGTTGGCTTAAGGTACAACAGAGTACAAATAGTACAAAAGTAATAATACCCCTCAGCAGGAAGCAAGCACGGCCATTAAAGTTGTAAGCAGTAAAACCAAGTTATATAAAAAGTCCTGAGTTAAGACAGCTTTACCGCCAAGCAGCTTGTGCCCGTAGGACCTTGGTAGCTTAGGCAACGTTTACTGGAAGCCTCCGTCGCACACTAGCAATCAACCAGTCTCTAAGCCGCTAAACTCTTCGTTGTAGATTCACCACTCGGCGGGGACCCAAGCTGTCGTCTCGACTTGTCCTTATTGCCATTTTCACAGTGTGGTTTACGGTTCCGTTTGTTGACCATGCGCCAGCCATCAAGCCAGTCCCATGCATGCATCTTCAGGTCTAGTTTAAAAAAAAAAAAAAACAAAAAAAAAAAAACACACACACACTTTCCCCTCGGATTCCACTCACAGCTTCGCCGGAAACAGTACGGCGTATTTAATTTCCTGATCACGCAGTGCTCTCTTCACTTTCAGGACACTACGACGTTGTTTCTGCACTCGTAACATGAAATCTGGAAAGAAAGTGATTTTACTATTGTCCATGGCAATCGGTGAGGCAGCTCTCGCTGCTAGGAGTATGGCGTCTCTGTCGGGGAAATTGAACACCCTTGTCAGGAGAGGCCTGGGCGGTGTGCCAGGCTTGGACTGTCCGCCTGGCACCCGGTGCACCCTTTCGATGGAAAAGTGCTTGAACAGCCCCTTTGGCTGGAGATGTTGCAATATCAGATCTTCAACTAACAGGTCTGCCGCATGCCCCTCTGCCTTTTCCGGCACACCTAGTATGCGAATGTTGTTGTGTCGCATTCGGCCTTCGTAGTCGTTGAGTTGTCGTATGAGCACATCTTGATTGGTTCTTTGTTCAATTACTTGGTGTTTGAGGAGGTCTGTATCAGTCTTTAGGTTCTTGGTCGTGACTTCAACCTCGTTGAGGCGCTCGGCCATTTTCCGCAGGTCCGCTCTGATCAGGGAAACCTCTGAGGTGACAGTATCGATGAGGCCTTCCAGAGAGGTGCGCAATGTTGTTATGGCTGTTAAGATGTCTTGCAGCATGGGGTCCGGTGGATCTCCACCAGGTTTGAGGTTAGATTGCGCCTCGTCCTAACCTTTCTGCCATGCATATTTTTCCAGCTTTGTTTGGAGTGCGCCACAGCCGCTGCAGCCACTCACCATACCAGTGTTATTCAATCTGTGGGGCGCGCCCCCCTGGGGGGGCGCGACACCTTCCCAGGGGGAGCGCGTACTCCACTTAAATCTGACCTTTGTTCCCGGCGTCGCTCCATTCTTCATGTAGGATTCTGGTATGTCTAAGGGGGAGGGAGGGGAGATCGATGGGGCAGGATGTGCCCGTTCTTTTCACATGTTAACTCTCCCAGGAGGGGGTTAATTCACAGAGCTGACAGCTTCAGCTGCAGTGAGAGGCACGGAGCCTCCTCTGCTAAAACCAAAAGCAAACAGACTTTCGGTTTTAGCAGTGGAGACCCCTCGCCTCCCACTGCAGCTGAAGCATTTCAGCACCATGAAGTAACCCCTTCCTGGGAGAGTTAGCTCTTCCCAGAAAGACAAAGTTTCCAGAGTTCGAGTCTCGGCAATGAAGCTGAACATTCTGTGATTCTGGGCAAATCACAATCTCCCCGTGCCTAACAATACAATCCAACTATCTTGAAACTGTGCTGCTTATATTTAAAATCTCCCAATCCCGCAAGGGGCCCTTTAAGCAGTATAAATAACCTGAATAAACATTTTAAAACATGCATTGAACATCTGCCAAGCAGTGGACATAATTGTCAAATATGTGTGTGCTCTAAATGTTTCTTCCTTGCAAATACATTGTTGCTATTAGCTCTTCTTGTCGGTCTTTTTGATTTGAGAGAAGTAAGGCTCGGCTGCCAGCATATGGTGCGATGAAACATGTATGTGTTGGAGTGCATGTGGTAGTTGCCTGCTTGGAGTTTAAGTGAGAGGGTGGGATGCTGATGTTTCAAAGTAGTTCATACTTTGAGGGCGTGTTTGTTTTAAGTGGGGATATTATTCCCAGCAAGCACTCATGCAAAGCAATTATTATTATTACTGATCCGACAAGCTTTTTGGACAGATTTGTAGTAGTGCAGATAAATGATGTCCGGTTCCTGTAACAAATTTATATAATGAAGTGAATGGATTTTATAGTCCTAATCGTGGTATATAAACTGCTTCCTTGGTAAGTGTTGAGCAGTGGCAGGCAGGGAATCAAGGAGACCGCTATCATTTCATGTTCTGTATAAAAATGCACATTTAAGTCATTCCAAGCAGATGTTTCGGGCTCTTTGTGTAACTATTTCAGGAAGCATCTAAAGGCGCCTAATTCGCCTGGATTCTGTCCCTTTATTTTCATGGTATGGATTGCACGTAGGTGGGAGGTTGTCATTTACTATCAAGTCTATATCATCTGCGGGCTGTAAATGCACATATGTATGTGTGAAAACCATTAAAATCAGACTGCTTTGTCCCACTCTGTACATCAGATGTGTTAGCGCCGACTTAGCCCAGTTATCATGTGCTTTTTGTTGATTTAAGCAAAATTCAGAAACTCTTTGAAGATGTGTTTGAACTGAGGGGAAGCCATGGTAGTAAGAGCTCCATGCCTCTTTGTACAACAATGATTTCTACTTACCAATAAAAGTGAAATATTACCTCAGAATGTGACTGCTCACAGCTGCTGGTTTCCACGGAGGGACCTTCTTCTGGTTCCTACGGCTATTGTAGAAAAAGAAGTGGATGGGGGGGGTTCTTGTTCTTGGAAAGAAAGGCATGGGGCTGCCATTGTCTGCTTCTCCAGGGGGGGGGGAAAGTGGAAGGCTACTATAGTAAAAGCGTGCCGTGCTTGCAAAATTAATAAATAAACAATACATATAAAAGGGGCAAGTTTAGAAGAAAATAAAGGCATGCGGTCACGCGCTGCCAAATGAAACAAGTGGCACGCAATTCACGCCTGTGTGGGCACAATCCTAGCTCCTCCCACGGCCTATTGGTGTCGATTACGCGCTTGAGATTTCTGTCAGGTGGTGGGGGGGCCCAACATCTAAAAAAATTCAGCTGGGGGGGCTCAACCAACAAAAGTTTGAAGACCTCTGCGCCATACTATAGCCGGTGTGTGGGGTGTGCAGGATGAGGGTTCAGGCCGTCCCATCTACTCACCACCACCTGTGAGAGGGACTAGGCCCTCTTCAGCCTGTCGGTTTTCGCCAGTTGGGCCCAGACTGATGAGTGAAACACTCCAGAAGGATGCGCACACCGAAGCACTGATGCAGTATTGGTGCATTCGCAGCCACCAGAGGAATCACCCTTCAGAGAGCCCAAACAGGGTAGGAATTCCAACATTGGTGGACCTAAGATGAAGATTTCAGCCCACCCCCTGCCCTTAGTGGGTAATCCATAATGTCTATATAAACCAAAGAGAGAAAGAGAGGAAATGTTGGGGTGCGTCCCTATCCCCAGTTCAATAATTAGCAAAACAATGTGGACGAACCCACTGGATAGAAAACTAACAAATCTCACTGTTGTGATAAGTAATGTCAGGGGACCATTAGGTTTTCTTAAAAGACCCCTCACACACCAACCTCGTTGGTGTCATGCTTCATCATTGGGGTCCCAACCGGGTGGCCGAATGTGCTACAACGCCTGATTTACAGCAGAGTTGGTGTGGTGTATTTGTGTGAAGCAGTGTGGATTGAAAATATTTCCGGGTATCCTTGCCGGATATATTTTTTAGTGGCTGTCCAGGATACAGTAAAAACAAATGGCGCAACTGATGGAGAGAACTACTCCTGGTTGTCAAATACTGGTCTACATGTTTCAGCCCAGAAAAAACATGTGAATGGGCTTTCGTCAGGACCGGGTGAATAGTGTGAGAATGGCAAAAATCATGCCACGTGAATGTGAGTATCCAACACACGCGCTGTGGTGTGTTGTAGAGCTAGATGGTGTTGGTATACTTACGGACACACAATTGAAAAAACACTAGACTGTGGTGTTAGGCAGAAATTCGGAGCCCGGGAGGGATCTCATCTATAGTCACACTTTCGTCAAGAAGAAAACCCGCAATAACCTATTGCGGTCTCCCGTGGTCCTGGCTGCCACTCATAGAGACACTGCTCCCAGGATGGATCAAGTCTTTGTGCGTCTCGCTCCTTCCCTGCAGAGAAGAACAAGGGGTCCAATGCCCATCCGGTGTCCCCCCCTCCTCACGAGGCCAATCCGCAAAGATAGGCTCCAAGCCGGCACCACAGCATCAAGTTGTAGTGCACCAGGCACACGCACTCTCAGCAAATATTGGCGAGTAGGTTCCTCTACAAGCCCTGTCCCTCGCTGTGGCCCAAAAACTTGGAGCGCCGTTAATTCACCGCAGCCCGGCATGTAGAGCATTTGTGGGGCCAGCCGCCCACTAGATGTAGAATGCGGATAAGGTGGGGGTGGGGGAATTGCCCCACAGGTCAAACAGCGCCAATTTCCGCTATGCAGGGCCCTCCTATTGCCTCTGGAAATCTGGGCTCCAAGTCACTGCCGCCGCGGGTTCCTCCACGGGCCACAGAAAGCCCACAGGACGTGATCCAGATCCGGCCCGTGACACGGGGAGAGGGGCGCGAGGGGTAGAGAACTCACCAGAGGAGTTGCAGCTGGCAGTCAATTCAGCGCGGCCCCCTCAACCAGGAGGCAGGCCCAGGATAAGCACAGCAGCCGCGGTGTCGATTGCCGAGTGCAGCCAGGGGCCCAAGCAGCATGCCTCACGTCCTCTGCCGCAGCAGTCAGGTCCAGCCAGTTTTCTACGCCAGGGCGCAGTGAATCGAGGCAGCCGTCCATACAGCTGCAGGCCGCGCGTCAGGAGAGCTCAGTCTCTGTTGTGTCAACTCGGGGCAAATCTATGTTTAGGGAGTGGTGCGACAGAGCTAAGCTACCGTGTGGCCATTTCCATCCGCAGTTGGCCACGCCCCCAGTGGTACTCATTCTTAATGGGAAGGTGTAGCCTGGAAGAATTTAAGTACAATTTTTTTCTAACCAGAAGGCAGGGGTCCCACAGACCACTTCCTACTTTAAAAAAATGAATTGTAAACTTTTGTTTTTTTCTTTTGAAACTCGTTCCGGTATTTCAAACAAAAAAAAGGTTGCTTTATTTAAAGGCAATCACAGACATGGTGGTCTACTGGCTCTAGGTCTTTGTTGGCTATCATCCATAACGTAAAACCAAAGGGGATGATGGACGGAGTGTTGAACATTGCAAGCACTCACCCCTAGTCAACTGATCTGGGTTTAATCCATCATCAAACCGTGCCACAAACTATGACCTACCTCATTAATATTCATGGAGGTAGAGCGATTTGCACCCCAATAGGAAACCGATTATTTAAAATTCCATACATTAGGTATACCGATTTTCTCATTTTGATTCGTAGAAAATCACAAATAGGAAATTGTTGTTCCTGAAGTTCATCTGGCCCATAGTCTTTATAGTGAAAAGTATGGATTATGCAGAAGATCTGAATTAACAGTAAGTTGATTAGTTAAAAAATTTTAAATCATCCCAGTCTGTCCGAGACAGCTCAATATTTAGCTCTAGCTCACAAATACTTTTCATCATATCATAAGTACAGAGATTAATAGTAAGGTATTATGTACCTACGAGATAACGCCCGAATGGGGAAGGTGCCTTTAAACTGTATCAAACATGTTTATATGCCAGTTGCGGATACTTTAAAAAAGTGAACTACCACAGTTCCTAGCGTTGTATAACTCTTGACATTTTTCAAACACTAAGAAGTCCTACAAAATTTGATCCACCTCTCGCAACCCCTTGTTTTAATCCGTTCAGGTACTTCCAGAGTGACAACCCGTGGGAGGGTAGGGTAGTGTTTTTCCAGAAGGGCAAACATCCAGTTTCTCTTATTATTTTTTTGTGTTTCTTTCTCACTGATTATCACTGGGGCGAAGGGCCTCTGTCATTTCTTTGATGTAAACCTTTTTGAAAAATTGAGAATTTTATGAATTCTGCTAGCAACAAGAGTCAATCCAAAATTATGTGTCGTTCTTGATCATATAACTAAAAAATAACTACCTTCAATGGACAACAACCAACATAAGAACAAGAGTAAAGCTGACTGGAGAGGTTATTCAATTACTTGTACAGTCCATCTATCTTTTCTAATGGGTCACATAATTTCCCTCTAGCCACCCATGTGGACTCTCCTGTGCACATGAAGGATAAAATCAAATATTGATTTTAACAAAAGGGTGATTTCAATATGAATGGTAGACACTGAAATCGAAAAAGACACTGTACAAGGGAGTCCTTCTTAACAAGCTTTATCCTAGCTACTAGAGTGTATATAGCGCCATTCCGAAAAATAAGTCAGTTAGAATTAATCTAATACAGCAGTGATACTCAAAGTACAGCCCGGGGGCCACATGCGGCTCTCCTGACCTCACCATGAGGGCCCTGGTAAAGAGTCAAGTCAAGTCAAGTCAAAGAATTTATATAGCGCACTACATACCCAGAGGGTCTCAAGGCGCTTAGGGAGGGGAGGAGGATTACTTGTCAAATATCCACGTTTTAAGTTGCTTTCTGAATGCTAGGTGGTTCTGGGTAAGGCGAAGGTAAGTGGGGAGTGAGTTCCATGTTTTAGCAGCCAGGTATGAGAAGGATCTGCCTCCCATGGTGGTCTTGTTGATGCGAGGTACAGTGGCGAGGGCTTGGCTGGAAGAACGTAGTTGGCGGGAGGGGGTGTAGAAGGACAGTCGTGAGTTGAGGCATTCTGGTCCGATGTCGTAGAGTGATTTGTGTGCGTGGGTTAGCAGTCGGAAAGTGATCCTCTTATTGACGGGTAGCCAGTGGAGGTCTTTCAGGTGGCCAGAGATGTGTTCGTTGCGCGGGATGTCTAATATGATCCTGGCTGAGGCGTTTTGGATTCGTTGGAGTTTCTTCTGGAGTTTAGCTGTAGTACCTGCGTAGAGGGTGTTTCCGTAGTCCAGTCGGCTCGTGACCAGAGCATGGGTGACTGTTTTTCTGGTTTCGGTGGGGATCCAGCTAAATTTTTTTTGAGCATGCGGAGAATGTTGAAGCAGGATGAGGATACGGCGCTGACTTGTCTGTTCATTGAGAGTGAAGAGTCCAGGATAACGCCTAGGTTCCGTGCGTGGTCTGTCGGGATGGGTGCTTTTCCAAGGGCTTCCGGCCACCAAGAGTCGTCCCATGCAGAGGGGGATGTACCTAAGATGAGGACTTCTGTTTTATCTGAGTTCAGTTTCAGACGGCTGTGTTTCATCCATTCGGCAACTTCTTTCATTCCTTCGTGTAGGTTAGTTTTGGCGGTGCTGGGGTCATTGGTGAGAGAAAGGATCAGTTGAGTGTCATCCGCGTAAGAGATGATGTTGAGGTTGTGTTGGCGGGCGATGGCCGCGAGGGGGCTCATGTATACGTTGAAAAGGGTGGGGCTGAGTGAAGATCCTTGTGGTACGCCGCAGATGACTTCAGTGGCCTCTGACTTGAATGGTGGGAGGCGGACTTTCTGGGTTCTTCCGGAGAGGAACGAGGTGATCCATTCCAGTGCTTTTCCTTGTATTCCGATGTTTCTGAGGCGTTGTAAAAGGGTGCTGTGGCAGACTGTGTCGAAGGCTGCAGAGAGGTCGAGGAGGATGAGGGCGACTGTGTCTCCATTGTCCAGTAGAGTTCGAATGTCGTCTGTTGCTGCGATGAGGGCGGTCTCAGTGCTGTGTTTTGCTCGGAAGCCAGATTGTGAGGAGTCGAGGGATTTGTTGGCTTCGAGGAAAGCGGCGAGCTGGTTGTTGACAGCTTTCTCGATTACTTTGGCCGGGAATGGAAGGAGCGAGATGGGGCGGTAATTTTTGGAGTTCGGTGGGGTCCGCTGTGGGTTTTTTCAGAAGGGCGGTGAGTTCAGCGTGTTTCCAGCTTTCCGGAAAGGTGGCGGAGTTGAAGGAGCAGTTGATGACATCTCGGAGGTGCGGTGCTATGACGGAGTCTGCTTTGTTGAAGATGTGGTGAGGACATGGGTCTGTGGGGGATCCTGAGTGGATGGAGTTCATCAGGCGGATGGTGTCCTCAGTGGAGATTGGGTTCCACTCGTTGAGGGTGTTCAAGGGGGAAGAATGTTCAGCATATGGTTGGGTGGGTTGGTCTACGGGTTGGTTGTTGAAGCTGTTGTGGATGTCTGCAATTTTGTTGTGGAAGAATGAGGCTAGGGAGTCGCAGAGGGCTTGAGAGGGGGTGATGTCGTTGGAGTTGGCTGAGGGATTGGTAAATTCCTTGACGATGTTGAAAAGTTCCTTGCTGTTGTGGGCGTTGTTGTCAAGTCGATCCTTGAATGCTGTTTTCTTGGCCTTTCGGATTAGTTGGTGGTGTGTGCGGGTGGCGTTTTTGAAGGCGTCCTTGGTGCTAGTGGTTGGGTCTTTTTTCCAGGCCTTTTCAAGGGAGCGGCAGAGTTTCTTGGACTTTTTACGATCATCGTTGAACCATGAGGCCTTCTTGCTGCCAGGTTTGTTTTGACGTTTTTTCAGTGGTGCTAAGGTGTCGGCGGTGTTGGATAACCATAGGGTGAAGTTGGCGGCGGCTTGGTCTGGGTTAGAAGAGTGGGCTGGGGTGTTTAGAAGGAGCGATGAGGAGATCTGGTCGATGGTGATTTTGTTCCAGTTTCTTTGCAGAGTTGGTTGGAGGTGGTTGATGGGTTTTGGCTTGTTGTAGGTGAAGTGAACGCAGCTGTGGTCAGTCCAGAGGAGATCCGTAGTGTGGCTGAAGGAGACATGATTGCTGGAGGTGAAGATGGGGTCGAGTGTGTGACCTGCGATGTGGGTGGGGGAAGTGACCAGTTGTTTAAGTCCGAGGTTGGCGAGGTTGTCCAAGAGGGTGGTGGTGTTGCGGTCGTTGATCTTTTCAAGGTGAAAGTTGAGGTCTCCCAGAAGGATGTGGTCTTTGGAGGGGAGCGCGTGTGGAGTGATGAAGTCCGTGATGTCTTCACTGAATTTTGCGCGGGGTCCTGGTGGTCTGTAGAGGAGGGTGCCTCTGAGTGTGGTCTTGGGGTCGATGTGGATCTGGAAGTGAAGGTGTTCGGAGTTGGCGAGGTTGGCGTCAGAGCTGGTTGAGATGCGGATTGATTTTTTATGGACGATAGCGATTCCTCCTCCTGTGTGGCCGGTACGGTCCTTGCGTTTGATCTTATAGTCTTCAGGGATGGCGATGGTGATGTCTGGGGCGGAGGAGGCGTCCATCCATGTTTCTGTTAGGAAGGCGACGTCTGGAGAGATGGTGTCTAGTAGGTTCCATAGGTCAATGGCGTGCCTGTGGATCGATCGGGTGTTGAGCAGGATGCATTGTAGGTGGTTGGGGTCGGGAATCTGAGGTGTGATCGTAGCGGAGTTGTAGACGGTGCCGATGAATTTGCAGGAGTAGCAGGAGAAAGGTCCATGGGTGTGTCCAGGAGCGGCTTGGACACAGTCGGGGTCGCGACCGGAGTTAAGGGCTAGGAGGGTGGAAGCATCGTAGGTAATGCGGGAGGGCTGGGCAGCGCGAGGGGCAGGGGGTCTGGCGCTGGGCGCGGTCCAGGCGCGGGCGGGCGCAGACGGGCTTACCTTTGGCGCACCTTCGGCGCGGCTGGGGCGCGAACGCTGCGCGCGGGAACAACTGTCATATATGGGTAGTGGAGGGGGAGGGGAGGGGAGAGGGCGGCTCAGCTGGGAGGCGGGGCGGGCTCCAGAGGGCGACCACAACAACCAAAATGGCAGCGGAGGGGTCAGCGGAGCGGAGCGCTTGGGGCGAAATGCGCAAAAACTGATACAATTACAATAGCGCTTTGAAAATGCAATTAAAGTAAAGCGGCAAGCAGGGCAGACTGCAGGCAACAATAGGAGGCAGTTAATCAAGAAAAAGCGGAACAACGATACCACAGGTCGCCAGGGAGGCAGGGGAGCGACCACTCAGCTCGAGAGCGAAGCAAAGAGCAGCACTGGTACTAATGTTTATGTGACTCAGGACTAACATAAAACATATGTTAAATAAACCTGCAAGCATTTGTTTAAGGGTTAATTAACATTAAAGAAAGCAAGAAACTAGGCTGTCCTAAAGCACTTAACTTTAGGAACACAATAATTTATAAAGACATCTTGCAGTAAAAGTATGATAAATTCTGTTAATAGTTCATTAACATGCAGAATCACTTCACCTAAGTACGTTAGAGTATCAGAGCATTGAGAAGTATGTTTTTTTTGTGATAATGTTCAAACATGCATTGAGAAAAATTCATTGTTCCCTACACACTTAGAACAATGAAATGTATGAACACGCAAGTGAGTTGTCATGTGCATTTTCTGGAGTCCGGGGTTTCTATTATACATGAACTACATATAGTTTATTTTAACACACACTGGAGAAGGCTTTGTACAGCACAGATCCAGAAGTCATGTATTTCGAGATCCTCATATGTGATGAAGAAGAAAAAGGAGGTAATGTAAAATAAAATAATTGCCTAGGATCACACAATTTGGTTAAGCTGGGAAGCCAGGATTAATGACAAGTTTTTGGTTTAATATTGTGCAATTAAAACACTAGAGGCCTATTATGATGCCGGTCATTCCACCTGGCTTCCTGTCGGCCATTCGGAACCGGCTCGAACTCCAAATGGACAGCCGTTTACTCTTTCCAGATTATGATGCACGGTTTCCAGCAGGGTTTCCAAGCCAGCCTTTCTGACATGGAAACCCTGTCGGAAAGTGTGTTTGGGGGCCCCTAGCAGGCAGGGCCCCTTTTCCTTTCATCCGAGGGTTGGTGGCCGAGGGGCTACCTACGGTGCCCTCTTTTAATCCCTGCACGGGGTGCAGGGATTAACACCAACTCACATTTCCCTATGGGAGCATGTACAACTAACTGCAGTGTGCAATTTTTAAACTGGATAACATCGTTGTAAATGAGTATTCAAAGTAAGGCAATCTCGAACAAAATGGGACTGTGGAACTGAATTTTTTCAGTATAAAAACCATGACATGAAAATCGGGTTAGACTTGACGTGACATGAAAAACGGGTTGGACTTGACAGGACATGAAAAACTGGTCTAATTAGAAAAATAGCTTGCGACATCTCTCTCAAATGCAGATATTGATGCAAGCTCTGACATGTTTTTTTAAATGTATTCCACTTGGGTTGCCGCCCAGGAATGCGAGTCGCCTGCACCCTCAGTGTTCTCGAGCGCAGCCAAGAAATTAGTCAGCATCCTCAGTGTAGTTAGCTACTGCAAGTTAACGCCCTCCTTGAACAGAAGTGGACCACAACACATTTTTGTCACAAAATCGTATGTGTTGTCGAAATAAGCAATAGGTTGGAATATTGTCTATATTAGTGCCAAAACAATGCCCTAAAATGGCCACTACGTATGTTTAGGAGTAATTGGTACCTGCTGTTAGGGGGGCGAAACCCTGGAAGACGCATGAAGCATGCATGCCATGGACAAATAGGGAGAACGAATAATGGCATGACGATGGAGCCAGCAAATCGAAGCCTATGGGCGGGCTGAAACCCACACTGTAGATACAACTTGTCTCAAGACAGCTTAGGCGCGCTGTCTAGAGCCAAGACCTAAAAACTATTGAGTGTACCATAAAGAAATGTAAGCAGCCTTGAGAAAACAGGTTCAGTCCCTGAAGCCGGTTTAAATTACTAGTTTAATATCACGGCGCCACAATTGTCTTCAATGCGATCAAGTTATGGGGAGGAGGTCAGTGACCGTCCATAAGCTCTTCAGATGTTTTGCAGTAAATGCAAGGCAATTTGTCCAGATGTACGGGGAGCGCACATGTGGAACTCTCATATTTATCCCATTCCATTAATTTCACATTAGTTTTAACTCGAGACAGTGACACTAAGAGTGTCCCACGCGATCTATAGGAATGTCACGCAAAAGAACACTGAAACCTTGAAAATAGTATGCCACACAAACAATGTGAAAGTTTGACAGCTATGCCAATGGGAAGTGCGTATACGTACGCTAGAGGCACTCCATAGGTATCTGAGGGTATATGGACTTATAAAGCTAATTATATTTCTACCAGGGCGAGTGTCAAATACTATATAAAGAGCTACAAACTCCCAAAAGTGGGAGCGCTAACACAGCGGTGGCGAATGGACCACTCACCTTGTCCCCGGCCCCCAAACACCCATAGCCCTGCGACACCAACTCCCAGTGCACGAAGCATATTAAGGCGTCCTGCGGCACCGTGATCTCCTGGGCCACAGAGGCGAAGAGGAGCTGCAGCCCGGGAGCCATGTTCGGACCACAGATAAGGCACTGGAGAGCAGTGACAATACAGCGAGCTCTTCCTAATGCGCTGAATTGTACAATTAATTACACAGTCACTGCTCAGCTTTCTAGGCAAACCCTGTCACTGTCTGTCATGGTAGTAGAAAGACGGACTAGCATGCCAGTGCCTTTCCTTAAGCAACCGTACCATTCTGCTACTATCCTCTGGTTACAATGAAATCCATGAAATAACGCTACTGAAAGTATAACATGTTGAAATAAAATGCGTTCAGATTAAACAAATTATTTTCTTTAAAAAAGTAATGAATGGCAATTTGAGACAAAACAGTAATATAACAATTATCATCTTTTAAGGACTAGAACTGTAAAAAATGAGTAATAACGAAACACAGTCTAGTCCGCTCTCTCTTCGCCCACTTTGAATAGAGAGGTGGTACTCCATTCCAAGATGGCCGATATGTTTATATACAGTTCGACTTGACGTGCTGTCCGTTAATCTCATCGCGTGCACGATTTCACGTTCCTATAATACTGTGGGCCCGTGACAACAGCCTGAATTCGAAAGCGAAACTGATTTTAGAACGGGGCTATTTACATAGGTGGTAACCTGCCTTTAAACCACGTGGAGATCACAGCATAGATGTATTGATACGGAAGTCAACAGGACATTTGTGCGGTTTCATCTCTGTTGTAGGCATGGTGAAAATAAGAAAAAAAACATAATACAATAATAGGTGGGTCTGGTCTTTGGGACTTAAAAGAATTTAGTCAGGTCTATTGGCTTTGCCAATGTATGTGCATGGCTGTTGTGCAGCATGTTAAGTTATAATAAACAAAAAATATTTTTGCTATCATATATAACTGAGAAGACATAATGTATAATTGAATGACCCTATTAAAAAAATATTTAACTTAAAAAAATGTCTTCTAGTTTTTTGTCCTTGCAATGCTTGAAACTTCTTCCTGCCTGTTTTGATGCTCGTTGGTTACAGTTTTTGTATGAGGACAAGGAAGGAAGGGAATAAACAATGGTAGGGTAGATGTTGAGAAATAGTACCTGAATTATGTGAGCAGCAGACAGACACTATTGATAGAGCGCGCAGGTCACCCGCACAAACATAATGCACACTCGGGCCCATAAAATAATTTTCATGTATATATTTTAATCAGGTAACCTACACACTATTATCAGTAATTCAGTTATCCTCCTTTCTATTTTCGTGTACCTGACTTACCAATCCTTGTGACAGGTACCTAAGATCACAATGGATCAGGTGCTAGTTTTGGGAGTATGTAAATAGCATAAAAATTCCATGCAACATTTGAAAAAATGGTTTGTAATTTATAATAACCACAGACGCAAGAAGTTTTCAAAACCTTTATCTAATTTTCTTCATCCTCAATTGTCATGAGCCACAAATTTACACAGATCAAACTGTCTATAACTAGGATTAAAAAGATGGTATGGCTATGAATTAGAGTAAGAAACATTTAGAAATCGGAAAATAAAGGGAAGGGGAAAAATAAGAAACACGCTATTTTAGATCAGCAGACTTTCACAACTTCACTAAAGGCGGGTAAAGAAAGGGAACATACTAATCAAAGCAGACTTTCAGTTATCACTAACGGTTTATAAGAAACGAAACTTATGCAATTTGATTTATCCAGATGGGCTTATTCTCTAAAGGGAGGGTAAGATCTGGAACAAACTGTATAATGCAAATGATTCAGTATTTGACTAAAGGTAGGAAGAGAATGGAACAAGCTAACAGACAAAGATGCACGTAAACCTTATTTATAGAGACAGGGTAAAAGACTTAGGCAATTATGCTTTATTCGGGACAAGAGAGAGAAGTTTAGATAGACAAACACCCACACTCAGTTATATTTACCTAGGATAGATTGAAGACTAACCCTGGCCACGGGTCAGTTGGAAAGGCGGGAAGGGATCCTCAAGGACTTAGGCTGCCAGTAGGCGAGCAGGTACAGCTCATGGACAGTCAGGACAGGATAACCCCAGGATTTGGATCAGGACTGGGCTCACCAAAGGGTACGACCAACACCTGCAGCTTCGGATGCAACGTCTGCGCTACCCCCTCTCTGCAAGGAATCTGCCAATAACCCCGATTGGGTTCTCGAATCTTCCAGCAAAGTGCTTCGCCAGCACTTAAAGTTTCCCAAACCCCGACTGAGTCTGTGAAAATTACGGACAGAGTACTCCGCAGCTCTATGTATCAATCACCTATAGAGTTCGTTGGGTCAGTGACAGGTCAGCTATTCGGACAAGTCGGACAATTTCTCAAGCTAAACCTAGGCTAATTATACTGTTTTCGGGTCAATGTAAAACCCACAAATGTTGCAAGTGAAAGGTTCCCTAAATTCTGATTGGGCAAAGGAGGAGGTTAGGTCATGGTACCTCCTAAAATTTAGACTTTCTCAGACTTAATATTCATTTTCGAACACACCCCTTACATTCCAGTTCCCATGGCATGAGAATTTTAGAAGACAGTAGGGTACACAGTAAGGTTTATACAAATGTAGCAAGTGCAGGTACAGTTCAGCTGCGTCTTTCTGGGTTGCAGGTCGCGTTCTCATGAACATCTTAGCCTTGGCTGCCAGCTGGCTGATTTCCACTGCGACCAGGTTCATTTCCCCCCATCACGTGACTGGGACCATAGGAGCTTCAAATATGGAGTAGCAAGCGCCTCTCAGGCCCACGGAGAACGATACATGAAAAGTAAGCGAAAACAATTTAGAAACACAGGAAAAAATGAATACACTGTATACCATGATTGGCTATACTACACCCCTTTACTTTATAATAACTATAGCATTAGGAGTTAAGCAGAACAAACAGCTTTGCAAAAGCGGCAATGCAAGCACGGAGCATGTGAGAAAACAAAGCGGCCATTTTAGCAAGACTGCGCATGAGCAACAGGTTCCCTCCCTCCAGAACTGCGAGAGCGCCACATCACATGAGTATGACCGACACATGCGCAGACTAAATTCCCGCAAAGCAGCGACCATATTAGAAGCAAGCGTTATTACTGTTTAGTAAACACATAGGCAAGCTTCTCTGGGACACCCCCGTGTAGTGTAAAAGTGCAATATTAGTAAGACAAACATGTTGAATTAATTTATTAATGTTATTTGAGGTTCTCGATACAAGCAAGTCGCGCAGCGTGCAAATACTTGCTCCATCAATCCCCTATTTGATGATATTTACTATTAATGGAACCAGATGCCAACTTTCACATTTTTCCCAGTTCAATTTCTTCAAGCATTCGATTCATCTTTTCTTTCGTTTCTTTATTAGGGTGAGAATTTTTCACCCTTTTATAAATCTGATTATTCAGTTCCTCTAATTCTAACTCATCCACATTCCTCTTCACTCCTCTCTTATTCACAGTGTACTTTTTCTGATGTTTGCGACATTTACAACAAATGAATATGATAAACACTATTATACTTATCCCCATGATTGGCATCAGTATTTTACTCCAAAGCCTTTTCCTTAAGTTAGAAAACCAATGACCTACAGAGCAGAGACCATCAGTTAGTCTCTTCCAGGCACTGTCAACTTCCAGTGGTTTGAGCTCTTTTTCCAAATTTGTAATATTCCTCACATACCTTTTGATCTCCACACTTTTGTCAGGTATGTAAGTGCAACAATGTTGCGCTTTCAAAATTCTACAGACTCTGCCCTCTTTTGCTAATAAGGTGTCAAGAGCAAGCCTGTTTTGTAAAACCATAGATCTGATCGCAACCATTTTGGTATTGACCATCAGGAACCCTCCAGCAGTGTCAGTAGATAACCGATCCACTACTGTTGACAATTTGCAAATTCTTTGTGTATTCAGAGTCACTCCCACTGCAGGTATCAATGCACTAAAAATATCTCCCACTATTTCTCCGGCACTTTCTCTTCTTGTTCGTGCTAATTTATTAGTCTTTTCAGTGCTACCAGTGCTTTTCCCCACATGATATATCTTTGGAAAGACAATACCAAAGTAACAGCTTCCGTACCAATGGTCCGGCAATTTGAAATAAGCCTTGTTTCCACATATAAAATAAATTCCAGGAAACACTGGCTCTGACCCATCTTTGAATCCCCAACCCCCAATAACCTTATAATTATGTTCGTATTCACTGGAACCAATGAATATGTTATTATAGTAACTAGTCATTTCTCTGTAAAGACAAAGTTTCCCTTTCTTTTTGAAATCCAGTAACAAGGCAGCCTTTGCTCCACCATTTGAGGTGCTCCCTACATTTTCTGCTCATTTAGAAACTTTCTTAATTTTATCTTTGGCCTTCTTTTGGAAACTTTCTCTTCTCTACCATATCCAGAAATTCTTTCTCCTTTTCATGTAGAGAACAAGTCAAGTTATTTTTGTGTGCGTCATCTATGTTAATTTTTCCTACAGTTAGAAAATAATCACCCATATATTTAGCTACATTTCCAGTCGTATGTGCAGGGTTCAGGTTTCTTCGAACAGGAACTTCAGAAAATGTCACGTCAAGGTTTGAGTAATAATACTGTAATGGTCCTCTTCTGTAAAATAAGCTAGTCAGTATACTGCAGGAAATTCCATAGGTTAAGGGTAAGTCATGCCTTCAGCTACTGAAGTGGGTAGCTTCATGCAGACATAACAGTCGTCTATCTCCATCGTCTCTACATAATGTACTAATAGGTTTGCAAAAACATTTAAATGAGTTTTGTTCTTAATCTTGTTAAAGTGTAAGTCTTCTTCATCTGATGCTTCTAAATCTAGTCTTGTTTGTTTCAGGCTAAGTGGTCTGTCTAGTACGTCTATACTTTGTGGTGTATTTCTAGTATGTGATTCTACAGTGTCATCCGGTAGGTTATTATTGGGCTACAGACTTGTGTTTTTGCTCATCATAGAAGGAATGGTTATATACTACATACACATATTTGACAGCATGTTTTACAACAATTACGCCTAGGTCTTCCATTCACATTGGAATCAACATGTTGGCTCAAAAGAAGTTTTTCCAACCCCTCTTTGTATCTTTATACAGGTTTCTTACACAGAGCAACTTCAGGTTGGCTCTTCTTCTTCAGTACTCTGATTAGCAATCACTTCTTCATCACTTTTGTCACTTATATCAAGATTCTCAAATTCTTCCAATACCAGATAAGTCCATTCAGGATTCTGATATTTACTGTTTTGTCTTTTTATTCGAGCACTTCTTCTCTTAGGTTTTACTCCAGACTGTTCGGTTTTACTGGAGGCCTGTTTCAAGTTTCTCCTCTACGGTCTTTACTCTTAGTCTCAGTCTTTTTATGAACCTTGGCTCCCTGTTCTTCTTCTTGAATCTTTTAACTGGCACTGTTACTGGGCTTTCTTCTAATGCTCTTTTATTTTCTTTCAATTGTGGCACATCTGTTTCGATGGTTTCTTTTTCCCTATCTGTCTGACTAGTTCCAGGTCTTGGGTTGGTTTCTTCTGCCTGGTCACTAAGCTGGCCTTGTTCAGGTGTATGCTGGATTTGACTTTGTTTGATTTCAATTTCTTCTTCCTGAACACGTTTATCTACTTCTATCTGATCCTATTCAAGCTCTTCGAACCTTTGATTTTCTTCTGCTTGAACTTCCGCCCTATTTTCTATTTGTCCCTTTTCAATCTCAGGAGTTCTTGGAGGTGTGCAGATAACCTGTTCTGTCCCTATCTGACCTTCCTCGTTATCTGATTTGACATGGATTTCGATGATCTGATTATCTTTTCCTATTCCTGTCTCGTCCTCACTATCCCACTCTCTATCTAAATAGGTTTGTCTTCTGGTTCTTATGGGATCGAATGTCAGGTCGATTACTGGGACCCACTCATCTTGACTGGTGCTCGGTTGTTCGTCATCAGCTACTTCAGGACCAACGTCAGGAGACCCCTCAGCTGCGCAAACTTCAGCCTCAGTTTCTTCGTCTTCAGTCACTCTTTTCATATGGCTGGCATGGATCCACTTCGGCACCCCTGCACACTTCACCGCTGTTGTGGTAACAAGAATCACTTGTCTCGGTTTTCCCCACTTCGGTGCAAGGCAACTCGACCGGGTGTGTTTCTTTAGCACAACCCAATCCCCTGGGTTCAGATTATGGGCTGGAGTTGCTGGCCTGGCGACGGCGTCTTCCCCAATCTGGTGAGAGATAGAACGCACTTGGTCACCCAGTTGCTTGCAGTACTCTAGCACCAAATCATCAGAAATGCTTAGCAGTTTATGTCCTGGTACCCATGCTTGTCGCATTACTCTTCCCATCAGTATCTCATGGGGGCTCAGGCCTGTCTTCCGATCTGGAATACTTCTGATTCCCATCAGGACAAGGGGCAAGGCGTCTATCCAATTCATTCCAGTAGATTCACACATTTTTCCTAATCTTGACTTGATAGTGCCATTCAGTTGTTCTACCACTCCAGAAGCCTCTGGGCGATATGCACAGTGCAATTTTTGGGTAATTTTGAATGCTTCACAGAGCTGGCCTATTACTTCATTTTGAAAATGCCCACCTCTGTCTGATTCAATTGTAACTTGAAAACCAAACCTAGGTATCAATTCCCTCAGCAACAACTTGGCTACAGTAATGCCGTCATTTTTCTTTGCAGGATAAGCTTCCACCCATTTTGAAAATATACAGACAATGACAAGGACGTACCTCATTCCTTTACAAAGGGGTAACTGAATAAAGTCAATTTGTAATCTGATAAAAGGACCCTCTGCTTTTCCGATTGTACCTGGTAAAACTACTGTTTTCTTTCCGGGATTGTATTGCTGACAAGTTAAGCACCTCTGGCAGAGTGTCTCCGCAATGTTCCTGAACTTCGAATTGAACCATGTCTGTTTGAAGACACGGACCATAGCATCTCTCCCTATGCGTGCATCTCCATGTATCAGCCTAGCCATAGGAGCAAGCAAGCTGTCAGGCAGTACAGGCATACCATCAGTGTAAACCATGACACCATCCTCATTCCTTTTCTGACAACCAAACGTTCTCCACCTTCTCTTTTCCTTGGCTCCTGCTGCATTTTGCAATTCTTTCAGCTCTTCCCATGTTTGTACATCCTCAAACACCATAAGTTGGCAGCTGTATCCAATTAGGTAGTGTGGCTCACTGGTTAGAGGCGGCAGACCCGAGAGCAGAGGACGGCCCGGGACCAGGGTTTGATTCCCGGCGCGGCAGGTTTCTGGACCAGGGTCAGCGGACTCGATAATTCTCTCGCCTCGGTGCCCACTCTGATCAGCGATCACACTCGGCAACTCTGGGCATTAGCTTGCCTCATCCTCACTAACGGCCCCACCAGACCGCCGGGGATGCCTGGTCTCACCCTGGAGATACCCATTAAGGGACCATCTCTCAGGGAAGCCAGGAAGGGTTTCGCAGCGGTCGAAGCGCCTTGGGACCCTCCGGGTAAGTAGTGCGCTATATAAATGCCTATACATTTACATTTACAATTCCCCCCAGCTTGATATTGACTGACATTTTATATCTTGCACAATGTTGGGCTAATTGGTCAGCATATCGATTACCTGCTGTCACATCGTCATTGCCAGATTTGTGAGCAGCACACTTGACCACTGCCAATTCTTTTGGTAACTGGATTGCTTCCAGTAGCTCCTGTACAACTTTTCCATTTCTGATAGGAGTACCTGAAGAAGTCAGGAACTCTCTTTGCTGCCTCAATTGGCCAAAGTCATGCACAACCCCATACCCATACTGGCTATCCGTGTATATGGTTATTCTTTTGTTTTTCCCAATTTTACAGGCACTTGCCAATGCAACCAATTCGGCTACTTGTGCAGACTTGAGTCCAAACAAATAGGATGCTTCCACTGCGCGTTCTAATGTACACACAGCATAGGCAGCGCTTAGGCCTCCATCCTCATGTCTTAGACACGAGCCATCTACAAACAGTTCATAATCTTCAACAGGCAAGGGCATTTCTTTAATGTCTGGGCGTGGTTTTGTACTGAACTCGGTCAGGTCAATGCAATCATGCTCGACCTCTCCCTTTACTTCTGCAATGAGGGAATCTGGTAATAGAGTAGCTGGATTCAGTATGTTACATCGAGTAATGGTTACATTTGCTGCACCCACCAGAATCCTTTCATACTTAGTCAGCCGACTAGGTGTGAGATACTGGGTTTTAGTTCTGGTCAGTAAGATTACAACTGCATGTGGAACATACACAGTTACAGGATGTCCCATAATGATGGATTCACTTTGCTCAAGACTCATGCAGGTTGCAGCTACTGCTTTCAGACATCCAGGCAATCCAGCAGCCACTGGATCCAAAGTAGCAGAAAAATATGCTACAGGACGTCTAGCCAAACCGTGCGCTTGGGTTAGGACTGGCAGTGCACAATTATCTTGTGTGTCACAAAACAATGCAAACTCTTTCGAGTAATCAGGCATCCCTAATGCAGGAGCTGTACACAGACAGTCTCGTAATTTTGTAAAAGCTGATATGCTTTCTTCATCCCACTCCACTTGGTCTTTTGCTCCTTTCTTTGTCATTTTTATTAATGGTTTTGCTAGAACTGCAAATCCCACAATCCACTGTCTACAGTATCCTACAACCCCAAGGAACATTCTGATCTCTTTCTGAGTATTTGGTAGATGCATGTTTCGAATTATCCTGATTCTTTCTATGGTTACTTTCCTGATACCTTTCTCTATCTGGTGCCCCAGATACTTCACTGAAGAAGTACAGAACTGCAATTTGTCTGGTGATACTTTATGCCCTCCTTCACCTAGGTGGTTCAGTAAGGCGATGGTGTCAACAACACAGTCTTTCCGACTTTGAGACGCCACCAAGAGGTCGTCTATGTATTGCACCAGGACTGATTCTCCAGGTAAGACCAAGAATTCGAGGCATTTTTTCAGAATCTGATTAAAGATTGAAGCACTCTCTGTGTACCCCTGAGGGACACGATTCCAGACGTACACATGACTGTCAAATTCAAATGAGAAAATAAATTTGCTGTCTGGATGCAATGGGATTGAAAAAAATGCATGACATATGTCAATGACGGTAAACCATCAGCATTCCATGGAATTTGGTACAAAATCACTGCAGGATTTGGCACAATAGGTCAGCAAGGAACGACAATTTTGTTTACCTTGCGCAGGTCCTGCACTACCCTGTACTTACCACTCGGTTTCTTGATTCCTATTATGGGCGAGTTACAAGGACTGCTCATTACCTCCTGAATGATGTTTGCTTCTAGCAATCTTTTTATTTCGAGGGCAACCCCTGCTTTTACTTCCGCACTCATTTTGTACTGTTTGGTATTTGGGTAAACTGCATCTTCTTTTATGGCTATTTTAATTGGGTCAACATTTGCCATTAATCCTACATCATTCCAGTAAAATCCCATACCTCTGGTTTCACTGTCTTTTGGAGCTCTTCAGGTAAGTCTTGTATTGTCAGTCGCTTAATTTCTGAGTAAGGCCTTATTAACATCAATTTATAAATTCCATCTACATCTGGGGTCTGAATTTCAACGCCTTTTGGTGTGCAAAAGATGGTACAATTCATTTTGCACAGCAAATCACGTCCTAATAGGTTCACAGGACTGGAGTCACAGACTACAAATCTGTGCATCTCTTTGAAGTTCCCTATTGTGATCTCCATAAGCTCGGTAACTGGAGTACTAATTAATTGATTAGAAACACCCACTACTTGGATTGCTTCTCCCGAGAGGGGTAGGTTTGGAACATCTGCTGTTCTCACAGTAGAACGGGTAGCACCAGTGTCCAATAGAAAGGTGACATCATTTCCTTCAACCTTTCCTTCTATATATGGCCCTGACTGGTCTACCGGCAAGGAGGCGCCAAGCACGCACTCCTCGTCCTCCCCCCTCAGGCACCGTCAGTAAGGTTCATCACAGAGGAATGTATCATTCAACAAGAATTTGCTGCATTTCTATCCTCTCTTCTTTCCCAAACCTCTGCTTCCTCACTCTGTTGTGCTCTGCTCCTATAGTTTGGCCTAGGTGCACAAGGCAACTGTTGCTGTTTTACCTGTTGCTGTGTCTTTCGTGGCCCCTCATTCTGCACCTGTGGATTCAAATAATTATTTTGTACGTTATCATTCTGCACAGCCTTACACTCGTCCCTCCAGTGCCCTATCATTCCGCACCCGTAACAGGGAAACTTCTTTCGGGTCTCTTCTCGGCTCATTTTTACTCGGGGCTTTCCTCCACCCTCAGGGTTCTGATTCTGAGTATTATTCGCTTTACTTAACTGCTGTTCTTGGCCCTCTGCTAATTTTACTTGGGCCCACATAACCTTTTCTTCTAATTCTTTTAGTTTATTTTCCAGCTCATCTTCACAATATGTAGCATACTTCAGAACCTCATCAATGGGCTTGGCTTGCCAACAGATTTTATTGTCTTTGATCCATTGAGAAATTTCAAGTCTCAGTCCTAACATGAATCGATAGATAAAATGGGTCATGTCCTTCTTCTCAATATTATCTAGTCCACTGTACATTTTGAACACCTGTAACACTCGTTCATAGTATGAATGCACAGTTTCATCACGATTTTGGGTAGTTCTATCTATGCGGGTCCAATCAGTTTCTTTAGCAGGCACCTTTCCTTTTAGGTACAGTATTACCTGGTCATACTTTCTCATCACCTCTGCTGAGGGAGCTCCGGTCTTTTTGTCTCTTGCATATTCTTCACTTGGCCAATCAACAGCAATTTTACATTCTGTTCACAAATCTACTGGAACTACAATGTCAAAGAACCCATTTAGATCTTTCAGGAGACATTTCTGCACTTTAGCAAATCTCTCGACCTGTCTGTACCAGTCTACAGGTTTCTCTCGTAACTTTGGGAAATCATTTGTAAATGACACAATATCCTGTCTGGACCAAGGAACATGCACATATCCTCCACCTGGCACTTCTCTCATGGGATATAATGTTTCTGCCTTGTCAGCTTCTTTTAGGACATATTCAGAGAACATTTGTCTGGATCTACTGTCTTCCTTTTTCTTTGACCACAGAGCTTTCCATTTTTCTAGACCCCCCATTTCTGTAACAGGTTCAGCAATTCTCTTATCTGCACCTTTTTTCCTGACACGTTCATGTTTTCTAAGTCTTTGTCAGAAAATTCTGCTCTGTAGGGTTTTGCAATACTTTGGATCTGCTGACATCTATTCCCATGTTAGCTGCTGTGTCCATTAGTTTCTCATGGAACACTCTGGTGTTTCTGGTAATACTTTTACAAATGAACAGTAACTCTTCCTCACTAAGCGTGTTTAGCCTGTCCAGTCCCACATTCACAGCTATTAGTTCTTCCAATTCAATTCTTAATTTGTAAATATCTAATGGTTTTGGCTGAGGATTTATTTTCTCTAATTCTCGGGTCCATCGATCTATTTCTTCCGGAGTCACTACCGTGGCACTTCGAGTACCTGAAGCTGACTATCAGGACCTCTCTTGCACTAGTCTGAGTGTGCTTTTTCTGTGCACTGCCTTCCGGGTCCTTTATGGGCAAATCAATTAGGGAAATTACAGACTCGCATTCACTTGCCTGGTCATCAACTATTAAGGGCTCTTTTCTTGGCTGCACTACAGCTGGAGTAATAACTGGATTCTTTGGACTAGCCTGTCTATCCCCATAAAGAGGAACAACTGGGCCAATAGTTACTGGAATTGTCAGAGCTGAAGGACTGGAATTTAACTGTGATATTTTCTGGATAAGTTCAGTTCTCTGTTTAGCTAAGGCTTCCCTTTCTCGGTCCTGTAAAACCTTTTCCATGGAGGTTTTATGTATTACTTGTGGAATTAAAGGTGGATAAAGATTCGGGGCAGTTGGAATGGTCGTACTTGGTCCCTCACCACAAGATGGTCTATGACATGGAACAGTTGTATCGGGCAGGCTCGATCCCTCATTACCACTAGGCCTATAACCTGGTCCTGCTGTATCAGATGCACTGGCTCTTCTATTACTGGAAGGCCTAAAGAATAGATTTTTTGAACTCAAGGACCTAGACTCCTCATCATATGGGGGTGGATTTTTCATTAATAAATCCTCCTGGTATTCATCTTCTGAATCACCCGCAGTCATTAAGTGTCAGGTTTTCTATGTCCTTTTTCCTCCTATGGGTTCTTCTACAGTACGTACTGGGAATAGTCCTTCTATCATCATATTCTGTCTCCACTGCTTCATCTTTTTCTCCAATGCCTCCCCATGCATTTTCGGATACCATTTTTTTATTCCCTTGTCAATTCTAGGTCTGTCTCGCTCAAAGGCCTCAATCTCCTATTCTTCTAGGGCCTCATATTGCGTCAGTCTTGGTCTGGGTTGCAAGTCATTCATTCGGGTCCTCAAATTAAACAAAATTCTACCATTAAAGGTACCATCTAAAGGAAATGCTAAAACTCCGTCATCTTTAGTATATTCCACCCAATTTTCCAACCATACACAGGTAAGATACCCTTTATCTAATAACATAAATGATGCAGGAGTATTAGGTGGTGGAATGATTACACCTTCTCTAGTTTTGATGGGTTTATCTTTCTTGAAGTAATTTTTAACCTCGTCTACGAGAGTCATTTTTCTCTTGCTTCCGTACATATTATAAGGTCTGCCTCTTAGCATCTGATCCTTACCAAAACCTAAATATTTCGGATCAGGTAAAAATTTGGGATACCACATATACCTCGTAAAACCAAACTCGGGCTTAAATTACGTACTTTTGTTTACAAATTTTCTTCCAATGCTAGAGCGTCTTGCAAATTTCATCAACCAATCAACACGGTGATTGCAAATAATTTCAACAAATGGGTGCACGGCCTTTCCGTGAGACGCGGTCTCACGCTCCGGCACTCACCCCTCCTTTACAATACCAGCTCCGTTACACACCCGCTGTTTCGACCAATACCAGCGCAGCACAGAGTGACGTCAGCGCAGCTCCGCGACTGACTCCCTCCTTCACAAGGTAACGGACACTTGATTTCTTTCTTAAAGTGCAAGTGCTCTATTTAGTTTACAACGTATAACATTCGCCACTGTACTTGAGTGTCTAGAAAGAAAGATTTGTTTCACTGCAAGTAAACCTCTTCTGTCTACTTTTCATACACTACGGATAGATCCTTCTGCCTACCCTTCACACAAGCATTAGAGAACCAGCTACTTCTTTGACTTATCCACTCTTTTCGGGATATATACTAAGTCTAAAGTTTCACTAGCGAACTCCTTTGCTATCACTCAAGCTCCGGCGAACCTACTACTCCTTCTCGTGTGACCCTTACTAGGTTATATCACAACTGAAGTTTCATTAGCGAACTCGTTGCTATCATTTATTCAACTATTCATACAGAAAACCCTAATTAGCGCTTCCAGTTCTTCTAACCATGCACTAATTTTCCTCACTGTAAGTGACCTCTCTGCAAAGTGGATTCTCCTCACCACCCGCTATTCTGCCCCCGGGGATTCCAGACAACATATAACAGTTACTAACAAGTGGTTAATACATAAAAATCATATAGCAGCATTTCATAAAACAAATTTAAAACATTTCATAACATTTCAAAGCAATTTAATTTTCGATCGATCGATTAAAAAAACTTTTGCAGCACTTTTATTTTTCACGGTTTATCAACAAGTAACCTATCTACCTATCTTAACTAGTCCTAACCATAGCTCTGCTACTAGAAAATTACTGATAGAGCGCGCAGGTCACCTGACCAAACATAATGCACACTCGGGCCCATAAAATAATTTTCATGTATATATTTTAATCAGGTAACCTACACACTATTATCAGCAATTCAGTTATCCTCCTTTCTATTTTCGTGTACCTGACTTACCAATCCTTGTGACAGGTACCTAAGATCACAATGGATCAGGAGCTAGTTTTGGGAGTAAGTAAATAGCATAAAAATACCATGCAACATTTGAAAAAATGGTTTGTAATTTATAATAACCACAGACGCAAGAAGTTTTCAAAACCTTTATCTAATTTTCTTCATCCTCAATTGCTATGAGCCACAAATTTACACAGATCAAACTGTCTATAACTAGGATTAAAAAGATGGTATGGCTATGAATTAGAGTAAGAAACATTTAGAAATCGGAAAATAAAGGGAAGCGGAAAAATAAGGAACACACTATTTTAGATCAGCAGACTTTCACAACTTCACTAAAGGCGGGTAAAGAAAGGGAACATACTAATTAAAGCAGACTTTCAGTTATCACTAACGGTTTATAAGAAACGAAACTTATGCAATTTGATTTATCCAGATGGGCTTATTCTCTAAAGGGAGGGTAAGATCTGGAACAAACTGTATAATGCAATGCAATGATTCAGTATTTGACTAAAGGTAGGAAGAGAATGGAACAAGCTAATAGACAAAGATGCACGTAAACCTTATTTATAGAGACAGGGTAAAAGACATAGGCAATTATGCTTTATTCGGGACAAGAGAGAGAAGTTCAGATAGACAAACACCCATACTCAGTTATATTTACCTAGGATAGATTGAAGACTAACCCTGGCCACGGGTCAGTTGGAAAGGCGGGAAGGGACCCTCAAGGACTTAGGCTGCCAGTAGGCGAGCAGGTACAGCTCATGGACAGTCAGGACAGGATAACCCCAGGATTTGGATCAGGACCGGGCTCACCAAAGGGTACGAGCAACACCTGCATTTTTGGATGCAACGCCTGCGCTACCCCCTCTCTGCAAGGAATCTGCCAATAACCCCGATTGGGTTCTCGAATCTTCCAAAGTGCTTCGCCAGCACTTAAGGATTCCCAAACCCCGACTGAGTCTGTGGAAATTGCGGACACAGTGCTCCGCAGCTCTCTGTATCAATCACCTATAGAGTTTGTTGGGTCAGTGACAGGTCAGCTATTCGGACAAGTCGGACAATTTCTCTAGCTAAACCTAGGCTAATTATACTGTTTTCGGGTCAATGTACCACCCACAAATGTTGCAGGTGAAAGGTTCCCTAAATTCTGATTGGGCAAGGGAGGAGGTTAGGTCAAGGTACCTCCTAAAATGTAGACTTTCTCAGACTTAATATTCATTTTCGAACTCCCCAACCCTTACATTCCAATTCCCATGGCATGAGAATTTTAGAAGACAATAGGGTACACAGTAAGGTTTATACAAATGTAGCAAGTGCAGGTACAGTTCAGCTTCGTCTTGCTGGGTTGCAGGTCGCGTTCTCATGAACATCTTAGCCTTGGCTGCAAGCTGGCTGATTTCCACTGTGACCAGGTTCATTTCCCCCCCATCACGTGACTGGGACCATAGAAGCTTCAAATATGGAGTAGCAAGCGCCTCTCAGGCCCACGGAGAACGATACATGAAAAGTAAGTGAAAACAATTTAGAAACACAGTAAAAAATGAATACACTGTATACCATGATTGGCTATACTACACCCCTTTACTTTATAATAACTATAGCATTAGGAGTTAAGCAGAACAAACAGCTTTGCAAAAGCGGCAATGCAAGCACGGAGCATGTGAGAAAACAAAGCGGCCATTTTAGCAATACTGCGCATGAGCAACAGGTTCCCTCCAGAACTGCGAGTGCGTCACATCACATGGGTATGACCGACGCATGCGCACACTAAATTCCCGCAAAGCAGCGACCATATTAGAAGCAAGCGTTATTACTGTTTAGTAAACACATAGGCAAGCTTCTCTGGGACACCCCCGTATAGGGTAAAAGTGCAATATTAGTAAGACAAACATGTTGAATTAATTTATTAACGTTATTTGAGGTTCTCGATACAAGCAAGTCGCGTAGCGTGCAAATACTTGCTCCATCACTATGAGAGAATGAACGGATGCCAGATTTTTATGGCTGTTTGAGGGAGTGCTGAGTGGTGGTGAGGTGGTGGTGTGCTGATGCGGAGGTGATGCTGAGTTATATTTAGGTGGTGCTGAGAAGGTACTGAGTCATTCTTAGGTGGTGTTGCTGAGTGATGCTCAGTTGGTGCTGTGCTGAGGTGACGTGCTGATGCAGAGGTGGTGCTGTGCTGATGCTGAAATGGGGCTGTGTTGTGGCTGAATTTGTTGCTACGGTGAGGCAGCGCTGATGCGGAGGGGGTGCTGTGCTGATGTTGAGGGGGGTCTGTGCTGATGTTGAGGTGGTAATGTGCTGGTGCTGAGGTGGTGCTAGGCTCGACCTAACAAGCTGGCCTTATTACCAATTATTGTGTGGAAGAAAATCAGGACAAGTTAGAGCCGTTTGGCATATAACCAAAAAAAGTTTATATTTCTAAATAGAATAATAATATAATAGTTTGGAAAATTACATTGTGAAATTGTGTTGATTGAACAATAAAAATATACCTATGTTTCTGGGCACTAGCGGGCTGAAAGCAAGATGGCGACGGCATAGAGCACTGCGGCGGAGCTTTCACCCCGACCTCCTGAAAACACCCTTGTAGTACACTGTTGTGCGGCTTACCTGCAGGACACTGATGCGGATGAGTGGTGCTCCCTCGCTTTCCGGGTCTTTTCGGTCTCGGGCTGAGACGTCTGTCAGCACAGGAAGCAACAGGGATGCGCTGCTCAGTGTCGGCGGCGGGCCAGAGATGGAGCAACACCGGCATGAGTAGTAACCAGCGTCGGATTGGTAAAACGGGCACTTGGGCAATGCCCGAGGGGCCGGTGTCCGAGTTCCTGCTTTGGGCTGCTTTTTTTAGCAGTCTGGGGGCGATTTGGGCGGTGTCTCTATTGCTGGAATATCGCCAGCGTCTCAGTGGGTGTCTCAGTGGCCTTTTTAGAGGCAGATGGGCGCTCATTACCCCCGTTTAGCAACAGGAAGAGGTGTCACACTTCCGTTTAGCAACAGGAAGAGGTGTCACACTCCCTGTGTCTCGCTGGGCCGGCCCAATAATGTGTGCACATATTGAGCGGGGGCAGGGGGCCTGAGTAGAAGTGGCCTCACTTGTTTTCAGGTGTGTTTCCCCAGTGTAAATTAATGCGTGCATTTTTTTACACCCTTCTTTTTTTGCAATTACACCGAAGCAGTGATTTGAGGAAAGGCATTATGCAAATGGGGCCGATTTTTTTGTGTGTGCCCGGGCCGATTTTCAATCCCAATCCGACCCTGGTAGTAACTCGGCGGCCAGACTCATTTGATCATTCCACTGCACTCTGCGTGCGTAGGCGTGTCTGGCTACGGCTGTGAGCATTTAACTTGCCTGGAAGGCTTGAGTGGCTATCTCCAACAGGATTATCGCATCTGAAAATAGAAGAATGCCTCCAAAAACAGCGAGGCAAGTTAAAAAGACTGGGACAAAACTCAACCCAGCCACAGGGGGCAAGACAGAAGTTTTCACTGGTGAATCCTTTGATGGGGGCAATACAATCATCACTTCAGCTCCACCCCAACCTGCATCACAGATTTCTTCAAAACTAGGGATGGTCTTGGGAATCAGATTCATTCGGAACCCCCAGATGAAGCAGGCTCCAAGACATCTGAAATAAATCCCATTGAATGCACGGGTGGCAATACTGTGGACATTAAGGAAGACCGGGAGGATCAGGAGGAAAATGAAAAGCCACACAAAGCGGCAGATAATGACAAATCTCTGCTTAATGCACCAAGAATGCTGCCAACAGCAATAATGGGGGAACAGGGAGCCTTAGCCAGCACAGAATGTAATCTGAGAGAGATGACTTAGGAAGACACCAGGAATGAACACGGTACATTGTCAGACATCCAACTCTGTGCTGAAGGTCCACCTTGGGGGTGGGGGGGTTATTTATTTATTTGCGGGTTTGATTCGCGCTTGAATCCACTCCCGGAGGAGTATCTCTGCACCCAAAAAAAGCAACAATTGCATATAGAGGGAGAAAAAGCCAGTCATGAAAAGGGAGAGTGTGATGGAAGAATACAAAGACCCTGTCATATTTTAAACAAGAAGGTTTTCAACTTTTTCCTGAACGTCAGATGGTTCGAACATTGCCTCAACAGGAGTGGAAGCATGTTCCATAGCACAGGTCCAACCACTGAAAGAGCTTTGCCACCCGGCCTTTCCCTTCTTATCATAGGGACTTGTAGGAGAAGCTGATCGCTTGATCTAAGGGTACGTGCAGGAACATATGAGACACATTTCTCTGCTAAATAGGAGGGTCCAAGTCCATGCAGTCTCTTGTGGACAGGTTTTGAATTTTACTCTCTGATGAACTGTCAACCAGTGTAGCTTTTCAAAAAGAGGTTTAGAAGGGGACCTGGGGGGGCATTAAGGACCAATCTCGCAGCAGTATTTTGGACCACTTGAAGTTTGTCCAGTACTTCTTCATTTGCGGCTGCCAGCAGTCCATTGCAATAGTCTAATCGACTAAGCACCAGGGCCTGTACCAGAGTCTTTCGAGTGGAGTCGGGAAGTAGTGGAAATACCTTGAAGAGAAGACCTATCACGTGGAAACATGATCCCACTAGGCTATTTCCATGTTGTTTTAGGGATAGCTCATGATCCAGATGGACCCCCAGGTTCTTCACCACCTGTTTTGGCTCAGGAACTGGGCCAAGGTCAGATGGCCACCAATCTGGGGCCCATTGCAGCTTAGCCTCTCCAAACAACATTACTTCCGTCTTTCCCACATTATACTGGAAAAAGTTAGATGACATCCATTGGGAAACCGCCTTCATGCCTTCGGAGAAAGATTGTTTAACCTCCAAGGTGAGGAGTTTGTACGGGAAGAGGAGCTGGGTGTCATCAGCGTAGGACACTGGGATGAAACCAAAGGCTCTCATGATCCTGGCAAGGGGGGCCACATAGATATTAAAAAGGGTTGGGCTCAAACATGAGCCCTGTGGCACCCCCTTAATGATCTTAACCTCTGCTGACCGGAACTCACCCATGTTAATACATTGAGTGCGTTCAGACAGAAAGCTCTTCAGCCAGGCCAGTGCCCTATCCTCTAACCCGATCTCTGCAAGGCGTCCCATCATGATGTCATGTGATATGGTATCCAACGCTGCCGATAAATCCAGCAGTACCAGGATCACCGAAAAACCCTTATCCTGGTACATGCGGAGGTCGTCCATTACCGACAGCAGGGCCGATTCAGTACTGAAGTTTGGCCTAAAACCGGATTGAGAATAATCCAGGCTTCCGTTTTGTTCGATATAATTTGAAAGGTGTTTGTTCACATGCTTCTCCATGATCTTACTTGGGAAAGGGAGCAGAGCTATGGGTCTAAGATTGGATAGGTCTATCCATGGGATCGAGGTGTTCTTCCGGATTGGTCTCACCAATGCCCTTTTCCACTCACGTGGAACGCAACCTTCCACAAGCGAGCGGTTGATAAGGCCCTGAATCTCAAGACCGAGCACCGGCATGATTCTGGCTGGAATCTGATCTGATGGACATCCACTTTTTATTTGGCTCACCATGTCCTTCAGAGAGATATCCGGGAACTTAGTGAGTGTATCAATTCTGGCTTCTTCTATGACGTAAGATGGCATTCTAAGCTGACAGATGGGTACATTAGATACATTAGAGTATATGATTTTTTCATAGATCTTATCTATTTTCTCTGTGAAAAAGCATGAGATGTCATCACATAACTGCTGGGAAGCCATATCCACGCTTTCACAGGCAGTCGGTTTAACAAAAGTCTCCAGAATTTGATATAGTGCTGTAGGAGCACCCCCAGCAGCCAAAAGTTGAGACGCAATATGATTTTTTCGGGCTACTCTAATGGCTTTATGATAGGTGCTTAGCACTGTTTGGTAACATATTTTATCTGTTTCCTGGTGTGTAGATCTCCAGGCCTTTTCCAGTTTCCTAGCTACTCTTTTAAGGGCTCTTAAGTGATCTGAAAACCAAACTTCTGCTTTCTGGCTAAACGGGGTTTGTAAGATTTCATAGGGGCAATACGTTCCACAGCTATATGAATGGCTAGCTCGTATTTACATAAGGCTGCTTCAATATTCTCACTATTCAGAAAAGGGGGTGGTGATGAACAGAGTGTCTGAATTAAGCAGACCACTCTTACCCGGTCCAAAGATCAGGGCTTGATCCATCACCGTTTTTTAGCTCACTGCACCATCCCAGCTCAGAACCTGGCTATATGCAAATTAGTCTGTCCCTGGCCCAGTGCATCATGGGAACAGGGCAGACCAAACTGCCAAGCCAATTCTTGTACTGGGAAGGAAACAAGCTTCCGGGGACCGGTTTCTGGCATTTCAGCCGTCTTCGGCCCGGCTTGCTTGAATCCTGATGGTGCACTGGGTCAGACTAATTTGCATATAGCCAGGTTCTGAACTGGGGTGATGCAGTGAGCTAAATAACGGTGATGGATTCAGCCCTGATCTCTTGACTGGGTAAGAGTGGTCTGCTTAATTCAGACACTCTGTTCATCACCACCCCCTTTTCTGAATCGTCAATATTCTCACTAGGCATAACGTATGGTGCAACAAAAGCTTCCTTAAAGGTTTCGTGAGCTACCTTGTGCCATTGTCTCCTCTTTTTTGGTAATGATAGTATTAGGGGATTTATAGGAGTTGGGCATAGCAAAATGATCAGTCCAATTCACCTGCTTAGGTGTATGACATGCAGTTGCAGGTGAGTTAGAGAGAACCAGATCTAAAGTGTGGCCCGCCTGGTGGGTGGGACCAATGTTACGTTGTATGAGGCCTAACAGTGAGAGGTCTGTCAAGAGTAGTTGGGTCTCTGCGTTATCTTTCAACTTACTATGGATATTAAAATCCCCTAGCAAAAGGAAATCTCTACCTGTACTAACGTGAGGTGTCAATGCCTCTATCAGGGAGGTTGAAAACTTTGCACAGGGACCCGGGGGGCGATATACCAGAGCCCCTTTCCAGCTGTTTATCTCTGAAGTACCAATCTTAAAAATGGCATCGACCTAGACGGGATAATTACCGGCCGACATCATATCTGATGGGACAGATAAATTCTTCTCCTTTACCGAGGACTCACACTCAGGAGCCTCCGACTCTGATTTAGGATGCAGCAAAACAGATGACAGCGCCTCTACCTCAGGCTGTAGCACATTGAAAGCACTGGGACTGCCCTTAAGCACCCAAAATTTCGTAGGTGTTCTAATGGATCTAAGGGCCACACGGTGTCACAAAAAAAGAAGGGAAGAGGTATCTCTGGCTCTGGTTTGAAATGGTACTATTCGCACACGAAGATCATGGGTCCTTCGCACACAACACCTGCCCTGGCTGGCAACTCGATGACGGAACATTAAGGTGAGATAGCAACTAATATAAATACAGCCTTGAGTCTGATCCTGGAGTCAATTAAGGAACATCGGGCAGAGACCAGGACTGATGGAAAGAAAGCAAGACAGGCCTCAAAGAAATTGGAAGAGGCAGTGCAGAAAGTTGGGCGAACCTGTTTGGAAATCTGTGAATGACTGGACACGATGGAAGAGAGAACATTGGTTGTGGAAAAGGATTTGGTCACTGTGAGAGAGCAAGCAAAATCACATGAAACTCAACTGACATATGTTATGTGAAAACTAGAGGACTTGGGAAACTGCCAGAGAAGAAATAATCTCAGATTTCTTGGGATTAAAGAAGGCCTAGAAGGGAATTTCATTTGTTCATTCATTCTGGACCTTCTTAAAGAAGCCTTCCAAGAGCTTGTAGGGTGGTATAGGGAACAGGAAATACAAAGGGTTCACAGGTTTCCATTTGCCCGCCATAAAATGCCTAGCCAAGACTTGGATCAGCCGAGGGCCATCCTGGTCTTTTTTGGTAATTACTCGCTTAGGCAGGCTATTTTTGAGAAAGCTTGTCCTGAGGGCAGAAGGTAGTATAAGGGGGCTTCTTTTTTCGTTCGCCCAGACTTCTGCCATATATCTGTAGAGCGCAGATGGCGATTATGGCAGTTAATTAAACTGTACCAAGATGCTGGCTTTGAGGCGTTTTTGCAGGTTAAAAATTATTGTGACAGGGTCTTTAAAATTCTTTTGCTCCGAAATACAGGCCAGAGAGTATCTGGAACAAGCTCAGGGGGAGAAGAGAAGAGTATAAATAGCTGGTTAAGTAGGCCTGGGTGAAAATTCCACAAGATAGCCACATTTGCTATACAGATGGTACACTTTAAAACAAGCATTGGCATAGCCAATAGGTCTCGCCTTTGGGACCTTATAAGTGTTTAGCCAGAGATATTGTCTTTGCCTATGTCTTTAAGCTGTGCTGTACAGAAGTCTGCAGCACGCTGAAAAGTTATAATACAGAAGTGTCAGAAGCATTTTTGTACCTTATATATGACCAAGAAAGCATTATGTACAACTGAACGACCATATTAAACAAGCATTGTCTTAGCCAATAGGTCTCGCCTTTGTGACCTTATAAGTGTTTAGTTATCCAGCATAATATCCTTGGTGCAACAACATCAACTGTTGCATGGCTAAACACTTATAAGGTCCCAAATGCGAGACCTATTAGCTATGCCAATGTCTTCTGTAATACATATAACTACCAAAACATACTATGACTTAACATTCTATACCATGTTATAAACAGGCCATAACATAGCATACTACTGAATAACTTAAGATAATAATCATAGCATATGTAACATTAATAATTGAAATAAATACCACAACACAATATGTTACTCAACATGCCATAACATGGCAAACAAAACAGAACATAAAATAGCATTCTATTGCATACATTAACCTAGCAATTTTAAATGTGTAACATAAGTAATTAAATAAAATTAAATTCATACTATAAAATACCTTACCATAGCAACAAAAACATTTTATAAATTAGCATGGCATACATGCCGTAAAACAACATATACGCAATAGTATATAATATAAGCCCTTAATATACTCTAACACGTACCATACTTGCTCCTGTCCATGTTATCAATGGTCTGCAGTACACTTCATTCTTTAAACATTTTCTTTTGAGTACTTATCTGTTCACCCCAAGTCCTCAACCCAAACATCTTTAATAATGGAGTGAGTCAAAAGTGAGAGAAATTTCACCCATGGCAGAGCGCACTAGGAACGCACCTCATCTGCAAACAGCCAATTTTCTCTGGATTTTTCCCTAAAATCCAAGCAGAATAAGAAAATGTGGGTGTATAGTTTGACTTCATGTACCCTGGATTTATTTGCCATCATCCTAAAGGTTCAATGTGTCTGTGTGTGATTGTTGTACAACTCTGAGAGATCACTGCCAGTGCCTGTCAAATACCTATTAGAAAGAAAGGACGTCTCAGAAAAATCATAATGTATCGTGTGGACTGTTTATTCCAGAGGCAGGCTGAAAGTACCGAATAATGTAACCTTATTTAAGGACCAGAAACCAATCGTCAGACACCTCTGTTGTCTTGCGAGCGCCCTGTGTGATCTTGTGCTCCATAAAATCGTCTATTTTGATCTCACACCTGGGAGAGAGAAGGCCGGATCTCATTTAAGAGGGAGATGTTAACAGCTGATGTTCTAGGGCAGAGCCTCACAAAGAAAGCATTGAAGGTGCTGCGTGTGTTCTAGCAGAATATGAGCTTCACCTTAAAGCATCCACCCAAGCTCCAGGGGACGAGCGAACCGCAATAACAAAATAATTGCGCACCTATTGCGCTGTTAGAGTAAAATTGGTATGTAGTTCGGATTAAAAAAACACTTCTTATTTATATAACTCATGACAATGTACCTTGGTCGTTTTAAACGCTGTAAATAACTGGAATAAACGAACATATTTTGCAATGTTTTGGGTAAAAATAATAATTTTGTGGCAGAAGTTAATAAGTAACTTTATCGTGGTTGGTAGCTGTTTTAAATGTCAACTCGGAACAGAGAATCTAACAAGCATTTGCAATGCAATAGGTCTCGCATTAGTAAAGTTTGAGCTATTGGTATTGTAAATGACACATTTTTAGGTCGAGCCTATCCCATTCCACAGGAATGGATAGGGGAGAATTTTAGTGTTGCATCAGGAAAGCTAAACCAGCCGGCGGATTTCCACAAGTGCATGTAATCGTGAACGCGCATCCACCTGCTGGTTTAGCTTTCCTGATGCAACTCCGTCACTTCAAAGGGATCCGCTCCACCCCCTGCTGCACGCGCTTTCCATCCAGCGCGGCATTACGCCCGCTTATCAAAGCCGGCATTCTTCCCTGCAGCGACCATCTGGCTCGCCTCTCTACTCCTCCTTCCTGGCTCCTGCGCATCTTCATTTATTACCTTTCAGTAAACAAGCTTCAAAGGGGCTGCTATCATCATTCACACCTCCCGTGCTTAGCAGGCAGAACGGTGCCCATTTGCCTGGCATACCACGCTAAATTCATAAAAGAAACGCTTTATAATGAGCTGTTTACTTTCGTTTCATGGTGGAACAAAGCCAGGTGAGCCGTATCATACCTCACTGATAACTATCATCTATTGTAGCGAACAACACCAGGTTCAACTTGTGACTTCAGGCGCTACACGCACCTTTGCAGGGTGTGTGCACAACCTAACGCCATTTTTTGTAGCTACCTTTACGAGTATCATTGGGTATTACGACCCTGTCTACGTGCCTTGAAGTAGCATCCTGATGGCTTAAGGCGCTTGCTCACAAGTCCGCACTCGATGCACTCTCTTATCTTTTCCTTCCTGCTGCCCACGCTCCGCATTTCACCCATTGAAATAACTTTAGAGCAGCATAAAAGGGTATACAAACAAAGTAATGTAACTAAGCAGAACATATATTCTTAACTAAATGTGGCATATACATGGATAATATATGGAACGTATGTAAGCATAACATACCATATGTAGAGTGCAGAGTGCAGATTCAGAGTGCAGTGTGCAGAGTGCAGATTCAGAGTGCAGTGTGCAGATTCAGAGTGCAGATTGTGGGTGCAGAGTGCAGCTTGTGAGTGCAGAGTGTAGATTGTGAGTGCAGAGTGCAGATTCAGAGTGCAGAGTGCAGATTCAGAGTGCAGAGTGCAGATTCAGAGTGCAGAGTCCGAGTACAGACTCCAGAGTCCGAGTGCAGAGTCCGAGTGCAGAGTGCAGAGTCCGAGAGCAGATTCAGAGTGCAGAGTGCAGATTCAGAGTGCAGAGTGCAGATTCAGAGCGCAGATTCAGAGTGCAGATTCAGAGTGCAGATTCAGAGTACATATTCAGAGTACAGATTCAGAGTGCAGATTCAGAGTGCAGATTCAGAGTGCAGATTCAGAGTGCAGATTTAGAGTGCAGATTGTGAGTGCAGAGTGCAGATTGTGAGTGCAGAGTGCAGATTGTGAGTGCAGAGTGCAGATTCAGAGTGCAGATTCAGAGTACAGATTCAGAGTACAGATTCAGAGTACAGATTCAGAGTGCAGTTGCAGAGTGCACTCAGCACCACCACAGCATCACTCAGCTGTGCAGATTCAGAGTGCAGATTCAGAGTGCAGAGTGCAGATTCAGAGTGCAGTGTGCAGATTCAGAGTGCAGATTCAGAGTGCAGATTCAGAGTGCAGATTTAGAGTGCAGATTCAGAGTGCAGATTGTGAGTGCAGTTTGTGAGTGCAGATTCAGAGTGCAGATTGTGAGTGCAGAGTGCAGATTCAGAGTGCAGATTCAGAGTGCAGAGTGCAGATTCAGAGCGCAGATTCAGCGTGCAGATTCAGAGTGCAGATTCAGAGTGCAGATTCAGAGTGCAGATTCAGAGTGCAAGTGCAGAGTGCAGAGTTAGAGTGCAGAGTGCAGATGCAGAGTGCAGATTCAGAGTGCAGATTCAGAGTGCAGAGTGCAGATTCAGAGTGCAGATTCAGAGTGCAGATTCAGAGTGCAAGTGCAGAGTGCAGATTTAGAGTGCAGAGTGCAGATGCAGAGTGCAGATTCAGAGTGCAGAGTGCAGATTCAGAGTGCAGATTCAGAGTGCAGAGTGCAGATTCAGAGTGCAGATTCAGAGTGCAAATAACAATGGCTTTTAATTTTTTTATTAATTCATACTTAAATAAAAGTTATTGTACTTTATAATGGCAATTGCTTAAACTTTTGTAAATAACTTTTGTGAAGATTAAGTTCAGTGTATTTTATTGTGATGAAAATCCAAGAACAGAAGTGAATTATTAACATCTTTTTGTGACATTTGTAATAAAGCTTGAAACATTGAGAGAACATATTTAAAACCAGTTGTTGGTGAATGGTTGCACAGATTGATGCTGTGGTGGCGCTGAATGATGTTGTGGTGGCGACGAGTGATGCTGTGGTGTTCAGTGATGCTGTGGTAGCGCATAGTGATGTTGTGGTGCCCCCGAGTGATGCTGTGGTGATGCTGCGGTGATGCGATAGATAGAGGGAGGGAGATAGATAGATAGATAGAGGGAGGGCAATAGATAGATAGAGGGAGGGCGATAGATAGAGTGAGGGAGATAGATAGATAGAGTGAGTGAGGGCGATCAATAGATAGATAGATAGAGTGATGGCGATAGATAGCATGAGTGTGATAGATAGACAGATAGAGTAAGGGCAATAGATAGATAGACAGATAGAGTGAGGGCAATAGATAGATAGATAGATAGCGATAGATAGCTAGATAGAGTGAGGGCGATAGACAGAGTGAAGGTGATGGATAGAGTGAGGGCGATAGATAGATAGAGTGAGAGCGATAGATAGAGTGAGGGCGATAGATAGAGTGAGAGCGATAGATAGATAGAGTGAGGGTGAAAGATAGAGTGAGGGCGATAGATAGACAGAGTGAAGGTGATAGATAGAGTGAGGGCGATAGATAGATAGAGTGAGAGCGATAGATAGATAGAGTGAGGGTGATAGATAGAGTGAGGGCGATAGATAGATAGAGTGAGAGCGATAGAGTGAGGGCGATAGATAGATAGAGAGCGATAGATAGATAGAGTGAGGGTGAAAGATAGAGTGAGGGCGAAAGATAGACAGAGTGAGGGCGATAGATAGACAGAGTGAAGGTGATAGATAGAGTGAGGGCGATAGATAGAGTGAGAGCGATAGATAGATAGAGTGAGGGTGATAGACAGAGTGAGGGCAACAGATAGACAGAGTGAAGGTGATAGATAGAGTGAGGGCGATAGATAGATAGAGTGACGGCGATAGATAGATAGACAGATAGATAGAGTGAGGGCGATAGACAGATAGATAGAGTGAGGGCGATAGAGTGAGGGTGATAGAGTGAGGGTGATAGAGTGAGGGTGATAGAGTGAGGGTGATAGAGTGAGGGCGATAGAGTGAGGGCGAAAGATAGAGTGAGGGCAATAGATAGATAGAGTGAGGGCAATAGATAGATAGAGTGAGGGCGATAGATAGAGTGAGGGCAATAGATAGAGTAAGGGCGATAGATAGAGTGAGGGTGATAGAGTGAGGGCGATAGATAGAGTGAGGGAGATAGATAGAGTAAGGGCGATAGATAGATAGAGTGAGGGCGATAGATAGAGTGAGGGCGATAGATAGAGTGAGGGCGATAGCTAGAGTGAGGGCGATAGCTAGAGTGAGGGCGATAGCTAGAGTGAGGGCGATAGATAGAGTGAGGGCGATAGATAGAGTGAGGGCGATAGATAGAGTGAGGGCGATAGAGTGAGTGAGGGCGATAGAGTGAGTGAGGGCGATAGAGTGAGTGAGGGCGATAGAGTGAGGGCAATAGATAGAGTGAGGGTGATAGATAGAGTAAGGGCGATAGATAGAGTGAGGGTGATAGAGTGAGGGCGATAGATAGAGTGAGGGCGATAGATAGAGTGAGGGCGATAGATAGAGTGAGGGCGATAGATAGAGTGAGGGTGATAGAGTGAGGGCGATAGATAGAGTGAGGGCAATAGATAGAATGAGGGCGATAGATAGAGTAAGGGTGATAGATAGAGTGAGGGTGATAGAGTGAGGGCGATAGATAGAGTGAGGGCGATAGATAGATAGAGTAAGGGCGATAGATAGAGTGAGGGTGATAGAGTGAGGGCGATAGATAGAGTGAGGGCAATAGATAGAGTGAGGGCGATAGATAGAGTAAGGGCGATAGATAGAGTGAGGGTGATAGAGTGAGGGCGATAGATAGAGTGAGGGCGATAGATAGAGTGAGGGCGATAGATAGAGTAAGGGTGATAGATAGAGTGAGGGCGATAGATAGAGTGAGGGCGATAGATAGATAGATATTGGCAATGGCAGGAATGCACCATATTGAACATTATATAGAGCATTCCTCTCCTCGCATTGCGCTGGTGCACAATGTGCTGCCTTGCGTCAATGCAGGTACCCTTGCACCGCAATGCAAGAGGGCCTGTGTTGTAGGCAGGATTGGTTTTGCGCAGTAAATGAAACCACCCTGCACAAAAACAATTCTCTGAGGCTTTTTCCTCTCGAAGCGAAATAAGCCAGTTACTCCTCATTACACCCTCCCTTGGGAAGTGTAGCATTTTGCCCCATTCACATATTTACCACTCATTGTAAATCTGGGAATGTGCCACAATCCATGGGTGGGTGCATGGGAACACCCACAATCCACCCATGGAGCACCTAATCGTGGCGGAATAACACATGGCAGTGATTTGCGCTGCCTTTCGTTACTCCAGATTTACCAAGCATTGCAGGGGCACACAGGGTGGCCTTGAATTGCTTTGCATAATTGGCTTTGGTGTTGCTTTGCCATTGCGTTACCTTGCGTGACGCAGGGGTAACAATGCAATGATGATTCTGCCTGCGGGTACTTTTCGCGAAATACACATCAGCAGGTTTGACTTGCAGATATTTACCATCCATAGAACTCCTAATTGCGACATGTGCAGTAAGAGGTGTTTGCACACATATTGCAATTAATCAGCCTGCTAACAATGAGGGTCTTTCTCTTTTACGTAATGAAAGCAATTCATACACACAATGCTAACATCAAGGAAGACAAGGAATGCAACATGGCAATCGTAAGGCAATCACCGGTATCTACTTCCGGCTTCCCCACCCTTGCACGTGTCTCCACCTCAGGCATTGCCAGCCGAAATATTCATTGCAAGCATGCCCAAAAACTATTGCCAAGATTCCTAAGGCAGGTCAAGCGGGGATGCAGGGATTTAGATTCAGGTCTGTGGTAGCAGACGTTTTTTAATATCTTTTTAATATCTTTGTCCAGTGCATCAGCGTATAATATGCTGCCCAGTATCATCAGTAAAAGTATGGAGACGTTGGCTTGGCTGTGCAAAAGAAAAAGAGATAGAGTGAGAGGTGTATTAAGAGAGTTAGTGAGAGACAGAGTTGTTCATAGAGATAGAGTGAGAGTTCGAGAGGTGTGAGAGAGAGAGATTTTGTTGTATCCAAGGAATCACAGGAGAAGAAGGTAAACTTAAGAATTAAGTTTAATTAAGAATTTCAAGTACAGCATTAGATCCATCAGAGTGCACATCCAACAAGCTCCAGTCTTCAACTCAAGATCAGGAGCAGAACATTCCACAATAACCTAGCAACTAGGTGCTAGGATGCCAAACATAGAAAAGCATTAGCAATGAAGGAACATAGGATATAACACACCTCCTTTCCCACAATAAACAAAACAAGTTAAAATAAAGAGATAGAACAAAAAAAAAAAAAAAACAACAATTTGCAACTGGAAAACATATTAGGTAATGTAATCATTCAAATATTTCGGTGTAAACTTAACTCTGGACGACTTTGAACGGGAAGCAGAGACCTCAGAAGGACCTGAGGAAACTTCACTTTTATCTAAAGAAGTCAAGTTATTATCATCAGAACTGGTCAAAGCAGTGGAATGAAAGGAAACTTCACTTTTATCTAAAGAAGTCAAGTTATTATCATCAGAACTGGTCAAAGCAGTGGAATGAAGGGATTCTTCCTCATGAATATTAGGATTGTCAAATAATAACAGAGCTCCATCAGAGACATTGGAACTGCATGAAGGAGGATTACATGGAGACAAAGCGTTAAGGTCAACTACATTGGGAAGACTGTTTGAATCTGAAACATCAACAGAAGCAACGTCTGAACCTTTGACCTTTGAAACGGCCCTTTTACTCCACCACTTACCACCAGTAACTTTAACAGCATGTTTGCCGATTTGAACAATAGATGTCTCTGGGTAAAACTTTGAGCCTTTGACCTTACATGGTCTTCGGATTCTAACCTTGTCACCAACGCTTAAAGAAATTTCTTTTACATGTTTATCCAGATCATATCTGACTTTGGACTTGAGCTGAGCAGAAGCAACCTTATCTTTGACAAGATCCAGATCAACAACATCTTTACCTTGAGATGTTTTGCTAACAACCCAACCAGGAGATAACTCATTAAAGGATTGTCTCCCTCTTAATAAGAGGAAAGGTGTCACCCCAGTGGTTGAGTGTGGAGTGTTGTTGTACGACCAAACTCTATCGTAGACAACATCTTGAACACAAAGGCTAGATGAAATAGCTAGTTGGACCGCATCCTTCAGGACACGATTCGCTCTCTCCACTAAGCCGTTGCCCTGCGGGGAGTACAGGGCAGTGGTAAGGTGTTTAATGGCAAAATTGTCCAAAAAATTCTTCATTTCATAAGATACAAATTGTACCCCATTGTCTGATACTAAGAATTTGGGAATTCCTTCGGACTGGAAAAGTTTCTTAAGACATTTTATGACATTATGAGTATTAGGTTCTTTTAAAAACTCACAGGCAACCCATTTGGAGTGATAATCTACAATGGTGAGTATAAATCTGAAACCCTGGTTTAAACCACCAATGGGCCCTAGAAAATCCATGCCTAATTTCTCCCAAGGACTGTCAGGGAAGGTGACGGGACACAAGGGTTTGTTAACAGTCCGCAATGATTTCTCTGCATGAGAACACTCACTACAGCCATTTAAGAAGGTATCCACACAGATGTCCATCCCTGGCCACCAATAGTGAAGTCTCAATCTTTTTTTTGTACTTGTGATCCCCCCATGACCTTTATGAGCAATCTCAATAATCTTGTCTCGAATAGAAAAAGGAGGAATGAGGGAGACACCTCTCAAAAGGAAATCACCCTCCAAACTTAATTCATCCCTAACCTTGGAAAAAGGAAGAAAATCCTTATCAATAAGGTTTTCTCTAGGCCAACCTTCAGCAATATATTTTTTAAGTGTAAGAAAAGAAGAATCCTGCAACGATTCTTTAATCCAATCGGATTCAGAAACCACATCCTTTGCTAAAACTAGTCCATCCAAAAGATTAACTACTACTTCTTTGTCATCAAGGACAGGAGAAAATTTCAATTCATTTGAAGGACACCTGGACAAAAAATCCGCCGTGAAGTTCTTTCCACCAGGGATATGTCTCATGACAAAATTGAAGTCATAAAGTTTAGAAAGAAGACGACTCAATCTAGGGCTGGCATTCCTTAAGCCTTTGTCATTCCAAATAAAAATCAAAGGCTTATGATCTGAAACTAATACAAACTCACGGCCCCAAACATATGTGGAAAAATGTCTTACTCCCCAAACACAAGCTAAAGCTTCTTTTTCGATGGTACTATAATTTCTTTCAGAAGGGGAGAGTTGACGGGAAGCAAAGGCAACAACATTTTCAGTCCCACCATCAGCTTGACTCAGAACAGCACCTAGACCAGTATTACTAGCATCTACTGTAATGAATGAGAGAGAGTTCTCATCAAACGGTTTGAGAGCCGGGGCATGTATGATCAAATCTTTTAAGGACTCAAAAGCCACTCTATGTATTTCATCCCACACGAATTTGACATTATTCCTAGTAAGTGACCTCAAAGGCTCACTAACATGTGCAAAATTCTGTACAAATCTGGAGTAAAATTCACTCAAACCCAAAAATGATCTTAATTGATCTTTGTTAATGGGTTGAGCGCAATCACGAATGCCTTGTAAAAGATCATGTTTTGGAGCGATGCCTTTGTGAGAGATGGTATGACCAAGGTATTCAACCTCACTAAGGAGAAATTTGCATTTCTGTTTTTTCACAGTCATGCCATGGTCACTTAGAATGCCAATAACCTGATCAAGTTTGACAAGATGTTCTTCCACAGTGTTAGTGGAGATCAAAATGTCATCTTGGTAGGCTAGGACATCACGAACTTCTCCAAATAACTGAAACATAAGTTTCTGAAAAACTGAGGCCGCTGAGGCAAGACCAAAAGGTAACCTCAGATATCTAAACAAACCAAAAGGGGTGTTGAAAGCAGTTAAGTCTTTAGATTCTTCACACAACTCTATCTGGTGGTAGGCTGCTCGTAGGTCTATGGTAGAGAAAACCTTTGTACCTCTAAGCTGAGCCAACATGTCTTGAATACGGGGAAGGGGAAAACAATCTACTTGAATATTTTTGTTTAGAGCTCTTAGGTCTACACATAGCCTGAGTTCATCACAGTTCTTTTTAAGTGCGACTACAATTGGAGAAACCCACAACGAAGAGTTGATGTTTTCAATGACTCCTTCTTTACTCAGTTGTTGAAGATGAGTCTTCAGTCTTTCCATAATGCTTAGTGGGACATGTCTTACCTTATGAATTACTGGAACAGCATCAGGCTTCAAAATAATCTTATGTTCATAGCCTTTAACTGAACCAAGATTGTCAGAAAAAACATTGCTGTATTTATTTATGATACTTTCTAGAGAAAGTTCTTCAGTGACCAGAGCATTAATATTGATGGAACGGTCTAAAGAAATGGGATTTCTGGTACCAGGTCTTAACACTAAAGGGAATTTACCTTGATCTCTCCACCCTAAGACATTATAACCTTTTTTTGAAACGTAAATTTTGGCCTCAATAGAACGGTCTTCAAAGGTTAAACTGTCGTTAAAGAAACCCAATAAATCAATGACTTTACCATTAAATGCAACTGTACGTATATCGGGAGGTAGGAGTAGATTTTCGTCCCAATGTTTAAGAAACAAGAAATCCGCAATGATGGTAATGGGGGATCCTGAATCTACAGTGACCTTAACAAGAATTTGACCAATTTTAAGATCACATATTGGATCATAAATAGATGGATCTTCATGATCATCTATCATGTCTACAGACAACAATATCTTTTTTACAATCTGTTCCTCACATGTATCAGAATTATCAGGATCTGAAATTTCAAGGTACATTGTCTTGGATTTAAACTTGCAAACTGTGGCAAAATGACCAATCTTTTTACAATTAGTACATTGTTTTTTTAAGGCAGGACAAGAAGTTGAATTAGCAAGGTGTAATTTTGAACCACATCTATAACAAATGGGAACTTTATCAGACTTTTTCCATTCAAGTTTTGGAGGTTGACTACGTTGAGAATTCTTTGAGGATTTTACTAAATCTACATGTGTAGGTTTATTATTGCCTAACTCTTTGGAAGCAAAAGCAGATCTTTCTATACCTCTAGCTAATTCCAAAGTTTCTTGCAAGGAAGGGTTACGACAACATAAAATTCTTTCCTGAACTTTGTTATTAAAACAATTTACAACAATTTGATCTCTGAGATATTGGTCAATAGGGCCTTCAAATTCACAAGTTGCAGCCAAAATTCTCAACTCAGCTAAAAATATATCAATTTTTTCATACTCCCTTTGTTTGCGAGTGTAAAATCTGTGTCTTTCGACAATTACGCTCGGCTCATCCTTAAAATATTTTTCTAAACGAGCGATAGCCTCAGTGTACTCGTTCCAATCATCTGAGGGAGGTCTAATGATAGGGGGTTGGTGATCAAAGATTCTTTGACCCTCAGCACCCAAAGCACTATATAACATTGCATTTTTCCTAGCAGCAGAAAATTCTACAGCATCAATGGCAATTATGTAGCTATTAAATGCTTTAAACCAATGTGACCATTTTATTTTAGGTGTACCTGGTTCTGGAAGAAAAGAAGAAGGAAGAACTGCAGTCTGTTGAGCCATCTTGAATCAATAAATAATAAAAGTAAAATAAAATTTAAAATATATGCTAACTGTAGTATATGCAAAATTAATTCAAGTGTTACCTATGTATATCAATGTAATTAACGCACGTTTAAGTCAATTTATAATATAGCTGTATATGCAGGTTGTAAATATCAAATGTCAGCTGTGTGTATCAGCGTAGAAGATACACGTTGTGGCTATATAACCTCTGCTGTGTGTGTCAGCGTAGACAAAACACGTAGTATTAAGTATGTAATTTCAGCTGTGTGTGTCAGCGTAGGAGACACACAAAACACGTAGTATTAAGTATGTAGTTTCAGCTGTGTGTGTCAGCGTTGGAGACACACAAGTATTCTCTTAAATGATACTGTTTAAATACCTTGTCAAAGTCGCTGTCGAAGATAGCACTGAGATCCGTGAAGGAAAGTTGTATTTGCGGTGAAGTTGTGTTGGCGGTAGCTAGGCAACCAGAAAATGGCCGCTGCGTTGTAGGACGTGCGTGAGAACGTCAAGTCGTGATGACGTGTAGCTGAGCAGACTGCCGATGGATGTCGAAGACGGAAAACTGCAGCGCGCGTCGCTCTCGAGGATGCCAAACCGCCGTGGCGATTACATTTGAAAGAGGAGAGTTCTAAGTAGGTTGAATAAGCAATATTAATTATAAAACATGTGAAATTGAGAAATACAATAAAATAAACGGAAAATAAATGTTAAATGCCTCTCGAGGAACCGGATGGGTTCAGAGAGAAGGAGTGAAAAAATTCTCTCGCAGGTTCAATTTAAAGGCAGTAAACTGACAGTTGAATGTTAATTAAAGCCAGGGATGAAAGAGTCTGCCGCAGGTGCAATCAAGAGCACAGTTAGATTGACAGCCGCTGAAATAGTGAATTAGGGGATTAAGATGAATAATGATAAGGGAAACTGGCGCTGGTGCAATCAAGGCACAGTGAGAGGATAAGAGCAGGCGCAGGTGCAATCAAATCACTAAGAGTATATAAACAGTCATTGTTATTTTCTAGTGGCTATAATAAGATTTAAACTTAAAGCCAGAAGAAATTGACAGCAGAAACAGTAGGCAAGATTAATGAGCAGCCGCTGGTGCAATCAGGACACAGATAAAATACAGGCGCTGGTGCTATCAAATCACATAATATAAGAAATATCTTACTTTAAAATGAAGTCAAAGTTGTTGAATCTTATAGGAATCCAATTTGAAGCAGGTTGATGGAAGACTTGAATAATGAAAAGCAAAGATTCAAAATCAAAGATGAGCATCTGAAGTCTGATGAGATCTGTGAAAAATTTAAATTTGGGCGTAGGTTCGTAGGTAATGCTGACTTGACCACCTCGTCGCCAATTTATGTTGTATCCAAGGAATCACAGGAGAAGAAGGTAAACTTAAGAATTAAGTTTAATTAAGAATTTCAAGTACAGCATTAGATCCATCAGAGTGCACATCCAACAAGCTCCAGTCTTCAACTCAAGATCAGGAGCAGAACATTCCACAATAACCTAGCAACTAGGTGCTAGGATGCCAAACATAGAAAAGCATTAGCAATGAAGGAACATAGGATATAACAGATTTTTGTAGTGATAGATTGTGAGAGAGTGCGTAGAGAGAGAGAGGTGTGTAGAGAGAGAGAGCTAGAGAGATAGAAGTGTTGAGCGTGAGCAAGATGTGTGTAGAAAGAGTGTTGTGTAATAAGTAGTAACACCTTTTTTTCCGGCTGTGCTCACTTCATGTATACTGAGCCAATGTTAAGAAAAGAAAGCACACGCACAAATAGAGTAACAATCCCCAAAAATAAATGTTATTTTCCTTTTAGTGCGAAAGCAATACAAAACACATTACACATTAACTATATTTTTAATTACAGAAGTATAGACATTGTGTTTTCGTAAAGAAAGGTACAAGAACTACAAGTGATATATATATATATATTTTTTTTAATGTAAGTGAAATAAAAGCCAAATCACTGTTAGGAAATAGAAGGGGGCTGTAAGAATACGCATAGTAATGGTGAAAGGGTGTGCCTAGCTATAGCTTGAAAGCGCATATTGAATGAGTTGTAAATGGATGGCACCGTGGATAAGAATGACTCTACTTGTGACTGTGCGAAGGTGGCAAAAAGTCATTAGACTGAATCTTCCACTTGTGCGTGCACGAACAAAGCAAGAGGCAAACCGATGATGCCATTGATAAGAAGGTGCTTCCCTGTCTTGTAAAGTAGTTGTAAAAAACACACAGCATATGTCTTTCGGAGCTGGAAAGACGAGATCTATTGGCTATGCCAATGCTTGCTTTTTATAGTGAGAGCCTGTTGCTTTCATCGGATTACTCCATATGGCAGCAACTTTAGGGCTACGCTGACCTCAGACATTATAATAAGCATTTGCAATGCAATAGGTCTCGCATTAGGAAAGTTTGAGCTGTTGGTCTTGTAAATGACAATTTTTTTTATTTATGTGTTGGTTTTGAAAATAGCGAAAGTAATAGCTTTGTCATTTCCAATGCTTTTAACTTTTGCAAATGTGACACCTATAGCATTTGTAATACAACCTGTTTTGTATTTACGTGACTTAGATGTATTGATATTACAAATAACAATGGCTTTTAATTTTTTTAAATAATTAATACTTAAATAAAAGTTATTGTAATTTATAATGGCAATAGCTTAAACTTTTGGAAATAACTTTTGTGAAGATTATGTTCAGTGTATTTTATTGTGATGAAAATCCAAGAGCAGAAGTGAAATATTAAAAAAAATTTGTGACATTTGTGATAAAGCTTGAAACATTGAGAGAACATATTTGAACCAGTTGCTGTTGAATGGTTGCACAGATTGATGCTATGGTGGCGCTGAGTGATGTTGTGGTGGCGACGAGTGATGCTGTGGCGTTCAGTGATGCTGTGGTAGCGCATAGTGATGATGTGGTGCCCCTGAGTGATGCGGTGGTGGTGCGATAGATAGAGTGAGGGTGATAGATAGCTAGAGAGAGGACGAAAGGTAGATAGAGTGAGGGCGATAGATATATAAATAGAGTGATGGCGATAGAGAGATAGAGAGATAGAGAGATAGAGATAGAGAGATAGATAGATAGCGATAGATAGCTAGATAGCGATAGATAGCTAGATAGTGATAGATAGATAGTGATAGATAGATAGCGATAGATAGCGATAGATAGATAGATAGATGGCGATAGATAGATAGATGGCGATAGATACATAAAGGGCGTTAGATAGATAGAGGGCAATAGATAGATACATAGATGGCGATAGATAGATAGAGGGCGATAGATAGATAGGAGTGAGGGCGATAGATAGATAGATAGATGGCGGTAGATAGATATTAGATGGCGATAGATAGATGGCGATAGATAGATAGATGCTGGCTGGCTCAAGGCACTGCATTGGATTGCCATGGGATAAATCACGGGAGGAGCTACGTTGGGGCTAAAAAGGCGATGCTAACTAAGGGAAGGAATTAAGAAAAAGTAAGCAGAATTTAGGACAGGAAGGTTTGTGAAGGGGAAATTAAGCAAAGGCAAAACTGGAGTAAAGCAGCTTGGGCAAGAGAAAAGGAACTGCAATAGGCATGGTTGAGCAGCAAAAGGGTGAAAGTGAAGATCGCATTCGTTTCACTGGAGCACAGCAAAGAGCGGCAGGGTATCAGTAATGGTGCAGCAGACAAGAGAGGCTTTGAAGCTGTCTTACGTTCCAGCACAAGCCCATCTCCATCAGGCTGCTGAAACATGAGGTCATAAGATTATGATGAAACTTCCGGATGGACCCTTGGGGCGAACAAGAGCACGTAGCCACCAAGCCTTGGCCTGCTATATGCAATATTGAGCTCTCGGCGTGGGCAACTCCTAGTGGTGGTTGGTTTCACGGGCATTCATTAACAAAGCTGAAACCAGGCCAGCTCAGCAGGCCACGAGGATATTGGAGCACCACAAAACAAAATAACACAACAGGCAGGCTGCAAACTCTGACTCTTATGGACGATGTGCCTTCTATTGTTTTCAGGGCCTGTATTGTTGATTAGCACTGCCTGGCAGCAAACTGTCTTTCCTGCTGCTGCGCCAACCTTAACGGCCCCTCAACACTCCAATGCTTGCTGACTGTGTGGCTGTCCACTGCAACAACGGGTACAAGACGTTTTCACCATTGCGGAATTTGCTTCCCATCTAGATTACCAACGGCCAGCCCAATGGACAGTTTGGGTGATGCAGAGTCATTTTTGACTTGAGTGTCAGCTTCTCAAAGTGTCCCACCCTGCCCTCTAGTTAAGAGAACCACACCTATGTGGGTAGAATGCCCCATTTGGTCTGGCAGATTTCATGGCTGCACATGTAACAAGCGGTGTCTCCTCGTTCTCCATCTATTACTCTGGCAGCTAGGTGATAAACTCAAAATAGCTCCCGTTTACGATGCGATTCTAAAGCCTTTGGTTGCTGCTTGGACTGGAAAGCAGACAACGTACAGGCGCTGCTGAATGCGTTCCAGTGTTAAATCATTCCTACTGTTATGGAGCCTTGCAGACTGCGCAACTGAACTTCAATACCCAGAATTGAGTGCGGGGTTGCGCCGGTGGATGCGGAAGTAAGAGGCGGTCTTTGAAATTGACCTGTTTATGTAAATAGCTTCCTAACTATAATCCCTAAGAGGAACTAAGGAAGGAGGAACTAAGGAAGGAGGGTTAGAGATATACAGTGCATTGAGAGGCAGTGACCTAGAGGGGAGTGAGTCGGGAGAGACTGACAGCGAGAGGAAGGGCTGAGAGAAGAGAGGGCAAGGGGGATAGAATTAGATGAAAGACACAGGAGAAGGGCGTGGAAGTGCTTGGGAGGGAGGGCGAAGAGAAGGTAGACTAGAAAAGAGTGGCAGAGGTTAGAGGAGCAATACGGGCAAGCGTAATAATTGAAAAGTGATTGTCAGGATAATACGAACACTCTGAAGACTAACGGTAGAAATTTAACGGTGGAAGCACTGGCAGTGGGAATACGTGCAGGCATGGCAGCGAGCTAGGAAGAGACAGGGACTGCCAAGGAGGAATAGAGACGCCCCGACTCGAGTTCCTTGGACTCATCGGTGACAGCAAGACAAACTGTGAGACTAACAGCAAGAGTGACAGTCGAGGATTAGCAGCGCCTGCTCCCGATCAGAAAGTGAGAATTATCACAGCATGAGGCCCCAAAGTAATAATTATCACAGCATTCCAAGAGGCGCCCCACGCTGCTAGAACACTCAACTGAGCATTAATTATAGTTGAGTGCTCCAGGAGCCTGGGGCGCCTGTTGACATGCTGTGATAAGTGGGGTCTCATGCTGTGATAATGGTTACTTGCGGCGCCTGACGTGCTGCGCATTAATTAACGCGCACAAGCTGTTCCACTGTGAAGCGCGTTCACAGACCTGAATCGGCTCGCGCCCATTCTAGAATCGGCTCGTGCACAGGTCTGTCTCCAGGTCTGTCTCCCTTGGAGGCAAACACAGCGACTATAAGTCTCGTTGGCGGCAGCGCTTCGCGCTGCAACGCCAGCGAGACCTAATAATATGGCAAATGGGTTTGGAGTCTAAAACGGTGACAGTGGGATGTGTTATCTCGAATCCTGGGGGGGCGGCAGCATTGGGCTAGTGATAACGTGTCTAGGCCTCAAATTTGGCATTTTAATAATACATGTATGAACATTTCATCACTCTGAAAATTAAAATATATGTAATGTGAATGAGTGTAACAACAATATATAAAAACTAACAGACCAGTGCGCTGTCTAGTAGTTTCCCAATTATATTTTTCCAACCCACGTCACACCTTCTCCCCCCAATCACATCCTGGTTTCTTCAATCCGGTCTCAACCGGACCCCACATAGACAGCACTGTTCTATTCATAGTCTAACATGATGATGGTGTTCTTGTTCTAATAAAAACATGTTGTCTGTTAAGCGCTGCACAGTTTCTTGGTGCCAAGTACACACTGGCAAAAAAGGTAGCAACACATAGTAAAAAAAAATCTGCTGAAATAATAAATTACCAATTTGCAGCAAGTAGCTTGATCTTCACAGTGGCACCTTGCTAAATACAGATGCAGAGAGACTTAATTTAATAAACAATAACTTACTTATACAGTGATACATAAAACATTCCTGCCGTTTCTAAACTGTAAATAACACGTTGCTACTGATCAGTCTAAGCCAATCAATTTACCGACCTCCTAAGGATGGAAGGCTGAGGCAGGGCTGCAATAATATGTACTTGTGACCTTGAAATCATTTTTCAGCAGGGAGCGTTTAACTCTCTGAGTCATCCTGCTGCTATTAAGGGACCACGTCTATGAATGGCACTCCGAGTCTACTTTTTAGAGCGCACGACGGAATTGCTCTCAGAACTCAGTCGATTTAGTACCCACGGGGAGGGTGGTGGGGGGTCCAGTTTTAGCGAAGGTGATCCCCCTGAATTCAACAGAGTTCAACAGTGTTTGGAAGGATTAAAAGGGTTGCAGACAGGGTGACACAAATTAAGTAAATGGTAAAGATCTGGCAAGGTTAGAGATATTAGTCTCATGTGAGGCCAGGTCTTGCGGATCAGGGGACTAATGAATCCATTCCACGAATCTGTCTTTGACATCATGGTCAAAGACTTGAGGTTGGGTAACAAATAGCCTCTATTACTCAGCGCCAATATGCCTTAGAGGTGCAATGCACTTTGCTTGAGTGGGGACTAGTGAGAATGACTGTGTGAAGGATGCCAGACTGCTTGCACCGGGGTCTGTGCAGCAGAGGCTGGATCCCCTCGCTCTGCCCATCATAGGCTTCCACACCAGCACTCACTGGGGATTAGACAGTGCTGGCTCAGCCCTCCTGTGACTCACAGTGTGTGTGTGTGTGTATATATAAATATGCAAGCGCCAGCCCGGAGGTTGTGCAATACATAATCACTTCCCTACATCATCAAACACGTATCCAGGGCGCTCACCTCCTTTATTTCAATTAACGTGACATTACGACGAAGAAATTAATTTTTAAGGTCCGTTAGAGGATGATGTGTAGCTGTAAAATAAAAATGTAGCAATTTAAAGGACTAGTTTACGCGCCTTTCTGTGACTATTTTTAAATCCTATTAAGAACTTAAAATCACACAGGACTGTTTGCAAACTCTGTAAAACGCGTTGGCTATTCTACTCAAGTCTTTTTTGCTCCGAGAGGATTTTCCATAATGCTGCGGCCCTAAAACACCGCTTGACTGGATGCCTGCACCAGCTAGAAAATGAAATAGTCAGTGCTCGAAATAGACAAGAAAAACAAGATCCAAAAGGTTATTTTTTTTAATCCTACAACCTGTTTTTGAAATGAAACGTAAGGTTACCTATTTACAACAGTTTCCTCATGAAATCAGAAAGATTCCGTCACCAATGGTGGGCTGTGCGTCAGACTCCAGCACTCGTATGTCTCCTACAGCGTTTCACAGCCTCCCCTGGGGCGGGACTTCCGCCTTCTGCGGGAAGCCCGCCCACAAAGTGACTGGACAAGAAGGTCAGAAGGCGGAAGTCTCGCCCCAGGGGAGGCTGTGAAACGCTGTAGGCACGTAGGAGGAGCAGAGGTCGCCGATGCAAGTGAGGGAAGCCCCGCGTGACGGAGCCTGTAGCCCGGTAAGTGGGGCGGGTGGGGCTTAGTTGTAGAGGGGGGGGGGTGTGTGCCTGCGTGTGTGTGCCTGCGTGTGTGTGCCTGCGTGTGTGAAGCGCGTTCACAGACCAGAATCTGCTCGTGCACCGGTCTGTACCACTTGGAAGGCATCATAACCACAATAGGTCTCGCTGGGCGAGACCTAAAAACAATAGTTTGAAATAACTATGGAAAAAGTCACCACTTTTCAAGAATCCCAGCACTTTTAGTCCATGTAGCGCCATGCTGAGTGGTGTTATTTCTCACAGAAGCTCTAAGAGTAAAGCGAAGTTTGCATGTATGTGCTGGCGGGCTCCTGGGTGTAGCAGGAACGGCAGCCTGGCTACTTCTCTCCCACCCCTCCAGCCCCATCCTATCCCAGCGCCGCCGCTCACTGAATTGACACAGGACACCTCGCACTCCCGTCACCACAGGGCGCGTGGTATGTAGATGGGAAGTCAGGAGGAGCTGCTGTGCGACAGTGAGCCTTCAGAGGCAAAGGTGTGCTTGAGTCTTGTCCAGGGCTCTGAACAGGAGCGCACAGGGAGGGAAGCAGGGTCAGAGTTTTTCACTGAAGGTGTTCGGGGTCCTAGTGTAAGGGTGCAGGTGTTATCGACACTGTTACTATATCAGAAAGTTTTGCTCCTTTGCAATTGCTGGTTAAAGATAAAAGATTAAGAGACGAGAATTGTAGAGAGGGTGGAAGAAAGAGGCGCAGAGCGAGGAAGAATCAACTCTAGGGCCCAGAACAATGTAGTTCAAAGGCTAGTCTTGCAGCGCAAAGTGAGGAAAATACCAAGGCATTGATTTCTGAAAATTCAGCAAATAGGGCTGCTTTTTACCAAGAACATTATGTACGCTTGCAAACAGAATGTAAGGACTTTTAGAACAAGCCCGCGGGTGGAGCGTGTGCGCGTGCCACAGCGAGCAATGTGTTTTCAATTATTGCACACGCATCTGTGCACGATAATTGAAAACAGATGTGGCCTGTGCGGGTAACCGCAAGCAAGAGGCCGTGACAGGAGCAAAGGCGGGACATGCACCCGCCTTTGCCCAATTGCGTGCTGTCTTTTTCAGAAAGACGCAGGCAAAGCCCAATAGCCTGCCACGAAAACAAAACCACACGCACAAGCGTGTGGCGAGATTTCAAAAGCCCTTACATAAAGTCTTCACCGGAACAGCGCATGTGAGCTGTTACAGGCTCAACCTAAAAAGTATTAACAATAATTAATGTCTTGAGGTTTTTTTGTCCTTTCAGTGCTGGCAACTTCTATCTGGCTGTCCCAATGGTTGCTTGTTATGGGTTTTTTTTGTTATGGGGGGGGGGCATAAATAACAGGAGGCTGAAGGTTGGGAAATAGTACCTGTATAACAGTCAGTGAGCGAGTCAGTCAGGAGTTAGTCAGTGAGAGAGAGAGAGAGAGAGACAGTCAGAGAGTCAGTCAGTCAGTGAAATAGTCTGTCAATGAGAGTTAGTCAGTGAGAGAGTCAGTCCATGAGAGAGAGTGAGTCAGTCAGTCAGTGAGAGAGTCAGTCGCTGAGTGAGAGAGTTAGTCAGCGAGTCAGCCATAGAGAGAAAGTCAGTCAGTGAGAGAGTCAGTCAGTCAGCCAGTCAGTGAGAGAGTCAGTCAGTTAGTCAGTCAGTGATAGAGTCAGTCAGTCAGTGGGAGAGTCAGTCAGAGTGAAAGAGTCAGTCAGTGAGAGAGAGAGTGCGAGTCAGTCAGTGAGTCAGAGTGAGAGAGTCAGTCAGTGGGAGAGAGAGAGTCAGACAGTCAGTCAGTGAGAGAGTCAGCTAGCCAGTGAGAGTCAGTCAAGTCAGTGAGAGACTGAGATAGTCAGTCAGTGAGTGAGAGATTTAGTCAGTGAGTCAGTCAGAGAGAGAGAGAGTCCGTCAGTGAGTCAGTCAGTCAGTGACAGAGAGATAGAGAGAGTCAGTGAGAGAGTTAGTTAGTGAGAGAGTCAGTCTGTGAGACAGAGTAAGAGAATCAGTCAGTGTGAGAGAGTCAGTCAGTGAGAGAGAGTCAGTCAGTGAGAGAGTCAGTCAGTGAGAGAGTCAGTCAGTTAGTGAGAGAGTCAGTCAGCCAGTGAGAGGGTCAGTCGGAAAGTGAGAGAGAGAATCAGACAGTGAGATAGGGAGAGTGTCAGTCAGTGAGAGAGCCAGTCAGTCAGTGAGAGAGTCAAACCGTCATTGAGAGTGAGTCAGTCAGTGAGAGAGTCAGTGAGAGAGAGCGAGTCAGTCAGTAAGAGAGCGAGTGAGAGTCAGTCAGTCAGTCAGTCAGAGAGTCAGCTAGACTTCTACTGGCTCTAAAGGCCTTCGATGAACCCCCAACCTCTGTGGCCAAAGTCACCCCACCTGACCCGTGGACCAAGGAGGACCCGCAAGGACACCTCCATCGACTGCACAGAACCAACAGCATCCTTGAGCAACCTCCATCTCCTGCATCCGCAGCATCAGGACCACTACATTATAGTCTGTGGTGGTTATGCTGTAAAGTTCAGAACTGGACTGCTAGCTAGATGTTTTGCAAACGAGCTTGACTGAACCCAAGACAGTTTGTTTGAGTATATTATACGGAAAGTTTGCACAACCATACCATTAAATGCACCCAAATCCTCACAACAGTAAGTTGTGATTTCTCTCTCTATCAAGTCCCAGGTAGAGTCAAGCCAATCAGACACACCCTAGTGCCCCACTGTGCATTTCCTGCATAAAAGTGTGTGTTAACATGCTCCAAATGTATCCTTCTTAATGTTTCCATTGACACTAGTAGATTGATACCCACATTGAGCAACACAACAACATACTCAACAAATCTGCAGTTTGATATGTTCTTGCTGCCCTCCTCAGTGGCTGAATGCTGGAAAGCATGGGCTAATGCAAAAACAACAATTGATCGACAGAATGCAGAACAATGTCATACATTCACCCCAGTACAGAGATCTGGGCCTAAATCCATCGTTTTTTTGCACTCCACACCACCCCAGTTCAGACATGGCCATATGCAAATCAGCCTTGACCCTGTGCCTCATCGGAACAGTCCAGCCCAAACTGCCAAGCCATGTCTTTCCTGGACCGGAATCAAGCATCCTAGAACCGGTTTCTGGCTATCAGCCTTCTTCAGCCAGGATAGCTTGACTCCAGTGGTGTGGAGAGCATGGGACTCACGTCTGAGCATACCCATCCCACTCGGTGGGCTAAGCATGGTTATGAGTTGTGGAAGGTTCATGACAAATCTCATCACATCACCAAGCCCTTACATGACCTCCTTAAAGAAGAATCTCCATGAGTGCTGGACCAAATGGCGACATGGAAGCCAGGTTGATTTTAGGACCAACAATGAAGTACTATGACCACTCCAGACAGACTGAACTGGTCATGGATACTGTCTTAATTCAAAAGCAACACGGTGACGGGCAGGCCCCTGTTGCGTATACCAGCCGAGCTCTCAATGAAACAGAGCACAAATGTTCCCAGATAGAACGGGAGACCATTGCAGTGTCGTGGGGATGTCGCCATCCCCACCTGCACTTGTACAGCAGCAAATTCCTTGTGTGCAAAGACCACAAACCTCTGGTACCCCTCTTACAAGGATCTGAGACCAAGACTTCCCCTTGAATTGAAAAATGGATTTTGCAACTTTAGGGATACTCATTCAAGGTTGTCTGTCGCTTCACCAAGACAATCCGGCAGACTACCAGTCATGCCACTATCCAGCCGCTACCGCTGCCGAACAAGAGACTGCAAGAGAAACAGAAGAGTACATGCACCTTGCAGTTCACTGTGCCAGGCCAAAGCCATTTACACTAGACACGTGTCAGGCAGCCCAAGTCAATGAGTGCTTTTGGCTGACCTGAATGGTGGCCCCTCATAAAGATGCAACCAAGCAGAAATCTGAAGCCCAGGCACACATACAAGCGTTGCACTGTGTTCATCATGAGCTATCCCTAGCAGGGGAGGGGTTAATAATGAAAGACAATCCACCATTAGAAGGGCAGGACTTCGCCCTGTACTTAAAGGTTCTCAGCATGAAGCACCGAAAGATCACACCAAGTTGACCTTGGGCGAACAGGGAGGTCGAATGATAACGCTCAATGAAGTCATTTGCATAGGGTAGGCTATATCCCCATTTTCTTTGAGACTACTGCAACACGCTCCATTCCCTGACCAAAACTTCCTCGGTCACAATGTTAGAAGTGCAACAAACTCAATTCTCATCATGTGTCCCACCAGCTGAGAACCCCGAAGGGATTAAGAATCGGAAGTGGTGCAGCAATAATGCAGGGAGTTGATGCTGCTAAGCCCTCAATGCTCAAAATAGGGGATCTAGTGCTGCTATGGACTCCCTCAGGAGGAGGGAAATTTAAACCCTGGTTTGGGCCCAAGTCAAGGCTAATAACTGCCAGTTAGTGCACCATAGTGATTGCATGTTAAGGCAACGAGAGTGTCACACGAAATGTCTTACATTTTAAAAGAATCTCAACCATGCAACAATACAAGGAGATAGGGCATGATTATGTTCTCATTGGACAAGATATCCCATCCGTCGAAATCTAAATCCCTATGTATCCTATGGAATTTAGATTCCGGCAGATGGGATATCCATCACTGATGTGACGAAGTAACTTGTCCGCCAAGTTCGTAATGAGGCCCATAGACTTTTGGTTCCTGATGTCCTACTACTGACTCCCTCTATTATCCTCAACCCAGGGGGGCCTGGAAACTCCTGAGGTGACCCTAGCTGTGCCCATGGAAACCGAGAGGAGAGTCACATCAATCCACAATTCTTACCCCTGCATGCCTGCTTTGCTGCTAATGCGGGATGCTGGCTGCTCTCGTAGCGATACACACTGTCACCCACTTATGTCCAATCCTTAACCTTCACAACTTTACAAAGACTATGAACCGGGCGTTGCAATTCTGAGTATAATCAGAAAGAGGCCAGTTTTGTCTGTCTGTCTGTCTCTCTCTATCTTTATTTAGGGTTCTGGGCTCCTGCAAGTTTTGACAATATATGTTTTGTTACTGAGGTTTTGACGGAAAGTTATGGCATGGGTGGTTTGGTTCTGATTCACTGCACTGCTGTTGGTGCCGCCCACTCTGAGCATCATGACTCACATAAATGAAGGAACGAACACGCACGCCGGGCTGGAAGCAGAGCGTGAAAAGCCAACGGTGTGTGTACAAGTCCTTCTTATGCTGAGCCAGGGGTCTATTAGCTTCCACACAGCACTACATTATGCCCCCAAATTCATCCTCCATTTTTGGGTCTGGATTTCCCGAAGACCATTTGATTTTTCAAAAATGATGTGTATGACAGTGGTTCCCAAACTTTTGACTCCTGAGGACCCCCAGTGTGTCACTACTCGAAACCGGGGACCCCCAAGCAATTTGTGCTATTTACATTTCAAACATTAAAACAATAATTTTCCAAAAATAAACAGACAAGTGCACACCAAACAAATAGTCGAATTACTAAAGATTTTATTTTGAAAAAATTTGCAAAAATGTAAAACGTTTAATGGGAATGTTGGCAGACCAATCCCCGTACAGTGCACACCAAGTGCAGCAATTGAGCCTGATCACTACAAAGGCGGCTTTTGGGGGTCTCTCCCTCCAAGAAAATTAGGGAACTAATGGTGCATTCTGCAACACATTTGCCATTATATATTGACTTGTAGTAACTTTTAAAGCATAGTAAATGGTAACATAACTGTGCACCAGGATATGACAATCTTTGCTGGGGCTCTTCAATGATCCTCTCACTATCGCCCACCAAAAGTGCCTCTCATCTCTCCATAGCCCCTCCCTCCCATGCATTTCAATTGTTTTATAGCCCCTCTCATACCATTGTAGGGTGTCCGAGCACTTTACATCACACACATACAGAGACAATGAATCATACGTGTGTAAATCAGTGTGTAGAAAATGTTACATAAGGCAAGGTGTAGTAGTCACATGTCATCCATACTGGTAGGCATTTTTTAAGAGTGCTTGATCCGGAGAAGCACGAACTCAGGATTCAGAACATAACACAGTGGTTGGAGTTGACTTTAATAATAAGAATTTATTTCTACCTAAACAAAACTTTTTCAGCAGCATCAGGATGGGAAAAAAACATAACTTCCTAACTTGTATCATGCAATTTGCATGCAGCCCTTTGATGGCAGTTCATAGCTCACTGTGCTAAATTACTATTTTAACTTATGAACGGTACAGTAACAACAGAATCTCTGTGACAAATGCAGTAACCCACTGAGCTATGCACATACAATACAGTTTTTTAAAATGATTGGTACACGTTCTTTGCAGCAGGATTATTAACCATCTGTGCTACCTTAGACGAGTCAATGCTGCCACTGGACAAACTCCCATCTTTCTCCAGCATGTACATTAATCACCAGAGTTATCTTGACACTTTTATTGTTGGCCAAAAACTGCTTATTATACAAGGAACCTTGCAGTGCTTTTAAAACTGCTGCCTGCAGACCCCCTGGGAATGTGTCACAGACCCCTGGGGGCCGGTGGACTACTGTCTTAATCTATACTATGCAGTTTGCCTGCAGCTCTTTAATAACAGTCCATAAATCACTGTGCCATATTAGGATTATAATTGCTGGACACACAAGAAACTGTGCACAAGGCGCTTTTAAAACCATGTTAATTGTAAACACAGCACCCTCGAGGACAGTTCCTAGGTGTGGCTGCACAGGTTTCACTGCCCTAAAATCGTGTCTGCTTTGGATTTGGATGAGGAGAAGACAGACAAAAGAGAACCGTTGTCTGTTGCTCATCTCATTATAGAACTTTCTGGGAGCATCTCTGTTTCTGGTACTCTTGGACCCTGATCATTATTTCAAATTAACTTCTAAGGTGGTCCTATCTGCTTGCTCCTGGTCATGTCTTAATGGATGAGACTATGGTGGGTCCTATCTGGTTCCTCATTGTCATGTCTGAAAAAGTGAGAAAATGATTGGCCCTGGCCAGTGACACAATCCGAGGCCAGCATTCAGCTTTTATGCCTTATACTCACTTATGTATGTGAGGTGGCCACTAAGAAAAATTCCTCTGAAATTCAATGGTATTAGAGTTTTCTGCTGCATATGTGGTAATGGGACGCACAGAGTGTCGGCGCCGCTTGGGATGAGGCTTTGTGGCTGCACTACCTGCAATACAAGAAACAAGCCAATGGAATCAAGACAAACTACATTTCTCAAAGTGCAACTGGACTCTTTTCATATTTACAATGGTGGTGGCCAGTTTAGATCCATTGGGTATAGTTTCCTTGTGGTTCAGAGCTTTCCTTTCTTTGCAGTATAAGATCTTGTTGCCGTGCAATTGGAATTCATCATGCCTCCATTTAAAGTTTTCAGGGATCTTGTTGCCAGGGAAGTATTCTGGAAAAACAATATAGGTCAAGAATTTAAAATTTCACTTGCACTTTAATATTGGAGCCATCCTTTCATGGATTACAAACTATATAGCTGGAATCGTCCTTTCGAGAATTAAGACCTCTAGTGCACCTTTTCATGAGAGGAACTGGTGGATCCTCTATACTGTACAGACATTGGTTATATCATTTAAGTCACATATAGTATTAAGGATCCTAAGTGAAGGATGTATTAAAGGGAACATAGTGATACAACATAGTATCAATGGCCCTGTAAATACTCAAAACTCACTCAACAAAAGCTAAACCTCAACATTTGCATAGTTATATTTTAATCTATTTTAGACCGTGGTGGGTCGTCCTACAGTTTTGGGAGGGAGTACGTAGCTAAAAACAAAAAATATTTTGACTAGAATAAATGTATTTGTTTCATTTCAATTGAATATCTTATCTAGAGATTCATACAGTGATTCATGACAAAAAATACAAAAACTGATTTTTTTTACAAGCGTATGACAATATCAGTATGTAAAATACTTCATGCACAAAAGATCCATTGATGTAATTCAGTTAACATCAATCAGGATGATGGTATTACCATTTAAATGTAATTAGCAATGTGAAGACGTAAAGTGGAGATTGTTAGATATGAAATAGTAAATACCTACATGATTTCATTGCACAAGGTCAAAATTAAACTCAAAACCAAATATATTCGTTTTTTAAAACGACATTGTCTAAGCAAGGTACAAATCCCATAAGCTTTAGATTTACACTTAAGGGCTTATTTGGTTGAGCTGGAGAACCACCCTGAATGGGTGTGCTCAGTTCCCTGTTCCATTTAATTAAGGGTAAGTGTTGTATTTACACTGGTGGAGTTTCCGCTGACTTTGCCTGTGTAAACCCAGGGAGCAGAGGAGCGTGGCCCATTTAAATTACCCCCAAAGTCCCAGAGATGAAAAATAAAGTGGCAATTAATTACCATTTTATTCTTCATCCCCATCCCGAACAGAGCATCAGGACGAGGCTGAGTGACAGCAGCAGGGAGGAGGGTGGGCTGTATGTGCACTGTTTAAAATGCGCATGTCTTTTTGGCTGGACACATTTCAACGGCCAGCCAGACATATGCACTTTAAACATCTCTAAAGCAGATATCTGACAGCTAGGTTAGAGCAAATGCAGGCCTCCAGAGCACTGTGGAGTGCCGAGTGAGGCCTACCCCTTCAATCAGGGCACCGCATGAGAGCAGCATCAGGACTGATCAAGGGAGTTTCCTGGTGGCTGGGCTGCAGTTGAAGAAAGAAGACGTCCGATATGAAGGACTCTGTAAGTGTTTAATTTTATTTGTCCTTACGCGTTCCTGCTAGCCCCTCCCCATAGATGCCAGTCACCACTGTATAAACCCCTGACCTTGTGGTCAGTCCTCCAAAGGGCCTCTAAGTCACGATAACAGGTGGAATTTGAGGGATGTCACTCTTTGGTCCTGCACATGTCTGCCATGTGAAGTGGAGGGAGAAAGCTCCCTGCCAGTCAGGATTTGTATTTGGGACTGAGTAAACAAACTGCTGCTTTGTTTTCTAAATACAAAAAACATTTTCTGAGCTGGTGCTTTAAACATTTCGCAACAAACCCACAGTGATATGCAAGGAAAAGCTGCCCTTTTTGATGACTTCACAGCAAAGCGTGGCGATCTCTAAATAGGACGGACCGGGTTTGGCCTTCACCAGGGCCTTCGCCCACTGAAGGAGCAGCGGACCGTCCGCTAGGGTCTAAAAGACCCTCCCCACTGTTGACTCATGAACTCTCCGCTTGACTACTGCAGGTTAGCTGGCTATGTGAGCTTATTTATGAACTCTAGTTAGCCCACATTGGCAGTGAGCCAAGCCATTTTATTCCAAGAACGATATCATGTCTCACCCATGACAAGTCCTTTTCTCTGGCTTTGCCAAAACCCAGTATAAAGTCCTCGCACATGAATTTTCGACACATAGGATCTCCTGCGAATTCCTATTTACAGGAAATAATCACCTGGAAAACAAGATTTCACAATGGTAAGCCTCCATAGATGGAGTAAATTCCCTGTCAAACTGTGAAAAACAAACTTGCACAAAAATAAATCCATCTTTTTTTTCTAACCTTTGTGTATCAATGTTGCCTTCTCCCCTGCTTGGGTTGGATGAGTTGCACCATACTGGATGAATATTCTTAGGCACTCATATTCTAACTCATTCCTAGAAATAAATAAAATGTAGCGTTAGTCGAAAAGATACCTCCCTTTGACCTCTCCTGTTTACTGTATTTGTGGGAGCCTGGAGAGAGGGAGGGGTTTACTTGATTGACTTAATTTGCCAGCATGATGGGCAAGCAGCGTTGATTGCAACCAGTTGGGCGGCTGGCAGCGGGATCTAAGAGTGTAAGGAGCCCATTATCCTGTTAGGAGGTCCCCTTGGGCCTAGGGAGGGTCAGTGGGTCAGGTCTGAGCAGGTGGGGGTTGCTTTCAGCTTCTGACGGTGGGGGGCAGTACTCTGGTTAGGACAGGCTATAATTTGAACAATGTGCTCTGAACATGTCCGGCAGAACAAGAGTTTTGATCCTGCAAACCACGAAGGGAAACAAACCACCAGAGGAAATTAAATAACTACAAACATGCTTATGTTTGGTTGCACTGGGACCTACACGCCTAACCATGGCCTTAATTAGGTTTAGTCGGTTCTCAGGTCCCACTATGAAGCCTGGGGAGGGGACACATCGACTGATTTTTAGGGATATTGACCTTATATATATATATATATATATATATATATATATATATATATATATATACTCCTCCAAGTCGGTGCTTCCATCACCAGGTATTTCTCATTTAAATAAATAGAGCAGATTGAAAATAGTTTCTATTTATTTTAGTAGTGGGGCAGCAAAACAGTAGAACCTATATGGTTTTGGGGTATGGACTGTGATCTTGTCAACAGAGGAATGTATCACTTTTGTTTCTTATATTTATTTTAACTGCTGTTTTCTTAGCACGTTGGAACAGTTTTGGTAGCAGAAAGAAACAAAACTTGAGTGGCATAAGGCATCTGTTGTTAATAACACCCTGAAGCTCATTCGGGGAAGCTTTGGAAAGCTGTTCATTCTGCACAATCAGAGATGAGGGTTTGTAAAATTCACAGGCGTCCCACAAAGCAATAATTTATTGTTAAGAATCTCAGGGTGTTCCTCAGGTGGTTGCTTCAAAAGACCAATGCATTGATCTAAAATACCCACAAAGATGTTTTCCTGGAGGATACAGGGTTCTCGAAATGGGAATCTGGGTATGACCGCTGAAGATCTCCGGGTCCATCATCCACCTGCTACCCAAAATACACAGATTGTCTCCGAAGCTTTGCGGGTTATGAGAAGGCTAGTGGTTGGGTTACAGTTTAGGTCCATGGTTATTCTGGGATAGAGGAAGGTTCTGCAAATGCTAGACGTGGGTTGACAGAAGCCCTTCCTTGAAGACACATATGTACTTGGAACTGCTACTGTGATTGGCATTCCTTCATTCGAAGAGATGTGAACTCCGCATATTCTCACAATTTTTCCAAGATGGCAGCTTCACAAATCGGAATCAAGAAAGGCCTGCCCAAAATTGTGTACACAGATACTTCCCGGATTAGAGGTTGATCAGACGTGATATCAGACCCGACAGGGTCAGGATATAATAAAAAGGGCTAGCAACGGAGGACTTACTGTCTTTGTAAATTCTCTTCTTGATTAGTTAGACTGGGGCATTGCTGCTGCCTTCCACTCTGTGCCGTCATGTCCCATTTGAGGCTCCCATTCTTGATTGTCATTTATGTTACTATGTGTTTACCAGGTTTAAGTCATTTGAGGTAACTTAATGGTACCCCCCCCCAATTGGTATGCAGGTGTAATCCCCTGATCTGAGTGCACCATTGCTGGCATATCTGATACCTTGAATTTTATTCTGGTACTGATTTCACACTAATCTAATCATGTACACAGAGACATAGGCCTGTTCCTGACCATGTGAGGTCCTGGGGCTGTCCTGTGATCTGGAGGGGTGCACCAAGTGTGCCCTCATTGTGGACGGCTGGATACTGTCCCTGTCTTGGGTTTAGCCGATAAAGTGGTGGTGGCAGCATGTTGTCTTTTTTTTAAGTGATCAGTAGCGTGACCAGACCTTTTTATCTGTGTTACTCTGGCCGTGGCAGTCTCAGCTGGCTTTTTTTTTTAATAAAGCAAACACAAGGAGATGATGGAGGGAGCGCTGAAACTTTTCAGACATTCACACCCAGTCACTATTAGATCCGGGTTTAATCCATCATCGTTCTTCAGCTCCCTATGCCACCCCAGTTCAGACACAGCCATATGCAACTTCAGCAATCCAGCCCAAACTACCAAGCCAGGTCTTCCCTGGACCGGAAACATGCATCCCGAGACCGGTTTCAGGATAACACCCCTTATCAGCCAGGCTAGCTTGTATCCAGTGTCAAAGTGAGCAAGGGACCCACGTCTGGGCATACCCTACCAACTTAGGACAAACAAAGCAAACACAAGGAGATGATGGACGGAACGCTGAAACTTTTCAGACACTCACACCCAGTCACAATTAGATCTGGGTTGAATCCATCATCATTTTTTAGTTTACTTCGCCACCCCAGTTCAAACCCAGCCATATGCAAATCAGTCGGAAACAAGCATCCTGAGAGCGGTTTCAGGATAGCACCCCTCATCAGCCAGGCTAGCTTGAATCCAGTGGCAAAGTGAGCAAGGGACCCACATCTGGGCACACCCTGCCAACTGAGGGTAAACAAAGCAAACACAAGCAGATCATTGACGCAGCGCTGGAACTTTTCAGACACTCAACCCCAGTCACTGATCTGGGTTGAATCCATCATCGTTCTTTAGCTCACTTTGCCACCCCAGTATGAGGATGTGATGAGGAGGTAAGACTGTCACTGGGAAGACCTACTGTTCAAGTCGTTTCTCCAATGTCTTTTCCTCCTCCCAGCAGGGCCGGCTCTAGGCATGTGCAAACTGTGCACCTGCACAGGGCCACCAAACCCCAGGGGCCACCACGCCAATATATATCCTTAATATATTACTCCTCTGAGGATGGATACATATTTGCGTAGTGGCCCCTGGCAGGGACTTGGTGGCTCTGTTCCACTACTAAACACCCTGACCCCCTCCCCTCTTTACTGGCCTGCGCGCTCCGCCCCGCCCGGACCACCTCTTCCGGGCCCCCTACTTACGCTCTTTGCCCAGGGCCACCATGAGCCTAGAGCCGGCCCTGCTCCTAGGCAGTACATCCCTTCCTACTTTGTGCTCAGCTTGAGCTTCTTTTGTAGTCGACTTTGGAGGATTCTGGGTAGGGCAGGTATAGGCACGCAGCACATTGGTGGGGGGCTGTCGTCGTACTTCATGACGTAAGGAATGGGACTTAGTAGAATGGGCGAAATTAAATGACCAGAGAGTACTCGAAGCATCGGCTAGAGTAGACAATACCCACTCAACAATGATGTAGGCCGCTTCCCTCTCATCTGAGAGATAACACAGACATAGTGGGGCAGATTTACAAGCCCCTTGCGTCACTTTTAACATGGGAAAAGTGACGCAAAAGTGGCGCAAGGGGCTTGTAAATCTGCCCCATAAACTTTTAGGCCGCAGCGCACCAGCACCAAATGTGCTTTCCTCCCCAACATACTGCGGCACCGCAGACTCCTGCCATGCACGGCCCAGGCCCTTCCTCGCCTCCACTCTCACCACAATTAAAGCCCCGGGTACCCGTCCCATGTGTATAATTATGCACACAAGCTATCATTTTGCGAATTAAAGTGACTAATTCGTCACGAGGTTCGCTTTAAGGAGTTCTGCAATTAAGAGAGAGTTAATTACCCTTTGAAGGGGCGGTTGGTCGAACAGGGTGGTGGAGGTGGGCTTGCCTCCCTCACAGGCCTCTAATGAAAGATGCCTGCAATTATCATTTTCAGTAAGTATTTACTAGCGTTTGATTGGACACTGGTCACCCATTTGAGCGCTTTGATCTCTTCGGCTGCCTCGTGTATATTATTACCGTGGCCGCTCCGTGTTGTGCAAAATATCTCCCCCATATATTTATTTAATCGTGGCCTGGGAGACGGAAAAATTGAAAGATTCAAGGGAAACTGTCAATTTAGCTACCAAGACACCCCCCAATAAAAAAGGCCTGACATTGTCACAGATGTTCCGAGCGTCCTCCAGCACGGAAGTGAATTTCATATTGAAATGATTTGGTTCGAAATATATGACCGGTCCTTAGACCTGTGTGAGGGCAGAATGAGGGTCTGACCCTGCAAATGGCGAACGCAAGTAAGCTTCGTCAGGACACATAGCTTTCCGACTTCCTTGTCTAATATTCAATCATCGCATTTGTATAGCGCCCTACTCACCCGGGGGGGGTCTCAAGGCGCTGTTCACCCCATGCGGTCTCAAAATGACCTTTTCTCAGAGACCTCAACGGAAATCGGGGGATTTCTGGCAGGTCGAAGTCCCTGGAAAGCAGTTCAGGCTGAGGCAGAGTTGACACACATGGCTCAGTGGGTTACATTCTCTTCGCTGAGAAATTAGGTCATTTGAAGGTCACCAAATCATGGAAAGGTCTAAAAGCGTGCCGAGGTAGGACACAGTCCGTCTAATGTTGAAAAATATTTCTCGAAATAGATATATTACGCAGCTTCTGAAAAGATTATAACGCAGTCAGTCAAGTGCCAAACTGGTTATAGCCAAGTTTATTTATGGTTGCCGTTTTATATAGCGCGAACTCGACCCGAAGGTACAGGAGCGCTTTACACGAGCACCAGTTTCGCTATACATGGACACATTCATTTTTGGTAGACACGGGGAGATTACGTGATTTGCCCAGCACCACAGGCTATATAGAACCGACGCCGAGACTCGGACCTGGTTCCTTAGTGCAAAAGACGGCAGCTCTGACCGTTACGCCGTTCTCCAATCTAGCTTGCTCTCCCCAGAATTGCCACGAGTGTTCTTTACAGGAGTAGTAGTGTTTTTTCATCTTCGTAGCTGTGTACACAGCTCTGTTCTATGTCACCCTCCTTTCTCCCCGTTCCTTTTCAGCCCCTTAATTCTCCTGCCTCCGTGGATTAGCTTCTACGCTCCAGCTTCCTTGCCCATGTGTTCTCAGTTTGTGTGATGGCCAACACCTGGACAGCTGTTCCTGATGCAGTAGATTCCAGCGTCCGTACCACCTTGTAAATCTGAGGGGCCGTAGTCTCGACGGTGCGCCGAAAGGGGCGTGGCTTGTTTAACGCAAGGACGCCTCTGGGAGCGTGGACGTGACCATAGATTGCGAGTGCGTGAGGAAGAACGCCTGACTGCGTCATATATCAACTGTAAATCTGGCGCATAAATCTGCTCGTCCTAGCAGCCTTTGGGCCTTTAATCCTCAGGAGCGTGAGCGAAATTCCTGATGTCAGGCCCAGGTATGAGGCTCCCTTATTTATCCAGCCTGGGGTTAGTCATCCGCAGGCCTGTTTTCGTGTGAATGGATTTCCCAGTCTATACTGGTATCAAGGAACTGGGCTTTCTTCATCAAACTGAAAACTGTAGGTTCCCCCACAATGCGTTTATCTTTTTTACACATTTAGTATCAAGGAACTTGGCTCTCTTGGTCTAACTTTGAAAACTGTAGGTTCCCCCTACAATACATTTATCTTTTTTTACACATTTAGTATCAAGGAACTGGGCTCTCTTGATCTAACTTTGAAAACTGTACGTTCCCCCTACAATACATTTATCTTTTTTACACATTTAAATCCCCAGCTGCATACTCCATGCTTGTCCCAGGGCAGAGAATGTGGAATGAGGAGCAGGGAATGTTGTCAAACTCAACAGGACTGTGTGGATGATCGAGGGTAGGGTACTTCACACAAGAGTCCAGAGCCCCTCAGACAGGAGGTAAGTTGTTTATTTAATGTTAGTCCCTTTGGTTATGGCAATAGTACGTAGGACCTTTCAGAGCTTCATTTTAATGCATGTAAAGGGCACTCATTCACAATTATTTAATCTCCAACATGCCTAGCTTACATATCCTCCCAACATCCCGTGTAACATTCCAATACCCACGCACACAATGTGGTAAATAAATTTACCGGACTATTTTTCTATACATTACATGACAATAAAGATAGCTCAAAATGAGAGGCAGAGTCCGTGGTATCTGAGTCATACGGGCTTTAATTAAGTATCTCGAGATACTGGACATCGAGTTCCATCATCACTAAGGTTCAGGAAGGGATATTCAACATTTTATTAACATCACACATTATATATAGTAAAACTGTATAATGGAAATGAATACAGTAGGCGTAACAAGTGAAAAAGAGAGAAGATAAGAACACATGTGCGTAAAAGAAGGCGTGTACAGGGGCGTACACGGAGGTGTGTACTGGAAACGTCACAGAAGTGTCATAGGTGGGTGGATGCATAGAGAGATTCTGCAGGGTCAGCAGAAACCTTTGTCCCGGATGCGTGCGCAACTGAGCATGACGTATAACTGGGGAGAGCTGGGGGCTTGACTTTAGCACTAGTAGAGGAGTCTGGTGTCTGGGATGTCAGAACGACCTGCACCTATAACATATCTGATATCTTATGTTTGGATGATGAGTTGTTTGAAGTAAAAGGTCTCTCGGGCAGAGGCCGTTCAATACTGAATGCTAGTGCGTGCATATAGTTCTTCATGCAATGCGCGGGGGCCATGGGTCTACCATGGTAACGGGTGCAGTAAATTACGTGCAAGGAGACAGGAAAGCTGGGCCCTTTGCTCTGCAGGCTGGAATATGTTTACCTATTTCGCTGAACTGGAATGTGTTTTTGCAGAGGCTGAGCAGATAACTTGTAGGCAAAATACCATCTTGGCAGGCAGGCCAGGCCGAGCCGGGCACCGCTCGCCTGAGCAGGAAGTAAGGTAAAGGTCAGGGATGCATACCTAAACTGTAGCTTTCAGAGGCAAAAGAGACTTGGAGCCTCAATTAAGGGCCTTGCTCGACTGAGCCAGAAAACGTGAAGAACGTGTGCTTTGCGATATTTTTTAAAAAGTGCACCATGTAAAGACGTTGGCACCATAGGCCTAAAAGCCGAATTAACGTGGTTTTCTTGAAGAACTGAATAACTGACATGTTAACGTTGGACGCAAATGCATATGCGTCTTCATGGCAGGCACGGGAAGGAAATTACACAACATACATGGAACGCGGGTGCATGGTTGGGGTGCGAGTGGGGGTCACACTGACTACCTAAAATTTCTATTTCCTCATTCCCTCCTTGGCCCCTACTGCGCCCTTCAAGATATATCTATTTTCATGAGACCATCTATCTGTTCATATAACATCATTTGCTCATCTTTCTTCATTCGGGAACGGGAACGTGGACTTGGACGGGGAATACAAGACGTGGCGCACAAGCCGCAAATCGCTGGCCCACATTGCAGACAGAGACAACAACTGAATACTATGAGCAGTATTATTCCTAGGAATGACAGTACTTTCCATCCCCAGGCGGATATCACACTCCAGAGCCAACCGGACCATGTCCAGGTGCCTGGATTCTGGTGCATCTGATGAGCTATCTCATGAAGCCTTGTAATTGCTTTATATACTGATGGTGCGTTATTAGGAATAAACACACAACAACTAGATCCGATCACTCTACAAGCCCCGCCCCTATCGGCCAGGATGACGTCAAGGACAAGGCGGTTTTGAAGAACAACAAGTCTCATAGCAGACTGCTCTTCGGTCAAATTACCTAAGGCAGAAGTAGTCTCATTCACTACTGCTTCCAAAGTTCTAGTCAATCTACGTATTAATTTACTATTTTGGATGGGGCCTATGAAGAAAAAGAATCCTTTATAGAAATCGGTATATTGCTCCAATGTTGTTTCAGTCTGATCGACAATTGGGGACTCGATCTCCCTCTTATGTCTTATATGTACAAGGTGTGAATTTCGATGATAATCGGGTGGGGCTAGAAAAACAGGTGGTAATAGGAACGCAATATAACACGTTCCATCCCAATCTAAGGGCAGACGTACATAAGCTGTCTGACCACAAATAAAATAGGAATGGCGGGAAGCTTTGAAGGTAGACTTTCCTTTATCACTGAATTCGACCACAGTATTACAATCACTGTGTCCTAGATGTACTGAACCATTCTTTTTAACGCATAATTCGCCTGTTACTGGTAAAACTGTTATAGATGGTAAGTCCGAATTAGTCTCGGATTGAACGTTCAGAATCATGAGATTGAGGGTAAAGTTTCCTAATCCATATACTTCGTTTTCTAGATCGGTCCCTGTCCTTTGGGGAAGGCCGTCCTTGTCTGGGAAACATGCTTTATTCATAACTGTATTCAGATTTCCCCATATCCAATTGCCTTGGGAAACTTTGGACTCACTGTCTAAGGATGACATTAAAGTAAACCATGCACCGCACGAACCATTATGTGTAAACGGATAAGGAAAGAGGGGCAGAGCTCCCTTGTATTTCTGATAGGGCGGGAGTCGGCCACATACCCAGCAATTCGTGGCATTGCTGGTTTGATGAGAATGGTGTAACATACGGATAAAAGTGTTGTTGCGCAGTGCTAAACAATAGGACAGTTCGTGTGGTGGCAGGTCACTGAAAGTGTGCTCTATGGTGTCATTAGAAGAAGAATGTACATGTGAACCAAAAGGAGGAAAGAAAACATGTAATGTCCAGCTGATACATATGATCGTAATACTCAGACAAAACATAAAAAGTAATGTTATGATGCATCTGCTTCGTAAATTTTTACAGTATTTCATTTTCTTGACTCTCTGTCTATCTCTCTGACTATTGGGGTCTATCTCATACATGTCAGAAACCTGTCTAACCGCTTCACCCGAGGGGGACTTAAACAATTAAACGCTGTCTGACTTACTAGACCTCAACTTTAATTTATACTCCTGTTGCGGAGTTTTCTTTAACAGGGGGAGTTTAGAGTCTGTGTCGGAAACGGGGCAGTCCTTGGGAAAAGTCTCTGGTTTCAGTCCATGAAAGCGCTTGATGTGGCTGGAATGGATCCAGCCTTTCCGTCCTTCGATCTTTACTGCGGTCCTCGTGGTCATCAACACCAGTTTCGGTTCCTTCCACCTGGGCTCCAGAGGGCTTGATCGGTCAAAGTTACGGATATGTACATATTCTCCAGGAACGATTTCATGCGGTTTCACTTGGGTGTTGTCCGGGAAGGCAGCCGCGACCTGTGAACGACAAGATAGTAGTGCAGACATCAAGGAAGCCAGGTAATCTGTCAGCATAGTACTTTCAACATCTGTAATCTTACGTGGCATAGGCGTCCCCCACATATTCGGTGGTCTGCCAAAGACCACTTCGTACGGGGATAGCCCTGTTCTGGAATGAGCTACCATTCGCATGTAAAAGAGGGCAACCGGCAAGGCTACCATCCAATCTACACCTTTTTCTGCACAGACTTTCGCTAACCGTGTTTTTAGGGTCTGATTATGTCTCTCAACGAGACCTGCTGCTTCGGGGTGTCGTACACAGTGAAATTTCCACTGGTATCCTAACAGGAGTGATACCTGTTTCATGAGCTCGGACGAGAATGGCTGTCCATTATCTGAGTACACGACATGGGGCAAGCCGTATCGCGGGAAGAATTCACGAACCAGCTGCTTGGCAGTGGTTACAGCAGTGTAATCTGGGACTGGGTAGGCTTCTGTCCATCGGGAAAGGGCACATACGACTACGAGGACATACTTGAATCCTCGGCATCTGTCCATCTGGATATAATCCATCTGGAGGACTTCAAAAGGATGGTCAGGTTTGCTGTAACATGGTGTCGCTAAAACAGGTGCTTGACATAAGGCTTTCTTCAGTTCGTCAAAAGCTTGTGTATGTTCCTGAGTCCAAGGGAGGACAGTCGAAGTCGCTGCCTCCTGTGTTGTCAACTGTATGAGTGGCTTTGTTAGATATGCATACTGGGGAATCCAGTAAGAAGTGAGGCCAATGAAGGCCCGTACTTCCTTTTGTGTCTTGGGCTGTGGAAGATGTGCAATTAACTGGATACGGTCAGGTGTCAACTGTCTACCCCTCTTGGACAGCAAGTGCCTAAGAAATACCACTTGCTGGGCACAGAATTGGAGCTTTGAAGGGGACACTTTATGCCCCTTTTCTGCCAGGAAATACAAGACAGTCAGTGATGCACGTTCGCAGTCTCGTTCGGTCCGTGCTGTAATTAACAGATCATCAACATATTGGAGTAGGGCAGTGTCAGTAGGCATGTGAATACTGTCTAGTTGTCGTTTCAAAGCTTGGCTATAGATTCTAGGGCTTTCTGTGAATCCTTGAGGAGCACGTGCAAATTTGAAGCTTCGGCCATTTAAACAGAAGCCGAAAAGATATTGGCTTTCCGGGTGAATGGGGACACTAAAGAAGGCGTTCTTGAGATCGATTACAGTAAAGAACGCAGCTTCTGAGTCAATAGCAGTCAATAGTGACGAAATGTCAGGGACCACAGGGTACTGCGGTATGATGCATTTATTTAATTCTCGAAGATCAATCACCAATCTGTAGACCGGTGGTGCATTTGGGTTAGTTCGTTTAAGAATCGGAATGATAGGGGAATTACATACATTGGAGTCAGTCTCTACAACCACTCCTTGTGCAATGAGCTCGTCAACAATTTTCAGTAAAGCCACTACAGCATCAGGTGGTAACTTATATTGTCGGATTCGGGGTAGTACAACTCCTTGCTTGAGTGTGACACGGTATGGTGTAATGTGCATACAACCTACATCAGTTGGACCTTGTGCCCATAAATGCTGTGGAACATTCTGAAGTCTTGGATCAAAATCTCTCAAAACATAATGACCTTTAAAATCACGTAAAAACAATCTCACTCCTTCCGGAGAACAACAAATCACTGCACCTAGTGCTTTCAATGTTTTAATACCAAGCAAATTTTCAGGACATGCTTTCGTAAGTAACAAGTCTGTGGTACGGGACAATGGACCAACTTCTAGGGAAACTGGCTTTGACACTTCGTTAACAATAGGCTTTCCTGAAAATCCCAGGGAAACATTCTGTGAGCCTGAGAGGGGTGCCCCTGGAACCTCGTCATGACTGATGGTAGTTCTGCTCGCCCCTGTGTCAATCAAAAATTTTCTGTCTTTCCCTAATACCTGACTATGTACATAGGGACCCTCTTGATCTACAGGAACCTCAATAAGGTGCAAGCCAACCTCCCTCTCTAGGCTGTTTCATGAGTACTGCTGATAATCTGGGTAGTCTGACTGAGCATACTGGTACATTTGTTGCGTGACATGTTGTGTGGCAGCAATAGGTTGAGGCTGGGGTACAGCTACTGTCTGTTGTGGATTCTGTGGAGGTTGCTTGTTCTGCGGAATATTTTGTGGAACATGTTTTTGTCTAGGTGGACGCGGTCTTTCTTTCGTTTTGCCTGTAGCTATATTATGTCTCAGAACGGCACATTCATTTATATAGTGACCTGGCTGTTTACAGTAGTTGCAGTTCCCTTTAACAGGAGCTGCAGGATGACTGGACGATGTCGTACCCCTCTTCTGACCGTCAACTGAGACAGACTGAGCAACTAGTACTTTCATTTTCATGTCTTTAATACGTCTCTGTTCGTGTTCATGTTCTTCTCTAATTCGGTTTTGATGGTACTGTAACATTTGTAACATTTGGGAAGGGGTATTAGCTTGCCAGGTACTCTCTACCTTCAGTACTCTATTTTTAACTTGTGGTAAGGAATTCTCTACTAATTTGGTCACAAAAAGATGTGGGTATGATTCACTACTTGTCTTCAGACCGCTATTAATAATAAAACATTTCTCGAATCTGGAATAAAAATCACTAGTGTCTTCATATTGTTTCTGTTTGCAGGCTGAGATTGCATCCCAGTCTTCCTTTTTAGTTGTCAGTAACCTCGGCAAGACCTGTACTAATAATCCTGGTAATGCTTTGGCTTTTTCCCCAAGACCAGTACCAGGAACTCGCGTATTTTCTTCGTCTTCTAATTCTGCCCAAACTATCTTTTTCTCTCCCACCTCCCATTCTTTTTCTTTAAGTTTTTCGTAAATGCCAGCAGGCAACAGAACTTTCAACATTTTAAGGATATCGGGATACGTATACTCCCCCATGTGGAGCATGTCCTTTAATTCACGGTGAAACCCTGTTGGATCTTTATCGTGACAGGGTACTAATTTTTTCATTTCCAATAATTCCATTTTCATTAAGGGTGTGTATACGAATACTCGTTCAAGTGTATCATCTGCCCTCCGGACTGGATGAACTTCTCGTAAAGGATTCTGTCTGTCTATGTAAAAAGGTTTTCGTACTGGGGGTGGAACGGGAACAAAATGTGGAGTCAGGAAAGTTCTGTACTTGTGTCGCTGTTCTAGAATGACATTAATTAAATCGGTACCTAGGCCTCTCCATCTACCTAGGAGTAACTCGTGCAATATATTATATAGGGGACCTGGATCGGAATGCTGACTTTCATACAATGTAATCAGATGTTGAATCATGTACATACCAGCTAATCGCTGTTCATCTGGGGAAAGATTCAAAAATGTTTGCGCTACTGAATCATCTTTATATACATTAGAATTGCCAGCCCATTGTACTGCTGACCGGGCTAGTTCCTGTTTATGCATGGTGCTAAGTTCACTATAACCTATTCGTTGTTTTAGCACTTTATCAGTGGCTTAGAATAAATGCTCAAGAGAACATTGTTCTGGTATGGGAGAAAGAAAACGTTTCTCATCTCTTCTTTATTATAACCGGGCTGGTCTCGTTCCCTTATCAAACAATTTATCAAAAACTGTAAGATCATATTTTGAGTCTCCACCTTCCTGTGTGCCATGGCCTCTTGAATACTGTCTGGTCTCTCACCTGTTCTGATAAAATGGTATATGTTATCTAAATGTTCTTGCATATCTGGAAAAATAGTCAAGTAGTTTGTAACCCGTCGTAAACGTATTGAATATAGGATCATCTGGTCTTCGCCAGGTACTGCATCATATCTACAATCAGTAAGGTACTGTTTAAGGGCTGCGTACGTAGTTACTTTTGGTGTGCGTTGTAATGCTGCTTCTCTGAGTGTGGTTCGTTTTACTTGAGGCGGGGTGATAGGGAGACCTCCAGCTGCTCCTCCTGGAACGTGATCGTCAACTAATACTGGTTGTGCTGTCGGTGGTAGTAATGGAGCTGGTACAGTAGGTGTAGTAACAGTAGGTGTAGGCAATGTAGGTTGGCCCTGGGTTGCTGTCGTAAAGGGATTGCCAGGACCAGTGGCAGCGGGAACAGTAGGGGGAATCGTGTCATGAACAGGGTTGGGAGGATTATTAATAGTAGGTGGTACACGTGCATTAGCATACTCTGGAGCAACGTCATCTAAATAGGAAGAAAGGAAAATGTCCGCTGCAGTCTGTCTATGACGGAGTTTAGTCGGGACTAATGGTGGCGGTAAATTACGGGGTACTTCCGGGGTCGCCTTGGGTAGGCCCTCGGCGAGAACAGGATACAGACCTGTAATAAGGGCATTTCTTTGTCGGTCTAACTGTTCTGCTCTAACTCGTTCACCTTCTTCTAGTAGTTCTTTTTCCTGGGCTTTTTCAGATTCCTCTCTACTTTTCTCTACTTTTCTAAGTTCTTTCTCTGTTCTTCTATGCGATTCTTTACGCCATAATTCTATGGCATCTTTCTGGGATTGTCTGGCTTTCTTTTTCCAGAGTGCTTCTTCTACTCTCATGATGCATTCAGCATCCCATGTCCCTGAGACAGGCCATCTATACTTCTCTTCCAGATCCTTGGTGTAATCAACCCACAAGTCTAAGTACAGTATGGCATCTAAGCCATGCTTGTGGTACATAAAATGTCCGGGAGTGTCCCTAGGCGGGACGGGAACTGCTTCTTCGAGTATCCCTTCCCTGGTTCCTATCTGACGTAATTTCGAAAACAGTGGCATAGTTGTACTTTACTTGAAACTGAACACAATGAACACAGTAATGAAAAGCAAACAATCACTCTTACCACGACATTAAACACATTAAGACATTTCAGACTGATACTACCTGGTACATAGAAAAACATAAATTCTGAAAATCTCGAGAAACAATACTAGAAAACTGGATTACTAGAATACTGGATCACTAGATGCACTGCTAAAACAGTACAGACATACCGGTCCCATAAAGAGACACGTCATACCGTATCCACCTAAGTGAACACGTCTTGACCGGATCTGTGTACCCAGACCCGTCTTGACCGGGCACAAATTAATGGACCCGTCTAGATGCTCCCCAGCAACGGTACTCACCGGGAAAACAGAACTGAAGGCCTCGGAAACTCGACACTGGACTGGACTGCTACGGAGTCTGGCTGCTACTACGCATGCTCTTCGGAACAGGTGACGATTTAGAAAAGGGGGTGGTGATGAACAGAGTGTCTGAGTTAAACAGACCACTCTTACCCAGTCCAAAGATCAGGGCTTGATCCATCACCGTTATTTATCTCACTGCCCCATCCCAGCTCAGAACCTGGCTATATGCAAATCAGTCTGTCCCTGGCCCAGTGCATCATGGGAACAGGGCAGACTAAACTACCAAGCTACTTCGGAACAGGTGGGCTTCCAGACACCTCGGACCTTGCTCTCTCGGCTTGGGCTCTGGTCGGGATCCTCCGCATTCCTCACCGCCTCGTCTGGATGCCGGACCGCAGTCTCCGTCTCCTCCGTGGGCCTGAGGGAGATAGCAGGAAAACCCACAGGTGTGCACAGGAGTCCGTCACGGCTGTAGAAGGGGTCAGGGGCCTGCGTTACATCGCCGGCGAGTGGGGAAGGGGAGGGGTTCCTGTTCGGGCGCCAGATTATGTGGTAAATAAATTTACCAGACTATTTTTCTATACATTACATGACAATAAAGATAGCTCAAAATGAGAGGCAGAGTCCGTGGTATCTGAGTCATACGGGCTTTAATTAAGTATCTCGAGATACTGGACATCGAGTTCCATCACCACTAAGGTTCAGGAAGGGATATTCAACATTTTATTAACATCACACATTATATATAGTAAAACTGTATAATGGAAATGAATACAGTAGGCGTAACAAGTGAAAAAGAGAGAAGATAAGAACACATGTGCGTAAAAGAAGGCGTGTACAGGGGCGTACACGGAGGTGTGTACTGGAAACGTCACAGAAGTGTCATAGGTGGGTGGATGCATAGAGAGATTCTGCAGGGTCAGCAGAAACCTTTGTCCCGGATGCGTGCGCAACTGAGCATGACGTATAACTGGGGAGAGCTGGGGGCTTGACTTTAGCACTAGTAGAGGAGTCTGGTGTCTGGGATGTCAGAACGACCTGCACCTATAACATATCTGATATCTTATGTTTGGATGATGTGTTGTCTGAAGTAAAAGGTCTCTCGGGCAGAGGCCGTTCAATACTGAATGCTAGTGCGTGCATATAGTTCTTCATGCAATGCGCGGGGGCCATGGGTCTACATGGTAACGGGTGCAGTAAATTACGTGCAAGGAGACAGGAAAGCTGGGCCCTTTGCTCTGCAGGCTGGAATATGTTTACCTATTTCGCTGAACTGGAATGTGTTTTTGCGGAGGCTGAGCAGATAACTTGTAGGCAAAATACCATCTTGGCAGGCAGGCCAGGCCGAGCCGGGCACCGCTCGCCTGAGCAGGAAGTAAGGTAAAGGTCAGGGATGCATACCTAAACTGTAGCTTTCAGAGGCAAAAGAGACTCGGAGCCTCAATTAAGGGCCTGGCTCGACTGAGCCAGAAAACGTGAAGAATGTGTGCTTTGCGATATTTTTTAAAAAGTGCACCATGTAAAGACGTTGGCACCATAGGCCTAAAAGCCGAATTAACGTGGTTTTCTTGAAGAACTGTATAACTGACATGTTAACGTTGGACGCAAATGCATATGCGTCTTCATGGCAGGCACGGGAAGGAAATTACACAACATACATGGAACGCGGGTGCATGGTTGGGGTGCGAGTGAGGGTCACACTGGCTACCTAAAATTTCTATTTCCTCAACAAACAAAGACAACAAATATCAGTCACAGAAACTGCAGCAGATCGAAACATGAGGCACCCTCACCTCATGTCAAACAAAGAAACAAGACAACAACTAGGCTGTGAGTACCATTGCAATACAGTCCAAGACATGCAGATCTTGTGATGCTCTTTGATATGAGGCCCTGCCACCGCTTGCCTCCAAACTCACAATGAGGGTTCACAACATTTATGCATGCAGAACCTGTAGTCATGGATGTCTAGTCATGGAACAGACGGGGCACGGAACTCACAGACTTCTTTCGATAAAAGGGTTTTGCTATTATCCCTAATTCTACACATTCAAGGCACAAAACAAATCCCAAATGAAACGTTTAACTACCTCAAATAAAATATTCCCTGACCAACTCCAACAAAAAACCTCATCACAACTACATACTAATACAGTAGCGAGTAAAGATGGCATAAGACGAGGCAGTAGACGCACACAGGAAGAGACTTGAGAATACTATAGAGGAACAAAGAGTGAGGGAATGATAACTGTGGAAATGAGAAAGGAACCAAATCGTAGTGAAGAAGAGGGAAAAGGGGATACAAAATGTGATTAACCACATTCCAGTGTCTACATAAAAGGGAGGTGCCCTTGAGTACGGCCCTACAATGTGTTCCAAAATTATAGCCACATGTGATCTGCTCAACAGTCTAGCAGTGTTGAAAAGTCTACCCCTGACACAGGAAGTGAGAATTCTGATGAGACCAATGCTGAAATCCCTTCTCAAGAGAGAGCTGCAATAAAGGAGAACACTTGAGGAAATTGCAACTGCAGAATAAATCAGGGCCCTTTCCCCATCTCTTTGGCATCTCCTCCAGTGCAGAGAAGGACATCTTGCTTGAATAAAAAGGCTTCTTTCCTCCAGATTGGACAAAAGCAGTAGATATGCTTGTGGTTAATTCTGTGAAGTGAAGATTTGCGTCCAAGGGATAGACACAAAGTGCTTAGTAGTTGTATGTTACAGGCCCCTTTCTAAGTTAATTGTTCCTATTTGTTTTTATTTAAAGTACAATATTTGCTGTTTAGCGTGATTTCTTGGGGTCTTTACATCTTCTATTTCAAGATCTTTGTCTAGTGCACATAGATTTATTCTCCAAATTGAAGGATGTGCCATTTCAATAAATTACGTTTGTCAACAATGTTCTGTTACCTAGAAAAGTATCTTCTGGCCACTTGCACTTCAATGGCTATTTGTGCTCACTGCTCTTCCTACTTGGCGGTGGAGGGGGGCGGCAGTTAACAACTTTTATTGCTGCATTAGGTGTGCAATAAGCACATATCGGAAACCCATTCAATGTCTCTTTTGGGCTTTTCCAGCTTCTGAAGTTCCCAGCTCTGTCCTATAAAACGGACCCCCACCACAATAGTCTCTATTGCACTAGCAGATGGCATGCAGTGGTGCAGCAGAGCCTTTTTGAGAACTTCCCTATTCCCTTGCCTGTCTGGTCTGCTTTTTGTTGGCATTGCTTCTAGATGTGGTGAATACATTGCTTTGAAATTGAAGTATTGGCCTAAGTATGTGAACACATTCACAGTCTATTAAGACAGACCCTATTTTTTAGGTCTTGTATATTATGTTTTTTTCTGCCGAAGTTATCATCATTAATTTAGACTTCTTTTCATTGATGGTCAGACAATTTTCCTTGAATACATTTCTGTGCACCAGAGGATATTTCCTAGAGCATCTGGTGTCTTTACAATCAAAACAAAGCCATCCCCAAATAAGAGAATGGGTATTCCAATAACTATAATTCAGAGAACAACCTGCACAAGTTCTGTTAAACTGTCAAAAATATCGTGTGTATGCAGTTATTAAATAGGGGACAGAAGGCAACATTCTGGACCCCTCTAGTTACCATTATCTTCGTATTTTTAACTCCATAAAGTCTTTTTTTTCACCTCCATCGTAGTTCCTATATAAAAAAATTAAATCATATTTGCTAGCGGTTGGTCCTTTTTTTTTTTTTTTTGCGGTTGGTCCATCTTTCATTTTTTTTATTTCACTCATAATGCTGAATGCCCAAAGGTGTCAAAAAGCTTTACCAAAATCCAGGAAGGCCATTTAAAGCGGCGTAGCTTATTGGTACCATATTTTTCATTGAAAGGGGAAATATGACCAATAGTTGAAAGGCCTTTCCTAAATTTGGTCTATTCTGGTACCAGACCTTGGTTCTCCAGTCACACATGCGTTGTCGTTTAGTTCGGCATATTTTTAATAGAAATATCTCAGCATCTTCTACATTGTGAGGAATAATGCAAATATCTCTTTGTTCACCGTGACCAACTGAATCTAATCATGTATATTTTTTTTATTATAATACTTTCAATTACATTTTAAAATGTATTAGCAGACCTGTATACATTCATGCATATTACGTGAGCATAAATAGACAAGTGAATAATTAATTAACAGGTACCTAGGTGTCTTAGGTTTGAGTTTCACTACCCTTCTGCATGCAACCCAAACACGCCTACCATTAGAAACACTTCCAGAGATAAATGTAAATGTATTTGAGCTTATATAGCGCACAGCTACCCACAAAGGGTTTCCCGGCAGGGTATCCACAAGGTGAAAGCCAGGCATCCCGCCGCAAGGGGCCGTTGTGGAGATTAAGCAAGCTATTGCCCAGAGTCGCAGAGTGTGAACCCGTGCGTCGAGAAGGCACCGGAGCGAGAATTATCGAGTCCGTGGAATTTTTGAGCCCAAGACCAGCCGTGGCGGGGAATTGAACCCTGGTCCAGGGCCGATCTCAGCTTCCGGGTCTGCCGCCTCTAACCCCTGAGCCACACTTCTCCACAAGAGACAAGAAGAGTTTTAAGTCCATTCTTCACCTTGAGTCAGGTCAACTGTATCAGATCTGAGTGCAGGAAATAACTCCAGAGACAATAAAAATGCACTGCTAAAAAACCCTTGCAATAAACAGCCTAAATGGGAGCACTTAACAGAGACTGAACAGGTAAAAGCTACATAAAAGGATAACCATAAAAGGTCATCAGCAAAAATATCCAATTCAACAATATAACCGCATTCCAAGGGCCCCATGTTCAAAGGGGTTTTGCGGTTGTTAAGCTTAAGATTTGCAAAAACACAGTGCTTATGGCATCAAAACACCTTTTTACAACGTACCAAAGGCCTTTTGTGAGCCAGAAAAGGCTTTCCGACTAGTATGACTTTATTGTTATTTAAAACCTTTACAATATAAAACAGCAGGTACAAGTAGACATGGCCGAGTTCATGCAAACGAAACCGAATAAAATTTAAACATTTAAACAATGACGTATTTTAGATAGTAAAACAAAATTGCAGTTACTGTTTTAACCAACCACTGAGGGACACGCTAATTATTTCTCTAATAAAACTGCAAGTCGGGTTTTTACGAGTTAAACGGGAATCAAGGTCTTGCATTTTTAAAAAGAATGAAGAGAAGAGGTTTACGTACTTGAAATAGAAACATAAAAAATAGGTAAAGTGTAAGTACAATGATGTGGCATGCCAGCTTTAGTACATTATTAACAGCAGCACAAAGTTTCAATATGGTGCAGATGCTTTCTGACAACTAATTTTACGAAAATCAAATGTAAAAAAAAACAAGCTATATTTGAAATTGGTCAGAATAATCTTTCTGACTATCAAAAGGGCCTTTACGACTCTTTTTGAAGAATGTTTTTATTAAACAACAAACTGTTCCAGTCAGATACACAGCGTACAGTCGGTCATCTCATAATATATACTTTATATTTTGCGGGGGTCCTGCATTGTGCAACTCAGCAAGGGTCACATTCCCTGAACAGATCAACACATCACTACAACAAAATGTATTCCCACTCACGATACCTCCCTTCAGGCCCATGCATTCTCAAGTTCTGTATTTCTCCCAGGGGAACCATATCTATTCTCACTTCTTAGGGCAGCCTCTGCTTTCATACACCACCCTCTCCGTGAGTCGATACCAGTCCATGTCGTCCATCCAGTCCGCCAGTCTGGGAGGCCTACGCGCACCTCATAACCCTGCGATATTGCCTTTAGCGACCCCAGCTGCCAGCATTAGCCAACTTTTTGTATGTGCTGGCCATCTGTCCTCCTCGGTGACCACCAATAGTAGCCAACGTGCTTCCGGCTGTATGTGTACGCGCACCACCCTCGTCATCACACCCGCTACTCTGGACCAAAATCGCGGTATTACTGGAAATTCCCATAGAATGTGAAAGAATGTGCTGGGCAGACCACAGCCCCTCACGCACTGGTCTGTTTCTACCCACCCAATCTTATACATGAGTGTGCGAGAATAATAGGCTCTATGAAAGATTCATAATAGAATTCATCGAAATTTGGCCCGTGTCGCAATTTCTCTGGGGCACTAAATCACCTCCTGCCAGTCATCGTCCTCCCAACACACACATGTCCAGTTCCAAGGTCGGCCGAAGTGTCCCAAGGGGATCGGTAAGTGTTTCATTATTTTCCTATATGTGAGTAAGATTGCTTTGTCAGGGATTGGGTCCAGTTGTAGTCAGTCTTCTACAGGGGCATATTCTGGCACCGTTTCATCATCCTTAATATGGCACCGAAGCGCATGTTTCAGTTGGATGTATCAGTATTGCTCCGTTTCTGCTAACTGATAGTCTTTTTGTAATTCGTAAAAATGTAAGCATCCAATCGCGCCTCCATATGTCCCCCAAGTCATCTGTTCCTATATGGCTCAGTTGAGTAATCTCTTGAGCTTCCCTACCTCACTAAGCCCGTCACTATGCCACAGTGGGGTCTGTTGGGTTATTCTTCCAGCCTAGCATCTTGGTGGCGGCATGTCATGCTCGCACCACCGTCTGGGTATGTGCAGGGAGCTGCCTTCCACTTCTATTCTGATATAATACCGACTTGTATCCCCTCGTTCCCATTGCTCTTCGGTCCTCTCTGTACGCACGCGCGAAAAACTCACCCATTGTTATTTATCAGTTGCAACGTTGGGTAGTAGTTTCTCACATCTGGTATAGCAAGCCGACCCTTGTATATACCCCTCTGAAGCTTGTGGAGTTCTATTCGTGGCGTCCAGTTGTCCCAAAGTAGGCAGGGGCGTAGCACAGGACCCCGCGGCCCCCGCGGTGCGGGGGGGCCCAAGCTCCAGGGGGCCCCCTTGGCACTGCACTCTGGCCCGAGAGCTCCTGAAAGAGCCCGGAGGGGGCCCCTCTAAGTACCGTGCAGGGAGGCCCCCTCACTTTTCGTTACACCAGTGAAAGTAGGGTCCGCAGTTCCCCGTCAATGGTGCTGAGGAAGGCATCGGGGATTTTATGCGGCGTGTTTTGTACCGCATAGAGTAGGCGTGGGAGGGTCATCATTATAAACTATACGGCCCTCCCCATAAGGGTTTTGTGGAGCTGATGCCAGTGGAGTTTCGTTAATTGCGTCTGAGTGTTCGTTCGCAAAAATTCCTCAGAGGAGTGAGATCCAGTTCCCCAAATTTTTTAACTGATCATGCTGCTTTAGCGCCACACAGTCAGAGGTGAGTGGGGGCAGTGTTCCGGCGCGATTATAGATGAGTAACTTGTCCTTTATGACTCTTTTTGAATCGCAAATAGGAGAGGCCATGATGAAAGTGTATCCTCCTCGAACTTTGTGGGTCATAAAATCATGTATGAAAAGACTGGGACCTCGACTGCTGCCACAAATCATTGAACTGTTACTGACCCCCTAAGCTGACGTGGTGACGGATTCACAAATGCCAAGCAGTTCCAGTGGGATACCTGTTTTTGGGAATCATGACTGCTAGCATTCAGGGCACCACTGCCAACTTCCCCAATGTAATTCCTAACTTGACCCTTATTTTTTTTTAAAAAAGCAGCATCTGTCTATTTTAGGTACATATGTGCCTTTTTAAAAATGTGTCCCATGTAAGAAAGTAAATGTAAGGACAAAGAACTGCTGGGCGTTAGAGACCTCCATTCTAGTGTTCAAAGGGAGGGCCGAGAGAGGAAACAGGGAATGCAGTCTCACCAAGTCACTCGGGTGCAAATGTTTGGAGAAAGAGGTGGTCGTTCAGATGTTTGGGAAAATATGTGATATGGGAATCATTGTGGAGGAGCAGTGTTAGAGAGTGCCGGAAGGAGGAACCTTGTCAACGTACAGATCTGCCCCCAAGGTCAACCCATCCGGATTGGAATAATGCTAGACGGTGCTGGTAGGGTGACCAGAGGCATCTGTCCAGTTGATTTGGAATGAATACTATGGAAATGTAGACCAGGGCTGCGCTGTGCAAATGTAAGAAGAGTTTGTGCAATAGACTGAGGGGTTGTGATTCAACCTTCTGTTTGGGCTTTTACACTGTGGTGATCTGATCGGAACCTTTCCAGCCAAAAAAAGAGCCAAGCGCTAAAGTTTTGTCTTCTTTGAAGTTCGCTCATTGCCTTAGCTGGGGGGGTCATATAACCACCATTACAGCAGTGGAAGACTGAGAGGATCACAGCAATGAAGAAGAAAATGTGTTCTTGAGTTTGAGGTATTAGGAATATCCAAAAGAAGCGGCTGAGGTAGAAAACATGCTATTGGTTACAGAGTTCAACCAAGTGGCCAAGGATTATCCTGCGTTGAAGATGGCTCCAGGTATGCTTCCTAAACTATTAGGGGTGGGAGAAGTGTCAAGAGCGAGAGTGACCAGATCATGGCAAGAGTCAGGTGTTTTTTAGGGCCAGGAGCCGTTCAAGTATAGCCAATTGTTTGTCAGCCGTGTTTCCTTGTGTTAGCTGCTGTCATGTATTCCCCTTATATTCCCTGGTTCCTTCGGGGTTGACATTGGCATGTGGGTGTTGTCAGTAGCCATCATTGTGACATTTAAGGACCGCTTTGAGGGGGGTTATGTAGAAGGCCACAGATAATGATGATCCTGGAGGCACACCCCATGCCACCTGAGTGATTCTGTAGGCAAGTGGGTCTAGATGATTATCTACCTGATGTGAGCGATTAAGAATTTAACTATTTGAACCTTTGTAGACCAAACCCTCAGATTGAACGCAGCCTCAGACGAGAAAGGTGTTTGTCGTGGTCAGCTGCATCAAAGGCTGTTGGCAGGTCTAGGAGAACCCTGGCACAACTTGCAGTGTTGTCCTTCTCAGAAAGAAGCTCATCTGTGATGTTTAGTAAGACAGTTTCCTGGTACCAGGAAAGCTTGGAATGTTTAATGTGCCTAGAAGTATCAGGAAGGAAAACTAGATGGTTATGTGGCGACCTATCAAGTCTGATGTGTTCAATGATTTATTGAAAAATCCAACTAGTCACATGTAGTGTGGTTCCTAGCGTAACATGTACAAACTATGTCTTGATTAACTTGTGGTATTACTACAATAGAAAAGTGTCTAATTATCCCGAGGCCTGTCCATAAAAAAATACAGGTGAAAAGTGAACAGTGATCTTGGACATTTTTTTGCAGATAAGGGAGAATATTTGGTGTTCAGTCTCTCACTATACAATAGGGGTCAACAGACCTCTTTTAATTAAACATGTTAAATGTTTGTCTACATTGTGAACTGCAGATTGTTTGTTACGCTGCTTGAGGTATTTAATTGCGTTGTATTCATTTACGCCCCCTCATTGAAAAAGATTTTTTTTTAAACGTCATGACAATACTTTTCTGGGGAAAACAAAACATCTTGATGTTGCTCTTGCAGTAATAACATATTTTTTGTAATTTGATGAGGATTGACTGCAATTTTGAAGTGTTAATGAAATGTTATTCTTTTGAAGAAAGTATATCGTTAATGTTTTTTAGGTCTACCTCTCATGAATATGGAAATATTAAAAATTGTGAATTCAGAGTCCTGATTCGAATGGAAAATGTTGATTCTTTTTTCTTTTTTTTAATGAAAGCATGAATGAATAAGTAATTATGCTCATTATGCCCTGTGTCTTACATAAATTATTATTTAACTAAGGAAAGTATTAATCAGCAATGTAGCAATGTTGAAGTGGAATCCATCATAGTGTTGTTATACCCAAGTTCACAGCACCTTAGAATATAATAAGTTACACTTTATTCTGCACCGTTAAAGAACACTTGAAAATAATCGATTGGCGAGTTATTCGAAAGGTAAAATTAGGAGCTATTTATTTTCACCAGTGGCTCAGATAATAGTTTTTTTATTTGTTTTCGATGTTCTAAAAGATTTTTTTAATTGATGAATTATTACTGGTAGTGTTTTTATTCAGGGCTATTTTTTTGTAAAGTTTATATAAACTAAACACTATTGGGAAATTGATAAAATCATGAATTGGCGAGCCTGCCTCCCCTCACTTGCTCTCTTAACCCCCCTCCCCCACCCGACCCCCAGCTCCTTCTCTCCTCCCGTGGGCATGTGTTTTTATTAGAAATCACTTTCTACCTTGTTTTCAGGCCACATATGCCGTTTCCAATTATTGTGAAGCAATCCAAACATACAGAAGAAAGAAGAGTGCGGTGCAGACTGAATCCCTCAAAGCTTATGTGTGTCAGAAGGATGTTATTTAATGTGTGCGCTCCAGGGCTGGGTCAAAGGGTGCGCTCTGTGGTGCTGGAACCAATGTTACTGTGGAGGTTCGATGTCCGCTCACGGAAACTTCAGACTCTCCGAGTGACTCTGAGGGTGTAGCAGCCCACCTCCCCCCACTTCCCTGCATCCCTAGTTGGAGCTCCTTCGAGGGGACGTGGTATGGATGCAGTGAGGCTTGGTCACGTGATCCGAGATGGGACCGGTTTTAGAGTCCTGCTCCAACCAAAGCAAAGAATCAGAGGAACCCCAGGCGCCTTGGGCCAGGCTGCCAAGGTGCAAGATCAGAGGCCGCTGGCTGGAGGAAGGCCTGCAGTGGGCACAATGTAAGGCGAGGCAGAGAAGGAGGGAGTGGGTTATGCTTCAGTCACAGTGTATGGTCAGGTGGATCTAGCTGGACTTGGTAAAGTGAGGCCTGCTACAGTGAGGGTGCATCGGCAAACGTGCTAGCTAGAGTGAGGCCGTGCTAGCTAGAGTGAGGCCGCGCTAGCTAGAGTGAGGCCGCGCTAGCTAGAGTGAGGCCGCGCTAGCTAGAGTGAGGCCGCGCTAGCTAGAGAACGTGTAGCATGATGAAATGTGCTAGCTCGAGTGAGGCTTGCTCTTGTGAGGGTGTATGTTCGAACAAAGCTGGCTAGAGTGAGGTGAGGCCTGCTACAGTTAGGGTGCACGGTCAGACGTGCTAGCTAGTGAGGCCTGCTCCAGTAGCGTGTGTGGTCAGGCGGAGTTGGCTAGTGTGAGGCCTGCTCCAGTGACGGTGCACGGTCAGACGTGCTAGCTAGAGTGAGGCCTGCTCCAGTGAGGGTGCATGGTCAGACCTGCTAGCTAGAGTGAGGCCTGCTCCAGTGAGGGTGCATGGTCAGACATGCTAGCTTGAGTGAGGCCTGCTCCAGTGAGGGTGCACAGTCAGACGTGATAGCTAGAGTGAGGCCTGCTCCAGTGAGGGTGCATGGTCAGAAGTGCTAGACTGAGTGATGCCTGCTCCAGTGAGGGTGCATGGTCAGACATGCTAGCTAGAGTGAGGCCTGCTCCAGTGAGGGTGCATGGTCAGACATGCTAGCTAGAGTGAGGCCTGCTACAGTGAGGGTGCACGGTCAGATGTGCTAGCTAGAATGAGGCCTGCTCCAGTGAGGGTGCACAGTCAGACCTGCTAGCTAGAGTGAGGCCTGCTACACTGAGGGTGTACGGTCAGACATGCTAGCTAGAGTGAGGCCTGCTCCAGTGAGGGTGCACAGTCACACAGAGTTGGCTAGAGTGAGGCCTGCTACAGTGAGGGTGCACGGTCAGACATGCTAGCTAGAGTGAGGCCTGCTCCAGTGAGGGTGCACAGTCACACAGAGTTGGCTAGAGTGAGGCCTGCTACAGTGAGGGTGCACGGTCAGACATGCTAGCTAGAGTGAGGCCTGCTCCAGTGAGGGTGCACAGTCACACAGAGTTGGCTAAAGTGAGGCCTGCTCCAGTGAGGGTGCATGGTCACACGTGCTAGCTAGAGTGAGGCCTGCTCCAGTGAGGGTGCATGGTCAGACGTGCTAGCTATAGTAAGGCCTGCTCCAGTGAGGGTGCACAGTCACACAGAGTTGGCTAGAGTGAGGCCTGCTCCAGTTAGGGTGCACGGTCAGACCTGCCAGCTAGAGTGAGGCCTGCTCCAGTGAGGGTGCACAGTCACACAGAGTTGGCTAAAGTGAGGCCTGCTCCAGTGAGGGTGCATGGTCAGACGTGCTAGCTAGAGTGAGGCCTGCTCCAGTGAGGGTGCACGATCAGACGTGCTAGCTAGAGTGAGGCCTGGTTTAGTGAGGGTGCATGGTCAGTCGTGCTAGCTAGAGTGAGGCCTGATTCAGTGAGGGTGCATGGTTAGACGTGCTAGCTGAAGTGAGGCCTGCTACATTGAGGGTGCATGGTCAGACGGAGCTGGCTAGTGTGAGGCCTGCTCCAGTGAGGGTGCATGGTCAGACGAAGCAGGCTAGAGTAAGGCCTGCTACACTTAGGGTGCACGGTCAGAAGTGCTAGCTAGAGTGAGGCCTGCTCCATTGAGGGTGCACAGTCACACAGAGTTGGCTAAAGTGAGTCCTGCTCCAGTGAGGGTGCATGGTCAGACGTGCTAGCTAGAGTGAGGCCTGCTACAGTTAGGGTGCGCACGGTCAGACGTGCTAGCTAGAGTGAGGCCTGCTCCAGTGAGGGTGCACGGTCAGATGTGCTAGCTAGAGTGAGGCCTGCTCCAGTGAGGGTGCACAGTCAGACGGAGCTGGCTAGAGTGAGGCTTGCTCCAGTGAGGGTGCACAGTCAGACGTGCTAGCTAGTGAGGCCTACTACAGTAGCGTTTGTGGTCAGGCGGAGTTGGCTAGAGTGAAGCCTTCCACAGTTAGGGTGCATGGTCAGACGTGCTAGCTAGAGTGAGGCATGCTACAGTAGCGTGTGTGGTCAGGCGGAGTAGGCTAGAGTGAAGCCTTCCACAGTTAGGGTGTAGTGTCAGACATGCTAGCTTGAGTGAGGCCTGCTACAGTTAGGGTGCATGGTCAGACGTGCTAGCTAGAGTGATGCCTGCTACAGTGAGGGTGCATGGTCAGACGGAACCGGCTAGAGTGAGGCCTGCTCCAGTGAGGGTGCACAGTCACACACAGCTGGCTAGAGTGAGGCCTGCTCCAGTGAGGGTGCATGGTCAGACGTGCTAGCTAGAGTGAGGCCTGCTCCAGTGAGGGTGCACAGTCACACACAGCTGGCTAGAGTGAGGCCTTCTCCAGTGAGAGTGCACGGTCAGACGTGCTAGCTAGAGTGAGGCCTACTACAGTGAGGGTGCACAGTCAGATGTGCTAGCTAGTGAGGCCTACTACAGTAGCGTTTGTGGTTAGGCGGAATTGGCTAGAGTGAAGCCTTCCGCAGTTAGGGTGCATGGTCAGACGTTCTAGCTTGAGTGAGGCCTGCTCCAGTGAGGGTGCACAGTCACACACAGCTGGCTAGAGTGAGGCCTGCTCCATTGAGGGTGCACAGTCACACAGAGTTGGCTAAAGTGAGTCCTGCTCCAGTGAGGGTGCATGGTCAGACGTGCTAGCTAGAGTGAGGCCTGCTACAGTTAGGGTGCATGGTCAGACGTTCTAGCTTGAGTGAGGCCTGCTCCAGTGAGGGTGCACAGTCACACACAGCTGGCTAGAGTGAGGCCTGCTCCATTGAGGGTGCACAGTCACACAGAGTTGGCTAAAGTGAGTCCTGCTCCAGTGAGGGTGCATGGTCAGACGTGCTAGCTAGAGTGAGGCCTGCTACAGTTAGGGTGCATGGTCAGACATGCTAGCTAGAGTGAGGCCTGCTCCAGTGAGGGTGCATGGTCAGATGTGCTAGCTAGAGTGAGGCCTGCTCCAGTGAGGGTGCACAGTCAGACGGAGCTGGCTAGAGTGAGGCTTGCTCCAGTGAGGATGCACAGTCAGACGTGCTAGCTAGTGAGGCCTACTACAGTAGCGTTTGTGGTCAGGCGGAGTTGGCTAGAGTAAAGCCTTCCACAGTTAGGGTGTAGTGTCAGACATGCTAGCTTGAGTGAGGCCTGCTACAGTTAGGGTGCATGGTCAGACGTGCTAGCTAGAGTGATGCCTGCTACAGTGAGGGTGCATGGTCAGACGGAACCGGCTAGAGTGAGGCCTGCTCCAGTGAGGGTGCACAGTCACACAGAGTTGGCTACAGTGAGGCCTGCTCCAGTGAGGGTGCATGGTCAGACGTGCTAGCTAGAGTGAGGCCTGCTACAGTGAGGGTGCACGGTCAGACGTGCCAGCTAGAGTGAGGCCTTCTCCAGTGAGGGTGCACAGTCACACACAGCTGGCTAGAGTGAGGCCTTCTCCAGTGAGGGTGCACAGTCAGACGTGCTAGCTAGAGTGAGGCCTACTTCAGTGAGGGTGCACAGTCAGACGTGCTAGCTAGTGAGGCCTACTACAGTAGCGTTTGTGGTTAGGCGGAGTTGGCTAGAGTGAAGCCTTCCGCAGTTAGGGTGCATGGTCAGACGTTCTAGCTAGAGTGAGGCCTGGTTCAGTGAGGGTGCATGGTCAGACGTGCTAGCTGGAGTGAGGCCTGCTCCAGTGAGGGTGCATGGTCAGACGTTCTAGCTAGAGTGAGGCCTGCTCCAGTGAGGGTGCATGGTCAGACATGCTAGCTTGAGTGAGGCCTGCTACAGTTAGGGTGCATGGTCAGACGTGCTAGCTAGAGTGATGCCTGCTACAGTGAGGGTGCATGGTCAGACGGAACCGGCTAGAGTGAGGCCTGCTCCAGTGAGGGTGCACAGTCACACACAGCTGGCTAGAGTGAGGCCTGCTCCAGTGAGGGTGCATGGTCAGACGTGCTAGCTAGAGTGAGGCCTGCTCCAGTGAGGGTGCACAGTCACACACAGCTGGCTAGAGTGAGGCCTTCTCCAGTGAGAGTGCACGGTCAGACGTGCTAGCTAGAGTGAGGCCTACTACAGTGAGGGTGCACAGTCAGATGTGCTAGCTAGTGAGGCCTACTACAGTAGCGTTTGTGGTTAGGCGGAATTGGCTAGAGTGAAGCCTTCCGCAGTTAGGGTGCATGGTCAGACGTTCTAGCTTGAGTGAGGCCTGCTCCAGTGAGGGTGCACAGTCACACACAGCTGGCTAGAGTGAGGCCTGCTCCATTGAGGGTGCACAGTCACACAGAGTTGGCTAAAGTGAGTCCTGCTCCAGTGAGGGTGCATGGTCAGACGTGCTAGCTAGAGTGAGGCCTGCTACAGTTAGGGTGCATGGTCAGACGTTCTAGCTTGAGTGAGGCCTGCTCCAGTGAGGGTGCACAGTCACACACAGCTGGCTAGAGTGAGGCCTGCTCCATTGAGGGTGCACAGTCACACAGAGTTGGCTAAAGTGAGTCCTGCTCCAGTGAGGGTGCATGGTCAGACGTGCTAGCTAGAGTGAGGCCTGCTACAGTTAGGGTGCATGGTCAGACATGCTAGCTAGAGTGAGGCCTGCTCCAGTGAGGGTGCATGGTCAGATGTGCTAGCTAGAGTGAGGCCTGCTCCAGTGAGGGTGCACAGTCAGACGGAGCTGGCTAGAGTGAGGCTTGCTCCAGTGAGGATGCACAGTCAGACGTGCTAGCTAGTGAGGCCTACTACAGTAGCGTTTGTGGTCAGGCGGAGTTGGCTAGAGTAAAGCCTTCCACAGTTAGGGTGTAGTGTCAGACATGCTAGCTTGAGTGAGGCCTGCTACAGTTAGGGTGCATGGTCAGACGTGCTAGCTAGAGTGATGCCTGCTACAGTGAGGGTGCATGGTCAGACGGAACCGGCTAGAGTGAGGCCTGCTCCAGTGAGGGTGCACAGTCACACAGAGTTGGCTACAGTGAGGCCTGCTCCAGTGAGGGTGCATGGTCAGACGTGCTAGCTAGAGTGAGGCCTGCTACAGTGAGGGTGCACGGTCAGACGTGCCAGCTAGAGTGAGGCCTTCTCCAGTGAGGGTGCACAGTCACACACAGCTGGCTAGAGTGAGGCCTTCTCCAGTGAGGGTGCACAGTCAGACGTGCTAGCTAGAGTGAGGCCTACTTCAGTGAGGGTGCACAGTCAGACGTGCTAGCTAGTGAGGCCTACTACAGTAGCGTTTGTGGTTAGGCGGAGTTGGCTAGAGTGAAGCCTTCCGCAGTTAGGGTGCATGGTCAGACGTTCTAGCTAGAGTGAGGCCTGGTTCAGTGAGGGTGCATGGTCAGACGTGCTAGCTGGAGTGAGGCCTGCTCCAGTGAGGGTGCATGGTCAGACGTTCTAGCTAGAGTGAGGCCTGCTCCAGTGAGGGTGCATGGTCAGACGTGCTAGCTGGAGTGAGGCCTGCTCCAGTGAGGGTGCATGGTCAGACGTTCTAGCTAGAGTGAGGCCTGCTCCAGTGAGGGTGCACAGTTAGACGGAGCTGGCTAGAGTGAGACCTGCTCCAGTGAGGGTGCACGGTCAGATGTGCTAGCTAGAGTGAGGCCTGCTCCAGTGAGGGTGCACAGTCAGACGGAGCTGGCTAGAGTGAGACCTGCTCCAGTGAGGGTGCACGGTCAGATGTGCTAGCTAGAGTGAGGCCTGCTCCAGTGAGGGTGCACAGTCAGACGGAGCTGGCTAGAGTGAGGCTTGCTCCAGTGAGGATGCACAGTCAGACGTGCTAGCTAGTGAGGCCTACTACAGTAGCGTTTGTGGTCAGGCGGAGTTGGCTAGAGTAAAGCCTTCCACAGTTAGGGTGCATGGTCAGACGTGCTAGCTAGAGTGAGGCCTGCTACAGTGAGGGTGCACGGTCAGACGTGCCAGCTAGAGTGAGGCCTTCTCCAGTGAGGGTGCACAGTCACACACAGCTGGCTAGAGTGAGGCCTACTTCAGTGAGGGTGCACAGTCAGACGTGCTAGCTAGTGAGGCCTACTACAGTAGCGTTTGTGGTTAGGCGGAGTTGGCTAGAGTGAAGCCTTCCGCAGTTAGGGTGCATGGTCAGACGTTCTAGCTAGAGTGAGGCCTGCTCCAGTGAGGGTGCACAGTTAGACGGAGCTGGCTAGAGTGAGACCTGCTCCAGTGAGGGTGCACGGTCAGATGTGCTAGCTAGAGTGAGGCCTGCTCCAGTGAGGGTGCACAGTCAGACGGAGCTGGCTAGAGTGAGGCTTGCTCCAGTGAGGATGCACAGTCAGACGTGCTAGCTAGTGAGGCCTACTACAGTAGCGTTTGTGGTCAGGCGGAGTTGGCTAGAGTAAAGCCTTCCACAGTTAGGGTGCATGGTCAGACGTGCTAGCTAGAGTGAGGCCTGCTACAGTAGCGTGTGTGGTCAGGCGGAGTAGGCTAGAGGGAAGCCTTCCACAGTTAGGGTGTAGTGTCAGACATGCTAGCTTGAGTGAGGCCTGCTACAGTTAGGGTGCATGGTCAGACGTGCTAGCTAGAGTGATGCCTGCTACAGTGAGGGTGCATGGTCAGACGGAACCGGCTAGAGTGAGGCCTGCTCCAGTGAGGGTGCACAGTCACACAGAGTTGGCTACAGTGAGGCCTGCTCCAGTGAGGGTGCATGGTCAGACGTGCTAGCTAGAGTGAGGCCTGCTACAGTGAGGGTGCACGGTCAGACGTGCCAGCTAGAGTGAGGCCTGCTCCAGTTAGGGTGCACGGTCAGACGTGCCAGCTAGAGTGAGGCCTGCTACAGTGAGGGTGCACGGTCAGACGTGCCAGCTAGAGTGAGGCCTGCTACAGTGAGGGTGCATGGTCAGACGTGCTAGCTAGAGTGAGGCCTGCTACAGTGAGGGTGCATGGTCAGACATGCTAGCTAGAGTGAGGCCTGCTACAGTGAGGGTGCATGGTCAGACGTGCTAGCTAGAGTGACCATGCACCCTCACTGTAGCAGGCCTCAGACGTGCTAGCTAGAGTGAGGCCTGCTACAGTGAGGGTGCATGGTCAGACATGCTAGCTAGAGTGAGGCCTGCTACAGTGAGGGTGCATGGTCAGACGTGCTAGCTAGAGTGAGGCCTGCTCCAGTGAGGGTGCACAGTCACACGGAGTTGGCTAGAGTGAGGCCTGCTCCCGTTAGGGTGCACGGTCAGACCTGCTAGCTAGAGTGAGGCCTACTCCAGCGAGGGTGCACGGACAGACGTGCTAGCTAGAGTGAGGCCTGCTCCAGTGAGGGTGCATGGACAGAGGTGCTAGCTAGAGTGAGGCATGCTACAGTAGCGTGTGTGGTCAGACAGAGTTGGCTAGATTGAAGCCTTCCACAGTTAGGGTGTAGTGTCAGACATGCTAGCTTGAGTGAGGCCTGCTACAGTTAGGGTGCACGGTCAGACGTGCTAGCTAGAGTGAGGCCTGCTACAGTGAGGGTGCATGGTCAGACGTGCTAGCTAGAGTGAGGCCTGCTACAGTGAGGGTGCATGGTCAGACGTGCTAGCTAGAGTGAGGCCTGCTCCAGTGAGGGTGCATGGTCAGACGTGCTAGCTAGAGTGAGGCCTACTACAGCGAGGGTGCACGGTCAGACGTGCTAGCTAGAGTGAGGCATGCTACAGCAGCGTGTGTGGTCAGGCAGAGTTGGCTAGATTGAAGCCTTCCACAGTTAGGGTGTAGTGTCAGACGCGCTAGCTAGAGTGAGTCCGCGCTAGCTAGAGTGAGGCCGCGCTAGCTAAAGAACGTGTAGCATGATGAAATGTGCTAGTTCGAGTGAGGCTTGCTCTTGTGAGGGTGTATGTTCGAACAAAGCTGGCTAGAGTGAGGTGAGGCCTGCTACAGTTAGGGTGCACGGTCAGACATGCTAGCTAGTGTGAGACCTGCTACAGTGAGGGTGCGCAGTCAGACGGGGGTGGCTGGAATGAGGCCTCCTCCAGTGAGGGTGCACGGTCAGATGTGCTAGCTAGAGTGAGGCATGCTACAGTAGCTTTTGTGTTCAGGCGAAGTTGGCTAGAGTGAAGCCTTCCACAGTTAGAGTGTAGTGTCAGACGTGCTAGCTAGAGTGAGGCCTGCAACAGTGAGGGTGCATGGTCAGACGTGCTAGCTAAAGTGAGGCCTGCTACAGTGAGGGTGCACAGTCACTTAGAGCTGGCTAGAGTGAGGCCTTCTCCAGTGAGGGCACAACGTCAGACCTGCTAGTTAGAGTGAGGCCTACTACAGCGAGGGTGCATGGTCAGATGTGCTAGCTAGAGTGAGGCCTGCTCCAGTGAGGGTGCACGATCAGATGTGCTAGCTAGAGTGAGGCCTGCTCCAGTGAGGGTGCACGGTCAGACGTGCTAGCTAGAGTGAGGCCTGGTTCAGTGAGGGTGCATGGTCAGACGTGCTAGCTAGAGTGAGGCCTGGTTCAGTTAGGGTGCATGGTTAGACGTGCTAGCTGAAGTAAGGCCTGCTACATTGAGGGTGCATGGTCAGACAGAGCTGGCTAGTGTGAGGCCTGCTCCAGTGAGGGTGCATGGTCAGACGAAGCAGCCTAGAGTAAGGCCTGCTACACTTAGGGTGCACGGTCAGACGTGCTAGCTAGAGTGAAGCCTTCTCCAGTGAGGGGAAACCAATGTAGTATACACGTACCCATGTCCAGCTAGATCTGCCATTCTGTAACCTCGCAGAGTCTATCTACCACTTCCTCCCAATACGTTCCCAGTTGCGGGCAGCTCCACATCATGTGGGGAAACTCCGCCACCACCAAATTGCAACGTGGGCATTGGGCTGTATTCAATCCAAAATACCTGTTTATCTTGGCCAGTGTTAGGTACGCTCTATGCAACACGTAGAAGTGGACCAGCTGAAACCTAGCATTGCGCATACTCTTCCATGCTCTCTCAATTACCTTAGCCCATGCCGTCTCAGGGATCTCTTTACCAAGATCCGCCTCCCATTTCCGTTGCAGTTGGCTCAGGGGTTGCATCCCCTCTTCGACCATCCATCTGTATAGACACGTTATAGCTTTAAAGGTCCCCGCTGCCATCACCACATATTGGCACGCCAGTGACATCTGTGGTTCCACTAGTCCCCCTCCCCAGTGACGTTGGATTGCGGACACGAGGGCTGAATGCAATAGAAAATCACCTCTGGGAAGGCCGTACCTATCCTGAAACACCTGGTAGGACAGTAGCACTCCATCCTCGTACAGGTCACCCAAGACTTGCATTCCCAGTTTCTCCCATTTGGCCTACGCTATCCAATCACCCCTGTGTGGTAGAGCAGTGCACATACCCAAAGGAATCTCCGGAGCATAGGGTCGAGTTATCCCCCCTCTACTTTGGGTCCTGTTCCAGCAGAGCCGCTCAGAGCAGCAAACGCTCTTTGTGGGTTAACCACCCAAGTCGCAGTCTTTGATTAAGCACAATAAAGGATAGTACATGACGCGGAACCCATCGACCCATCGGACCATCCGTCCTCTAAATTCCTGCGCCACTGCCTGGGTAAACCATTGTAGCTGAGCCGCCAAATAATATAATTCAAAAAGTCTGGAACGGCCCAACCACCCTTATCTCGGGGCCGCATCATTGTGGTCAGAGCCACCAGCCGTCTGACACTCCCCCACAAGAATCCACCTACCAGCCCGCGGAGCGTTTTGAAGAAGGAACACGGTATCCAGTGTCCTAAAGTAGTATAACAACCGTGGCAAAGCCACCATCTTCAGGAGTGCGACCCGGCCCGCCACTGATAACGGCAGCGTACTCCAGAACGTTAAGCTACCCTTAATCCCTCTCATAGATCTACCCATGTTACCCTCCAGCAGGTCCTCCTGTGTATGGTAGATGTTAGTGCCAAGGTAGGGTAAGCAGTGTGGCTCCCATCGTATAGCTTCTGCCAGGATGGGGCTCGGCATCGATACATCCACCGGAAATAAACATGTTTTCGCCCAGTTCACCTGCAGCCCCGAAGCCTCACTGAACGTACGCAGTAATGATGTCGCCTCTCTCAGAGCCTCCCCCGTATTGGCCAGGAACATGAGTAAATCATCTGTATAAAGTGATATATACTGCACGTCCCCGCGTAGTTCTAGTCCAGTGTAGTATGTCCCTGACCTGGCTCTTGCTGCCAGTGGCTCAATCGCTAATGCAAACAGCAAGGGAGATAGCAGACAACCATGCCGCGTACCCCACCCAACCGAATAGGAAGAGGAGATCGTCACCCCGGTTCGAACCTGGGCCGTTGCAGATCTATACAGGATCTCCGTCCATCTCACGAACATCTCCCCCCAACCCCATCACTCGCATAACCTGAAATAAGTACTGCCATTCCAAACTATCGAAGGCCTTCTCAATATCAACCGAAAGGATCGATGCAAATCGTACTGAGCTGTAATCCTCTCCCAAAATGCGAAGCAATTGCCGCACGTTGAGGGACGTATTTCGGTTTGGGATAAAGCCCGCTTGATCCTAGTGGATCAAGTGCGTCATATGCGGGAGGAGCCGGGTCGCGAGGATCCTACTCAGGATTTTTTAATTAGTGGTCAACATTGACAGTGGGCGGAATGCTGTCTTATCAGTTGGGTCCCTTCCTAGAGGCATGGTGCACAGTCACACAGAGTTGGCTAGAGTGAGGCCTGCTCCAGTGAGGGTGTATGGTCAGACGTGCTAGCTATAGTGATGCCTGCTACAGTTGGGGTGCATGCTCAGACGTGCTAGCTAGAGTGAGGCTTGCTCCAGTGAGGGTTTATGGTGGTCAGGCAGAGCTGGCTAGAGTGAGGCCTGCTCCTTTGTAGTAGTACTTGTATAGCGCACGAATCGACCCATGAGGGTATCTCGACGCTTGTACGCATACCGCTGTGGAACCCTTCCTGGCCTTTCCCTGTGAAGTGCCCACTCCTGGGCACCCCCAAGGTGAAGCCAGGCATCCTAGCGTTGTTGGGCCGTTGTGGAGATTAAGCAAGCTATTGCCCAGAGTTGCAGAGTGGGACCCATGATTAGAATAGGCACCGAGGCGAAAATGATCAGGTCCGACGAAATTGAGCCCAAGACCCGCCGACGCGGGAATTGAACCCTGGTCCCGGGCTAGACCTCTGCATTAGGGTCTGCCGCTCCAACCATTGATGTTTTAACAAAATGGGGTGACCCTGTGTCCCTCAGAACCTGGGTATATGTGATTCACAAACAAATGGTTCTGTCGGGTATAGACAATTTCTTTGGAGTGGGCTGTAGGCAGCTCCAACGCACACAAACAAGCAAAACTCTCTGATAGTCGAAGAAAAAGTAGTACTGTGGGAATTGCTTCATTCCACTACATTACAGATAATTACTTAGAAATTACGTGAATAGTGACTGTGGTGATTCAGGTGACAAGTGCAACATTTGATTAGTGACACTTATTTACAAAAACATTTATTTACAATAAAATTTCAAAAGAAAAAGGAGGGACCGGGGGAAGTTTTTAAACGATGTGGTTTCTATTGTTTATGCGGCCAGTTTTATATCAGTAAAAGTTCCAAGGAAGATCAGTGGTTAATGTCCATATTCCTGGAGTTCACTTGGCCAAAAGTGAGAGCGTCGACGTTTCGACCCTGGAAGCGCCCCAGTTGGTGGTCGCGGCGGGTCTTTATCAAGACAGGGGGGGGGGGCTGGAAGGAAAGGAATAGGTTTCAGAGAGATGCTTGTACAAATCGTCAAAAAAGATTGACGAGAGTCCCATTAGGGTTACTTACAAGGGATCGGTCAAAGCGTGATTTCTTCCAGAGGGTAGCCCATTGGTCAACCTAAAAGAGTTTAAAAGGCTTGTTGAGGATCATGTTTAAATCGATCCAAACAAAATGAGGTCATTATCGTGCCTAGGTGACTAGCGTTAACCTGTGGACGTGCCTAAGTGATTTAAAAAAAAAAAAACGCCGTAAATCCGAACAAACGGATCACAGACGGAGTACTATCACATGGGATGTGACTCTGTATCCAGTAGCAGGGGCTTACCCTTGATATAGTAACATCAGCGATCAATACTCCGCGATGCAGTCAAAAGGCGGTCTGGATCTGAACGCCAACCGAGCTGTCCGTGGGAAAAGCTCGTACTGGGAAGCTAGTACTGGAACATTAAGTATACTCGTATCCAAGCAACCCAAAACCGGAAGTTAGACTAGAGTCAGCGTGGCCAACCACAGTGGAGGCGTAGCCTAGGACAACGTGAAGTCTATATTCTCGAGGACGCAAGGTGCGTCTGGTTGCTGAGCAACAGAAGGCCTCCGCTCGGTGTGAGGGGGGCGTGATCTTATCGTCAGGGTAAATTGCGGGAAGGCTGATTAATTAAGCTAATACATACAAAAACAATACACAGTTCTTGATATTACAAGTTAGTTACATATTAAGAGTGACATTATTAACATTTGTGTATTATCGCATGGCAACATGCATGTGACAGCAAGACGGGGCTAAATTAAACATGTAAAAGTTAAAGTAGCGCCATCTGTTTCGAGATTTCTTCATGCTCATTTAATCCATGACTTACAGAATTCAAAATGTGGATCCATTTAAATTAGCTTAATTAATCAGCCTTCCCGCAATTTACCCTGACGATAAGATCACGCCCCCCTCACACCGAGCGGAGGCCTTCTGTTGCTCAGCAACCAGACGCACCTTGCGTCCTCGAGGAGATAGACTTCACGTTGTCCTAGGCTACGCCTCCACTGTGGTTGGCCACGCTGACTCTAGTCTAACATCCGGTTTTGGGTTGCTTGGATACGAGTATACTTAATGTTCCAGTACTAGCTTCCCAGTACGAGCTTTTCCCACGGACAGCTCGGTTGGCGTTCAGATCCAGACCGCCTTTTGACTGCATCGCGGAGTATTGATCGCTGATGTTACTATATCAAGGGTAAGCCCCTGCTACTGGATACAGAGTCACATCCCATGTGATAGGACTCCGTCTGTGATCCGTTTGTTCGGATTTACGGCGTTTTTTTTTTTAAATCACTTAGGCACGTCCACAGGTTAACGCTAGTCACCTAGGCACGATAATGGCCTCATTTTGTTTGGATCGATTTAAACATGATCCTAAACAAGCCTTTTAAACTCTTTTAGGTTGACCAACGGGCTACCCTCTGGAAGAAATCACGCTTTGACCGATCCCTTGTAAGTAACCCTAATGGGACTCTCGTCAATCTTTTTTGACGATTTGTACAAGCATCTCTCTGATACCTATTCCTTTCCTTCCAGCCCCCCCCCTGTCTTGATAAAGACCCGCCGCGACCACCAACTGGGGCGCTTCCAGGGTCGAAACGTCGACGCTCTCACTTTTGGCCAAGTGAACTCCAGGAATATGGACATTAACCACTGATCTTCCTTGGAACTTTTACTGATATAAAACTGGCCGCATAAACGATAGAAACCACATCGTTTAAAAACTTCCCCCGGTCCCTCCTTTTTCTTTTGAAATTTTATTGTAAATAAATGTTTTTGTAAATAAGTGTCACTAATCAAATGTTGCACTTGTCACCTGAATCACCACAGTCACTATTCACGTAATTTCTAAGTAATTATCTGTAATGTAGTGGAATGAAGCAATTCCCACAGTACTACTTTTTCTTCTATCTGTTTTTAATAATATAAAAACTTTTGACTATCAGAGAGTTTTGCTTGTTTGTGTGCGTTGGAGCTGCCTACAGCCCACTCCAAAGAAATTGTCTATACCCGACAGAACCATTTGTTTGTGAAGCTCCAACCATTGAGCCACACTTCTCCACTCCACTTTGAGGGTGTATGGTCAGGCAGAGCCGGCTGGAGAGAGGCCTGGTAGAGTATCACTGTATGGTCACCATGAGGTGGACAGTGAGACCCGCTTCAGTTAGGTCAGGTGGAGTTGGGTGGAGGGGGTTCTGCTGAAGTCATGATATAGGGACAGATAGAGGTGACTGTCGTGGAGAAGGATCAGAGAGAGGAGGATGGAGTGCGGTCTGTGACTGAGGGACACGGGTGATAGCAACCACAAGTCTGCTGCAGTCAACCGGTTGAATCCTAGAGAGCAGTCGCCGTGTGTAGGAGACCTCACCCATCCCAGTGAAGGGTTAGGTCAAGTTGGTAGGAGTGAGGCCTGCACCTGTTACACTATAGGGTTAGGGTGAGTTGGATGGAGTGATGTCTCTTGCAGTCACAGTGTAGGGTCAGGCAGAGATGGACGGAAACCTGTTCCAGCCACAGAGTGGAGTCAGGTGGGAAGTGAGGCCTGATCTAGGCATAGTGTAGGTTTAGACTGAAGTGGATAGAGTGACTCTATCCACTTCAGTCTAAACCTAGAGTGAGGCCTGCTCCAGCACAGGGTAGGGTCAGAGCTGCTGTAAGGACAGTGTATGGCCTCGATAAGTTGAAGGAGTTGACAAAAAGTTCTCCTTTCACACTGTGGTCATGCAGAGCTGAATAGATACCTACTCCAGTCACACTTTAGGGTCAAGCGAAGATGGGCAGAGCCCTTTTTCAATCTCAGTAAATTCGGTGGGGGAGAGCTCGGGTTTAGTCACAGTGTATGCTGAGGCAGGGATGAAGGGAGAAATGCTTCAGGCACAGCGCAGGGCCAGGTAGAGATGGGGGGAGGCATGTTCAAGGCACATTGTAGGTTCAGGAAGTGATGGAATAAGGCCTGCTCCAGGCACAGTGTAGAGTCGAGAGATATCGAGGTTAGCCCTCCAGGCAGAGTGTAGGGTTAGGCAGAGTTGGAGAGAGGCATTCTCCAAGCATAGCGTAGGGTCAGGCAGAGATGGGGCGAGGCATGGTCAAGCCACAGTGTTGGGTCAGGCTGAGATGGATTTAGGCCTGCTCCAGGCACAGTGTGTAAAGTCAAGAAGAGGTGGAGGCAGGCCTGCTCCAGGCACAGTGTAGGTGTAGGGTCGGGCAGAGTTGGAGAGAGGCATATTCCGCGCTCAGTGTAGGGTCAGGTAGCGATAGAGAGAGGCATGCTCAAGCCGCAGGGTAGGGGTAGGCGGAAATGGAGGTTGGCCTGCGCCAGGAACAGTTTAGGGTCAGGCAGAAATGAAGGTAGGCCTGCTCCAGGCACAGCGTAGGCCCGCTCCAGGCAAAGCGTAGGCCCAGGCAGAGATACAGGGAGGCATACTCCAAGCACAGTGTAGTGTCAGACAGAGATGGAGGGAGGTCCGCTCAAGCCACTGTGCAGGTTTAGGCAGTACTGGTTGGTGTGCTGTGTACTTCAGTCACAGAGAAGGACCAGGCTAGGCTAGATCGAGCCTGTTGTAGTCACAGTGCATGGTCTGGGTGAGTTGGTTGGAGAGAGGGCCTGCTACAGTTACTGTGCAGGGTCAGAAAGAGCGAGCTGGAGGGAGGTGTTTCACAGCGGCAGTGTCTTGTCAGAGAGAGCTGGAAGGAGAAGTCTTGCACTAGTCACCATGCATTAGTAGAGGACGCGGACTGGAGTGAGGCCTGCTCCAGTGGTTGTGGACCTAGAAAAGCTGAAGTGAGGCCTACACACGAGGCACTGACATTGGAACGTTCTACAGCGGCAAAGCATATATAGGAGGGTGTCTGTCTCTGACGCTTGGATAGGGCACAAGTTGGCACTATGCAGTACCAAGTCTCCCTCTCTGGGTTTGACAGACTGGTAGCCTTTCATGTGAGTATTAGGCTATCCTCTCTGGGCATCAAATCTGAAGGATGCTCCAGATCAAACAATCTTAAAACAAGAGGTTGGCACATGCTGGTGGATCTGAATCTCACGCCAGGAAGATGGCACCTGCTGGCAGTCCAGAATCGGACAGATCAGAAGCACACATGGTGAGGATGGCACAGGCTGGCAGGTCCGAATCTCACACTAGGAGGCTGGCAGCTCAAGATCTCACTCCAAGAAGTTGGCACATGTTGATATTTCAGTTTCTCACACCTAAAAGCCGGCATAGGCTGGCAGCTCGGAATCTCACAATAGAAGGGAGGCAGAGGTGGTCAGCTTGGAAGCTCCCACCGCTGGGATGCCACAGGTTGGCAGCGGCTCGGAAACTTACACGAGAAGGATGCCACAGCCTGGAAACCTGTGAATCTCACACGGGGAAGAGGGCATATCCAGGTAGCTCGGAATCGCTCACCAGAAGGAAACGCACAGGTTGGTAACTCGGAATCCTACACTAGCAGCATGGTACAAGTTGGCAGCCCAGAATATCACCCCCAGCTTTGAACCGCACAAAATGAATATGGCACAGGTTGGCAGCCTGGAAACTCTCAAGGAGAGAATGGCAAAAGCTGGTGGCTTGGTATCTCATGGCACGGGTTAGTACCCCAAGCTCTCACATTTGTAAGGTGGAACAGAGTGGCAGCTCCGAATCTCACACAGAGACAAAGCCAGCTCTGAATATCACTGCCAGCCAGGCAAAGGATGTTAGACATAACCTATTCAGAAGGGATATTACAGACACTCGCTCATGTCACTCGTGCCAGTGTTCTAGTCTGGCACCCTTGTTGAACCTTTCACCCCATCACTCACATTCAGTGGATGTGCCCCTTGCTTCTTTTCGGGAAGCGTCTATAAATTCCTTCCGTTAATGCGTAAGAGTTAACCTATCGCTGGAATTATGCGGCCGGAGAAGACCAAATTATGAGGCAGGGTTGAGTAAATTATGCAGCAAGACAAGGCACATTGCCCACTGTAATGCGGCACATTTTGTGATCGTATAACCGCATTATTTTTACATTTTTACATATCTTAACAATGTCTAGGTAGAGACTTCACCTCATTAGTACCAGTTTAGTACCCAACTACTGCAATAAGCAAGTGAACGGTGACCAGACTCCCACTGCAAAATGGCCTCCCACTGCGTGGCACCACGTCACCTCGTTTTCAGTAACTTTCTTTTTAGCATAAACGTTTTTTTAAGTCTGCAAATTAAGCAGACAGTTGTGGATTATGTGGAAAATGCGTCTAATTCATCAAGCTGTGGAAAATGCCACAGCGGCTGAATCGCATCATTTCAGCGGCCCTGACTAAAAGATCTGCAGTTAGCATGTAGCTTAGAGCTGCTGTACACGGGCTGATGCTAAGGATTTCTAACTTGGGCGACTCTGCTGTATAAAGCCTGACACTGACATCTGTGTAACCTAGGGGCTAGCTGTGCTGTCTCAGACCTCGGCCTATAAAGCCCGATAACATGAGAGGTAACTCTGAAGTCTAGAGATCGCATGTGAACGGCAGCCGGACGCTGCTTTACCACCTGCCACTTATTTTATGGGGATAATATCCCGGCCAGATGCCGGAGCCTGCATTTAAAATAATGTTTAATTAAGGTCCTGACCAATAGATCCCACACACAGCCCTGGGTTTCGTGTGGCATCCTGTGGGCAAAGACAGGGAGGTATCTGTAAGGAGAGGGGTTGGGGGTGAGAGCCCAGTTCGCATGCTTTTTTCCGAAGGCTAGTGTAAGCAATGAAGATGTTTACAAAGAGACCACCGGTGAGCAGGGGGACCCTCCTCTGTGAGACCCACTGCTTGCAATAGAACCCAGTGTGTGTAATAGAACCTTCCAGTAAGAGACCCCCACTGCTTGCAGTAGAACCTTACAGTAAGACACCCACTGCTTGCAATGGATCCTTTCAGTACAACATCCACTGCTTACAGTGAACCTTCCTCGTTGAGACCCAGTGTTTGCAGTAGAACCTTCCAGTAAGACACCCGCTACTTGCAATGGAACCTTCCTCATTGCGACCCAGTGTTTACAGTTGAACCGGTCAGTACAACATCCACTGCTTGCAATGGAACCTTCCTCGTGGAGACCCGTGTTTGCAGTAGAACCTTCCAGTAAGAGACCCTCTGCTTGCAATGGAACCTTCCTCTTTGCGACCCACTGTTTGCAGTAGAACCTTCCAGTAAGAGACCCGCTGCTTGCAGTGGAACCTTCCTCGTGGAGACCCAGTGTTTGCAGTAGAACCTTCCAGTAAGACACCCACTGCTTGCAATGGAACCCTCCCCATTTGAGACCCAGTGTTTGCAGTGTACCCTTCCAGTAAGAGACCCACTGCTTGCAATGGAACCTTCCTCATTGCGACCCAGTGTTTACAGTGGAACCTTCCAGTACAACATCCACTGCTTGCAATGGAACCTTCCTCGTGGAGACCCAGTGTTTGCAGTAGAACCTTCCAGTAAGAGACCCTCTGCTTGCAATGGAACCTTCCTCTTTGCGACCCACTGTTTGCAGTAGAACCTTCCAGTAAGAGACCCGCTGCTTGCAGTGGAACCTTCCTCGTGGAGACCCAGTGTTTGCAGTAGAACCTTCCAGTAAGACACCCACTGCTTGCAATGGAACCCTCCCCATTTGAGACCCAGTGTTTGCAGTGTACCCTTCCAGTAAGAGACCCACTGCTTGCAATGGAACCTTCCTCATTGCGACCCAGTGTTTACAGTGGAACCTTCCAGTACAACATCCACTGCTTGCAATGGAACCTTCCTCGTGGAGACCCAGTGTTTGCAGTAGAACCTTCCAGTAAGAGACCCTCTGCTTGCAATGGAACCTTCCTCTTTGCGACCCACTGTTTGCAGTAGAACCTTCCAGTAAGAGACCCGCTGCTTGCAGTGGAACCTTCCTCGTGGAGACCCGTGTTTGCAGTAGAACCTTCCAGTAAGACACCCACTGCTTGCAATGGAACCTTCCTCTTTGAGACCCAGTGTTTGCAGTAGAACCTTCCAGTAAGAGACCCTCTGCTTGCAATGGAACCTTCCTCGTGGAGACCCAGTGTTTGCAGTAGAACTTTCCAGTAAGAGACCCACTGCTTGCTGTTTACAAAGAGACCACCGGTGAGCAGGGGGACCCTCCTCTGTGAGACCCACTGCTTGCAATAGAACCCAGTGTGTGTAGTAGAACCTTCCAGTAAGAGACCCCCACTGCTTGCAGTAGAACCTTCCAGTAAGACACCCACTGCTTGCAATGGAACCTTCCTCATTGCGACCCAATGTTTGCAGTAGAACCTTCCAGTAAGAGACCCGCTGCTTGCAATGGAACCTTCCTCGTTGAGACCCAGTGTTTGCAGTTGAAGCTTCCAGTAAGAGACCCAGTTTTTGCAATTGAAACTTGTGTGAGAGCCAGTGTTTGCATGGGGAACTTTCTTTTGGGACACACGCTGATTGTAATGGAACATTCCAGTGTGAGACCCAGTGTTAGCAGTGGAACCTCCCTTTGTGAGACTCAGTTTTTGAAATGGAACATTCCCGAGTCATATCCACTGCTCCCAAGAAACCTTCCAGAGTGAGACCCAGTGTTTGCCGTGGCAAACTTCCAGTGGGAGACCCAGTGGTTGCAACTGAGGGTAACCTTCCAGTAAGTGACATGCTGTCTCCAATGGAATCTCTCTGTGTGACATTTTTTGCATTGGAAGCTTCATGTTTGAGGCCCAGAGTTTGCAGTGAAATCTCCCTGTTTGAGACCCAGGGTTTCCAAAATAACTTTCTCATGGGAGACCCAGTGTTTGAGGTGGAGCCTTGCTTTGTGAAACCGAGTGTTTGCAATGGGACATTCCTGTGTGAGACCACGTGTGTACAATGGAAACCTCCAATGGGAGACCTGGTCTTTGCAATGGAACTCTCCTGTTCGAAACCCAGTGTTTGCAGTGGAACCTTAACCTTCAAGTAAGAGACCTAGTGCTTGTACTGGAATCTTCCTGAGTGACATCCATTGTGTGAAACAGAACCTTTCTGTGCGATAACCAGAGTATGCAGTGGAACCTTCCTGTGGATGAACCAGTGCTTTCATTGGAACATTCCTCTGTGAATCTTCGTGTTTGCAATGGAAACTTCCAATGTGAGACCCAGTCTTTGCAATGTAACCTTCCAATGTTAGACCCAGTCTTTGCAATGTAACCTTCCAATGTGAGACCCAGTCTTTGCAATGTAACCTTCCAATTTGAGACCCAGTCTTTGCAATCTAACCTTCCAATGTGAGACCCAGTCTTTGCAATGTAACCTTCCAATAAGAGACCCAGTCTTTGCAGTGGAACATTCCTGTGTGAGACCCACTGCTTGCAATAGAACCTTCCTGTGCGATAACCAGAGTATGCAGTGGAACCTTCCGGTGGATGAACCAGTGCTTTCAGTGGAACATTCCTGTGTGAATCTGTGTGTTTGCAATGGAAACTTCCAATGTGAGACCCTGTCTTTGCAATGTAACCTTCCAATGTGAGACCCAGTCTTTGCAATGTAACCTTCCAATGTGAGACCCAGTCTTTGCAGTGGAACATTCCTGTGTGAGACCCACTGCTTGCAAGAGAACCTTTCTGTGTGAGATCCAGTGGTTGCAATGGGAACTTCATGTGTGAGATCCAGTGTGTGCATTATAGTCCTTTAGTGTGAGACCCACTGCTTGTGTGTAACCTTCCAGTGTCAGACCCAGCCGTTGCAGTGGAACATTCCATTGTGAGACCCACTGCTTGCATATGAACCTTTCTGTGTGAGACCCACTGCTTTCAATGGAACATTCCAATGTGACATCCAGTCTGTGCAGTGGGACCTTCATGTTGGAGACCCAATGTGAGTAATGGAACATTCCTGTGTGGAAGCCAATGTTGGGAATGGACCCTTCCTGGGTGAGACTCACAGTTTGCAATTCAACCTCTCTGTGTGAGACCAAGTGTTTGCAATGACAATTTCATGTGTGAGACCCACCGTTTACAATGGAGTTGTCCTGCGTGAGTCCAGTACTTTCAAAGGAACGTTCTAGTGCGCAATGGAAAAGATGAGTGTGCTATAGAACCCTTCTGTGTACAATGAGACCCCTGTGTGCAAAACAACATTTCACTTCTGTGTCTGTTGCGGTGTCTATGTCATGGGTTGCTATGGGGATGTAGTGTTCTTAGGGGGGATTCTACAGTGTTGCAGTGGCAGGTGGGGGGTGCGTTAACTGAGGGGACCACACATTGGAGAAGTGTGGCTCACCGGTTAGAGGAGGCAGTCCCTGATGCAGCGGTCATACTCGAATCGTGGGTTCACACTCTGCAACTCTGGGCAATAGCTTGCTTAATCTCCACTTCGGCCCCACCGCGATGGGATGCCTGGTCTTCACTTTGGGGATGCCCCGTAGGGGTAATCTCACAGGGAAAGGCCAGGACGGGTTCCCAAAGCAAGCGCCTTGAGACCTTACAGTGAAAGGCGCTATGTAAGAATGTATGATTTACGATTACATTGTACTTGCACTGCCCGCGATTAATAAAATACAGCTGTATTTAACTCAAAGAAGTTACTACACCTATGAGACAGCCTATATATAGTTGAATCTGGCTTTCTGCTGTGGTACCAACCGTTGAAAATGAGACAGAATGTATGCAGTGGAAAGCGTCTGTGTACATCAGAACCTCCCTGTGTGCACTGAGACAATATGTATGCAGTGGAATGCGTCTGTGTGCATCAGAACCTCCCTCTGTGCACTAAGACAATAGTATGCAGTGGAATGCGTCTGTGTGCATCAGAACCTCCCTGTGTTCACTGAGACAATATGTATGCAGTGGAATGCGTCTGTGTGCATCAGAACCTCCCTCTGTGCACTAAGACAATATGTATGCAGTGGAATGCGTCTGTGTGCATAAGAACCTCCCTCTGTGCACTAAGACAATATGTATGCAGTCGAATACGTCTGTGTGCATCAGAACCTCCCTCTGCACTAAGACAATATGTATGCAGTGGAATGCGTCTGTGTGCATCAGAACCTCCCTCTGTGCACTAAGACAATATGTATGCAGTGGAATGCGTCTGTGTGCATCAGAACCTCCCTCTGTGCACTGAGACAATATGTATGCAGTGGATGCGTCTGTGTGCATCAGAACCTCCCTCTGCACTAAGACAATATGTATGCAGTGGAATGCGTCTGTGTGCATAAGAACCTCCTTCTGTGCACTGAGACAATATGTATGCAGTCGAATACGTCTGTGTGCATCAGAACCTCCCTCTGTGCACTAAGACAATAGTATGCAGTGGAATGCGTCTGTGTGCATCAGAACCTCCCTGTGTTCACTGAGACAATATGTATGCAGTGGAATGCGTCTGTGTGCATCAGAACCTCCCTCTGTGCACTAAGACAATATGTATGCAGTGGAATGCGTCTGTGTGCATAAGAACCTCCCTCTGTGCACTAAGACAATATGTATGCAGTCGAATACGTCTGTGTGCATCAGAACCTCCCTCTGCACTAAGACAATATGTATGCAGTGGAATGCGTCTGTGTGCATCAGAACCTCCCTCTGTGCACTAAGACAATATGTATGCAGTGGAATGCGTCTGTGTGCATCAGAACCTCCCTCTGCACTAAGACAATATGTATGCAGTGGAATGCGTCTGTGTGCATAAGAACCTCCTTCTGTGCACTGAGACAATATGTATGCAGTGGAATGCGTCTGTGTGCATCAGAACCTCCTTCTGTGCACTAAGACAATATGTATGCAGTGGAATGCGTCTGTGTGCATCAGAACCTCCTTCTGTGCACTGAGACAATATGTATGCAGTGGAATGCGTCTGTGTGCATCAGAACCTCCCTCTGTGCACTAAGACAATATGTATGCAGTGGAATGCGTCTGTGTGCATCAGAACCTCCCTCTGTGCACTAAGACAATATGTATGCAGTGGAATGCGTCTGTGTGCATCAGAACATCCCTGTGTGCACTGAGACAATATGCCAGCAATGGAAACTTTCTGATGAGCCGCTATTCCGCAGCTCTGTGTGGTAGCTGGCCCACCCTATATATATTTTTTCACATCCCTGAAAGTTGCCCTTTTATTTTAACCTAATGGTGTCTGGTACCAGTGACCTTAAGGTACAATGTGCTGGCTTCCTGCTGGTTTCCACCCTAATTTATTCTCATTTTATACCCTGGGAGTGCTACTCCCCCTGGCCTGACTATAGAGTTACAGTTTGGTGGAAGGGACATGCAGCAGGAGTGCTGCCTTGTTGCTTTGGAGAAGTCTGACAGCCAGGGGTGCAGCCATCACTGGTGCGGCTCTGTGGTGTGAGGGCCCTTCTGCACCCCACATACCTCTGTCTTATGCTACCCAACCGAGGGCAGGGGAGCCCATTTTCCATGATTGCCTTACGGCCTCTGACACCATGCTGGGATAAGGGTTCCCGCTCCACTTTAAGACTATGCATTGCCCCATAACCCAGAGCTGTTCAGGTGTACCCGAGTAGGGGGCTGTATTATCCCTATTGGAGGGCCATTGGTGTATTTGACCCTCCCCAACACTGCCGGAGAGCCCACGGAGTACGTTGTGGAGGCAGGCCCCTATGCCCAAGTGAATGAAGGGCATTCCCCTATGTTATATCCATAGCAGGCAAACCCAAGGGAAGAACCTTTACAAGATATGTGGCTCAAGAACTGACATCCACATCCTACTCCAGCCCAAAGGTGCTCCTCTAGTGTTGTCTGGGAGAAAGGACGCAAAGTGGTCCTCTCGCCTAACTGCTAGCCAGTGGCGTCGCACTAGCGCCATCGGCTCCAGTGCAAGGAGGGAAATAGCCATCTGCCCCAGTCCCCACTGCGGCTGCTATTTGGATAGGAAAATGCCGCAGTAATCGAGATTCGGTGAGCCCCCAGGCCTTTTGGCCCAGGTGCCACTGCACCTCCTGCACCGGTGACAGCTGCGCTCCTGCCGATAGCTGCCACCATTAGAATCAGGTCACCAGGCTTCTGGGAGCTCTGCGGGCTGCATAAAAAAGCCAACCTTTTGGGGCAGTAACTTCAAGCTACGTCTGATGAACAAGGAGCTGCATGGACCTGTTATGGAGCTACACGGAACTGTGCCAGAGCTGCATGGCACTGTGCCAGAGCTGCATGGACCTGTGCTGGCGCTGAATGGTACTGTGCCCGAGCTGCAAGAACCTATACCTGAGCTGCATAGACCTGTGCTAGAGATTCATGAACCTGTACCTGAGCTGCATGGCCTGTGCCGGAGCTGCAAGAACCTGTACCTGAGCTGCATAGACATGTGCTAGAGATTCATGAACCTGTACCTGAGCTGCATAGACCTGTGCTAGAGATTCATGAACCTGTACCTGAGCTGCATAGACCTGTGCTAGAGATTCATGAACCTGTACCTGAGCTGCATGGCCTGTGCCGGAGCTGCAAGAACCTGTACCTGAGCTGCATAGACCTGTGCTAGAGATTCATGAACCTGTACCTGAGCTGCATGGCCTGTGCCGGAGCTGCAAGAACCTATACCTGAGCTGCATAGACCTGTGCTAGAGATGGCGCTCCATGGACCTGTGATTGAGCTGCATTAACTTGTACCTGAGCTGCATGGACCTGTGCTGGAGTTGCATGAACCTGTGCTGGAGCTGCATTGACCTGTGCTGAGGCTGCATGGACCTGTGCCGGAATTGCATGGACCTGTGCTGGAGCTGCATGAACATGTGCTCGCTCTGCATGGACCTTTGCTGGAACTGCATGGACATGTTCTGGAGCTGCATGAACCTTTAACCTGAGCTGGATGAACCTGTGCTGGCTCTGCATGTACCAAAACCAGAGCTGCATGGGCCTGTGCTTGAGCTGCATAGACCTGTGCTTGAGCTGCATGGACCTGTGCTTGAGCTGCATGGACCTGTGCTTGAGCTGCATGGACCTGTGCCGGAGCTGGATTGACCTGTGCCGGAGCTGGATTGACCTGTGCCGGAGCTGGATTGACCTGTGCCGGAGCTGCATTGACCTGTCCCTGAGCTGCATGGACCTGTGACGGAACTGCATGGACCTGTGCTGGAGCTGCATGAACATGTGCTCGCTCTGCATGGACCTGTGCTGGAGCCGTAATGGACATGTTGTGGAGCTGCACAAACCTATACCTGAGCTGCCTGGACCTGTGCTGGCTCTACATGGACCACTACCAGAGCTGCATGGACCTGTGCTTGAGCTGCATGGACCTGTACCTGAGCTGCATGGACTTGTGCTTGAGCTGTATGGCCCGAAGCTGGCGCTGCATGACCCTTCACCTGAGCTGCATGGATCAGTGCTGGAGCTGCATGGACGTGTGCTGGAGCTGCATGAATATGTATCTGTGCTGCCTGGACCTGTGCTGGAGCTGCATTAACCCATACCGGGGCAGGATGGACCTGTGCTGGCTCTGCATATACCTGTGCCCGAGTTGCAAGGATGTGTGCTGAAACTGCATGAACCTGTACCTAAGCTGCATGTACCTGTACCTGAGCCGCATGGACCTGTGCTGAAACTGCACAAACCTGTACCTAAGCTGCATGATCCTGTACCTGGGCCGCATGGACCTGTGCTGGAGCTTCATGGACCTGTGCTGGAGCTTCATGGACCTGTGCTGGAGCTTCATGGACCTGTACCTGAGCTGCATGGACTTGTGCTTGAGCTGTATGGCCCGAAGCTGGCGCTGCATGACCCTTCACCTGCGCTGCATGGATCAGTGCTGGAGCTGCATGGACGTGTGCTGGAGCTGCATGAATATGGACCTGTGCTGGCTCTGCATATACTTGTGCCCGAGCTGCATGGATGTGTGCTGAAACTGCATGAACCTGTACCTAAGCTGCATGAACCTGTACCTGAGCCGCATGGACCTGTACCTGAGCCGCATGGACCTGTGCTGGAGCTTCATGGACCTGTGCTGGAGCTGCATGAACCTGTGCTGGAGCTGCATGAAGCAGTAGCTGAGCTGCATTGACCTGTGCTGGAGCTTCATGGACCTATACTGATGCCTTGTGGACATATTGGCTCAGATTTACTTTGATTTTAAGTCTGTGTTGTGTTACTTTTCTGGCACAGCTTGGACACAACTCCATTTTTGGCATTTACTAAGCCACTCGAAGCCACAGGCCTTTGCGTGGTTTAGTAAATCCAAAGTAACACAGGGTAGTGCACAGTGCATTCTCATGTATCCACTCTTGTATTTTGACACAAACCCAGATTAACAAAGACTTGTAAACCTGAGTATGAGCCAAAAGGGTGCGCCCACCCGCTAGAGGCATAAAGATGAGAAATATTTGTATTTCTTCTCATTAAATCCTCTTTCCACTTGTGCTGCATTCTGCAGCACACATGAAAAGAGAAAATGGCCTTTGGGGGTTGTTTTTGTACAAGAAGGAGTATCCCTTTCTGCACAAAACAATCCCGCCTACAACATAGGCACCCTTGTGCTAAAGTGCAAAGGCACCTTCATTGGCGGTAGCCTGTACACACTGCACCAGCGCAAGGAGAGAGCAGAAATGTCCCATACCTTTGTAAACATGACACATTCCTGCCCTCTCTCTTTCACACACCACAGAGCAGTAAGTTCCCGTGCTGCGCCGCTTTGCACGAAATAATAAATATGCCCCTCTATGTGTAGAGAGAGTTATGTGGCTTAATTATAGGATAACATTGTTAATAGGGTGCCATGTTTTTCTCCTGGTGACTAACTAGTAACCCCTACAACAATATGTCTATTTTCACAAACCATGAAAGTGCTAGGACAATCTGTATTTTATGGCAAGACCTGGAGGCCAATATAATGCATTCCTCTTTAATTGCAACTCGCAGCAGCAGCAACAACAAAGCAACATTGAATGCTGCGGCCAGACTCATTACGGGCACCAAGCGAAATGCACACATCTTCCCGGTCCTAAAATCTCTATACTGGCTGCCCTACGAAGCTAGAATTCAACTAAAGATCGCATGCCTTGCGCACAAGGCCATCCACTTCAAAACCCCCAATTACCTGGTGCAAAAGTTAATACTATCCTGAGGGGGGTAGACCGTCGAGGAGTCTTCTATGTGCACCATTGTATTGCTTTTGTATGTTCCCAATTTGACTCTTGTACTGCTATGTTACCTCACTCCCTCAAGTGTAAAGCGCTCTGATATCCTTCGGGATTAAGTTTGCGCTATATAAAACTTTATAAATAAATAAATAAACACCAGTGGAAATCAACAGGACCTACTACTCACCAGCTACCCATTCAGGACCTAGGGAAAAGGCCTCACAACCAATCTTCCTTCTTGTGTGTGCCTGTCATCACTTGCAAATGCACCTGAGCAGGAGGAGGAAATCATTGGTGACTGGACATCTTGAGCCCCCTTCCTGTGGGGACAACCTGACCTCCTTTGAATTGTGTGTTTTGCCAAACTTTAGGCAATGATGAAATTATGACCACTAACTTAATATTGATAATTCATGCATGTGTTTTTTGCTTTTTTTGCATTATTGTCTTAGTAATTTTATCTTTCTCAGTACACATATATTGCTAAAAATCAAAAGAAAAAGAATAGATCTGGAAAAAGCAACTTGAGATCTCTGCATGGGTGAAGCAGGTAAGAGAAAGTAACCTTGTGGTTTCAAGACATATGGAAAAATACATGGCACAGCAACAATATTGTACCATATACATATTGAGGACAGAATATATAGTGTCAAAATATCGAAAGGTAAGTGCATAAGGGGAAGTATAGATTTACTTTTCCTAACTTCCTACCTACATACCTTGTAAATATATGTACCACATTCTTACATATATGTGAAGTAAGGTATAGAAAATCTAGACTTACTTGTGGAGAAGTGTGGCTCACTGGTTAGAGGAGGCAGACCTGGAAGCAGAGGTCAGCCCGGGACCAGGGTTCAATTCCCGGCTCGGCGGGGTCTTGAGTCCTAAAATGTCCATGGACTTGACAATTCATGTACATTTACATTTACTTACCTGTCGATATTTTATTTTTGAACTTCTGTCCTCAATAATATTCTGTTGCATTAATATTGTAGAGTCGATATTCAGGGGGCACACCCATGATTTGAAGTCAGTAGGTATGAACTGAGTACTGGCACGAATAATCAGATAGAGTGTTTCATATGTTTTAAAAAACGTAAGTGCTAGGGCTCTCGTCAGGAGGACACTGCCTCTTGCACCACACATTGCCCCTGCAAGCGCCGCTAATGACAGTAACAACACAAATACTAACCATCACACCTCTACAAGTGTGACAATTTGGACTATCCCAGCCCCCATAGCTATAAGAAAGGCTTGGGCAGCAGGTAATAGGCAGTTTTAATGCATATTAAATGAATAATTAACTGTGGTGGTCTTCTCTAAATTATTCAGACAGCACCACCTTGTGGCGGATTGTCACAAGCGCCGGTATTGACAATTAAGTGTCGGTGCCGAGCATCGGAAACCACTGGCTCAATTTAAGCACTGCAGATACAAATGAATAATTTGAACATCATGCACAGACATAACCAAATTATGCTTATATATTTTCACTTCCTGGTAAAGTTTTCCTAGAAAAGTTTGAATATTCAAGGGTAATCCATGCTTTAAAAGATGCTATGCTTTACCAATTCTACCCACTAAGAGTCTTCTACATCGATTCAGGGGATATTTATTGCTGGTAAGAACAGACATGCGATAAAGACTGTTTCAACTTATTGCATAAGGTGACAAATAAAGTTAGAATTGTTTCTTGCCATTATTTTGTTTCTGGATCTACCGTCACTTGCTAGTTAAAAGTTACCAACACTAGCGTACAACACTGAAAGAAAGAACCATTGACAAATTCAGGAGGGCCCTACATTTTAGGTGTATAATTGTGTGTGAAATGTCTGGATGCCAGGGTGACCACCTCCTCTCCAGGTCATTACCACCATTGTCTCCTGTATTGGACTTTTCTGTGATATTCTAGTGGTAATGCATTCTGGGTGTTGTAGTCTTATTTTGATTTCATTTATACTAAAAAATCAGTAAATATTGATTTATTTATAAAGTTTTATATAGCGCAAACTTGATCCCGAAGGATATCAGAGCGCTTTACAATTTGAGGCAATTAAATAACTTCCCACCCTATTCCCCTATAAACCTACATCCCACTCTGGAACAAAAAATGCAAAATTAGAACAAAAAAATGTAATAACTACTAACATTTTTACACAGATAATAAAAGCAAAAACAAATCTTATACCAAAAACACATGCATCACACACATACGAAATAAATACAAACATAATTACATTAATACAAAATCGATATTTTTAACATCTATATTTTTGCAAACTATATTATAGTCAGAACGTTTAAGAATGGAGTGAAGTGGTCACTGTACTGGATGCACAAACAGAAGCACACAAACATACTGGATCCAAAAGCAGACCGTCCACACCCCAGCACCATAGCGTGGGTTGCAAGCGCCCAGGGCAAAGTAAGTATCGTTCCACTTTTCTTTGAAAATTGTGCGCCCCTAAGAATGCCCCTATTCAACTAAGAATATCCCAAAGAATTTTGCACCTGGGGAAACCACCCCTCTGGACCCACCCAGAGGCGTGTATCTGTATATATTTATATGTGGCCTGGTCCGGCCCAAGAGACAAGCACCGCCCATCAAGAGGGCCTAAGTGCACCCGAAAAACGGACCAAAAGGTTGGAAGTGGAAACACGGAGGGTGTAAGGTGCCGCCACGGACTGGACTGTGGCTGGGTCCTGTCAATGTTGAAAAGGACATTTCGACCGGTTTCTGGGAGAGCACTGGATGGGAGACTTCAAAGACGCAGCACCCACTGGAGGGAAAGAATCGCGAGGCAACATCGAACTACATGTCCCACAAACGCGAACTGAGCCTAAAACGTGGCGCCCAGTAGGGGGCATAAAACGGATGATATTAAAAACAGTTTGGCCGTGTGGAGAAGCTGTTTGAATCGCGAGGCAACAGCGAACTACATGTCCCACAAACGCGAACTGAGCCTAAAACGTGGCGCCCAGTAGGGGGCATAAAACGGATGGTACAAAAACAATTTGGCCGTGTGGAGAAGCTGTTTGCTACCTCGAGCTACGGAGCCTCACCTAAACTCTGACGAAGGTCACAGAAGTGACCGAAATGCATTAGAAAACAAGAAAAAGTATGTGCTGAATTGCCAATAAATAATTTGAAACAACCGGATAGAGTGGCGACTCATTCCTCTCTCTTGTAGAGAGGGTTGTTGTGAGATATATATATATATATATATATATATATATATATATATATATATATATATATATATATATATATATATATATATATATATATATATATATATATATATATATATATATATATATATATATATTATATACACACACACACACACACACACAGGCATCACAGATAAAGACACACTTGCAGTCAGACAACACAAGAATGTGCACATGCAAACAAAGGTGAATGTTGGTTAGATGTATGCATGGATGGATTGATGTGTGGTTTTATACATGATAAATAGACAGTTGGGTAGAAACTTGGATGTGATTTGATAGCTGGATCGATGCAAGTGTGTATGGATGGATCGTACCCTAGGGCTAAACCTGCTGTTTAGCACTGTGTTGCTGCATAGATAGTTTACCGCTATACAAATACCCTTATATTTTGTACTTGATCGCCAGGCCTTGGTGGTGTCAGGACATGGTTCAAGTGGGTCCACCTGTTATGGTCCCTCTTATTAGTAGAGGCCTTAGGACGTAGTCAGGGGAGTGGGTAGGGATGTTTTTACTTTTAACAAGGTCACGTGATGTCTCAGGGCAGGTGAACACACCTCCAGTAAATACTGGGAAGAAGAAGGTCATCAGAGTATTGAAGATTATTGGTAAGTAATTGACACATCTTAATGCTCTGTTGGTTTGGACTTTAAGTGGGCTGGGTCCCTCCGGGTCTGACATCAGGTTGTAATTAAAAATGGGCATTGAAACGAGTCCCTGTCAAGCCATATATATCATTGTCCTTAACCTTACTTGTAAAAATACTGTTCGATTTCTAACCAAAACATTGAAAAATATGTTAAGGTAATCCATGTTAGTGATTTAGTTCCTGTTTATATTTAACATGCTTTACTTAATCTTGCATTTCCCTGAGTATTACCTTTTTCCAGTATGTTGTATTTCTGTATTTTTTGTGTGTAGCATATTACTCTTGTATAGTGCAAACTTTGAACTCAGTCGCCTCCAGGTGTTTATAATGGGCCACGGTTGAGGGCTCTGGAGTTGAGGCAGAAGGCAGTTTGATTTTCTCAGAGGGCTGGTCAAGGGGTAAGAAAGGTGTTCAGAATATATGAACATCCAGTCATTGGCCTGTCTGCTGAGCCCACAGAACAGCTGTCACGTATTCCAGTTGCAATTGTCATTCTATGCACACGTGTGTGAAGGAGGTACATGCTGTCCAAATATTGACAAGGTGAAAGTAAAAGAAAATACAGTGTTTACAGGTGAGTGGATGCAATGTGTGTTCAGGGAAGAAGTGAAGGGGATGCAAGAAAGTGCATTCAGGAGAGTGCGAAAAGAGGATGCTGAAGAAGAAAGATGAGGTGAAAGATATGCAGATGGAAGAGGTGTGGAGAGAAACGGGCGTTATTGTCTAATATAGGGTAACATAGTGGGAGTGATTGAGATATTCTAAAGACCACTAGCCTGTCCACAGACCTCAGTAATGTTTAATGCACAATGTCATAAATGTAATATTGTCAATATTAATTGTTTACTCATTTATCTTAAACAGATAATGATAACTGACAATGCTGATAGTCCTTGCTAGTTTTAGGTGTATGCCAGTCGTTGTGTTATATTTATGTCTGTAATAACAAAAGCTTCAGAAAGGTACCAAAATACTGGTTGGGTACCAGTTCGGTGGCAAACTATGGAAATCACATAAATGTAATTTACATGTTCAAGTCATGCTCTTCATTACATTTGCCACGTCTCCTTATGACCCCCTGTCCCCTTTTTTCATTGCACTTAAAGCCCTGCTGCTGGTCATAGCAGGCATTTGTACTCAAGGCCCTGTGATGACAGGTGACCTGAGCTGGCTGTTCTTTGTTGTGAGGTAGGATGAGAAATCCAGAGCCATGTGGAAAAGGTACCTGAACTCAGAAAGGGATGAAAAGCCATAAAATTAGAATTACGCTATATGCAAGGCCACTGAAATTATTCAGATCTGCGGCTGCAGCTATTTTCGCATAATTATGGATTGGCCGCATTTGCCACATAATCCGTCATCTTCTGCATAATCTGCTTTTTTTTAACAAAAGTAAATAATGGTCAGTTCAAACTGATCAAAAATTACTAAAAACTAGGCGATATGCACAGTGGAAGCCCCTTCGCAAATATTAACTTCCATCTTTCAACCGCCTTGTTCTATATTTGGTTGTTAAACTGGTAGGTGCAATCTTTCCCAGGCAGTATTACCTTGTGTAAAGATGATCAAATAATTTAGGACTGTAAAAAATGTGCTCCATTATGTCTCTTAATGTGCCTTTTCTTGCCGCATAATTTGGTCAACACTGCTGTATACTTTGGTGCTCCCTTGCCGCATAACTCTAATAGCCCTGAGTATACGCATGCTGATAGCCTGGTATAAAGTGCTACAAGGTCTGTTTTCAGAATGACACCCACCATAAGGCGATGGAATCCAATGCTTGAGGCATAAAGAGAAAATACACAAAGTGATCAAGGGACTCAAATGCGCCCTAAATTCAGGGCTCCCTCAGTTCAGTGTGCAGTGACTGCACTAGAAAGTTTACTGAGTGCCTCACTCATAATCACTCATTGATCTACCACCTGGACACAAACCCATAGGAATGAAACGAAAATGACGAGGTAGTGAAAAAAACAGACTAATCGAAAAAAGGATAGTGAGGAAAAAGGTGAGAAACATAAAGAACTGTGGGAAGAGAAGAGAAAGGAAAGAGAAAAGGAGGTGGGGGGGGGGGGAGTTAAACGTTTTAGCTAGAGAGGGGGGAAGGAAACGGACAAGAAACGAAAGAGGAAAGATTAGCAGGCGACATAATCGGAGGGTCCCATGACAATCCCATCGGGGTAGCCCGTGGTGTTTCAAGGGTTAAACAATCGTATCCAGATGGGGGAGTCGCAGTGTTCTGGTTATTGTGTCGGTTCGGACGGGTTAATTCCCCCAAATTGCTGGCTCCGCCTTTCTCCCTTACTGTAGTGGGGTCTGGTACTCATCTCACCTCCGAGCTCGCCAGTCTGCCTTCGGGGAGCAGAGACAGCGGCTGCCAGGGGCTGCTTCTGCCAAACAGGCCATCACACCCCACAACAGGAGCAGCACCAGGGAGGAGCTGCGTTCACTGTCCAGCAGCGAGGGACAGACCCAGGAACCTGTGCCAGGAGGGCGCACATTGTCCAGCGAGGGACAGACCCAGGGACCTGTGCCAGGAGGGCGCACACTGTCCAGCGGCGAGGGACAGACCCAGGAACCTGTGACAGGAGGGCGCACACTGTCCAGCAGCGAGGGACAGACCCAGGAACCTGTACCAGGAGGGCACACACTGTCCAGCAGCGAGGGACAGACCCAGGAACCTGTGCCAGGAGGGCGCACATTGTCCAGCGAGGGACAGACCCAGGGACCTGTGCCAGGAGGGCGCACACTGTCCAGCAGCGAGGGACAGACCCAGGAACCTGTGACAGGAGGGCGCACACTGTCCAGCAGCGAGGGACAGACCCAGGAACCTGTACTAGGAGGGCACACACTGTCCAGCAGCGAGTGATAGACCCAGGAACCTGTGCCAGGAGGGCGCACACTGTCCAGCGAGGGATAGACCCAGGAACCTGTGCCAGGAGGGCACACACTGTCCAGCGAGGGACAGACCCAGGAACCTGTGCCAGGAGGGCGCACACTGTCCAGCAGCGAGGGACAGACACGGGAACCTGTGCCAGGAGGAGCTGCGCCCACTGTCCAGCAGCGAGGGACAGACCCAGGAACCTGTGCCAGGAGGGCGCACACTATCCAGCAGCGAGTGATAGACCCAGGAACCTGTACTAGGAGGGCACACACTGTTCAGCAGCGAGGGACAGACCCAGGAACCTGTACCAGGAGGGCACACACTGTCCAGCAACGAGGGACAGACCCAGGAACCTGTACCAGAAGGGCACACTGTCCAGCAGCGAGAGATAGACCCAGGAACCTGTGCCAGGAGGGCACACACTGTCCAGCAGCGAGGGACAGACTCAGGAACCTGTACCAGGAGGGCACACACTGTCCAGCAGCGAGGGACAGACCCAGGAACCTGTACCAGGAGGGCACACACTGTCCAGCAGCGAGAGACAGACCCAGGAACCTGTACCAGGAGGGCACACACTGTCCAGCAGCGAGGGATAGACCCAGGAACCTGTACGAGAAGGGCACACTGTCCAGCAGCGAGAGACAGACCCAGAAACCTGTACCAGGAGGGCACACACTGTCCAGCGAGGGACAGACCCAGGAACCTGTGCCAGGAGGGCGCACACTGTCCAGCAGCGAGGGACAGACCCAGGAACCTGTGCCAGGAGGAGCTGCGCCCACTGTCCAGCAGCGAGAGACAGACCCAGGAACCTGTGCCAGGAGGGCGCACACTGTCCAGCAGCGAGGGACAGACCCAGGAACCTGTGCCAGTAGGGCGCACTGCGCACACTGTCCAGCAGCGAGGGACAGACCCAGGAACCTGTGCCAGGAGAGCACCCACTGTCCAGAAATAAGAGGGGAAGGAGCGACAGCCGTTGGCAGACGAAATATACCCAGTGAACCTTTTCCAGTTGGTTACCCACTGCCCACCACCAAAAGATTCTCCCTGAAAACCTGTACCCGCTTGCACCCACAGTCCTTCAACAAGAGACACGTCCTGTGAACCAGTGCCAGCCGAGCACCCACTGTCCGCCAACAAGAGATGCTCCTTGGGAACCCGTGCCAAAGCCCAGCAAGCAGGGAACCAGCACCAAGGAGCCTGTGCCCCCCGGAGACCACGGCACCGCAACAAGAGATACGCCCTGGGAACCTGTGCCAGCTGGCTACCCACTGCCCGACAACAGATATTTCCAGGATACCACCACAGACTGCACATCATCGGTCTAGGAACGAATGTACCAGCAACGTGGGAATCTGTGCCACCCAGGAACCAAGCACCTTCCAGAAATAAGAGATACTTTGCCTGTGCCAGCTGGGCATGCACATTCCAGCAGCGAGAGACACCTTACGAACGAGTGCCAGCCGACCAACCACTGTCCAGCAACAAGAAATACACTTCGTGAATTAGTGCTACCCGGACCCGGTACCCACTCTCTAGCACCAAGAGGTACTCCAAAGAAACTTGTGCCACAGGGCATTGGCTTTCCACCAAGAGTAACTCCTGGGGAACCTGTGCCCGCTGGATACCCACTGTCTAGCAATAAGACCAACTTCAGGTAAACCTGTGCCAGCTGTGCGCCCATTGTCCACCAACTAAACCCTCTAGTGACAACTGTGTCAGTCAATCACCCTCAGTCCCGCAAAACAAACCCAGGAAAGGTGTGCCAGCTGGGCACTACCTGCCCATGAACGCAGGGTGAGCAGGTACAGACTTACGTCCTCCTCTGTCTGTCAAGGGCAGCTCGAGGGGTCTTGTGTCAAGAGGTCACGCGCTGTCTATCAACAATACCCGGAAGTGGCCTGCACCAGTGCCAGGATGCCCAGGTCAAGGAGCCCGACCCGCCGTGCCCTGGTGACCTCCGACTGGGCGCTGCTACTCACAGTGGCCTGCATCCTCTCTGCAGATACGTCCGAGGCGCATCGACGGAAACGGCAAGGTCCGAGGGGGGAGTGTCTGGCCAAGAAATATTGATTGCATTTGAGCATTTACATATCCCTCCCCATGTGGGGCGCTGACGCGCTGCCTACGTGGGGTGCACGCTACGTGACGTGACGGTGTCGGATGCGTGGTTGGAAGTGTGTTGTCTTTGTTTTGATTCTGTGTGGGAAGTGTTTCCATCTGGTGCACGATGCCCGCCGAGGTGCTGTTATCGTGGGATGGGCCGCAGCGCTTAGAAGTGTGTGATGGATGAAGTGCGAGCGGCAGACCCGCAGTTTTATGGTTTTCAGTATGGTGGTAGCTTTAAAAAGATCTACAAGTCCACTTCATGGATTTTTCTTTTTATAATTCGAGGTCCTGGTTTTACGGTATTTATTTTTGGACATTTCCATTTGTGAGGGACATTTTATCTGTAATGCCCTTAGTCATTTTGTGCTTAGCGTAATAAACTGAAGCTGCAATGGGTATATTTCCACCCTAATTTATCCGACAAATGTTTACTCATGTTTGGATGATCAATGGGTTTCAGGCATTTATAGTGCAATACAGGCATCTGCAGTCATTCCCATTGTGTAGAGCAGCATAGAGAGCTGTACTGCTGCAGCTATTTAAACTTCATTAGGACATCTTTTTCCTTTTTTTTTAAATTCTCTAAAAGTCAGTTTGCATAGCTATTGACCTAGCACGCATGAGTGTGACTAGGGTGAAGAAAACCTATTTTATGTATTTTCCATACCTAAAAACAAAGACAGATCGGAACATAGATTGTTTTCTGTCAGTATTTATATGTAACAATCACTAAAAATTGAAAACTGGGAGCCTAACTTATGATATATTCTGCTTAGCTGGGCACTGCACTGGGTTGCCCAATCTGACATTTTGTGTAAAGTTGTGGTCCTGAGCTGGCATGGTTGGAGGGAGAGAGACGTTGAGTGATCTTTTGGGATGGATATTTTTACTATCATCCCATCTCTGAGGTTCATTGTGAGATGTAAAGAACTGGACAGAGTGTATAGATATTTGGTACTAGATTAAAGTCCTCCAAAATTGTTCAGCAGTGTGTGACAGATCACTTTCTTTCTTCCTTGTCTGTTCATTTGATGGTCTGTTTTTTTGGTTGTACAGTACCGGTGATGGTCAAACCTCATAGCAAATGTCTTACGTGAATGTAAGAGGTATATATTACAGTTGTCTGCTGGCCACTGTGTGCTGTGGTCTTAGTATTATTGTGCACCAAAAATGTTATGTGTGAAATTACACAACTATATAGTGCCCAAGCGAACCATAGGTCAGCCCTTCTTAGCTTATCTGCATATAGAAAGCAGTTTGCTGGTCTGGTTGTTGCCAATTTGTGGTTGTAAACTGGAGATTGCTCTTGAGTGCGTGCCTGTCTTTCTGGTCCCTGTAGCTGAGATGTGGAGCGGTGTAGTTATCTTGGAAATAACCATGTTTTCAACAGTCATCTAAAGTGTATTTGCTCCTGGGTTCTTCTAATGTTGGCTGGTAGAGAATTCCAGAGCTTGGCAGTTTATTCTGAGAAAGTAGTTCAATCAATAAATCAGGGAATTGTAAAGCGCACTACTCACCCGTGAGGGTCTCAAGGCGCTCGGGGGGGAAGGGGGGGGTAAGCAGCTCCGGTCATTCAAAGAGCCAGGTCTTGAGGGTCTTCCTGAAGATATGCATAGAGGAGACGCGTCTGATGTCGATCCGGAGCTCGTTCTAGGTCTTGCCCGCAATATGGGAGAAGGCTCTTCCACCTGTTCTGGCTCCGCGGATGCGCTGGGTTTCGGCGAGGTTGGCGGATCGGAGGTTTCTCTTGGATACGTGGAACGAGATTCTTTTGTTGAGGTATTGGGGTCCGGTGTTGTGGAGGCTTTTGTAGGCATGGGGGAGTATCTTGACGATTACTCACTTCTCAACGGGGAGCCAGTGGAGGTCTTGCAGATTTTGAGAGATGTGTTCTTGTCGAGGGATGCCGAGGGCGAGTCTGGCTGCGGTGTTCTGTATGGTCTGGAGTTTGCGGAGCAGAGACTTGTTGATTCCGGCATAGACGGCATTTCCGAAGTCTGCTGGTTAAGAGTGCGTGGGTGACGGTCTTTCTTGATTCGGGGGGGATTGATTTGAAGGTCTTGCGAAGGATGCAGAGGGTGTAGAAGCAGGTGGAGGCGACGGCATTGACCTGTCAGATCATGGAGAGGAAGGAGTAGAGTATGATGCCTAGATTCTTGGCGTTGTCCGTGGGGATGGACAGGCTGCAGAGGGTGGTGGGCCACCAGGTGTTGTCCCATCGGGTGGGAGAGGGTCCAAGGACGAGGACCTCAGTCTTCTCCGAGTAGAGGCAGCTCCTGCTCATCCAGTATGCAACGTCCTTCATTCCTTCCTGGAAGCTGAGTCTGGTGATGGCGGGATTCTTGGTGAGGGAGAGGATGAGCTTGGTGTCGTCGGTGTAGGATACTATGCTGAGACCGCGCTGTCTGACAATGGCGGCGAGTGGGGCCATGTAGATGTTGAAGAGCGTAGGGCTGAGTGATGACCTTTGGGGTACTCCACAGTTGATCTCTGTGGGTTCGGAGAGGAAGGGCATTAGTCTGATTCTTTGGGTTCTACCGTTGAGGAAGGAGCGGAGCCATTCGAGGGCGGTTCCCTATATGCCGGCGTCGTGGAGTCTGGCAGGAGTGTGCAATGGGAGATGTGTTGCAGGCTGCGGAGTGGCCTTGCTCAAGGAAGGTGCGGATATTGTCTGTGGCGGCAAGCAGGGCGGTCTTGGTCCTGTGGTTGTTGCAGAATCCGGATTGGGAGAGGTCGAGGATGGAGTTCTCTTCCTCCTATAGAATACTTATGTAATGGCGGTATGATAAGTGGTGTCAGCCCAGAGGGCAGTGTTTTAATTTGTTTTGATTTCTTGTATTTAACATGCTCTTTTTCCTTGGGATGCTCTGTGGACAATGCAGAGTACTTGGAGGTGGCCAATGGAGCAACAGCTGGACTCGAGTAATTTGTTTTCTTGGGTGGAGACGAAGAAGCCTTGTGGCAGCATTTTGGATGAATTTTATTTTGTGTATGATGAATGCAGGTGCCCCAAGGAATAGGCTGATTACATAGTTAAACTTTGAGATTATGACTATGAGCATGGCTTGCAGTTTATGTTGGTATGCAAGGAATGGGAATATATAGTGATTGCACTGTGTAGAAGGTACTCTTTGTGACAATGCTAGCATGAGGTACCAAGAAAAGGTCTGAATCCATGGTCACCCTTAGGCTTTTAACTTCCTCTTGATGATGTAGGAGGGGCTTCAAGTTCCTTAGGCCACACATTGGAAGGCATATATTTTTTATCAATGTCTGCAGGTCATAATCCCTGACTTTGTGGTATTGAACGTTAGATGGTTATTCCTCATCCATGTGTTTATGGCAAGAAGGCTGTCATCAAGTTTTGAATTGTAGAAGTCTTCTGGACAAACCATTTTCAAAACGATTTGGGTGTCATCTGCTTAGCTGTTACAGGTGAGATTGAATTATTTAATCAGGGCTGTAAGGGGTTTAGGTCGATGTTGGATAATAGAGTGGATATGATGTACCCCTGAGGGACACCATAGTGTTGTGTGTGAGGAGCTGATGTTGAAAGGTGGGAGGTAAACTACACTTTGTCGGTCTGTAAATTAAGAGCAGTCCGTTTTAGAGTATTTTCACAGACTCCGAGATCATGGAATCTTTGTAGTAGTGTGTGGCCTGTGGTGGACAGTGTCAAATGCAGCTGATCAACCGAGAAGCAACTAGCAGCATCATCTTTAGAGATGTTTTAAGACAAGGGCAAAGTCGGCATTTGCCCAGGGTCCTCTGGTATTATTATTTTGCTCTCACTCTATTTTTACTGGAAAAAACAAAGGTTAATGCAAAGTTATAGGTAGGTGAAATGTTCAGTAAAACCATAACGTTTTAAACATAGAAATTCACCAGTTATAGTTAGTTTTCTCAAGTATTTACAACTCGTGCCCTTATGAGCACAGTTTTCTCAACAATAATGTAATTGCAAATCTTGCAGTGATATTATTAATGATGTCAGATAAGATGTCATGAGTGATGTAATATGTGGGGTAATTAGCAGTGAATGGCCAGGTCGACCCCACCCAAAGGCAGCCAACCCCACACTGCCTAGGGCCTTCCGCTGTGTGCGGCAGGGTTTTGACTACTTGGCCTGGCCACTGGCCTGGCCCTGCTCCACCCCCTCTTCGCAAGTAGCAGACCCATGGCGCACATGGCCTTCAGCCGTGCATTATCTGACAGTCCCTGCGCTCAGATTTGATTGGCTACCATCACATGAAACCAGGAAGTGTTTGCAGCCATCTTGGCTAAAAACGAAAACTTACAAAAAGAGAAGGGTCAGGGTAGGATAACCATGACCCCCTAGGCCTCGACTGGAACCGAGGCTCCGTTTGAAAAATTGAAAAAAAACGCGGGGTCCCGGGCGTATGGCGGTTTAAATTAAATGTAAAGGAGGGGGCACATGGGGCCCCCTCCTTGTGCCCCGGGGACCACCAACTCCCCAGGGCTAATTGATAAGAAATCGTGAGATCTCGTGGACCCCCATGCTTCCGGGACCACCACCTCCTGGGGCTAATTTCTTTGTAATGGGGGGGGGGGCCTCACAGGCTGCAGCAAGGCCCCCTCCTCCATTAAAAAAAATTTACATTCAAAGGTTGGGCCTAGGGAGATGGGGTACCCAGGGCTGACATTTGCCCAGGGAGGAGCACAAGCCCCCTCCCTATTGCAAAGAGACTGGGCCCCAGGTGATGGGGTCCTATGGGCCAAAATCGTCCAAGGGAGCGGGGTCGCGCAACCACCCTCTGTATTAAAAAAAATTATTTAAAGGCCAGTCTCTGGGGGATGGTTGTCCCCCATGGCTGAAATTGGCCAGGGGAGGGGGCTGTGTCACCCTGCTCCTAGATTAAAAAATAAAAGGCCAAGCCCTAGCGGATGGGTTCCCCGGAGCCAAAATCAGTCAGGGGAGGGCGGCTGCGTGGCCCTCCTTCCCATAGTATAATAGCCAGGCCCAGAGGGATGGGGTCCCTGAGGCTGAAATTGGCCATGGGAGGAGGGCAGTACAGCCCCCTTAAAGGCCGGGCCACCGGGGATGGGATCTCCGGGGCCGAAAGTGGCCCGGAGAGGGGGAGGGGGGCACAGGGCTAAAATCAGCAGAGGGAGCTGGGTTGTACGACCACCCTCCTCTGTTAAAAAAAAATGAAAACTTTAAAGGCCAGTCTCTGGGGGATGGGGTCCCCCATGGCCACAATTGGCCATGGGGGGGCCGCAAGCCCCCCTCCCCTATTAAAAAAATAAAAGGCCAGTCCCCGGCAGATGAGTTCCCTGGGGCCAAAATTGGGGAGGTGGCTGCATGGCTCTCCTTCCCATAGTATGATAGCTGGGCCCCAGGGGATGGGGTCCCTGGGGCAGAAATCAGCCCAGAGAGGAGGGGCTGCGCAGCTCCTCTCCCCCATTCTATTTTGGCCACGCCCTGAGGGATGGGGACCCGGGGCCGAAAACAGCCTAGGGAGGGGGGCCGCGCGTCCCCTTTCCCCTATCTAATTTTGTCCGGGCCCCAGGGGATGGGGTACCCTGGGGCAAAATGGGCCTGGGGGTGGTGGGAGGGCACACAGCCCACCTCTCCCATTTAATCATGGCTGGGGATGGAGTTCCCGTGGGGAAAAAGCAGCCGGGGAGAGGGGGACATCACTCCCCTCCACCATTCAAATGTAGCCTGGCCACTCACACCCACACTCACAGACCCACTTCCAGATCCAATCACAAACCCACACAGACACTTACATACCCACTCACAGACCCATTGAGACACTCTTGCACTCACTCACACATTCATTTTCAAAGGTTACAGTTACGAAATTGAATTAAAAAAACCTTAGAAATTCACGGGAAAAAACAAAGGTTACAGGGACTCTATAGTAGGAAATTGAATTTTAAAAATCCTTAGAAATTCACTGAAAAAAATTAAGGTTACAGAGATGTTATAGTTGGGCTCACATTTCACTTGAACAAAACCAGTGAAATTCAGCAGTAAGAGTCACCTGAGCTAACTATTAATGTTGCCCCCGCAATGCTCTGCTTATGACCTCATATATTACATCACTCATGACCTGGTCAGTAATATCACTGTTGCCATCACTGATACCATCTCAAATGATATCACTGATGGCATCATCCACAGAAGCACTGACACACCCACTCACACCCCTATACAACATCTCACACATCCACATACCCACTCACATACCCATTCACAGACCCATACAAGTACTCACACAACCACTCACTCATCCATAGAGCCACTCAGACACCCATTCACTCACTCACTCACTTACTCACTCACACAGGCACTCAAACAACCATTCACTCACCCATAAAACTACTCATACAAAAAGTCACTTACTCTTACAGCCACTCACAGAGCCACACACTCACACATACAGCTACCCACACACCCACTTATTCACATATACAGCCACTAACACACCCTCTCACTCACCAATACAGCCACTCAATGCAACCACTCACCTATTCAAACACTCGCACACCCACACAACCACTTGCATAACCATTTACACATTCATATAAGCACTCACCCATACACCCATTCACACAGACATTTCCTTTACAATACAGCCACTCACTCAGCAACTCACTTAGCCAAACACACACTCAAACAGCGACTCACTCACCCAAAGAGCTACTTACACAGCCAGTCACTCACGCATACAGCCATTCAGACACCCACTCACTCACCCATACAGTCACTTACACACCCATACAGCCACTGACACACCCACTCACTCACCAATACAGTCACTCATACAGCCACGCACCACACAGCTACACACACACCTACTTATACACCCATACAGCCACTCACACACCAACTCACATACCCATACAGACACTCAGACACCCACTTACATACGAATACACACAGTGACAGTCAATCACATAATATATGTTAGAAATAGTATCACTCATCGTTAGTATAGACTGTATACTATTTTAAGTTTTATAGTACCTTGGTATATATGTTTAACACTCCTTAAACTTTTAGAAAACAAGCACACACACTGGATAATGTGATGTCATCAGTGTTGTTATTTGAGATGTCATTCGTGATGTCACTGACCATGTCATTATCGATGTACTATGTGAGATTATAAGTTCATTGTAGGGGCGTAAATTCTAGTTAGGTCAAGTAACTATAACTGCTGAATTTCATTGGTTTTGTATGAGTGCAATGTGAACCTAATTTTAACTTCTCTGTAACCTTTGATTTTTTTCAGTGAATGTGTATGTGTATATATACTCGTAAGGCTTTAAACAATTTCTGAAACAAACAATGCCGGTTTGCCTTAATTAATCTGTTTTAGAGTTCGTCTTCAAACAGGGGATCAATTGCAAGCATATATGTGAGTGGATATGTTGGTGAGTATATATAAATAAATTGACATTTATGCAGGTGTAAATTAGCAGAAAGTAGGCAATAACATTCAAAGTTGTTCCAAACAGGTGGCCCCAAAATCTGCCCTGCTAGGGCCCCCAAAAAACGTAATATGACACTGGTCATATTAAGGAGTTTGAGGTCCATGGGCTAGACCTATTTTGGGGGCCCCTACAATGAACACATTTTGAATTTTATTACCAATTTCCTCCTACCTCAATTCCACATGATGCCAAACAATAATATTTATACGTTAAACTTCAACAGGGTCACACAAACGCAGATAAAATATGTCTTACCCAGAACACCAACAATCCTTAAGGAGACACAGGGTACAGAGACCGAGTGAGAGGTATAAGTAGGCAGAGAGGTTTAGACAGAGAAATAGACTAAACAGAGGTCAAAGAGAGAACGTTTACTTTCACAGGGGGCCGTTAAAAGGTGGTGGCCCTCGCCAATTGTCCAATTCGCAGAATCTGCCCCTTTGTGACCACCATTTTTGCATTTGGGATTCATCATCCCAAATGCAAAAATCGGTATTCAAGTAATCGTAAACTTTGCAATTACTTAAATTGCAATTGCATTTAGGGAATTGCAAATTGCCATTCCCTAAATGCAATGCAACAAAAAAATTGCGATTTCGCTATTAAAAATGCAAATTACCATCAACTTAAAGTTGATGGTAATTTGCGAAAAACTTTGAAAAATGCACGAAAGTGCATTTTTTAAAGTTCTGTGTTGCACACACACATGCCCTTGGGGCATGTGTATGCAACATGTTTTTTAATTGCACTTTCAGGGGTGCATCAGGTGTACTTTTGGCACCCTTGAATTTGCATGCGCAATTTGCGAGTACCTATTTGGCACTCGCAAATTGCTCATGCAATTCCCATTGATTTCTTTGGACCTAGGGCCCATAGTAATTAATGGTAAACCATTCCTTAATTGTGAGTCGAATGTGTAGGAATCACAATTTTTTGGGCGATTCCTACATGCATAGCATTTTGCGATTCCCAAATAGCAAATGGGTAAAATTCGCTATTTGGGATTCGCAAAATGCGGGCTTGATGCATGGGCCTGTAGTTTGCTGGGTCGGATGGTTTGAGGTTTTCCTTTTGAGGAGAGGTCTAATGTAGGATGTTTTCTGCTCCGGTGGGAATGAACCTAGGTCCCGGGACTTGTTTAGAAGGCATCTGGCTCCCTCCCCTGCATAGGCTTTGAGTATAATATCTTTAAAGATTTTTGACAGTGCTAGCTCTGAAGGTGATCCAGATGGCTTGGTTGCTACGATTATATTAAGGAAATATTTTTGTGACCGGTATTGGAAGAATGCAGTTATGGATGATTTTTGTAGTCTATTTCTATGGTGGTTAGGTCATGTGTCGTTGAGGTGTTGTCCGTGGTCTCCTTAAGGTAATCTTCATTCTTTTTAATTATTTAGATCAACTCATTGAAGATTTTGTCACAGAAGTCTTGTGAATGATGTGTTTTTGTGTTTTGGCACTCTGGATTGGGGAATTTTGTTAGAACTTTGACTTCTTTGAAAGGGCTGTCTGCTTCTGTTATGTATGTGGAGTAGTGGTGTCTTTTTGTGGTTCTTAAGGCTCTTATATAGGCTCTGTTATAGTGGCGTAGCCAGGGCCGGACTGGCCGTAGCTGGCACTGGGCGCTTTCCTGGTGGGCCATAAGGGTGTGGGCCGGTTTTCGAGCAGGGGCGATTTTGCAGCAGTGGTACAATATCAGCCCCTGTAACAAAAGCTGCAGCCCTGCACCTTCTCGTTAGCCCTCACCCAACCGGGGCTTGTCCTACAGAATTGCCAGTGCTGGTTTGTGTTCCCAGTCCGGCCCTGGGTGCAGCATGCTTGAGGCTGTTTCATCTCTTGATTTAGTCTGTTGATTTGTGTTTTCATTCTTTTGATGTCATTAACCCATGCTTTGCTCTTTTTGTGGTCAACCCTGAATGTGGTTTATGTTTCTACTACCTGTTTGTCCAGTGCAGTGGAGATCCAGCTATAAAAGGCGTTTATGTCTTTAGGCTGCATGTTTACTGGGGTTGCCTAAGCTTACCGGACATTGTCTTTAACTGTAGTTTGTCCTATGGGGCAAATATGATATCTAGAGTGTATCTTGCACAGTGAGTTGGGCAAGAAATTATTTGTTGGAGGTTGACGGCTTCAAGGTTGGCTGTGAGAGCTGTAGTTGTGGTTAGATTCTTTTTGTAAAAACATATGCTCTGGTCTCCTAGAATTGATAGTTTTGGATGGTACAGATTGGTGTTGGTCACTATAGCTTGTAAGACATCTTTAAAGTTGACATTTTTGTGTAATGGCCTATATTGTAAGAAGAAGGAACAAGGTATTGTTGGATTGGCATGACCTCTTATCATCAAGGATTCACAACCATCCATGGTTGTATCTGTTGAGATTTTTTCTTTTTTCTTGATGACATCCAAACCTCCTCCAATTTTGCCAATTTGATTCGTATAATGTGGAAATCAGGTGGGACGTCTTCTTGGCACATGGGTTCAAAGACATCTCTGAGCCTTGTTTCTGTGAAGGTAAGCCCTGGTGTCGTTTTCGAGAGTAAGTCAAATATGTTAAAGTAGTTTTGGTTCATGGATTTTGCTTTGAAGAGTGGGCATTTCAATTGTTGTCTTTCTTTCTTCTTCATATGATGCAGCTTTAAGAGGGATAGGTGGTGTAGTATGGGAGGATGTGCAGGGGCATAAGGCACATTGGTGTGGCTGAGTTGGATGGCATTCTGGTTGTGGCTTTTGGGCGAGGTGGAAGAGAGTTTGTTTGATTAGAGAAATGAGATGTTTGAAATATGTTTTTGTGGATGTGGGCTTTTTGTGCTGCGTAGTGGTGTTTCAACTGTTGTGCTGTCTTGAGATTTGAGTAGTGTGTGGAGACTTTGGGTAGTAAGGGAATCATGCAATCAAATATTTACACCCTCCCTTGTTTTTTAGTTTCCTTCTGCCAAGAGACAATGTGTTTGTAAGATCTTTGGTTTGTGTTTTTTTAACTGTGTTGTTTGAGACCGGTGTTGTGGTGTTGTAGTTGTTTTTTGTTCTGGAAAACTTTAGATGATTGATGGGGGTGATTTATAAGTAGTTAAAGTCACCCAGTGAATACCAACAGATAAAGATGTTGTAAGCAAGTGGTTGTTTCTCTGAAATTCTTATGGTTTGACATACAGAGTTTCTGGCCCATTGCAGCCCTGAACCGGCAACACCATTAACCTATCGCCATTCACCTGGATGCCCGGGCTAGGTGTCCGAGTACTAAGGTTAAATAGACCTACCAATCAGGTGACCTTGGTCCAAAAGAAAGCCTAGTCCTAACCCTAACTAATCGAAACCTTAGCCGTAGAACATAGAGCCAATGAGAGCCCTAGGCACTGATCAGAATCCTAGCCGTGTCAATCAACCATTCAGAATCAAAGGCCTAACCCCTAGGTCAAATAGTAACCCTAGCGCTAGGAGCCAATTGGAACCATAGCCCTATCAAACAATCTGCATCTGAGCCCAATGCCCTGGGTCCAAGAGTAACCCTAGCCCTGGGAGTCAATCAGAAGGCTAGTCCTATCAACAAATCAGAATCCAAGCCTCAAGACCTAAGTCCAATAGGAACTGAAGCCCTAGTCTCCAGTGGAGAGGTATGGTGCAGCGGCCAGGGTAGCTGACTTCGGAGCACAGGGCTCATGGTTCGATCCTCTGCTCCGGTGGCAGATCAGCTCAGCACCATGTGGCTCTGGGCAATAGCTCACTTAATGTCCACGACGGCCCCCATCGCCTTGAGACCCGTAAGGGTGAGTGGTTTGCGCTTTACAAATACCGGATTTACGACTTTAGGAGCCAATTAGACGGCAAGTGCAAAAGGCACTAAAAAGCCTTGCTCTAAGAGGACGTGGCTTTAAACTTAAGGGTTTACTGCATGGGCAGGAAGGTCTTGGAGTCCTATGGGGTTTCCACTGTAATAGCAAGGAAAAAATGTGTGGGGTGAAAATATGGAGTCCTAAACCTTGAGAACAAAAATATTGTGAAGATAAGAGTATGTAGGTATATTCAGATTTGCTATATCTAACTTCACATATGTAGCGTAAGTGTGTGTGTGTGTATATATATATATATATATATATATATATATATATATATATATATCTTCAAAGTACATGGAAGTGGAGTCAAAAATAGTAAATATATACTTGCATGTATGCATTACTCTCACGTCTTGGTTCTAGATATGTAGGCCTCAATATTTTGGCCCAAAGATATTTTTCCTTGATATTTTGCCACACAATCTTTTAGAGTATACAGTGTGGGTAAGAAAGTGTACTCTTACGTTGTCCACTTTCTTCCAAATCGTGTGCTCTGTCCCTGGGTGGTGTTCTCCAAGGTCTGAGCGATTGTCCTCAACCGCATGCACAAATTTGAGAATCTCATTGACTAATCCAACCCTGACATATCTCACCTGGAGGGGGGTGGCATGGCCCTCAGCGTTATGTTATGTTAATTAATGTAGCTTTGTAGAGCGCCCTATCACCTGGGAGGGTATCCTGGCGCTGAGCAGGATTGAGCCTAGCCAAACCTAGGGGCTAGTGAAACTACCAGAAAAGCCAGGTCTTCAACTATTTGCGGAAATCAAGAAGTGATGAGGAGGCTCTTATTTGTAGTGGCAGGTCATTTCAAACTTTAGGGTCGATGTAAGAGAATGCTCAACTGCTGGTTCTGATTTTTCGTAAATGTGAGCTGTATGCAAGTAGGAGTCCGGATGACCCGAGGTGTCTGGAAGGTTTGTGAAAGCAGATGTGATTGTTGAGGTATGCTGAGCCATTGTTGTGTAGTGCCTTGAAAGTGTGGGTGAGGAGTTTGAATTGTGCTCTTTTGTGTATTGAGAGCAAGTGGAGCTCTTTCTGGTGTAGTGTGATGCGAATGTGACGTGAGAAGTTGAGTGTGATTCTGGTTGCAGAGTTCTGAATGGTGTACAGCCCTCTGGTGAGTTTTTTATCCATCCCGGCATAGAGGGCGTTCCCATAATCCAGCTTGCATGTTACCAGAGCGGTTTTATGGGTGCTGATTGAAAATCTTCCCCAGCATCTTCAGGGTATGGAAACATGAGGTGATGATAGGATTGACTTGGGTGGTCATGTTGATTTTGCTGTCAATGACGCTTCTGAGGTTCTTGGCATGGGTGGTGGAGGTAGGTGTTGTTTCCAGCTCTGTTGGCTACTGGGTGGAAGCCCTAGGTGAAGTGTTCCTCCCGAAGATCATGATTTTGGTCTTGTCTGTGTTCAGCTTTAGACAGTTGGTCTTCATTCAGTAGGCAATTTCAGTCATGCAGGCATTTAACTTGATCCGGGTACTGGTTGTGTTGTCCGTGAGGGAAATAATTTATTGTGTGTCATCGGTGTAGGAGAGGATGATGATGTGAGACCGGATGATGCTGGCTAGGAAGATCATATATACGTTGAAGACGGTCAGGGAGGATCCTTGAGGAGAGCGGTAGCCGCTCATTAGAGAAGATGTGCGCCATCCTCCGCCACCACCAGCAAATAAAATTGGTTTCAAACCTGATTTATTATAGTTTTATTTTAATCCCATGGACCCGCCCCCAGGACTAGGACGAGTTTTCGGAGCGGGTCTATGGGAATGACACTGCTGGTGGGGGAGTGGTGGGCACTCCCTTCACTGTGAATGAGGGTTTGGTCGGCTGTCTCAGGCTGGCCAAACCCTCATGCGCAGTGAAGCTCTCTCCAACCCCAGTTGTGTTGCTGGGGCTGGAGAGAGCAGACACAGGCTCCCAATCTGCCTGGGAGCGCAAGTTGCTAGCTCTCCGGCCAGTCCCGACGCTGCTTTCATGCAGTGTCAGGATTGGTCACAGTGGATTCTGGGAGCCTGTGCCCAGAAGTAGGAAGAGTGCGATTCAGCGTGAGATGGCGGCGGCTTTAAGGTAAGTAATTTTTTTTGTCCGAGAAACCTTCCGCCCCACCTTCCTTCCTCCTCCGGCCCGCCCCCCCACTCCCTCCCCACTTTGGCAGGGGACGGGACGCTACTGCCTGCAGAACTCCCCAGATGAGGTCGGCGGCACCCGAGGTGTTCTGTGCCAGGCTATATTCAAAAGACAAACTCTCTACTTGAGCAAATCAAATAGTGCAACAAGTCACTGATTAAAAATCAACTAACAACCCATGCCAGGACATGTGACCAAGACGCACAACAGTAGGTGTTTAATATCAAAAAAGATTTTATTATTATTTAGTCATTTTTTTATTCAGCAGTTCTGATTTTTACATAAATATAATAATAGTAAAATGATACACAAAACACATCTCAAGCCAGGCTGACTGACTTGGTCCTTCCAGTCAGAGAGGGGCAGATCCTTTGGAGTGCGTGTCCTTGGAGTTGATCTTTAGCCCAACTCCACCGGTGTCTGGTAGAACCACGGATTGAGCGGCTGTGGCTTCATGAGAGCCACCTACACTGCTGAGGTCCGTGATTGGGCCAGCTGATCCAATCCAAAACACCGCACACACAGAGCTCAGGTTTCATCCACAAGCCCTTGCCCTAGCTCTGGAAGATCAGAGAGGATCAAGTGCATCTGCGGGAGCCGCTGGAGGAACTGAGAAGCCGTTCCTACATCCTTGGATGAACTGACAGGCTGGAAGAGAACAGATGGCCTGCTGGATTCTCATGGGAAGAGATCCTGAACTCCAAGCAAGTGCTGGACAGGATGAAGGTGTAGAAGATGTGCCAGAAGCACAAACAAGCCTATGAAACACACGATGCTAGGAGGGCACCTTTATCTCCAGAGAGAGCTCCAACCAGGCACACTGCGCCCATTGGGCTCAAAGGGCTTCAGCCCCCCACGTTGTGTGCTGGCTGGTCTGGCATCCGTCTTATTGCAGCCGCACCCGAGTACTTCACAGGTTTTTAAAAGACCATTTACTTGTTAACGAGGCTTTCTTGTGTTTTCACCCCTTCTTAGAGCCCCTGCATCTCCCCTCCGCCTATTACTGGAAGAATTTCCCCCCTCCCGAGATTTGTATTAGCCCCCCCCCTTTCCCCCCGAAATTTGGCTCTAGTTGCGCCTCTGGCTCCAACCTCAAGGAAAAAAGTGTGCCGAGTGCGGGCCCAGAAGGCACCTGGGCTAGGAATCTTCTGGGCAAGTACATGATCTGTGTTTACAATGCTGTCTTCGTGGTGTTGTTTAGGAAATTCCTGCCCAGGAAAGTGCTCTCAACCTCTTGCTCCTGTGCTTTGGTGCCACTTAAAAGGGGTGCGGCATTGCCAAATGAATTTGAAGAGAATGTTGTGGTTCAATCATTGGTCGGGTGAAAAATACTAGCCGTGAGGCAGAAAGAAGTGGTGTTATTTTTAGGAGTCTGAAGGGTATAAAATGGGGTTTTAAGGGAAAATAAGGATGTAATTGAGGCTTTGTGGCGTAAGGCGGTAGCCATGTATTGTATGAAATCTTTAATGTGAGGCCATATGGCTTAAAAATATGTGTGTTACTGGCATACATTTAGCACATAAATTGCTATTGGTATAGCACTGCAACGCTATCGATAGTACGAGGATGACTTTCCATACCGTTCTGAGGTTTGCAAGGTTTCAGCTTGCAAACATGTGTTGTCTGTCCTGTTAATAGCAATGTGAGGAGAGTTTGAAACTCTGTAGGTTTTGGGTAAAGGTCCTTGATCTTTGATGGGGTAGACTAGAGGCTTGTACCAAATTGCTCTTCACACACCTCCTAGGTCAGTGGGCGCGCCCACCCCCTGCAGTTACATGCATGGCAAACAATTGGTGGGTCAAGGCTGCTGGGTGCACTAATGGTGGATACATTCCATATGTGAGCTGTGTTGGATGTATGCATGCTTGGTATTCGGGATGTAATTAGGGGTGTGTGCTATTTGGAGCACGGTGATACCCAACTACAAGCCTGATGATGCGGTGTTACTGACTGTAACTCCACAAAGTCTGCTCAATCGTATTAACACCTTTACAGCTTTTATGGAAGAAAAAGATTTAAGAATGAATCATAGAAAAACATTTACTATGAGCTGTGGTAAAAGTAGGGGGGTCTTGTCCATTGTTCAGTAAGGGGAGCAACATTTTAAGTATAATTATTTTTTGCTATTTAGGAGTACAGTTTTCTTCTGATGATGGTTAGAACCACCCTAGAGAAACTTGCACCCACAACTTGCCAAGAAACAATAAAGGTATCTTTAGGTTTGCCTCCAAGTTAGGCACTAAGCCGATTAAAGAGATGTTGGTTTTATACAATGTAAAAACAGTTGCAGTAAGAATTGGGGGCATGTGGGATAGTGAAACACTGCAAAAACAAGAAAATACATTTCTAAAAAGACTCCTAGCAGTACCACACTCAATGCCAGAAAACATTATACATAGAGAATTGGAAATCAGTTTTTTATCGGATATATTGGAATCTAAACCACTTCTCTTATGGCATTCAGTCTGGGCAAAAACTGAGACACAATTCCCCAAAACAATTCTCAAAGACTGCTTAGTGCTGGACTAGGCCCATAAAAATATTTGGATAATGCATATTAAAAATGCCTTAAATGGGCTTGATCAAGCAAATCAGGATCTTGGCTCAAACCCTGAGAACATAATAGGGTATTCCAAAAGGGATCTGAAAGACCCCATATTTAGAGTATGTATACAGAAAAGGAATCTGCTTAATCAAACTAAATCCACTGTGACAAGATATATACCATTGAATGCTCTTTTTGGGCTTCGACTGAATGTTAATTTAGTTCCTAACACTTATAGATAGCTTTTAACTTAATTTAATTTCCTCATACTTCATCATCTTGTTACATTCCCAAAGAATGGTGTTTGGGGCCCGTTGACTTGTAAATGTCCCTGTGATAACATGACTTTTCAATCAACCCAGCACTTAACACTTGTTTGCAGATTTGATATTCTGCATAGGAGGCAATATTTAAAACCACTGCTTTTCAAAGAAAGCCTGTATACATTTTAGGAGGCATTTCAGTGTCTACTAGATTTAAAGGATGCCACACTATATGTCATCATGTCATGTAGTAAAACGTTTTGTTAATGTACTACGTACGAGGAAATCTTTGACCCATGTGGAAAAGTTTAATTGATGCAATTTTAAAGCTGTCTTTAGCATAGATGACATTGAACGTTGTTGTGTTAACACCTTAGCTGCTTCGCAAATATCCCTCCCCAGTGCTGCGCTGTCCATTGGAACTAGTGCTGAATGGACGTCCAATGGTCGTGCGCAGCACTGGGGAGGTAGCGCTCGTGACGACCGTTGGCCGTCAGCAGCGCTTAAGAGGTTAAAGAGATTACAGGAATCTTTTAATTATGTTTACAAATATTTTGAATTTGTTTTTACTTTGTGCATTCTGCTTATTTATTAGCAGATTTGGTTATTATATTACCAACTATATGAATTTTTATCTCTATGTGGTGTAATGTGAACATACGTATTTTAACAATGTTTTACTGTATGATGTGATGCTTTTATGGTTTATTACTTTATAAACCAAATAAAGTTTTATTTGATTTTGAAGTCAGATGCATGCTATGTTGGATATGTGTTCAATGTACTATCTGATAGTATGCAGACTTTGTGCCGTGTTTTATAGGTCGAGCCTGGCCAGTGCATGTGCTGCTCTGCGGGATGCTGTATTGGAGTATGCACTTGAAGACCTCCCACTCTCCACCCATATTTGTCATTGGCTTATCTTATTGCCCTTTGTAAATGCTGGCTTCTGATTCGCACATAGGCTTGTTAGTCCCTCCTTAGTACTGCCTTGTCTTAATTTGTTACCTCCCATGAGGACTGGCCCTTTTACTTCGGTTGTTACACGGTCTGCTTTATAAGTTTGTGAGCACTATTTTCTTTAATGCTCTTCCCCTATTCCACCCACGACAATGCAGCACCGGCCCGCTTTTATTTTAATAGTAATCTTTTTTTATGCAAATTACAGCGCGGTCCGCGTTATAGCTGCCACGCTTATTTAATTATTTAATAAACGGCGTAGTCCACTTTCACTGTAGCGACCGCACCTATTTAATTATTTTAATTACCAGCGCGGACCACTTTCACTTTGGAGTCCGCGCTACAGAACCTTTTGAAATTACGTTTTTTTGTTTTCACCTTTGGGTTAAGGCGCCATACGCGCTTTCACTTTAATGTTGGCCGTGCCCCTTTGTTTAGATACTGCTCACGGTAACCTGAATACACATATAAAAGGCATTGTCATTTTCAATGCCAATAGCTTAAATGCTCGCAAATGCGAGACCTATTGTATTGAAAATGATTGTTTTTTTTGTTGATGGACATTTCGCTGCTTGCACTGCACGGGTGAGGGATGCGTTGGCACATAAAAAAACAAATAAGGTAATCACTGCGGGGCAAACACCGTTGTTGTGTGAGTGTTGGTGTTTATACCACTCCACTATGAAAGCGCCTGCAAATCAATTCTAACGTGTACTGCTGGGTGTTGTGTGTGAGACAAATGAATAGCGTTGCAGTGTACGTATTGTTCTAGAAGGGTGAGGTATGGATGTGCACCAGTACATCCCGGGCAATGCTTTCTTGTGTCTTTGACAGTGACTGTTGTGTGTGATTTAATAATAGTTATTTGAGGGCCAATGAGCAATGGTTTTCAGACTTTCTCCCTCTCTTTTACCCAGGGGCAATGAGCATTCTCTTGCTTCTGTTTTTGAACAGATGTTTAAGAGGTGAGGCTGTACAAAGATGCCTTAGTCTTCATCCTTTGGTGTCTTTGGGTATTGGAGGATGGCTAAACATTGGTATGTAGTGATTACTGATGCAGATACTCACCAAGTCACTGATGCAGATACTCACCAAGTCACTGTCTTTTTCTTATACTGAATGCAGGGTTGATGAGGTCTTGCCCCACCTGTGCCCCCTGCTCAGAGAAGGGATGCTCGCCCTGCCGACCCCGGCTGTTTCTGCTCATCTGGAGGGTTGGCATCCAGCAGCACGTGACCTGCGTCCATACATGTCCCTCCGGCTACTTCAGCATGCGAGGCCGAGATGTCAACAGGTGCACAAGTATGGTGATCATATACTAGCGATGAATGACTCCTACCCAGGGATAGGTCAGCAGAACCCCAAGTGATCAAAAGACAAACGCAACAGAGCCCGCCCCAATCCAGCATCTTGTCCGCTACCGAGTTCATCTTCAGCCCACAACCCCTATGTTGGTCCTGCCAAGAGCTTCCTCATGTATGTAGGTCATCTCCCAGGCCAGCAAGGCCTAGGCATCATCCATCTTCTGAGGCTTGACCATAACACAACAAATTTCAACATTGAAGCCATCTTTGAAATGAAGGACCTTTGGCATTGTTTGCACTCTGCAAACATATCCGCAGTCTACTTTCACACTCCCTCTCCATGACAGCTGCTCACACTTCTTTACGGTGGTTACTTTACTATGATATATTTTGCATCACACATAACTTACTATTATGTATCTTCTCTTCACATGGAATAAGGATAACCTTAGCCCAGTGGGTGTTCGCCAATGTTTGTCCTCTGTATTTGCCTGGCTTGCTCAGGCAGGCCTCAAATGCAATGAGGACAAATCTGAAATTCTATCGTATGGCCAATTCCCAGCAGACTTTAGGCAATCCATCTGGCCCATTGGATCTTCGTGCCCTAGTGGTGACTGTGAGGTGGCAAAGAACTTGGGTGTTTGGTTCGGAGCAGACTTGTGCGTCCGCGATCAAATCTCGAGACTGGCGGGTACTTGTTTTGGCACCCTATCCATTCTCCGGAAGTTCTTCCCTCTTCTTCCCCAAGTGACTAAGGAAGCGGTAGCCAGAGCACTTGTGCTCTCTCGACTGGACTACGCAAATGCCCTCTACACCGGCATTCCGGATTTTTTGATCCGGAAATTACAGGTAGTCCAGAACGCGACGGTGAGGCTCCTGTTTAATATCCATAGGAGACTCAGCGTTCGCAAACAACTTAGAGAGCTCCACTGGCTACCAGTGGCCCAAAGAGTGCTCTTTAAGGCCCTGGTCCTTGTGTTTAAAGCCCTACATGGCCCTTGCCCCTCCTATCTGAAGCACAGATTTGCTTTCTACCATCCGACCCGCCAGCTGCGATCTGCCTCCCTCGGACATGTGGTTATTCCCAGATTCAAGAAAGTTCGACTGGGGGGGCAGTCTCTGGCGGTTCGTGCAGCTCAGCTGTGGAACAACTTACCTGAGGCCTTAAGACACTCGTCAAATCTTGCTAGCTTTAAAAAATTGCTAAAAACTCACTTATTTATGCAGACTATGTAAGCTTTCCCTTGCTCTTGCTGACACCATGACCTTTTCATCACGCCAGGACAGTTTCGACTAACAGTGCGCGCTACAAATAAACATATAACATAACATAACATAACATGTGCTTCAGTGGTATCTTACTCTTATGCCGCCAATGGCCATTTAAACGTAATGCAATATCAGTTGTTCTAGCTGCTCACCCTCACTGAGGTATTGATTAGACAAGGTCCCATTCCTGCTCAGGCACTGGCCCTCTCCATTCTTATGCGGAGTTAAGCTCCTCTCCATTCCTATGGTGAGGTACCACTCATCTGTTCCTCTGCACAAGTCCCTGCTCCCCTCTGTTCCTCTGTTCAGGGGCCACCTCTTTCAGGTGTGCCTCGTGGGCACTGTCACACTCTAATCTTCTTAGGTGCTATCCCTCTCTGTTCTATATTAAATCATTATTTGCTTTCTCTGCTGTTCTGGCCAGTTATTGCTTCATATTGTCTTTCCTTCTTTAGAGTGCAGAACACCATCTTGTGACAATTGCTTCAGCAAAGACTTTTGTATGAAATGCAAAGAAGGATCGTTTCTGAACCACGGCAAGTGTTCCACCACCTGTCCCCCTGGCACCAGGCCCCAGTTCAGCATCCGCGAGTGCCAAGGTGAGGCTTGCATTCATCTAAGCGCAATGCATGCTAAAGTGTTTGCTAAGTTTGCCTGCACCCCCAGCATTACAGTGACATCTCAGCACCCATGAAGACCAAAGTGCACTGACCCTTGCTGTCTCATGAGCCCATTTAAACAAGAAAAGAGTGTCCTCTGTTGTTTGAGGGACCACAAACAGGAGCAGAAGAACAAAAAACTGGCCTCACTTAGGTCAGTTAAGAGAGCCCTCACTCATCACCTAGTGGTGACATGCTTCATCATTGGGCCCCACTAAAGAGGCCAAGTGCCTCTTTAGTGTGCTTCGACGCCAGATTTACTGCGGAGCAGGTTTTGTGAGTTCGGGCGTGCAGTGAAAGTAAATTATTTTATAGTGAGGGGATTTAAAAAAATGTCTTAAGTGTATCCAGAAAATATTTATTATCAGATCACTAGGACATATATTTAAAATTAGATGTGGGAAAGTAGTCCACAATTAATTGTGTGGTTATTTCCAAAGTTAGTTATTTGTCAGTCAACATGTTTCTGCCTTTGAAACGGTGTAAAGTTACCAGGCATTCATCAGGACTAAAAAAGGTGTACTAAACCATGGCGGTATGGGCACGCTAAGGCCCACCCTGACCTAGGGACGTGAAAAGTAAAAATGGTGAAGAAAAGTGCAAAAGGGAAGAGAATTCTCTTCTCAGTTACTCCTGGTTTAAGGGGCTTACATGGTTAGGTTGCAGCACTTTTATGGTGTGTTCAGGGTACACCAGGGGTCACGGGAGGGGGGTGGTCGCGTAATTGGCACACCGCCCTCGACGCTAGGCACCCTCTGTATACCTGCGATACCCTCTGATCGTCGGGGTCCGGTAACTAGTGGGTAAAACATGGTTTATCCTGCATCGACCAGAGAAAAAATGCAAGCAGACAAGTCACCCCATGCATATTTAGGACGAAGGGGATAGTGTGAAGAAGGGCGTGTAGGGATCACTGTTTAACGCAACTTAGTTTGCAACCTTTTACGTAATTTCCATTAAATTATATAGTATTTTGTTCTCCTGTGATCAAAGAATTATCTTTTTGCATAATGGTAATTGTGTCTGTTGTTCTGAGCTCTTGCACCCGACACTACCTCCCTGAAAAGACTGTGACAGCTCGACCTCACTACTCGGAGAGTCAAGTGCAGAAAGGGTTGTTACAGGTCCAGGCTACAGAGCCAAAGGAGCGGTTCAATGGCAAATGACCTGCACCACCACAGTTGGTACCCATAGGCAGTGGCGTAGCTAGACCTTTTCCACCCGAGGCGAACCTTGAGTTCAGCAAAATAGGTATATACAACACCATACACACCAATACTTTGTCAATGTCATTTAAGTTGAGAGGTACCTGCAAGCATAGGGGACAGAGTCTATGCCACTCAGGAGTGACCAGGAGGCACAGAAGACAAATGCCGACCAATTTCGGAGATGTAGGAGAGTTGACGGTGCCCTTGTAGTTGCAGCTGTACGGACCAGGCGACATAGAGGAGGACCAGGAGCCATGCACGAGCTGTCCCACGTCAGATGAAACGAGCCAAGGGGTCAGTGCCCAGCAGGGGCAACAACAAGCCTTGGTAACGACAACAAACATAGGTGAAGAAAAAGGTGCGGTGTTGGGACCAGCATGGGCAAGTGACTCACCACAAGCAGGTACGTCAGCAAGCAGGGGAGCCCACTGGAGCCAAAGAAGATCCTTGAGAGGACCCACGGGCCAAAGGCACAGGAGTAGCAAAGGACCTTGAGCAGCTCACCAAAGGATGCAGGCCTACGGTGCACTTGATGCGATGCAGGCGAAGATCTTGGCTGTCGGAGATGCTTGAGGTTGGAGCTTCTTGGAGCTTGAAAATCTGTGGAGGAGGGAGTCAACAAGCCTTGGCTATGGCAAGTCGACACGGTGCCCAGGGGTTCTGTTCCAGAGGTTCCGACGAGGGATACTGGCCTCAAACTTGGTGTAAAGACAGTGCAGGCCTCGAGGGAGTTGCAGAACTACGACCTGTGTTGCTGAGCCTTTCAGAGTCAATGGGAGCCCAGGATTAGCGGACCAGTCAACTGTGTTGCGGTGCCTGCAGATGCAGGGGAGTGACTCCTTCTCTCCATGGGAGATTCCTTCGGGTGTCTTGGATGTCCACAGGCCTTATGAAGAACCTGTATAGAACATAGACACAGACTTTGCAGCAGACTTGAAGGACGACGAGACCAGTAGCAGCAGGAGTCTTTCCAGTTGCAGTCTTGTTTCCCAACGAGAAGTCCAGCGAGGTCCAGAGTGCCCAGACAGTTGAAGGTGAAGTGGTAGGTGATCTGAATCTTGTCACACGACGAATCTAGGGACCCACCCACAGGTAAGCCCTTAAGTACCCTACGGAAAGGGTTGGAATGATTCATGGGTCCCTCCCAGAGGATGGGTCGGACAGTGGGGAGGATACTCCCTTGTCCTTTGTCCAGTTTCGTGCTAGAGCAGGAGCCAACAGCTCCCTGAACTGGTTTGGACTGGAGTATGCAAGTAGGGCACCAATTGTGCCCTTCAAGCAGTCTTAGTGGCGCTGGCGAGCGCCCCCTCCCAGTCCCAATACACTAAGTCCTGCCTGAGAGGTGGTCACACCTCCCTGTGACAGGATACCTATTGTCCTCCCTTCCTCTGCTGGAGCTTTGCTGTCCGGGTCTTGAAGACTGGTAATGGGAGCACTGAGAGTCTCCCGGAGGAGCTTTGCAGTGCATGGAATGATACAACATGTTTGCTACCAAACCCAACATGGTTTGTTACAGCCAGTTTAGGGATGGTCATCGCGTAATGACGCATGCCTACTCTATTTATCTTAATGGCTGATGCGCTTACAACCTGGGAGAATAGACTCCGAAGGTTGTAGGGGTGTCCTGCTCATGCAGAGGCACCCTCACACTAAGAACCGAGCACCCTGCCTTCAGGATTGAAAGGCCTGCCTCAGGGGTGACTTATAGGTTTTAAGTGCAGTGACCCCCAGATATAAGGAAAAGTATATCTGTTGGAAGTGGTACTAGCACTAGCTTACACTGGCTGCAATGGCAGGCCTGTAGTAATAATTTGAGTGGTCTCTCATGGGTGGCATAATACTTGCTTCAGCCCATGAGGGACCCCTGATGTACCTATGCCCTGGGTAACTTAGTACCATATACTAGGGACTTATCAGGCTACACCAGTAGCCAATCTGGAGTGTGTCTAAGAACTCAGCATGTCCAATTTAGGGAAGAAGCACATAGACTGGGGTCCTGATTTGCAGGATCCCTGTCAGACTAGTCAGTAAAACATAATGACACCAGCAAAATGTGGGGGTGACCACGAAAGCAGATCCTACTTTCCTACACCCTACTTCCTGGCCAAACGAATTAGGTCTCAGGAATGCTCCGGATCACATGCACCGCTGATGTATTGCACCTTGATGGGCTCATGAAGCATTCATTCTGGGAAATTCAGATTCAGCTATTGTATAGTAGCTCAAAGTTTAGATATGAGAATTTCTTAATGCAACACTTGATAATCTGTGGTGCTCTTACAGATAACCTGTTCTCATTCTCCCACATCTATGTGTGACAGTGCCTTAAATCCCCACCCCACCTCCCCTGTCCAGGAGCACTGGGTGTGGCAGTAGTCTGGGAAAGGGAATTTTGGAATTTAGGGTATGGCATTAAAGTGTGCATAATAGACATATGTTAGATAAATCCGATGCGACATTCGCTGTATAAAAACATCTCATACCTGTTGATAGAAGCCTGGATACAGCTCCTCTATTTACGGCTGAGACCACTAGTCAATAGGAAAATTCCTTTTTTAAATGATAATAAGCTTTGCCCCATTTGACGAATCTATGCTGGTTGCTAAACCTAAAGGGCCACTGAAAACTGCACTTATGGGCACCGAGGTGAATCCGCTATTTTCACCCTCTCTGATAGGCCAGACAAGCACTTAAGGTTGTCAAGCTGAATCTGCTACAGTTACCGCCATCAACAATCCTGGTTCAGTATCCATAGATGCCCCTCCCACAGCACTGCAGGGCCACACTCCGCTACCCCCCCCCCCCCACACTCCCCAATTACTCGAAATGAGCATTTGAGATTGCCAGGATAAGACTCACATTTAATGCTGGCCCCTGCATGGCACCCTGCTTCCGTCCTCAAAGTGTGAGCTGAGCTCAGAGGTATTTCACCTTAGGGCGTGAGCTCCAGGGTGGCATCTAGACTCGGGGCTTGTACCAGTAGTGATCTGCTGATCACTGGTCTAGTGTTGCAATGTACCAACCATTCCCTGAGGGCTGGCTTACACCCCACCCCACACCCATCCAACTCAGGGGTCACTGGACATGTGATCCTGCCAATAAAAGGGGCCAGGCGCACGTGTCCAGGGCCAGTTCTACCATCCAAGTATTGTGTCTGTGTGTCATCATTATGCGTGCAGGAGGGCCTAGAGCTCTCCCTCCCATTTCCCTCATGGTCTGACCCCGTAACCTCCTAACCCACTCCTTGTCTATCCCCAGAGTGTGAACTGACTTCCTGGAGCCCCTGGACCCTGTGTTCTAGGAACGGAGAAACATGTGGCTACAAGTGGGGGACAGAAACCCGTGCCCGCGATGCTCGAAGGTGGCTCAGCGAGCAGGAGGCCAGAATAGATTTGGAGACTTGCCAACCTCTGGCACAAGAAGAGAGGAGATGTCGTCTGAGAAAGTTATGTCCTGCAGGTGAGACGCAGAAGACATTGGGGGCGTGGCGCAGGCTGACGACCCCTTTATGCGAAATGTGTTTCTGGAACCCTGAGATGCTTGCCTCCCACTACATACCTGCTCAATGGAGGGGGGGGGGGCTCTGACAGAAACACCCCTGCTGTCATCAGTGTGTAGTTAGGCCTGCTGTTTGTTCCTGGGCCCTCAAATTTAATGGGAGAGTGGTTCTCACCTGCTGCATCTGTGTCAGCAGAGTTCTCACTGGCCGCCAGTGGCTGAAGCCCTCACATTTAAAGACAGTGGGTTATGATCAGTGGCTGTCCCACTGCTCTTTGAGCAGTGCAAACAATTAAAATAAAATAACACAATGTTATTATCATTTTATTTTTCTATACTGAATCAGTTTTGTGGGGCGGGCAGGGCTGGGCTGTCATCCAAGCAAGCAGGGAGAGGAGTGGTTGGTGCACTTAAGTGCACATTACGGTTTGTCCGGCTGTCTTGGGCCGGACAAACAGTCATGTACAATTAGCATGTTCTCCACCTGGCTGACTTGCACAGCCTGGGTGGAGAACATGCATAGGCTCCCACTCCCTGTCTGAGCGCCGAACCAGGCTGCTCAGACCAATCATGATGCTGCTGTCATACCGGTGACAGCAGTGTCGTAATTGGCTAATGGGAGTCTGGGAACCTGGGTGCTGCCGGGAGCCAGAAACACAGGGAGGCCGATGTTCGGCAGGTAACTCGTCTTTTCTTTTTTTCTACCGTTCCCTAGCAGCCTCCACATGTTATGATTGTCACCAATGAATGTGGCCCTCATTAGTTTCAACTCCAGTGTGGTTCTAACCCACTGCTAGTCAAGTGACTGAAACCTCCACTTTTGATGCCAGCGAGCTCTGGTGTTATGTATGGCCCTCAGGTTCAGTGCCAGTGTAGCACTATCTGCTGCCAGTATCTGTTACGACAAAATCAACACAAAAAACAAGGAAATAAGTTATCTGCTCCTCGCCAATCCCTCTTTGTCGCTCTTCTCCTTTCTGCTGTGTATGTACTGAGGCACCCAGACTTGCCAAGCCCAATCCCAGCACTTCTCTCATGCTGGCCAGCATGAGAGAAGCACTGTGATTGGCCTGAGCAGGCTTGTTTTCTGCTCCAAAGGGGACTGGGAGCCTACGCCTGCTGTTCTCTCCACCCGGCAATGCAACTCAGGCTGGGGAGATACTATGCGCATGACGGTTTGGCCATCCTAAGATGGCCGGCCAATCGTCATGCGCACTCACAGCAGTGCTACCCACCACTCCCCTTCCGTGCCTGTCATGGCATGGCCCCGCTCCCGCCCCCAAAGACTTGGCTGCTGCTGGCCAACGTTGTATTTGCGCAGTCCATATCCACCCACTTCCTTCTCTCTTTGCACTGAGAAACCTCAGGGCTTTGCTATCAGTAACTGGTTCGAAAATGGGAGAAGTGGGAGTTACAAGCAGTTTTCAGCCGGGCTGTAACCCTTTTAACCGGAGAGTACTGACACGTCTCAGTTGCAAACAGGTACTCTGGAGCCGTGAGTATCTATGCTCCCATATTTCCATTCTAGGAACTGAGAGGCTTGGCCTCATTTTGAACAGTACTCACCTCAAATTTAAGTCAAGGTCGGGAACAAAGGTCAGAAATGCATTCATAGGCATCATTCCCATCCCCTGATAACAGGGGGAGGACAGAGTTATTTCACTTGTATAGTATCTATACACATTATTACATAGGGAATTGAAAACAGTGTAGGCTAAAATAGCCTAAAGCCGTTCTCTTGACTATAGATCAAGTTATCCCATGGTCCTTGTACAGCATAGGGCCTGGTTTAGAGTTTGGGGTATGTTCGGCATCTGCCGACAAGTTTCAGACACGTGTTTTTTTTTGGGAAGACTTGCAGTGTCGGCTCGCAGAGGGAGTGCTGCGCGGGAGGGGCAGGGTGACTCCGACATACGGCCGAACGGAGTAAAGTAAGTAAACAGATAAATAAACCTATTTACCTTGCACGCGCTGCATTGCCAGCTCGGCGATGCAGTGCGCACAAGGTGCTTCATTTATGAGGCTGTGCGCCACTTTTACGCCGCCGGTGCGTCACTTTTTGTGACGCACCAGTGGCGTAAAAAATGCGCCTTGTTGTGCCATATTTACAAAGTGATGCATCTAAGTAGATGCGTCACTTTGTAAACCCCTGTGCCATATTATACCTGCGCCAGGTATAATGTATGCAAGGGGGGGCGTATTGACGCAACAAAGCGTCGTAGAAATGGCGCAGTGGAATCTATGAGATTTCCCTGCGCCACTTCTAGGACACAAATGCGTCAATTTCTTACACCTGCCTCACAGCAGGCGTAAGAATGACGCAAGCTCTTTCACATGGGGCTTGCCCTATGTGAAAGGACACATTGCTGGAGTTGCGTCACTTTTGTGACACACTCCAGCAATGCATCACTTTTGCGCCATACAGATACGTCAGGAATACTGACGCATCTGTAATTCCTTGCGACATGATACGTCATATTATAAATATGACGCAGCCAACATATCGCAAGGAGGGCGCAATGAAAAGTGACGCATCGCTGTTTTCACGCAGCGATGTGTCACTTTTCATAAATGAGGCCCGAGTACATTGCTTTATTTATTTATTTACGTACTTCACTCCGTTCCGTAGTATGTCAGAGTCCACTATCCCCCCACCCTGCGAGCCGCCACTGAAGACTTGGGGACCTCCGCATGCTCCCCCGAAGCCATCGACACAATTCACAAAGAAGGGCCTTAAGCAGACTCCTTCTTGTGTACGAATGAGTTGTCACACTAACTATGGGCCGGCAATTGATTAAAGGTTTGTAGACACCCATCAGGAGTCAAACCATTGATCTATAAACCATCTGAATTAAAATGATGAGTGGGAATAAAAGTTCACAGCTACTCCAATGTGCTGTTCTGAAAGTGTCTCAAAAGCCCTTGTAGAAATCCGAAAGAGATCTCCAACCATAAAGGAGGCTTTTACATCAGGTCTGAACTCTCCAGTCTGACGATGGTTGTTACTCTGTGAACCCTATCTTAAAACCATATTCTGGCATGGTCCTTCCCAAGCTATTTTTAAAGCTGACATTTGGGGTTCTTGGAAGCTTTCAAACTGTACCGAGAGTAAAATGTGGTGTGAGTTGTTATCACGACCCCCTGTGGCCCTTATAAAAACCATAAATAGAGGTCTTGGTTTGATGCCCTTGACTTGTTATGCAATAAAATGTTGCTTACTGTTTATGAGAGCACGTCAGTCTGTGTGCATCTTTCCCAGAAAACAGATTTAATTATCACTTTGCGAGAACCCTGTAAGGCAATTATTTTAAAACCAGCATCTCGTTTGGCTATTTTGTTTACAGATTATTTGGTTTCACATTTAAAATGTATTGAACTCTTTAATGCTTCAAGTTTCAATTTTATTAGTTATCTTGCTGGGTTAATAAAAGGTGTTGCAAGGAACAACCTCATACAATAAAACCAAACCATACAAACCCATTCTAAGCAGCAGAGCAGCAGACAGTAAGAACCAGCCAAGTTAAAACACACAAGCCGTACTATACCTTGATTTTTTTTTTTTTGCGCAAATCCCATCAGCCGTAAAATGCCCACGACTGATCTCTTTCCCAGCATACAATATTAAAGGTTCATTCAGTCTTGCACGCGCGACTGCACTTATTTGCCGACATCAACAATTGTAATCATTGCCTTTAGATGTTTTTGGAAACAATCGCCATCGTGACTTGGTGGCTGCAGTTTTTTATTTGCTTCAAGTGTAACGCATAGCACAATGTGTAAAGCAAAAGGAAAGAGGCATAAAATAGTAAAACAAGTACAGAAAAAGAAGAAAAATAATATGGAAGCCAGTCCATTAATATTATGCGAGGCCCAAGCACATTTTAAAGTGTCTTTGTGCAATCTGCATTTTGATATAAACTTAAAATGTATAATATCTAATTCAATAAACCTAGCCAAGAGAAAAAAAAGCATATATGAAATTCAATAAACAAAATTTCATCCTGGGTTAAAACAATCATGCCTAGCCATACATAATTTGGTACGATAAGTGATATAATAATAATAATGTTGGTGGGATTCAGTCACTAAGAAGCCAATTAGTGCAGTATAAAAATGACCTTTTATTCCAAGCTAGAATAAAATACTTACATTTGCACCCTTGAACTCTAGACCTCATTCCCTTGAGCTTTTTAGGTTTTGGCTGGCGATGCGCTTTGCGCATGCGCCAAAAAACCTTTTGAGTTGTGTGTGTGGGTCGGGTATACTCCCCCTCCTCCTATTGGCTATCTCCATAAATGGAGGCTAGCCATTGGGAGAGGGCTCCGTACGTCAATCTCGGACCAGATTCGGGGGCGTTCCCGAGAATTTTTGTCTTTTGGCTACGTCAGCCGAAAGCCTCTTCTCGGGAACGCCCCCGAATCTGGTCCGGGATTGAGGGCACCCGCCGGGAAAGGGCATGAGACATCAAACCAAGCTGCAGGGAGGTATCGCCGGCAGCCCGTCATCCGAGGAGATGGTTGGCTGCAGGGAAAGTAGGAGGCAGGCGGACGAGAGCCTGGGGCAGCGCTGCATTCACGCTGCACGTGTCTGCCTGCATTGTCTTCCCTCTCCGTCAGACTCTTGTCACCATCAGGTCAACAGGATCGGGTTATATTAGTGCTACAATGAAAGTTGTACCTGGTATTTATTACATACTTAAGGCCCTGCTCTTCTACCTGTCGACAGTCGGAGTCCTCCTGACTATAGCGTCGTCAATGATGACGCTATCACTTGAAAGCAAGCTCGCTCTGGATCCGAAGGTCATAGGCAGGGCCCAGCCAGACTTAACGGAGCTGCCGGGCCCCTGCTCCTCTCTAATGTGAAGATTATACTGTGCTTACTTTGAGCAGCCGAGCTGGTTGCAGGGGTCCACCAGCACTCGTATTTGAAAACCCGCACTTATTATTGTTTTAACACCAGCCTTCCATCCAAAATAAGAGAGAGAAACGGGGTAAAGACTGATAAAGAAAATGACGGTAAAACGCTGACAAAGGGAGAAAGCAGGGATTAAAAAAACCCATGCATGAGTGAAATAAATGGGCAGGACATGTATGGTGGTTCATGAAAGAGATATGAGGTGGAATCAAGGTTAGACAGCCTTGGTAATAGCATACATACCACCATACCCGATTTGGGTGGGAGACTCCCATTTGTTAAGCCAAAATGCCTTTGTTTTACCTGTCTCCCACCCAAAATTGCGTGTGCAGAGTGCAGAGTGCAGATTCAGAGTGCAGATTCAGAGTGCAGAGTGCAGATTCAGAGTGCAGATTCAGAGTGCAGATTCAGAGTGCAGAGTGCAGATTCAGAGTACTGATTCAGAGTGCAGAGTGCAGATTCAGAGTGCAGAGTGCAGATTCAGAGTGCAGATTCGGAGTGCAGAGTGCAGATTCAGAGTGCAGATTCAGAGTGCAGAGTGCAGAGTGCAGATTCAGAGTGCAGAGTGCAGAGTGCAGATTCAGAGTGCAGATTCAGAGTGCAGAGTGCAGAGTGCAGAGTGCAGAGTGCAGAGTGCAGATTCAGAGTGCAAATTCAGAGTGCAGATTCAGAGTGCAGATTCAGAGTGCTGATTCAGAGTGCAGAGTGCAGATTCAGAGTGCAGAGTGCAGATTCAGAGTGCAGATTGCAGATTCAGAGTGCAGATTCAGAGTGCAGAGTGCAGATTCAGAGTGCAGAGTGCAGATTCAGAGTGCAGAGTGCAGATTCAGAGTGCAGATTCAGAGTGCAGAGTGCAGATTCACAGTGCAGATTCAGAGTGCAGAGTGCAGATTCAGAGTGCAGAGTGAAGATTCAGAGTGCAGATTCAGAGTGCAGAGTGCAGATTCAGAGTGCTGATTCAGAGTGCAGATTCAGAGTGCAGAGTGCAGATTCAGAGCGCAGAGTGCAGATTCAGAGTGCAGATTCAGAGTGCAGAGTGCAGATTCAGAGTGCAGAGTGCAGATTCAGAGTGCAGATTCAGAGTGCAGAGTGCAGATTCAGAGTGCAGAGTGCAGATTCAGAGTGCAGATTGCAGATTCAGAGTGCAGATTCAGAGTGCAGAGTGCAGATTCAGAGTGCAGAGTGCAGATTCAGAGTGCAGAGTGCAGATCCAGAGTGCAGATTCAGAGTGCAGAGTGCAGATTCACAGTGCAGATTCAGAGTGCAGAGTGCAGATTCAGAGTGCAGAGTGAAGATTCAGAGTGCAGATTCAGAGTGCAGAGTGCAGATTCAGAGTGCTGATTCAGAGTGCAGATTCAGAGTGCAGAGTGCAGATTCAGAGCGCAGAGTGCAGATTCAGAGTGCAGATTCAGAGTGCAGAGTGCAGATTCAGAGTGCAGAGTGCAGATTCAGAATGCAGATTCAGAGTGCAGAGTGCAGATTCAGAGTGCAGATTCAGAGTGCAGAGTGCAGATTCAGAGTGCAGAGTGCAGATTCAGAGTGCAGAGTGCAGATTCAGAGTGCAGATTCAGAGTGCAGATTCAGAGTGCAGAGTGCAGATTCAGAGTGCAGATTCAGAGTGCAAAGTGCAGATTCAGAGTGCAGAGTCAGAGTGCAGAGTGCAGATTCAGAGCGCAGAGTGCAGATTCAGAGTGCAGATTCAGAGTGCAGAGTGCAGATTCAGAGTGCAGATTCAGAGTGCAGATTCAGAGTGCAGAGTGCAGATTCAGAGTGCAGATTCAGAGTGCAGAGTGCAGATTCAGAGTGCAGAGTGCAGATTCAGAGTGCAGAGTGCAGATTCAGAGTGCAGATTCAGAGTGCAGAGTGCAGAGTGCAGATTCAGAGTGCAGAGTGCAGATTCAGAGTGCAGAGTCAGAGTGCAGAGTGCAGATTCAGAGTTCAGAGTGCAGATTCAGAGTGCAGATTCAGAGTGCAGAGTGCAGATTTAGAGTGCAGATTTAGAGTGCAGAGTGCAGATTCAGAGTGCAGATTCAGAGTGCAGAGTCAGAGTGCAGAGTGCAGATTCAGAGTGCAGAGTGCAGATTCAGAGTGCAGATTCAGAGTGCAGAGTGCAGATTCAGAGTGCAGATTCAGAGTGCAGAGTGCAGATTCAGAGTGCAGATTCAGAGTGCAGAGTGCAGATTCAGAGTGCAGATTCAGAGTGCAAAGTGCAGATTCAGAGTGCAGAGTCAGAGTGCAGAGTGCAGATTCAGAGCGCAGAGTGCAGATTCAGAGTGCAGATTCAGAGTGCAGATTCAGAGTGCAGATTCAGAGTGCAGATTCAGAGTGCAGAGTGCAGATTCAGAGTGCAGATTCAGAGTGCAGAGTGCAGATTCAGAGTGCAGATTCAGAGTGCAGATTCAGAGTGCAGAGTGCAGATTCAGAGTGCAGAGTGCAGATTCAGAGTGCAGAGTGCAGATTCAGAGTGCAGAGTGCAGACTCAGAGTGCAGATTCAGAGTGCAGAGTGCAGATTCAGAGTGCAGAGTGCAGATTCAGAGTGCAGAGTGCAGATTCAGAGTGCAGATTCAGAGCGCAGAGTGCAGATTCAGAGTGCAGATTCAGAGCGCAGAGTGCAGATTCAGAGTGCAGAGTGCAGATTCAGAGTGCAGATTCAGAGTGCAAAGTGCAGATTCAGAGTGCAGAGTCAGAGTGCAGATTCAGAGCGCAGAGTGCAGATTCAGAGTGCAGATTCAGAGTGCAGAGTGCAGATTCAGAGTGCAGATTCAGAGTGCAGAGTGCAGATTCAGAGTGCAGATTCAGAGTGCAGAGTGCAGAAGTGCAGATTCAGAGTGCAGAGTGCAGATTCAGAGTGCAGAGTGCAGACTCAGAGTGCAGAGTGCAGACTCAGAGTGCAGAGTGCAGATTCAGAGTGCAGAGTCAGAGTGCAGAGTGCAGATTCAGAGCGCAGAGTGCAGATTCAGAGTGCAGATTCAGAGCGCAGAGTGCAGATTCAGAGTGCAGATTCAGAGCGCAGAGTGCAGATTCAGAGTGCAGATTCAGAGTGCAGATTCAGAGTGCAGATTCAGAGTGCAGAGTGCAGATTCAGAGTGCAGAGTGCAGATTCAGAGTGCAGAGTGCAGATTCAGAGTGCAGAGTGCAGATTCAGAGTGCAGAGTGCAGATTGTGTGGGTGACTCTATGTGTGTGGCTCTGTGTGGGTGTAAAATGCAATAGGTCATGCATTTGCGAGCGATTAAGCTATTGGCATTGTAAATGACAAGGCCATTTATTTAACGATTACGCTATTGGCAATGTAAATGACAATGCCATTTATTTATGATTTTTTTTAAAAAACACCCCCAAAAAAATGTCATGACCAATGCCAATAGCTCTACCTTTAATATTGCTGAGACCATTGCATTGTAAATGCTTGTTTACACTGTCACCCTGCCTCAGAGACACACATTTCTCAGTCAGTCCCTTCAACGCTCAGTTGGAAGTTGCCAAAACCCATTTTTGAACTTTAGACACGCAAATATCCGGATGTATATTATTAGATATGTTGAGTAGCCCATCAAGTCTGTTTGTGTTTTTCCTTTTGCTTTTCATGTTAAAAATGCGAACTCGAGCAGCGGAAAACCCAGAAAAAACGTGAGCAGGCGGACTACTCGCTTGTAAAAAGCTTTCTGAACTTCCTAGTCAACTGCTATTAAACGCGTATAGTGTATACATGTTGTATGTGGTCGTTTTTAGGGTGTGCAGGCAAAAATGGGGGTAAAATTGGGGTCTGCAGTGCTACACGGTGAGCTCTCCTAGATATCAAGTGTGTATGTTACTGTTTTAAACACATTTTTGGTCTGGCAATAATTGTCAGTATGGAACTAATTAAGTTCTATCAAGCCCTGTGTGTGGTGAGGAGGGCCCCTCAGTGTTACACATGCTTTTACGGAGGTTTAGGGACCTTGTTGCTTCACTGCTGATTGGGCTCTGAGACGACCATCCTGCCTAGTTGCCTGTTGTGAATGGGTATAAACAATAAACGTCCGATTACGTAAATGTAAATGTAAATGTAGAGGCTCTTATATAGCGCACGACTACCCGTAGGCATCTCGGCGCTTGCTTAGGGAACCCGTCCTGGTATTCCCCTGTGAGATAACCCCAACAGGGCATCCGCAAGGTGAAAGCCAGGCATCCCGCCGCGAGGGGCCGTAGTGGAGATTAAGCAAGCTATTGCCCAGAGCTGCAGAGTGTGAACCCGTGAGTCGAGTAGGCACCGGAGCGAGAATTATCGAGTCCATGGAATTTTGAGCTCAAGACCGCCGATGCGGGGAATTGAACCCTGGTCCAGGACCAATCTCAGCTTCCAGGTCTGCCTCCTCTAACCCCTGAGCCACACTTCTCCACTGGTGCCGGTTGGACCTATCCCCCCTCAAGAACACAAAGAACCTACTGACATTTTCTACCTGAAATAGACCATCTAATTTGGAAAGACCACCCTGTGTCCTTCCTGATTTTATTTTCACCCAGTCACTAATCTCAAACTTATACTCCTTTCTCTCCATGCTCACATTTGTTCCCTTGCCTCCTACACCATTTCAACCTTTCAGCCATGCAGGGACCAATTTAGTACCAGGTAAGCATCACACATCTATTGAAATGGGGGTCGCAGTGTGTAGGGCTTGCAGTGTGTGGGGGGGGGGTCGCAGTGTGTGGGGGGGCTCTGTGTGGGTGTGTGTGGAGGGCTCTGTGTGGGTGTGTGTGGGGGGGTCGCAGTGTGTGGGGGGCTCTGTGTGTGTGTGTGTGGGGGGCTCTGTGTGTGTGTGTGTGGGGGGGCTCTCTGTGGATGTGGGGGGCTCTCTGTGGGTGTTTGTGTGTGTCATTTGCGAGAGATAAAGCTAGTTGCATTGTAAATGACAATGCCATTTATTTATGTTTTAAAAAAAACACATAAATAAAAATAATGTCAAGAGCAATGCCAATAGCTCTAACTTTAACAAAGGCAAAACCATTGCATTGTAAATGCTTGTTGTTTCTTTTCCACTAGCTTCAAAAGCTTTACCAGTGGACAATTAGGTTCTAAGTTCTCTGCCAGAAAGCATGCCTTGGCCTCCTGTCTACAGCTATGAATACCTTTAGCATTGAAGAGATGGCGGAGCATGCTCATTATTCTGACAAGAGATCTTTGCCTGTGCAAATCAAATGCAGCCGCTCCTCCCTGCCCTGACCACACAGCCTGCACAGTATTAGAACTGGACTTTGTTTCCAGGGTGGAAGATGTAAAAGTGACGGAAGAACCCCCAAATGGTAGCATATGTATCCCTCTTATTCACCGACTTAGTGAATTCCGTCTGCAGGTAAGGTTGTACTGCAGCCCAGGTGTAGCTGTGTAGTATTTGTATTTATAGGTATTTAGTAAAGCGCAACATTCATCCCAAAAGGACATCACGGTGCTAAGACTGAGCAGAGTGCAGTGCAGGTGATTGTAAGACTAATATTTGGTAGGTCAGTATCTAGGGAACAAAAAGGTTTTCAGCTTTTTCCTAGTATAAACCATCCATGAGCTCTGCCTGCCAATGTTGCCTTGTCTGCTATAAAGGAGGCTTGTTTAATTGTTTTATTCATAAGCCATTTATATTATTGGTGAGAGGCTGCAGTCTCCCACAGGTTCTCAGCTCCTAGAGTTTTAAGAGAGTGCCAAAGATTGTTTCTTGCAGGGCAGGGATTCCTGGTCGTTAGTTCAGCCCATAAGTGGGCGTTTATCTTGTGCCAACATTTGGTGTATGCCACTATTCTTGCCAGCTCTTGCCAATCTAATTTGTAACGGCGAGGTAAACCTGGGTAGACTAAAAATCATTCTATAAGTACCCGCTACAATGCTATCTGAGATGACCACATCTCTACCTCTCATTGCTTCACTTCCGTAGGAGACTGTTGGGACCAATTTGGCCTGCATGACCTGAAGCGGGCTGAGGTTGGAACCAGTTATAGTGTTATGTAGGTTTTTGAGGATTAATGCTAATGCAGTCCTTCTCCTGCTTAATGCCTCCTTTTGTTGTACGAAGGAGCCTTTACCGTCTATTATCATTCCCAGATATTTGTACTCAGTAACTCAATCCAGTGGCTGCTTAACTAAAAAAACAGCTGTACCCCCTTCTGCAGTTCACAATCATGGTCTTAGATTTGTCCAAATTAACGGTGTGGCCATATTTCATCAGAATATGTTTGAGTGGCATCTAATAGGTGTAGACTCACTGGCATTCGCCTTATGAGCGCCAGGTCGTCTGTGTATAATACATTTGAAAGAACCATACCTCCCAGTTTTGGTGCATCGGAATTGCAGGAGTTGAGCCTCGGTGTTAGATCTGCCTTGATGCGATTAAACAAAATGGGGGCTAAAACACAGCCTTGTTTTAGTCCTTTGGAAATAGGGACTCGTCTTGAGAGATCTGTGCCAATTCCCAGGTTAAGTTGGACCTGGGTGTTTGTATGTAGTTGGATCAGTACTTTTAAGAGGGTCAGTGAATCTTCCATGTATGCAGTTTGTGCCACAGTTTGCCTCTGTCTATATGGTCAAAGGCTGTTTGTAATCTATAAAACAGAAGAACAGCAGCATCTTTGTCCCCTTTGCGGCATCGATCAATAAAGAGAGGACAAGAACGTTGGTGGATGTGCCCGCCACCTTGCAAAACTTAGTTTGATTTAAGGGAATCACGGCGTTGTCATTTTCCCATTGAATTATTTTCCCTAGTACAACCTCGGAAAAATATTTAGCATAATTGCTCTTTTAATGAAGGGATATTCTGACTCCAAAACTAAGAGCCAATTTGGAAAAGATGCCTTCCAGACATCAATGCTTGGGTACACTGAGGGAAGAGGGTACTGCCAACTACTTCGCACTCTTGTTTTAGAGAATCAAAAGCAGTACCTTATATTAAACTTGTATATATTCTCCACTCAGCCTAAAAGCAGTTAGCAGGCTAATATCCCATGTACTGAAGAATTTTGCGCATTTAAGAATGGTGTCTTGTGTAACCTCTCTCACCTCACTCTCAAATAAACTCTGTTTGCGAATTTAAGAGAAGTCTACCTAGATTCTGCTTTCTCGGTGAAATTATGTGGATATGGTTAATCTTAAATGAGTTTTTTCAGGTGCCTTTGATGAAACAATTTTAAATGTCTGTACATTGTTTAAAGGATGTGATCAACTCTGAATGAAATATATTCAGCCTATACATAATATGAAGGTTTATGACTAATTGTAAAGTTAATTATGCAATAAAATGTTAGTGAATGGTAAATGACTTCTTAAATAGAGGGATCCTGATTCTATCTACAGGTGGGTTGAGGAGGATTAGAAAGAACTTTATACTTGGAACTTTTTGCTTCCAAATTCTTAGGATGTTCCCTTTCTTTTCAGACAGGAGTGAGCGGAGGGCAGGCAGGCGGAAGGAGAAGAAGCGGAGGTTGCGAGCTCCCCACAAGGAGGCCTAGTGAAGGCCTGCCCCCCAGTACTAGTGGCTTTCATGTATGTTGGGATATGAGACATTGAACAACCTCGAAAAACCCAACTTAAGTTAGGTCGTCAATGCCCCTATCAACATCCTCTGTGGGAAGTGACACTGGCGGAGGGCAAGGGAGGCGTCTTCAAAGTAACTGTACTCTACAGAGGATCTGAAGGTCCCATAAGGATGCTGGTCCCTGCTGTTCCAGATGCTGTGGCATGGGCAAGATGCTATTCCCACCTCCCAAATTTTGTTTTTCCCTCCTTATCCACACCACGTGACAGCATTTTTCTGGATTCTATTTTTCCAACACCAGGTGTCATTTTTGCAGCCACCATTTCTAGTGAATGGCTCTGTTCTACTGCACATATGGATGGAGTAACCACTCTCCTGCTTTTTCCTGGAGGGGTTGGTAGGGTTCTTAAATAGCTATACATCAGCAGAGAACATAAAGCCAGAGGTATGCTCTGTTTCGTTCCTTAAAGTTAAACATAATTCCCAAGGTTTCCAAGCACTGCGCTGGCGGTGGGGAAGCAGACGTGTTTTGCTATTCCTTCCAGGCCAAAGGACTGGTGAAGCCTGACCATTACATGAGAAGGATGGACAGCCAACCATTTAAGAGCAAAGGAAAGGGGTAGGGAGCAGATTTGCTACACTCTGGAACTCGACCTACTAGGACCTGGTGAAAGACATACTACATTTGTTGTATGAAGTTTTAAAAAATAGAGAAAGTGACTATGAACTCATTCTTTGGACAAAAATGACTAACACTGGGACCAGAAGCCGTACTACCCAGTGGGATTGGGATCAGTGTGGAGGGGCCATTAAAGAAAGATACTCTCTGGCACAGAGAAAGGCCAGGGAATGGGGAGGACTGGGTTGGGCAGAGCAGCTCACCCAAAGTGGATGCCAACTACAGAACCAGTGCTGGTACCAGCAAGCCTGTAGTTGGTACCAGTGAGAGTGTTGGTGGTAAAGTAGCACGAGTAGTGGTAGCAGTACTAGTGGGGGTACAATGGGATTGCAGGTGGTCCGAACACCTAGAAATAGGAGCTCTGACCCATCTGCTGAACTTGACGTTTCAGGTTTCTGCCCTTTTTCCCTAGTCCCCAGGACCTGGCCTTTCTGTTCATCCCCAAAACTTCAACAATCAATCAATCAGGAGTTTGTATAGTGCGGCTGCTCACCCGTGAGAGTCTCAAGGCGCTGAGGCAGGGGGCTGCTGATCCGTCTTGGCGTGGAGGGTTGAGTCAAAGAGCCAGGGCTTGAGGTCCTTCCTGATTTGGTTCAGTGACTGGGACACACAGCGTCTAGGATGTAAGCCCCCTGCAACGTGGTACAGTCCTCTCCCACATGACTCCCCAGCAACACCACCTCTTGGACTAAATAAAAGTGAGACAGAAATGTATGCAAATGGAACACTTGGTCTCCCTGACTAGAGCTCTTGTGCTGTCCTGATGAGTGGCAGAAACCTTGGCAGCTGTATTGTCCATGAGAATGACCATCTCCTTCATCTCAAATGTCTGTTATGACAATGCACAGTGGAAATAATGAGGAAGATCCATCCATATACCAGTTCTTCATGGAAGTGGATCCAGGATTTGACTGGCCACAGTGAAATACGGTGATTTTGTCCCAGTTACTTTTTTTGACACTGGGACGTGTTCAGCAGCACCCGTATGTTGTCTGCTTTCTGTTCAGAGTAGCAATCTGCAGGGACTCTAGGGCTATCTTATTTCTCATCTATCTGGCCCTAACACAAAGGCCTCACCTAAAGGTCCATTAGCCCTCCTTTTGTTGGAGTCTTACCCTGGCTGGAAGCTATCTTGGCCCTACCTCCTAGATGCCAATGCAATGGATGGAAACAAAAAAAGTACTCATCTTGTTACCACTTCACAAGTGTTTAAGAGAAACTTTGATTTTGAGGAGGTTTTTGACTTAGTTCAACCCATGTATGCAAGAGACAGGAAATCACCGTAAGAATGTCAGATGTATCTGTCTGTATGAGTAATAACACTAATAACAATTTAAATAGCACTTACTAATTTATTTTTTAATTCATTTCTGTTAGAGAGCTGTACGTGCCTGTGTAGGGTGTCTGAGCGCTTTACATCACACACACATACTGTACAGAGACAATGATCATAAAAGTATGTAAATCAATGTACAGGAAATATTACATAAGACAATGGGGGTTACACAGTGTAGGAGTTACATAGCATCAATACTGTTAGGTACTATATGTTAAGACTGCATGGTTAGAAGAAAAATAAAGTCAGGATTTAAAATTGTAATCTGTGGTTGACGTTTTCTGTACTAATAATGCTTTATTACTACCCAAAGGAACCTTTTTTTGGCAACTTCATAATAACTAAAGATAGAAGAATAGGGTTCTACACTGATGCCTTTCAGTTTGCACGCAGCTCCTTGATGCTGGCTAGAAGGATTGTAACTAATGAACTGCTAGTAAAAAAAGGATCTTTATGACAAAAGCAGTAACCCATTAAGCTATCTAATTAAAATGCAAGTTACATATCTCGCCAGCAAGTGCACTAACCACCAAAATTATCTTACGGGTATTATTATCCATGCCAGGGTCTCAGCAGCAAGTGCCTTAACCCTGTAAGATATTTTAAAATACAGCCTGCTTGTGACCATTTTGACCAGAGCAGATTTACTGTCACAGTTGTCCTCGTGGTCAAATGCTTTGATGTAGGGATTTAAAAAAAACATAAATGTATAAGTTGACTATCAAACTCTGTTTTTCATGATGCTGCTCTTCTTGCCTTCACTCCCTTTCTGCTCGCACACTTTTACCTCCAATCTTTGTGGTCCTGTGGTACATTTCTTGTATTTAAAGCACTGAACAGGTAAGCAGATAACATGTTTGCAGACTGGAGAGAGCGATGCCGCTTTCTCCCACGTGTTCTCGTCACAAAAGCCCTTATGAGTACAGGAAGTAATACTACAAGAGTACGCTTTTACATAATTTTCCACGCCTTTGTGAAATGGCCATGAAATGCACAACTGTCAATTTGTAGAAGTGCAAAGGGACTACAGTCCTTTCCCTTTCTACTAATTGTATGAGAATATTACCTGAACATTCCCATCTTATTCCTATTATAGATGCTTTTTGGGTCACTTCACCATGGCATGCTACGGTACTTACTAGTTTACGTATTCCAAACTGGCTTTGTGAATTGTCCCCTATGGTGCTACTATGGCGCGTGATGTAAGATTCAAGACTATACAAAGGGGAAAACAATCAGAAAATATACAGTACATTGCAGTACGGTATTTGCCCGCTTGATGGCGCTCCAATACCGTTTTGAGAATATAATTTGTTGAATCCCAGATCTTGCTATTAGATGCTCACTGAGCGTGTGCAATACACCTAAATATTTAAATGTGGTTATTATGTGTTCATTATGGATATAAAAAACTTCAAAGCGCCTAATATAATAATTGTCTGCCCAGGTTTGTTCACAGGAGTACCCGCTCATGTTGTTGGACAAACTGGTGAAACACTGTGTAACCCAAATGTAAGACATGGTAACAGCACACATCCTTTAACCTCCAGTCCCCTTTCCCCACACGCTCCCATCACCCCGACTAAGAAAGATAAGATGATTGGAGTCCTTAGCCGTATACTGACCCCGAACTCTGGGTAAACCCTACCACCTCTCATACCCTCGAAAGTTTGTCGGACCACCAAAGATTACCTTTGGCCTCATGATTCCCCTCCTCCTGCGTCTAATCTCTGCCTCATCTGCCTCGACTTCTCCTACAGGGGACTGCCCATGAATAATTGAGAGAAAACGAACCCCACTAGACCCAAATAATACGCAGACAGGGATTCACCAAAATACGGGAATGGGGGGGGGGGGGAAGGTAGCAGAAGAGACCTCATGGATGCTTTGACAAGTGGCCTAATGATACCTGTGCGCCCCCCCCCCCCCCCCTCGTAAAGTGCATAGAGGCTTATTTACAAGGCCCTTGCGCCACCCGTACGTCACTTTTCCCATGTTAAAAAATGACAAAAAAGTGGTGAAAGAGGCTTGTAAACTATATTCTCTCTAACCTGCGTGCCTGGGCGGCTGCGCACAATGTAATTGTCAGCGCGCAGGGGGCCTTAAGGAGCGCGCAAAACAAAGGAATCTCCTGCTGACAGGAGAAGCGCTCTTGGTGGCTTGCTAATGAGCGTAGAGTAAGGGTGATGTTTTTCTTTCTGACTCTGGATTTAAACAAGCCTGGAACAGGTGCAAGTCCCCCGACCCACTATCCCCATTCAAAGAAAGAAAATAGTTACAAACTATTTTTGAAAACTGCCATAGCAGACACACGATTTATACACCTTGCAAGTGTGAAAATAAAGAACATGCTTATGCGGGTACCACAATGTTTATGTTAAAAGCACAGCTGTTTTATTTACATGCTTGTATTTAAAAGATGTTGGTACTGCAAAAGCCCCAGCTTATAATAGTGTGATGGTCAACTTGATTTAATTAAGGAGGTAGAGAAATGTCGAGCTTGAAAAAGAATGAGCGAGGTTCAATATCATTTTCTTTGCGCAAGAGCTTCTCTCAATTAAGGCTCTCTCATCTTCAGTTCCCCCATCACTTTAGCCTACTGTGACAGCTATAAACCCTGGACAGGCTCTTTTCTTTTTTTGCACAGCTCTCTTAGCCCCAATTCCCTTATTTACCAGTGTCTCACCAGGGAATCCACCTCCTTGCACAATATCTTCCCATAGTTTGCTAGGTTTGCTTTTAATTGCCTGCTTGACTCACTCATGTTGTCCTCCATTACTGCCTATAATATTAAAGATGCCCTATAGTTTCATTCATTTACCAAGAATTTTATTTTGACTCTTCAATGTAAACTTGACCCTCTTGAACTTTTTATTTGTGCTTTCCAAACATTGAAACAGCACTTTGAATCATTAGGCTATTAACAAAATCATGTTCACCATTTTTTAAAATTAACGGTTGTTTTAATATTGTACAAGAAAGTCTTTTCCGATACATTTTAAAACAATGCTGTATTTTATATTGTAACGGTTTTCATTTACTACACAATAAAGAATTTTTATTATTATTAGACTCTTCAATGTAAATCTTCTGCACCCATGTAATTCTAATTGGGGGAGGGGTGAAGTTGAATTCTCCTTGGAACCTTTCCTCCTACAGGTTGGGCTTCACAGGTGCTATTCTGTGTCTAGTCCTCCCCAATGTCTCTGACTGGGTGCATGGGGAGTTGGGCACTTCTGTTAGTACAGGGATATGGGTATGTCTGTATTAGTGTAGGGTGAAAGTTTTTCCTTTGCACAACTGAGCAGTGTGATTGTTTTAGGGCAAGATGATGAGCAGGTATACCAGTTTGAGTGTAGGTTGAGGGAGGGAACTTTGCGAATTTACAGTGAGTGCAGGGTTAGGGTTGTGTATAGTGCGTGTTGGAAGGGGCGAGAGTCATCAGAAGTGCATAGTAAAGTGATTGGTTATGTGCAGGGTGAACTGTGTGAATGTAGGGTCAGCACTGTGCCTGTGTAAGAATGAGGAAGTGTTCAGTCTGTGCTGGGTGAGCAAAGTGTATTTTGAGTGCAGGTTGAATAGTGTGTATTATGAATGCAGTGTTGGGGTGTACCTTTACGACGATACAAGTGGTTTGCCTGAATGGGTTCAGTGTGAGCATGAGCAATGTCATTGCTGTGCATATGGAGATCTGGGTGAAAGGATTGCTTGCAGGGTGTATATGGAGTGGTGTGCCTGTGTGAATATATGGCGAGTCGTGTGTCTGTGTTAGTGTGGTATAAGCAGTGTGTCCCAGTGTGTGTGCAGTGAATAATGTCCCTGTGAATGCAGAATTTCTGTGTGCTGATGAATGCATCTGAATTCAGGGTAAGTGCCTGAATGTATCGTGAGAAATGTGTCTGTGTGAATGTAGGGTAAGAGGCGAGTCTTTGTAAGTCCAAGGTGAGGAGTGTGTTGTGTGAGTGCAGGGGGAGTATGTGCCTGAGTGAAAGTTTTCAGCATGTATTATGTGTTTGTAGAGTGAGGGGAATATCTGTGTAAGTGCAGGTGGCAGCACATTGCCAATGCTTGTTAGACAGTTTATCAGGGAAATGTACTTTGAAGGAACTGTTCAACTTTTAAATGATTGTGGAGGTGTCCTTTCTAATCTCACTAGAAGGTTGTATAATTTTTGCTAATATCACTCCGTTGCGCACAAAAACAAGAAATGTGTGCACACAAACAGGTCACTGCCGCACAGGGACAAAAATAATTAGAGGGAACATTGCTTGTAAATAGGCCTCATAGTGCTAAATTTGAGCCTGTGGTTTCCGGTGCTCGGCACCTGCACCTAATTGTCAGCAGTGGCACCTATGACAGTCTGTCACTTGGTGGCGCTGTTTGTATAATTTAGAATTGAGCACAACAAAAGCTGTTTATTAATTCAATATGCATTAAAAATGACTAGTATCTGCTGCCCATGCCATTGTTACAGTGCTGGGTGGCCTGGAAGAGTCCGATTTGTTACAGTTGTAGGAGTGTGATGTTTAGTAGTTGTCTCTGTGCTGTCATTGGCAGTGCTGGCAGGGGGAGTGATTGTTGCAAGTTTCAATGGACTCCTGACAATAGCCTGGCACTTATCTTTTTACAAATTAGGCACTGATGGAGGGGTCCCACCACCCATCAATTTAGCGGAAGGGGGCCCCCTGGAGCTCGCCTCCGTCCACAACGCGTGGGCTGAGGGGGGGGGGGGCTTTTGACCTCTGATGACGGCCCCTGATAACATCTCCGGGACGACCCTGTCCCACTTTTCACCTTCAACAACCTCACTTGTAATGGTCCAGAATCAGTGCAGATATTGCAAAGTAAATGTGCTCCTCAGCGTCCTGGGACTGTCTCCTGGAAGTGGTCAAGCCAGTTAAGGCTCGAGCCAGCAGCCCGGCTCTGGCTCAGCCCAAGGTCCTCTTAGACCCTCAAGCCCAAAACGAGCCGAGCTTTAATGTGGCTTCTGCCTACCGCCCACAATCTATCATCATGTACAAAGAATTAACACCTTGGCTGCTAGGCGTTTTCCCCCCCTGTGCTGGAAATTGCTCTTACTATGTATTCATGACGAGCTCAGCTCGTCATCAGCACATCTCAACTGTGCATCATGACGAGCTGAGCTCGTCATCAGCATCGAAAGGGTTAAAAACAAAGTATAAACCTTTGGTGTTAAAAAGGAAAGAATGAGGTAGCCATCTGGTGGGCGAACTGCATAATGTGAAACCAGAAAAGCTTGGGCCAGTCCTGGCTTCTCGGCTTGACTCAATTCTTCCTGTTGAAGAAATACTTAAAAAAAAGAAAAAATTAAAGTGACTCATATTTTCACATGTTGTTTGTTGCATGATTTAGATGCCAACTATTTTCGGGGCTCGGCTCGTGCATGGTTCTTAGAGCAATGGCAGATCCTTGGCTCGGCTCTCCCTGTTTATTTGTTGGCTCGTCCACCTCTGCTCCCTACAGAATACCTCAGTCCAGGAGTAGCTAGGGTAGTTCCAGGTCAACTCTGGCACAGCTGCAGCGACCTCTGGTCACTACTTATTTATTTTATTTTTTTTAAATATATTTTTATTGCAGGAATTAGCCAAAGTTACATGTCAGATCAGCAACATTTTTGCAGGAATAAAAGGTAGATACATCCGATCCCCCGTGAGAAAATATCGTGGGTACACAGCCATTCAGCCCAGAACCCGAGGGTCGGGCGGCGTCTTCTTACATAGCACACAGGTGGGGATCTGGTAGAACGTCAAAGCTGATCCGGATAATCCCACGGGCTTCATCTGCTTTTCTAGATCAACCTAACAGAAAAAAAAACTCCCCCCCAACAGTCTCATGAGTCAACTTCCTCCCCCCACCCAACCCCGCCATCAGTGTATAGTGGTATGTGTAGAAAGAGCTTATGGGAAAAACCCCAGATGACTGTATTGAGATCCGTGTCGTGGACGTCTAACGGGACTCAGGTTGTGCTGCATCATCACCCTTGGAATCGCTGGAAGCGCAGTAATCTCTAAGGGCCTGCACTATTGTCTCCCATTCCAGCGCTGTTTCTAGCGCCCTCTCATTGTGCTGCCGCCGGGCCAGTTGGTATCGCAGAGTGCTCTCCCCCGCAGCCCACTTCAGAAGTTCATTGTGCCATTTAGCCCCCATCGGACCAACTCTCGCCTTCCAATTCCTGGCTATCTCCCGCTTAGCGAGGACAAGCCCTAAATCAATAAATTTGCTCGAAATTTTATTTTTAGGGGTATGCGGGAACCAGTGTAAGAGCCCCACCGCCGCGTCGACCGACAAAGTTCTCCCCGTAATCCTATTTAGAGTATCCTCGACCAAAAGCCAGTATAAGGACAGCGCCGGGCAGGACCACAACATATGGATGAGGTCTGCTTCAGGCGCTCGGCATCTGGGGCAATCCGCTGAATCCGTGGCGAAGTACTGCTGAATCTTCGCCGGGGTCAAGTAAGCCCTGTGGAGTATGTAAAAATGAACCAGTTGAAACCGGGCATGGCGTGCTCCCTTCCAGGCTCGGCGCAGGAGTTGTGACCAGGTCGTCTCCGGTATCTCTTTCCCTATGTCGGCCTCCCAACGATTCCGCAGTGTGGTGAGGGGGGGCAAGCCCTCGTTAATCAATCTGTTATACAGGCACGTGACTGCCTTGACTGTCCCCGCGGCCATCATCACGTACTGGCACACCGGAGACATAGGCGGTTCCTCCAGCCCACTTTTTCAGTATGTCTGAATCGCTCTAACCAGAGCCGTGTGCAGGAGGAAATCGCCTCAGGGAACATCAAAACGGTCTAGAATCTCTTGGAAGGGCAGTAACACCCCGTCCTCATACAGGTCCCCCACCAATTGCAATCCCGCGTCTTCCCACTGTCCTAGGCGCGACCAGTCTCCCCCGTGAGGTAGGGCCGTCAGCATCCCCAGCGGTATTTCTGGTGCATACGGAAGCCTCAGCTGTCCCCGGGCGTGGGCGCGGTTCCAGCATAATCTAACAGTCTTTTCTTCGAGCGTCAGGTCCTGCAGAGACAGACGCTGGCGCAGTGCGATGAAGGAAATAACATGCCTAGGCATTCCCGTACCCCTCCCAACCTCCGGGCCACGAAACTCCCTCGCGATTTCCTGGGTGAAGGTCTGCAATTGAGCCGCCAGATAATATTTCCCAAAATCTGGCACCGCAAGGCCTCCTTCTGCCTTTGGTCTCATCAGCGTCTTGAGAGCCACTCTCCGGCGGCCCGATCCCCAGAGGAACCCCACCACCATGGATCGCAATAGCCGAAAGGTGGCCGGCGGAATCCAAATCGGAAGCGCTCGAAAGTAGTATAGCAACCGGGGAAGTGCCACCATTTTCAATAGTGCAATCCGCCCCGCCACCGAAAGCGGCAGGGTAGCCCAAAATTCCATACTACCACGCAACGCGCGAGTACAGTGGGCTATGTTGCCGTCCAGGAGGTCGGTGGGGTCATGGTATACGTATACCCCCAGGTACTTGAGGCAGCTAGGTTCCCATCTAATCTCTCTGCTGGTGTCGGGTCTGGGCGTCTCCCTGCGAACCGGGAACAGACAAGTCTTGGCCCAATTCACCTGAAGGCCCGAGACCTCCCCGAAAGACGTCAGTGCCTCAGCAGCCCCATTCAAAGCGGTATTCGAATCCTCGAGGAAGAGCAGCAGGTCATCAGCATATAGCGAAATATAATGCTGGCCAGACAAGGTCTGCAAGCCGCCGAAAGAAACTCCGGACCGGATCGACAGCGCCAGTGGCTCCACCGCTAACGCGAAGAGCAATGGGGACAGCGAGCATCCCTGCCTCGTGCCTCGTTCTACTGGATATTGTTGGGAGATCAGCGGACCTGCTCTCACCCTGGCCGACGCCGAGGCATAAAGCACCGTGGTCCACCTGACAAAGCCCTCCCCTAGACCAAAGCGCAGCAACACTCTGCGCAGGTAATCCCATTCCAAACTATCGAAGGCCTTTTCCAGATCGACCGAAAGGACCATCGGGCACAGGGCCTCCGTGTGCGGTTCCCCCAACAAGCGAAACAACCTGCGAATATTCATGGTCGTGTTACGTTTGGGTATGAATCCTGCCTGGTCCTCGTACACTAAAGAGCGCATGTGTCCTAGTAGCCTCGATGCCAATATGCTGCGTAGGATTTTATTATCGACCGTTAACATTGATAACGGTCGGTAAGACGCCGGGTCAGTTGACTCTCTACCAGGTTTGAGGAGGGGAACTACTAAGGCCTCGCACATCGAGCCGGGGAGACGTCCCAAACGTTTCGCCTCTCTGTAGACTATCAACAGTCGGGGTGCCAATAGGTCTACGTAGGTGGAGTAGAATTCGACCGGAAGTCCGTCAAGGCCCGGGGTCTTATTCCTCGCCATCCCCTTAATGGCGCTGCGGATTTTCCCCAGTTCGATGTCGGAGCCCAGGGCCTTCGCCACCTCGGGCTCCAGCGCTGGCATCTCCAAGGGTTGCAAATAATCATCAATCAGGGCGGGGTCTCTGGTCGGGTTACTGCGATACAGCCGTTCATAGTCGTGCTGGTAACAGCCTAATATCTCCGGTTGGGTGTGCACCTCAAGCCCCTCCGCTGGGCGCATGGACGTCGTGAGAGAGGTCCGGCGCGTGGGATTGGCCAACCATGCTAGCAGCGCGCCTGACTTATCCCCCTCCGTGAGCGACCTAGTGGTGTAGGCCTTATAATCGAAGCAGCGCAGTCTTTCGACTTCCGCCGCCACCGCCTCCCTCGCCGCAGCCATACGCTCCTGGAGTTCAGGATGGCCGGGGCGGCGAAGTTCCATCTCACGGAGCTTCCGGTCAGCCGTGGTCAGGTCATCAAGGATGACACGTCTCATACCCACCTTCTTAGAAATACAATAGCCCCTGATCACTACCTTAAACGCGTCCCATTCTGACGCTCTCGATCCAGCGGTGCCCCCATTGGTTGCAAAATAATCAGAAATTTTGTCCTCCAGGTCCGCCTTAAAGACTATGTCTTCTAAGATCTCCGGGCGCAATTTCCAGGTGGGCACACTAGGGGTCCCGGGAAACCAACGGAAGTCCGCTAGGAGGGGGTTGTGGTCCGAGACGGTCCTAGTCAGATATTCAGAGCGCACCGCTGCGGACACCAACTCCGCCGATCCCAGAAACCCATCCAGCCGCACGTGCAATTCGTGTAGGCCAGAAAAATAGGAATAGTCTCTAGAGTCGGGGTGCTGCGCTCGCCAGATGTCCGTGAGCCCCCAGTGTGTCTGCCATTCCTTCCTCCCTTTAGCCACTCACCGGACTGGAGAGTCCGGGAGGGGGGGGTGTGAGCGGTCGGCCTCCACATCCACCACTGAGTTAAAATCACCACCTAATAAGAGGGTTCCCAAGAGAAAATGGGCCAATGAGCCCGATAACCCGGAAAGGAAGGCAAGCTGGTCCACATTAGGTGCATAAACACAACAAATATTCAGGTCCCTACCCCCCAGTGTGCCGGAGATGGCTACATAGCGACCCTCTGGATCCACCACCGATTTCGTAACCTGCATGGGAACCCCAGCCCTTATCCATATTAGCGCCCCCCTCGCATAAGCTGAGTATGAAGTGCAGTAGACCTGCCCTCTCCATCTACGTTGCAGCGCCGCCCCTTCCGCCTTGGTGAGATGTGTCTCCTGCAGCAGCGCTATCTGCACCCCTCTACGCACTAGATAAGCGTGAACCTTGTGACGTCTGGACATAGTGTGAAGCCCCCGTACATTCCAAGTGATGCATTTTACAGTAGCGATCTCAGACATTGTCCCACATTGTCTGTCCCGGGCTTTTCCACCAACGCTCAAACAAAAAACAAGCTACAGTCAAGTCATCACTGATGGCGGCCATCTTCCCCAACAAAGACCCAATACCCGTCTGAAACATACCCCACCCCACCCACCCCAGAACAGGACCCAAATAGCTCCATCTAGTTCCCATCCAAACCGTGTCCCCAACAACCCCCCGATCCCCGACTAATCCTGCGGTCGCCACCGCAGGGAGGCCTTAATGGCTAGGTGCGGGCTGGGCGCCAGTAATGGGCCTTCGAGTCTCGGACCACCTAGACTAATACGAGCCCTGAGTCAACAAAAGCGTCAGCCCGATCGGGGCCCCCCAACCCCCTCAGTAGACCATGGCATTAATCGCAACCTCCACCACCCCCACTGCAAACCCCCGCCCAAATGGAAGTAGCTCACCCAGTCATCCCTGCCCGTCCAGCATGCCCTCAGCCGAGTCTGGAGTAACCACTGGCAGGTGAACACTATCAGTCTCTGATTCCTCCGTGTCCGTATGAGCCCCCACGCCGCCGGGTTCCGACTCTTCAACAATGGGGCCGCCCTGTGAACCAGACAGATTAGAAACCATTTCCAGTACTCCCCGCCGCTCCGCCATAGTCTCCACAGTCGAAGGCTTGCCTGGTTTACCGCGGCGGCTTCGGAGTCTTTTGGAACGACGTTGTTGTCCGGGTTCCGTAGTCAACTGGGATGAAGAGCCGAAACCGTCCTTACCAGCCCTATATAATTCGAGCCAATTACAGACTTCCTCCGGGGTGTCAAAGAACTGGGTCTTGTTGTCAAGGATAATACGGAGCCTTGCAGGGAAGAGGAGCGAGTACTGGATACCCTGGCTCCGGAGCTCTCGCTTGACCGCCAGGAAAGAGGTCCGTTTTCGTTGGGTCTCATACGTATAGTCCGGGAAAATGTTCACCTGGCTATTCTCCACCTGATAAGGGCCATTGTGCCTGGCAGCGTTGAGGAGCAGGTCCCTGTCCCGAAAATGCAATAAACGCGCCACCACCGGGCGTGGGGAACAACCTTGTTGTGGCGGCCTCGCCGGCACCCTATGTGCTCGTTCCAGGGTATAGAAGGAGGACAGACCCTCTGGAGCCACCGTGTCCCGGAGCCAAGCTTCTAGGTAGGCCACCATGTCGCCATCCTCGATCTTTTCCGGCAGGCTCACCACCGGAATATTGTTCCGTCTGTTACGCCCTTCAGCGTCTTCCGCCCGTTTCTCCAAGGCATCAATCCGGGACAGGGCATCCTTCATCGTCGCGGCCATAGTCTTCTGTGCTGGCTCCAGAACCTTCACTGAGCTCTCTACCTCCTTAACTCTGTCCGAGAGCTTGCCGTGGTCCGCCCTGAGGAGGCCCAAACTCGTCGCCACCTGGGCGATGTCCTGCTGCAGGGCTGATCGTGTGTTTGCGATCGCCTCCAGGACCCGGTCGAATTGTTGTTGGAGGTGGGGACCACCAGAGCTCTCCGGGTCAACTCGATCGTCCTTATCCGGCGCCTCCGTGTCCGAGGTGGCCGGGGTGGTCCCTTTGGGCCCCCTTGGTTTCCCCATGGCGGATGAGTCTCGTGGGGGAAAGTTCGGCAGAGTCACTACCAAGTGTGGGCGTCGACTATGGCTCTCCTGGTGCGTGGCCGTTGTGAAGAGGGCCTTCGATCGTCTTCGCCAAGGCCTACCACTCCTCCAACTCTTCGGGACGTGCCACCGCCGTGTCACCGGAGGCCAACGAGGGGGAGGCGGGGGCGATCGGCGCCAATCCGGGTAGGCCCGTCGGGTCGAGGAAGACCTCGAATGAGAGTCACCAGTGATGCCGGAGACTCTATAGCCCCAGGTCGCCGTGCTGCCCATAAAGTGCTCGGGGCTCCGGCGAGTTCAGGTACGCAGTGGGAGGCAGCCGGGCGTTTCTCGTGGCACCGTCGTTCTGCTCAGGGCCTCCGGCCATTCATGACCTGCCTGCGCCGAAAAATTCGACTAACAATCCATTCAAGGATGGCCACGGTGCCCAGACTCTTCCAAACCATCTACCGGACGGTAGTTTCTCGGAAAGATAGGATGTGGAGTAGATGCATGTAGATCTGCTAGGCGTCCACCGGCCTGGGGTCTCGGCAAAGCCACCGAGAAGGTCCGGGCGCCATCTTGGGCTCCGCTCCGTGTTCCTCGCAACTTCGCTTTTTCGTCGGAACAACCGGTTTTCTAGTGTCTCCGGGTGTCTCAGCAGGTCCACTCCAACCCGATCTTCGGTTTGTGGGGGTCGGGGCGCCCCACGGTCCCCGATCTACAGGATAAAAGCGGGCTCAGTCCCGGAGCCGAGCTCTCAGGCGACCATCGCCATCGGCGTCCAAGCCACGCCCCTCCTCTGGTCACTACTTATGGCATTACAGCAAGATTTAGCTGTATTATGGGAAGAGGCTTCAAGGTAAAAGGCAGATCTGAAGACAAGGTGGGGCCCCCTGCACCAGGACACCATATGTAGGTACTATGAATTGAAGTTTTTTGCTCTCAAGTTTTATGGCTTACCTTAGGTCTTTCCATCTGGTTTTCTAATGTATGCAAAGGAGGAATGATGAAAACTATTGAATAATCTCTTGGTTTGTCCTGGTCTTCTTTCCATTGGTCACTAATGTTTCAGCCCTGTGTTATTTTTAGGTCGAGCGTAGCGATGGACCTCCATGTATACTTTAGTATACATATATGGGGACAGGAGTCGGAGGCGCGCATTTTCCGTCTCGGATTTGTCCGTGTGAGCGCGCTTCTGAGACGTGCTTGTTTAATGTATCTTTAAAAACGTGTAAAATGATCATAGCGGATATTTAAAAGAGCCACAAGGTGGAGCTGTGACACTAAACAAAGAAACAAAGTTAATGGCCGATCTCAGGGATAGGAGTCTCTTGCATCGCTGCCGCCACTCCCTTCCCTCATGCAGTCCTACAAAGTTAATGGCCGATCTCAGGGATAGGAGTCTCTTGCATCGCTGCCGCCACTCCCTTCCCTCATGCAGTCCTACAAAGTTAATGGCCGATCTCAGGGATAGGAGTCTCTTGCATTGCTGCCGCCACTCCCTTCCCTCATGCAGTCGCTCATTAATGCATACGCTGCCACTCGTCGTTTTTAGGGCTAGACTGTCTGTTGTCTTGTCTTCATTAGAAAGCACACCTAAACGAAGGAGTAGCGAGGCGTGGGACTGTGTACAAGAACAGGGCTCTTCTAAGAAGTGCGCGTGCCAATCCTGCAGCCCGCGCGCCGCCGCGCGCCAGCTCCTACATCTTACATTTAGCACGGCAGGCACATTTGTTTTGGTCTCAAACAATACAGGAGCTTAGAGAGAATACGGAAAGGGTCGCCCTCCACTCACAGTCAATAATATACAATGAGACCCAATCCAAATGGCGAGTAAATCTATCAGTGACATAAGGGGGGTCCAATACATCCCACTCCCCACTACTCTCTTATCCACATTATAATGAGATAATGCACTGTGCTCTGCCTTGTTTAAAATATCTGTTCTCCAAGACAACCCAACAGAGCAAAGCTCTTAGAGTGACCCCAATCTTGGTTGTTCACAACAGTCCACACCACACATTGGACTTCACTCTAAATAGAGGAAAAATGTGCGAGAAGCAAGTGACCCCTCACGGAAACACCACCAAGCGGGGTAACTGGTATGCAATTTCCAGACAGGCCCCTGTCTCATCATCGGTGGTCACTTGCTCCTCGGGAAAATAAAGGTGATAGAAAGTAAGACGTGTCCAAAACAAACAACGTATAAAGTGCTACAGTGAAGTGCAGAAAATTCTGCTAGTGACAAACACACACAAACATAATAATAGAGTGCCTAAAACCACACACAACACACCAATCCCTTATCCACTTTTATTCGTAGGGTGGTGATTGCGTGCTCTTGAGTGTTAAAAAGGCTGGTAGCTAGTCATGCATACCATTACCTACAGTGCCGACATGTTTCACTGCTGTATAGCGTAGAGCAGTTTCATCAGGGCTGCACTCAAGTGCTGCCACTTCACTCTTATTGGACACTCAGTTCTGTAACGTGCCAGGACTCAGGAGCAGCAAAGCTTTGCATACCAGCCACTCCGGTGTCAAACTGGGACCCTAGATACTCCAAGCGTGAGTGTGCCCCTTGCTTTGTAATAAAAGTATTATATCGTGACGGTCCGGCTGCTGAGGAAATGCGTCTTCCCGGACCGTCACGATATAATACTTTTATTACAAAGCAAGGGGCACACTCACGCTTGGAGTATCTAGGGTCCCAGTTTGACACCGGAGTGGCTGGTATGCAAAGCTTTGCTGCTCCTGGCACGTTACAGAACTGAGTGTCCAATAAGAGTGAAGTGGCAGCACTTGAGTGCAGCCCTGATGAAACTGCTCTACGCTATACAGCAGTGAAACATGTCGGCACTGTAGGTAATGGTATGCATGACTAGCTATCAGCCTTTTTAACACTCAAGAGCACGCAATCACCACCCTACGAATAAAAGTGGATAAGGGATTGGTGTGTTGTGTGTGGTTTTAGGCACTCTATTATTATGTTTGTGTGTGTTTGTCACTAGCAGAATTTTCTGCACTTCACTGTAGCACTTTATACGTTGTTTGTTTTGGACACGTCTTACTTTCTATCACCTTTATTTTCCCGAGGAGCAAGTGACCACCGATGATGAGACAGGGGCCTGTCTGGAAATTGCATACCAGTTACCCCGCTTGGTGGTGTTTCCGTGAGGGGTCACTTGCTTCTCGCACATTTTTCCTCTATTTAGAGTGAAGTCCAATGTGTGGTGTGGACTGTTGTGAACAACCAAGATTGGGGTCACTCTAAGAGCTTTGCTCTGTTGGGTTGTCTTGGAGAACAGATATTTTAAACAAGGCAGAGCACAGTGCATTATCTCATTATAATGTGGATAAGAGAGTAGTGGGGAGTGGGATGTATTGGACCCCCCTTATGTCACTGATAGATTTACTCGCCATTTGGATTGGGTCTCATTGTATATTATTACATTTGTTTTGGTGCCTATCAGTTCATTGCAATGTGTCAGTTTGCGCTGATTAATTCCAAGTATTCACTATAGATACAAAATGGACCCCACACGCCCCCATAAATCTGACCCCCCTCCCCTCCGAAATGCCTCCCTCTGGAGATTAATGCGTGTTTTGTTTGTGTATTTCTGTGGACATTGTTCATTTCCCGTATCTCGGAGTGAGTAATGGGCGTTCGCTTTACGACTCCTACTCCTGTGGCTGGACACATGCTCTTCAGACAGATTTTCCATTACTCTACCGAATTACCGCGGATGATAAACAGAAGAGACAGGGCAGGGGCGCGGGTTCCTTCTCTGCCATCTATTCCACAGTGCCTGGCCCTGCACTTGCAGCCAAGAGGCAATAAATACAATGGGCCTTATTCACAGTTAGGTGGATGGGATATTCCGCCACATAACGCGGCGGAAGCCCCATCGGCCATTATAGAAGTGCATTATAGCCAGGGCCACTGGAATTACCCGGCAGGGGAGGGTCAAATTATGCGGCAGGGTTGAGTAAATTATGCCTCAAGAAAAGGAAAATTATGCGGCTTTATGTGGCACATTTTGTGATAGTATTACTTTATTATTTTAGCATTTTTAAGTTTTTTGTTGTACCTCATTAGTAATAGTTAAACACCCAAATACAGCAATAAGTTACAGAAAAGTGACCAGTCAACCTCTGTGAAGGGCCTTCCAACTGCGCGGCAACACGTGTCACTGCATTCTTACTAACCTTTGAACCATTTGAGCTAACACCATCGCATCACTCGGGAACACCACCACATAAATCAGGAACACCACCACATCACTAAGGGGCACCTCCACATTACTCCGAGACATAACCACATCACTCAGGGACACCACCACATCATTCAGGAACACCACCACATCACTCAGGGAGACCACCACATCACTCAGGAACACCACCACATCACTCAGGGGCACCACCACATCACTCGGGGGCACCACCACATCACTCGGGGACACCACCACATCACTCGGGGACACCACCACATCACTCGGGGACACCACCACATCACTCGGGGACACCACCACATCACTCTGGGACACCACCACATCACTCTGGGACACCAACACATCACTCAGGGAGACCACCACATCACTCGGGGGCACCACCACATCACTCGGGGGCACCACCACATCACTCGGGGGCACCACCACATCACTCGGGGGCACCACCACATCACTCGGGGACACCACCACATCACTCGGGGGCACCACCACATCACTCGGGGACACCACCACATCACTCGGGGACACCACCACATCACTCAGGGACACCACCACATCACTCGGGGACCCCACCACATCACTCTGGGACACCACCACATCACCACATCACTCTGGGACACCAACACATCACTCTGGGACACCACCACATCACTCTAATACACTACCACATCACTCTGGGACACCACCACATCACTCTGGGACACCACCACATCACTCTATTACATCACCACATCACTCAGCCCAACCACATCATCACTCAGCACCACAACAGCACTGTCCTTGCTTGCTACCAACAAGCATTGCCATAGCCAATAGTACTCACATAAGGAAAGTGTAAGCTATTGGCTTTGTGAATAACAATGCTATTAATTTATATATTTTCAAAGCCAACACATATTAAAAATATTTGTCATTTCCACTACCAATAGCTCACACTTTCCTAATGCGAGACCTATTGCATTGCAAATGCTTGTTTAAGCATGCCATGCTTAGAAAGAAGTTCCCGCGATGACTGTGTAGTGATGAAGGTCAACGCAGGAAGGATGTATTTCAAGAAGTCTTTTTTGTAGATAACATCATGTAGGTACGATCTTTCAAGAAGCCCACCAGGAGCAACATGTCTGCTGCTCAGTCCATTCTAAACTGTCACTCCACAGCACACCACCTCCCAGCATTCCGAGGTGCATCATCAACCACCAACATTCTAAGCAGCACTCAGCACAAACACACTGGCTGAGCAGGAAGTGTGCATTGGATAACATTTACAATATGCTGGAATATAAATATCTCCAGGATAGGAGGAGTAAACTACATAACCAAACAGATGCAGGATACTACATATCCCCTTTCGTTCTAACAAGCACAAATCCAATAAGTGAACAACAAATAGCGAGAGAGAACCAAGGAAGAGATAATAAGGAAGAACAGCAGAGAAACAGAAACAATGTCAAGGAAAGGTGCGAGCAAAGCTATGCGAAGAGACAGGTGGAAGAAGACGAGTAGGAAGCAAAGGGTAAAGCAAAAACCGGTGGAGGGAACCCAGACTCCCGGACATAGCAAAGGTGAAAGGAGAAAACAAGTAACCAGAAGATGGAAACATCAAAGGGCAGAAGGACACAGACGCACCAAAGACTAACCCCTGAATGCACCCACTGGCCAAGCAGTCAGGGAAGGAAGAACAAGGCACAACACAAACCGGACACCAGTCTACACAAATACAAAGAAGTCGGAATAACAGATCTGCTCCAGAACAGGGAAGAAATGGAATGAAAATACGAAAGAGGGAAGGCTGGAGACAAAGGACGACAACAAACAGTGTAAATCCAGAAACCAAGGATGAAAATGTATGTATAATATCATGAGGAAAACGACATAAGAGAAAACAGAGAAGAGGAAAAGAAATACAATAGAGAAACAAATCCTCTCCCAATTTTTAAAAACACAATTCAATGTGACTTAATGTAGGAAGACAATATTAGCCTATGGGACTAAGACCCAGGACCGTCCTCTACCCCTATGTCGGAGTCTGAGGAGCACTGTAAATGGGACTGTGACACATAGTGTGAAAGTTCGTGGAAGGACAACCCCCGTGTAGCGGTCACATGTAGAATAAGAATGGGACAAAGACCCATGAGACGCACCCTGTGTGAGGGTAGCGATGTGAGTGTAGATGGGACTGTAACCCATGTAACGGTGCCTTGTGTAAGGGTGTAAACCGTGAGTGGCCTATTTCGGCAAGTGTATATGGGCGAATGGGCTAATACCCATTCCCATCCCTGTGTAGGAAAACGTAAAGTGTAATGAACACAATGCAGTTATTCCTTTCCTGTGGATACCTTCTCTTGTGTACATTTTGCCACTGTAGTTTCAGAAGATCATCTCTTGGTCCTCTTGTACGTCAGGTACCTGAGATCTTCTTGTAGGTGTAGGTTCTTCGTCACCCTCGTCGCCATAAAATGTAGTGATAAAGGTCCACGCAGGAAGGATGTATTTCAAGAAGTCTTTATTGTAGATAACATCATGTAGGTACGATCTTTCAAGAAGCCCACCAGGAGCAACATGTCTGCTGCTCAGTCCATTCTAAACTGTCACTCCAAAGCACACCAGCTCCCAACATTCCGAGGTGCATCATCAATCACCAACATTCTAAGCAGCACTCAGCACAAACACACTGGCTGAGCAGGAAGTGTGCATTGGATAACATCAACAATATGCTGGAATATAAATATCTCCAGGATAGGAGTAGTAAACTACATAACCAAACAGATGCAGGATACTACAGACTGCCCACCCCACACCAGGGGGCATATTTCAAGGCATCCAGATCTTCTTTTACTTCACACCCTAAATGTTGCCCATGACAATACATTTGCATTTTTTGTGAATGTTGTAAGGTTGGGTTGTGACATGTCTTTGTGTCGGGACATGTATAGGACTGATTCAGGGACATCCTTAGGGACTTTATTCATGTTTCAAAGTGAAGTTAGGTTTTATCTTTGTCATTTCATTGTGCCCACTGTCCGAAGTCAACAGAAGAGGCTGAACAACAAAATGTTTACTTGCCAGAACCAGGTGAACTGACTGGCTTGAGATGGGCTCATGCGCTCACCTCTAGCATATTCAAAATTGCGTTCCACCCACAGAACTAGTCATGGCCCACTTCAGAATTCTAATAAGGAGGCCATGACTGTTGCTTCTGCTGCCTCAGTTCCTCATGCACGCATGAATATACATTTTGGAACAAGATGCTTTCCTCTTGATTCCTGCCAACCTCTTATGAAACCTTCCAGTTCCTTTACTCACAGGAGAAAGAGAGGCCAAAGCCAGCTTCAGCCTGCCCCACTGTGACTGGGTGCCACTTAAACACTATCAACAACCCAGAAACACGATTCTAGAGATGTACAGCAATATCAGCACCAACTTTGGTGAAACCTACAGCTCATTCTGAAGTAAGCGCTAATTGTGTACTGCGTTTACCAGGATGCAAAGGGGCGAACTGTTCTGGGATGTTAGGCAGTGTGCTCACAACCCCCTTCCATTGTAAGAAAGTCCCTGCTCCTTCAGGGTCTGCAGCAGTTCTACTAGGCCCTTTCTTACTGGTTCATCTCGTTCAAGAAATGATGACAGGGGCTTTACTCTTGCACCAAGCACAATCTGTGGCATAAGAAAAGGAAGTAAGTCACCTGGCCACTTTCTACCTCCTTGAACCAAACTGAGTCTTTTTCATGGAGGATGGCTCGTTGCAGTGGCGTTTCCGCCTAACAAGTGGAGTAGCGTCATCCCACCTGCAGCGAGTGCCACAGGTACACACAAAGAATAATGAAATGGTCATTATCATTTTATTATTTTGTGTGCTGTAGTACCAGGCCCGCTGACTTTGTGTGAGGGTGGGGGAGGGGCTGCAATAGCAGCATGGTGACTGCTGCCAGTGCGCATGTCGGATAGTCCGGCTGTCTACAGCCGACATATCCGACATGTACACTGCAGACCCAGCAATCCCAGAGCTGAGAAACAGGCAGGGGATTGGTGGCACAGGAAGCCATCCTCAAAATGAGCACTGGGTTAGCCCGCTCCAACTAATCCTAGAGCTGCTCTCATACTGAAAACAGCTTAAGATTAGCTCCAATCTTGGTTGTTGGCACGACAGGAAGTCATTAACCACCTTCCTATTCGTCACCAGGGACTCTGAGGAGGAGTGACATGCAGCATGGGTGAGTCTTTTCGGCATTGCGCGGTTTCCTGCCCTACAATTTCTTTATTTTAGTAACGGCCACTGACTAGTTGACTGTGTTGCTATGAATGAGCGAATTGGCCAAGTGGAGTTCAATGATACTATCACTGCTGCCCGCCCCTGGCTTAACTGGTTCACTTTCAGCAACAGTACAGCGTCTTGATAAATATCAAAGGCACAACAACTTAACATACAAAAGCGTATGATTATAAAGCTTCAAACTGTAATGGGCTCGCGATATCACAAAACATCATTGGTTTGTTGCAGGGACGTAACACGAGCCACTGCAGCCCCTGCAACACATGAGGCCCCCAACCCTTCAGGGCTTCCCCTCATAATTCAGGAGACCCCATCTCTTCATACCCATCCCATTTGGGGTGACAAATGCAAAAAGAATAATTGATTGATGGGAGGGCATGGCTACCGTGCTCAAGGTTTCAGTGGTGTGAGCCTGTTGCTCTGCGCTGACCTTTACTTTATTCTAAACCATCGTGTGCCACTGGTGGCAATCCAAACCAGTCAATGGCACCAACCCTGGGCAGCCCTGGAGGGATAAATGACACCCGAGTCGGAGAACGGAGGGATAGACCGGACTGAATCAGCACTGCTTCCCTCGTGGGTTGAGCGACTCTGGAGTTCCAGCCAGGGACTACCGGGTAGTGAAGGGTTGTGACGGGATAGGGAGGAGCTTGGCTGTCCCAAGGCTGCAGGTGTGACACCAGAAGCGGAGGAGCTGTTGCTTGCTGCTCAGAGGAGCTAAGAAAGTGGAGCCTGCTGAGGGATGGCCGAGACCTGAGGACGATCCCAGTGAGGAGGTGGCCTACCCTCGTGTGCACAGTCCACTACACGCATGGCGAGAGACAAAACTGAGGAGGACAGCACACCCTGCCCCCAATGGGACAGCTGGAGGTAACAGGCCCCATGCCATATACAGCAACAGCCACCAGCACGCAGACAGAGTAGCATGGCTCCCGGGGTAGTTTTAGGTCTGGGTCGGGCCTGGCACAGATACCTGAAAGCGCTGTAAGCTTGAGCTGCTCAGGGCAGGTGTGCAGGGGCAATTAACCCCCCCCCCCCCCCGGAGGCTGCAGACTGTGATCAATTTAGTTACAGGCTCTCAGGAGGGAGTTCAGTGCCACTCTTCAGAAATTGTAGTTAGGGGGTGGCCCTAAAAGGCCAATTTCTGAACACTGGGCCCAACAGCAAAAAGACTCATTCTCCCTTGACTGGGAGCTGTGGTGGGCTGCAGAAGTGTACACATGCAAGCCTACAGTAAATGAGACTGGTGACTTTCTCATATTGGGCCCACCTGAGCTGTTTGGGAGTCACAGACTGCACTGGTACCGACTGAGTTCAATGAGACACTCTCCTGGGCGGCCACGGAGACCCAAAGCACACTTACCTGGCAGGGGTGAACCCAAAGAGCTGGCATTGACCTGGGGTGGAGTGACCTGCACTGAGATGACTCACACGTGGTACCCGCTGCACAGAGACCTCCTTTCCTCATCTCTTTCCCCATAAGCTGTGTCTCCTGACAAACTTTTGAGATCAACTTCCCCACCCCGGATGCGGACAAGCTAGTGCAACCTAGGGGACCAAACAATGGGGAAACCAAAGGCTAAAGCGGTGGGTGCACAGCCTGGGCCAGAGAACGCCCCCCCCCCCCAAATCCCAACTATGACTCCTGAGAGTCCTAACCCCCTCCCACCTCCATCAAACTACAATTGGATAAAATACTTGTGGCAATAACTGACACAAAGGACACCCTCCAGCAAAACCTCAGTGCAGTGTCAGTAGGTTTAGACCTTTTGCAGGTTGAATACCGTAAACTAGCCGATAGAGAAAGGGAGGAGGTGTAAACCACTGTGGGGGAGCTGCAACCTACACAGCACACATTAGCTCGTAAAATGGATGTACTATCAACAGAGTTCACACCTTGGAGTGGAGTGCAGCAGATGTGGAGGTCTAGAACCACCGGAATAACATTAGAGTGGCTGGACTGCCTGAAGGGTCGGAGGGGGCAAATATGGTGGCATATCTTGAAAACTGACTCCAGACAAAGGTTGTCCCGAACAGCCTTACCTCCTCTTTTGCCTTGGAACAAGCCCATAGAGTACCGATCCATCCACCAGCGCCAGGCCACCCACCGTTGCAAGTAGTGGCGTGACTGTTACATTACTAAGACACAGACACCAAGCTCCGTACAGTACGACCCGAAGGCTGTTCGGAAACGGTCATGGAGAACGCTGAGCGGCCTTCTCCTAGTAAAGCCTTCCCCTTCCCAAACAGAACAGGAAAGAGCAGCTGACCTTTAGGCGGTAGCCGAGATTGCGGCATTCAAGGTCATGTAATAGCCGACTTTTTCGACCCTCTTTTAGAGGGAGGATGATGGAGAATGACTCCAGCCTATTACCCTTGCAGTATAGGGATTAGGACTATAAGTAGGACCTATCCATAAGGCACAGTAGTGCATTTTCGTACCCTTTTCCTTAGATCAGGGCTTATAAACTTAATCTAGGGGATAGATATATAAGTATTAGTGATGATCCGTCCTTTTGCAAGAGTATTAGTATATCTTCTATGGAGTTATGCATATTTTGGGCCTTGTAGGCCTTAAACGGGACAGACTCCATCTTGCCATCTGCCTGGTAGCTTGAGAGGCTTTCTAGGTCAAGTGTAATGTTTTAGTTTCAAGGTGTTGTTCGCTTGGAGAGAACCGGTTCAGGCTGGCCCTTATCGAAAGACTGTATTTTTCTCCACTCCGAAGACACAACTCCAGGCTGGCCAGCAGGGAACGTGTCCTTGGTACGGGGAGGTACAAGAATTTGGTGGGCGGCAGGTTACTGGCCGTAACTTTCCATGAAGGGACAGCTTCCATATTAGCGAAAGTGTTAGGCAATGAGTCAGTCAGTCTGTAGGCGGCAGCTAGCCGTTAGCATCTATGCTATTAATTATTTTCAAGGCAGACAATCGCCATTTTGAAGTCCGAGAAAGATTCTGAAACCGAGACTCTCTGAGAAAGACTGAAGGAGAAATAGTGCGGAGCGCACAGAGACTGAGAGAGAGAGAGACGGTAGCTAATAGCGAGTGAGGTTCCAGTGGCTTGGAGGGAAGCAGAGGAGATTGAGCATAGCGGTGCAGACGTGTACCCGTGACTGCTGAGGTGTGAGTTCGAGACGAGCCAAGACACAGAGACGAGACGGGAACCTAGATGACTGCCGAGCCCCGACTTCATATTAACCAGGTGACCTCTGCCCTTTCCTTGATAAGCGCGCATCTTAACCTTTACTTTTCTTTGCAGCATATATATATATTGTGTAGTATTGTGTTTATTTTTATTGTAATAAATACCCCAGTTCCTAGTGAACCGACGTGTGCCTTGTATTCTTGTTCAATCATGGTAAACTGGTCCTCTAGTCAGGAATTGTTTGCATGAACGGATGCGAATCCCGATCAGGTAAGGAGTGACTGAGCAAATAGGAGGACAGGGAACATTTGATGCCAAGAGCAGAAGGTACATATTGTAATTCGGAAAACCATACCAATTTTTATTATCGTAGTTCTATCCTGAATAGATAACAACAGACTTCATCCCTAAGTGTTCATAGGAAAGTGATCGTCGTTGGTATACGGCGTTAATGAGAGCACGTAAGGTAGATGGTGTGTAGGTCCGCCGAATTGTGGACCGTGTGTAAATGAGAGCACCGGGGGGATACGGTGTGGAGGCCTGCCGGATTGTAGGCCGTGTGTAAGTGAGAGCACCCAAGATAGAGGGGTGTGTAGGTCTGCCGGATTGCAGACCGGGTATAAATGAGGACACTGGGACTGCAGGCCCATGTGTGTAGGCGCGCCGGATTGCGTGTCGAGTGAACACTGATGGTGATCAGTGCTTAATGGTACATTATCAGACCTGCCCTAGGGTAGACTAGTCTGGGCCTACGTGGTCGCGAGACTAATAGGTGTGAATAGGATATTGTAGAAAACCAATGCATGTTTATTGCTATTTTCCCATCCTTAGGTACGCGATGTACATATATATATCCATACCCATTGTGAATACGTTCTAAGGGGGGAGTGGTTTACGTTCCGGCTGGGTTAGAGGGGCTCCTAGGAGCAGATTCCATCTGGTCCAAAAATCTGGTCGGTACATCTGGCGTCACGAACTGTTTACGAAGCCTGTGTGCGCTGTATTGTTTTCATCTTGTTGGTTTGCGCTCGGCTCGTACGTATTTTCTTTGTTGATAATTGTGTATATATTTTTTGTGTGTCAAAATGTTCTCGCGTAAGTCGAAATCTACTTTCAAATTGCCTGTTGATATTCCCGGTTGGGAATCAACCCCTTATGAGGCCTTGGCCCGTGAGTGGGCCGATTCTACTGGTTTGAGTGAGAATTGGACTTCTTGTTTGGAGCAGGCGGAGCCCGCTAATGTGGTTTCTTGCTTGCAAAAAGCGCCAGTAGTGAAGGGTGATGAGCTTCCTATTTTAGGACGCAGAGGTTGGATTGTGCTGACTGCGTATAGAGTGCTGCATGAGAAATTCACTAAATTGCAGAAGCGGTTTGTTGATATGGAAGAAAAGTTTGTTGAAGTGCAGAATGCGCACACTCTTTTGCGATGTCAAAATAAATTGCTTGCCGACAAACTTGAGACTTATCAAACTATAGCCGAAAGGGCTGCAGTACGCATTGCGAAATATAAATACAGACACCGTCGTGGTCGTGTGTCTACACGGAAAGTGCGTCTGGTCGTGGCGAAAGCCGGACTGGATTGGAACCCCGACGAGTGGGATGGTAATATCTGGGATTCGAATGATTCTAGCTCCTCGGCTGAGGAGGGTGATAAGCGCGAGTCTTATCGCTCCGGACGTGATTGTAAATCTACTTCTTGTGACAAAGATAACATTTCTGGCGACCATGGTCGCTCTACCCATTTTGATGACGTATCACGCCCTGATTGTTCCTCTAAATCTAAGGATCGGGCTTCCTCGGAGGCTCTTCCGGAGGTTTCTGCTCACCCTGTGTTTCGACGCAAATTACAACAGGCTCCTGGTAATCCTAATGGTATTCAAATGGATAGTATTGAAGATTTTACTCAACAGGAGGTTAGTGACATTTTACAACGATTTCGACAACGGCCCGGTGAAACTTTGCTTACATGGATGGTGCGCCTTTATGAACTAGGTGCTGCCGGTATTATGCTTGATGCTGGTGATTGTTTACGTTTTTGCTCTTTAAGTTCCGATTCTACTGTACAAGATCATTTTCGGAATTATAATGGTGCTGGCCAAATTACTTTGCTCCAGCTTGCGAATGATGGCTGCAACCATAAATACCCTACTGAATCTGATTGGCCTGTCAATGACAAGCCATGGTACACTTTGCGCGATGCGTCGCAACGTTTGAAAGAGGAAGTGATGAAAACTGCGATTTTTCTCAGTACTTCTGACAGATTGTTGGATGGTCTTTTAACATCTTCTGTGCGTAATCGCATTATCTGTTCTTCGCCTGTTGCTTATAAGCAGGTTATGATGACTTTGTTGATCAATCAAACTGGCAATCCTTTGTCTGCGGTACTTGAATCTGTTCGTCAGCTTGGTGAGTTGGGTGAATGGTTTAAACCTGAGAGGCAATCTCGACCCGAGGGTCGTACCGCTGGGGATTATAAATTCTCTAGACGTGATATGTTTCTTGCACTTTTGGCTGATGGTGTGAAAAGGGAGGACATTGACGGCGAACCTAATAATCGCTTGTGGGAAATATTTCGTAAGCGTGGCTTAGATCGGAAGGAGGGTGCCCGTCGTGTACGAAAGAATGATTGTGATCGTGGGTCCGATGACAGTGGTGATGAGAGGCGTCGTGTGGATGCTGATCGCCGTGGTGACCGGCGCTATGAACGTGATGTTTCCCCCCGCCGTGATAATACAAGGGTGAGAGATGTAGAGAGAGACAGAGGGAGAGATGATCGTGTCTCTAATAGACGCAGAGATGACAGGAGTTATTCCCCTGACATTAGACGACGGGAGGATCGTCACAAGCTTTCTGACCGCAATTCACAATTCTTTGAACATGACAATAATCCATTTCGTAATAGAGATGGATATGAACAAGACGTTCTGATCCCGAAGAAAGTTGAAAGCATTTATCCTGATTTGTCCTGGTTGGCTGACCACAGTAAAAATGACTAGGAAATAGGTCAAGCTCCTGTACGCAGGTGGGCTCACAAAGACAATAGACCCTATGTAGATATTGAAATTTTTTGGAAACATCGTAATATCCAAAGGGCCCGAGCATTGGTAGATACTGGGGCGGAGGCCACTTTAATTCATGGTAAATCGAAAAAATTTAAAGGACAGTTTTTCACAATTACTGGTTTAGGTGGTAAAGAGACCCCCGCAGTGCAAACTACACTTGAGATGAAAATTGGCAGAATTCTCCGCAAAGAATATTCTGTGTTAGTTGTGCCACTCCTTGAATACATAATTGGAATTGACATTTTGAAAGGAATGACTTTGCATTTGGATGATGGTTGTTATCAATTTGGAACGAAACATTATATTTCATCCAGACCCGAACGGGTTGGTCGTTTGCGAATGCCCCCCATTAAAATTCCCCAAGCTACGAAAGTGGTTTCTCAAAAGCAATATCGTATTCCTGGTGGTCATGAGGAAATTAGTGCCACTATTCAGGATTTGGTTGATGCTGGAGTTATAACTCCGATTACTTCTGCTTGGAATAATCCTGTGTGGCCTGAGCGCAAAAGTGATAATTCTTGGTGCATGACTGTTGATTATCGAGAATTGAACAAACACACTCCACATTTAGCTGTTGCAGTGCCAGACATGGTTACTTTGATTCAGAGAATTCAGAAGCATCCAGGTACATGGTATGCGTCCATTGATATTGCTAATGCTTTCTTTTCAATCCCAATTGCCCCCGAGTGTCAGGAACAATTCAGTTTTACATGGAATGGACGTCAAATGACGTTTAGGAGTCTTCCTCAAGGTTATGTACATAGTCCTACGATCTGTCACCGGCTGGTGGCAGAACATTTATCTGAAGTGCCCGTACATCCCCAAATTCAGGTGTGTCACTATATTGATGACATTTTGATTCAAGGTGAGACGCAAGACCAGGTCCAATCCCATTTAGACCAGATTCTTGACTGTTTACGTGCTAAAGGTTGGGAAATTAATGCCGATAAATTGCAGGGCCCTTCCCAGAATGTTACATTTTTAGGAATTAATTGGCATGAAGGTCACAGAGAAGTGATCCCGCAGGTGAAGCGGAAAATTTTGGATTTTGCTGTTCCGAGGAACAGAAAAGAGGCTCAAAGCTTCATTGGCCTGTTTGGTTTTTGGCGTCAGCATATTCCCCATTTGAGTCAGATTTTAGCTCCATTGTATCGAGTCACCCGTAAAAAGAATGCGTTTGAATGGGGTGAACCACAACAGAATGCTTTTAATTTGGCGAAAGAAGCAATTCAGTATGCCTTGAATTTGTGGCCTGTGTGCGAGGGTGATATTGATTTGAATGTTTCTGTGGATGGTCTGTATGCCAATTGGAGTCTATGGCAAAAGCAAGGCAGACAGAAAGTGCCGTTGGACCAAGAAATTACCTGAGGCTGGTGAGCGTTATACACCTTTTGAAAAACAACTGCTTGCATGTTATTGGGCTCTGGTGGATACCGAGCAATTGACCCTAGGTCATACTGTGATTTTGAGACCTGAAATTCCTATCATGCAGTGGGTTTTGAGTTCGCCGAAATCCCATCGAATTGGACATGCTCAAGAGGCTAGTGTGATTAAATGGAAATGGTACATTCAGGACAGAGCGCGTGTGGGCCCAAAAGGTGTGGCCGTGTTGCATGAACGAGTGGCGCAGGCGCCCTCGAATGAGACTGGTAATGAGTGTTCTGTGCCTGTAGTTCAGGAATCTCCTGTCAGGTGGGGTAAGCCATTTGATGATTTGTCCGCGGAGGACAGAAAACATGTGTGGTTTACGGATGGTTCAGCGGAATTCATTGGTGAGAAACGGCATTGGAAAGCGGTATCATATAACCCGATCACACAAAAATTATTGAGTACCACTGGTGATGGAAAGAGTAGTCAATATGCTGAATTATATGCAGTTTACCAAGTTTTGAAGCAAGAACTACCTGGCACATGTCATATTTTCACTGATTCCTGGTCCACTGCTAATGGACTGGCGATATGGTTACCAACTTGGCATTCTCATAATTGGGAATTGCATTCAAAAGAACTGTGGGGAATAGAATTATGGCAAGAAATTTGGGAATTACTCCCACAGAGTACTGTTACAATCTTTCATGTGGATGCTCATACCCCGATTGACTCCCTTGACAAATTCTTTCATAACATTGCAGATGAAAAGTCTAAAATTTCTGAGGCAGTGGTGGACATGCAGGACTCTGATTTGGCGGGACTGGCGAAATGGGCCCACCAAAAAGCAGGACATTTTGGAGAAAGAGCCACTAGCAGGTGGGCTTCCGATCGAGGAATTCATATTCCTTTAAATTTGATTAAAGATGTCATTCTGCATTGTCCTATCTGTCAGCATGCTAGAAAAAGAACAGTGCCTCACATTGTTAAAGGCCATTTACATCGAGGAAAAATGCCCGCTCAAATTTGGCAGATTGATTATATTGGCCCGCTCCCTATGAGCAAAAATTGCCAGTATGTTTGCACAGCTGTTGATACTTATATTTGCCTATTGGTCGCTTTCCCTTGCAAACAAGCTACCCAAGTCAATACCATTAAGACTCTTGAATTACTTATACTGTACTATGGTGTCCCATTCCAAATTCAATCTGATAACGCATCCCACTTCCGTGGAAGATTGGTGCAGGAATTTTGTGTGGAAAATAACATTGAATGGATTTTTCATATTCCATATTATCCGCAGGCCTCGGGCCTCATTGAACGCATGAATGGCTTGCTGAAAGAACAGCTGCGTAAATTGACCGATGAGTGTGAGAAGTTGGCCCGATATGCAGCGTTCGCTCATTGGTGGCAGCGGTGGGATCAAGACCCAATGGCTGTTCCATGATAACGCGTACCATATCGGTAACTTCGGTATTGCGTTATCAAGACATGTCGAGTAAGGTGTCATACGAATCGGGATGCTACCCCCTCACCAATTCTGGCGACGAGGTTAGCATTCCGCCCTTCTAGAGGGACACGACATGTACGTAACTGTGAACCCCGGTTAAAGTTATGTCAGTCAGTCAGGATATCTTTATTCGACTTATTACAAGTCATACAAAGAAACATAGACAATAAACAATGAAACATAACATAGGATACATATGCCCATACATACATAGCCCAGCATTTTCATAAAAGCATTAAAACTACAGATAAAAGTTAAATACTATACAAATGTTAAGACTATACAAATTCATTCATAAGAGACAAAAGTAATTCTGATAAAAAAACCCTTAAAAATTTCTAAGGCGAGTTTTGACCGACAGCTTTTGCCCTAGCTGCGGCAACTAAGAAATTCGCGATGCAAAAGGTAGTGCGGGGATTTGACAAAAGCTGTAAATAAAGCAAGGCTGGACGAACCTGAGTGAAGCCCGCTTCTTTCAGGACAGGGAGTAGGTATTTTTTCCTCTGCTCATGAAAAAAGCTGCAAAACATGACGAAGTGCAGTGTATCCTGCACCGAGAAGTCGTCGCATCTACAGGGTGGGGCTTCATCTGGCTTCTGCCATCCCTTATATGAACCAAGATGGTAGTGTATCAGGTTGAACCTGAACTTGGTTAGCAGAAACCTATGGTAGGGAACGGTTACAAAAATAAGATAAGGTGCAATTGAAGGGGCGCTAACCAAAAGGTTATGAGACCTAACTGATGGCTTCAATAATTCTGCAACCTCACGATGCGCTTCCTTCCTATCCATAAATGCCTTTTTTATGTGACCTATATCTTCAACCCTGATTTTGTCTGGGCATAGAAAGAGCTCAGGGCGGCCCAGGTCGGTAAAAGATTTAATTAGGTAGGCCATCCATGGGATACTACTATGTTTATCTAAAGATAAAACATCCTTCAGGATTGTATGGTTTAGTGGGAGGTCTTCATTTAACCACAATTTCAACCATAGAATCAGGGGTGCTAAGCTCAGTAGATCTGACAAATATGGTAGGCCCACCTCTCGATGGATTGAGTAGGTTGGGGTAGACTGAGGTACAGATAGAAGGGATCTAATAAATCTGTTTTCCGCTCTCTGGATAGGGTCAAGATTAGCGTAGCCCCACAAAGGAGAACCGTAAAGTGCAATAGCCACTGGCTTGCTCTTATAGATCTTTAGAAGGGCTTCCATGGGCCGGGCTCCCAGCTTGCCTGCAAAACCAAGGATCGCTGAGGAGGATCTAATTACCGCCAACTTTTTGGCTCTTATCTGTGGTCCCCATGTTCCCTTTTGATCAAATAAAACACCCAAGTAGGGGAATGTCGTTACCATTGAGACGGGGACCCCACTACAAAAGAAAGATTTGTGCCTTTTTTTGGTGCACTCGCGCCCCATTACCATAGTGTGTGATTTTGATACATTCACCTTCAAATCCAATTTATTCATAAAAATGCCAAATGCGTCCAAAAGAGTCTGGAGGCCAACTCCAGTTCGAGCAATCAGCACGGCGTCGTCAGCGTACAGGAGTGCCGGAATTTGCACATCCCCTGCACGTGGGACGTCCGCATTCAGGCCTCGCAGATGTGCCCCCAAGCCGTTGATGTAGATTGTAAAAAGCGTGGGGGCTAAGATGCAGCCTTGACGTACCCCCTTTAAGGATTTAAATAATGGGGTACATCTACCATTGTTTGACACTCGGACTGCTGCGAAGAGCTCCTGATGCATAGTGGCCATGAACGAGACCAAGGCTTCTTCGATGCCCAGCTCCAACAGGATCACCCACAATTTTGATCTATTAACAAGATCGAACGCCGATGAAAGGTCCATAAAGGCAAGAAACACAGACCCCTCCTTGGCTACAGTATACTTGGAAATGAGGAGATGCAAGTTAGTACATTGTTCAATGGTACCCTTTCTCTCTCTAAAACCGTATTGCAAGTCAGATAGGCCTCCACGGTCCTCGATGTTCTCCCTCAGTCTGGCTAACAGAACTCTGCCCAATATTTTTATGGTCGAGTCCAGTAGGGATATGGGCCTGTAGAAAGCGGGGTCGTCCCTGCGCCCTTTGTTTTTGAAGATGGGGACGATCGTGGATATGGCCCATGAGGCAGGCGCCGGGTTGCCGTTCACTGCATTAAACAAATTTGCCATAACCTCGGCCCATAGCTTGGGAGAGAACATGAAGAAGTCAGCCGGGACTCCATCCGGACCAGGTGCCTTGTGTTTAGTGGTTGCCAGGAGTGCTTTTTCCACTTCTTGCGAGTTGAAGATAATGGGGTGTACGTTTTTACTAAACAGCTGACCCCTGTTTCTGCCTTCGTCATCATCTCCCCCATATACATTTTTGAAAAAGGACAACCATGTTTCGTCAGCGATCACACAGTCCATGGGTGCGTTGTTATCTTCCGCAAATAGGGGCTGCCTCAAGATCTCCCAAAATCTCCTACTGTCCTTTAGTACAGCCGCGGAAAGGAGATTATCCCAGGTTTCGCGTTTGATTGCGTCTTTGCGGTTTTTTGTGGCCGCTTTGTAGATCTTCCTTTTTCTAGAGATTTCAGCTCTATCCCTGGGTACAAATTTTAGTGCCGCTAGCAGTTCTCTGTGTGCTTTCGAGCATTCATGATCAAACCAGCGCTTATGACCTTGTGCTCCCGGGGTGGGTTTGACCAGGAGATCCTTAGAGACTTGGGCGCAGATTGCCTCATAGGCTGCGACTATGGTATGCCCTTGTGTATCCGGATTTCTACAAAGCTCAACTTGGGCTTTGATTTTGGGGAAGCATTTTTTATAGAAATTGTCCGGGATCACTTTAGCCCACTTCACTCGTCTGTTTTGATCAGCGGTCCTCAGAGGATGTGCCACTTTCTCCGTTACTGGGGGAGCCCCCATGTAGGCACCCCAGGCCACTTCGAGAAGAACTGGGTTGTGATCACTGAAATGAGTGGGTACAGTGCAATAGGCCATAGTCCTGCTTAGAATTCCCCGAGTCACGAAAATGAAATCAATCACTGTACCATGTAGGGTGCCGATAAAAGTTGGAATTCTCAGGGCGCAGTCAGGTTCAATTAAATCAAAGTTGGCCAGGAGTTCCTCAAGCTCCTGCCCCTCAACAGAATGTTCGAAATGAGGGCCCTGTATGGCTGCATCCTCAGCATCCTTTGCATCACTACCCTTGCAGGCTAATTCGCACAAATGAATATTAAAATCGCCTAATAAAATTAACTCATAAACAAAATTTATATCCTGAGTTAAAGTTAACTAAAGCCTCAGCTCCACAAAATGGATGCTGCCCCCACAGACACGAGTCTGACCTCCTGCTGCTGGGAGTCCTTCCAGCGAGGAGAGCTTGGACAAAGGGTTTCCTGTCAAGGGCGGTGTTCGCACCGTCCCAGACAGGGTTTGTGTATTCTGGGTAGGTAGGGCTTTGCGAGAAGATGACTGCGGAGTGGCACCCCGGTGCTCACTACGCATCTGCCGGTCAGAACCAGTTCCAGGGGCGCCAGCCCCTGACCTGGGGAAAGTCCAGCAGGGGAGAGGGGTTTAACTACCCCCCTTCCTGGTCCCACCCTTAGGGCAGGACCTAGTCATGTACCCACCCCTTTCTTTAGGATAAAGGCCGGAGCGGGGACCCTTCCAAATTAGATCATCTTTGAATCAAGAATACTTTCTACGAAAGGACTTCGAGACTCTTCTCAAGATTTCTCCCTTGTGGCTAAGGAGTAGTCACCCTGCACCAGCGGGCACCATCTAAGAACTCTGCGGTTTGCTGCAAGTCCTTCCTCAAGGAATCCGACGGCCCAGCTCGACGAGAACCGGCTTCCCTGGCACCTCTGACCTCTACCCACGTCGTCAGCTCAGCTGAGATCTGTGGGTGCGACGAGACCTCGAGGGACCGGCCATCATCAAAACCTGCACGCTTTCTTAAACAGCACGACCATCGAAGCAATTCTCTGGTGAGTGCTCTGGGGTCCGAGAAGCCCCGACCCTGAGCAGCTCCAGCACCGAAGTGCAGTCTCCCAGCATCTCCACGATCTGCGTGGGGCCCTTCTGCTCGCTGCTCAGCACGTTGTCTGGTCACTATCCGCTGGCTTGTGCCCTTCTTTGACGACATCCGACAACCAACGCTGCTGGTCTGGTTGCTCCAGACTGGCCTTTGCTTCCATCTTTGAGAGAAGCACCCCGGACCCTCCTGGTCCACTCAAGACGCCATTTTAGGCCCACCCCGTGGTCCTGAAATCTGCCAAGGCTTGTTGCCCCAATCCTGGGCCCAGCGACGCCGACAGCATCAACCTTCGTGGGACAGCTCGCACCTCCATCCTGGTCGCCGACAACGCCTCCTGGTCCGTGAGACTGCAGAGCCTAGCGTCGCCCACTCACCTAGTCGAGGTGACGGCCAACCGGTGCCTTCCTGGTACCCTCTGACTACTGGCTAGTAGTACGAACTTGGTCCCCTCTGCTTTCAGGTATCAACGATCTCTGATCCAGGCTTGGATCTCTACGAACTATTCAGCACTGGTCGCCGGCCAGCAACTCCTTTTCTTCCGGCTCCTGGCTCGTCAGCGAAGACCCCGACGCCTGTAAGACTTGTGCAGCCGCAGCCCTCGTGGCTAGGTAACTTCGGCATTTCGGTGCCTGCATAGCCTCCTTACTCTAGGGTCCCGAGTCCCTCGCTTCCGACTTGCCTTATCGGGTCCGCCCGAGACCACTAAACTTTCCGTGTCCTCGGACACTTGTTTTAATTGTGCACTTGAAGTATTTTCCTAAGAGTTTTGGTTTGTGCTTAGTACCCTGTCCTCATAAAGAGTCCAGGGCTGTTGTGATTCTTAATAAATATTCTGTTTATTTTCATAACACTTGTGTGGTGTCCTTTCACTTGGGGTTCAAGGGGTATGTGATGGTATAACAGCTGGCTTAACACGCCCTCTAGAGTTTAGCCCGAAGACTGCTCGTATCCACGCTACTAGGATAGCTGGTCTAAGGTTGACTTACAACCAATCACCATAAAGGTCGTTTGGAACGATACATAGCGGTCGCTAGAATAGCGAACGCTGCATATCGGGCCAACTTCTCACATTAGTGAGCAGCGGTTGGGATTTGAGCTTGCTGTTGTTTTACCACGCGTATCCTAAGAACATCTTGTGAAAGATTGCATAAGTACTCCAGGTACATATAACCTAGCTTAGAATACTCTGAGTTCTACTGAACCAGCTGTTGTAGCTCTTCAAGGCTTAGCACACCTTGGCTGCAACTCTTAGCAAGGGCTCAGTAGGTAAACCCATAGTGTAGGTAGGTGCATCACTTACACCACACTAGAAACAGCATGTCGGACAAAGGCGGAAACTCTGAGTCTCCCCTCGTGTCAGTCGACCTTCCACAGGTCACCTCCAGATATGCTGCGCTTAGCTTTCATGAGATGCGACAGATCTGTACGTCTCGAAAGATAAAGCAGGGTGCAAACCCTACCATTCCGTTTCTGATTGGTCTCTTGGAGACTTATGATGCCAGGAAGGCGGGTAACACCGACCATTCTCATCCCGAAATGGAAATGCCTCCCCTCGAGGGAACCCGAGGTGACCCTGACCTTATCCATCTCTCTGCCGAGGGCGAAGAGGAGGACGAGGAACCAGAGACATCTGGGGACGAGGCAGACAAAGGTCCAGTCATAGTTAGTCAGCTAACTCAGGACAACTTAAGCCGGCACGAGATTGGTACTAGGAGACCCCTGGGGCCTCTCTCGGGCCAGCTTAACATTGGGAACGGACGAGTTAGGTCTCTCTCAAGAGGCTCTAACAGATCTGTTCGAACCAATGGCTCTCGAGGCTCTGTTCTAAGAGGGATGACATCGCCTCAGAGAAGAGTGTACGAAGCAAAGGAGCGGGAAGTCAATCTGCGGATCGAAAGGGAAGAACTTGCCCTAGCCAAAGAGAGACTCGCCTTTGCTCGAGAGCAAGAGTTGAGTGGGACGATTCCCACTGGTGGCAGCATTCCCCCACGGGAACTCAGGAGTTTAGACACTAAGCACCTGAATAAGATAGTGCCCCCCTTTAAGCAAGGGGACGACATCCACAAGTGGATTACTGCTTTGGAGCGGGCCTGCACTGTACAGTGAGTCCCCCAGAGTCAGTGGGCAGCTATCTTGTGGCTCTCCTTTGAAGGTAAAGGTAGAGATAAGCTCCTCACCACAAGGGTCGAGGACGCTAACAACTACCAGATCCTGAAGAACACACTGGTTGATGGGTTCGGCCTAACCACTGAGCAGTACAGGTTGCTGTTCAGGGATACCCAGAAAACTCAGTCTCAGGACTGGTCTGATTTCGTTGATTGTGCCACTAAGGCTTTTGAGGGCTGGTTGCTGGGCAGTAAGGTTACTGATTACCAAGGATTGTATAATTTGATCATGAACAGATTTTAAACAATTGTCAGAACCAGTTGTTGCATCAGCACCTTGTCGACTCGGATCTGACCTCTCCCCAAGAATTGGGAAAAAAGGCAGACAGATGGGTCAGAACAAGGGTTAAGCAAAACCAGGGCCAGAACCAGGGTGGTCAGAAGAAAGCAGACCAGAAGGGTAAAGATTCGAAAGGGGAACAAACTGACCAGAAGTCTTCGACAGGTCCCCAACAACCCAAAGAGGGGGGGGGTCAGGCTTCCCAGAAAAAGAAGAATCAAGAAGGTCAATCGAAAAGGTGGTGCCAATACTGTAAAAGTAAAACTCACTGGTTTAGTGAGTGCACCAAGAAAGGAGGGCAGACTCCTGCTACTGCAGCCCCTACGGCACCTGTGCCCCCTAGTACAGCCAGCAGTAGTAGTGCACCTCCCAAGGGACTAGTTGGGTTAACCTTGGGTTCTGAGGGGTGTGACGGCTTAGCTAGTACACTCACTCAGGCTGTCCTTGTCTGTACAGGGGATGTGGATATATCCCCTGATATCAATCCCAATACTTTGGGCAAATACCGACAGACGCCTTTAATAAATGGAAGAATGGCTCAGGCCTATAGGGACACTTGTGCCAGCGTCACCATGGTGACGCCTAACTTCGTGGACCCTGGACAGATCATGCCAGGTACAGAATTCCTGGTGACCAATGCCAGCAACGTCACTACCAGTCATAGTATGGCGATTGTTGCTTTCTCCTGGGGAGGGGTAAATGGCCAGAAAAAGGTTGTTGTTAGTTCAGACCTCCCAGTGGATTGTTTGTTGGGCAATGATTTGGAGTCATCACGATGGTCAGAAGTGGAGCAACGGACTCACTTGGAGATGTTAGGCTTGCCAGCACACGTGTTTGCCGTGACCAGGTCACAGGTCAGACGATGCCCCACTGAAAAGGTGCTGGATCCTGGAACAACGGACCAGACACCTCCCAAGAAGAGGAGCAGTCGGGTTAAGGCTTCGCCTTCCCCCTTGCCCCAGGTCGAGGATCAGGACTCAGAGGAGGCTGACCTCCAAGAATTGCGGGAAACTGAACCTAAAGAACTCGAACTTGATCAAGTTGAGTTTCTGGGCTCAGGGGGACCCACACGAGAGGACCTGGGGAAGGACCAGTTAAGCTGCCCTTCTCTTGAACCCCTCAGACAGCAGGCTGCTGCTGAGGCTGCTGGGAACGCCACAGGTACCCACAAGGTATACTGGGAAGATGGACTCCTGTACACTGAGGCAAGAGACCCCAAGCCTGGCATGACCAGGAGGCTGGTCGTCCCCTTGTCTCAGCGTGGTTTCCTCCTTACCTTGGCCCACGAGATTCCCTTAGCAGGACACTTAGGCCAGACGAAGACGTGGGACAGGCTTGTCTCACACTTTCACTGGCCTCACATGAACAAAGATACCAAGGAGTTTTGCCGCTCCTGTGTCACTTGCCAAGCCAGTGGTAAGTCAGGTGGCACGACAAAGGCCCCCCTTATACCAATGCCTGTGGTGGGGTTGCCCTTTGAACGGGTGGGGATTGACATCGTCGGTCCCATGGAACCACCAACAGCATCAGGGCACAAGTTTATACTGGTGGTAGTGGATCATGCCACCAGGTACCCTGAAGCTATTCCCCTTAGGACCACTACAGCGCCTGTTGTGGCAAGAGCCCTAGTTGGAGTATTCTCCAGAGTGGGCTTCCCTAAGGAGGTCGTCTCCGACAGAGGTGCAAACTTTATGTCGAGCTACTTAACTGCTATGTGGAAGGAATGTGGTGTCAACTACAAATTCACTACACCCTATCATCCACAATGCAATGGGCTTGTTGAGAGATTCAACAGGACCCTGAAAGGGATGATTCACGGACTACCTGAAAAGCTTCGGCGTAGATGGGACGTCCTGATCCCCTGCCTTTTATTCGCTTACAGAGAAGTCCCACAGAAGGGGGTTGGCTACAGCCCTTTTGAACTTTTGTACGGGCATCCTGTGAGAGGACCCCTGTGTTTGGTGAAGGAAGGATGGGAGAGACCTCTCAAAAAGCCTGCAACCAGCATAGTGGACTATGTGCTGGGCCTCCGCTCGCGGATGGCTGAGTACATGGAGAAGGCATCCGAAAACCTTAAGGCCAGCCAAGAACTCCAAAAAGCTTGGCATGACCAAAAGGCTGTCTTGACTGTTTATCATCCCGGACAGAAGGTGTGGGTGCTGGAGCCAGTGGCCCCGGCAGCACTCAAGGACAAATGGTCCGGGCCCTACACCATCCTGGAGAAAAAGGGAGAGGTCACCTACCTGGTAGACCTGGGAACTCCCCGGAGCCCCCACAGGGTGCTCCATGTCAACAGGCTCAAGGCATATGTCGACAGGAAGGACATGAGTTTGCTCATGGCCATGGATGAGGGACAGGAGGAGGAGAGTGACCCTCTCCCCGACCTGCTCACTCAGAATCCTGACGATGGATCGGTAGATGGTGTTGTCTTTTGTGGCAGCCTCTCCGAACATCAACAGGAGGATTGTAAACAGGTTCTTCAATCCTTCCGGCATATGTTCTCTCTAACACCCAGTCAGACCAATTGGTGCACCCATGAGGTCGACACTGGTGACAGCTTGCCCATGAAGAGTAAAATCTACCGGCAGCCAGATCACGTTAGAGACTGCATCAAGAACGAAGTGCAGAAAATGTTGGAGCTGGGAGTCATTGAACCCTCGGACAGCCCCTGGGCTAGTCCCGTAGTTCTAGTGCCGAAACCTCACACCCCGGGCGGTAAGAAAGAGATGAGGTTCTGCGTAGACTACCGGGGTCTCAATGCAGTCACTAAGACTGATGCCCACCCAATACCAAGGGCAGACAAGCTTATCGATAGATTGGCTTCAGCCAACTACTTAAGTACGTTTGACCTGACAGCTGGGTATTGGCAAATCAGGTTAGCTGAGGACGCCAAGCCTAAGACCGCATTTTCTACCCCTGGTGGGCATTACCAGTTCGTGGTGATGCCCTTTGGTTTGAAAAATGCACCTGCCACCTTCCAACGGTTGGTGAATCACGTTCTCACTGGGCTGGATGACTTCTGTGCGGCGTATCTTGACGATATTGCTGTCTTTAGCTCCACCTGGGAGGATCACCTGGTCCACCTGCGGAAAGTGTTAGAGGCTCTGCAAGCAGCAGGTCTCACTATCAAGGCTACCAAGTGCCAGATAGGGCAGACACAGGTTGTATACTTGGGCCACCTCGTCGGGGGAGGCCAAGTTCAGCCACTGGAGAGCAAGATACAGTCAATCAGGGACTGGGCTCCTCCAACCACCCAGACTCAGGTTCGAGCTTTCTTGGGCCTGACTGGTTACTACCGGAAGTTCGTCAGAAATTACGGATCGATTGTGACTCCGCTCAATGAACTGACGAGTAAGAAAATGCCAAAAAAGGTTCAGTGGACAGCGAGCTGTCAAAAAGCATTCGATGACCTAAAACAGGCCATGTGCACGGCACCTATCCTCAAGAGTCCAGACTACTCCAAACCATTCATTGTCCAAACAGATGCTTCTGAGTTGGGTGTGGGAGCTGTTCTATCTCAACTGAATTTTGATGGTAATGACCAGCCCATTGCTTTTATAAGCAGACGGCTGACCCCCAGAGAGAAAAATTGGTCAGCTATAGAGAGGGAGGCCTTCGCTGTGGTGTGGGCCCTGAAGAAACTGAGGCCATACTTGTTTGGCACTCATTTCAAAATTCAGACCGACCATAAGCCCCTCTTATGGCTAAATCAGATGAAGGGTGAAAACCCCAAACTGCTTAGGTGGTCCCTTTCCCTACAGGGGATGGACTTCACAGTGGAGCATAGACCTGGCACTGATCATGGCAATGCAGATGGGCTCTCCAGGTATTTCCACTTAGAACAAGAAGACTCACCTGGTCAAGGTTAGCTTATTGTCCCAACGTTTGGGGGGGGGGGGGGTCATGTAGGAGAGTAGGGTCTGCAATCCTATGATCACCCAGACTTTTTGCTTTTGTTTCACTGGTTTACGACTTTCTCGGGCTGTGGGCCTGCTAATCAGACCCACAGCCTAGCTGTTCTCTCTCTAAATTGATGCGTGTACCTTAGGTGCATTACCCAATTGGAACTGGGCCACCCTGTCAGACCCTGTAACTCAGGGCATCGGTGTACCCAGGGCCTACCAGGGGCTGAAGCATGTATTATGCCACCCCTGGATGGCCATCTAAATCTGACACAACTGGCTGCACGACAGCTGGGGCAACGTAGCGTACCCGCTCGTTGCTTTAGGTATAGTAGCCCTATATCTAACCATACAATGGACACCCAAGTCCCTATCAGACACTCCTATGGCAGGCCTTGACAATCCTGAAGGCAGAGTGCTTGGAATCGTGTGAATTGGGTTCTGGCCTGAGCCGAGCCCGGTTGCAGCTTGCGGAACCAAGACCCAATGGCTGTTCCATGATAACGCGTACCATATCGGTAACTTCGGTATTGCGTTATCAAGACATGTCGAGTAAGGTGTCATACGAATCGGGATGCTACCCCCTCACCAATTCTGGCGACGAGGTTAGCATTCCGCCCTTCTAGAGGGACACAACATGTACGTAACTGTGAACCCCGGTTAAAGTTAACAAAAGCCTCAGCTCCACAAAATGGATGCTGCCCCCACAGACACGAGTCTGACCTCCTGCTGCTGGGAGTCCTTCCAGCGAGGAGAGCTTGGACAAAGGGTTTCCTGTCAAGGGCGGTGTTCGCACCGTCCCAGACAGGGTTTGTGTATTCTGGGTAGGTAGGGCTTTGCGAGAAGATGACTGCGGAGTGGCACCCCGGTGCTCACTACGCATCTGCCGGTCAGAACCAGTTCCAGGGGCGCCAGCCCCAGACCTGGGGAAAGTCCAGCAGGGGAGAGGGGTGTAACTACCCCCCTTCCTGGTCCCACCCTTAGGGCAGGACCTAGTCATGTACCCACCCCTTTCTTTCGGATAAAGGCCGGAGCGGGGACCCTTCCAAATTAGATCATCTTTGAATCAAGAATACTTTCTACGAAAGGACTTCGAGACTCTTCTCAAGATTTCTCCCTTGTGGCTAAGGAGTAGTCACCCTGCACCAGCGGGCACCATCTAAGAACTCTGCGGTTTGCTGCAAGTCCTTCCTCAAGGAATCCGACGGCCCAGCTCGACGAGAACCGGCTTCCCTGGCACCTCTGACCTCTACCCACGTCGTCAGCTCAGCTGAGATCTGTGGGTGCGACGAGACCTCGAGGGACCGGCCATCATCAAAACCTGCACGCTTTCTTAAACAGCACGACCATCGAAGCAATTCTCTGGTGAGTGCTCTGGGGTCCGAGAAGCCCCGACCCTGAGCAGCTCCAGCACCGAAGTGCAGTCTCCCAGCATCTCCACGATCTGCGTGGGGCCCTTCTGCTCGCTGCTCAGCACGTTGTCTGGTCACTAGCCGCTGGCTTGTGCCCTTCTTTGACGACATCCGACAACCAACGCTGCTGGTCTGGTTGCTCCAGACTGGCCTTTGCTTCCATCTTTGAGAGAAGCACCCGGACCCTCCTGGTCCACTCAAGACGCCATTTTAGGCCCACCCCGTGGTCCTGAAATCTGCCAAGGCTTGTTGCCCCAATCCTGGGCCCAGCGACGCCGACAGCATCAACCTTCGTGGGACAGCTCGCACCTCCATCCTGGTCGCCGACAACGCCTCCTGGTCCGTGAGACTGCAGAGCCTAGCGTCGCCCACTCACCTAGTCGAGGTGACGGCCAACCGGTGCCTTCCTGGTACCCTCTGACTACTGGCTAGTAGTACGAACTTGGTCCCCTCTGCTTTCAGGTATCAACGATCTCTGATCCAGGCTTGGATCTCTACGAAATATTCAGCACTGGTCGCCGGCCAGCAACTCCTTTTCTTCCGGCTCCTGGCTCGTCAGCGAAGACCCCGACGCCTGTAAGACTTGTGCAGCCGCAGCCCTCGTGGCTAGGTAACTTCGGCATTTCAGTGCCTGCATAGCCTCCTTACTCTAGGGTCCCGAGTCCCTCGCTTCCGACTTGCCTTATCGGGTCCGCCCGAGACCACTAAACTTTCCGTGTCCTCGGACACTTGTTTTAATTGTGCACTTGAAGTATTTTCCTAAGAGTTTTGGTTTGTGCTTAGTACCCTGTCCTCATAAAGAGTCCAGGGCTGTTGTGATTCTTAATAAATATTCTGTTTATTTTCATAACACTTGTGTGGTGTCCTTTCACTTGGGGTTCAAGGGGTATGTGATGGTATAACAGCTGGCTTAACACGCCCTCTAGAGTTTAGCCCGAAGACTGCTCGTATCTTCGCTACTAGGATAGCTGGTCTAAGGTTGACTTACAACCAATCACCATAAGGGTCGTTTGGAACGATACATAGCGGTCGCTAGAATAGCGAACGCTGCATATCGGGCCAACTTCTCACAATGAGCATTACAAAAACTGGAGAGACTTTTTGCTCCAAGCATTGTTGATTTTAAATAACCGCCCTTTGTTGCATGCAGAATCTCCTTTAATGCGTTTGTTTTCTCCAACTGTTGATGCAAAACCTAATTCGATGTCCAATACTGTTATGTACTGGGAAATTACCCCCGGAGCTTTGGCTCCATGCAGAGCGACCCCAGGTTCCGCAGGTTTGGACCTGCATGCTATGAATGATACACTTCTAAAAGGTAGAGACCGAATCATTGTTGAGACTGGCATTGGTGTCTGTATACCTGCCGGTAGCTTTGGACTGATTGCCCCTAGATTGGGCCTTGCCTTAAAAGGTATTCAAGTTCTCGGAGGAGTAATTGACAGAGATTATCAGGGTGAGATTAAGGTTCTTCTGCTTAATAGCAGTGAGATTGATTTATCGATCAAAAAATCTGACCGTGTTGCTCAGTTGCTGATTATGCCTGTTTTCAGTGGTGAGATTAAGAAAGGCACTGCCCCGACTTTGCTAACGATACGAGGTCAAAAAGGGTTCGGTTCCACGGACAACCCTGGTGCTAAAATATGGGTGCAATCGCCTAAACATCCCCCTGAACAGGCTGAAGTTATTGCGACCGGTCATGACAACACCATTTTGGTGATGAAGCCAGGGAAAGATAGCTGGGAAGCTGTCCCAGCTGACAAATGTTACTTACGAGAATGATTAAGGCCTGTGTTTGTATTCTTTCAGATCATTCTCTGGACTGCTGCTGCAGGATGTGCCGGCGTTGGACTCCTTTTGGTCTGCTACGCCGGGAGAGGAGGGAACCCGCCGACTTCGGTTGATTGGAGAACCCGAGTTCCGCGTTCCTTCGCTGCGTGGGACTCTTCGTCTAACTTCTGGATTACCCTTGCTAAACGGGTCACAAACTCTCCGCATTTTTGTCTCACTCCTATGAGATCTGTGACTGATATCCTAGCGACCTGCTTGGTTGCTGTCCCTGCCTCCACTGACACGTTGCGGCACATTTTCAATATTTCGAGTGCCCGACCAAATGTTATTCTGGGCGATTTTGCGGCTCACGAATTTTGCCCTTTGTGTTCTGCCCTTTCTGATTCTGCTCCCCCGATTCATTCCCAAATGACTACATATAACATTACGCAAGGTGATTTATGCTTTATTTTTACATGTGATCCAAAGGCCATCTCTGAATGTCTGAGATTGAAATTGCGAGCTGCCACTTCTTTTTCAGCTCATCAACGATTGCTGTGTTTACGAAGACTTCCAAGTTCATGTATTTCCGTTAAGAACAATATGACATGCAAAAGTTTATTAGTTGTTCCTAGTTATTATCGTACAATGTTATTGCCTACTGGATGGCTTTTCTCGTGTGGGAATACCTCTTGGCCCTATATTCCCGCTAATATTTCTGGAGGTCCATGCGCTATCACTAGATTAAGTTTGTTAATGTTTTCCTCACACCCTGGTTCCCATTCCCGTGTAGTACGAGACTCTATGATGTTAAATGAAGACTGTGATTCCTCCGTACACCTTTACTCTAAATCTGAATACCTTAGTTTAGCTTTTTCTATTATTGGTGTCCCGGCATTAGCCGTTTATAATGCGAAAACAATTGGCAAGATGGCCTGCTGGATGGTTAAATCCATTAATCAGACTTCTACTGTTTTATCTGACCTGTTATTAGATGCCCAGGGTGAACGTCGAGCTATTCTTCAAAACCGCGCAGCGATTGATTATCTCCTGTTAAAACATGGTCATGACTGTTCTGACTTTGAGGGTCTTTGTTGTTTTAACCTCTCTGACCATTCTAAATCGATTCAGGCCCATATTGACAAACTTCACGACTTGACTGCAGAAGTTAAAAAACATATCGACCAGGGCTGGTTCGACTGGCTCTTTAATTGGTTACCTGACTTACATTCTTTACGACAGATTTTAGGGGGTGTTATTATCTCTATTTGTATTTTAGTAGCCATTTGCTGCTTTATTCAGTGCATTCCTTCTTTATTACAATTTTGTAGATTTGTTAGGAAGAGTAGGTCAGTTAATTTTGTTTCTTATTATTCTTCCACTGATGTTAGTTATATATGAGACATGGCTAATAGACTGGAGTCAAGGGTGAAATGTAATAGCCGACTTTTTCGACCCTCTTTTAGAGGGAGGATGATGGAGAATGACTCCAGCCTATTACCCTTGCAGTATAGGGATTAGGACTATAAGTAGGACCTATCCATAAGGCACAGTAGTGCATTTTCGTACCCTTTTCCTTAGATCAGGGCTTATAAACTCAAGCTAGGGGATAGATATATAAGTATTAGTGATGATCCGTCCTTTTGCAAGAGTATTAGTATATCTTCTATGGAGTTATGCATATTTTGGGCCTTGCAGGCCTTAAACAGGACAGACTCCATCTTGCCCTCTGCCTGGTAGCTTGAGAGGCTTTCTAGGTCAAGTGTAATGTTTTAGTTTCAAGGTGTTGTTTGCTTGGAGAGAACCGGTTCAGGCTGGCCCTTATCGAAAGACTGTATTTTTCTCCACTCCGAAGACACAACTCCAGGCTGGCCAGCTGGGAACGTGTCCTTGGTACGGGGAGGTACAAGAATTTGGTGGGCGGCAGGTTACTGGCCGTAACTTTCCATGAAGGGACAGCTTCCATATTAGCGAAAGTGTTAGGCAATGAGTCAGTCAGTCTGTAGGCGGCAGCTAGCCGTTAGCATCTATGCTATTAATTATTTTCAAGTCAGACAATCGCCATTTTGAAGTCCGAGAAAGATTCCGAAACCGAGACTCTCTGAGAAAGACTGAAGGAGAAATAGTGCGGAGCGCACAGAGACTGAGAGAGAGAGAGATGGTAGCTAATAGCGAGTGAGGTTCCAGTGGCTTGGAGGGAAGCAGAGGAGATTGAGCATAGCGGTGCAGACGTGTACCCGTGACTGCTGAGGTGTGAGTCCGAGACGAGCCAAGACACAGAGACGAGACGGGAACCTAGATGACTGCCGAGCCCCGACTTCATATTAACCAGGTGACCTCTGCCCTTTCCTTGATAAGCGCGCATCTTAACCTTTACTTTTCTTTGCAGCATATATATATATTGTGTAGTATTGTGTTTATTTTTATTGTAATAAATACCCCATTTCCTAGTGAACCGACGTGTGCCTTGTATTCTTGTTCAATCATGGTAAACTGGTCCTCTAGTCAGGAATTGTTTGCATGAACGGATGCGAATCCCGATCAGGTAAGGAGTGACTGAGCAAATAGGAGGACAGGGAACATTTGATGCCAAGAGCAGAAGGTACATATTGTAATTCGGAAAACCATACCAATTTTTATTATCGTAGTTCTATCCTGAATAGATAACAACAGACTTCATCCCTAAGTGTTCATAGGAAAGTGATCGTCGTTGGTATATGGCGTTAATGAGAGCACCTAAGGTAGATGGTGTGTAGGTCCGCCGGATTGTGGACCGTGTGTAAATGAGAGCACCGGGGGGATACGGTGTGGAGGCCTGCCGGATTGTAGGCCGTGTGTAAGTGAGAGCACCCAAGATAGAGGGGTGTGTAGGTCTGCCGGATTGCAGACCGGGTATAAATGAGGACACTGGGACTGCAGGCCCATGTGTGTAGGCGCGCCGGATTGCGTGTCGAGTGAACACTGATGGTGATCAGTGCTTAATGGTACATTATCAGACCTGCCCTAGGGTAGACTAGTCTGGGCCTACGTGGTCGCGAGACTAATAGGTGTGAATAGGATATTGTAGAAAACCAATGCATGTTTATTGCTATTTTCCCATCCTTAGGTACGCGATGTACATATATATATCCATACCCATTGTGAATACGTTCTAAGGGGGGAGTGGTTTACGTTCCGGCTGGGTTAGAGGGGCTCCTAGGAGCGGATTCCATCTGGTCCAAAAATCTGGTCGGCACAGGTCACGATTCTGACACTGACACACCCTCGGGCTGACGGTCACTGCTTTCAGAGTTGGGCACCTCCCTGGAAGACAGGATCACAATACCCTTGGTAACTCCACAATCAATAGATGATTTGATCTGAAAGACCTTGTTGCACCGTAGCAGCCTATTTACTAATTGTGAACTGAGGGGAAGTCCCTGTTGCTGGGGAGAGGTGGCCCGAGACAGATCTCGACCTGGGGAGTTCATTTATTAATAAGCCTTCTATACACTCTGGGACTTTGGACCAAGGACATCATCATAACTGTATGGATTTCCTACTGGCACCCTGGGCTGGTTACCACTTGTGAAGCCGGCACAGGCACAGTCATGGCTACACTATATAGCTTGCACTTCACAGATTGGCCCTTGCCAGGAAACTAGAGGAGGGGTCCTACTGACAATGGTTTCTTGTTTCAGGTTTGGGTGGCCGCCGTTGCTGGTCTGCCCTAGGGCGAGAGAGTTTTTGGTTGGTGGTTTTATTGTTTGTCTCAGGGTCTGCGCAGTGACATGCATTGAGGAGGGAGGTCACTGGTAGAGGCCAGGGGCACAAGCGGGCAATCTTCCAAATTGGGCTAGAGTCTACGCTGTCACATGCATCGAGGAGGGAGATCACTGGTAGAGGCCCTGGGGCGCAACTGGGGAATCTTCCTAGTTGGGCTAGATGCAGAACCACTGCCACGCAATAAAGGTCCTGATGTGGTATATCTGTGGAATGGGTTCGGCCTCTAAGTACCACAACATACACAGATACCTGTGGCATAGGGGAGATCAGATTACCATATTGCAGGAAACACACCTATTGAATGGAGAGGTAGAGTGCTTACAACATAGGTGGCAGGGCCAATTATATTCTACATGCCACTCGGCTTTCGCAACAGGGACCCTTATCTGGATCAGGGCAAGGACGCCTTTCGAGCTCATTCACACTGTCATCGATAAGGAGTGCCTTTAATTCTTGGTAAAGGGTAGATTGATTGGTAAGGAAATCACTCAGAGGGGTTTTATGCCCCCATCCCAGACCAGTTGGCTTTCCTCTGATCCCTATCGGCAGTGTTGGCACCCCTGGTCACAGATGACTGTCTATATGGAGGAGGCTTCAATTGTGTAGCTGATATAATACTTGACCGTTCCACTCCCTCATTATCGGGCGCGACTGCCTACAGGTTGGCAAAGGGTCTCAGAAACTGGTTGGGCAGTTGAGGCCTGACAGACTCCTGGAGGATACAATATGAGGAGAAACAAGACTACTTATATTACTCACATATTTACCAGTTGCACACTGGGCTTGACAAATTGTATGTTTCCAGAGGGTTAGTCAATACGTCACCTTTACTAAATACTTTGGACGTACATTGTCAGACCAGAGTCCCTTACTTTTGGGCTTTTGGCCAATCACAGAAAGCCCGGAGTTCACCCAGTGGCACCTCAGTCCTCTGTCCCTTGAGGATACCTATTTCCAGGACTCCCTGACCATTACAGGGTTCATTGAACTCACTCATGGTTCTGTGTGATCCAGTTTGGTTGAATGGGAGGCCTTTAAAGTGGTGCTTCGTGGTCAATGTATGGGCTAAAAGATCTGGGTCCAGAGAAAATTAAATAGAGAACTTCAATCTCTGGATAGCAAACTGCACAAGCTGGATACTGCTCAGGGAGGGGATGCTTACACTGCCATGACTCTAACAATATATTACTAGGGTACACGAGGAAGAAGGCCGTCCGGGTTGGCTTTAGCCTGGCTAATTTACCTGAAACTAGAGGGTAACCTATTACACAGATCCTCATGGAAGTCGGAAATTTATTGTACTCCCTCCAGGTCCATCAATGACTCATTTCAGGAATATAATGAAACAATGCATGAGAAACCTGTTGATCTCTCGCCGGGGGTACAGGCTGCCTTTCTGCAGCGGTTACCACTAAGAGACTCAGGTGCAACGAGATGGCCAAATTACTACCCAGGAGATCAAGGTGGCCATTAAAGAAATGGCCATGGGAAAACCCCGGTCCCGAACGGATTAAGTGCGGAGTTCACCTCCGCTTAGGCAGGGACCTTCACTCCGAGACTTGAGACATCATGCTTTCTCACTGAAGTGAGGAGTCCTACCGGCCTCCACCTGGATGTGAGTGTAATCCTGCTTCCTAAGACTACACTGAAAGGAGCGCCTGTTGCAGACTTAAAGTCCTCAGTAAGGTCCTAGCCTTTCACTTACTCCTTCATACGCAGACCCGGATTCATGAAGACCAAAACCGATTCATACCATCCTGCAGAACTTCCTCTAACCTGCCAATATTATACCATATCCTCTACCACCCGGGATACAGCCCCAGTAGGAGAAATTGCTGGTGGCTGTGGACCTCAAAAAAGCCTTTGATTCGGTGAGATGGGACTTTCTGTTTGAGGCCATGAGGCGAATGGGTCTTGGAGAAAGGCGGATAAACTGGGTTAAGCTTCTCTATAATGACCCAACTGCACGAGTCAAGACCGGCATAGCCGTCTGCACAAATCAGATACATAGAGGCACCAGACACGGGTGCTCACTGCCCCTGCTTCTCTTTGCACTGGCCATCGAACCATTGGCGGAGTTCATCCGGGGTGATAGGGCGGTTTCTTGAGCATTAGTAGATGGCAGAGAACATATTATTTCACTGTATGCGATGATCTCTTGGTATATATAAGAGAGGGCCCGGCGGGGGCAGCGATGGTGCTGCATTTATTGTAGGACTTTGAGAGACTCTAGTTATTAAATCAAAAACCTGCCTGTTCCTCACTGCCCCAGACATCCGGCAACCGTTGGACATCCCACAGGATCTGTCCGGGTCCCCTATAACGTTTAAATATTGGGACATCCAGATTTTTCACTCTATATATACCTTACTGAAAGGGAATCTGGAGAAAGCCTTATGATTGCTAAAGACCAGCTTCCCCTTTTAGGGGTCCCTGAAGTTGCCCCTTACGTCCGGGATATCAGTGTCAAAAATAATAATAATGCTCACCCTGGTTACTGTATTATTTCTGTAACCTCCCAGTGGGGATACCGACTTCTTAGTTTAGATAACTGGACACCGTACTCAGCGAACTGATTTGGGATGGAGGTCGCTGCAGATTCTTCTCCGTCCAATCGATGAGGGAGGACTAGGAGCTCTGGAATTTGAATTGTATTTTCTGGGGGTGCATCTCCAGTGTGTTATCCAGTGGCTGGATGGGAGCAGGCAGGAAGAGTTGGGCCTGATAGGCATGGCACAAAACCACAGCACGCTCTGGCTAAATTACTGTGCCCAGCAATGCCCATCCCGAGACCAGGGCGTTACTGGCGGTAGCACTGAAATGCTGGTGGTGCTGTGTCCTGAGGACAACAGTGATACCGCTTTATGCCCCTGCTGTGCCGCTTGTGGGTCTTCCACATGGCGACCCTCTTACAGTCTTCTCAGTGGGACAGTTACCAGCGTGGACAGAAGCCGATTTGGTGACAGTGGGTGATTGCTACCAGCTGGAAACCTTGCTCCCCCTTTCGGGCCGGCCAAACATTCATGCGCACTTCTCATGTTCTCCATGCAGGCTGCATTACAGCCTGCATGGAGAACATGCCCAGGCCCCCATTCCCTGGATGAGCGCCAAACCACAGCACTGGGTGCTTACCAATCAGAATGTGGCATTGCAGTGTTGTGATGGGCTGTGGGGAGCCTGGGTGCTTCCAGGTCCCCGGAAGAGACTCACTCGATGTGGAAGAGACGTGCAATGGAGAGATGGCGGCAAGATCAGGTAAGTGATTTTTCAAATTTGTATTCTAAACCTCTGAATTCTAAAATTCTGCCCTGCCACCCCTGTACCTTACTGGCCACTTCTGACTGCACTCTTTAACACTGGACTCTACACCACTTGAGTCTAGTCCACTCCACTCTACTCTACTCTGCATCACTCCACTTTATGCCCCTCCGCTCTATGCCACTCCACTCTGCACCATTGCACTCTATTCCACTTCACTCTATGCTACTACTCTATGCCACTGCACTCTTCCCAGTACCACTCTACTTTACAGTGCACCACTCCAATCTACAGCACTTTACTCTACTCTGAAACAATCTACTCTACGCCACTGCACTCTACGCTACTCTACTCTGTGCGACTCTACTCTGCACCTGAATACTCTACACCAGGGGTCTCCAAACCGGTCCCGGAGGGCCGGATCCATGCCAGATTTTTTGGATATCCCCATGTAGTTATTTTAAAAATCTAGCATGGATCCGGCCCTCCAGGACCGGTTTGGAGACCCCTGCTCTACACCACTACTCTATGCCGCTGCACTCTACCCTGCACTACTCCACGTCACTTTCCTCTACTCTGAAACAATCCACTCTAAGCCACTGCACTCTATGCCACTCTACTCTCAACCACTGCACTCTACGCCAATGCACTCAACACCACTTTATTCAAAACCAATGCACTCTACTCCACTGCATTACAGCACTCTATGCCACAATACTCTAAAACTCTCTATGCCACTGCACTCTATGTCACTGCACTCTGTCACTGCACTCTGTCACTGCACGCTATGCCACTGTGCGCTATGTCACTCTACACCATTGGGCTCTACATTACTGCACTCTCCACCACTCTATTCTACTCTGTATCACTGTATTCTATGACAATGCTCTCTACATCACTCTACTCTGGACCACTCTGCTCTGCACCACTGTCCTCTATGCCACTGCACTTTACAACACCCTACTTTGCAAGACTGCACTCTCCGCCACTGAACTTAACGCCACTCTACTCTGTACTACTGCAATTTATGCCACCTCATCCTACGCCACTGCATGCAATGCCAATCTACACCATTGTGCTGTACATCATTGCACTTTACTCCCCTCTATTCTACTCTGCAACACTGTACTCTATGCTACTGCCCTCAGCACCACTCTACTCTGCACCACTCTACCCTATGCCATTTCACTCACTCTGTCACTTCACTCTACTCTGAAACAATCTACTCTACGCCATCTCACTCTGCCACTGCACTGTATGTCACTCTACTCCACGCCACACCACTGTGCGCTGCTGTACTCTGTGCCACTCTACTGTACTGTGCATCACTCCGCTCTACACCACTGTGCTCTATGCCACTCTACTCTAAACCACTACACTCTACACTGCTTTGTTCAAAACCAATGCACTCTACGCCACTGTACCCTGCACCAACTACTCTGCACCACTGTAGTCTATGCCACTATACTGTACAACTCTTTACACCACTGCACGCTATGCCACTGCACGCTATGCCACTCTACTCCATTGCGCTCCATGTCACTGCACTCTATGCCGCTTAATTCTACTCCACGTCACTGTAATCTAAACCACTGCTCTCCACACCACTGCTCTCTGTACCACTATACTCCAAGCCACTCTCACTCTAAGGCACTGCACTCTACGACACTCTACTCTGAAAGACAGCCCTCTCTGCCACGGAACTCAACCCCACTCTATCTGCACCACTGAACTCTATGTCACCGCACACTACGCCACGCTACACCATCGTGCTCTGTGTCCTGCACTCTATGCCACTCTATTCTACTCTGCACCACTGTACTGTATGCCACTGCTCTGTGCACCACTCTACTCTGCACCACTCAACTCTATGCCACTGCACTTTACTCTGCACCACTCAACTCTACACGACTCTACTGCACTCTACACCAATGCAGTATATACCACTACTCTTTGCATTACTCCAAGCTTCTCTAATCTATTCTGCACCACAGCACTTCACGCCACTGCACTCTACACTACACCAGTGCACTCTACTCTATACCACTCTATGCAACACCCTGTACGCCACTCCACTCTGCTCTACACCAATCTACAACACTCTGTCACTCCACTCTGACACTCTACTCATTCACTCTACGTCCTTCCACTCTATGACACTCTGCTCCCTCCACGACACTCCACAACGCGCTACACCACTCTATGCCACAACACTCTACACCACTCCACGTCACTCCATAGCACTCCGTTCAACTCCACTTTACGATACTTCATACCACTCTCCTTTACTCCACTAACTTTTATCCTTGCTGAACAGCAGCCACACTGGTGTACAGCATGGCTAAAACATATTGGCAAAGCCAATTGCTTGCATAGGTGAATCCTATTGACTTTGCCAATGCTTGTTACTGAAAGTAGACAACAAGACACCGTGCAAACTCTGATATTTTCCATTATGGTGGAAGCAACCAGAGGTCAAAGTGGGCAGGATCTGAAGTGCTCAACATGCCCATACTTTTTCAATTTGACAAAAACAGTTCCCCTACTTCATGTTAAAAGCCAACCCATAATGTATTCCCTTTTAATATTTCAAATCCTTTTTTTATAGACATATGTAACTTATGTTTAACTAGCTTAACATTCTATCTTTTTCAGTTTTTAATGATTTGTTGTCAAATTTATGGTTTAAAGCTTTAATATATTATATTCACTATTTAGCATTTAATGATATCTGTATTTATTTTATATAATATTTTTTGTCCCTAATTTCCTCCTTTTTTCCGCTATTCTATGAATTTTGATACATTTGCTTTTCTATTTATAATTGTATTCATTATTCTTTCTCTACTATTACGTATTTTAAGATATGCAATGTTATCACATATTTCTTGTACCGTATTTATGAAATGCTAATAAAAAATTATAACACAAAAAAAAAGCCAACCCTCCTTGGAATTCCGACATTTGAGAGGCCCTAGCTGAAGTGCGAGTCTCCTGCACTGTGAAGCGGAGGGAACAACAGACAGCTTAACAAGAACCAAGCCTCCTTGCCAAGATACCTGCTGCCAGAAAGAAATGTAAATGTGTGCATTTGGTTAAGTTACTGTTGTACGACGGTACGACACAGAGAAGTACATTGCATGCCTTTGCCACACATTTGTTACCATGCATGTTTTTACCATGCACATGCTTTCACAACGCATGCCATTACCATGGATTTTTTTATGTATAAAAACAATGTATTTGTGGGGGGAGACCCCCACTCCCCTCAACTAACCCTAAATTATAAATATGTGGTAAAGGCACGCATTGTAAAGGCATGCACGTAGTAAAATACTCACTGTAAAGCTGTTTCCGTAAATTACAAATGTAAAGCCTGCTTGGAAGCCAGTTTTGGCTTTAATTGATGGAGTCACTTGAAGATTTTTTTTTTTTAGAGGAATTTTAAGGTGACCTGATGCGCTGTGAAGTGTGTACTTTTAATGGACAGTTATAAAAACAAATTTTGCACCGAGTACAGCCTGCATGTTACTCAGATACATATTTTGGAAGCACTTTCTTATCTTAAACCTGAATCTTTTTGTGCACTTTGTGGCAGCCTATCTTTACTGTGTGTAATTCAAGTTTAAAGTAATGAAGTACATATTCACAGAGCTGGAACCTCGAAACACTAAACACACACAAGGCACTATCCCCCACTGCACCAACCTGAATTAATTCTTTGGCTCTCTGGGCATGCGCACAGATATCTGCAGTGACCGCTTTAACCAATAGAGGGCTCCCAATATAAAATAGCGCATCTCTCACTTATTAGTTTAAGTTACATCTATTTTTCATTTAAGGGGTGTTGATGTATATGCAGATACTCGAAAGTGAAAACCTAACAAAATAGTTAGAGAATAATTTGTTCTTTTTAGTCACACCTTTGATCCAGACTCCATGCTCACTGACCCTGGCCCCATTGGATTCAGTGTCAAAGTTCCCATACTTTATTAATCCACTTTGCCCGCTGGAAGCAGCCCTCTGCTGGCTGGCATTCCCATAATTCACTCCACTGACAAGCATGCTCCATGTGGCTGCCCATCTCGTTAAAGGTATGTGCAAGCATGACAAACTCACAAAAAGACCTGCATTCGGGTACCGAGAAACGCAGCATCAGGGTTCCCTCATTTGGGGCCTGATGAATCGGAAGCTTATTCTTCTTCTGGGGATCGATCTCATATACTATACCAGGGGCGGCCTTAGGCATGTGCAAGCTGTGCACCTGCACAGGGCCACAAAACCCCAGGGGCCACCACGCCAATATATAACCTTAATATAATAATCCTCTGAGGATGGGCATATATTTGCGTGGCGGCCTCTGGCAGGGATTTGGCGGCCTCCGGCTCTGTTCCACTTCCAAACACCCTGACCCCCCCCTTCTTCACTGGCCTCCGCGCTCTGCCCCTCCCGGACCGCCTCTTCCGGGGCCCCCTACCTACGCTCCCTGCCCAGGGCTGCCATGAGCCTAAAGCCGCTCCTGACTATACACATTGGACCAATGTGATAACTCTTGGGAGAAGGACATTCTCTGTCAATTTCACTAACTGGATTTTGACAAATCTACGCTGAATATTCTTTTATGCGGAACTTTGAACATTTGACCACTCAATCGACTGATTGTAGGAGGTCTATATATTCGACCACATTGAGACTACAGCCCTGGGGAAGTCGTAGGGTTAATCCCCCAAGCGAGGAAACGCGTGTTGGCTAAGGCTAAAAGAAGTGGATGGAATAAAAGTAACATACAAGGAGATACGGAACTTTGCCATTGTGTTATTATCTATACATCTATAATAAAGGAGAAACTTTAAGGCTTTGAGGCGGGTAAATTCGGGAACCACTGCGCCAATCTACACACCAGATACACCGTTGAAATCGGCAGGGTGTGTAGATGGTTATAGGCTAGATAAATGTAAAAATTAACCGGTATTTACAATATTTATATATATTTTTTTAAAGTAGTCCCCCCCAAAGTAGCGCCGCCGCGACGTGCGTGCTCACGTCAGCACGGGGAGGTGAGGCGTCCGAGGAGCGGCAGACATGGCGCGGAGGAGGAGCGGTGACGTGAGGCCAGCGGTGGTGGGAGCAGCAGAGAGGCGGACATGGCGCGGGGGAGGAGCGGCGGCGGACAGGCGGTGAGGAGCAGAGCGGCGGCTCAGGTAAGGCTCGTGGACAGGCGGTGAGGAGCAGAGCGGCGGCTGAGGTAAGGAAAGCCAATGTCGGGGCAGGCAGGAACATTCCAGGCGGGGGTCGGGCCAGGCGGGAAACAGAGCGGGCGGGGCACGGGCTGCTGGGCAATGTCAGGGCAGGCGGGAGTAGGAGAAGCCTGAATGCTCCCGGATAAGGTCGGGCGGGCTGCTAGTACTCTATAAGTGTACTACACTGTAACTAATTTGAGTGGCGTGTGCTTCAAAATTTTCCAATTGTCTTGTTCAATCTCTGTATGATCATGTGGAAGTACGGTGTATCTTTCCATTCTGAATGCACTACTATTAATAATTGTTCGATTACTAGATAATTATCTGAGATTTCTATACGAGCGCCTGTAAGATTATGTACCCAATTCAAAAGCCAAACTCACAACACCCCTCAGAGTATGCATTGGCTCTCACTTCTCATCCTCCTCACAGTCCAGGCCCATGGCACTCTGCACGAGGTGTTCAAATCTGGCATCCCACCTTACAGGTACAAAAGACCTAAAAATGGAACTTGCTTTTTTCCGAATCATTTCTCTCCCTTCTTTTTCCAGAGTGGCCCTTTCCTTACCTTCCATTCTCTGCATGACTTATATTTCTGAATATTGGCTCCTTTATTTCTCATGGCTGTCTGCCTTAATCTCTGTAATTGTAATTCTGCAAATGCCTCATACCTTATTTCACAGACCACAATCTCTACTTTTTCAACACCCTGTCTCTGCTACATAATAATAGGTACTAACAACTAACTTCAATCTGACTATCTATTTATCTTATTACCCATTTGCCTGGAACCACATAGCCACCATTATTGACCTACACTGGTATTACATTTAATCTGCCACAAGGAAACCAGTAAATGCATGGGATGTTTTCTTTCTTTCTTGAGAACACATTACTAATCCCAATAACCAACAACATCACTGAATTAACCACTAACTTCGGGTTTTGGAGTAGCTCACTACTCACCATAAAGCGCTTCAACCCCTCGTCAGGGATAGTAAGCGCTATATAAATACAATTACAATGACGATGGGGCATGCAAAACAATTTGGGCTGGTGGTTGCAGGTTGGGCCCACCAGATCCCATATTTTGGGGACCAGCAGTTATGGGGGGGGGAACAAGGGGGAAGAGAAAAATATAAAAATAGTGGCAAAGGGAGAAATCAGGAGTGAAAAAGAACTTGCAAGACTAAGATAGAGAGGCAGGGAGTGTCTGGCAGTGTCTGGCAGTGGACAAAAGTAGGTTAAGGTGGAATCCAGATTAAGCAGAGTGGTAACCGGCACCCCGACATTCGAAAGCAAAGGCCATGAGCATCCGAGCAAAACTTTAGGGCCTGGCACTTGTTCTTTTGCAAATGAAGCAATGAATTGTATGTATTTTATGCTTTTATGACATTTGTCGAATAAAGCTTGCTTGATTGATTGATTGATTGATTGATTGGCGGCAAGGAGAGGAAGGAAAGGGAAGAGAGGAGGGAGTAGATAAAATCAAGGAGCTAGGGAATGGGTAAAGAGGAACAGGTGGAGGAAACAAAGATGATGGGAAAGCATTAAAAGGAGGGAAGAGAAATGTAGCAGGATACTGATATAAGGACAGCGAGGATGATAATGAGAGAGGTTTAAGGAACAAGCATTGGCAAAGCCAATAGGTCTTACCTATTCAAGAGCTATTGGCTTTGACAATGTGTTTTAGCCATGTTGTACACAAGAGTGCTTGCTGTTGAGCATTATTAAAAGTTAGTGGCATAGAGGAGAGTGGCATGGAGTGCAGTGTCGTAATGGGAAGTGGTGTAGAGTGGCGTTGAGTGTTCTGGAGTGGAGTTTCATTTAGTGTCCTGGAGCAGAGTGGAGTGTCCTGGAGTAGACTGAAGTAGAGTGGAGTGCAGTGGTTAGAGTGAAGTGGCATAGAGTGTTGTAGAATGGAGTGGCATAGAGTGATGTACATTAGGGTGGTGTAGAGTGAAGTAATGGAACAGAGTTGAGTAGCGTGTCATAGAGTGGAGTGGAGTGGCATGGAATGGAGTAAAGTGGCATAGAGGAAGTTGTGTGAATTGGAGTAGACTGTTGTGGAGTGAAGTGGTGTAGAGTGCCATAGAGTGGAGTAGAGTGCCACAGAGTGGAGTTACGTCGAGTGGAGTAAAGTGTTGTTGAGTAGAGTGGGATAGAGTAGAGTAGAGTGACATAGAGTGGAGTGGAGTGGCATAGCATGGAGTCACGTAGAATTGTGTACAGTGGAGTGGCGTAGAGTAGAGTGCATTGGCATAGAGTGTGTTGGCGAAGTGCAGCAGCGGAGAGTGTAGCGGTGTAGAGTACAGCATTGTCTAATGCAGCAGCTTAGAATGCTGTGGGCTAGACTAGAGTGGTGCAAAGTAGAGTACTAACCTCGCGGTTAGATTATGGCAATATTCTGTTCCTTGGGGCAACCGAGGGCAGCATAGGTCGCCTACAAGTCATCCAGAACTCCTCCGCCAGACTGGTGTTAAGAAGACCCAGGAGAGCTAGCTCGAAACTGGCGCTGGATGCGCTTCATTGGCTGCCGGTGAAGAAGCGTGTGCTATTTAAGTGCCTCCTTTTTTGCCATCGTATTGTCTGGGACAAGTCACCAACATATCTGAAGGAGCTAGTCAGCCGTTATGAGCCTACCAGGACCCTCCGTTCAGAGGGTACCGGTCTGCTGACAGTCCCCAGGATTAGGAAGGCGAGAATAGGTGGACGTTCCTTTGCGTTACTAGCAGCTCAAAATTGGAATAAATTACCTCCTGTGCTGCGACTGGAGGACAATGAACTACGTTTCAGGGCTCTGCTCAAAACTCACCTATATACTGCATAGAGGCTGGGTGTTCTAGGCAGGTTCGCTGGTAGCTTAGCGCGGGGACACGCCGTGATGGCGTTACTGAGCGCTCTATAAGCTCTTTATTATTATTATTATTATTATTATTAGTAGCCTAGAGTGCATTGGTGTGGACTGCAGTGGCGAAGAGTGCAGTGATGCAGGGTACAGTGGTGCAGAGTAGATTAGAGTGGCATTGAGTGCAGTGGCATAGAGTGGTCCAGTGTAGAGTGCAAAGTCGTAGAATGCAGTGGCATGGAGTAGAGTGGTACAGAATAGAGTAGAGTGGCATAGAGTGTAGTGCAGAGCAGAGTGCACTGGCAAAGTGCAGCAGCGGAGAGTGTAGTGGTGTAGAGTACAGCATTGTCTAATGCAGCAGCTTAGAATGATGTGGGCTAGACTCGAGTGGTGCAAAGTAGAGTAGCCTAGAGTGCATTGGTGTGGACTGCAGTGGCGAAGAGTGCAGTGATGCAGGGTACAGTGGTGCAGAGTAGATTAGAGTGGCATTGAGTGGTGCAGTGTAGAGTGGTGTAGAGTGCAGAGTCGTAGAATGCAGTGGCATGGAGTAGAGTGGTACAGAATAGAGTAGAGTGGCATAGACTGCAGTGCCGAGCAGAGTGTAGTGGCATAGAGTGGAGTACTTCAAAGTAGAGTGTGCGTAGGGTACATTGGCTTAGAGTACAGTTAGGTGGCATAGAGTAGAGTGGAGCAGAGTAGAGTGTTGTAGAGCGCAGTGATGTAGCAGGCATAGAGCACATTGGCATAGAGTAGAGTGGTTCAGATAAGAGTGGTGTAGAGAGTGGTGGTGTACAGTACAATGGTGCAGAGTATAATAGAGTTGTGTAGAGTGCAGTGGCGTAGAGTTCAGTGGAGTAGGGTGCAGTGGCGTAGAGTGCTGTTGCATTGAGAAGAGTGTTGCAGAATAGAGTATAGTGGTGTAGAGTGCATTGGTTTTTTGAGTAGAGTGGTGTAGACTGCATTGGCATAGAGTGAATTGGCTTTGAGTAGAGTGCATTGGCATACAGTGCAGTTGCATAGAGTGCTGTGGTTTAGGACTGAGTGGCGTAGAGTGCAGTGGCATAGATTACAGTAGTATAGAGTAGAGTAGAGGGGTGCAGCATAGAGTGCAGTGGTGCAGAGTTGCATGGCATACATTGGAGTGACCTAGAATATATCGTTTTGGAGTGCAGTGGTGCAGGGTAGAGTATAGTGGTATAGAGTGCGGTGGTGTAGAGTGGCATAGAATGCAGTGGTACTGAGTAGGGTGGATTGGCGTAGAGTGGATTGGCGTAAAGTGAAGTGGTGTAGAGTGGAGTGGTACTGAGTAGAGTGTATTGGTGTAGAGTGCAATGGCATAGAGTGGGGTAGAGTAAAGCGGTGTAAAGTATAGTCGCATAGATTGCAGTGGCGTAGAGTGGAGTTTCGCAGCACAGAGTGGAGTGACATAGAGTGAAGTGGCATAGAGTGGAGTGCCACAAAGTGGAGTATAGTGGTGTAGAGTGCAGTAGAGTAGACTGCAGTGGCGTAGAGTGTAGTGGTGCATGGTACAGGGAATTGGTGCAGTGGCATAGAGTAGAGGGGCATAGAGTGAAGTGGTGTACAGCAGAGTAAAGTGGCATAGAGTACATTAGTGCAGAGTAGATTACAGTGGTGTGGAGTGGATTGGCATCGAGTGGAGTGGTAGAGAGTAGAGTTTATTGGAATACAGTGTATTGTCGTAGAGTGCAGTGACATGGAGTGCAGGGTTGCGGAGTAGAGTGGCATAGAGTGGAGTGGTGTAGAGTGCAGTGGCGAAGAGTGCAGTGGTGCAGAGTAGAGTACAGATGGCATAGAGTGCATTGGCATAAAGTAGAGTGGTGTGAAGTAAAGTAGAGAGGCATATTGTGAAGTCGCGTAGAGTGTTGCAGAGTAACGTAGAATGACATTAAGTGGAGCATGCATGGTGAGGTAGCACACTGCCATTACAGATAGCACATTTTCAAATGAAATGACCATTAGATTTCCACAACCATGCAATTTTACTAATAAATGTATATGGCGCACACACAATAATACATGGAAATGTCATCCCCTAGTGTATTGATTTGTTTTGATAGTATTAAAATATTTGTGCCCACCACACTTCAAAATTGAAAAAAGGGGCTTCATTTGTGCTTTCCTATTTCCAGAATATTCTGAAATATCTGCACAGTTCATTTACATTTTGTTATGTGCTAGAAAAAAGCCTTTCCTTTCACATGAAGATTGTCACATATTCTTTCACAGCAAGATTGGCACATAAATCCTCTCACTTTGAAGTCGAAGAAAGAAAAGAAAACACCAAGCTACCTCAAAAGACGGAGTCTGACACTTGACCTCTGTCTTTGAATGCACAGCAAAGGTGACAAGATAAGAAAAAGATGTAAAGGCCTGTTTACAGAAAGTGAGCACTCGTAAGTCAGCAAATAGAAAGCAAACAAATATGAGTTACAAACCACAAAGCCAATGGTAAACAATGGGCGGAGTACATTCCCAGGGAAGCTTTCTGAATGTCCCCAAGATGTCTTTAGCACTCCAGACAACTGCACTGTGTGGTAGGCTTTTACCTATAAAGGAGAGAAAATGGAGGCACTTTCCGAGGGGAAGAAAGACTGTTCCAATTGTGACACGTAAATCAAGCATTGGCGTTTTAGCCAACAGAACTTACCATAGTATTTTTGAGTCCATGCTTGCCGTGTTTGAAAAGAAAACCACACATTCCAGCTTGCAAAGTGCAACCTGTGTGGTTCGCTAAAATGCAGGGAATAGAAGAAAGGTGTTACATGTGACATTTGTAGCTGTAAGAGTGATGTTTGGAGACAGGGAAGGCAGAAGGTGCAAAGAGGCTGGGAAAGGACGCAAGAGCAACATGGCGCTCTTGGAATAATAAAAGCTTGTTAGCAGAGTCTCTGCAGGACAGCGTGTCTTGGATGCTTTCCGTGGCCCCTGCTTCATCCCGCTTTCTGCGGACAGGGGGTCACCGGATGTATTCCTTTCATCTGCCAAGATTCCCTGCCTTGCGGCAGAGCTGTGCTTTATAAATAGTCTGGGAGTCCCTGAGGGCCCAGCTGCTCCTGATCAGAAGAGGCTGGGAACAGTACTGAGGGAGGGCAGTGGCGCCTTCGGCTCAGGTATCAGGACAGAGAAGGTGTGGGGAGCAGTCGATCTGGGCTGGAGGAGATTATTCAGTGAAAGGCTGAGATGACTAGATGAGCCCATTCCACAGAGCCTACGGTATCCCAGTCCCGGCTTTCTAATCTAACACACTAATGCATTCTGGGAATTGTAGTCCTGGGTCTCTCCGGTGGCGCCTGAAAGCAATTAATTGTAAATGAATGGTCAAGGACTGGAGCATTACAGCCTTCGTGTCATGGAATTGCCTGGCACCCTTAAGCAAGACAATGTTTTAGGGGTACCCGAAGCACCCTGGCCTAGTTTCCCAGGTCCACGTGTCATGTGCTGCTCCAGTCCAGAGCCCTCATTTATGAGAAATGACGCATCGCTGCGTGAAAACAGCGATGCGTCACTTCTCAGTGAGCACTCCTTGCGACATTCCAGATGCGTCATATTTAATGTATGACGCATCATGTCGCAAGGAGTTACAGATACGTCAGTATTTCTGACGTATCTGTAAGCGCAAAAGTGATGCATTGCTGGAGTGTGTCACAAAAGTGACGCAACTCCAGCAATGCGTCCTTTCACATGGGACAAGCCCCATGTGAAAGGGCCTGCGTCAGTCTTACGCCTGCTGTGAGGCAGGCGCAAGATTTTCTCATACATTTCACTGCGTCACTTCTACGACCCTTCCTTGCGTCAATACGCCCCCCTTGCATACATTATACCTGGCGCAGGTATAATGTGGCGCAGGGGTTTACAAAGTGACGCATCTACCTAGATGCGTCACTTTGTAAATATGGCGCAACCAGGTGCATTTTTTACGATACTGGTGCGTCACAGAAAGTCACGCACCGGCGGCGTAAAAGTGACGCACAGCCTCATAAATGAGGCCCTAGGTGTTTTCTTTTGAATTCTGGGGCTTGTAGTCTTGTTTATTCAATGGTTTAGTCCCAGAATTCAAAGAAAAAACCTGGACTGGAGCAGCACATTAGGCAAGGACCTGGGAAACCTGGCAGCTGTGCCGAGGGAATAGGGAGTGGTATATGCCAGTGGGTGAGGGTTGTAGGAGGACCCTGGTCAATTGCAACAAAGCTGTTTAGGACTCACGAGCTGGCATGCAGGGGTGCGATGGCACAGTAGGCAGCGTCAGTGGTGATGGGGGAGTCAGTGGGGTTGGTGATGGTTCAGTGGAGTGGAAAATAAAAGCAACTGTCTTATATTTAGTAGGCCTTTTACTTACCAGAAAACTCATTCTTTAAATGATTGCTTCAAATGCAGCCTCAACTGATTGTAAAATATGATTTTTTAGTTCTAAAGTGACTTCTGATTCCTTTCTTGCCCTCTCTAGCTTTGCCTTCCCTCCTCTCGCCCTCTCCATATGGATGCATATTTCATAAGACAGAGTTTCATGGTCTCGTTTACAATATTTTGACGCAAGGCAGCGCTGCAAGCCTTTCTGCTGAGCTGCCGTGCGTCAAAAGAAAAGGGCAGGAATGCGCCTTATGTACAAGATACAGCGCATTCCTGTCCCTTTTCCCTGCAATTGCGCCCCATTGGCTGCCTTGAGCCAACACGGCACTCCATGGTGCAAGGGTGTCTGCGTTGTTGGGGTGATTCTTTTTCTGCAGGAATGGACACCTTCCTGCACAAAAACAATCACGAGAGGTGCTTTCCTCCAGAATGCAGCACACATAGAAAAAGGAAAAACGTGGAGAAATAAAGGTATTTCTCCTCGTTGCGCCTCCCTTACGCCTCCCCTGGGGTGGCGTTGAAATGTAACGTTTTCCCAAGTTTACAAAACCTTGTAAATCTGGGAAAACGTCAGGTTCCATGGATGTTGTGTGGGAACCCTCACAGCAACACCCATGGAACTTTCCTTTCACGCAGACTAATGCATGAAAGGGGGGCATATTTACAAGGCTAGGAAAAGCCATGCATTGCGCCGCTGATGCATCCAAAAAAGTGACGCATCGGTGGCGGAATGGGCTTGTAAATAAGCCCCTCAGTGTTCTAGCTTTGGTAACAAAGTAATGTATCATTAGGTTTTAGAAATATTGTGATTGAGCTACTCCCCGAGGTGCATTCAGGGCTTTAGAACTCTGCTTTTTTGTGGGTGGACTTGGAGATCCTTTTGCGTATTTGGGCGCGTATTTTATATAGTGGGTGTCTTAATTAGTGTCATTAACATTCAAAAGAGGGCAGTTGCATTTTTTCTTTTTTATTTCTTCATTGATTCGCGGTATCTTCAATTTCTATTTTGGTGTGTGACATTTTTCTAGGGTATCAGTTTGTTAAGGGCTTTTTGAATCCGATAGCATTACTCCCTCATTGTGGTTATTTTGTTTCACCTTTGAGAGTGCAGTCAGGTGAGATCTGAAGTTCATTGTCTGTATGTTGAGAAGAACGGTGCAGAGGTTCACCAGTTCCCCCAGCTTTGTCACCTCCAGACCATGCCTCGACTGGTCTCAGCAAAGCTCTCAAGTTTACTAGTCTATGCATGAGGTCCAGGTTTTTGCTTTGCCGCCTGTGGCTTGTAGCCCTGTTTTTTAAATCTGATGACCAGTACTGCAATTCCCATAATGCAAAGCAAATACCTAGACTTGAGATGCTACTCACTCTCAGAACTTGAGAACCCTGCCTGTGTGAGGCCTGTGAGCTTAACACCAGACTTTACCAGTCTTTAGTAACTGTTTACATGTAGCAAATGATTAATATATGTGTCTTGTGTTGCTTTATGTGGAATGCTTTTCACATTGCCTATATATGTAAATGTAAATGTAAATGTAGTTGAGCTTATATAGCGCACAGCTACCCGCAGTGGGTGTCCCGGCGCTTGCTTAGGGAACCCATCCTGATATTCCCCTGTGTGATAGCCCCAGCGGGTATCCACAAGGTGAAAGTCAGGCATCCCGCCACGAGGGGCCGTTGTGGAGATTAAGCAAGCTATTGCCCAGAGTCGCAGAGTGTGAACCCGTGAGTCGAGAAGGCACCGGAGCGAGAATTATCGAGTCCGTGGAATATTTAGCCCAAGACCTGCCGAGGGGGGGAATTGAACCCTGGTCCAGGACCAATCTCAGCTTTCGGGTCTGCCGCCTCTAACCCCTGAGCCACACTTCTCCACAATCTCCACATATATCTTGACAGTCATTTCCCTTTGTTGTTTTTACTACACGAGTACTCCCTAGTTTGCATTTTTGCTGAATGTACTTTTAGTGCCTCTTAACCACTGGTGTGATGTGCAGGATTTTACCCTGTCTGTTTTTGATAGAACTTCTTTAGGGCTGCCAGGGGCCCCATGTCAAGTGGGACACTTTCTACAAGTCTAGACTTTTTACCCATGAGCACTTTGCTTGCTGCACATTGGAAGCCCATACTTATAATAATAAGTAAAATGTCCCTGAAATTAATTTAGTAGTGTCATGGACACTTGCTTTCAACCTGTCAAGGTTATTTGTCATTAAGATAATCTTCCCATTTCAGCTTTTTATTGGAGTGCACTGAACCAGATGAAACTGTAAATCAGCTCCATAAATCCAAGTGAATTCACCAGGTGCCAGGATTGAAGATCAGTGGGATTGCTCTGTGCCTGAGGCCTCTGTGACACTACAGCTTGCAGATTTCTATCCCAGTAAAATAGCTCAATAGGCTGCATGCTCGCTGTATAGATGTGCGTGAATGTGTCAACAACAACAAACTATGGCGAACAAAGAAAAACCAAAGGAAATGATGGACGGAGCGTTGACAATACAAGCACTCACCCCTAGTCAACTGATCTGGGTTTAATCCATCACCGTTCTTTAGCCCACTCTGCCACCCCAGTTCAGACATGGCCATATGCAAATCAGTCTGACCCTGTGCCTCATGGGAACAGTCCAGCCCGAACTGCCAAGCCGCACAAACTAGTCATTTTTAGGACGAGAAAGTGATATTTAAACCCCACAAACAAGAGCCACTTGTGGCCTCCACAGTTTGAAAGCTTTTTCTGCCTGCTATAAGCTTCCAGGCCATGTATACAATAACTGTGAAATCATCCAATGTTTTGACAATTTGTACCTTCCAAATGGGTTCAAAATGCACTATTTGCACACAATTCATCTCTAAATTGCCTAAGGGAGAACCCACAAATCTTCCTACAAAGTGGTTTTCAAATATTATAAGGGTAGGATCAATGTTATTGATCTAATGTGGGTAACATGCTAAAATGTGCACCGTCTGTCACTAAATTGAACAGAAATTCTACGTAGGAGAATTCTCACTAGCCCAATATGGTGTGTGGGCCTTTATAAAATGATAACTTGCACCATATACATATAAAGCGCTTAATGTCACGGTGTTGACATTTCTAAGGTGTCTAAACACCAGGCGTTATTACCTAACTCAATAAGTATTCAGTTTATCGACCTGAGAAGGAGGAAAGTTGTAAATTGCAGATATTCTCACTTTTTTTCTCTCTCACACACACACATGCACACACGCAATCTCATGCACAAACAATCAACAAATGGCTAACCAGTCTTTAACCATGGAGCCGTGTTGACAGCTTTAAAAGACATTATTCATTATTGCATTCGTTCATTTAATCACCACCGGCAATTAACCGATGCCGTTGCAAGCCACCACACTGCCCGGTAGCTGCTCGTCCTTTCGGCGATACTGATAACGGGTCTTATTTACACTCATGGGTTATCTTAACTAGAGAGTCTATGGTCTAATCTTGAGACTACAACTGGACACCTATTTTCATCGTAATTGAGATATTGATAGCGGGTCTCATTTATGTCCGTGGGTCAATCTGATTTAAGAGCCGCCCTACTCTGTAATTGTGCGGCTTCCATTGGAGACCTGTTGCATCTTATTTTGAGACATCAAGGACGAGTCCTACTTATACCCGGGTGTTCTTATATAATTTTTACGAGTTCACACTTCCACCTGGTAATCATTATTGGATTCTATTTTCTACCTTAATAGGAATTTGTTTTAAGAAATATTGAAGTACTGCTTGAATTTTTTGTGATTCTTCCTGAAATCTGTTGTCTGACCCAGGATTAGGTGAATTGAACTTGTGCTCATAAACGTTTATGCTTGATTGACCGCGAAACATTCCAGCTCTCCAGCCATTAACTGATAATTTTAGAAAGCCCTGACGAAGTTCCCGAGGCACTAGGGAACGAAACGCGTTGGCTGTGTGCCGGTTTTAAACAAGATTAAAAAAAAAGAAGAACTTTTTTTGGACTACAAGTTTGTCGCCTGTTTGACTCCAATCAAGTGCACCTTCCATTTTGTGTAGCTGGAAGGCTAGTAGGATAATTCATGAGTCATTAAAAAGATGACAGGAGGTATAATCCATCGGTCTTCATAGACAATGCATACATAGCTGAAATTATTATTAGCATCAGCAGATCATCGCAGGGTAATCCCTCTTGAGAAACAAACGGCCATAAGTCATTTTGTTAATGACTCGTGAATTATCCTACTAGCCTTGAGAAAACCCTGGTCTGACTGACCACAAAGGGCGAAACACGTGTCAGCTGTTGCGCTCTCAGAGAAGCAAAAACATGTTCTCTGGAACTACAAAGATGCTGATGCCAATAAAGTAATTTCATTAAAAAAACACTAGATGACAATCGCTCTTCTTTATATATAGGAATTATCCTATTGACTGGACTTGTCTACATCTTTGAAGGAGGAGCAAATGCGCAAATCCCTACTGTACAATTAAAAATGACTAATACCTATCATCTAAGCCATTCTTTTAACTTTGTGGCCAAGAATTGTCAGAATTATCACACTTACACTTATAGGGGGTGTGCAACGAGCAGTACAAGCAGAAGTGGCCTCTTGACTAGGGCCCATGCACTTATTTTTTTTTTTTTTTTTACAAATAAAGCACTGCACTACAGTGACCCAGTAACTATGGGTGTGACTGGCTATTCCCCCTTCCAGGGACTTCACCTTATGATACCTGCAGTAAAAGGTAAACATACCAGCCGGATTCAAAATCTCCACCCCTTAACTGTGGGTATCTCACAGTGAGGGAAATAGTGCTATGGTGCATTAGACACTGATATTTTGTAAAAACACAGGTGGGTGAAAGGAACACATTGTGAAAAGTCACAAGGGAAGTGATCTTAGAGGTGCTGAGATCCTGAGCCAGGTTGCTCCTGGGGCCTTAACTGAACCTTTAGGTCAAAAGGTTTGCAAACTGGAACTGCAGCAATAATTGTAATGCCAGGATGACCAGGGTTGTGGATGAAATGGTGTGTTTTCACCTGTCATGAGTTAGTTGCATGGACCAGGATGGGTTTCCACCTCTGTGCAGTGCATCAAGGAAAGCCATCTCGCTTCATGTTATTGGGGCACAACATTTCCAGTCCTGTGGCTTCCTTTTACTCAGGCCAATCACAGATACAGAGTGCGTTGCAAAGAAGGAGGCTGGGCAGACATGCAAATAATCATTAGAAGTCACAATAGAATAGGATCAATGTGTAATAAAGATCTGAAGGCAGAAGATATCTGTGAAACAGCGCGGACCTCATCACATGACCTGGCTGGAACGTATGGGGTGATACAAATTAATGCTAAGACCTTGTTTTACACGTTTTTGGTTCCACTGGGAGCCAGTTCAAGGATCTCAGAACTGAAGAGACGAAATTCCTCTTTACTGTGTCAGGAGTATGTCTGGCTAGTGCTTTCATCAGGGGCGGCCTTAGGGATGTGCAAGCTGTGCAACTGCACAGGGCCACCAAACCCCAGGGGCCGCCACGCCAATATATATCATTGATATAATAATCCTCTGAGGATGGATACATATTTACGTGGCGGCCCCTGGCAGGGATTTGGCGGCCTCTGGCTCTGTTCCACTTCCAAACAGCCTGACCCCCCTCTTCACTGGCCTCCGCGCCTGCGTTCCTCCGGGGGCCCCCTACCTGTTCCTCCCGGGGCCCCCTACCTATGCTCCCTGCCCAGGGCCGCCATGAGCCTAGAGCCGCCCCTGCTTTCATGATAGCTTTTAGTGCTGAAAGCCTTGATTTGGGGTGCCTGTGAGCAGAGCATTTCTGTAGTAAAGCCTGGAAAGAACAAATTACTCCGCTGTGGTCTCAAAGTATTTTGCTGGGACTAAGCATATTATGTTGTGGAGGATATGTAATTGCCAGTGTGCATTTTTGGCTCTAGCCATGGACGTCACTTAGAGGTTGCCAGGGGTAACAGCTTCTACCCTTGACTTGTCCTTTGGTACTCTGGGTATTGTCCCAGGTCTCCTGAAGGCAGCAGCCCTAAGAACTATGTTTACTTTCTGCCGTTTCCGTTGATTTCCCTTCCCATCGGACCCCAACAGCAGCAACTAGGAGGATGTTGATGGACTAAAGTTGGGACAAGGCCTTGAATCTGTGACGTCCTCACGCGTCAAACATTGTGTGATGCCACTACCACTGTGCCAAGAATTGTGGCGATCGAAACTCCATGCCTTAAGGTCTGCACCACTAGAATTATACTGCAGGCAAGAACCAAATTATGCTGCATGATTGACTAAATTATGCAGCAAGAAAAGGCAAATGATGCAGTTTATTTATTTAAAAGGTTTTATATAGCGCTGGCTAGACCGAGGGTATCAAGGTGCTTTACAATGGTTAGGCGAGGAAAACAATTGCAATATAACATTTGTACAAAAAGGTAAAATGCAGGACAGTAAGAACAGTATGCATAGAACAATTATAACATGGGCAAGAAAATAAAAAATATAGTTAGGCCATAACAAGCATTGGATAGTTAAGCTAGCGTGGGAGGTCAGGGATGGGGGATATGAAAGAAGGAGGGAACTGAGGAGGGTGATGGGAGAGGTGATAGCATGGGGGAGTAGACAGTAATTATAAGAGAACTGGAGGGGGGAGGTTAGAAGTATATGAAATAGAAATGAGAAGAGTGGGGGGAGTGAGTCAGGTATAATGGGGCGGGAACATAGTACAGTCGGGAGCAGGTTGAGACACCATGCTAGGAAGCAAGGATTAAGGACCCCAGTATTTGTGGAGAAGGTGCAGCTTGAGGTCTTTTTTTGAAGCTGAGGGAGCAGGGGTTGCAACATAGATCTTTAGGGAGTGAGTTCCAGATAGTAGGTGCATTTCCAGAGAAGGAGCGTGATTGAGGAGATTTCTTGTTTAACCCCTTGCGTGCTCGTGACGGAACCGCTCCGTCACGAGCCTCGGGTGGGCTGTGCTGGTGACAGAACGGTTCCATCACGGCCCGCTCGCCGCGCCTGCGCTGCGCCAATTCCGCGCCTGCGCTGAGGGTCCTATTGGGCGGGCGGGCCGTGACGGAACTGTTCCGTCACAAGCACAGCCCACTTGAGGCTCGTGACGGAGCGGTTCCGTCACGAGCACGGGAGCGCCGCGCGACCCCCCCTCCCCCTTAGCACTGCGGCGGAATAGCCGCCGCAGCTAAGTGGTTAACAAAGGAGGAACTAGTATGAGAGCATTGATGCTCCTCATTTCTCTAGAGCAGCCCGCTTTGTGGAGTTTATCTGAGAGATACAATGGGGTGTGATGATGCAAGGCTCTATGCGTAATGCAAGCAGTCTTGAAGGTGGATCTGCCGTCAATGGGAAGCCATCTGAGACCTTTGAGGATGGGGGTGATGTGGTCAGACCGTCTACAATCAGAAATAAGCCTGGCCGCGATGTTGAGGACTGATTTGATTGGGGCTAAGTGGACTTTCGGTGTTCCAGAGAGAACGGCAATACCATAGTCGAATTTAGACAGTACCAGTGATTGAACAACTAATTTAAAATCATCAGCAGGAATGGAGGGTTTAATTTTCTTGAGGTGGTGAAGAGTGAAGAGAGCTCCTATGGCCGAATTTTTTTTGTGGGGAGTAAGGCTGAGGTTCTGGGTGATGCCGCACATTTTGTGATAGTATTACTTCATTATTTTACAACTTTTATAAATTGTAACACTGTCTGGGGAAAGATTTCACCTGAACTCTACCAGTTTAACACCCGAATACAGGAATAAGAAATTGAAAGATGCCCATTTTACCTTTGAGAAGGCCCTTCCACTGCGTGAGAACAATTGTTGCTGCGTTGTTAGCAACTTTTGATCAGTTTGCACTAGAATTATTTTTTCTGTTAAAATCTGCTGAATGTGCAGCAGATAATGGATTATGTGGCAATTGTGGAAAATCCATAATCATGCAGATGACCCCACAGCTACAGAATCAAAGAATTCCAGTGGGTCTGCCTTAGGTGAATTAATCAAATTGGTTGATAGCTGCAAAGTAAGGGGTATTTTCATTAATGTTTTGTGTCGCTGCTTGCATGGCCCAACCCAACCCAACCCAAAATGTAATTGAGATTTACCATACCGTTAAAAACAAGCCCACAAGCGCAAAACAGACCTGCACTGCATAAACTCACAGACTAACGATAGTAAATATACCCTGAAGACTACAACTCCCAGACGCCTTAGTGTGTCCAAGGAAAGTCCCGGGCTGGAAACATGGAGTTTTAATAACTTGGAAAAAGCGTCAGCGCCAAGCATTGAGTCATGAAGGCGTGACTGTTCTCAACCTTGTTGTAATTATCAATAAATTCGACCATACTGTCCCAAAATGCATTCCGATGCCTTAATCGGAGTCCATGGTGAATTACGACGCCAAACGACCCCCCAGTCCTCCCCTGAAGGTTATTATCATGGAATGAAGTGACTGATAGCCTCGGAGGCCTGTCAGCAGGGAGGCAGAAGCGTGTGGTCTTGGGAGAGGGAGGGAGGCGGGGCAAGGAGAGAGGGAGGGTAGAGGGGGTGCTGGGGAAAGAGGGCCCAGGCAGACCTTCTTGTGAAACTCGAGCTGCAGTACCAGTGGGGGAGGGACAGCAACACTGAAATGTCGTTGTTTTTCAACAAAACATTTGGGAGCAGGCCTGGCAGGCTCGAGCAGGGCATGGAGAGGGCATTATAGAAGGCTGATCTCTTAGAGAAGGGGAGTTAGAGGAAGAGGGGTGAGTGCAAAAGACAAGGCTTGGAAAAAGGAGAGACTTGGAGAAAATAACAGAGAAGAGCGAGGGAGGAGAGTACGAGGCACAGACACGAGGGAGGGAGGGTCGGAGTCTGCATCCCAGAGCTGGAGTGAGAGTGGAAATCCGAGAGAGGAAGTGTCAGACGCCCAAGAGACAGTGAGAGGAGGAGGCAGAGGAAGAACTGAGGCGAAGAGGGAGTGAGGGAGAGAAACGAGAGGGGGTCTCCATGGAGGGCAGCGGGTGCTGAGTGGAGGAGAGAGAGGATGGGGCAGACAAGAGACAAGGAGACAGGGGCAGCGAGAGAGGATGCACGAGTGACTGCCAGGACAGTGGGAGTCCAATGTAGGCAGGCCAGGGCCTAGAGGCCTCACAACCGGTGCCAGTCGCTGCGCAGGTGCGCACAGGTCACGTGGCCACCGCCCCGTGCCACGAGAGGGCCTTCGGGACAGCACGCGACCACTGAGGTGTCCGAGGTATTATCAGGTGTAGGCGCGTTCCCAGGTACTTCGACCCCTCCTTTACCACCAGGGCAGAGCAGGTGAGAGTCGAGGCCATGCGCGCAGTTGGGCTCCTGGGGGCCCTGCTCTACGTCACCACCGCCTGTTGTGCGGACCCTGGCAGGGGCGTCTATAGGAAGCCCCCCCGCGGGCCCTGCTCCTACACCTTCGTCCTGCCGGAGACAGACCACTGCCAGCCCAGCGGGGGGCCAGCCCAGCCCATGCAGAGAGACGCCCCTCCGCTGGGGGGCGACGAGTCCAGGGAGAGGCTGCAAGAGCTGGAGAGCGTCCTGGAGAATGCCACCCAGTGGCTGCTCAAGGTGAGTGCCTGACCCCCTAGCGCCCCCTGCCGGTCAACACTGTGCATAACACCGACCAAACCAGGGACACACCATGTAACAGGCCAACAACTGGACACCATCACCCCACGTTCACTATGGCAGTGGGGGGTCCTATAATCTACACACCAACTATGACGAATAGCCCCCTCCTCCCACTGGAGCCCGCGGCAGCAGGCATGGATCACGGCCCAACCTTTGTGGTACAGATCATCCAACACACAGCAGGCCAGGCTGGCGGATTCCATCCGCAGTGAGCTCCCTGGCCGCAGAGGGCGCTCCTCTCTTACGGTGTCTGGTGCTTCTCTCTGTGGGTGTCTCTGGTGCTGACGGTGCTCTCTGACGCTTCTCTCTGAGGGTGCTCTCTGGTGCTTCTCTCTGAGGGTGTCTCTGGTGCTGACGGTGCTCTCTGACGCTTCTCTCTGAGGGTGCTCACTGGTTCTTCTCTCTGAGGGTGCTCTCTGGTGCTTCTCGCTTAGGGTGCTCTCTGGTGCTTCTCTCTGAGGGTGCTCTCTGGTGCTTCTCACAGGGTGCTCTCTGGCGCTTCTCTCTGAGGGTGCTCTGGTGCTTCTCTCTGAGGGTGCTCTCTGGTGTTTCTCTGAGCGTGCTCTCTGACGCTTCTCTCTGAGGGTGTTCTCTGGTTCTTCTCTCTGAGGGTGCTCTCTGGTGCTTCTCTCTGAGTGTGCTCTGGTGTTTCTCACTGAGGGAGCTCTCTTGTTCTTCTCTTTGTGGCTGCTCTGGTGCTTCTCTCTGAGGGTGCGCTGGTGCTTCTCTCTGAGGGTGCTCGCTGGTGCTTCTCTCTGAGGGTGCTCTCTGGTGCTTCTCTCAGGGTGCTCTCTGGTTCTTCTCTCTAATGGTGCTCTCTGGTGCTTCTCTCTGAGGGTGCTTTGGTGCTTCTCTCTGAGGGTGCGCTGGTGCTTCTCTCTGAGGTTGCTCTTTGGTGCTCCTCTCTGAGAGTGCTGTCTGGTGCTTCTCACTGAGGGTGCTCTCTGGTGCTTCTCTCTGAGGGTGCTCTCTGGTGTTTCTCTGAGGGTGTTCTCTGATGCTTCTCTCTGAGGGTGTTCTCTGATGCTTCTCTCTGAGGGTGCTCATGTGCTTGTCTCTGAGGGTGCTCTCTGGTGCTTCTCTCCGAGGGTGCTCTCTGGTGCTTCTCTCTGAGAGTGCTCTGGTGCTTCTCTCTTAGGGTGCTCTCTGGTGCTTCTCTCCTAGGGTGCTCTCTGGTTCTTCTCTCTGAGGGTGTTCTCTGGGGCTTCTCTCTAAGGGTGCTCTCTGGCACGTCTCTCTGAGGGTGCTCTATGGTGCTTCTCTCTGAGGGTGCTCTCTGGTTCTTCTCTCTGAGGGTGATCTCTGGTTCTTCTCTCTGAGGGTGCTCTGGTGCTTCTCTCTGAGGGTGCTCTCTGGTGCTTCTCTCTGAGGGTGCTCTAGTGTTTCTCACTGAGGGTGCTCTCTGCTGCTGCTCTCTGATGCGTCTCTCTAAGGGTGCTCTCTGGTGCTTCTCACTGAGGGCGCTCTCTGAGGCTTCTCTCTGAGGGTGCTCTCTGACGCTTCTCTCTGAGGGTGCTCACTGACGCTTCTCTCCGTGGGTGCTCTCTGATGCTTCTCTCTGAGGGTGCTCTCTGGTGCTTCTGTCTGAGGTTGCTCTCTGACGCTTCTCTCTGAGGTTGCTCTCTGACGTTTCTCTCTGAGGGCGCTCTCTGGTGCTTCTCTCTGAGGGTGATCTCTGGTGCTTCTCCCTGAGGGTGCTCTGGTGCTTCTCTCTTAGGATGCCCTCTGGCGCTACTCACTGAGGTTGCTCTCTGGTGTTTCTCTCTGAGTGTGCTCTGGTGCTTCTCACTGAGGGTGCTCTCTGGTTCTTCTCTTTGTGGGTGCTCTAGTGCTTCTCACTGAGGGTGCTCTAGTGCTTTTCTCTGAGGGTGCTCTCTGGTGCTTCTCTCTGAGATTGCTCTCTGACGCTTCTCTCTGAGGGTGCTCTCTAGTGTTTTTCTCTGAGGGTGCTCTGGTGCTTCTCACTAAGTGTGCTCTGGTGCTTCTCACTGAGGGTGCTCCATAGTTCTTCTCACTGAGGGTGCTCTATGGTTCTTCTCTCTGTGGGTGCTCTCTGACGCTTCTCTCTGAGGGTGCTCTCTGGTGTTTCTCTCTGAGGGTGCTCTGGTGCTTCTCACTGAGGGTGCTCTGGTGCTTCTCTCTGTGGGTGCTCTCTGGTTCTTCTCTCTTAGGGTCCTCTCTGGTTCTTCCCTCTGAGGGTGCTCTCTGGTTCTTCTCTCTTAGGGTCCTCTCTGGTTCTTCCCTCTGAGGGTGCGCTGGTGCTTATCACTGAGGGTGCTCTCTGGGTCTTTTCTCTGTGGGTGCTCTGGTGTTTCTCACTGAGGGTGCGCTGGTGCTTATCACTGAGGGTGCTCTCTGGGTCTTTTCTCTGTGGGTGCTCTGGTGTTTCTCACTGAGGGTGCGCTGGTGCTTATCACTGAGGGTGCTCTCTGGGTCTTTTCTCTGTGGGTGCTCTGGTGTTTCTCACTGAGGTTGCTCTTTGGTGCTCCTCTCTGAGAGTGCTGTCTGGTGCTTCTCACTGAGGGTGCTCTCTGGTGTTTCTCTGAGGGTGTTCTCTGATGCTTCTCTCTGAGGGTGTTCTCTGATGCTTCTCTCTGAGGGTGCTCATGTGCTTGTCTCTGAGGGTGCTCTCTGGTGCTTCTCTCCGAGGGTGCTCTCTGGTGCTTCTCTCTGAGAGTGCTCTGGTGCTTCTCTCTTAGGGTGCTCTCTGGTGCTTCTCTCCTAGGGTGCTCTCTGGTTCTTCTCTCTGAGGGTGTTCTCTGGGGCTTCTCTCTAAGGGTGCTCTCTGGCACGTCTCTCTGAGGGTGCTCTATGGTGCTTCTCTCTGAGGGTGCTCTCTGGTTCTTCTCTCTGAGGGTGATCTCTGGTTCTTCTCTCTGAGGGTGCTTTGGTGCTTCTCTCTGAGGGTGCTCTCTGGTGCTTCTCTCTGAGGGTGCTCTAGTGTTTCTCACTGAGGGTGCTCTGGTGCTTCTCTCTGAGGGTGCTCTCTGGTGCTTCTCTCTGAGGGTGCTCTAGTGTTTCTCACTGAGGGTGCTCTCTGCTGCTGCTCCCTGATGCGTCTCTCTAAGGGTGCTCTCTGGTGCTTCTCTCTTAGGGTGCTCTCTGAGGCTTCTCTCTGAGGGTGCTCTCTGACGCTTCTCTCTGAGGGTGCTCTCTGAGGCTTCTCTCTGAGGGTGCTCTCTGACGCTTCTCTCTGAGGGTGCTCACTGACGCTTCTCTCCGTGGGTGCTCTCTGATGCTTCTCTCCGAGGGTGCTCTCTGGTGCTTCTGTCTGAGGTTGCTCTCTGACGCTTCTCTCTGAGGTTGCTCTCTGACGCTTCTCTCTGAGGGCGCTCTCTGGTGCTTCTCTCTGAGGTTGCGCTCTGGTGCTTCTCTCTGAGGGTGCTTTGGTGCTTCTCTCTGAGGGTGAGCTCTGGTGCTTCTCCCTGAGGGTGCTCTGGTGCTTCTCTCTTAGGATGCCCTCTGGCGCTACTCACTGAGGTTGCTCTCTGGTGTTTCTCTCTGAGTGTGCTCTGGTGCTTCTCACTGAGGGTGCTCTGGTGCTTCTCACTGAGGGTGCTCTCTGGTTCTTCTCTTTGTGGGTGCTCTAGTGCTTCTCACTGAGGGTGCTCTAGTGCTTTTCTCTGAGGGTGCTCTCTGGTGCTTCTCTCTGAGATTGCTCTCTGACGCTTCTCTCTGAGGGTGCTCTCTAGTGTTTTTCTCTGAGGGTGCTCTGGTGCTTCTCACTAAGTGTGCTCTGGTGCTTCTCACTGAGGGTGCTCCATAGTTCTTCTCACTGAGGGTGCTCTATGGTTCTTCTCTCTGTGGGTGCTCTCTGACGCTTCTCTCTGAGGGTGCTCTCTGGTGTTTTTCTCCGAGGGTGCTCTGGTGCTTCTCACTGAGGGTGCTCCATGGTTCTTCTCACTGAGGGTGCTCTATGGTTCTTCTCTCTGTGGGTGCTCTGGTGCTTCTCACTGAGGGTGCTCTCTCGTTCTTCTCTCTGAGGGTGCTCTCTGGTGCTTCTCTCTGAGGGTGCTCAGGTGCTTATCACTGAGGGTGCTTCCCACTGAGGGTGCTCTCTGGGTCTTTTCTCTGAGGGTGCTCTGGTGTTTCTCACTGAGGGTGTTCTGGTGCTTCTCTCTGAGGGTGCTTTTTGGCGCTTTTCTCTGAGGGTGCTCTCTGGTGCTTCTCTCTGAGGTGGTTCTCTGGCGCTTCTCTCTGAGGGTGCTCTCTGGTGCTTCTCTCTGAGGGTGCTCTCTGGTGCTTCTCTCTGAGGGTGCTCAGGTGCTTCTCACTGAGGGTGCTCTGGTGCTTCTCTCTGAGGTTGCTCTTTGGTGCTTTTCTCCGAGGGAGTTCTCTGGTGCTCCTCTCTTAGAGTGCTGTCTGGTGCCTCTGTCTGGTGCTTCTCTCTGAGGTGGTTCTCTGGCGCTTCTCTCTGAGGGTGCTCTGGTGCTTCTCTCTGAGGGTGCTCTCTGGTGTTTCTCTGAGCGTGCTCTCTGATGCTTCTCTCTGAGGGTGCTCTGGTGCTTGTCTCTGAGGGTGCTCTCTGGTGCTTCTCTCTGAGTGTGCTCTCTGATGCTTCTCTCCGAGGGTGCTCTCTGGTGCTTCTGTCTGAGGGTGCTCTCTGGTGCTTCTCTCTGAGAGTGCTCTAGTGCTTCTCTCTTAGGGTGCTCTCTGGTTCTTCTCTCTTAGGGTGCTCTCTGGTTCTTTTCTCTGAGGGTGCTCTCTGGTGCTTCTCTCTTAGGGTGCTCTCTGGTTCTTTTCTCTGAGGGTGCTCTCTGGTGCTTCTCTCTGAGGGTGCTCTCTGGTGCTTCTCTCTGAGAGTGCTCTGGTGCTTCTCTCTGAGGGTGCTCTGGTGCTTCTCTCCTAGGGTGCTCTCTGGTTCTTCTCTCTGAATGTGTTCTCTGGGGCTTCTCCCTAAGGGTGCTCTCTGGCACGTCCCTCTGAGGGTGCTCTATGGTGCTTCTCTCTAAAGGTGCTCTCTGGTTCTTCTCTCTGAGGGTGCTTTGGTGCTTCTCTCTGAGGGTGCTCTCTGGTGCTTCTCTTCGAGGGTGCTCTAGTGTTTCTCACTGAGGGTGCTCTGGTGCTTCTCTCTGAGGGTGCTCTCTGGTGCTTCTCTCTTAGGGTGCTCTCTGGTTCTTCTCTCTAGGGGTGCTCTATGGTTCTTCTCTCTGTGGGTGCTCTCTGGTGCTTCTCTCTGAAATTGCTCTCTGACGCTTCTCTCTGAGGGTGCTCTCTGGTGCTTCTGTCCAAGAGTGCTCTCTGACGCTTCTCTCTGATTGTGCTTTCTGGTGCTTCTCTCTGAGGTTGTTCTCTGACGCTTCTCTCTGAGGGTGCTTTGTGGTGCTTCTCTCTGAGGGTGCTCTGTGGTGCTTCTCTCTGAGGGTGCTCTCTGCTGCTGCTCTCTGATGCGTCTCTCTAAGGGTGCTCTCTGGTGCTTCTCACTGAGGGCGCTCCCTGGTGCTTCTCTCTGAGAGTGCTCTCTGGTGCTTCTCTCTGAGGGTGCTCTCTGACGCTTCTCTCTGAGGGTGCTCTCTGACGCTTCTCTCTGAGGGTGCTCTCTGACGCTTCTCTCTGAGGGTGCTCACTGACGCTTCTCTCCGTGGGTGCTCTCTGACGCTTCTCTCTGAGGGTGCTCTCTGGTGCTTCTTTCTGAGGTTGCTCTCTGACGCTTCTCTCTGAGGGTGCTCTCTGGTGCTTCTCTCTGAGGTTGCGCTCTGGTGCTTCTCTCTGAGGTTGCTCTCTGACGTTTCTCTCTGAGGGCGCTCTCTGGTGCTTCTCTCTGAGGGTGATCTCTGGTGCTTCTCCCTGAGGGTGCTCTGGTGCTTCTCTCTTAGGATGCCCTCTGGCGCTACTCACTGAGGGTGCTCTCTGGTGTTTCTCTCTGAGTGTGCTCTGGTGCTTCTCACTGAGGGTGCTCTGGTGCTTCTCACTGAGGGTGCTCTCTGGTTCTTCTCTTTGTGGGTGCTCTAGTGCTTCTCACTGAGGGTGCTCTAGTGCTTTTCTCTGAGGGTGCTCTCTGGTGCTTCTCTCTGAGATTGCTCTCTGACGCTTCTCTCTGAGGGTGCTCTCTGGTGTTTTTCTCTGAGGGTGCTCTGGTGCTTCTCACTAAGTGTGCTCTGGTGCTTCTCACTGAGGGTGCTCCATAGTTCTTCTCACTGAGGGTGCTCTATGGTTCTTCTCTCTGTGGGTGCTCTGGTGCTTCTCACTGAGGGTGCTCCATGGTTCTTCTCACTGAGGGTGCTCTCTCGTTTTTCTCTCTGAGGGTGCTCTCTGGTGCTTCTCTCTGAGGGTGCTCAGGTGCTTCTCACTGAGGGTGCTCTGGTGCTTCTCACTGAGGGTGCTCTCTGGGTCTTTTCTCTGTGGGTGCTCTGGTGTTTCTCACTGAGGGTGTTCTGGTGCTTCTCTCTGAGGGTGCTTTTTGGTGCTTCTCTCTGAGGGTGCTTTTTGGTGCTTCTCTCTGAGGGTGCTCTTTGGCGCTTCTCTCTGAGGGTGCTCTGGTGCTTCTCTCTGAGGGTGCTCTGGTGCTTCTCTCTGAGGTTGCTCTTTGGTGCTTTTCTTTGAGGGAGTTCTCTGGTGCTCCTCTCTGAGAGTGCTGTCTGGTGCCTCTGTCTGGTGCTTCTCACTGAGGGTGCTCTGGTGCTTCTCTCTGAGGTGGTTCTCTGGCGCTTCTCTCTGAGGGTGCTCTGGTGCTTCTCTCTGAGGGTGCTCTCTGGTGTTTCTCTGAGCGTGCTCTCTGATGCTTGTCTCTGAGGGTGCTCTCTGGTGCTTGTCTCTGAGGGTGCTCTCTGGTGCTTCTCTCTGAGGGTGCTCTCTGATGCTTCTCTCCGAGGGTGCTCTCTGGTGCTTCTGTCTGAGGGTGCTCTCTGGTGCTTCTCTCTGAGAGTGCTCTAGTGCTTCTCTCTTAGGGTGCTCTCTGGTGCTTCTCTCTTAGGGTGCTCTCTGGTTCTTTTCTCTGAGGGTGCTCTCTGGTGCTTCTCTCTGAGGGTGCTCTCTGGTGCTTCTCTCTGAGGGTGCTCTGGTGCTTCTCTCTGAGGTTGTTCGCAGGTGCTTCTCTTTGAGGGTGCTCTGGTGCTTCTCTCTGAGGGTGCTCTCTGGTGTTTCTCTCTGAGGGTGCTTTGATGTTTCTCTCTGAGGGTGCTCTGGTGCTTCTCTCTGAGGGTGCTCTCTGGTGCTTCTCTCTGAGGGTGGTTCTCTCTGAGGGTGCTCTCTGACACTTCTCTCTGAGGGTGCTCTCTGGTTCTTCTCTCTTAGGGGTGCTCTAGTGCTTCTCTCTTAGGGTGCTCTCTGGTGCTTCTGTCTGAGGGTGCTCTCTGGTCCTTCTCTCTGAGGGTGCTCTGGTGCTTCTCTCTTAGGGTGCTCTATGGTGCTGCTCTCTTATGGTGCTCTCTGGTGCTTCTCTCTGAGGGTGCTCTGGTACCTCTCTCTGAGGGTGCTCTCTGGTTCTTCCCTCTGAGGGTGCTCTCTGGTGCTTCTCTCTTATGGTGCTCTCTGGTGCTTCTCTCAGGGTGCTCTCTGGTTCTTCTCTCTGAGGGTGCTCTTTGGTTCTTCTCTCTGAGGGTGCTCTCTGGTGCTTCTCTCTGAAGGTGCTCTCTAGTGCTTCTCTCTGAGGGTGCTCTCTGGTGCTTCTCTCTGAGGGTGCTCTGGTGCTTTTCTCCGAGGGTGCTCTGGTGCTTCTCTCTGACGGTGCTCTGGTGCTTCTCTCTGAGGTTGTTCGCTGGTGCTTCTCTCTGAGGGTGCTCTGGTGCTTCTCTCTGAGGGTGCTCTCTGGTGTTTCTCCCTGAGGGTGCTTTGATGTTTCTCTCTGAGGGTGCTCTGGTGCTTCTCTCTGAGGGTGCTCGCTGGTGCTTCTCTCTGAGGGCAGTTCTCTCTGAGGGTGCTTTCTGACACTTCTCTCCGAGGGTGCTCTCTGGTTCTTCTCTCTAGGGGTGCTCTATGGTTCTTCTCTCTGTGGGTGCTCTGGTGCTTCTCTCTTAGGGTGCTCTCTGGTTCTTCTCTCTAGGGGTGCTCTATGGTTCTTCTCTCTGTGGGTGCTCTAGTGCTTCTCTCTTAGGGTGCTCCTGTCTGAGGGTGCTCTCTGGTCCTTCTCTCTGAGGGTGCTCTGGTGCTTCTCTCTTAGGGTGCTCTCTGGTGCTACTCTCTTATGGTGCTCTCTGGTGCTTCTCTCTGAGGGTGCTCTGGTGCTTCTCTCTGAGGGTGCTCTGGTACTTCTCTCTTAGGGTGCTCTCTGGTTCTTCTCTCCGAGGGTGCTCTCTGGTGCTTCTCGCTTAGGGTGCTCTCTGGTGCTTCTCTCTTATGGTGCTCTCTGGTGCTTCTCACAGGGTGCTCACTGGTTCTTCTCTCTGAGGGTGCTCTCTGGTGCTTATCTCTGAGGGTGCTCTGGTGCTTCTCTCTGAGGGAGTTCTCTGGTGCGTCTCCCTGAGAGTGCTGGCTGGTGCCTCTGTCTGGTGCTGAGGGTGCTGTCTGGTGCTTCTTTGTTAGGGTGCTCCCTGGTGTTTCTCTGTACTGGTGCTCGCTGGCACTTCTCTTTTAGGGTGCTCTATGGTCGCAGACTGTACAGTAGCAGTGTGCGTCTCTCTGAGTCTGTTCTCTGGGAGAAGAGTTTCTTTCTCGGAGACTCCTCACTTGTCGCACAGGGCACCCTTTTGAGAGTGCTCCATGGTTGAAGGATGCTTCCTTTTTGAGAGTGCTTTCTGGTAGCAGAGTGTTTTCTTTTCTCTGCTTTCTGACAATGCCGTCTCTGAGAGTGGTGTCTAACCATGCTCTATGATTATAGGATGTTTTGTTGTATTCAGAGCTCTCTTACCAGAAGTCGAAGTGCATTAACCCCTTCGCCGCTGGCGGGATTCCCCCGCTGTGCCGGGGGGGTGGGGCACGTACAGCGACCTCATGCTCATGTCGAGGTCAGCTCGTCATGAGCCACGGCGCTCCGGTGCTCATGACGAGCTAAACTCGTCATGCCCGCCCCCGTTTAAATGGAACGCTCGCACAGCAGGGGAATCTGCCCAGCGTGCGTGTAAATGTAATTTTTTTTATTTATGTGTTGGTTTTGAAAACCGATAAATAAATGCCATTGTCATTTACAATGCCAATAGCTTAATCTCTCTCAAATGCGAGACCTATTGCATTTACACACACACAGACACACACACACACAGACACACACACACAGAGCCACACACACACAGAGCCACACACACACAGAGCCACACACACACACAGCCGCACACAATGCAGAGTCACACACACACACACAGAGCTACCCACGCACACGAGCCCCACACACACACACACACACACATAGCCACCCACACACACAGAGCCACCCACACCCACTTAGCGCCACCCACACACACAGCCACACACATACACACAGAGCCACACACATACACACAGAGCCACACAGAGCCACACACAGAGCCACACACACACGTTGTGGTGGAGGTGGATGTGGTGGTGGATGTGGTTGTGGTGGATGTGGTGGTGGTTGTGGTGGTGATGGTGTATGTGGTGGTGGTGGATGTGGTGGTGGATGTGGTGGTAGTAGATGTATTTGGTGGTGGTGGATGTGGTGGTGGTGATGGTGATGAAAAGCAGTGAATCGCCTAAGACCACCAATGCTGCCCGGCGTAAAACACCTTTAATTCACCTTACGATTATCTATCAAAATAACGAGGCAGGTGCTGGAAACTAGAAGGCAAAAAACAGGTTTATTACTCCAGAGGAGAACAATCACTTCAGGCAAAGGGATGTCATCGGGCGGTGCTCTAACTGCATCTCCGTGGTTTGGTCTTTTATACACATTTGCATCAGTTTATTGGCATGGTTAAACATCCTTGGAATCCCCGCCTTAGGCTAGTTCTCACACAAACCTAGCAGCAATCATCCCCCCACCCAGATCTAACAGATGATCGCTATCTCTCAGCTGGACATTCCGACAGGATCTAAAAATACGTGGGATCGGTCAGATCTAAGGGTTAGTGTCATTGATTAAATCAGGCCCCTTTGTCGGTGAAACAAGCCCTGCCATGTGGGGGTAATAAACCATCTCCGCAGGGGTCGATTAGTGCCTGGGACCGGATTGAGTAGCCAGGTGCAGTGAAAAAGGTTATCAAAAGGGCTTGCCCGTGCAAAGAGGATGAAAGGGCAAACGGGTTTGGTGCGGGAAGTGACTCCGGGGCTTTGTCATGACGACAAGGTTTTACAACCCCAGTACATTTGTTCGTTTAGCCAGAGCGCTGGGGGACGATAGCGAGGTCGGGGTGACACACGGGTGACCTGCAGAGTACAAAATGGCCCGATGTCTAAAATGGTTGTAGCTTACGCACACACAGAGGCCCTTGCTAAACAAGATGGCGCAGGCAATGTTCATGTTTGTCGTTTTACTTTCTACTGTGGTGGTGGTGGATGTGGTGTTGGTGGTGGATGTGGTGTTGGATGTGGTGGTGGGGGATGTGGTGGTGGATGTGGTGGTGGTGGCGGCGGATGTGGTGGAGGTGGATGTGGATGTGGTGGTGGATGAGGTGGTGGCGGATGAGGTGGTGGTGGATGTGGTGGTGGATGTGGATGATGTGGTAGATGTGGTGGTGGTGGATGTGGTGGTAGTGGTGGATGTGGTGCTGGGGGATGACCGCCGGTCTGTTAATGCTGGAAGGGGGTTGATGAAGCTGCGCCATAGAGGGGTGCCCGTCACTCATGAGTGTGGCGTGATCCGAGGTGTGGTATTTGGGATCCCAAGCGAATCGAGAGTGGTAATTAGAACAAGTTAATGCCCAAGGCAGGCTCGTCCGTGCACCAATGCCCCTGGAACATCAAAAACACACATAAACACTGCAACCCTAACCTGTTTATTATTTTTCCTCTAAAAGGTTCTGTTTGTCACGGGCTGGTGCCCTCGGGTAACATCTGATAGAAAATGAAATCACTCTAAGTGTGGCCCTCGTGTAACATCTGATAGAAAATTAAACCACAGCACGCTCATTTTCAGGTTTTTGTGGCGTGTATGTATAGCCTATGCAACGACTGTTCGGCAATTTCAGGTCAATCAATTAATCCTTAAATCACGGAGTGTTTATGTTTTTAAAAAAAGATACTCCAAAGAAGTCAAAGTTGGAAATCCACTTCCTCTCTACCAAACTTCCCATCCAGGCAGGTTGTATTCAGTCTGAAAAACGAGACTTTTCCAAAACTGCATAAATGTTTCATGTTGTTAGCTCTTTTCTTTGTAGGCTCGGCGATGCAAACGCTCAGGTCTTTTAATTTTGAGGTAAAAAAAACCTCATATCATTATATACTCAACCTACTGAGTTAATTCCCTTGAGTTGCAGGAGCAGACTTGGACAAAGAGGTGCAGCATACGGTGCACCTTATCCATCGATCCATTACAAATGTCAGTGTGCAATGGTCTGATGGACACTAGGGTATGTCATGGGAGCCTTCAAGCCCTTTTGCCAAACATTCTACGCTGACCATGCGTTGATCTGCAGGTTTCGAGTTCGAATCAGAGTAATGCAGACTCAGTCCTCCATCATTCGGAGGTCGATAAATTAAGTACGATTCAAACTGGGTAATACAATGTACCTATTATTTAGAGCGCTTACAAATGTTGAATTGTGGTATTAATTGCTATATAGAAAATGATTATTATTATCCATAACAGGGGTGTAGGTTTCTGCAGGACGTTTCAAGGGGCTGCCCGACTGATGCACTCTAAAACCCAAGGATCGCTTTGACACAAATCTGCTTAGCTTTATGCAGCATCTCTGAGCTATTCCCATCTCACGATGGCGAGAGTGTATGGGGCGGGGGTCCCAGACTTGCTGGTGGGTGTGCGCAGGGCTGCCGTGTCCCAGGCTTTTTTCGTCTCACGGAAATATGGGACGGTTAAGGGGCCTGGAGGCCTTGGTCATGTCCAGGGGGAGGTGTTGTGCAGGAGGTCGTGGGCTCTTCCAGCATAAGAAAATGAACGGATGGGCTGGGAACTGACTGAAAGACATGAAGATGGAGGGGAAACATGCAATCAGTGCTGCGTGCAGCATGTCTGAGAGTCCCGATTGCACAACGGCCGCTCTTCATGGAGGACAACAAAAAAGTACGGAAAAGCTCATTTAGTTTCGGCGACGAGATAAAGCGGACAAAAACCCCACTTTAACAGAGGCAGTCCGAGGAAGACAAAGCCGACAATGCGACTCTCAGGGTATGAAGCGGAAAGGTCGCCACGGCGCCCAACGCGGACAGATACACTATTGTTTGGTTACTGACCCAATCTACATAGCTTTGATGCTAAAGGTTGCGGTGTGCCTCCTGCTCTCCCCGGCACACTGGAGAGCGCTTTCAGCCCTGGTCCCTAGGGGCTACAACTCGGCATCAAGCGCTGTCCCCATCTGCGTCACCGAAGGTTAATGCAAATTTTCCTAACTCGTCGTCTGCGGGCTGTGGCCTTTCAACTACGACATGGATTCTTGGCTTCTACCTGAGCAAGCGCTCGCCATCTCTAAGCCCCGTCCTTTTCAGACTGGGAGGCGTGTTTTTGACATTCCAGCCAATGTAGAAGAGGGGAGAAAGAAAGTCAAAAACAAGCCCCCCAATCTGAAGAGGACGGGGCTTAGATCCAAAGAATGATGTCACTGGGACCTCTTCTCCAATGGCTGGCCGCCGTTTAGGAGGCCAGCTAATGGAGAAGAGGGGCAGGGCTTAACCTCGCTACTCAGTCATTAAATCTCGCCAGCGAGACTGCGCATGTGCGCAGCCTACGCTAGCCGAGACCTAAAAAGTGAAGTGTGATGCTGTGCGCAAAGGGGGCCCGTGGGAGGTGAGTGGGGTGTCGGGGTCAAAGTCATGGTTAGAAAAACAAAATATTCTGTCACTTTTTAGGTCTCGCCTAGACAGAGTTTGTGCTGTCTCTTCGAGACATGCTGTATCTACAATATGGGCTTGAAAAGTCTCCCATCTTTTTCATCGGTTCCTGTTGCTGCCCTTTGGAAATGCTGGCTTTTTGTTGGTGAATACACTTAGTAGTCCCTCCTTTTTGGAATTTTTTGTATCCTCCCATAAGGACTGGCCCTCTTACATGTGTTCTTACTGTTCAGGTTATTTATACTTGGAGAGAACAATAATTTTTTTGTTGGCCTGTCTCTTTACTCGTCAACTTCTGTTTACTTGTGCAATGAAACTTCGTCGCGTCACTTTATCTCCATGCCTCCCCCTCACCCCTCCCACACCACTGCTCGCAGGTCCCACCACGTGTCTGAGTCCACTTTTGTTTTGCTCATTTTTTTGTTACTTTACAAATGAATTGTTATATTATTTTAAATGAGTCACTTTTATTTATATAGTGCATCTATCCAGGCACTTGGGGAAAATCAAACAATCAGCCTACACCAGACTCGAACACGGATCCCCAGCTCCCCAGTCGGCAGTTTTCAGCGATGCCCCATATCCTTTCTCTAGCCATGTTGAAGGGTGCAGTACCATATGTGGCCAAAAGAGGTCTCAAGGGACACCTAGTGACAGCCTGTGGTAACTGTATCCTCATAACCCCACTTGTTTTCACGTGGAGTCTATAATGCCATTTTCGCCTCCAGCGCTACGGCACCATTGCAGGGGCCTCATTTATGAGGCCCCTTGCGCCATCGGAACTTCACTTTTCATGAAGTTCTGTGGCGCAGAAGCCTGCGTGGTATTTATCAGGCAGCAGTACGCCAGTTTTTGTGGCGTACTGCTGCCTGATAAATATCAGTCCCTTTAACGCAGTGTCCTGCGTTAAAGGGGCGTGCAATGGGTGTTGCTGGGGGCGTTCCCAGCAACATCCATGGCCTTTTGACACTGCCCCAGATTTACGAGCAATCGTAACTCTGAAGCAGTGCCAAAAGCTTACGCCTCCCCAGGGGAGGCGTAAGGGAGGCGCAACAGAGAGAAATGTCTTTATTTCTCCTCGTATTTCCTTTTTAGGGCTCGCCTGCTGATGCGCTTCTGCGCATCGCTGGCGAAGCTCTATTATGGCTTAAACAGAGCTTAACCACCACTGGCGATTCCACTGGCGATTCCTTCAAGTGCATGTGCTTTTTAGGTCATTGCGCAAGCGCAAGCCCTAAAAAGCGCGTGCACAATGCCACCAGCTGCCTGCCTCGCATCACCACATCGAAGGCAGCCCTCCCAGCGCATTTCTCACCCCCTAATTATTCACGGCCGGCTGGCCGTACTTTCAGTTTCACACGGCCGCTAGGCCATGTCTCCTTTTAAAACCTGTTTAACTTGTTTTATTCTGCTGTCCTTCACCCCCAGGTCCCCCTGATCGGAGAGATTAGGCGCTCTAACTTTAACGAATATGAGACCGATAATATTTGAACTGTGCGCGGTAATTGGTTTCCGTGTGCATCCGCCCTTCAAAGTTGGCAGTAATTCAGGGCAAGATTACCAGCAGCATTGTTTCGCAAAAGACATCCTGTGTAATCGAGGCAGGGGCTGTTCAGACAGTGGAGAGGCTGCGATTAGAGCCTGACTGGGCACAAACATCCCGAAGGCAGTCAGCCGGTGGCGCTCCTGCAGACTTTCCTCCCAATCATTCGTTCTCTTATCACTTAGTGCCGGTTTTTAACAATAATACATTAATAATGTAGGAGGCTGCTAATTCGTGCGTATTTCCTGCACATATTGCTTTTACATTGTGGCGGTTTCGCAGATTAGCGTCATTAGAGGACCCAATACGCAACTTTACACCTGGGTGCTGTAAACCGAGGATTTACGGAAATGAAAAAAATAAAATTGCGCAGTTTAACATTCTAATGCTTTGACTCCAGACACGTTTCCCCCACAGTGTCCATCTTCTATTTCTACTTTTACCATTGCCTCTTCCTCTGTGTGCATCACGAGTCAGCCGAACGAAGAGGCCTCCGCCTCCCTCTACGAGATCCGGCCGTTTAAAAAACAGATGTGACTTGCATAGAAAGTGTTAAGTTTTTTTTTAATATCTGGCCCGTTCCTCCACTGCCCCTTTGTTACCCTTTTCTTTTGAATGATCAATTTTTTCCAGAGATTTCAGATAGGTCTCTAAAAAGGTGCAACAGTTGGCATTTTTCCCACTTGGCAATATGTTTAGGTCTTGGTTTAACACCACAGCTGTTAGAACGGGCATATTGTTTCCAACATACATTGGGCATTCACTCCACCTATTTCATTTACAGGCCATAATTCTCTTTCAGCCACTGGCTTGACACTTTGTCAATTACATATTGGCTCAGCCCAGAGAACTACTTCTTTCTTCCCCACTGTCTCTCACCTTATGTATAGGTTTTGCAGTAACCCGTCACCTTCAATGGGGTGCAGGTACTGTAATGCATTCAAGAATATTTTTTATTGGCCTACCTCTATCTGCTTCTTATGCATATATTTATGCCCATCTGAATGTGCACTAGCACATAAAACCCAGACCTATTGGCTTTGCTAATGCCCGGTTTATTAAAGATGAAGGACAAAGCAAGGTGAAGTTTGTTTAACTGACAACAGTATCTCCAGAAGTCCTAGTCGGCAATTAGCTCCATATCCTAATGGTTAATTTGAAAGACTCCTGTTTTCAGCGCTTCCATATAGCTTTTAGGTCTCGCCTATGGATAGCTTCAGCTGTCTGTTGTCAAAATACATTTTGTGTGCAACGCCATCAATTACAGCAGCTTTGGGGAAACTTATAGTTTATCATTGTATGGATTTTTTTGCCAATGCCATTTGCTTGCTAAGAATTCAATGGCTTGCTTTATTTACTCTTTTTGCATTTGTCACTACATTCGAGTATTGCTTCTTTACAACACTTTTGAGTGGATAACTTGTACCTTTCATTGCTTACATTAAGGGAACTACTTTTTAGATCTGGCATTAGCCAAGACCATCCACCTATTTCATTTATAGGCCATAATTCTCTTTCAGCCACCACATCCACATCCACCGCATCCACCACCACCACATCCACCACCACCAACACATCCACCACCACATCCACCACCACACCCACCACCTCCAACACTGCATCCACCAACACCACATCCACCACCACCACCACATCCACCACCGCATCCACCACCACTTTCACCACACCCACCACCACCACATCCACCACACCCACCACCACCACATCCACCACACCCACCACCACCACATCCACCACACCCACCACCACTACATCCACCACCACCACTGCATCCCCCACCACCACTGCATCCACCACCACCACATCCACTGCATCCACCACATCCACCACCACATCCACCATCACCTCCACATCCACCATGACATCCACCGCCACATCCACCACCACATCCACCACATCCACATCCACCGCATCCACCACCACCGCATCAACCACCACATCCACCACCACATCCACCAACACTTTAACCACACCCACCACCACCATATCCACCACACCCACCACCACTAAATCCACCACCCCCTCCACCAAAACCACCACCCCATCCACCACCACTGCATCCACCACTGCATCCACCACCACCACATCCACCACCACATCCACCATCACCACCACATCCACCACCACATACACCATCACCTCCACATCCATCATGACATCCACCGCCACATCCACCACATCCACCACATCCACCGCATCCACCACCACCACATCCACCGCATCCACCACCTCATCCACCATCACCACCACATCCACCACCACATCCACCACCACATCCACCACCACATCCACCATCACATCCACCATCACATCCACCATCACCTCCACATCCACCATGACATCCACCGCCACATCCACCACCACATCCACCACATCCACCATCACATCCACCACCGCCACATCCACTGCATCCACCACCACCACATCCACCACCACATCCACCACCACATCCACCACCACATCCACCACCACACCCACCACCACATCCACCAACCACCACATCCACCACCACCACTGCATCCACCACCACCAACACCCCATCCACCACCACCACTGCATCCACCACCACCACTGCATCCACCACCACCACTGCATCCACCAACACCACTGCATCCACCACCACCACATCCACCGCATCCACCACCACATCCACCATCACCACCACATCCACCACCACATCCACCATCACCTCCACATCCACCATGACATCCACCGCCACATCCACCACCACATCCACCACCACTTTCACCACATCCACCACCACATCCAACACATCCACCCCCACTTCCACCACCACCACATCCACCACTGCATCCACCACCACCACATCCACCACCACCACTGCATCCACCAACACCACATCCACCACACCCACCACCACCACCACATCCACCACCACATCCAACACATCCACCACCACTTCCACCACCACCGCATCCACCACCACCACATCCACCACCGCATCCACCACCACCACACCCACCACCGCATCCACCACCACCGCATCCACCACCACCGCATCCACCACCACCACATCCACCACCACACCCACCACCACCGCATCCACCAACACCACATCCACCAACACCACATCCACCACCGCATCCACCACCACATCCACCACCACATCCACCACCACCATATCCCCCAGATCCACCACCACCACATCTATATGTGTGTGTGTGTGTGTGTGTGTGTGGCTCTGTGTGTGTGTGTAGGTGCAAATGCAATGTTCTTGGATTTTCGTCACAATAAAATACACTGAACATAATCTTCACAAAAGTTATTTACAAACGTTTAAGGTATTGCCATTATAAATTACAATAACTTTTATTTAAGTATTAATTACAAAATTAAAAGCCATTGTTATTTGTAATATCAATACATCTAAGTCACGTAAATACAACACACATTGCATTACAAATGCTATAGGTGTCACATTTGCGAAAGTTAAAACTATTGACATTGTAACTGACAAAGCTATTAATTTTGCTATTTTCAAAACCAACACATAAATAAAAAAAAGTGTCATTTACTATACCAATCGCTCAAACTTTCCTAACGCGAGACCTATTGCATTTCCAATGCTTGTTCTATGTGTGCTGCATTCTGCAGCACACATAGAAAGAGGAAAAGCCTCTTGTGATTATTTTTGTACAGAAAGGTTTCCCTTCCTGTACAAAAATAATCTTCCCCGCAACGCAGGCACCCTTGCACCATTGTGCAAGGGTGCCTGCGCTGGCGCAGGCAGCCCACTGTGCGCCGGCGGAGAGGAAAAGGACAGGAATGCGCCGTATCTTATAGATACGGCGCATTTCTGCCCTTTTCTTTTGCCGTAGGGAAGTGCAGCAGGAAGGCCTGCTGCGCTTCCCTACGGCAAAAAGTCATAAATGAGGCCCCAGGTGTTTTATATTGGCGTTATTTACTATGTTGACTGGCTTTACAAAAAAAATACTAAATCCAGATAATTGTAAATGATCCTGATACTTTGGAATGGCCCCCGCCCTTATTCACTCTTCCGTTCCTCCCTTTCAGTGCTCAGTTTCTCTTAAATTAGGTTAGCCCTCTACAAATAACTAAACATGCAAACGTGAGGTTTTCTTTCAACTATGCTCTCAGAGCATTGCTTTCAAAAGCAGTGCTACTTTACCAGTTCTGGAAATAATGTGTACTAAGGAGTTGACTCATTTTGCAAGTTAAAGGTGTTTGTGTCTGAGCAGATTAAACGTTTTCAGAAAATTACTGCTTTACATTGCGCACACTTTGTGCGCTTTCTGAACTACTTGCACTTGTGATTACGCTGGGTTTGATGATAGAACTTTGCTTGAAGTGAATTTGTAACTATAGTAATAATGGCCCCTTAAGGATAGACTTACAGATAACTCGTCAAATTCAGAGTATTCTGCATTCAGCCTGCAGGTTAGGGGGTTAATTCATGGCATAGTCTCACCGAATCCCTTTCATCCACGAGTACCTTTGGGTGAGGCAGTGTCTCCTCTGAAAGCTGGTACATGCATCTTGAAGCGCTACATAAAATTTGCATTCACCTTTGAATGAGCGAGACAATGGTTGAAGGTAGTGCTGCAGCAAAGAGGTATAATTGCCCTATTTTTCAATGTTCATCACTTCTCTCTCTTTTTAAGTCTGAGAATCCTGGCCTCAGTGAGTGGATTTGTCTATTAAACATATTAATCTTTTGCAATTAGATGTGCTCTGTAGATTGCCTGGCCCTGGGGGCCTGGATGACATGAGGTGTAAGCATGTGACCAATCCTTGGCAGTGACTATATTAAAAGTAGTCTTTATTAAACTGTTTTCTCATTTGCTCTGTTACAAAACCCTCCAGCTCATAATCCAATGCCAAATGCGTAATTTTATAGAAACCACCTAACTACCCATGCCTTCCATACAATGTTCTAAAAGGTAGGTCTGTTATTAAGGTTTTTCTGCATTCCAAACGATGAGACTCAGTTCCTGCTTTCCAACTCCAAAAATAATGGAGCAGCCACAGTCCTTTCACTATAAATCCCCTGAAGCGATGGGAAGACATTGAGTCTTGAGTATCAGCCTTAACCGTGGCCTTTTTTCTCAACTAGCGCGCCATGGAGAGCCAGATTAAGGTGATGTGATACTGTTTGTCTACTGCCTTATTGTTCTTTATTTTCCTAAAATTGGCTGTAGTTCATCTTTTTCAGATGGCACATTTCATTTTGAAGATATTTTTTCCCATGTCCTAAAATGCAGTAATGTTTGTTATTAAACATTTCTTCCAAATTGAGCAGTGCTTTAAAAAAATGTATGCACAGTTGCCATAATGCATTTTTTCCATATAAATAGCATTACACTTACCACAGTAGAGTACTATCATGTTTATTTTACATATTTAAATTTCCCTGCATTACTTGAAGTATATAAAACAGAAGAGCTTTTCAAAATAACGGGTACTTCATGCTATACAAAAAACTACAGAACAAAACTCACAACAGAGGTCTTTATTTTATTAAGGTAGGAAGGACATATCTATTGCATTCGCAAAAAACAGTGCCATTTACAATTCCAATAGCTCAAACTCCAACAAATGCAAGAGCTATTGCATTTACAATGCTTGTTCATCTTTCACCTTCAGGTAACTACATATAAAATAAGGCACAGCTTTAATGAAAAATAAATGCAAGTTAAGTTAATCAGTGGGAAATGAACTATTGTACATTATGAATCCTTTATCATGCACTGTGTAACTAGAAAGCCACAGAACTGAATCCTGGTTGGTGCAGTGGAGAATAGTGACTTGTTTATGTTTAGTGCTACGAGGTTCCAGTCTATGATAGAAAGCACTGTGAATATGCAAGTCATTATTTTAAACTTGCATTGCACAAAGTATATGATATGCTGCTAACAAATGTGCGAAAGGGTATAAGATAAATTAGAACACTGGAATGTCAAGAGCTCAATTGAAGACATTGGAGTAGCTCTGGGCATACAAATAACCCTGGGCATAGTTTGCGTAGTAGCGCTACATGTAGCTACGCGAAGTGCACTACGCACGCTACGCGAACTGCGTAGTGTTGTAGGGAAATGCTGTTCGCACTGATTGCACAGTGCCGGATGCTTGTCCGTACTGCAATCATTGCAAACGGCATCTTGCACAGTGCAAGCGGTCGTTTTCTGCCGCTCGAGTAGATTTGTACTCGAGCGGCAGCTTTCTCAACGCATACTGGTAGTTTGTCATCGAGAGCGGTCGCGAGCATACGCGAGCACTCACAATGAGAAACCTGACCTCCCCGCGTTGAGAATCTCGCCGGGAGGTTTATTTTCCACGCTTGCTGATCGTGAACGAGGAAAAAGTCTCGCCGGGATGGTGATTTTGCTAGCTCGCGGTCGCCAACTTGACGTTCAGGGCCTCGAGCAAGCAAAAAATGTCTGCTACGCTACGCGTTTTTGCACTGTGCTACGTTCAATTCGCGTAGTAGCGCAAACTACGCAGGCTCTGCGAGCGTAGCGTAGTACTACGCCCAGGGTTAGCATATATAGGCTGATCTAGGCCTGCAGCTCCAACATTCCAATGATTATCTTCTCTCTGATAACAGAACGTTTTGTATTTGGTGTTTCTGATTGCAGAGTGTTTTCTATTCTATGCTCCCTGATTGCAGTGTTTTCTATTCATCGCTCTCTGATTGCATAATGCTTTCTATTCGATGCTCCCTGGTTGCAGAGTGTTTTCTATTAGTTGCTCTCTGATTGGAGAGTGCTTTGTATTTGGGGGTCTCTGACTGCAGAGTGTTTGTTTTGTCAAAGTGTTTCTATTCGGTATTTCTGATAGCAGAGTGTTTTCTATTTGGTGCTTTCTGATAGCAGAGTGTTTTCTATTCGGTGCTGTCTGATTGCAGAGTGTTTTCTATTTGGTGCTCTGATTACAGGATGTTTTGTATTCGGTGCTCTCAGACTGCAGGGTGTTTTCTATTTAGTGCTCTCTGATCAAAGAATGTTTTCTATTCCATGCTCTATGATTGCAGTGTGCTGTCTAATCGGTGCTCTCTGATTGTAGAGGGTTTTCTATTTGGTGCTCTCTGATTGCAGTGTGTTTTCTGTTTGGTGCTGTGATTGCAGAGTGTTTTGTCAAAGTGTTTCTATTCGGTGTTTCTGATTGCAGAGTGTTTTGTATTTGGTGTTCTGTGAGTGGAGAGTGTTTTCTACTTGGTGCCGTCTGATTGCAGAGTGTTTGTATTTTGGTGCTTTCTGATTGCAGTGTTTTGTATTCGGTGCTCTGATTGCAGTGTTTTGTATTTGGTGCTCTCTGACTGCAGAGTGTTTTCTATTCGGTGTTCTCTGATTGTAGAATGTTTTCTATTCCATGCTCTATGATTGCAGTGTGCTGTCTAATCGGTGCTCTCTGATTGTAGAGGGTTTTCTATTTGGTGCTCTCTGATTGCAGTGTGTTTTGTGTTTGGTGCTGTGATTGCAGAGTGTTTTGTCAAAGTGTTTCTATTCGGTGTTTCTGATTGCAGAGTGTTTTCTCTTTGGTGCTCTGTGAGTGGAGAGTGTTTTCTATTTGGTGCTCTCTGATTGCAGAGTGTTTTCTATTTGGTGCTTTCTGATTGCAGTGTTTTGTATTTGGTGCTTTCTGAATGCAGTGTTTTGTATTCGGTGCTCTCTGATTGTAGAGGGTTTTCTATTCGGTGCTCTCTGATTGCAGTGTGTTTTCTGTTCGGTGCTGTTATTGCCGAGTGTTTTGTCAAAGTGTTTCTATTCGGTGTTTCTGATTGCAGAGTGTTTTCTCTTTGGTGCTCTGTGAGTGGAGAGTGTTTTCTATTTGGTGCTCTCTGATTGCAGAGTGTTTTCTATTTGGTGCTTTCTGATTGCAGTGTTTTGTATTTGGTGCTCTCTGATTGAAGTTTTTTGTATTCGGTGCTCTCTGACTGCAGAGTGTTGTATATTCAGTGCTCTCTGATTGCAGAGTGTTTTCTACTTGGTGCTCTGCGAGTGCATAGTGTTTTCTATTCGGTGCTCTCTGATTGTAGAGGGTTTTCTATTCAGTGCTCTCTGATTGCAGTGTGTTTTCTGTTTGGTGCTGTGATTGCAGAGTGTTTTGTCAAAGTGTTTCTATTCAGTGTTTTTCTGATTGCCGAGTGTTTTCTATTCGGTGCTCTGTGAGTGGGGAGTGTTTTCTATTCGGTGCTCTCTGATTGCATAGTGTTTTCTATTCGGTGCTCTCTGATTTTAGAGGGTTTTCTATTCAGTGCTCTCTGATTGCAGTGTGTTTTCTGTTTGGTGCTGTGATTTCAGAGTGTTTTGTCAAAGTGTTTCTATTCAGTGTTTTTCTGATTGCCGAGTGTTTTCTATTCGGTGCTCTGTGAGTGGGGAGTGTTTTCTATTCGGTGCTCTCTGATTGCATAGTGTTTTCTATTCGGTGCTCTCTGATTGTAGAGGGTTTTCTATTCAGTGCTCTCTGATTGCAGTGTGTTTTCTGTTTGGTGCTGTGATTGCAGAGTGTTTTGTCAAAGTGTTTCTATTCAGTGTTTTTCTGATTGCCGAGTGTTTTCTATTCGGTGCTCTGTGAGTGGGGAGTGTTTTCTATTCGGTGCTCTCTGATTGCAGAGTGTTTTGTATTTGGTGCTTTCTGATTGTAGTGTTTTGTATTTGGTGCTTTCTGATTGCAGTGTTTTCTATTCGGTGCTCTCTGATTGTAGAGGGTTTTCTATTCGGTGCTCTCTGATTGCAGTATGTTTTCTGTTCGGTGCTGGAATTGCAAAGTGTTTTGTTGAAGTGTTTCTATTCAGTGTTTCTGATTGCAGAGTGTTTTGTATTTGGTGCTCTCTGAATGTAGTGTTTTGTATTCGGTGCTCTGATTGCAGAGTGTTTTGTATTCATTGCTCTCTGATTACAGAGGGTCAGATTTACTAAGAGTTTATCCCGTGTTTTTGTCACAAAAGTGACACAAATCGACGCAAATTCTTTTTTTTCCAATTTACTTTTCAGTGCTGGAAATAACTTGCAAGTAAAGCCAAGCTGCGCATAACTCTGCTTTGCATTACTTAGCACCAAGGGGGAGTGCCATGGGTGGAATATGGACATTTCCATGCAAACATCCAAGATTTCTGACTCTAAACACAATTTTGTTAAATAAAGTAGACCGGGTTTAGCGACAGAAAACCTACTCTCTTGTGAAGTAGGCGCAAAGATGAAAAATTATTTCATTTCTCCTTCCTTTTCCGACTTTGTACGTGTGCTGCACCTTACAGCACGCATACATAAGGGGAAAAGGGCTAAAGTTAGTCTAAGCATGGTATTTTGTACTGGAAGGGTACCCTTCCAGTACAAAACCTATGCTAGACTCACAGAGAAACACCCTCGCACCATGGCGCAAAGGTGTCTCCGCGGCGCAAGGCAGCTGATTACAGCGCTAGGGAAACGGAAGGAGAGTGCCATATTTCCCTAAATGTGACGCTCTCCTTCTCACGCAGCGCAGCATTTGTGGCTGCTGCACTGCTCTGTGTGAATACATGGTAAATCTGCCCCAGAGTGCTTTCTATTCAGTGTTCTCTGATTGCTGAGTGTTTCCTATTCATTGCTCTCTGCAGAGAGTTTTCTGTTCCATGCTTTCTTGTTGCAGAGTGTTTCCTATTCGTTCCTCTCTGTAGAGTGTTTTCTATTCGGTGCTCTTTGGTTACAGAGTGTCTTGTATTCAGTGCTCTCTGATTGCAGAGTTTTTCCTATTGTTCTCTGTAGAGAGTTTTCTATTCCATGCTCTCTTATTGCAGAATGTTTCCTATTCCTTGCTCTCTGACAGCAGAGTGACTCTTTCAGGGTGGCATCTGGTCGCAGATGCTGACCCCTTTTAGTGTTTAGTTTTATCGACTTTAAGACTCTGTTCTTTGCTGGCATGTTCAAGTTTGCTTCTACACACAATGTTCTCTTTTTACGGAGGGTTGTTCTTGGCCTATGACCTAACATCTGTCTGCCCTGTCCACATCTGCCTGCAGAAGGCTCAGAATAGCCCGCCCACTGATTGGCTCACACGGGTCAGTGCACACACAGTAAACATAGCAGAAGGCCATAGAGCGAGGGGAGAGAATGCAGCCAAGACGCAAGCAACCCGGAAGAGAATGTGGTGCAGGACAGCCAATCAGAGCAACCATCTACAACGAGGACATCCCAGCCGACCACTTTGTTTATTTCCCATAGTCAGTGCTTTAAGTGGGATAAAAAAAACTGGGGCGGGGGTGGCTCAAAGGGGCGTGGCCAATGTAATTAAGGGCGTGGCCTAAAACATATAAGCTAAGAATCTTTGCTTAGCATAGTGTGTCTCCCGACTTGTATTTTGCTGTTTCTGTCATTGCATCCACATATATGATACAACAAGTAACATCATACCTACAACAAGTCAGGACTATTGCCTTTGTCAATGGTTGTTAGTTGCATAAGATAAATAAGCAGCAACTATGGCTTGTATATAATATTGAAGAAGCTTCTAGTTAAAGCCCTGGTGGCACCACAATGTTGCTGCTCCCGAGTTTCAAAATGAGAAGGGAAATCTAGAGAGAAAATGACTCTCTTTAAAGGATTTCTCTTCCCCTACAACCTCACCTGCACATCAATGTGCCTGCGGGTACTGCAGTCCGGAAAAAAATGGACCGCCTATGCCAGGGCACAAAAAAAAGCCCGATAGGGACCCGTTTCGAAGCCACCTTTAAAAAACTGCCAGTGCTCAGCACCAGTGAGACCCGGCCCACTTAAAGCCCTGCCTACAGTGGCCGCCTTACAATGTTTCCATTTTTACCCTGGTTTTCTTATGCCCGCTGTCCGCCATCTCACAAGCCCTTAACATCCCGTACTACATTTGATCTCTAGTAAGGTTTTCCAAACATCTTTCTTTTGAAACAGTGAACATGGATGGGCCTGTTATCTTCTAGGATTCCTTTTGATTGCTTGAGTGTAGCTTTTGGAGAGCGTTCTGCGATTGCTACCCAGCTGGAAGTCCTATCGCTAATCAAACCACTGACACAACATGAAAAGGGGTTTCAATTGCTTTCTAAAGTCCGAATGAGAGACAGTGTGGCCTAATGGGTTGGGTAATGCATTCCAGGCGGTGGCTGTTAGGCAGCTCATTGAACAACTTCGTAGCCTGGCTTTCCTGATACTTGGAAAGGGAAAGTAAGTGTGTGGAAGCAAAATGGAGGAGCATATTTACAAGCCCCTGTCGCCACAGGAACGTCACGATATATAACGTTCTTGAGGCGATCAACCCTTCGCCTTATTTACAAGGCGGTGTTAAGCTACTTAACGTGGTAAACGCCGCCTTGTAAATAAGGCCCCCTTTCACGTTGCACTTAGTGTGAAAAGGGCGTGCAATGGGTGTTGCGGTGGGCGTTCCGCTGCAACACCCATTGGTTTTGATGCTGCTCCCTATTTAGAAAGGTGGCGTAAATAGGAGGCAGCGCCAAAATTAAGACCAGGGAAATCCTGGTCTTAACATGGTGAAAAGAGGAGAAATGCTTAATTTCTCCTCGTTTTTGCTGTTTCTACGTGTGCTGCATTGCACAGCACACATAGAAACATCAAATCGCCATGAATGATTGTTCATGTGCAGGAACGTACACTGATCATTTAAAAAAAAAATGACGATTTGCAACTTTTATGTGTGCTGCACAGTGCAGCACACATAGAAGTTACAATTCGCCATTCTGCATTTTTTATGTGCAGGAAGGGACACCTTCCTGCACATAAAGAATCATTCCCCAATGCAGACACTCTTGCACTATGGTGCAAGGGGGCCTGCGTTGGCGGTAGGCAGCTAGATTTAGTGCCAGCGCAGGGGGAAATGCACGGCTGCATCGCATTTTTGTGCATACGGCGCAACCCTGCGTTTTCAGAATGGGGGAGCGTGGCGTTAGTAATATTTGCTTATCGCCACGCTTCGCTATTCCCTTATAAATATGCCCAAAGTCTGCAGGCCGGATTATGAGCCTGATTTGATTAATGGCCCGATTCTACTCCAGGGCGATGGAATACATTTCTCTGTCACACTAATGGACGAGCTGCCCCCCAAAGTAAGAAATGTCTACTGGCCCAGCAGACGTTTCTAGCTTTGGCAGGAACCGCCGTCACAGTGGTTCCTGTTAATACATTGTAAGTTTGATGGATGGCTCCATCAACATGACGGTGCAAAATAACAATGTTTTTTTCATTTTCAAAAAAGAAAATCTCAAAGTGGAATATTATTTTTGAAAAAAAAATAAAGCAATGCCTGCGCTTGCCATGGGAGTTTTTTAAGCCCCGTACAGCAGGTTTTTCCTGATGGTGTCAGGAATTGAAATTCATCTGTATGTCTGCCTATCTTAATTAGATGGGCAGACATACAGCCAAATGCCCGACAGCCCTTATTCATTCTGGCCGTCGGAGGGATTTGAATATGAGAAAAACAAGGACCCCCTGGGTAGTGACTTCAACAGACTCCTAGGGCAGGGTAGACAGAACGTATGCAAAAAATTCCTAGGCAATCTTAACAGTAGATAAACAAGTAACTAGACCCAAATGCAGAAGGAACAATCAAGGAAAAAATATAATTATTTGTATAAAACAAATTTTTTTTTAATACACATAGTAAAAATCATATAGATAACTGAAACTAATCGGACTATATGACAATTCAATTTAAAAATACATACAATTGTATCGGCCGACGGCACCGCAGTAACTCCGTGAGCTTTATCCGGCTACGAGTGTTTCCTCTACAAGCTATCTACCCTGTGAAATACAAAGATATAGCATCGCCCGTCTGCACGCCTGCTAGTTTTGTGATATTGATAAACTGCAGTATAGTTTTTTACATTGCTCATGTAGATTATTTAAAGCACATCATTGACGCTGCGATTTTTTAAGAACACACGTCTCGAGTATTATCCATCGGGGCTCTAGAAAAACGAGTCAAGCTACCAGCTTGGAAACAGCGAGTCAGCATCTACTGGCTGCGTTTTCAAGTTTTGTGCCATTCGTTCCAAGCGGAACGTTTTATCATTGTCAGTTATTTATCATGCCTAAGAAATAACCGAATAACGATATCTACATCTTGAGATTACACCAGAGTTTGCCTTTGTATGTGGGACATCATTCCCTAAGACTCTTCATAATTTTCATGGCATACCTGGTTATTTTCACCGCTTGACGCACATTAACGTCTTAGCAAGGATACGACATACCAATTTTACAGGTACATCGTTTGCCTGTCATTTACACAAAGATACCAACTGTGTGTTTTTCCTGTCTCCCTTTATTGTTACTTGTGGCTCCTGAAGAAGGCGTTTTCGCCGAAACGGGCGTCGAGTACTTTATCCTCACCCTGTTCTTGGACACCTTTTAGTAATTCATGGTGTCTTTTTATATATAAGTGTTGTAAATTGTGTTATTATATGTATCAATTGTATGTATTTTTAAATTGAATTGTCATATAGTCTGATTATTTTCAGTTATCTATATGATTTTTACTATGTGTATTAAAAAAATGTTTGTTTTATACAAATAATTATATTTTTTCCTTGATTGTTCCTTCTGCATTTGGGTCTAGTTACTTGTTTATCTGCTGTTAAGATTGCCTAGGAATTTTTTGCATACATTCCGTCTGAGGGATTTGACCATGGCGGAGGCAGAGTAGTCTCTTCTGTTGTCAAATGATAACATCCATACGATTCTAAATCGGGTGGGTGGACTATAATGTAGGCAGGGAGGGAACTCCATTGCCACTGAAATAGAGTTACCCCTCTACAAACATTTAAATCATTCCATATATCTCTAAAAGATGTCTTGCCCTCAAGCGTCTCCCGCCAAGGAAGCATGAATATCTTCTAGGGAAATGAAAGCAGACAGTTCTCAATTTGACCGGCAGGTCCAGTTGTGGTATTGGAGGCGGCATCTCTGAGGCATCTCGATAATTTCTACGCTTGCGTGCACTCGTTAGATCTCGCCTAGGGACAGATTTTAGTAGTGTGTTATTGAAGGCTTGTTGTGGACTGTACCAATACTTACAGTTGTCTTTGGATCATCCCACTGATTACTACTGGTTGACTTTCTTGTCAATCTTATATGTTTGCTTCTTATTCAATGACTTTCCTTTCTCTATCTGTGTTTTTCCATCCCTGAAAATATAGTTTTTTTTACCTTCTATTTTTTATTGGAGGGCTTTTTTGTGATAAATTTTTCTTTTTATTTCAGCGCTCCATGATGGTGTTTTCTTGTTCTCTTCCTCGCGTGATGCCTCCCGGCTCAGTGTCCTACCCTAATCCACTATTTCCATGTTGCTCCCTTCTTACAAGATCACTTGTTGCATTCTCCACATTCTCCACCCATCCACCATAGGCTTTTTAATTATTTTTTTAACCCCCAACCTCCTCTGCAGCTTTACTGTCTTCCACTCCATGCTGCGCCCCACTTCAGTTTTGACTGCTGGCCCTTCACCCCACCCAATCAGCTTCCACCTTTTCTCCCCTGCGACTCACTGTTGCATTCTTTAACCCGTTAGGTGCGTCTGATGACGGTCCCCGGCCGTCCAACATCACAGTGGGCGTGTGCGGAGGACGGCCGTGGTCGTCTGAAACATGCCCACTCCATAAATCACCCGCACCGTGGCCGAATTCGCGCCGTGGTCAACAGCTTAAAGAAATTCTTTTTGCAGGGCCTGGCTGACACCTGCAATTTTCTACCGGCTACTTATTTAAGGCACATTTGCACCCATTTATCAATTTACCACTTCAAGACTGTCATGTGCTATGCCATCTTGGAGTGGTAAACTAAAAGTTTTTTTAAAAAATGGCTGCAGTGTCGCAATGCATATTTGTGTATGCATTTGGACAGATGCATGCTTATGTCAGCCTCCTTAAGGCTTATTTGTTTGCCAATTCAGTTCTACATCCGTTTTTTCCTTCTTTGCCCATATAGAACGGCATAAGCAAGAAGCATTGGCAAAGCCAAATGATAAAGTAACACAATTAAAAGGCAAAACCTATTGATCTAGGCAATGCTTATTTAAAATGACTGCTTTCCAGCTCAAAGAAAGTGGGCAGTTTATTTAGTGGGCAAATTGTTATCTCTTTGCACCATCTTTCTCCAAGATGTTAGAATTTTATAGCCCATTCGATGTAGCTGAATCTTTCCCATTCCCTTAAGGCTAGACGGGTTAAACATGTCCTACTTCTAATACTGAGGACAAACGTTTTATATTTTAACTCTACTTTATTGCATGCAAGTAGTAGTCGTAGGTTCCAGCAAAAAGTTGTTAATGGTATACCGTAGAAAGACTCCGCATTATCCTCCAGTTTTTTACCTTCAAAAGAATCTACATTAATCATGAAATCACTATATAATCCAGTGAGGCGGTTGTATACAATAACTGTGGGGCAATCTGTACCTCATGTTATATGCATAAGTCCTGTAGTTCTTTACCTGTGGTCCAAGGACCCCTGGTGTTTCTTGAGGTCTACGACTTTTTTACAAAATCAAATAATATTACAATTAATAAATTAAAATGTATAAAATATATTTTTAAAAAAGTAACATTGAAAACATTTTCTATATTTTTGAATTAAAACAAAATGTCTTAATATTTAAGTATTTGGTCGATGTATACTTGTTTCTGTATTTTTGTTTATTGTTCTGAGGGTCAAATAATGCCTCATTGGGAGTCCACGGATTCCAATATTGACTCATTGGGGGTTCCTAGGTTCCAGAATTGACTCATTAGAGCTCCCCAGGTTCCAGTAATAACTCATTGGGGAGCCCTGGATTCCAGTAATGATTCATTGGGGGCTCCCGGATCCCATTAATAATTCAGTGGGGATCCACAGAAGTTAAAAGGTTCAGAACCACTGCTCTAGTACTTGAAATAAGCACAACCACAGCATTATTAAAATGTCAATGTTCAGTAAAAGAGTTGAAGGTATTGCTCTTTGATTTAAGAAAATAGTCATTCCAAAATCATAGTTTATTAGTTAACATACCTAGGTATCCAAAGATAGAACCTCCTCTTGGGGCTATGACCTGAGTTTTCCCTCCAAAAGATGGGGTGAACAGCCTTAATAACAAAATATTGCTCTTCATCTGTACCCAACTATTTACTATAGAATACAATTATTAAGGGGTGTAACACCCCAACACCTCCTCTGAAGCTACGCTTCTGTATAAGGGAGCCATTGCTCGGACAACTCTACGCAAATCGATTCGCAGAACCTCTCCTCCCCCCCCGTTTACATCCGTAGCTCCTGACCACTTGGAATCAAATCAAGTCCAGCTGTGTCTTCCTTCCTTCTTGTGCTACTTTGATTTGCATCTTTAAAGGGTTAGTTTTGGTTAGACTGAGCATAAAGTTTTTTATCTCATAGTACCTTGAAACTCTTCGATAGAAATGTACCCGCCTGAGGAGGGAAAAACAAAAACCTGTCTAATTACTAAGCACATAAGACACCTTCAGTAGATAGGTTAAATAAAGGAAATGCTTTCAAATCCATTGCAGTTGATGTCTACTGTAAGTGCGAACAAGCATTGGCAAAGCCAATAGGTCTTACTTTAATGTGCTTGTGCAAGAAGCGTAAACACATTAATCCAGATTAGAAACGAAATGTGGATTGTAGTGAAGGCTCCCTAGTTGGGAAGTAGTAACTTGTGCATTTCCGTGCAAGCACTGGCGTGGAGGCCACTGATACATTGCATCAGCCAACAGCATTAAGTTCGAAATGAATAATCCTCTAGGCTGAGCCAAGACTTGATTGACAAAGTCATGAGCCAATGGGTAAATGGGGCACATCAGTGGTTGAAAGGGGCAGACCCAAACAGTGCTTTATTTGTAAAAAAAAAAAGAAAAGACGTGCCAGGGCCCTTATCAGTAGTCCGATTCCACCACCTATTGCCACTGTCAGTGTTGACAATTACAATATCAACACAGCTACTAACCATCACTCTCGTACAAGGGTGAAAATTCGGACTATTCCAGGCCCCCAAATACATAAGAATGGTTTAAGCAGCAGGTTTTAGTCCATTTGTAATGTATGTTGAATTAATAAACCACTGTTGCTGTGCTAGTAACCAAACTACACAATCCCTCAACCGGCGCAAGAGTTATTCCCAATAGAATGTTGCGGATTTCCTATAGCAGCCAATCCTAACTATAACTACCTACTGGCGACCGCCAGTAGGTAATATATATATATATATATATATATATATATATATATATATATATATATATATATATATATATATATATATATATATATATATATATATATATATATATATCTTCTATACTAATATAATAAAGAGAGAGCCCAAACCTTTGAGGCGGGTAATCTCAGGAACCACAGCACCAATCACAACACCCAATACAGCGTTGGAAAGGGCAGTTGCAGCAGAAGGACATAGGCTATGCAGATGCCCACCATATACATTTAAAAGGTAAAGGAACCGTGCCAGCAAAGTAGTCCCTTGTGGGCGTGTCTGTGTTGTGCTGTGGGCGTGTGCTGGGGCGTGACAAATGCTGGGGGCGTGTGGTACGTTCCCCCCTTCATGCCATGTCTCATATTGTGTGCTAATCCCACCCTGCTCCCTTTAAATACCCCTGCACCCCGTAATCATAACCCACCTTTACTCCTTAAAATACCCAACACCCTTAAACACTAACCCATCTCAACCCTATAAATATACCCTATACCCCAAACCCAAACCTATCCCTAAACCCTAAAAATACCCCTGTACCCCAAAACCCAAACCTAACCCTGAACCCTATAACTACCCCTGTACCTCAAAACCCAAACTTACCCCTGAACCCTAAAAATACCCATGTACCCCAAAACCCAAACCTAGCCCAGAACCCTAAAAATACCACTGTACCCCAAAACCCAGACCTACCCCGGAACCCTAAAATACCCCTGTAGCCCAAAACCCAAACCTAGCCCTGAACCCTTAAAATGCCCCTGTACCCAAAACCCAAACCTACCCCTGAACCCTAAAAATACCCCTGTACCCCAAATCCCAAACCTAGCCCTGAACCCTAAAAATAACCCTGTACCCCAAACCCAAACCTACCCCTGAACCCTAAAATACCTGTGTACCCCAAAACCCAAAGCTAGCCCTGAACCCTAAAAATACCCCTGTACCCCAAAACCCAAAGCTAGCCCTGAACACTTACCCCTGTTCCCCAAAACCCAAACCTATCCCTAAACCCTAAAACTACCCCTGCACCCCATAACCCAAAATTATATCTGAACCCTTAAAATACCCAAACACCTCAAAACATATACCTCAGTACCCCAAAACATATACCCCTATACCCATACTTACCTTATCCAAACATTTTAAAAAAACATGCTTTTACCATTCATGCATTTACAACGAATTTCCTTGTACATGTATGCGTAGTAAAAGCATATAAAATGTAATGCCATGCGTTATAATGGCATTGCGGAGTCATGGTACTTTTGTAATGAAAGTATGCGGAGTGATGGTATGCGGAAAGAAAGTTGCGGAATAATGGGTGTTTACCTTCCCCCGGTAAGTACATTGGTGGCACGGCGGCCCACATCTCCAGCAACATACTCATATTTTTTCGCCACCCATTTGAAAAATGCACATGTCTCTCTCATTGATGGCCAGCACCGACATACACTTTTAGACACACCTCCCGCCACAAGTTCTAGAATTTTAGAGCTGGGGAGCTACGTTCGAATCTCGGCATCAGCTCAACATCCTGTGATTCCAGGCAAATCGCTTTGTCTCCCCGTGCCTACCACAAATGAATGTGTTCTTCTGTAATGTAAATTGTGCTCATGCCATGTTGTTGAGTTTGTGCTATATAATATTGCAAAGAAAAATAAAGTAGGGAAACTCGAGTTCACACACTACTGAACGCGCACTCTTATGTCGGAGCGTTTCACAGGCATGTCACAGAATAAAAAATGCTATCAAAACGAAATCCTACAAAACAATATACTACTGGCCGGCAGCAATTCATACCCGGACAACGCCGGGAGGGGCTGCTAGTATATATATATATCCCACAGCAGAGCAATGTGAAGCAAAGCATTCGCCTTAACCGGGCCCCTTCCAACGTCGTTCCACAGTGGGATGGCGAATCCCTAAACACAAACCAATGCTGAATTTTAAATCGTCAAAAACAGCACGCCGTGGCCCAATATTTGCAAAAATGATTCTTTATTCAAAGGCTTGACACATTCTACACGTTTCGGGGAGATCCCCTTGTTCACGAGTAACTGTGTTTGTTTTTTTCAACGGTTTAAATAACATCACATGTGACCAACTAAACATAGTGAAAAGACTTTCACGTACCATTACGAGTTACACTTCACTCGAAAATCATAAAACTGTGAAAATGTTCCAAAACAGATCGTTTCAATGTCACATTTCATAATTAATTTACACAAATATAAGTGTCTATTTACAATTGCGGTGGAAAAGAATGTGGGGAACATGTATTGGGCCAATAATTCTCCCCGAAACACATAAAGTGTGTCAAGCCTTTGAATAAAGAATCACATTTGCAAATATTGGGCCACGGCGGGCTGTTTTTGATGATTTAAAATTCAGCATTAGTATATATATATATATATATATATATATATATATATATATATATATATATACATTACGGGAATTCCTGCAGATCCGTGCAGAAATAACGAGCCACACCAGGTATGCAGGTAAAAGTTTTGCGGGTTTATTCAGACAAACAGGGAAGACGCGTTTCGATCTCGGCTGAGATATATATAGCCCTCGAAGAATAAACAGCTTTAAAGCAATGTCGGCCGACACGCTAAAAGACCGAGAAGCGGCGGCTCTGAAACTGTTTGATTATGTGTCCCCAACCATCAATCAAATTACCCAGATGGGGCAATTAAATTCAAATGTGAATACTGATTTAAAGAGCAAAATGAGAGCATTGGAGAAGTTGATGCGTGGGGAGCAAGCCAAATGGTAGGAACATAAATCACTGCAACGTTATTTGGACGCAGGTAGAATCCCAAGGGGCCTGCGTATTCTTCTGGCTCCAAGCTATGAACAACCAAACCCAGAAATGATGAAAGAGTGGGCGCAAAGGAACTTGGACTCCAAGATCCCTTGTAGAAATACTGGTGAAATACACTGAAATTGATAGGGTGAAGCTGCAAAAACAGATAGTTGCCCTAACTGACGAAAAAGCACAAATGGGCACTGCAGAAGAAATAAATAAGCTTAATGCTGAAATGACCACTCGCTTACGCAAGGAAGAAGAAAAAATTAAGGCACGTAAAGCATTCAAGTTCCACCGGGACCGTGTGGACTATGAATGCGGGCGTATCTTCACCTTTGCGCGTAAATATGATGGAATTAAATCAGCAAAACAAATGAAACAACCTCAAACAAATACAGCTAAAGCCAGTATTTCAAATAACAGACAGCAAGTGGGAATCCTCATATTCTGACAACAGCTCTGCCGTGGAAAATGAAACTGACGGCGATGAAACCCGAGTTCCACCAACCTTTCCCAATGTGGCACCTTCGCCTGGTGAGGAAATTGATTTTTTAGCCAAAGAACGCAAAGCAACCCTAAGATCAGGGAACAGGCAGAATCAAGCAGGCAAAGGAGAAACTACAAGCGCAGCCAAATGCGCAAAGCCAGGAAACGCGCCAACTGCACAGAACAGCAAAAGCAAGGGTCTGGTGGAAACGCCGTCAGCTCTAAAACCCATGTCCGATGAGGAAAAAACAGTCATAAATTTAACGGAGACTGTTTTAAATAAGGCGGAAACTCAAATCTTAGCCCTGGGTCTATCTTTTTGTAATGAGTCCAATTTTGACTATGCTAACACCCGCATGGATATATACCAATTTATACAGAAGTTGAAGTTGCGTAAATTTCATGCAAAAAATAAGTCAAAAAAACTTCTTGAAGTTCCTGAAATTGATACATCTGAGCAACAAACATCCAGCTCATCACAGGCCCCACTACTGTTAGCCCTAACAGATTTACATATTGAAGGCCGTATTGATAATTCAGAATCCTTGTCTTTGGAGAATTACAGCCAACCAACATTACACAATAGAATTGACATAACTCCAACACCCTTCAAGAAAAAAATCAAAATTTAATCCAATAATGTTACGAGACGGAATAGACATTTTTAATGAACACGTTACAGAGGAAATTAAAAAACTCAATCACAGAACTTGTGCATCAAAAAATAAAATATCAAGACAAAATAGACTATACAAAAATGTGGTTGCCAAGTTACAAAAGAACGATAACGTGATTGTAAGAAACTCTGACAAGGGGGGAAATGTGGTGTTATGGTCTAAGAAGGAATATATGAAGGAAGCTATGTCCCAATTTAATGATCGGACCTGCTGTAGGCTCAGCAGTGCATCAGCCATTAAGGAAACTGCTAATGCATTTTATATGAAATTAATCGCATTGAAAAGCACTGGCCTTATAACAAAAGAGGAATATCAATTCATGAGAAACGATCATCCAGTCATTCCAAATATTTATTTCATCCCTAAAGTGCACAAAAACGCTTTAAATCCGCCAGGACGTCCTATTATCTCGGCTAGATTGAGCCTCTTAGAAAATGCGTCAAAATACATTGACTTCTTTCTGCAAGAGTGTGTAATGGGTTTGGCATCATACCTAAGGGACACCAGTGATTTCGTAAATAAAATCAAGGACTTCAAATGGAACTCGAACCTTCATCTCTTGACATTAGATGTGTCATCTTTGTACACTTGCATTGATCATAAGGATGGTCTAAGGGTTTTGGAATATTTTCTAATTAGAAGAAGATCAACGTGCCCGGAACATAACAACATGCTTTTAGACATGGTTAATTTCTGTCTACATAACAATATGTTTTCCTTTGATCAAACATTTTATCAGCAAGTAAGGGGTGTCGCAATGGGGGCCAGCTTCTCCCCCAGTTACGCCTGTATTTTTATGGGCTGGTGGGAGGAGCTGGTCCTCAGGGGCACACATGTTGAATGGTATAACAAACATGTAAAGTTATATTACAGATACATAGATGATTTGTTTTTTGTCCGGGATGGTTCAGTGGAGGAGGCTCAATCTTGGTCAGTGTTCTCAATTCTAACAATGTCAATTTTCACTTTACTTCATCTATTAGTGCAGCTAGCATCTGTTTTCTTGATGTATAAATTTATGTGGCTAATAGCAAAATGGAAACTAAGTTGTATAGAAAGGATACAGCCGTCAATTCTGTCCTGCATTTTTCCAGCTTTCACCCTAGGCATTTAGTACATAGCATCCCCTATGGGGAAATGCTACGAATAAAAAGAATTTGTAGCAATTCATCAGACCTAGTGGAGGCACAATCTCAATGCAAGGAAAGGTTCCTTGCTAGAGGTTACCCGCTGAAAACTATACAAGCTGCTATAAACAAAACATCACAACTCAATAGGGAAACTCTCCTTATTCCCAAAAACATTAGAGAATCAGCAAACCAAGGAGACAGTAACTCAGATTCAATAAGATTAATTATACCCTACAGTGCCCAAGAAAAAGCAATCACGAAGATCATTAACAAAAATTGGACCCTGGTAAAAAATGATCCAGTGATAGGTATCGACATGCCATCACGACCTAGCATCACTTTTAGGAGGGCAAATTCTATGTATAACAACTTGGTATCTAGTTGCCCCGAATCGTTTTCGGCCAGTAAATGGCTAAAAGCATCCAGTGGCTTTACTAAATGTAGTTCATGCAAAGCATGTGAATATGGTGTAGACAAAAAATGTTACAGAACAGCTTTCAGTGATAAGAAAATCAAAATTTACAAATCTCTTCACTGTAAGACAGAATTCGCTATTTATGTCTTAGAATGTACTTGTCCATTAAAATATGTGGGCAGCACAAAACTACCTGCCAATAAGAGAATTTTGCAACACATTAGGGCAATTGTAAATCATGACCAGACTTACCCTGTCGCCAGACACCTTCGAGAAGTCCATAATAACAACTTAAAGGACCAATCATATTTTGTAATTGACACTATCCCTAAGACCAAAAAGGGTGGTGACATGGAACAAAAAATGCGCAAGCTCGAGACACGTTACATTGTCAATTTCAATAGCAAAAGCCCGGGAGGACTAAACACCACTGAAGATCTTCACACATGCCTATAATTATCAATTAGTTACCAAATAAGGATTGGTTTCTGTGCTTGTTTTTGGTTATGCCCCACAAATCCTTTTCCATTCCCTGCTCACAGAATGCTCTTAAATGGCCTAAATATATTTTATTCTTAACAACCATACTTTAAGTCATTATGCACAATGAATTTCAAACGAATAAGATTTTCACACATGTTCTAGGAATCGCCTATGTTTCTCTCAACCAAAAAACATGTTTGTTTTTTAATCTTTAGTCACTTTTTTGCACTTTCACTTTTTTATGACTCTTTATTTATTCGCTATGACAACCCATGAATTATTATATAAGACTATATTTCTGACGATATTGAGTGTTTTATTAAAATATCATGGGATCTATGTTGAAAGCTTTGTAAGGGATATAAAAAAACAAAAAAAAGAAAAAAACCGTACTCAAAAGCTTTGAACTACAATTATTCCAGTATGGCAAGTCAAGACAGCAGGTTCAATAGACTGTGATCCTGCATCCAATCACTTTATTACTGGCAATCTTAATGCATTTATGCAGTTATTATCAAACTAAAACATTGTAGATAAAACGCGTTTTTATGGACCTTTTAAAAATGCTCATGTATATATTTTTGTACTTTATATATTTTTGTACCAAATATATTTTTGCACTACGATATAGATAATATATGTATTTTAAACATATTTATATCTAATTGTTTAACCATGTATTTATCCTGTGATTTATCATGTTTGCCTTGAAAATACTAGAACAGATGCCTATTTTAAATTGTTATTTAGCGAATTTAAGAAAAGATTTTCTTTATGTTCATCAATCACTGCATACTCACTTGCAATGGTGCAGCTTTTTAACTGGTCTGAACTTTGTTTGGCGTTGTCATGTGATCAAGCTACTTCGGTGGTGAAACGCATAATGGCCGATTAAACGCGAAAGCATTTTTTTGCACTGAACCTGGGTCTGTGTCTGCTTGCTGCGAGGCATTTTCTGAAGCGGCGTTTATGTAGCGATTCGAATATATATATATATATATATATATATATATATATGTATAAAAAATCTGTAAACATTTGTACTGTACCATGCTCTTTATTCCTCAGATTTGAACCAATTGTAACCCTGCTATACACTGTTTATGTATTGGTATTCTAACTTTTTAGGCATGCAAGAGAACATTTTACATATTAGGGCATTGGGATCAATGCCACGTGCAAAGAGGCTGCTTTACATGTTTTGCCTACATTCAAAGAGTGCACTGTGCTGCATTGACTAGTGGTGCAATGTCCATGTGATTGCAGGATTCCTACTCTTATGTAGCCATGGTGAAATTCTGACTTAAATTTGGCAATAATAGCAGTCACTTCAAAGGAAAATGCAATATACTTGCAAACACAGTGTTGGAAAATTGTTTAGCATTTCATTACTTGTATAAAGAGTAGAAGGCTGCTAAAACCATACTATTACTGTTTGCTTGAGGATGTATTTAGCATTTTACTGCTTTGTGTCATTATTAACAACTCGTAAAACCTCTGGATGATATTGAATCACATTTAGAAATAAAAAAAATATAGTAGGGATTTTGTTAGAAAGAAAAACTATTTTTTCAAAACAAGTTTAATTACTTGCATTTTGGAAAAATAAGTTGAAAGCTCTATATAAAAGAACTGGAGAAGGACTGCGAAAAAAATATATAGACCCTGTGAAAAACTCTTTATCAATTATTCTGGAAATCTCAGAGTCATTGTTAATCTGTGGCTCCAAGATTTATGGTGCTGCGGGGGGCGAGGAGGTAGTGGGGGGAAAAGCGGGTGTGTGTGTGTGGTTTTTCATTTTTTTGTATCCCTTTCTGTAATCCAATCCAGGGTAAAGTGGTGGACGTATTCCTCTGTAATTTGGTTAAGGGTTAAAAAATTGGAGTGATCTTCTATAGTTCACCAAGAGCCATTCCAGAATATCCTCCTTACATCTAATGCAGAGTAAAGCAATCAAAGTAAATCCCTTCTGTAAAACAGTAAGATTCAGAGTAGCGGGTGTAATATTTACATAATTTAATGCAGTATAAGGAAATGAGAATAAACACCTGCTGCAATTTAATGCTGGGGAAAACAAAAAAATGATTGTTTGTACATCAGTAACATGTACAATGATTAGAGTATTAGTCTATTGTGCCGTAATGCAGGGTAAAATATCCAGAGTAATGATCTGCAATCTAATTCAGCGTAAAACAATCCGAGTAATCAGTTTCTATGAAATATTGCAGCGTATAGTAAATTGAGTACGTATGTAATCCAATTCAGGGTAAATGAGTCCATAATATTCTTCTGTACACTAATGCTGTAAATAGTTAAGAATGTTCACTAATCAAATTTGCATTCTGTGGAGGTCGGGTCCCCACAACACGAACGACGGAGCAGCACCATTCTGCTGTCCACTCGATAATTACTTCCTTAAGGGACGGCTGTTTTATATCCTTTTGCGGAGGTTGGATCCCTACGGAACAAACGCTGGAACAGCACCATTCTGCTGCCCACGCATTATCTACGATCTTAAGAAACGACTAAACAACTGTACATGGGGAAATAGGACCCTAACACCCTGAGCAACGGAATAGGACTGCATTTCTGTCCGTCCTCTGTTAGTTTGTTTAAGAAATTATTTTGCACTATCCTCGAATGTACCATCACCTAGCAAAGTCGTATGGATTACTACTCTGATACACTACATAAAATTTAAAGTATCACTGTGACCATCGCTTTTTTAATCAACTTCCCTCTGCGCTACGTACATCGCCCACTTCATTGAAAACACGAAGGAATATCCCCATCTTGCAACCAATTTTATGTTATCCCATCCATGAATGTGTCACCCTCTAATGATGCTACTGCATGGATAGAGCGTCCGTGTTTTGATTTATTCTAGGTCTCCTGAAGAAGGCGGGTTACTGCCGAAACGCGCGTCGAGTTCTTATGCTCCTTTTTAAACATTTGCTGTATTATATGCATTTATGTGTTTATTTTCTGTATTAATCATGATTTTATGTTTGACCATTAGAATTGTATGTTATTGACCCATTTTTTATTCTGATTAATTGGTTTGGTTTTGTGATCCTATTTTATATGTTGTTTTTAAACAAATATTCATTAAAAATATATATTTTATTTAGATACTGTTATATTCTTGATTTTCCTGCTTGATTACTGACCTATCCCGAGTGTTCACTGTATACATTAGACGTCCTGGGATTTTTTCTCACACTAGTTGTTACCCTGCCCTAGGAGTCTATACACTACCCAGGGGGTCCTTGTTGTCTTCACCTGTTCACTAATCAAATACAGAGGAAAGTTCCGCCGTAACTTAATACACGATAAAGTAATCAAAGAAATATCTTTTTATGTAATGCAGGGTGCAGTACCCCGAATAATCTTCCTATGTTATCTAATACAGGTTAAAGCAATCAAAGAAATCCATGGTAATCCAATGTAGGACAACGTAATAGGAATAATCCCTTTTGAAATCTAATGCAGAGTAATGAAAAGTAAGTAACTTCAATATGTAATCCGGTAAAGGGGCTAGTAATACCCTTCTTTAATCTAATACTGGTTAGAGTAACCCAAGCAAAGGATTCTGTGATGTAATGCAGAGCAGAGTAATCAGACAATCTCCTATTATATAACACAGCATGAAATAGTCAGATCATTATCTTCTGGTGTCTGATGGTGAAGGAATAAGTATGATCTACTTCTCTAGTCTAGGAGAGGATAAATACATTTGAGTAATGTCCAGCCAAATGCATGGTAATGTAAACAGCGCGTTCTTATTCTGTAATCTAAATTATACAATGTTATCTCTTAATTTAATGCAAATTACAACACGAGCTCGGGCGCTTTAGGCAACCTATTACAGGAAAATGCATGGTAAAGCAATCAAACTAAACTCCTTCTGTTGTCTATCCTAGGGTGAGGTAAGCCAAGGAGTCTCTGACATTTAGATTATGGGTAAATTAATGAGAATAATCTCAGTCTGTGACCAATGCAGGGTGAAAGAGCCCTAGTATTCTCATGTAATCATTAATATTGTTATACTGCGTAAAATCATTGGAGTCTTCTTTATAAAATAATGTGACAAAATCAGTGTAGTGTGTTTCTGTAATCAAACATAAATGAAAGCAAACACATTCTTTAGCTTTCTAATTCAGGGTAATGTCATCAGAATAATCCGCTGCGTGCTGAGATGCGGGATAACATAATCCGAACAATCTCCCTCTGTAATGTAATGCACATTAAAGCAGTCCCACTAATCTTCTCTAATCCAGTTAAGGGTAAAATCAGCAGCTTAATCTCCTCCTGCAATCAAACACAGCCTGATGAAGCAGGGTCCTCTTTAATCTAGTGCGGGATAAAAGAATTATAGTGTCCGCGCTCTGTGACAGAACGTAGGGTAAACTACACATTAACTACATGGTAAAGAAATGTAATTAATCTCCTGCAGCCTACTGTAGGATCATTAATCGATGATACATTCATAGTAAATTTTTAGAAATGTTTTGCAATAATGAACAAGCATTGGAAAGCCAAAAGGTGCGATGTTTGCCCTTGAGCACTGACAAAAGCAATAAAAGCATACCTGCTGCAGAGCAATTCTTTTTTTTAAAAGTTTTTTCGTGTTACAAAATGGAGGAGATAAAAAATTAAATGTGGTAGCCCGGAGTGTATTATTCAGATTTAAATGAGCCATTCATGCATTCTAAAGTAGGTGGAAGGATACAATTAAGCAGCCAGCAAAATGAAGGTGGGACTAAAATACTCCTGTGGGCTGGTCTAAGATGTGATCTATAGTTTCTCAAACCAGTGCCTGGAAGTTCCTGAGCCAATAAAGCCAGAGCTTAAGCGGACTGAACCAAAGCAACTTAGAGTATATATAGAATAGAACTGGAGCCTATTCTTAAACTGCATCTTGCAGTACGTAAAGTAGCACTACAGTAATACTACTCGTGTACTACAAAATGCTATTCATAAAATTATGTGTGGACTCCTACTCCTTTCCTATCTTTTATATGCGGAGATGTCTATCGAAGTGACGTCGATTTCTGCACTCGTAAACCTATGAATTAGGTGTAAATGGGCGGACAGTGCTGAGTGGATGTAAAATGGGGATTTTTTAACACTAAATAGAATGGGTTTAAGGCGGGGTTAAAGGAAGGGGCATGCAAATAAAAACACCCACCCACAAAAGAGTAAGACAATTGGTATTCACAAACTACACTTCTAAAGTTACTACAGTTCAAACGGTTACAAAACAGTAGGAAAGGTACTCAAGCCAGTATTGTAGTAAGTGTGGCACCAAAAGTAAACTGGTTCCCTTGAGATATATACAGAGTAAGCTAAAACATAGCCTCAAGTCAAAATGATAACATCATAAACTGATGCAATCGTAAACATGAAATACAGCAAAATTTATTAAAGAATTAAGTCATAAAAAATAATTTACATTTATATATACATCATAGAATTCCTAGACATAATAGTAAAAACTAAAATTACAAATAATAATACAATCTATTGTGGCCTGCACAATAAAAAAAGACAGACAAAAATTTTGTAAAACATGAAAATTGTAAAATACATGTGGTACATTCAAAGCTGTAATTTCATCACACCCATGTTTTATAGCAACCACTTTCTATATCAACAGGGGAGGAAAGGGCTTGAATTGCAGGGCCGGCTCTAGGCATGTGCAAGCTGTGCACCTGCACAGGGCCACCAAACCCCAGGGGCCACCACGCCAATATATATCCTTAATATATTAATCCTCTGAGGATGGATACATATTTGCGTGATGGCCCCTGGCAGGGATTTGGCGGCCTACGGCTCTGTTCCACTTCTAAACTCCCTGACCCCCTCCCCTCTTTACTGGCCTGCGCGCTCTGCCCTGCCCGGACCCCCTCATCCGGGCCCCCTACCTACGCTCCCTGCCCAGGGCCACCATGAGCCTAGAGCCGGCCCTGTGAATTGCACAGTAGATAGGCGTCGACGCGTTTCGGTGGTTCTGGGCGAGAATATGATCCACCTTTATCAAGACTATAGTTCGGTGTCTGTCTTGTTTCGGGGTCTGAACAGATACCCTATACAGATCCGTCATGTGTAGTAATCAATGAGTGTAGGAACTGGAACTCAATCTCGTTTTTTGGATGGAATGTTGGCCGTTTCCTTTTTATTCAGATGGACATTATTCAAAGCATCGGTTCTATGTTGGGTGTATTGTATGGATCAATGATTGATATTACATAGAAATACGAAGATCAATGGTTCCTGGTAGAATTGGGTCGTATTTAATCTCTAGAACGGGGAAGCTCGTTCTCCCGAATGTAGGAAGAGAAGAGTGCATACGCGGGTTTTCTTTTTTGAAAACTTGGAGACAGAATGGGATTGCAGGGCCTGTTGCTACTGTTGTTGCAGGTACCCTGGGGCAGAGCACTGTAGTTGTAGGAGATACAACCGCCACGGAAGGGAGGGGAATACGACATCCTCATGCGGATAAATCACGCTGCCTCTGGGGGTTCTGGAAGACATGGTAAGTGTGGCCACACATGGCCACTCCCAGGTAATGCATAAAAAACAACTGCACCCTTAGGGCCCGATTCACAAAAGTAAACTTACACTTTTGTGTAAATTTACATTATTCTCCTATTCTCAGAGGCATTCTATGAGGTGTATCTTTACTAGTTCGGAGTCCCTGCACATAACAAGACAGGGAGGTCTGTACAGTGTTTCTATCTGCTGAGTTGCCGCGATGAGTGCGGAGGCTCTGCATTCGTAAAGTTACTACTAGTAAAATACCTCTGTGAATAGGAAAAACATTTGAATTTGAATTAATGTCTTAATTAGGAAGTTTCCTTCCTTCCTCCCTCTGCCAAAAATGTTGTCTTTTGCAGCGTTTTCTTCCTTTCCTAAAGAAAATCCTCTCACATGCCAGTCAAAGCCTAAAGGGTTTATTAACAAAAGAAAAATGAATATAGTCTGTAAATCAGAGATGACCTGCCAGAATTTCTCGTACCATGGATGCGAATGGAGCAGGTTGCTAGAGACATGACAAAGCGCTTATTTATACACTAGTTCTCAGACGTTTTGAATAGGTTTATTCAAATAATTCTTAAAAACAATATTCAAGCAGGTGTCTAGGTTGAGAGGTTGAAAACAAGTGAAACGCCCTTGTAGTAGTAACAATGAAATGCAAACATTGTGGCTGAGTAACCTAATCTTTGGGGTTTTTTTGCCTCAGGAGCCAAGAAGTGGGAAGAGCTCATTGTAACAGACGGAAACTTCCTGTGATAATTGTTAGCCTGAGCAAAAAATTAAAAATATCTGAAACAAGTTATGGTTTGACTAATGCAATTTCCATGTATTGCACTTTGGACATAGATTTGGTTAACCCTTATCACAAAACCATTAAAAAATCACTGCCCCTGTACGTGCTTACGCACGCACGAGCAAGCATCTTGAAACGGTGTTAGTAATAAAGTTCTACAGAAACCATTGAAAGATGGCTGACCAATTGTGTCTTTGCTTGTGCATGCTCACAAATAGGCGGCTATGTTTCAATGATTTTAAAACCCATTCCAAGATGGTTGAAGCTGGCATTGCCCACGCGGGATGGGACACACTCCAAGTGGCAGTGAGCAACTGTAGCAGTGTCAAGGGAGCTGCTGAGCACTCGCGGGAAAAAAAAGGCTATATATATTTTAAAAGACACATTGCCCCACCATCCGTGGAACAGAAGGCAACTATTTTATAATGTGTGCAAATTGGTCGGAATGCAATCACTGATACAGAAGGGAACTCTTGTACCTTGTTGTGCGCTGTGGTGAGTGGAAGAAAAATGGGAATAAGAATGTAACACACTATAATGGCTTGGAATCCCTTTATATAAGTATGGATAAGTGGGTACATTAATAAGGTTTTTTTTTTAAATAAAAAATTATTTGCTAATGCCAGACCTAAAAAAAAAATAACCTTCGCACCAGTTTGCCAATACTAAGCCTGTTGAATTTGCCAATTGTCGTTACTTCTAGTGTTGCTAGTTAAGAGATGCCTACTAAAGGCTTTAATTACTTTGTTGCTTAATGACCAGAGCTGCTGACCTTGGACCTGGGAACCAGGTTTGAGTCTCAGCGTCGGCTCAACATCCTGATTCTGGGCTAATCATTTAACCACCCCGTACCTACCAAAAATAAATGTGTCCTTGTGTAACGTAACTGGTGCTCATGTAAAGCGCTCTGATACCTTCGGGTCGAGTTGCCCCTATATAAAATTGCAAAAACAAAAAACAACAAGCATTGGCATAGCCAATAGGTCTCGCCTTTGGGACCTTATAAGTGTTTAGCTATGCAGCTCAAATCTGTGCAGGTCTAACAAAATAAAACAGACACAGATGGTTCCAGCTACAACAAAGGGCCATTTTCAGGCTGCGGAGAAGAACCGGATTTTAGTTTGTTTGGGAAAAGCTGATTACATCCCACCGTTTCTACAATGAACAGCAGCTATCAATAGGTCTAGAACAGTGCACTGCCCTACAGCCGGACAGAACCATAGTAACCAGTTCATTATTAAATGTGTTCTCCTTCCAGGCTCCGAGTATTGCTTAAAGTAACTTCTAAAGCAGCCCCCACCCTGCCGAGGAGAGCAAAGACCTTCCCCGTTCTTTATTAAAGCCATCTCGGGGTTTGAAGGAAAAAAGGAAGAAAGGCTCAGAACTGAGACATGAACAAAATAAGCGCTGGAAGAATGCGCGTTGGACACAAGGGAGTCTGGGACACCGAGACAGAGCTGGACACAAGGAAGTATGGGTTACAGAGACAGAGCTGTCGCAGAGCCATCGCATCGAGGAGCTGCAAGAGGAAGATCGCCGCTGTACCGCGCATCCTCGCCAAGGAGATCATCGCAGCCCCCCGAGAATCATCGCATCGTGCCTTTGCTGGAGAAAACTTCCTACGGAACCTACGCACCGGAATCCATACAAGTCATCGCCTTCCTCCCCATACAGACCGAATTTGTCGCAACACGTCCTCTGCTGCAGCGGGGCTGTCACTAACGCCTCCCCAGGGTCTCAGGAGCAACGCATCGCTTGTTTTCCCCCGCTACAGCTTCTGTGCTTGGAACTTTTTATCGCTAACAAAGGTACTGTGGCTAAACATGACACAACTGTGATCTTTTCCGCAACTGTGGATTATTTTAATGCTAACATTAAGAACTCTTTTGCAACCATATTCTTGAACTGTGTATGTTGGGTTTTTGTCGTTTTGGTCTTGTGTAGTTTAGATTAAATACCTTTATTTTTCTACACTGTTGTGGAGTCAGTTTGTGGTGTTTTCACTGTGTTACTGTGAGTATTGGTACAAATACTTTACATATTGCGTTTGATAAGCCTGACTGCTTGTGCCAAGCTACGAAGGGGGTGAGCAGAGGTTATCTAGAGAGTGTTTCCTCCTTACCCTGACTAGAAGCAAGGCTCCCTATTTGGACAGTGGTACCTACCTCTGCCAACGAAAGACCCCCAGTTCTAACACCGCCTTGCGGGTAACTGCAAGCATTAGGCCGTGGGCGGAGCAAAGGCGGGACATGTACCTGCCTTTGCCCAATTGTGTGCTGTCTTTCCTAGAAAGACGCACGCAAAGGCCTATAGCCTGTGACAAAAATCTGACCACACGCACGAGCGTGTGGTCAGATTTTTGAAGCCCCTTACGAAAAGTCTTGCAGAGCGCTGGCTCAGGCGAGACCTAAAAATGCAGTCCGACTTGTCAGCCATCCAGGGCAAGCTCTTCCACAGACAGCAATACTTGTTCCTTTCACAGGCTGCTGCTGAGACCTGTTCATGTTGCCTACCAATGTCTCATCCTCGTTCTGCCCTCAAGTGTCAGCGTCTTACGTTTTACACAGTGCCATCTCTGCGCACGCTCATCCAGTGCACGCTGTGCAGTTTTTCCATACGGTCCCCCTTGTACTTGCTTCTTATGTTGCTCACCACTGAAACTTTGTTTCACGTCCCACTGGCGGCAGCTTCTTTCACTGCCCTCCCCAGTAGCCGTTCTTGTAGGGGCCGGCAGCCTCATCATTGTTCAATGACTGCCAATCAGGGCCAGTTTTGCACGCTGCCAGTTAGTGTCAGTTTCTCACACTGCCTAGTGTTTTTCACATTATAAATGTGTGTCACCACCTAACAATGCCCATTGGTTCAAGCTTTGCACAATGTCCACTAGCCCCTGTTTCTCGCACTGCTCAGTAGTGCCAGCTTTTCACACTGACCACTAATTCAAACATCGCATACTGCCCCCACCCAGTGCCAGCTTTTCACATAGTGTTCCAGTAGCAACTTCTGACACTGCCCCCAGGGTCACCTGCTCACGGTATTTTCGCAATCAGCTTCTTAAATGTTAAACCAGTTTTGCCTTCTTACATTGCCCCCAATATCACATTGTCGCACTACTCCCCAGTGCCAGCTCCTCATACATCTCACCAGTGCCACATTCTGGCATAGGCACGCGTCAGATCACCCCAGGGCAAGTCTCTTGTCGTGTTGTAAGCTTGTGCCTGCTGCTGAGCTCCTGGAGTTCTTATGCTTGAGTTTCACTCGAGCGGCGGCTTCCGGTGAGGTCACCAGAAGACAGAGCATCGGAACAAGAGGGGTTTCTGCCGGTTCTCCTCGATGCTGTGCGTGAGTCGAAGCAATTAAAGTAGTGGTCCTCTCTACCACTGGTTCTGAGTCGTTCCTTCGCAACATCTCTCAGATCGCTCCTCGGTGCCAGCTTCTTCCCCTGCCCACAAAGGTCAGCTTTTCACTTCGCTTCCGGTAGTACTGGCTCCTGGCTAACATTGCCGAATGCATGGCGATTGTCTTCTCGCACGGCCCCAATGCCAGCCACTCACACTACCTCTAAGCGTCAGCTGATCACCAGTGTCATCATTTCATTTTGCATCCAGTACTAGCGCCTCACAGACGTCCGCGGGGCACACTTCCCTCACCGCCCACTGTTGTGTTTGGTAAGACTTAGCAATATGCGTGGATGAGTAAAGATTAATATCTAATGACATTCCAATGCATGTCATGGCATTCTTTTTGGTTGCCCTGGGGACGTGGGATTCCAGGTGTGGTCAGATGGACGCAGCCTGCCTGGGGTCGGATGTGTACTACTTAACTCAGAATAAAACGTCATTCTCTTTTTCTCTTTTGCTCTTCTTCTTTCTCTCTCTCTATCTCCTTATTCTTTTCTTTCCTTTTCTCTTCTTCCTTCTCTCTTCGTTTTTCTTTTTTCTTGTGTTTTTTTTCATTTATTCTTTCTTTGATCAATTATTCTTACTTAAATGGAATACAAATGAAGTGACATGATTAGGTTCTATCTGTCTGTTTTTATTAGGGTTTATCCATTATATATATTATTCCTCATATTTATTCTTTTTAATAATTATTTATTGTTCAAGATGGTTTTATTTTTCTGTATTACATGTTGTAGTACCTTAAATATTTATACTCTCTCTCTCTTAAATTAATAAAAAAAATTGGACATAAAAAAACGTGTTAAAAATTAAAAACCTTTGTATGGTCTTAAAACCCGCCAGATACACGTTTTTCAGGGTGGATGTCCTCCAGACTCTTGAACCCGGGCAAATATCATCGTTTTCTCAAAAAAAAAATAAAGATCCTACAGAATTGGGCGCTTATCACCCAATTACTTTAATTAATAATGATTCCAAAATATACTCTAAAATGCTAGCCAGTAGACTCACACCAATTATCCATAAAATTATATCTGCTAGGCAACATGGATTCGTCCCAGGTAGATCTACAACAGACCACATCCAGAGAGTGATCACGCTCTTTGACATGGCAGAGGTAGCAGGAGACCCTATGGCCTTGATATTACTAGATGCGGAAAAAGCATTTGACAGGGTCTCCTGGCAATATCTCTGGAGTGTCATGTCAAGGAGCGGGATCGGGGATCACTTCATTAAAGCTGTACAGATGTTATATGTCACACCCGAAGCAGCGGTTATGTTTAATGGGGACCTATCGGAAACCATCAAAGTGGCAAGAGGCACAAGGCAGGGGTGTCCTTGCTCTCCTCTACTGTTTGCCCTTTATATAGATCCTTTTATTACTAGGTTAGAGACAAACAAATCCATACCACCTATAAAAACTATTAATGGCGAAACCAAAACTTTGGATTTTGCTGACGATATTGCAATTGTAACAGCTGATCCAATGTCGTCAGTCAAAGCGATGGAGGAGGAAGCAACAAGGTTTGGGGAGATATCAGGGTATAAATTGAACCAAACTAAAACCCAGATCATAATCAACAATAAGACTAACTATTCAGACGAAAGGGTCGTAGACAAGGCGGTATATCTCGGCGTGAACATCACAGCAGATTTAGATAACTTGGTGAACCTAAATCTGAGCCCCCTTCTAAAACAGACTGAAAAAAGTCTAGCTCATCTACACAATTTGCACCTTACTATTATTGGTAGATGCAATCTTATCAAAATGCTATTTTTTCCTAAATTTTTGTATTTTTTTCGCACGATTTGTTTAAACTTTGATCCACAGATTTTTAAAACTATAGACAACATTTTTGCACGTTTTATTTGGGGATTTGCAAGAACACGTAGAGCCCAAAGGTTTGTTACCTTACCTAGGGAAAGAGGTGGCCTTGCATTACCAAACTTCAAACTATACTGGTGGGCCACTATCCTTAAATACCGTAGAGTGCTCTTAACCCCCAGGCAGGAATTTAACTTACAGAGTCTAGTTCCAACGCCACAGGAACTGATCCTCGGTGAGGAGGCAAGCAATCATTTGTGGAGGTTAACATATGATTGTCACTTCAAAAAAGTACGCTTTAAATCACTCAAAGGCATTTATATCGCTTGGAATCAAGTACGAAAACTTCTGGGGATCGGCAGATTCTCCCACTACACTACGCTATGTGGGAATAATAATCTCCCGGAGATATTCAAAGATTCCTGTATGAGGCGCTGGGTTAGAGCAGGAATAGTACAAGTTGGGTCACTGTACGATTCAGTGGGCTTTCGATCATTCGAATCCCTTAAAATTAAATTTGGACAGAAATCCCGCGATTTTTACAAATATTTACAAATCAGAGATTATATTTCTAAAAAAGGGGGGGGGGGAGACATTTCGGAAAATTTTGGCAATTGAAACGGCCCAAACGGATAGGGCTAGAATAGGTGAAATCTATAAAAACCTAGCTACTGGCCTTCCTGATGACCTAGAGAAACATTTCCGTAACTGGGAAAATAAACTAGGTATGTCTGAGACCACAATACATAAAATGTCATTCTCTTTACTAATGTCTACTAAACTTCAAGCCCAATTCTACAAGACATTTTTCCAACTATACTATACCCCCAAAAAGATTTCTAAATGGAGCATAGGTAAAGGTACATTATGTCCTCGATGCGCAATGCCCAAGGTAGATCGGATTCATATGTTGGCCACATGTGAAACCCTGAAAACCATTAGACGAGAAATCTCATTGTTTCTATCAGAGATATTTGGAACTAGAATTGTGATCACGACAGCGGAAATAATACTTGGGATTGATAGTGACCCTAGACCAGCTACCATTCAGGGACTTCTGTTTATCTCAATGGCCATTCTAAGAATTTGCTTGACATCAACTTGGTTAGACCCATATCCACTTTCATTTCATCAATGGCGGGCATGACTACTAGCTGCATATAACGTGGAAATAGCCATATTCAGCAGGAAGGGAATAAAAAGGAAAAAGAAAGGGCTTGAAATATGGCATCCGCTTACACAATGGATGGGGAGATCGATGTTGTGATATTGTTTAAACACGATAAACTTGTGTCTTTTTCCCTCCTCTTCCACTTTTCCACTCTGGATCCTTCATCGTCCTGCTCCATGTTTTCGCTCTCTGTTGTTCTGTATGAAGCATTTCCAGTTGAACTTACTTTGTTTCTAAACTAACAAATTTCAACTTTGATTTTGATTCAACAAGATGATGTATGTACGTGTTTAATAATTTAAAACAGTCTGTATGGGGGAGTTCAAGGGGGGGGGGTGGTGGCTTAATTGATAAAACTGTACAATAAAGACTATAAAAAAAAAAAACGCCAGTGAGATCGTTTCTCGCGCCCTCAGTATCTGCTTCTCACAGGGCACCTTAGTGCAAGGACCTTAACCCTCCCCCAGCAATCTCTCCAACAGCAGCGCATTCTGACCGAGCCCCCAGTGCCAGCTTCTCATAAAAATATCTCATGCCAGTTACTTACACTTCCCCCTCAGTACCAGGTGCTCACATTGCTACACAGAGGCAGTTTTTACACACTCTTCACTGCAGCATCTCACACTGCCCTTCAGTGCCAGAAGCCTATGATGCTCCTCTGTGCCAGTATCACGCGCTGCCCCTTAGTGCCTGTATCACACACTGCCCGTTGGTGCCAACTGCGCAAACTAACCCTCACTACCAGTTTCTTACACTGCTCCTCAGTAAAAACATCTCACACTGCCCCTCAGTGCCAAAATCCCACTCTGCACCCAATGTGAGCATCTGATAATTCCACTCAGCTTCTGACGCTGCCCACCTGTACCATCTTCTCAAACTGCCCTTCAGTGCCAACTTCTCATACCCCTCCGTGGACCAGCCTCTCACTTCGTGTCAAGTGCTAATGTTTCATGTTGTCTCCAGTGGCGTCTTTACAAACTGCCCATCATTGTTGTTGTGACATTAAAACATGATGTATACATTGCAGCATTCCTGACACACCACCTATATATCGTGCAAGCGATTCCCCTGTTCTGGACTACTGGTGAGCGGTAAACTTGCCCACTCCACGCTCCGCTTGGAAAAACTCCACCAACCGCTGCGTACCAGAGATTTTCTTGCGCCCAGCTCACCAACAGTAAATTCATGAGTAAAAAAATGAAGCGCTAGACCACCTCCCAGTGAGATTTCTCAACGTAGGCGATCGTGGCAGGTTGCTACCACTCACGTTGAGAAAGCTGCCCTTCGCGGTGTGAAAGCTGCAGAGTGGTGGTTGCATGTACGGAGGGTGGTGGGCGGGTGGCCTAAAATAAGTGTAAATAAAAGGGTAAAAAAATAATTTCACTTATCTTCCTGGCGTGATGTCCTCCTCGCTCGGATCTTCTCCAGGCAGGTAAGCTCCAACGGGGGACCCAGGGAACTGCAGTAACCAATCCTGGCGCTTCTCTCATGCAGTATGAAAGAAGTGCCAGGATTGGAGGGAGCGGCCTTCTTCGACGCTCCCGAGAATACTGAAGCCCTAGGTTGGAGAGGTTTAAAATGTGCATGCCCGGCTAACCGTCATAAGACGGCTGGCCAAAGAGACACTTTAAAATTAAAGTGCCCTGCCCGTCACTGCTTTCAGCTGCTGCCAGACTGGCAGCAGCAGAAAGCCCCGCCCCGTCACGACACTCAGCTTGGGACGGGGTTTTGAAAAATAAAATGGTAACAAATTAACTTTATTACTATTTTATTTTTCCATTTCTGGGGGCAATTTAGTTAGTGGGGCGACACTCCTCCGCCTTAACAGAGGAGCCATGCCTGAAGCTGCTGTCGAGTAGAAAGTCTACTCGGGCAGCAGAAAGAAGCAGCGACCTCTGGCGTGCAGCGTGGTGCGTGCCGCGTGGTGCCTTTTGTGCTGATTTTACAGCACGGGACGAGCTCCCAGGGCTAAAATCAGGGCAAGCAGCGCAACGTATGCAACTCTGCTGCTCGCAGAGCTCTGTGGAATCTCACTGAGTGTTTAGGTAATTCTACGGAACTCCACGGAGTGAAACTCTGCAAGTTTTGCCCAGGCCTATTCTAACCCTACCCCAGTCCCTCTTGCGCTTGGTACTGGTTATACCCGCCTCTCTGTGCAGTGGATTTCAGTGGCCGCACAGTAACTGCATGTGTTCTTTTCCAACCTACAGCTGGAGAGCTCAGTCCAGCAAAGGACTCCTTCTGATTGGCTATACAAGGACATGAATTCCGACCCGTGGCACTCAGTCTCAATCCTGAACGTTGGTACACTTCTGCGGCAGAAAATCGCAGAGCAGGCGAGGAAGGTGACGGACGTGGAAAGTCAGGTATGATGGTAGGGGCTGGGGAGGAGGGAGAAAAGACAGGTAAACTGATAGTCCAAAGATTGTAAGTCTAGTATAGAACCAGGGTCGGAATTCAACAAAAACAGACTTGGGCACCAAAATAAAAGTGGCCCCCATTAGTGAATTAGATAGCTAAAAAAGTGACCCATATTTGTGAATTTTAGCTGTTTTGCACTTGCACTGACTGACATCTTGTATATGGGTTTTGGAAGGTATGGAAGAGTGCATGGATTGAGCTTTTTTCAGACAATGTTTTTTTCAATAACAAGGAAATGAACAGTAAAAAAGGTCCAACGGACCATAAAACAGGCCCACAAGCAACTAAAAAAAATGCTAACGTGCTGACCTGTCGGACAAGCCCTTTGGGCACTGCCAGATTGCCCTACAGACTATTCCAGCCCTGTATGGCACTCACTAGTGAAGGCTATTGGCTGGAGACCTTCCCCTGGCATTAAAGTGCTGGTGGCACAAGGGTCTTCCTGGTGCAAGGGTCTGATGACCGTGTCTCATTTCCTCCCCAATAGGTTTTGAATCAAACATCGCGGATCAAGGCCCAACTTCTGGAAACGTCGCTCTCCACAAATAAGCTGGAGGAGAAGCTCCTGTCTCAGGTGAAGGAGGTCCACAAGCTGCACACCTGGAACAGGTAAGACAGGGCTGGGGGAAGCCGCAACATGAAACTGGAGGATGGCACAGAGGTGAGGAAAACTCCTCCCGTTTACACAATGATTGCTCCCTCCTCCTTGAAGGAAGACAAGAAGAGTGCCTTCACTTAACATGTGCTCAAGAAAAGCTCAGTACTTGTACACATTTCATTTAAGCAAAAAGATCTCCCTCCCCCTGCACCCACACTGAGAGTTCCCTTAACCTGAGATAAGTAGAGCTCTGTCTCCCTGCCCTTAATGGTGTGCTTCAACATGCACTTACACATGACAGATCTTAGCTCCCTGGTCCAGGCAGGATGCTCTCCCTGCCTCCTCCACTCAAGCAGAACTAGCTCTACTTACTGCTTCTCAATGTTTGCTCTCTATGGGCCCGATGTAGGTAAATGGCATTTACCGATTCGTAAATACCGAATTTTACAAATCGGTAAATGCTATGTAGGTATTTTTAACGATTTGTTTACCGAATCTGTAACATTCGGTAATTACTGAATTGGTATTTACCGATTATTTAATTGCCATTGATTCCTACGGGCCTTGAGGCCCATAGGAACCAATGTCAATTACCGAATCGGTAAATACCGATTCGGTAAAATTACCGAATTTACAAGGGGTACATGGTGTCACTTTGACACACTGTTGCACCCCTGATTCAGGCTTGTGTGCCATGTGACACACATACATGCCCTCAGGGCATGTATGTGTGCCACATGGCACAGGTGTACATGCACAGATGTGCATGTACAAAAGAATTCGTTATTTACCATGCAATAGTATTACTTGGTAAATAACAAATTCTTAGGGGCCTGTGTCACTGTTTCCAGTGCCACCTACATATAGATTTACCGATTCGGTAAATTTACAGAATCGGTAAATTTACCGATTCTGTAAAATATAGGCCCCCACATGTTAAGTGCTACTATTTCCCCAGTGGTTTACACTTACAATCCAAGATAGACACACCTACACTGTAAATGTTCTACAAATTTATCAAAAATATATTATTCTGCAGTCTGACTATAATAATTGAGTCAGGGACCTGCAATGCAACAGTTATTGTAGGTCTGTGAAACCAGATACCTTAAATTAAACTAGTCCTCTACCATTTTGCTGTTGCTGTAGAGTGCTTAGTTCAAATGCCTGAAATCCCTGCTGCACAGTTCAACAATATGAGACAGTGATCTTGGTTAGTAAGAGTGTTTGTCTCTGCTTAAAGCATTTCTAGGGAATGGGTCCTCCCACTCCTCTGCCTCGCACAAATCTGTACTCTCCTAAGGATCACCTCCAAAATGTACAACTACCAAAAGCAACACACTTAAAATAATACACGTGCAAAAAGAAATATATGTATGAGTAAGTAAATCAAGTTACTTTCCACATGATTTTTTAAGTTGCAAACCATAAAAAAATGATAGAGCAGAGAGAGGTGTTTGGAGTGAAAGGAGTCTTGAGGTGCAGTGTTTGCCCACCCCCAAACTGGATTAACAATTATTTTGTTGCTTGTAGTGTTGAGGAATGGCATGCTGTGCACTCTTCTGCCATCTAGTGTTGAGTATGGAATATTGCAATGTGGTTTTCTTTAAAGTCTTGTTTCTGGCCTGCTTTCAGTGAATACCCAGGACTGAGGGGAGGACTCCCCATCACAGAGACAACCACACTGCCACACACCACCAAACTGTCCCTTGGGCATGGACATTAGTAACATTTGGTCCTAGTGGACGTGACAAAAGATTAAAGGATGCTTGAGGTTATTGAAGGATGTTTGGGGATGAACCATTTTTTGGACACAGCAGGGTGAGCTCACAGTGACGCATACTGATGTAGCAGCAAAAATAGCACTGTTCTAGGTTTCCTTGAGTACCCCTGATATTCTTCCTGATTCCAACATAAGCCCAAAATTTGCACCAAATATAGGAGAAATCCTACAGAACAGGTTTCTAACTTTTTGTCTACCTGAAGATCAACCTAGCCAAGACAGGATTTCTGTTATTTGCCAAGAACAACAAACAAGAAACAGTACAAACCTAGCTCAATTACATAAACCTTGATTACGTCGAACCCCAACTTTTATTGAATGCCAAGACACTTGGATTCACCCTGGGCACTAGCATCTCCCTCAAGGGACATATTACCATAAAACACAAAGACAGCTTGGTACCAGCTCTCTCTTCTATTGTTTCTTCAAGAAAGTGACTTCAGAACTGCGGTTCATACCCTCTTTACTCTCACATCTGGATCTTGATAACATCCTGTTTCATGGCCTCCCAGACTCCACACTGGCACACCTCAATGGCATCCTATAAGTCACAGCACCGCTCATCCAGGGCCTGATGAAATATGATCACATCACCCCACCGTGATGGAACTCCATTTTCTCCCCCTCGCTGGCTCATCTTCGAAACCCGATCCATCATTTACAAAGCATCAGAACCAGAACCCCACTTGTCTCGCAGACAAGCTCACCATCTCTGGTGGTTATCTGCACACCCGCAGCCAGGACGCCATCGGACTGCAGACTAAGAAGTGCGAAAAAGAAAAAACAAGGTATTTTCCATCCCTGCGTCCAGGACCTGGAAAAACACTCCTACATCCATTTGGACCACCCGAACGCTGCTCCAATGTAGGAAGGAGTGGAAGAACCACCTCTTTAAAGACCATTACTTCGCACTGTATTAACTGTCCATATCCCAGCTACCACTCCTAACACTTTTTAAATGTTTTCTTATGTTTGACATTGTAAAGTGCTCTCGCTGCCTTTTTAGATAGGATTGTGCAGTAGAAATATTATATGCATACATACATACATACATACATATATACATACATACATACATGCTTTCAAAGCAAGTGAATTGAAACCCACATGGCTACTTTCAGAAAAATAAACACCGGTGGGTAAGGTCTGTTTCTTCCAACTCCATTCACTGGGCGAGTCTAATGGTACGGACTGGTGGGGGACGGTGTAATCCAGGTATTACATTCACATTGAGTTTTACCTTTTTTTCCTCTCCCTCTGTGGTGCAGTGCTTTAGAGACCCGAGTACGCGACTTGGAGCAGAAGCACCGAGCAGAGATGGAGGGAATGCAAAAAGACAGCAAAGAGCTGCAGCACTTCGTGGTCCATCAAAACAGCACGGTGGACGGCTTGGAGCGGACCTTGCAAGCAGTGAGCAGCCACGCAGTGCAGCTCCAGAGACAGCACGTCCAGCTGGTAGACTCGCTGCAGGGCTTGCTGCAGCAGCTCTCGCAGGGGAAAGGTGAGTGACTGATGCAGGCCTAGCCATCACCAGTGAAAATCCCAGCAGTGCTGCTTTGTATATGTGTGATCTTTTCTTTACCCAGCAGTGCTAAGAATGTTTGCAAAGTCAGCTCTTTCTGCAGTGCTGTAGAGTAATAACATTGTAATCTCCCCATCATTTCTATAGGAAGCACTATGAACTCCCTCAACAGAGCTATGGGATTCTACCTACGTGACCTCATCCTCATTCATTGCTACAGGAGCCCCATACTGATATAGGGTTCTAGCATGCTGACCTTACCCAGCAATGCTATAGGATTCTAACACTTAACCCTTTCGATGCTCATGACGATGTCAGCTCGTCATGAGGCACAGTTGAGCTGTGCTTATGACGAGCTAAGCTCGTCATGAAACTATAGTATTCAAGCAATTTCAGCACAGGAAGGGAAAAGTCACAGCAGCCAAGGTGTTAAAGCTTACTGTGGCACTGCCACAGGATTCGAGCACTGGTAGTTTCCCCCTGCAGTGCTGCAGGATTCAAAAAGTGTGAGCTTCCACCAAAAGCGCTATATGCTTTTTGCATTGTGAGCTCCATTAATGCAATAGGATTCAAGCAGTTTGTGTTTCGGGATAGCTGTGTTGGGTGCTTATTTATGAAAAAATGCGAAAATGTGCCAGTCTTGTTCATGTAGAACGGTCAGCTAATTTTATTGGCATTCAGATCGGGTAATGGTCTTTGCATATGAGTATGGCAATAATATAAGTGGAGAGGAAAGAAAAAGAGCAAAAATAAATAAATGAATCGGGAAAAGATTTGGAATACACAGGTTTTAAATTATATACAGGGGTGAGTTTAACACAAGTAATTTTCACAAAATTAAAAAAAAAAAGCAAAATTATACATAACTACGCAAGCGTTTCTCACATTGAAAATTTACCAACAGGTCCGTTGAGGTAAAAATTCTACTGAAAACTGTAGTTTCTAGTTGATTTTCGGTTGCTTGCTTTCAAAACACTTCTGTTCACTTTCGGATGTGCAGTTTGGTATTTATTATCTGAATTGTCTGCATAGTACAAAAATCTATCTGAAATGTTTGTTGACCATCCACATTAAATGAACTGCCTCTCGCATTCAAAACACTACAGTTCGCATTCAAATTTGTAGTTTTGCATTCAAAATTTACTCAAATGGTCTAATCGGGTAAAAAATCTACCTGAAATTCCTCTCAAGTTCAAAAACGACCCGACGATACATCTTGTGTTAACATTTCTCCCCGAAATTTGACAATGCGGTCTAATGGCATTATCACAGTAATTTTTGCGTGAATTTTGTTACACAAATTTACCAAAATTATGCCAATCACTCTAGTGTAGTTAACATTTCGCCCAGGCCTAGTTATAATAAGCACCTTGTTCATACAGATTAACAAAAGTTCTTCTCATGGTAGAAATCTGAATTTGAGGTTGCCCTGGTTCAAGAGGTTTACGCATTAGTGGTGATAGGCTAGACGATCACACATGTTGCTTCACTGTGTAGCAGAGAAACATTGGCAACTAACATCTTCCCAAAATGTTTCGCAGATTGCTCATCACACAGCCTAACGCAATGCCCTCGGTAGCCCTGCCCAATTCAAGGATATTTATCTTCATTGCAGATTTGAGGTCCACAGATGAAATGCAAGAGTGGTCCACCAGGTCCACCAAGTGGAGGTTATTACACCATACTGTACCTGGGTGTTTCCTGTTAGTAAATATGCATCTGGTGACTTAGTTCACCAAGCACCAGATTCTCTTTTGGGAGCCTGGAGGATTTTGTCCCCATGTACCTCTGTTCATCTTGCAGCCAGTGATTTAGGTACTTTCATCTTCTGCTACTAGTCTTCCTTTCAGTTACTGCTCAGAAGTGATGACAGGGATGAGTTCATGGATTTGGCCTTCTCATAGTATACATCTCCTGTGAAGGTGAGCTTTGTACTTTAGGTGGCCCCTCGGCTAGGCCAGGTGTGCTGCGCACCAGATGCAGTGGGTCTTGCGTTGCCTTTAGCAGGCTGAGAGATTAGTGCTTGCTGTGCAGACATTGCCGGAGCTTGCCTTGTCTGGTATTGTGTTGACCTTACAGTCAGCCGCACTGGTTCCAGTGCACACATCGACTGATGTTCCTCCTTGACATGAACAGTTTCTTGCCTAGAGCTACTGACTGCAGCTCACCTAGAGATGGTTGGGTGGAATCTTGAAGTTTGCATTAGCACTGAATAGGATCACACTTTGTCTTGAAGGCCCAAGATGCCCACTCACTGTAGGACCATGGGGAGAGCCTGGTCCACTTTATCATCTGCATGAATGTCTATGGAAGGAATCTCTTGGAATGTAGACTTTGGGAAGGCAATGATCTCTGCAGGCTCCAAAGTATGCCTTTGTGCCCCTGTGGCCTTACAAGATGAAGGGTCCAGTGGCTAGGCATTTTTTTCTTGTTGTCTGTTGATGAAAATAGAAAATTAAAGGTCTTCTTGTGAGGTGGGATAGCGGAAGACAACACATTTCATAAGAGGTACGGCTGTATTAATTGGGCTCGCCAAGACTGGGTCTAGCTTGCATCGCTCCTATCAACTTCTCTTAACCTCCAACCTTCTCCATCTGCTTTTACTCATATCCGGGATCAACTCAATCTTGCTGCTATGGTGGGTAGAAGTGATAGTAGAAGTGGCTTCCCTCAAAGCTGCAGAAGGGAAAGAAGGCAGTGGGGTCTTAGGCCATCTGCGGCACAGAGGAGAATGAGTGGCAATACTTTATCTTTAGATTTGTGCCCGGCTTCTCCAACAAGAACACCCCATCTGACCAAGGGCCCCAGGATCAGGGGAAATACAGTGTACAGTTTGGGCAGGGCTGGCATGCTTGAACAGTCTTGTGAGTGGAAGTCGCGTGGATGGAGTGTTCTCATGAACATTGATGAAATCTTTCTCCGCCTTTTAGTAGTGGGTCCCTCAGAGAGATAACTACAGGTGGGTGCAAGTTTCATAGCACCATCCACCAGATTGTTGTGTATGATATTTAACTTCTTCAGTAGTGCAGGCATCATAAAGCGACTAGAGACCCTGTTAGGTCGACTTGTGGCGCTTAATAAGAAACAATACCATAAAGAGGGGGTCTCAGAGTAGTGCCAGCAGTAACAATAACAGCAACAATAACTACTTCCATAAAGAGGAATTAAGAGAGCGAGAGAGAGAGAGAGAAAAACAGATCTATAAGCAAACTAAAATGTAAAGCATCTGATTGGTGTAGAGCCATTATAGTGCCTTCAGCAGGTGGCTTGAATGTTTCCATACATGTTTTCCAGAGTTCCCTACTTTGACAATGGCTGCCTACCTGCCTCACAGTTCTGCTGCAGTCTTTTTACCCCCCCACCCTCACACCCGCCGCAAAAAAGAAAATTAGGAAAACTTCCTTAGCATCTGCCAAGCTTGACAAGTTTGCAGTCGACAAGCCGGCCTTAAGTTGTCCACGGTGGGTGTGCGCAAGTCTCACCATCTCACGCCTGGTGCAACGTGCTGGTGCTCAGTGGCTCCAGATTCCATCATAGATGGTCAGGCATTTTGTGCGGTGCCTACACTTGTTGTCCTGGGGTATCTGAGGCCTGCCAACGACTTGTGCAGCCACAGACAAGTGCTGACCCACTGGGTACCATGACATTCTATATTCAGCAGTATCTTCAGTTATGGGACAGTCACACTTGCAGCATTCGCACTCCATTCAGGTTCACCAATGGCGTGCACACTTCTACTTGATGTATGCACACCACTGGCTGCTCTGGACCCCGCCCTTCCTACAAATGGAGTGGTCACACCAATTAGTGTTCATGCAGCTCTATCATTGGCTCTTGCAACACCCTATTATACATCAGTGATATCCTGAAAGGCTGACATGAAGTAGCTGAAAGACATGTAGCCGTATGTAACACCCTTTAATAAATCAACGCAACCCTTGTAGGTCAACGCACACCCCTCCCTCCACGAGCAGAGCTAGACTCACTGCTGCTTTTTAGGTCTGACACAGAGACAGTTTCCACTGTCTTGCCTTCCTCACATACTCAAAAACATTTATAAATAAAAATACATGCATACTTTTATGGGCTTTAAGTCATGCATCTTTATACTTTGGTCTGTTTAACTGCAATTTACGTTTTTACTTCAGCCGTAGCCTCGCTTGTACTGCGAGTGACCGCATTATGACTGACTACTTGTGCACATTCACCTTAAAAGAAGTGCACTTCAAATACTTTACCAATGTTTTCCATTTATATAATTTTTGTTTTTTTTAGGTCTCCCTTGTGTGTTTAAAGGATATCTATAGATTACACTAACTATATTTAATGGCTATTTTTGTAACTTATTTTGTTTATTTGGAGCATAAAGTAGTCGCGACTGAGGTGGGAGCATTTTTTTTCATTTTATATTGGTAACATATACTTGCAATAAAAATATTTTCTAAATGAACCATCACACCAGCCTGTCAAAACAGACCAAATGGCTCTCCCAATGCTTGTTCAATGGGCATTTGCAATAAGCACACCAAGGTATTAACGATATGCTCTTTGCAAACAATATGCCTTCTGTACTCTCGGAGAGCCACATATTAAATACAATTTATTAACAAAATAATTAAATCCCGGACAAAACACGTTTAGGCACTTAGGGCCAGATGTAGGTCGCCAAATACCGGTCGGTAACGGCCGATTTCGGCCGTTACCGACCGGTATTTGGCTTTTGAGATGTAGGTGGGTCTGAATATACAGAATCGGTATATTTACCGATTCTGTAAATTTACCACTTCGGTATTTTACCGAATCGGTAAATATACCGATTCTGTAAATCCATATGAGGGTGACACTCCTAAGAGTGCCACAGGCCCTTAAGAGTTGGTATTTTACCACCCAATCCTATTGGGTGTTAAAATACCGAATTCAGGTGTGCATGCACATCTGTGCATGCACACCTGTGTCATGTGACACACAGACATGCCCTTAGGTCATGTATGTGTGCCACATGGCACACATGCCTGTACTTGGGGTGCTAGAGGGTGTCAAAGTGACACCCCCTGCACCCTTGCAGGATTCGGTATTTACCGAATCTGTAAATACCGATTCGGTATTTCACATTGATTCCTATGGGCTTCAAGGCCCATAGGAATCAATGTGAAATACCGAATCGGTATTTACAGATTCGGTAAATACCGACCCTTACAGAATCGGTAATTTTTTTCCTGCATCTGCCTCCTTCCTATTTACCGACTCTTAAATACCGATTCGGTATGAGTCGATATTTAAGAGTCGGTAACTAAGAATTACCTACATCTGGCCATATGTGGAAATAACTCACTGGAGCTGTCTTTGTGCCGGTGAACGAAATGTGAAAATTGCCCTAGAAGAGGAGAAAGACCATAGTTTAGCTGTAGGAATCTATTCTAAAATTTGCACGCTGTCCGTTATCCTGCGATTGAGCGGTTAGTTCTGAAAAGTATCCTATTTACGTAAATACATTTTGGGTATCACTGTAAGAAACTTTAGGACTCTGGCTCTGCAAAATCTGACAGGCCTGCTATGCCCCAATCTGTGGATACCATTTTCAGATTGCATTTTCTGTCATTAACTTGCAATCCTCTCCTTTTAAATGTTTCCAAAAAAGAAAACAATACCTGGCAACGTCCAAAGAGAGAGGAAGACAGCTAGGCAAAGAGGGTGCAATCCAGCTGCAGTCCGTGCAGGTAACAGTGGTGGGGCGGTAGGGCCAGGTAAGGGGGCATTTCGAGGGACGATGCAGAGAAGAAATTAATTATTTATTCAATTTTCCTTCGGCATTGTCTCTCGAAATCCCCCCTTACCCGCCCCCTCGCCCCAACGCTGTTACCTGCACGGACCTCGGCTGCAATCAATGGACGTCAGTTCACCGAAATGCCAGGGATAGCGGAAGTGACATCACTCACCTTTTGGCCTCCACTTTCACTCACCCTCACATACTTACATATACACACAAATTCACACTTTTTTTTTAAAATCTATTTTTATTCGCTTTTTCATATTATTTTACATGAATGTAGGCCTAGCAGTTTAATCAAGCAATACAGTTATACAGCACATTTCCCTGGGCCCAGTAGGGGTAGGGGAAAATTCTAAGGCAGCAGGCTTGGCAATGTGATCCTCTGTAGCTAATATGTGGTATAAAAGGTTGGCCTCATTGCCTTTCTGGTGAGGAACTATTTGTTTGAAAAAGCACCCGGTCCTTTAAACTACTGGTGTGTGTAATTAACCGGGGATTTGAACTTGGGATGATCATACTTGGGCGCCTCTGCTAACGCCTAGGAGTAGGGACCATTCTGACTTTGCATGCATTTATGAGGGGAGGAGTCTGGGGACATGGGGGACTCTCCAGGGGTGTGGCTAGGTTGAGGCTGGGCGATATATAGAATGGCTCTATGCGCTCGGGGGCGTTGCTGGGTTACGCTTCCAGACGAGTAGTTGGAGTGACTGCGTCCGTATGAGTGTGTGGGGGAGACGCGGGTTGTGTAGTCTGACTTGGGTTTTCTAGTGTAGTCGGTGGGGTAAACAACCTTTACAACGAAACTTTTACAATGCATGCCTTTACAACGCGGTTTTTATATCGCAAACCATTACAACGCATTGCGCTGGGGGGCGCTCTAGGATAGGGAATAAGTTTAATTTACTATCCAACACCTTCCCTAGTGTCCACGGGGACTGGAGTTGGAATAGTAAATTAAACTATTCACTATCCAGCACCCCAAAACGGTATGCGTTGTAAAGGTTTGCGATGTAAAAACCGCGTTGTAAAGGCATGCGTTGTAATAGCATGCGTTGTAACGTCATACATCCGTCGGTAGCAATGGCGGCTGTTGAATCTTGGCCAGGTGTTGGCAAAATTGATGCAGTATTGTAGCCCATTCCATTGAGATGTGTTTTCTGTGCACCCTTTGTGCCTCCTCCCCCCATTTTCGAGCAGCTCCCTCCCGGGCCGCCAATGGGTGTCCCTCTGCTGTTCTCCAATGCATCATAATTCCTCTCTTCGCCAGTAAGAGGGCCAGTGAAATGACCCGCGTTTGCACTTTTAGAGTTTTACACCTGTGGAAGATCCCGATCCCATTGGCTTCCCAGGTATTGATGTCAGTGAGCCCTGTTAACTCCTGCAATGTCTCATGTATTGTATTCCAGTAGGGGTGGATTGTGGGGCATAGCCCGAACATCTGTTTGAATGTCGCATCTGGGTATTGACATCTTGAGCATACAAATTGGGTGTCTGGGTAAAAGCATTGGAGCTGCACGGGGGAGGTATGCACGGTGTTGTATGGAGAATTGTATGTTTTTAAAGCGGGTATTCTGACACCGTTTCTTTGGATATTCCAGGGCGCGCTCCCATTCCTTGTCGTGCAGTGGGTATCCTACCTCCTCCTCCCATTTTTGGCTCAGTGGGGCGAGTGTGGTGGCAGTTAGGTCTCAAATTGCTTTGTAAAGCCAGGTTATTAAGTGCCTCCCTGGTCCCATGTGGAGAATTGTGTGGAGTACTGGGCGCGTCGTTGGTTCCCTCCCGGATAGATCCCAAATGTGGCGACTGCTGTGGACTATTTGTCTGTGTAGTAAAAACTGTCCTCGTGTAAGGCCTGTCTCATCCGAGAGCCGATCGAACAGTAGCAGCTGACCCTAATAGTGTAGAATCCATCGCTTCTAGACAGGACGGCTAATGGGTGCAGAGGGTATATAGGGGAGTCTCACCTGAGATACGGTGAAGTCGCAACATACATGCACGTGCCATCCTCACCTGCACGGAATGTATCGCTGTCAGACTGGTGCCCGGGTGGAGTTGGCGACGTAGGGCTGGCACCGACATGGGTCCCCTCTCCGAGGCGGTCTCCGCCAAATGACATCCCACCATCCAGCTGGATAGCCGCTGGATTTGTGTCACGAGAAAGTAGGCCCTGATCTATCGAAAGTTGCAATTTTGTGAGGCCAACCCTCTGGTGCCATGCCACCACATATAAGGGAGCTCAATAGAGTGTCCAACGCATGGAAGAAGAAGCGAGGGGGAATAAAGGCTGTTGGCAAAGTAGTAGAGGAATTGTGGCACTAGGATCATTTTGGCCAAGGCCACTCTACCTAGGGGGGCTAATGGCAGGGTCTTCTAAAAGTTCACTTGTGTTTTGCCCCACGCCAGTGCCCTACGATGATTGCCCTCAAACAGGTCCGCTGGGGATTGATATAGTCTCACACCGAGATATTGCAGAGTGTCAGTTCTCCAAGCCATATGCGAACTCCCAACACTTATCTCTCGTGGGGAGAGGTTTGGACTTGGAGGATGTATAGTGAATTTCGGCCAATTGACTTTAAGTCCTTTCGCGGCCACGAGGTCTGACAGTATGTTCCATATGGGGCTGAGATCGGCAGTGATGTCCCTTACATATAGCATATCGTCCGCATACAGGGGCACTATATATGTGATACCCGCTATTGGGATGCCCCAGGCCTCTGCCTCCTGACGCAACCGGATCAACAGGGGCTCAATTGCCAAGGCAAACAAGAGGGGAGAGAGGTGACATCCCTGTCTGGTGCCCCTCTCTATCTGAAAGGGCGAGGAGATATATTTGCCCAATCTCCCTCTGGAGGTGAGTTTTGTATATAATAGTTTTACGTGCACCCAGAAAAAAACGACCCCATCCACACCCGCTTCCGCACTTCAAAGAGGTATAGCCAAGTCAGGGTATTGAATGCCTTTTCCAGGTCCAGGCCAGGGTAGCTGCCCTGAGCCTGATCCTGAACTTGGAACAGTCAGCTGATATTTTGAGACATGCTTCTGCCTGGCACGAATCCATTCTGGTCCGGGTGTATAAGCGGTGGGAGTATCGGGTCCAATCGGTCGGTTAATATCTTGCCTAGGGTCTTACAGTCGGCCGAAAGTAGTGTAATCTGCCTGTACAAGTCCAAGTGGACCAGGTCTCGTCAGGTTTTGGAATTGAGATTATGAGGGATTCCCACAACAAGCTGGGTAGCTCCCCCTCCTCCAGGGCTGCTGCATACATTGTGGCTAGCTGCGGTGCCAACAGCGTGGTAAAGACGCTATAGTATTCTAGGGGTAAGCCATCCATCCAGGGGGCTTTGTTCCGAGCCAGAGCCCGGATTGCTTGTTTCATGTCCAAAGGCATGATCTCCGCCACGAGGATGTCTCTATCATCGTTTGGGATCTGTGGTATGGTGAGAGTGTGTAGGAATTGATTGGCTACTTTCTGACCATCCTGCATAGGATTCTGATATATCGTTTCCTAGTAATTATGAAAGAGTTGCAAAATATCTGCCTGGGAGGTCGCAACTCCTCCAGCGGGGTGGGTCATAGATTTCCATGATTGCCGCATGTTTTGGGTCTGGCGGGCCATCCAGGTAAGAAGCGCTCCCGATCTGTCACCCTTCTATGTTTTTGGTTGCATATACTTTAAAGTTATACCGCTGCATGTCTGCTAAGCACTCCTCGTACGCCATCTTGGCCTCCGTGACCTGTACATGAGTTGTGGACTCTTGAGTCCTTAGTTACAGCTTTCAGCATGAAACTCTGCTTTTTCCAGGCAATACTCGAGAGCCTTGTGGGCTCCTGCTATTTGCCCCCAAATGACTACTTTAACAGCGTCCCATTCCAGCGTCCTGGTGAATGCCTTGTTGATGTTGTTGTGGAAGAAGTCTGTGATGCTGGCTTCAGGATCATGGCGAAATACTGGGTCTTCTAAACACTCCCGCTGTAATTTCCAAGTCGGAACTGGTGAGTGGGGCGAATGCCATCTAAGCGTTAAAAGGTGTGCATCATGGTCAGACACCACTCTTCCTAGGTAATCTGTTTTCTGGGTCATTGGAAGTATTGTTGGTGAGCAGAAGAACTGGTCAAGACGCACAGGTAAGTTGTGGGGTATCGAGTGAAAGGAGTACAGCCTGGAAGTTTGGTACCGACTCCTCCAGACATCTGCAAGGGACCAGTGCTGCATCCATAATTGGCACCGCTCCACATGCGCCTAAACAGAGGAACCAGCTCCTGGGGGGGGTGCGGTCGGTCCAAGGATATGTTCAGCACGCAATTGTAGTCACCCACCAGTATCCATTGTGATGTCGTAAATTGCGTTAGGACTGCCGATAGTGAGTCCCAGAACTGCCTTTGGGTGACATTTGGGGCGTAAATGCGTCTAAAATCAAGGGCTGTCTGTTTAGGAACTCCTCCAAGAGTGTGTGCTGACCCTCCCTGTCCACTACTCTGCGGGTTTCTCTAAATGGGACCCCTGGACTGAGCCAAATCAGCGCCCCTCGGGCAAATGCAGAGTATGTGGTAGCACACAAGGCACACATATACACTCTTTCTCTCATAAATGCTCTCTCACCCACAATCACGCACACAACACACATTTAAAAGCATTTTCTACTTACCTCAGCTGCCGTGTATTCCAGCTTATTGTTCTCCATCTTTATTACACTATTAGCGAATAATATATTTTATTTATTCGCTATTAGTATAATAAAAAATGGACAGCTGCCCCTGTGTTCCTCGCATTGAATTTGCCTCCACTGAGGCCAGGGGTCGCAAAAGCAGTGCTAGGGGAAGCAAAGTTCAAGCCAGCTGCGACCCTTGGCGACCCCTGAAATGACGTCAATGGTGCAATCAGTGAGGAAGAGCTACTGTCTACTACCTGTATGAAGCAGCTGTTAGATCAGCTCCAAGTAGCAGTAGAAAAGAAGGACTCCAAGAAAATTAAGGAGAAAATCTAACTGAGCAGAAATTCTATCTAGTCACTGATGCCCTATGCAGAGAACCTCACAACTGGTTCTGCAAGGAACGTGCAGCCAGTGCGGCCCTGAGCAGAGGATCTGATACACACTTACAAGCTCCATGAAGAAGGTGTGTACAGTGGTGGGGGTGACATTAGACCCTGGTGGGCGTCAGAGCAGAAGGGGTGCCTAGTAATGTACCCCCATGTTATCTAGTGCCCCCCCCCCCCCAACCAGCTGAGTGAACAAAATCCAAGTAATTCAGATATCGCGAGGTGCTGTAATTCAGGTGGAAACCAGTGATGGCGATGCCAGCCGAGGTGTTAGCCTCAGGGCAAGGTGCTCCTCAGCCAGAGGACTGTCTATTTGCACTAATTGTGTATGGATTTACAGATTTCACAAAAAAACATTGTGTCTAGCTCGAATGGATGAAAATAACACTACCTGATGTGCCACATAATTTGCATTCTGCTGTGCATAACTTAGATACCCTTCCTACAGACTTTGGTGCTTCATGATACATAACCCTACTAGCTCTAACAAGGGTAAACCTCAGTAGAGTGGTTGGGGAAGGGTCACTATGATAATGAAATCCATAGTTCACAGGGAGCCATGAAATATTTTCCATTATATTTTTCATACATTATCTATCTATCTATCTATCTATCTATCTATCTATCTATCTATCTATCTATCTATCTATCTATCTATCTATCTATCTATCTATCTATCTATCTGTCTGTCTGTCTGTCTGTCTGTCTGTCTGTCTGTCTGTCTGTCTGTCTGTCTGTCTGTCTGTCTGTCTGTCTCTCTCTCTGTCTCTCTGTCTCTCTGTCTGTCTGTCTGTAGAGAGATGAATGATACTTGGGTAACAAACTAAAACGGTCCTATACACTACACGCTTCGAGGCTGAGCCACAAGATGGCAATATAGCACCATATTACATGGCACTCATTATGTCGTTTATATGTAACATGTTTATTTCGGAGTAATACGCTTGTAAGTGTGCTATTTATAGAGTGAAATGTTTATTGATAATTGTAAGTGAAATACAGTATTATGCTTTGTTTTTTTCTGTTGTAAAAAAAAGAGTCAGAACTTATTTATGTAGTTAAAAATGCAGAATTGTAGAAAAACACTCTGCACTGTTAAAAAGCATATTTTGTCTGTAGAAAGGACTCATTCCTCAAGCTGCCCTCCTCAAGTGCAGCTGACAGTGGGCAGTAACTGGCACTGGAATGTTTAGTTCTTGTTTACATTTCACGACAAGATGGTTGGAAAAAAATGGACTGTGGTCTGTAAAGTCAAACATGCAGCAGCTGTTTGTTGGAGGATGGATGGACGATAGATGAGGACAGATGGAGAACTCATGGATGGAGGACGGGTGGATGAGGTCAGATGGAGGACAGATTGATGGAGGATGGAAGGAGGACGGATAGATCGAGGATAGATGGAGGATGGATGGAGGACGGATGGATAGAGGTCAGATGATGGAGGGGTGGAGGTGGGATGGAGGACTGATGAAGGACAGATGAAGGACGGATAGATGAAGGATGGAGGAGATAAGATGGACGATGGATGGAGGATGGATGGAGGACAGATGGAGGATAGATGGATGGACAATGGATGGAGATCGGAAGGAGGATCGATGGACATCAGATGAAAGAGGGATGGAGGATGGATAGATGAAGGATGTATGGGATCAAATGGAGGATGGATGGAGGACAGATGGAGGATAGATGGCTGGATCGAGTTCAGAAGGAGGATGGATGAGGTCAGATGGAGGATAGATGGATGGAGGATGGATGGAGATCAGATGGAAGACGAATGGAGGATAGATGGAAGAGGAATGGAGGATAGATGGAAGAGGAATGGAGGATAGATGGAGGATAGATGGATGGAGGATGGATGGAGATCAGAAGGAGGATGGATGAGATCAGATGGAGGATGGATGGAGGACCGATGGAGGATAGATGGATGGAGGATGGATGGAGATCAGATGGGAGAGGAATGGAGGATAGATGGAAGAGGAATGGAGGATAGATGGATGGAGGACGGATGGAGGACAGATGAAGGAGGGATAGATGCAGGATGGAGGAGATCAGATGGACGATGGATGGAGGATGGATGGAGATCAGAAGGAGGATTGATGGAGATCAGATGGAAGAGGGATGGAGGATGGATAGATGAAGGATGTATGAGATCAAATGGAGGACAGATGGAGGATAGATGGATGGACCGAGTTCAGAAGGAGGATGGATGAGATCAGATGGAGGATGGATGGAGGACAGATGGAGGATGGATGGAGATCAGATGGAAGAGGAATGGAGGATAGATGGAAGAGGAATGGAGGATAGATGGAGGACAGATGGAGGATAGATGGATGGAGGATGGATGGAGATCAGAAGGAGGATGGATGAGATCAGATGGAGAATGGATGGAGGACCGATGGAGGATAGATGGATGGAGGATGGATGGAGATCAGATGGAAGAGGAATGGAGGATAGATGGAAGAGGAATGGAGGATAGATGGATGGAGGACGGATGGAGGACAAATGAAGGATGGATAGATGCAGGATGGAGGAGATCAGATGGACGATGGATGGAGGATGGATGGAGATCAGAAGGAGGATAGATGGAGATCAGATGGAAGAGGGATGGAGGATGGATAGATGAAGGATGTATGAGATCAAATGGAGGATAGATGGATGGATCGAGTTCAGAAGGAGGATGGATGAGATCAGATGGAGGATGGATGGAGGACAGATGGAGGATGGATGGAGATCAGATGGAAGAGGAATGGAGGATAGATGGAAGAGGAATGGAGGATAGATGGAGGACAGATGGATGGAGATCAGAAGGAGGCTGGATGAGATCAGATGGAGGATGGATGGAGGACAGATGGAGGATAGAGGGATGGAGGATGAATGGAGGATGGATGGAGATCAGATGGAAGAGGAATGGAGGATAGAGAGGGCAGGGATGGATGGAGGACGGATGGAGGATGGATGGATGGAGGATAGATCGAGTACGAGTGTAGGACGGATGGAGGTCGGGTGGAGGATGGCTGGAGGAAGGATGGAGGAGAGGAGGAATGGAGGAGGGATGGAGGGCTGACGGGACCAAGATAGGTAGGTGGATGAAATGAGTGTTCCGAATTATGTTACAACTTATTAATCCAAAACAGCTTCCAACATTACAAAGAAAAATGGATTAGTACGGTTTCACAACCAATCTTTTTTAACAATGAGTGTCAATCTGTTCTTTTTTGTTAGAGTTAATTTAAAGATAGAGTTGGATAATATGGTTTCGGGGAGAATAGTGGTAAACATGAAGGTCACAGTTGGATTTAGGTTAGGGTAAGTCTTAGTGTTGAGCTAAGGCAACACTTTTTAAACTGGTTTAGTGTTAGGCTAAGGGCTCATACTAGTCTAAAGGTTATTTTTACATTTAGGGAAACAGACTTGTTATTAGGCGGAGGTTAAATTCAATTGGGTTAAGTTCAGAGTTAGGGATAGGATAAGGGTAAAAGGTAAGGTTGGTGACCGTGTGGCTATGGCTGAGAGGGACAGTTGTACAATACCTTTCCCACTGTAGATGTATTTGAAGTAGGTTAATCGTGGTAGACAAAATATGATTTATAAAGTTTTGTATAGCGCGAACATGACACCAGTGGGTATTAGAGCGCTTTACATGACGAAGAGTAGGGTATCAAAAGATACATGTGTGCATGACAAACATAGATGAAGATACTTAGAATAAAAAGCTTGATCTCAATTATAGTCTGTAATAAGATGGTCAGCCATCATAGAGAAGTTAATATGGTTACATTTCCATAGGCACAGATAAATTGTCTTAGGGTAAAAGCTTAGTCAGCAAAAAGATTTTGTTTTTTGTTTGAAGGCGGCGGTAAAGGAGATTAGGCGAACATCCAGTGGTAGAGAGTTCCATATCTTAGGTGCGACAACCGAAAAAGCTCTGGCGCCCGTTTTCTTTTTGTGGGTTTGTTGAGGTTTTTGGAAGCAGGGTGTACGCAGTTTGTTATTGGGGGGGAAAAGCCCCCTAATGTTTCTAGCTTTTGAGACAGATATGTGGGGGTATTGAAATGTAGCGCTTTATATCTTAAGCATGCACATTTTAATTGGATTTTTGCTTTATATGGTAGCCAGTTCAGAGATTTTAGGGCCGGGGAGATGTGTGTATTTCTTTTTGTTCTGGAGACATGTCTGGCTGCCGCATTGAGGGAGGCTCCTAGAAGGGCAATACAAGAGCTTGGACCGCTTATGTTAGGTCTTCATGTGGAAGGTAGGGTTTAAGTTTCTGCAGAATTAAGTCAAATATTCGTTCTAGTGAGCTTGTTGTGAGGGATTCTCTGCAAGGGTAATTTTTTGTCCTGAAGTTCTTTGTAAAATCAGAGGTCTAAGAATTCTTTTTTTTTTTTTTATTTCTTTATTATTCAGTTAATAGCAGTACATATATCATAAATCACATTTTCAAAGTGAAACTTCAAAATGTTGGAGCATTGGTTGCCATATCTTCAACCCTAGTTGTTTTTTTTTTTAACAGATTTGATGCGATATAGGTTAAATTCTAGATGGAACACATTATAAAACTTAGCTCTCCACATTTCAAATGCAGGTGCTTCTGGTTTCAGCCACATTGTAGCAATACATAACCTGGCTACTGCCATTGCCATAAAAATAAAATAACGATAGGAGTAAGAATTCTGTGTTCTAGGCATATTATTACCAACCCCAAAAAGCAGCAGTTCACCGCTAATATGCCATTGCACCTTCTTTACTTCAAACCGAAATTCCTCAATACGTACAAAAAACTGGAGGAGTGCATTACAATCAATAAAATACATGAACAATGTCTTCCTCATCCATTTGACATCTAAAACATTTTCCATCGTAGACGTCCCCCATTTCATCATTTTAGCCGGGGTATGGTACAAATTAAACACTGTTTTGTAATGTTGAGTAAGTAAATTTGCAAACAGAACTACTTCTGTCGCCATCTCAATCGATGCTTGCAAAAAAGAAGCCGAGCTACCCATTCGATTTTGCCATTTCAAATCCTGTATTTCAATATCGTCCGGTTGTTTCGACACTAAAATTTCATACAAAGCCCCAATTTTAGCCCCTTTTAAGAGAGCTTCAATAAATTCAATCTTAACAATACGCTGAAGTCGACATTGTTTATGTAAAAAGTCCCGTAATTGTAAATATTTAAAAAAATCATTCTTAACAATTGCATATGTTTCCATCAACTCAATAAATGAAACCAATATACCATCCTTAAAGAAATCGCCTAGACGGCCGATCCCTTTTTCACGCCATATTCGCATCTTTGTATCCCAGAATATCATGGGCAATATAGCCCTGGAGTCAAGAGGTGTATAAAAATTAATCAGTTGGACAACCAAAATCTTCCGCAACCACTTCCACCCCTTATACGCTGCGGTCATGATTTTAAATCTGGTGCGTTTGTAGTAGCTTGGCTCATAGAATTTCAACAATGCTTCACACGTCTGATTTCCCGATATCATCTGGTAGATATTCGGCGTCTCAAAATACCGTGTGGCCCCACCAATCACCATATATCGCGCATTTTGTATAAGGCATACCAAATAATATAAAATAAAATTTGGGATCCACCATGTATCAATGGTAACATCATGTATTTTGAAGCCTGGCGTGGTTTACGCCCACCCCAAATAAACCTATCTGAAATACTTTGAAGTTGTGTTAATTGTGCCTTTGACAATTCCAAAGGTACCGTCCGGAAATAGTATAGCACTTTAGGGAGGATACACATCTTAAGCACGTTTCGGCGTCCAACCAAAGGTGTAGGCATTCTAACTTATCAAGCTGGCTTTTAACCGCCCTTATTATATCCCTCCAATTTACATCCACTATCTCCTGAATGGACAATCTAATTTTAATCCCTAAATATTTAGCCTCTTTTGTTACTCGTGTTTCACTTAAACACAGACCAGTCATACAGATTACTTGGGTTTTAGCGATCTTTAGTTTATACCCAGCCACCTGTCCAAATGCTTGTGTCAGCCGTTCCACCTCCCTTAATGCAGGCTCCGGATCCGAAGTCACTACCGCAATATCGTCGGCATATGCAAGAACACGCACTTCATGTTCGCCCACCAGCATTGATTGTATTAGATTAGTGGACTCCAATAGTTGTATTAATGGCTCTATGTAAATTGCGAAAAGCAACGGGTAGCAGGGACAGCCCTGTCTCGTTCCCCGGGTAATATAAACAAATGATGATTCATATCCCATTGTACATATTTTGGCCCGAGGATTCCTATGCATGGTTTGTACTGCCTGTAAAAATAATGGACCAAACCCCATTTTGCACTGGTCTGGGAATTCTTGATGTGACATGAGGGATTTGAAACCTAAATAGCGAACCCACAATATCGATTGGGGGGGGGGGCGGGGGGGGGGAAGGGGGGACGATGACAGAATATCGAGGACAAAACATTGAAATTATTTATTGATATGTAAGTTAGTCTAGATTTGATATCCCAAACTCCACATATTTGTACCTACGCGGTACATATATCTTCAAGTTACATAGACGTGGTGTTAGGAGCAGTAAATCTATACTTGCCTATATGCAGTTCTCCTTTGATATTTAGTATCCCGGTATTCCGTCCTCGATAGTCAATAGTCAATTGTTGGTGTTGATATTTAGTAGTACAACCGAAATGGGATAGTAAGGGCGTGATTTTTCAGTTGTTGTTAATAGGGTGTGGCATGTTAATGAGTGCGTGTGTGTGGTGGGCACCATTGAGAGCCGAGCGGTCTCAGAGCATATTGTGACAACTGTTCAATCTGCAAAAATAAAGGCATCAAATAATATATCACCTTAAGAGAGCGTAATCACATACTCAGGAGGCAAATACTAGGGCTAAAGTCTGTTGTTTCTTCCTCGCAGTCGTTACAAAGAAGGACGGCCCGTTTCGCGACTGCGCCCAACTTCGTCGCGCTGGACACGAGTTGAGTGGGGTTTACACCATCTACATGGCAAACACGACAGATCCCAAGAAGGTGAGCATCACAGATCAGTGAAGGGCAAGCTCTATTGCTTCCAATCCTTCCATAGAAAACATGGCTGATGGATATACGTTCAAAAGTATCCCTATTTGTGGGCCTGCACTAGAGAAAAGAGGGCAGCCGTTCATCACTGGTATTTCCCTTTTGAGGAGTAGCAGTTGCCGATTTAATATTACTGGTGTTAACACCAGGGCGTTTCCAGGCAACCCTATGAAGCAGGAAGTTGCTGTCTTGTTAAAGTTGGCCCCTACTCCTAAGGAGAAGGCCCAGTTTAACATAGATGAGTGTACAGAGGAAACTATTTTTTCTCTAAGGGATAGGGGAAACCCAGAACATAAAGAATGGAATAAGTCAAAAAGAACTTTGTGGCGGCTGATTACCTTCACTCAGTCTGTTATTGAAGAAAGAGAAGTATATATTTTTGGTCTTTTTGAAAAAAATACTTTTCTTAAACCTGAAGCTTACTTGGCATCGACATGCACTTAGCATCTGATACAAGGCTTAGACTTTACGCCTTATTTATTTAGGTAGCCGTGTTCTAGAAGAACAAATCCAAAGGAGTTTTGGAAGAATTTCCCACAATGTGTTTCGAATCCATTCTTTCCATTTTGGATGTCTTGAATTGAAGGGTTGTACGACGATACAATGCAGGTAAATACATTGCATGCCTTTGCCACGCATGTTAAGCACTCATGTTTTTGCCGCGAATATGCATTTACAACACATGCCAATACCAGGTATTTTATTTTGATTTTAAAACAATGTATTTGTGGGGGGAGACCCCTCACCGCCGCCAACTTACCTGAAGTGCGTGGTATTAGCATGCGTTGTAAATGCATATTGGTGGTAAAAATATGCGTGCTAAAAAAATGTGTGTTAAAGGCACAACAAGGTAAAAACCTTGTTGGGAAGACTGTTTCCCGAACTGGAGCCACCTGATTGCCATCCACTCTACAAGGGGTGCCCTGTTAAGAGCTAAACGTTCATTATAGTGTACTTGGCACACAACATCCCTGTAAATCAATAATGTTTAAGAGAGTGGAACAGATATGTGAAACGCAGAATTGGTTGTGAGGATAGATTTGAATGATGCCACATTTCGGATGAGCAGGTTCAAAAAAGACAGACTTGACTCCAACATCTTTAACTCAGAAACTGATGAGCAAGAGCCCTCTGGGGTGTTTGCACACCTTAAAATAGGAGAGTAAGATAGCCCTTTTCACTCTATTGACGCCGCCGATACGGATATGACAGCAAGCATCCTTCACTCTTCATCGGACCATGAAGGCTTGCTTGTTTCCCACTCCAAAATCAATCTCGACACCAGGAGCTGAGGAGGACCCTCTCTACATTTGTTAATCAAAGATCACTTTGCTACTCCCAGGGCAGACATTTCTGCCCCAGGAGTTGAGAGGGAAGCCAGCTGAACTGGGTGATGGACGATGGTGAATTCCAAGATGCCGGTCACAAAATGCATGTTTTTCAAATTTCACTGCGATATTTTTACTCCTTCCAAGCTGTGGTGTTCCTTTATTTGTAATCCCGATGCGCCTGTAATTACTGTTAATGCCTCGTCTGAATGATATAGGACTCTGAATGAGGTCTTAACCATGAGGACGGACTCTTACTGAAGAGGTTTAAAAAAGAAGGGGCGCCTAGGTTGATCATCAATGTAAGGGTTTGCGAGGGAGACGTTAGGTTTCTCATTCACTGATGTGTGGTGGCAACTTCTGCAAAAATATGATAAAACTACACAAAATGTGAGCTACTTCAACTGAGACGAAGCTGAGGCTCCAGATGGATGCTGGTCTGAGAGGTCCACCGAGGGCCCAAAGAATCTGGAGATGATGTGCCCGTGTCCGCAGAAATACTAGAGACAGAGAGCTGTTCACTGGAGTTATCAGCAAGATTATTTGTGATTCTGATGGGGTTAAGGTGGAGTGATATTTGATGCATTAACAGCAGACTTAATAATGTTAGAGTGCAGCATTTATTTGGAGGTCTTCCTTTTAGGTAATGACAGCTATTGTCTGTGTTTCCTTTAACATTTTGAAAACAAAATAGTTATTTTCAGTTAAGGATGGATTGGAAAAAGAGGTAAAAGGTCTACCCCCAAATGAACTTGGGTAGGATTTACACTACAAAAAGACAAGGCAGCGCTATGTGAAATGAGCATTTGATCCTTAATGGCCAACTGAGCATGAGGCGTTGTCCAGTTTTTGTCCGCCGGGCCCCATTATTGTAGCCAGTTCAGGTGTTCCATTCCCAGGCATTGCCCTGGAGACCCAGTCCAGAACTCACTCATGGTTCTTTCTTCGTGTTTTGTCCCACAGGTGTATTGCGACATGGAGACCGCGGGAGGCGGCTGGACGGTGATACAGCAGAGGCATAATGGCAGCCTGGCCTTCCAGAGAAACTGGAGAGAATACAAAACGGTGAACCCTGCTAATTTTGTTTACTTTAGGGTAATGGTTTAGATGGGGCTGGGATTATGATATATACATGATTGGAAACCTGGAAAGCTTAATCCAGCAAACTGGCAATGTCTGTGGGAGATGGGTCAGAAGAGGTGTAATGTCCCCGGTCATGTAGGGAGCTAGGGCACTGGGGTGGATACTAATGTTGAGACAACCACTTTCACTATGCGACAGAGAGAGCCATGGGAGTAATAGAGTTAGAGACCGCCCCTTAAGGCGAATGATATAGGAGTGATTGGGATAGAGACAGCCGCTTCAGGTGAGTGATAGAGCTGTAGGAGTGATAGGGACGTAGACACAACTTTATCTGATTGGCAGAGAGAGCTCCAAGGGAGTAAGAATAGAGACACACCCTTCGTGTGTGGGTCAGAGATAAATCTAGACAGAGAGAAAGCAGCCCCTTCAAGAGAACAGAGAGCTTTATGAGTAGCCGTGCAGAGAGAGCAGCTTCAACTGAGTGACTGCGAGAATTATAAGATGGACTTGAAGAGAGACAATCACATGAAGTGGTCAATAAACTGATTTCTGGGGGGTAAAGTGATACAGACATCACCTTACCTGTGTGACAGAGAGCTGGGATAGGGACATCTGTCTCTAATTGTGGCACTGTGTGGCCATGATCAAGACAGCTTATGCAGTAAGGAGAAATAGTTGCATGAATGTGAGGTGGAGGGAGTTGTGAGTTGATAGGGAAGATACAGATTCCCCAGTGTAGGTAGGAGCAAGGATACAGCACCCTCAGGGTAGGTGAGAGTGGACTCTGAGGTGTTAAGATACAGTTCCTGCAGTGTAGGCTGGGGGTTCTCTGCGGTGAGAGGTGGTTACAGCTCCCTCTGTGTATGTGAAAGAGAGCTCTCCGGTTAGAGGTTGCATAGAGCTCCCTCCACTATTGGACAGAGGTAACTCTTTGTTTACATTTTGTTTAATTTGTTGCTTTGAATTTGTGCCTTATTGCTTGCCTCGCTTAGCTTCCACCTTTCACCTGTCTTCTCAGGGCTTTGGCAACGCAGCTGGCGAGCACTGGTTAGGAAATGAATGGGTTCACATCCTGACCAGCCAGGCTTCCTACAGCCTGAGGGTGGAGCTTCAGGACTGGGATGGCAACCGGGCCTATGGACAGTATCGAACATTCCGCCTGGGCAACGAATGGCAGCTGTACAGGTGGGACATACAAGGCGCCGAGAGCGACCCCATATCCGTCCCTGCTCTGGTTACCTATTCACCAAATCTCCTTTGCCTTCAGTGCCTGACAACCATCTCAAGTGCAAAGTGTGACCCCCATTACTGCCACCCATGACTCACACACTGACAATGGAAGGATGCAGTCTAAATCCTTTCATACCCCTAAATAAAATACCTACTCTATTAAAAAATACAACTCCGACTGGATATGGAGTTTGAGTTCAATATCATATAGCATTGGAGATCAAAACTGTGTGCATCCTCCTCCAGTGTACCTGGCTACTCATTATTGCTACCTTTGGAGACTTTAGTGTTTAGGAGAAGTAACTTGGGTATCCAACTGGAGTGCAATGCAGACTGCAGTTTGTAAACACGGTCTTCTCCAGGACCCAGAGAAAATCCCTTAGATATACCTTCTAGACACCTTGAACTGCTGTAAACCTTGTAAGAACCAGGAGATCCTAGTGTGTGTTGGAGGCCTCCAGCAATAGGCCCTCACCATTGATTTTCAGCCAGGCTTTGTGAGACTGTCTCCTTTGCTTATTCTCCCAGCCTCTCACAGTCTTTTCCTTGACATCCCTCAATTTTTCAGACACTTCTCCCCACCCCCACCTCTGACTTGCGCTTCTTCACTCACCCCACCACAACATAGCTCCTTTCCTCTCCCATATTATGCAATTTTTGGCTCTTCAGCAATCCTCTGCGCAGTGCTTAAGTTCTAAAAAACTAAGTACCAGGACCCTCGATAGGACCCAACTGAAGTCTGCACCAACCATTGCACCTGTCAGCGCTGCCAGTGACAGAACCAACACAACTAACCATCGCACTCTTACAAGGGTGACAATTCAAGTTATTCTATTCCAGGACATCTCAAGCTATAATAATGGTTTGGGTGGCAACTGTTGTTGTGCTCAGCTCTAAATTTGACTAACAACGCCACCATGTGGCAGGCTGTCATAAGCGCCGGTGTTGAGAATTAAGTGCCGGTGCCAAGCCCCGCAACCACCAGCTCAAATCAAGCACCACCTCTGTGCCACATGTTTTTCTGTCCACTGCTCTGATTCTAGGTCTTGTTTTTGCAGGCTCTTCCTGGGGGATTACAGCGGCACTGCAGGTTCACACAGCAGCCTTGTCTTGCACGAAACCAACTTCAGCACCAGAGATTCCGACAACGACAACTGCCTGTGCAAGTGTGCACAGATGCTCAGCGGTGGTGAGTCCTGGCACCTTGGTCTCACTTAATATAAGACTGCCCTTAACTGTTACAACCAACGTCAGAATCCTGGACTATTCTAATGCCTGCTGGGTGTAAATATATTGGTAGAACTTGCTGTCTTTATAGGATCATTAGTTACATTGATAGCTCCTTTGGCATAACATTTTATTTTTTAATGACACAAAATAATATTGATTTAAATGTGTATATATAAAACACAAATGTTTTAACTAGAAAAGACCTTAGGAAGAATCAGGTAGTAGGATTGTTGGTGAAATATATATAGACAAACAAACGGGCATAGCTAATAAAAAGCAGAGGAAGAGGCTAGGTCTGAAATGTTAGGAAAAAAGCCAAGTCTTTCCTTCTGCAGCTGCTGAAAGGGAGATTCCCAAAGAAGTGAGGCGTGTCAGCTTTCTTTCTATATGTTGCATGTATTCTGATGATGACTTGCTCTCTTCTACGGACGTATATACACCACCGTCTCTCCAAATGTGTTTTTTAAATACCCTTTCAGATTGTGTTCTGTCCACGTGGAGGGGTCACATTTCCTCTTTAAGGCACAAATAACCCCAATTTAAAGGGTGTTTTCCTCTTGTCCCAAGACTGATTATTGGGACAAACGGAAAGCAAAGTTTAATACTCTCTATGGATTCAACTAGCGAAGTAAATCATTCTGTGACCCAGAGTTTTTTAAAATTAATAGCACTAAGGAGTCTGCCATGGTGTCCACAATGACCCCTAATTCACAGTCAGAGGTTTATTAAGTGTTTTCCCTGCACTCTCACATTAAAATATTCAATACAATATTTAGATGTAAATATGGGCTTTTGCATGAGGAGTGTGTGAAATATCAACTGTGTAACTGTTTTGTAATATTACACTATTTTCTTTCCGCCTTTCCTTCTAGTAATAGGACCCAATTCCATTATCACCACTAGTACAGGACACTGAACCCTGACACCATTTCTTATAATACCAGGGAATCGAACCATACTAACCTTAATGCCATTCGGGCACCCAACCCTGACATCTGTAATAATTCAGGACACATAAAACCAACACATACCAACTCCCACATCCTTAATAATATTAGACACCTAACCCCAAACCCATCCGATACAATTCCACTGCACCCAAACTCAACATATGTAATTATACAAGTCACATAACTCCACCACCATCCCATATAATAGTAGTAGTAGTAGTAGGCTTTATTTCGATAAAAAATATCTTTAAAAGCATAACATAATACATCAACTTAATAGCCACAATATATACAGTGCTCAAGCAGATTTATTTAAAATAATATACATATCGAGTTAAAAATACTTAAAAAGGTCTTAATACAATGACCATAATTAAACAATTTAATTTAGCCTTTTAGATCTGATCGACCAAGCCCATGTTAAAGATTTTGACAATCCACACACATACAAGGGCCGAGTGTCTGACATCAGAATACGCAGAGCAACAATGTAATGTCTGGTGCCAAGTTCTCTGCATATTGGTTTAAGCCAGCTAAATCTAGGTGATTTGTATGTCGGGCATTCAAATAAAAAATGGGCAACAGACTCTACTCTGGACGTGCAGAATAAGCGAAGGGGTGAAGTTTGAGACGGGATTTTCCAACGTGTAGTCCATTCGCCTACTGGGAGAATTCCTACCCTGAATTTAAAATACAATGCCCGATCAGTAGGCTTTGTAATAATATCAAGGTAGGGTTCCCGAAAAGCCAAATCCTTAATCCTAAAAAACTCTACGGTTACTCTGCCTTGTTTAGGGTTGGAACTACTTTTGCAGGATACCCAACTCCAGTAGAGCTTCTTAAGGACAGCTTTAGGGGGAGCAGATCTAGATACCCAGGCATTCCCGAGCCCCAACTCTTGAAGCAAGGATTTGACATCTTTCAGCCACCTGATCTTGGACCAACCCGGCATAACCATTACTTCCAACAACCCATCCGCATAGTTGGCTAGTTCTGGGACTCGCCATAGGCGGGCCCATAATAATAGCGGACGAAGTTGTGCCTGGTCTTTAATCGAACGGCACCCCATATCAAGCAGCAGGGGTAACGTCGGGGTACTCTGTGGGAGGGCCATCAATTCCTTCAAGAATTTATTCTCAGATCTGGATAACTGGTTTAAATTATAAGTTCCCCAGAGTTCAGCCCCGTAAAGGGCCGCGCTAACTCCTCTCGCCTTAATTATATCTATCACCGGAGCAATAGGTTTGGGGTAGTAGGACACCAAACCCCATTGTCCATAAGAATACTGGGGCACACACCACATCATCTCTTATTTTATGAAGATGCCTAACTTTAGAATACCACCCTTACGCCGTGTGGAGAGCGATCAATTGAGAAGGGATAACAAAGACAGCTTTGCTACACCTCTTTATTCAAAGTGTTATTTTTCCAGTGTCTGGAAGATCCTCTGTATCAAATGTCCCCCACTTCTGGGATTTATTGAATGAGCTTGACTGCAAGGGGGGTAAAATGTGTGCTCCAGCACTGAGGCATGCCACAGTCTTGTTTAACATGTGCAATTTCTTTTCTGCTCTTTAGGGTGGTGGTTTGATGCGTGTGGACTGTCCAACCTGAATGGCATTTACTACTCCGCCAAACAGCATCTACGGAAACTGAACGGCATTAAATGGCATTACTTTCGGGGTCCCAGCTACTCTCTGAGGAGTACACGCATGATGATACGCCCAGTGGACTTCTAACAAGAGACTGAGAAGAAGGCACATGCACTCGATAACAAGGAGAAAGAGACTGGAGCAAAGGCAAAACATTGACATGAGTTTACTAGGAATGTCAAAAGTTCTAAAAGAACTGCTGAGGCCCCAAGTATACCTCTCATGGCCTATGAATATGCAACAAGCATTCACATCACACCAAGAGTACAGTTCTCAGCAAACTTCAGGTACTAGCATCCACCTCTACCGCTCAGCTTCTTCCTACCACACAAAGATAGTGCACTCAATCACGTGCGCTTCTAACTCCCTAGGGTCGGTATACCAAGAGCACACCTACTATCAGACCCTCCTGCAAGCTGCTTCAAACCGCCGCAAACATTAAGTCATTTTTTTTTTTCAAGTAGAAGGTACCCAGCAAATGATGAGTACCACTGGACTTGCAAAACTTAAATCATCTGGTTCAAAAATCCCATAACAGGCCAACTCATTACCAATTTTTGTAGTGTACTACGATTTGGTGAGGAGTAGTAACACACAAATTATCTTATATGTTACAAGTTCAGGGCCTCAACAATAGTGGCAATTAAAAATACATTTTTAATCAATGATGATGTTAAATACAACAGCCGAAACGCGTTGACCGTCCTATTTTGTTTGCACACGGTGTAATATAATGAAATAAAAGTACCTGAAGAAAGGAGAAAACGTTGTGGACTCCCTCTGTGCTGTGGAAACTATGGTGGGAACCAAGGCGTTGTTCTTGTGGGCAGCAGGATTAATCTTTTCATCATCCATCCCTATTCTTTTCCCTGCCTGCTTCCCTTTGTTCAATGACTTATGTTCCATCTGGTCATCAATCCACCCTGTGGCGTCTATGTACTATTGTGACTATTTGCGTAGTTGTGAATGTGAGATTGGTTGTTTGAGTTAAAGTTGAGTGAGTGTGTTTTTGTGAGTGTAAGGATTGAACGGTGTGTGTGGATTATATTGAAAATCATGTGTGTGTTTTTCAATGACGATGTAATGAACTAATGTTAATTTTGTAATAAATGTATCAAATCTTGAAACTTGAAAAAAAGGAATAAAAATTACTAATGCATTGTTGGGTCTGAAGTTTTGACTCTCTTGATGGTTGCTCCGAAGTCTATTATATAGTTTAGGATCCTTGTATAGGACCTCACTCAAAGATTAGTAGCAGGGTTCTTCTCTGTTCTTATGTAGTTATGGTGGGAAACTTGCTAGTTTTTTTGAAGATATATATATATATATATTACAAATAATTTTTATGGAATACATGTATGAATTTACCAGTATTCCTTAAACAGTCGAAACCATTTCATTTTTCATGAGCCGGGATCATCCTTCACAGTTTTTGAAACATCTGATAGGACAGTAACAATGATCTTCTTTGGTCCGTATCCAATAACAGAATACATGGTGTTCACAGGTATAATAGTTCAGTTTGGGCACCAGCTCTAATGATATTTAATCAATACAGAAAAGCCTCATATACCATTCATAACAATTTTCATATGCAATAATTTATTAACAGATCATATCAGATACCCAGAATCAAGATCAGATATCTCAAATCAACCTGATATGCCCATTTCTACCCGCAGCTATCACCAGTGTGGCTGCCGCCAATCTAAAGTGGTGGTGCAGCACGGGAGTGGGGTGCGGCTTTGGGGATTGCGGGAATAAAAATTAATGAAAAGACTCACCTGCCACTGACACCGCCGGACGCCTCAGTGCTCCTTTCCACCCAGCAGTCCATGGGCCACAAAGCAGAGGCTCCTCACCCAATCCAGATGCTGCTTTCATGCTATACCTAGCACAAGAGAAGTGCCGGGATTAGCCGGAGCAGGTTGGTCTGGCACTCGCTCAGGCACAGGGGGCCTGTGCCTTTTTTCTCTACCTGGCTGTGCAACACAGCTGGATTGGAGAAATAGAACTGCGCATATCGGTTTGACCGTCCTAAGATAGCCAGCCAAACCGACATGTGAACTTTCAGTGCACACCACTCCTCCTCCCTGCCATGGCCCGGCCCTGCCCTAGACACTATCGGCTTCAGCTCAGTCAGGCAGGGATAAATATAATGATAATAACATTGCATTTTAGGCATGTGAGCTGTAGATCACATGCTGTGCATATCTCGCCATTTGGTGTTGGGTCCGGATGTTTGTACTTTGTTTTTCTTCGAAGAAGTCTTTCCAGTCGAGTGGTAGGTCACTCCTCCTTTCGGTGATAGTGCGCATGAGCATCGACTCCATTGTTAGATTATTTTTTTCCGCCATCGGGTTCGGACATCTATCGCTGCGCTCCGGTTCGACACTGTTCCTTCGGTTTCCCTTGGTGCGCAAGATATTCACCCTCAACGGTATTGTTTTCGATCGCGTCTCCCTTTCTATTGCGTATCGTATTTACTTACTAAAACTAATCTTTTGATCGGAAAGCTCGTGGAAGGCCTTTGGGCCTACCCGCATCGGGCCGACCCACAGTCGATGGAACCAACTCCCTTCAAACTCTGCCCTCTGTGTCACGCGAAATACCAATACCGTGCACCAACTCACACAAAGTGTGTAACCTGTGTTTGTCCCCCGAACACAAAGAACTAGACTGCAACGCGTGCCAGGCTTTCCACTCCAAGAAAACACTTTGCGATCGTCGGGCTCGACGTCGCGACATGCAGAGCCAGCATACAAGTTCCATTCAGGACATCTTTGTGCACCAATTGGACAAAGAGGCTGGGGATGCCATGGGAACCGAGGAGGAGCAGGAGCTGATGGCCATCTCAGAGCTCGACTCCCACCAAGAGGATGACATCCCACATGGACAACGTACCATGAGTACAACTACCACCTCATCCCAAGACACAACTCCACATAAAAAGAAGGCTCTAGTCCAACCCGCACCCTCGGGCTCTGGCCGGCACCGAGACCATGCTTCCGACATCCCGCCTTCTGGCTCATCATCGAAGCCTACTAAGGCTCCAAAAAGACACCCTCCAAATCGAGCTCCGAGCTGAGACCTTTGGGGTCAAAACACAAGTCTGACACCGATCCCCACCATTTGGCACCAAAACACACTTCGAATCCGAAGACACCAACGCTTAAGACTCCGGCACTGAACCTTTTGGCGCCGAGATGTGCCCAAATCACGGAAAAAACACAGTTTTGATGCTCTGGTCGACAAACCGGATCCGAAAAAGAAAGTGTTGTATATTCATCTACAGACTGGACATATCACCACTAAAGTGACTTTAAAAAGAAAGGCTGATACAGAAGAGGAATATCACATTCCTTTTAAGAAAAGAGCTTTTGGAACTAACCCTTCCCCTCCTCCTCTTCCTCTTCCATCACCCCCTTCCCCTCAGTTTCAGCCAATTTAACCTGAACATTCACCACCATATACACCTGACAACCAGGATGATGGGGATGGCAAAGGGGATGGGGATGATAATCCGCCACTACAAGACCCATGGGACGATTACAACATCAATTCGCCCACAGGCAATGATCCAGACTTGTACCCTAACAAGCCCTCTCCACCAGATGACAGTGCAGGGTACAATGAATTACTGGGTAGAGCTGCCAACTATAATGGGGTGCAGCTACAGAAAGATTCCTTAGATGAGGGTTTCCTCTTTGAAACCCTCAGTGCCACGCAGAAGTCATCACACACAGTACCCATGTTCAAAGGGATAATCAGGCATGTAGATGACATCTTTCATGACCCAGTCACAGCTCGTATTCTTACCCCTAGAGTATGCAAGAAGTACAACCCAGCACCATCGGACCCAGTATATATAAGGGGACAGTTACCACTAGACTCCCTGGTTGTGTCCAATGCAAGGAAAAGATCCAACTTCCAACCAACAGGTGATGCTCCCCCCATATAAAGAATCCAAACTTACTGATGCTTCAGGGAAAAGGGTAGCCTCTCAGGCAGCGAATTTCTGGCGTGTCTCCAACACTCAGGCATTGCTAGCACGATACAACTCTGTGCACTGGAATGTAGAAGTTGATCCAATATTTTCCCCAGGAACACAGATCTAAAGCACAAGACCTGGTGCGTGAAGGACAACTTATTTCTAACAACGCAATAAGATGTTCCCTAGATGCTACAGACACTGCTGCTAGAGCTATAAACACCGTTGTCATTTTAAGGAGGCATGCCTGGCTTCGCATATCTGGGTTCAAACCCGAGGTTCAAACCTCCATATTAAATACACCCTTTGATAAGGAACATCTATTTGGCCTAGTGATAGATTCTTCACTAGAGAAATTGAAGAAAGACACTGAAGTGGCCAATTCCAAAGCAGCCCTTCAGTCAATACAAAGCTGTGGCTCCTTTTGGTGCTCTTTTTACTGCAGAGGTTCTAAAAATACCTCCTCGGAGACCACCACCACCTACAAGAGCAGTAAGCAACCCTCTCCATCTAGGGGTTACTTCAGAGGGCGTTACAGAGGTAACAGCAGCAAAGGCAGGGGCAGAGGTTCAAACACACGTGCCTCCCCCTCCAATACAAAGCAGTTACTTGCCTCCACTTCCCCCGACCACTTAACACCTGTCGGGGTCAAACTGTCAGATTTCCTACCAATCTGGCAGTCAATAACAACAGACAATTGGGAACTACAAATTATCTGTTCTGGTTACTGCTTGGAGTTCATCAACACTCCTCCAAACATTCCACTAAAGTCACACAAACTTTCACCAGATCACCTACACCTCCTCAAACAAGAGGTTCAGTCTTTACTTCTAAAAAGGGCTATAGAGCCCGTACCACCCCAACATCACAGGCAAGCGTGTACTCCTTTTACTTCCTACTACCTCAAAAAGATGGTTCTCTCAGACCAATATTAGATCTCAGAGAACTCAATCTTTACATTCAGTCAGATCATTTCCACATGGTAACAGTTCAACAAGTACTTCCTCTGTTGCAGAAAGGCGACTTTCTGTCTACTCTAGATTTAAAAGACGCTTACTTTCATATTCCAATCCACCCCGCTCATCGCAAATTCCACAGGTTAATGGTAGCGGTCAACACTTTCAGTTCAAGGTACTCCCATTCGGAGACACTACAGCCCCCAGAGTCTTCACAGTGTCTGGCGGTAGTAGCTGCTCAGCTAAGAAGACAAAGCATCCATGTCTTCCCATACTTGGACTACTGGCTCATTAAAACCAGCACGTACCAGCAATGTCGTAAGCACACTTTCAGAACGATTCAGTTACTACATCAACTAGGGTTCACAATCCATGTGACAAAATCACATCTCCAACCAGCCAATACTGAGGACTACCTAGGAGCCACGCTAGATACTAAAAAAGACTCTGGCCTTTCCCAGCCCAGCCAGAATTTGAAATATTCAGGCTTTAATTCTCTAATTTCAACCCAATCATTGGATTCCAGCTTGGGTTTAAATGTAACTGCTGGGAATTATGGCATCTTGCATCATAATCGCCCCCCATGCCAGGCTGCACATGCGTCCACTTCACGAATGCTTAGCCAGTCAGTGGAACCAGTCACGTGGTCTATTGACCGATCTAGTGTTGGTAAGCGGCCGTACTCATCGCTCTCTGCAGTGGTGGAACACAAAATTTGTCAAAAGGACGGCCATTCATAGACCCCGTTCCACATATAGTACTGACAGCTGACACAATTCTCACTGGCTGGGGAGCTCATCTACAACAGCACAAAGTGCAAGGCCTGTGGAGTCAACAGCAGAAGTTGCTCCACATTAATCATCTAGAGCTGCTTGCAATCTTTCTAGCACTCGAGGTGTTTCAGACTCACCTGGAGGGCAAAGCTGTCTTTGGTCGTACAGAAAACATGACAGCTATGTATTACATACAAAAACAGGGGAGTCCACACTCTCTCCAACTGCCCCACTTAGCCCAAGATATCTGGAGGTGGGCCATTCACCACAAACGTTATCCCCTAGCGGAACACCTCCCAGGAGTAAACAACCAGATTGCAGATCTCCTCAGCAGGCAGAGACAGCAGATACACGAATGGGATTTCAACCCTCAGGTTATCCTCCCATACTTTCAAAGTTGGGGAGTCCCTCACATAGACCTGTTCACCACACACCAAAACGCAAAATGCCGAAGATTCGCCTCCAGGTACCCACACACGCAATCCACGGGCGATGCACTATGGATGAACTGGTCAGGGATATTTACCTATACTTTTCAGCCTCTCCCACTCATTCCATTAGTGGTTCACAAGGTCAGGCAAACATCACTAATCCTAGTAGCTCCCACATGGGCACGTCAAACGTGGTTCACAACCCTGTTGGAGCTATCTCTGGTTCTGCACAAAAGCTGCTTTTAACCTCCAGTCTCTTCACACAGAGACATGGAGAAAGCAGACACCCAGACCTCAAACAGCTGAACCTTGCAATCTGCCTCCTGAAGTCTTAGAGTTTGGTTACTTGAACCTTCCACCAGAATGTATGACTATCATTAGGGAGGCTAGAAGACCTACTACACGGGCCTGCTATGCAGCTAAGTGGAAGCGAGTTATTGTTTATTGTGGTAACAACCATATCAACCCTCTTGATGCTTCCACACAAAACATCATCTGCTATCTGTTACACATGCAACAGTCAGTGTTGGCTTACACCTCCATCAGACTACACCTAGCGGCAATAGTTGCTTATCTACAAAATAGACAGCATTTGTTGTTGTTTAGAGTACCAGTGATCAAATCCTTCATGGAAGGACTAAAATGAGTTATACCACCTAAACTTCCAACTGCTCCAGTGTGGAATATTAACATAGTCCTTACAAGATTAACGAGGCCACCTTTTGAGCCCATGCACAAATGCGAACCACAGTTCCTCTCCTGGAAAACTGCTTTCCTCATTGCAATCACTTCATGTGAGAGTGAGTGAACTACAGGAATTAACTATACAAGAACCATTTTTCCAACTACACAGAGACAAAATGGTTCTTCGTACCAATCCCACATTTTTACCTAAGGTAGTATCTGACTTTCACACAAATCAGTCGGTAGAATTACCCATATTCTTCCCTCAAACCGATTCAGTGGCAGAATGAACTCTACACACCTTAGATGTTGGAAGAGCACTCTTGTACTACATTGAAAGGACAACATCTTTTCGTAAAAGAAAACAACTATTTTTTGCTTTTGTGCCACCACTTAAGGGCAATCCTATTTCCAAATCAGGTATTGCAAGGTGGATTGTTAAGTGCATTCAATCCTGCTATGTGAAAGCAAATAGAACTCTTAACTGTACCCCCTAGGCCACATTCCACTCGCAAGCTAGGGTCCACTAGGGCTTTTTTGGGAAACATCCCCATAGTTGGCGTTTGCAAAGCTACAACATGGCCTACACCGCACACATTCATTAAACACTATTGTGTAGATATATTAGTGAGACAACAAGCCAATGTGGGTCAAGCAATACTTAAGACACTATTTCAGACAACTCCAACAGCTACAGGTTAGCCACCACTTTGAGAGGATACTGCTATGTAGTCTATGCACAGCATGTGATCTACAGCTCACATGCCTCAAATGGATAATGTTACTTACCCAGTAAGCATCAGTTTTTGGCATGTAGAGCTGTAGATTCACTTGCGCCCACCCAACTCCCCGGATACCTGTATTTGCTGTTATTCTCTATTTAATTTACATACATACATACATACGCGTGGACATCTCTATTCTTTACTATTACTCCATTCTCACCCTCTGCAGCAAATAATCTAACAATGGAGTCGATGCCCATGCGCACTGTCACCGGCTGCCGGATGTGAAGCGAAGAGGAATCTCCACGAGCACCGCCCGTACCCTGACGGCCCCCTTCGGTGAAATCACCGCTCGGGCTGACCGTGTGGCTGAACGCGGATGCAAAGTGTGAGCTGTTAACCGCCTGAGCCCTCCGGTGTGAAAAAGACGGAAAACTGCCTAACTGTTCAAACTGCAAAAGTGACCTAGCAGGCAGACCTCGATTCTCGGTCCGAACCTGTCTCCACGCCCCGCGTATCGCCCATCAGAACCTATACTTAGGATATCAGGAAGGTGCCCAAAGCTTGCCTCCAAGTGGAAAAAACCTGCTATCATTCTCCAGCAGTACTCTACATGCGGATGTGGATTTGAATAGAGCCTGGATATCAGAAGTATTTTTCCTACAGTTGAGTACAACCCCTCCCTCCTTTCCCTTGCCCTGACGAAGGTGCGGCCTACCTTTGGCCAGGCACCGAAACGCGCGTCGGCGTTGAAACCACCTACCCTGAACCTACTATCATCTATCCCCGGCTCCCTGCTGAGAGGAATGTTCAGGATGCTCTCAGAGCAATTTGTCGTAAATTTTATCTGAATTGAATGCATGAATGAACCTTGTACGAGTATGACTGTTTGGTGATGTATGAATATGTTGAAGTCTGAATGTTGGAAGGTTAATGGGTTGTATATATATGTATTCTTTTACCTTGCAATTGTGAAATTCTCTAAAAAATGATTATGGATATATGTGCTATATAAAAAATATGAAGAAAATAATAATAAAAATGATATATTTTCTATAAAAGTGCTTTTGTCTAAATCTAATCTGGCCTTGACTATTTGGTGAGCGCTGAAATGGGTGATTACTGAAAAAGATTGGACTCTATAAGAGCGTATCCTTGATCAAATACGGGGCAGATCTACCCTTTCCTTTATGTATTTTGACATGCGCACTGTCACCGAAAGGAGGAGTCACCTACCTTGTGCCTGGAAAGACTTCTTCATAGAAAACCAAAGTGCAAACATCCTGACTCAACACTAGATGGCTACTTATGTACAGCATGTGAATCTACAGCTCTACACGCCAACAACAGATGCTTACTGGGTAAGTAACATTATCCTTAACCCCTTCCATGCTGATGACAAACCCCAGCCGTCATGCACTACGGTGCTCGTGTGCTGATGACGGCTGGGGTTCATCACGGCCCGCCCCTGTTCGTGTTGTTTACAGCACACCAGGGGAATCGCGGCCGCATGGAAGGGGTTAATTTTCCTTTTATTTATCTTATGCTGGCTCCGAGCAGTGGGACAACGCTCCTCTACCATTATGTAGGAGCCGCGCCCAGCTACCACCAAGGTTTGCGCTCATCCAGCCACAGCTACTCCATCTGCATCATATCTAGGCCCCTTTTTTGGCTACCTCTTCAAATAGTCATTATTTTCTACAAGCCATGGCTGCTTGCAGCCACTGAAGATTATGTTCAGTAGGTCCTTTTCAAAAGGTCATACCCAGGACGTTTAAATCTTCCACAGCCACCTGTATCTCTGTACCACCACTTCCTGACTAACTTGACTATTACCAGCCACTGGTGGTCATCTTCTACTGCATCACTGCTCTCAGTGCACCCTAGAACCCTATGTGAAAAACCATTACTAGCTTCTTGGGGTACAACCTGCATGCTTAACCAACCTTGTGAATTAAATAATCTTCAACCTCACACAGCTAACATCCACTCTTCTCAATGACTTTCCCACCAGTTGAAGTTTGCTGTCTTCTGTTGCTGTGCACATCGCTCATGTATTACTATCCCTTCCTATAATACGCCAGTTGCGGCTGCTGCCTAGAAGGGGCGGGGGGAATCAGATAAACAAAAAGAAAATCAGTTACCTCCGGGCCGGCCGCCACCGCCTCTCCTGTGTCCCGTCACATCCTCTTCCTGGCTTCTTGATAGAAACAGGACTCACCAGGGGTCCCACGCTCCCCGCAGCCAATCACAAACCTGCAATGGAGCGTTGTGATTGGTCTGACCTCTGTGACACGGAGCTCAGCCAGGGACTGGAGGGGTGGGCATGTTCTCCATGTGGGCTGTAATGCAGCCTGAATGGAGAACAGGGAAGTGCTCATGACTGTTTTACAGTCATTGCGCACAGGCATGTTCTACCACTCCTCCCCTGCTCTGCTACCCCACCCCCTCACATACGCTGTTGTAGCAGGAGGAGAAAATAAATCAATAATAACATTCCTTTATTATCATTTTATTTTTTCCTTTCTTTTGCTGCTTTCTGATTGTGGGGCGACGCTCCTCTGCCTTAGCGGAGGAGCCGTCACTGTAACACACCCATCCTCAATCAGATATCTTGATCACTGTTCACACCCACAGTCATTGAGAATTCTAGTAGACACATCTCAAATTCACCAACGGGGAGAGCAGGTCAAGCAGATTTATCCTGCAGAAAGCCTGGTTTCAGGACAAAGCCACAAGTCAAAAAAGTAAATTCCCTTTGGGCAAGTGAACATTAATACAAAGGTACTTACAAACAATAAACTCACTAGTACATACGCATAACAAAGAAGCAATGAAAAAATGGAAAATTCAAAAATGTGAAAACACTATAATAAGATCAAAACATTAGTACAATTTATTGACATACATTATGTTCATTAAAAATTGGGAAACAAACACAGGACGTAACAATAATAAATAAAAACATTCCAATAAAAAAGGAGTTACAGGAAAAAGGACTAAATTCAAACAACAAAATTATTTCGAATTTTCCTTAATTTTGTAATCCACATTCACTCCTTGAGCATCGACGCGTTTCGGCGGTATAAACAAAGTATGACCGCCTTCATCAGGGTATATGTATATCTGTTTCCCAACAGTTTGATAAAGATATAGTTGCTGCGGTAAAGTCCAGCTTTCAAAATACGTCCAGCACTATGGCTGAAGGACGAAATATTAAAAAGTGTAAGCCTGGAACGCGGTACAGTCTTAATTAGTTTTCAACTTGCTAGGGACACAGCGTGACTCCTGATACCCTTCAATTTGGGCAGCTCAATATGGGTCTCTGTCCTCCAAAGCTTGCTAAGCCGGCGTCCCGCGTCCTCACGTACGTTTAGGCGAAATCAAGCTGGTTGATTTCGCCTAAACGTACGTGAGGACGCGGGACGCCGGCTTAGCAAGCTTTGGAGGACAGAGACCCATATTGAGCTTCCCAAACTGAAGGGTATCAGGAGTCACGCTGTGTCCCTAGCAAGTTGAAAACTAATTAAGACTGTACCGCGTTCCAGGCTTACACTTTTTAATATTTCGTCCTTCAGCCATAGTGCTGGACGTATTTTGAAAGCTGGACTTTACCGCAGCAACTATATCTTTATCAAACTGTTGGGAAACAGATATACATATACCCTGATGAAGGCGGTCATACTTTGTTTATACTGCCGAAACGCGTCGATGCTCAAGGAGTGAATGTGGATTACAAAATTAAGGAAAATTCGAAATAATTTTGTTGTTTGAATTTAGTCCTTTTTCCTGTAACTCCTTTTTTATTGGAATGTTTTTATTTATTATTGTTACGTCCTGTGTTTGTTTCCCAATTTTTAATGAACATAATGTATGTCAATAAATTGTACTAATGTTTTGATCTTATTATAGTGTTTTCACATTTTTGAATTTTCCATTTTTTCATTGCTTCTTTGTTATGCGTATGTACTAGTGAGTTTATTGTTTGTAAGTACCTTTGTATTAATGTTCACTTGCCCAAAGGGAATTTACTTTTTTGACTTGTGTCTATTGTGGTACCCTATCCCTTTGGTTTAGGGGTCCCTCTCTCTTTTATTAGAGTTCAGGACAAAGCCATGCAGATCTTTTTTGGGAAGATGGAGGCTGAAGAAGAAGACAACAACTTTGTAAGGACGTTCGTAGAGAGAGACAAGTGCTTAGGTGGGGAGATTTAAGCACCAGATTAAAGACTCTGGGTGAATGAGTCCTATATGCTTCAGGAAGAGCGATTGGCTGCTAGCCGTGACGAGGATCAACTTCAAACCACCGGTCTTCTGTACACAGCTAAACCCAAACCTAATTAAATAACTGCTACCGTGTGACCCAAACAAGCCCCCAGTAGGGCTGCCAGCTAACTCAGTGCTCTCTGGACACATGATTTTAGCTCTGGGCTGTTCTGAGAAAAATTGATGTCATCAAGTGCATTGGTGCAATTGGTTCAATAGAGGTACACCAATATTTTGGCGCCCAGAATGCACTAGGGTGTCAATGTAAGCCCAAGACTGGAAACATGGTGTCCCGATGACATGGACTGAGGTGGCAACTCTTAGTTCAGACTTCCAAAACCATCCCCTACTGCGCAGTTTGAGGCGCAAATGCCTGCGTGGAAATCCTTTCATGCACGAGACTCTGCCTTTGGAACTCCCTAACCTTGTGACTGCATATAGCTCCTTCCCTCATTAGGAAGGTGGGCTTACACCCATCTAATGCTTCTCTGGCTACTCAATTTTCAGCCCACAACTTCTTCACACTGCAACCTCCCTTCCACCCCAAAGCTTATGAGGAATATTGAAAAAGCAGAAACGTGGTGGTGAGAGATATTTTTTTAAAGATGAATATTCCAATAGGGACAATTTCATGGGGTTGAGACTTGAACCTGAGTCCAGGTCACTCAGTTTACACAGGAACGCTATAAAGGATTTAAAATGGATGGCGCATAACATTCCAAAATCCTGGACATAGAGCTCCATCGCGGGATGTGTCAGATGGTAGCTACAACTGGTGTATATTTCAGAATAATTAACTGCCCTCAATCAAGGGTGCCAAGAGCACAATCAATACTGACACAGGGGACCACTCAGAATGTGAGAACACGTCAGAGACAACATGAGGGCCTTGGAGTTACCGCAGCAAGGGAAACGCGCTTCAGTCCATGGAAAAAGTCAAAGGACATCTGCCAAGGGCCTAATATTTCTTGGAAATGAGTTTGCTTCTTCAGTACATAGACATGCTCTCATAAGTTAAGATTATAAAGAATGTCTGCTTGTATCTGTTGGTGACCATGGTTAGGTGTATTATGTCCATGTCAAAAGTTGAGCTTCACAAATAAACAAAAACAAAACTGAGACTACTGCTGGTATGTGAGACAGCTCAAGGGAGTGTTAGGATTTTAGGGAGTACTACACATCTATATAGAAAAAGACCAACAGAGCTTTTTTTTATCCGCCTTGATGTCACCTAGGTCTCTTGCGCGTCTGGATATCTCGTTCCAGTTGTTGTTTGACCCCATAGGTAGTCTTGAGACATGCCCTTCGGAGAACCGTCTTCATCGCCTCCCAGTCCATGGCTCTACTCCCAGAGATCCCCCAGTTCTCGTGAAAATTGTCTGTTAGTCTGTTTCTAACTATTGATTTATTTATTTATAAAGTTTTATATAGCTCGAGCAAGATCCCGAAGGATATCAGAGCGCTTGACAATATGATCAGAGGAAGAACACACATTGCCTTGAATGGAGGGTCAGTCAGTCCGACAAAACCTTTGCTGGTCTCAGGCACCATTAGAAAGCATGGGGTGATGTGATGGAGACTGGACCACAGGCAGAGTTGTAGGGGTGCTCCTGACAGCACTATTAGCATAGCAGGGAGGACTGAACTTCTGACTAGGGATGCATTGGAGTATTAAAATAGCAGAGTCTGTTTTTGGTCTGGATGGAGGGGCATTGGCGCAGCCAGGAGTGTAATGAATTCGCAAAGACCTCTGCAACTCCCTCGCCTCATACTTCCACAACAAGATCGCGGACATACACAACAGCTTCAACAACCAACCTACGCACACCACGACCGAACCACCACCCCCCACCACCACCCTCCGCGCCTGGACTCCGATCAGCACCGAAGACACCGTCCGCACGATGAACTCCATCCACTCAGGATCTCCGACCGACCCCTGCCCCCACCACGTCTTCAACAAGGCCGACGCTGTCATCGCACCCCACCTGCGAGACATCATCAACACATCCTTCGACACCGCCATCTTCCCTGAGAGCTGGAAGCACGCCGAACTCAGCGCTCCACTCAAGAAACCCACAGCGGACCCCACCGAACTCAAGAATTACCGCCCCATCTCGCTCCTCCCGTTTCCAGCCAAAGTCATCGAGAAGACCGTCAACAAGCAGCTGGCCGCCTTCCTTGAGACGAATGGATCCCTCGACCCCTCACAGTCTGGCTTCCGAGCCAACCACGGCACCGAGACCGCCCTCATCGCCGCCACCCATGACATCCGAGCCCTGATGGACAACGGAGAAACAGCGGCCCTCATCCTCCTAGACCTCTCCGCGGCATTCGACACTGTCTGCCACCGTACCCTAGTACAGCGCCTCAGCAACGTCGGAATCCAGGAGAAGGCTCTGGAATGGATCATCTCCTTCCTCGACGGAAGAACACAGAGAGTCCGCCTACCACCGTACAAGTCAGAGGCCACCGAAGTCATCTGCGGCGTCCCTCAAGGATCCTCACTGAGCCCCACCCTCTTCAACGTCTACATGAGCCCCCTCGCGGCCATCGCACGCCAAAATAACCTCAACATAATCTCCTACGCCGACAACACCCAGCTGATCCTCTCCCGGACCAACGACCCCGCCGCCACCAGAGCTAATCTGCACGAAGGGATGAAAGAGGTAGCCGAGTGGATGACGACCAGCCGCCTGAAACTGAACTCAGACAAGACGGAGGTCCTCATCCTAGGCTCTTCGCCCTCCGCCTGGGACGACTCCTGGTGGCCTCCCACCCTGGGCACCGCACCCAAACCGACGGACCACGCACGCAACCTGGGCTTCATCCTGGACTCCTCCCTCTCCATGACCAGGCAAGTCAACACCGTCTCCTCGGCGTGCTTCAACATCCTTCGCATGCTACGGAAGATCTTCTGGTGGATCCCCACCGAGACCAGGAAGACCGTCACCCAGCCCTCGTCACCAGTCGACTGGACTACGGCAACGCCCTCTACGCCGGTACCACCGCCAAGCTCCAGAAGAGACTCCAGCGGATCCAGAACGCCTCAGCCAGACTCATCCTCGACATCCCACGAACCAGCCACATCTCCGGACATCTCAGAGACCTGCATTGGCTCCCCGTCAACAAAAGAATCACCTTCCGCCTCCTCACCCACGCACACAAAGCCCTACACGACCAAGGCCCGAGCTACCTCAACAACCGAATCAACTTCTACGCTCCCAAACGCCACCTCCGCTCAGCCAACCACGCCCTCGCCGCCGTCCCCCGCATCCGAAGAGCGACAACAGGAGGAAGGTCCTTCTCCTACCTGGCTGCCAAGACCTGGAACTCCCTCCCGACCGACCTGCGCCTGACCCAAGACCACCTCTCCTTCAGGAAGAAGCTGAAGACCTGGCTGTTCGAGCAGTAACGGCACCCCCTTCCCCCCAGCGCCTTGAGACCCTACGGGTAGATAGTGCGCTCTATAAATGTCTTTGATTGATTGATTGAAGCGGACCCCTGTGGAGTATGCGTAGACGCTCCCTCACACCCAGACAAACTTTCAGGGCGAAGTGATGGAAGAACCTAGGATGCCAAGCCCCCAATGGGGAAGGGAAGACCCTATGTTACAGCCCTGGGTTAGAGCTGTGGGCGCGCCCAGGCAGTAGTAGAACAGCAGGGCCCTGGGTCCAAGGTCCCCTGCATACTGTAGTGTCCCCTGAATGAAAAGGTGGACACTGGGGAGTCGGCTTGTTTCTTTTTTATTGCTCGTACTTCTCCTTACACTACACTCTTTTTCTCTTCCTCTGTTACACATAACAAACCCGACCCCTCCTACCTCTGACAGGGTTGCTGTTCCGGTGCGCGGTAGAGTCGTCGCTTTCCCCAGGGTCCTATTGCCGACCTCACACATACCTTCTAAAATGTGCACCATTGTCCACTAGATTGTTGTCCTGGCTTGCCATATGCTTTTCTTCTGGTGATCTTGACAGTCTACTCAACACTGGAAGAGCTCCATGTCGTACTGTTACCAGCGACACTTGTGGTGGTGGGGGGTGTCTCCCAAAGTGACCTCACAATGTGTTGGTGAGGGTGGCTACTTACCCCTCACCCCAGGCTGTGACTCACTGTCATCTTAAGAATTTGTTGGGTCCGGCGATGCATGTGTTAAAACTTAGTTTTCAGGACAATTTGAATTCTTTATCCTTTTTTAGCTAATTGAGGCCCTCATGATGCCAAACAAAACTGAATTATATGTTAACATTTCAGAAAGTGAGGCTTGCAAAAACAGCTGAAAGCTCAGGATGCCCAGAACCCACCAGCAAAAAGAAAGCTTGAACAAACATTGATGGCGTTATTTCTTTTTGCCCTTGGATGTAAACATGTTTTGGTCGTTCAGCAAGATTCTACATTGAGCTCAGCTTCTAACCAGCCTGATCCTCTCATTGCAGGAAAGGCAGGGCATTGGTGACATGGTGGATATTGATTGGACAGGTGCATGTTGGTAAATTAGACATATTCGCATAGCACTTAAATTGTACCTTTAATTGTTAGATATTTGTAATCACAAATAAATCCCCCTTCGCCGCAGGCATTCTCTTTTCAATATTGAAAATCGAACTCTGCTATCTAAATTTTCATCATTCCATTGGGTGAAATCGGATAATTTTCTCCTTAATTCTCTTACCTGTTCCATGCAACACCTCTCCTTTTTGTCTACAAGTACATTGCTCTGGCTAGAAAGTGGCCTCTGACACTGCTGAGTATGAGAAATGGGAGGAGAGGGTAGGCACCAGAGGGATAGAGAGTTGGATGGAATTGTGAGAGAGTTGTTGTGGGAGAGGAGAAGCAGAGATGGAGAAGAGGTACAAAGGTAGTATAGGTTTGGAAAGATATATGAAAAAAGAGAAAGGTGAGATAACCAGAAAAAATAGAGGTAACAGAGGAGGATGTAGGTAGAGAATGAAACAGTACCGGCTGGTATCCTGGCTGAGTGGCAGGGTGGGGACAATAAAATAGCAAAAAATTATAATATTAACTTGCCTGCTGTATCATTGCTCTTCTGCTCCTCACAGCACAGGCTACCAGAATTCCCTGCAACCAATCCTGACGCTGCTCTCATGCCTTATCAGGATTGGCTTGAACGCCCTCGATTTACGCCTGTGCCTGCTGTCTCGGCAACAAAGCTCGGGTTGGAGACCGATTCAGTGCACATGCCGATCTGGCCGTCCTGAGATGGCCGGCCAAACCCACATGCACACTGACAACAGTGCCCACCACTCCGCCTCCGTGACTGCCCCCACAATGGCCCCGCCCCCAAGACTCGGCTAGTAGAGAAAAATAAGATCCTATTAAACCTGGTTTATTTACATTTTATTTGTCCGTTTTTGCAGCTGGTGCCGATTCTCCTCCGCCATAGCAGAGGAGCCCCCGCTGGAACGAAAGGCAGGAAGATGAGTGTGATTTTAAAGTGAGTGAGAGAAGAAGGAAGATATTGAGGTAAAGTGGGGGAAATCTATAGAAAGGGAGAGGGGCAGTGTAGTCTGAGGGGTAAGACAGCCGGAGAGGTAAGGTATAAAAAGAAGTATGTTATAGAGGTAGAGGCAGGGTGCATGTAGTATACAGAGATTTGAGGGACTGAGAATAGTGTAGCGCTCTAGTGCTTCGAGGGTCTCAGGCTGAGCCCCCGGAAGCACTACGCACATTGTATCACTTTCTGGCCAGGCGTGGCCAGAAAGCTTTAAATAAAGGGACCGAAGTGGCACGGCACTTCCGGTCCACACCAGAGCAGTAACAGTGTGTGTGTCCTTTAATGCGCATATCTAGCGAAGCAGCGCGGCAGGCCTGGCCCAGCCTTTGAAACCCCACACTGGCGACGAGGGTGGGATGCCCGTAAACTAAACGGCGCCAGCCAGCGGCGTTACCTGCCAAACCGCCAGCCGATCTGAACACCCCCAGCCACAGCACGAGAGCGGGGCACCCACGTCGGCGACGATCAGCGAAAGCAAAACTACACTCACCGGTAAGCAGCGTATGCAAGAAGCTGCGTGTGGCACCGGCGGTAGCAGCGGCAGGAAGGCCCAAAGCGGAGACGCGCGCCGGAGGAAGCGACCGGCAGCAGGCCCAGCAGTGCGCGCATGCGCAGAGAGCGGGACGACGTCACCGGGGAAAGAAGTCCCGGGAGAACACGAGGCCGGAGAGGCGCCTCGAACCAATCGAGCGCGAGGCCCAGCAAGCCCCTGAGAGACCCAGCGAGGGGGCCGACCACACCACGGAACAACGCAAACAAGCACAAGCAAGCACAAACAGCGCCCCAACAAGCATTGGCCCAGACAAACACTAAACAAGCACAAGCAAGTGCAGCCAACAACTCAACAGGCAGTGGCTCAAGCAGACGCCAACAAGCACAAGCAAATACAACCAGCAATCCAATAGAAAGACGCCCAAAAGGGAAAGCGCCAAGCTACCTCCCAGCACCAAAATGACCACAAACCCAGGAGGGGCAACTGGGGGAGCACAGCAAGGAGCCGGCCAGGCTCAGCAAGCAGGACCACCAGCACAGGCACTAAACCTCGGAACACAGCCGCCAATACCGTCAGCCCACTCACAGATCCAGGCACTACCTCCCTTCAGCGAACTGATAGACCCGGGGACAGCAGCTCCCCGATGGGCCGTATGGCTAGGGCAGCTCAATAACTACTTCACTGCTACCAGGGAGAAAGATAACGAAGTAAAGAGATCCCTGTTGTTACACTTTGGGGGCACGGAACTGTACAAATTATTCAAACACCTCCCAGACACGGGGGATGACGATGACTACGACGCGGCGGTCAACGCGCTGAACGCACATTTCGACCCCCAGCTAAACCCACACTATGAGCGATTCAAGTTTCGCCAATCCAGACAAAGGGAAGGAGAAACCATGGATGCGTTCCATGCGCGGCTGAGAGATCTCATAAGCACGTGCACAGACGATGACGAAAAGAAAGAAGTGACCGCACAGCTTATTCAGGGCTGCCGCAACAAACACCTAAGGACACTTATTCTAAGGCAACCGCGCATTACACTTGAAGAAATATTGATCCTTGCCAGATCCCACGAGCTGTCGGATGCACGTGCGACAGCAATGGAAGCAGCCCTGAACCCACGGGCAGAAGCAGGAACCGTGGTGAAGACAGAAAGGGTGGATGCAGTCCGCAACACCAGTCGGGGAGGCAGAGGAAGATGGCCGACCAGGACGCCACGCCGAACACCGTGCGGATACTGTGGCCGAGACGAACACAACCAAGATGGCTGCCCAGCACATGGCAAAACATGCTCAAAATGCGGAATACCCAACCATTTTGCAAGTGTGTGCAGAGGTGGTTCCCGAGGAAGAGGGGCGTCAGGGAGAAAACCAATCACAGGAGCCGTGAGACAGCTATCACTAGACGAAGCAACGTCGTCTCGATCACACAGATCGCCGAGGCAATCCCAATTCGACGAGTCCTCCACAGAGGACGAAGATGAATGCTATTACGTATCATTCGTAAGTGAACTAAAGAGGCGGCGAAGACCCCAGCCAAAATGCCAAATACACATCGACGGATCTCCAGCGAATGGCGTCATTGACACGGGAGCCACCGTGAATGTCATGGGAATCCAACACTATAAGGCACTGAAGCCAAGACCCAAGCTAGTCCCATCGAAGGCACGAATACTAACATACGGCAGACACGGAACCCCTCCCGCTGCGAGGGAAGATGGTCATCCAAGTAAAGGCGGAAGACAATGAGGTGACGACAACATTCCATGTAATAGACAAGGAAGTAGATCTACTTGTAGGTAGCAACACAGCGGAAGACCTCCGCCTCATTGCGTTTGCAAACGCCGTCAAAGCGCTACAAACAGAAGACATCCTGGAAATGTTCCCCACACTCTTTGAAGGCCTCGGCACAATCAAACGACCGCCGATCAAACTACACATCGACCCCGCCATTCAACCAGTAGCACTGAGGCACAGAAGGATACCGTTCCACCTGCGCACAGCCGTAGAAAAGGAACTCAACCAACTTGAAGAACAAGGGGTAATCGAGAAGGTATCTGGGCCGACGCCGTGGGTATCCCCAATGGTGATAGCTGAGAAGCCACGCCAGCCAGGCAAGATCCGCATCTGCATAGATATGAGGGTCCCCAACAAAGCCATTCGACGGGAGTGGCACCTCACCCCAACAGTAGATGACATCCTGACAGACTTGAATGGGGCCCAATGGTTCTCTAAGTTGGACCTTAATGCAGGATATCATCAGCTCAGACTAGCGGAGGAGAGCCGCTACATCACAACCTTCTCAACACACCTGGGGCTGAGACGATACAAGCGACTTAATTTCGGCATCTCATCCGCAGCCGAAATCTTCCAAAACACAATTAAGGAAATCCTAACAGGACTTGATGGAGTGCTGAATGTCAGCGACAATATCTTAATTCATGCCAAAACGAGTGAGGAACACCACCGAAGACTAAAGGCCACCCTACAGAGACTCGCACAGTATGGTGTCACATTACATAAGGACAAATGCCAATTTTTCAGGAAATCAATAGAATTCTTCGGATACGTATTTGATTCAGACGGAGTAAAGGTGGATCCCCGCAAATCGCATGCCATCAAGAACGCTCCAGCACCTTCAACTGCGTCCGAAGTGAGAAGCTTCTTAGGGATGGCACAGTACTGTGCAAGATTTATACCCAATCTAGCCACGATCGCAGAGCCTCTGAGAAACCTGACGAAGAAAGACAGCTCATGGAAATGGACGGAAACTGAAGACAAAGCGTTTCACCGAATCAAAGAGGCACTATTGGACAGCACAACGATGGCATACTTCAACACTGCGAGACCCACCGAGGTATTAGTAGATGCCAGCCCAGTGGGCCTAGGAGCCCTCCTGTCACAAGAATCTGAACCAGGGGTGTGGGCCCCGTTGGCGTTCGCGAGCAAGGCTCTGACAGCGACAGAGTCGCGATACTCGCAAATTGAGAGGGAGGCACTGGCAGTAAAATGGGCTTGCGCCCACTTTCACCTCTACATATCTGGTCACCCGTTCAGAATGGTGACAGATCACCAACCGCTAATTCCCTTATTCCGTGGCACCGCACCACACCCACCGCCAAGGATTGAGCGCTGGGCGATCCAAGTTCAACAGTACCAAATGGACCTAGTGTACCGACCCGGGGCGAAAAACCCGGCTGACTTTCTGTCTCGCCACCCCCTCACGGATGGATCCCACAATGCAGACCCAGAAATTCAGACCGAAGAGTTCATCAATATGCTAGCAACAGGTGCATGCCCCTGCGCACTGACCGCTGATGTCATCATCTCCCACTATGACAGTGATGCGGTTGTCAAGAGGGCGAAAGAAGCAATACACGCAGGAACGTGGGCAAACTTCCTGAAGGACACCAATGGGTGGAACGAAGCAGACAGAACACGCCTACAACAGTTCTGGAAAATTCACGATGACCTCAGCTGCGCTGACAATGACCTCCTACTGAGAGGAGCTCGCGTGGTCATCCCCAAAGCGCTGCAAGAGAGAGCAACCACCCTGGCACACGAAGGACACCAAGGCACCCGCAGAATGAAAGCGAGGATGCGGGAGAAAATATGGTTCCCCAACATGGAGGAGAGCGTTGAGGCTTTCGTGCGGGAGTGTCGAGCATGCCAAATCACCAGCAGCCCCGAAGTGCCAGCCCCAGTAATCACGGAAGACCATGCCCCGTCGCCATGGGCATGGCTAAGCCTCGACTTTGGCAGTTTCCCAGATGGGAAAATCACAGTAGTACTAATGGACAACTACACCAAGTACCCCATAGTAGAAACTGCAGCATCAACCAGCTTCGCGAACATTCGCCCCATCCTCAGCAAAGCATTTGCCCTATTCGGCATTCCGATGGTCATCAAAACGGACAATGGGCCCCCGTTCCAGGGGAGCGAGTTCAAGGAATTTTTGAACAACCTTGGGATCACGCATCACCGAATCACCCCGCAATGGCCACAAGCCAACGGCGAGGTAGAACGCTTCATGAGGACAATAAACAAAGTGCTGCGGATATCTTCCGCAGAAGGGAGTGACCCAGAAGAAGCACTGCAAGCGTTCTTAAGAGAATATCGTAGCACACCACACAGCACCACCATGCAGTCACCATGGGCGTTGATGCTGGCCGGGCCACGGAGAGACTTATTACCCATGGCTGACAATTGGGCTCCCGCACCATACTCGCCAGCAGACACACAAGAACGGAGAAGAAGGACAAACGAGAAGGCAAGTCGCAAGAGGAGAGCCCAAACAAAAACCCTGAATCCAGGAGAGACCGTGCTGATCCGAACAAGGAGGCCAGGAGGAAAATTCAAGACTCCATTCGAACCAGAACCCTGGGTCATCAAAGAAACCAGAGGAACAGCAATCACAGTCAGCCGAGACAGAGAAGAGGTGACTCGTAACATATCGTGGTTCAAGCAAATACCCACACCGAAAGGACAGAGCTCAGACAGTGGCATACCTGCAGCAAGGGAAGAAGGAGAGAATGCAGTCACGAACGACACCACGTGCCTGCCCCCGGACACCGCAGAACATCCGTCTCTGTCATCACCGGGACCTCCTCGAGACCAGATCCCTCCGAGAGGCAAGTGGCAATATAATCTTAGATCTAATCCACGGCCCAATCACAGACTAGCAGATTTCGCATGCTGAACTTATTGTTATGTTTATTTTGAAAAAAAATCCAAGTTGGGAAGGGATGTAGCGCTCTAGTGCTCCGAGGGTCTCAGGCTGAGCCCCCGGAAGCACTACGCACATTGTATCACTTTCTGGCCAGGCTTGGCCAGAAAGCTTTAAATAAAGGGACCGAAGTGGCACGGCACTTCCGGTCCACACCAGAGCAGTAACAGTGTGTGTGTCCTTTAATGCGCATATCTAGCGAAGCAGCGCGGCAGGCCTGGCCCGGCCTTTGAAACCCCACAAATAGTATAAAGATGCAAAGTAGTGTGAGAGCGTGAAGGACTGAGCTGTAAACTGAGAAATGCAGAAAGACTGGTCCTGTAAATAGAATGGTGAGGCGGTCAGAAAAGTAGAGTGAGTGAGGAGAAATGAGGAGAGAATAGAGGTAAAATTGGGGTGAAAAGATGAAATAGAGGAAGGGGGCTCCGGTTACTACAGAGGGAGGGTAAATAAAGAGTTAAAAGATGTATTATGAAAAATAGATAGGAAGAGGGGAGGCAGCGAGAGTGAATTGAAATAGGAAAGAAGTGTAGAGAGATTAGGGAAAGATGTAAGCATAAAAGAGGAAGAGGTAGCGAGAAAATAGTACGGTAGTGAGAAAGCTCCAGTGAAAGGAACAGAGGTAGAAAAAGATGGAAGATGAAGTGAGGTAGAGGATGAATGCTGGGGGTACATCAAGAAGTTAGCTAGTGAGAGAAATGAGGTGGTGGGAGTTGTGATGCTGGTGAGAGAGATGTGAGTTTGAGAGAATTGATGTAGAGAGAGAGGCATGAAGTAGAGAGGTGAGAGAAAGCGAGCAGGCTGAGAGAGAGGTACAGAGAACAAAAGCGTAATTTTTTTTTATTTTTTTTTATTGCAGATATAAAAAAAAAACAATGAATTATTGTGACCTCCACATCTCTGAACCTCATAATTCGCTGATGATACTTTAGACAGCCATTTAGCCCACATCCCGGAGGCCGGGGGGCATTAGCTACCAATCTTAGAGAACAAAAGCGTAATAAAGGTAGAGAGAGAGGTGAGGCAGAGACAGGGATAGATATGAAGATGAGGGAGGAGAGATACGCAGAGCTGATTTGGAAACAGGCATGTAGAGAGGGAGTGGGGTATAGATAGCGTTTGGGTATAGAGAATTGGTAAGGAAGTAAATGTACAATGATAGGCGCAGAGAGTGGTATAAAGAAAGGAGTGTTGAGGTCATGCGAGAGAGTTCTATTGAGAGAGAGGTGAGGTAGACAAAAATTAGGTTGATAGACAGCAGGTGGATACCTAGAGATAGGTAGAGAGAGAAGTTATGCTAGCAGGTTGAGGTAGAAGAGGTTGGATGAAGTAAGAAGAGAGACATGAGGCAGAAAGTTTTGTTTTATTTGTCAGTGTTACTTACCGTATCTTGCAACCTCCTAGAATAAGCCTTGAAGAGACAGGTGCCCAAAGGGAATAACTTGGTTATCCAGTTGGAGTGCAATGGAATTGGTGGTCACAGCATATCGCTGGTAAATAAATGTACCCACCCTGGAAAGTGACCACTAACAAGTACCCAAGTAAAGGCCTCATCCACTGCAGTTCCGGATTAGGGAGCAGTGGCTTAGCTGCCTAAGGATTCCATCGGTATTAGAACAGCATTTCCTGTTGTAAATCTGCCTAATGCTCTGTCTGGTTCCATATCTAGAATAACAAGAGGTTCAGTGGTCGAGCTGTGGGTGAGCCTTAGACCTGGGGTGATGGGTGTTGCTTCATGTTACTGGGAAACCAGGTTCCTAGCAGTGGGATTTCCATTTACAAAAACACAGCATTCTGGTAGATGTGGTCTTGGTGAGCATTCATTGAATCAATTGAACCAGATTACAGCTGTGTGATAACACAACTTCCATATGACCACATGTCATATGTGGCATCTTCAGTCAGTCCAGACACTTTAGTAAAACACAAATCGATGTAGACCTGTTTCCTGGTGCACAGCAGAAAAATCACACAAAGATGTGCCAACCTGTAAATTGGTTATATGTGCCAACAAGTTTATCCCATGCACAGTTGCCAAGTTTTCCAGGTCCATGCATGATGTACTGCTCTACTCCTGTTTTGTTTTGTTTTCTTTGATTTCTGGGACTTGTAGTTCTGTTTTATAATACAATAAACAAGACTTAAAGTGTTTTTTTCTTTGATATCTGAGACTTGTAGTCCTCTTTTATAATGTAATAAACAAGACAACTTTTTTTTCCTTTGATTTCTGGGACTTGTAATGCTGTTTTATAATTTAATAAACAAGACTAAAAGTCCCAGAAATCAAAGTAAAAAGCTGTACTACAGCAGCAGATCACGCACGCTGGCTGGCTGGCTGCATGAACAAAAAATGTGAATCCTTTAATTCCTCTTTAATTGTGTTTTTTGTACATGTACTTCCTTGAAAGTGAATTACTTTAAACATTGTTACAGTGCCCCAATGCATTTCGGGGTGTGCCCTTCGCCAGGGGCATTTGACAATCACATGAAACTAATACCTCTCCGACGCTGCGGACAGTGGAAGCTCCTGTCAGGATGCATACAAGCTAAGATCCTAGCGGTTCGGACACATTGCCAACAGCATATTGCATTCTGGGAGTTGTCATTTTTTTTGTAACCCGGGCCTTGAAAATCCTAGAATGCAAAGTGCTATTGGCTAAAAGTCCATGACTTACTGAAAATATGTCATGTGGCATCAGGCCTCTCTGCAAGTATCTAAAATGTAAACCGAAGAAAGGAAACATGTCGCCGGTGTCGCTGTGACTTGGGAGTATGTTGCCAAACTCCAAATCACACCCTAGGCTGTCTGTCTAAGTTTTGCGAGAGTGGATGAGCTCCACCCTGACATCCCTGGAGTCCAGAAAGCAGGCTAGTAAGGCAAAGCTGTGTTTAACTATTATTCCCCCATAAACTGCTCTATTTTTCATGTCCCTGCTGCAGTCGGCACTTCCCATTGCCTCATGTCGAACATGATACAATAAGGCTTGCCTTACCTTATGGTAGTAGCAGTGCTTAAATTGAGCCAGTGGTTTCCCATGCTCAGCACCAGCATTTAATTGCCAGCACTGGCACTTATTGCAGTCTGCCACATGGTGGTGCTGTTTGTCTTCTTTATAGAGGAGCACAACAACAGTTTTTATAATTTCGTTATACATTAAAATGACTCGTACCTGCCACCAAAGCCATTCTTATAGCTTTGGGGGCCTGGAATAGTCTGAATTGTCACACTTGTAGGCGGGTGATGGCTGGTAGGTGAGTTTATATTATCATTGGCAGCGCTGGCAGGGGCAATGGATGGTGCCAGCTGCAGTGGCCTCCTGACGAGGGCCCTGGCGTTAATTTTTGTAACCAATTAAGCATGGGTAAGCTGACCTCACCAGAGCTGTGCCTTCATACTTTAAGGGGCCCCACTCAGCCCAAGGCCAATTCATATCTGTGATATATGGGAGACTAATAGACCCTTCATCACATTCTGCAGAAGGGGCCCCATTATTTTTTGTTGTGTCGCTGGACGTCCTGCAGTCTACAACAGCCATTACTTGTAAGATTTAAGATGTACTTTTAGATCTCTTTACAGGGTTCACAGGTTTTCCAGGCCTGTGCATGAGTAGCTCACTATGTCCTGTTTTTTAGTCTTTGCTTTCTGGTGTGTGCTGGAACAGAATGAGAACAAAACGGTATCCACTTCTGGACACTATTCTCTGTGCTTCCGGTCAGTCCCTGCGGTCAGTCCTGGTGAACTGGCCCAGTAATGTCCCAGTGCTGTTGTGAAAACTGGGATGCATGCAGTAGTGTCAACACAGTTAGCTTGCTTTGACCCCAGGAGGAGAAGAGAGCTATTCCTAGTGTGAGCAGATGAATATGCCTCACTGTGCAGACAAATTCCTTATATCCAAGCGGTACCCTGGCGGGTACCCTGGCTGGGAAGAGTTTGAGACCAAACGTGCCACACCTAGAAAATCAAACTTGGCTGTATCAGCCTGACAAGAGAAACAACGAAACTGTCTGCAAAGTAACTTCAGAAGTCCTTAAGACTTAAACAAAGACAGACTTTAAAGCAGGGGTCTCCAACCAGTAGCTCGTGAGCTACTGTAGCTCTTGAGCTAACTGAGTAGCTCACCTATGTGCAGCCCAGCTTATTAAATTAGAAAGATTTTGCTTGGTTGAATTAATATACATATAAAGAAATTGAAATTATACTGCACTAATAATATTAGTAGCTGTTAATGTGTTTTATTGAACATAAGTAGCTCTTAATACAGAAAAGGTTGGAGACCCCTGCTTTAAAGTGTGTTTGACGTTCTCAAGCTCGGGGGTATATCCATTCACGCTCTGTAGAAATTCCAAGTATGCCTTTCCAAGTATTTTTTTATGTTTCATTCAATTTTGTAGAGTTTTATATAGTGTGAACTAGACCCGAGAAATTGGGTATCAGAGCGCTTTACATGAGCGCCAGTTTAAATACAGATGGACACATTCACATTTGTTAGGCATGGGGAGATTAAGTGATTTGCCCAGAATCACAGGATGTTGAGCGTCGTTGCTGAAACTCGAACCCGGTTTCCTAGCTTTGAGATCGATTGCTCTAGCCGTAAGGCTACATCCTCTCCCCAAGTATGTTAGTATGTTCAAAGTAATAATGTATATAGTGCAAATATTGAACTAAAAATGTTGTGTTTGAACATGTGTATTTCTCCCAGTGACGCTTTAAGACGTGTGCAAAGTGGGCTCTGGCCCAGGGCCCCAGTCTTTCAGGATAGAGCCAGCTCGGTTCTGCAGAGAGAATTGCCCTGATGGCCTCGAATAATTCTTCAACAAATTGTTGTAAATGCCGTTTTCCTTTAATTTATGTTCAATGCGGGTGATGTGTGGGTCTCTATTGCAGACAATTTGAAGAGAGAGGTTGTGTTTATATTTATGCAACATCCATAAAAACATTTCTTTTAGAGCAAAACAGGACCTCACATAGTAGAATTGGGAGAGGCACACAGAGAAGATATAGTTTGCACTTATATTAGTGAACTGCTGCTGTGTTACAATACTGAAAACACACTGAATATTAGCTGTAAACTCATTTAGAATTCAGACCATGGTGCCTGTGCATTGTCAGTGATCTGGCCAAAGAGGGCCAGAAAGAGCTGAAATTGGATCATAAATTCAAAACTGCTACGAACCGGGGCCCCCAAAATGTATTTGTCCCAGGGCCCCAAAATCCTTATGATGCCTCTTATTACTACCCACTGGAAACCATTTTACCAACCTTAGACTGATGGCAGATTGCGTTCAAATCTGCAAAGCTTGAAAGATGCGCCTTGCAGGTTTATATGGAGCAGTTTGAGCTGGGCGCAAAATGAACTGAGCCATTTTCCCATCCCAGGATTGTAACCTGCGCCCTGCAAGTAACATCAGCATTTCTGAAACCAAAGCATTTGATCAATGAACTATCTGACATAAAATACAAGTCTATGATCTGCATGTTACACGCTGTGCTCTGCAGCGGGCACAGTAACCCGCTATGCTATTATATGATGAGTCAAACCTCTAGCTGAAGAATGGAGTGCATTAATTCTACTCCTCAATGCTCAGCTCCCGAGACTCAGCCCCTCAAGACACCACCCCCTTTTACCTCCACCGCCAGTGTATGGCTGCCTGGAGTAAGGGTTTTCCATTTCCAGCACTGATTCTGCTAGTGCAACAGCTTCACTTTACAAAGAATTAAAAATGACTACAAGTGCCTTAGTGCCAAGAAAAAACCTGCCCTGGTTGAGCTACTAAAACATAGAATACAAAAATGTCTAACTATCGCGACAAGAATTTTAGATTCGATTAAGGACACGGAGGCGAGGATTATGCTTTCTCATTTCTTTACTGAAAGATACAGCAGCCAATGAAAGTAAAACTACAGTATTGAAAAACCACAATACCCATGAGGCTTTGAACCACATCTCTATATTTACAGCCAATCACAGCATACATTAGCATACAAAGTAGAGAGACACTAATCTGGCCTCCTAGTTCTTTGTGCGAATCAGTCCAATAAGAACAAACAAAGTCTTAAACTCTCAATGGAGAGATGAACAGTTCCTGTAGGAATTCTCAACGGAGAATAATCCACAACCATGAAGGAATACTTTTCTCAAACCAAGTTTGAGAAAGGGAGCCCACAACTTCATTTCTCATTGGGTGGGCATAAAAGTTGTTAAATAACATAACATCAAAACAACTTTACAGTTGCATAACTGTCCCAATGGGTGGGATAATCCTCGCCTCCGTGTCCTTAATAAAATCTAAAATTCTTGTCGCGATAGCTAGAAAATTTTGTATTCTACGGCTGGACCGGAGGCTTCTGATTATGCTGGTTCAAAGCTCATCAATCACAGCATCAGAAACATGAGGAATAGGTTTATAATAAAACACTGTATTACGCATAATTTGTTATTATGTGAAAAAGCAGGATACTCCACTGAACGAGACATGGTCTTAGTCCGTCTTGTGATAACAAAAGAAACACCCTGTGGAGAAAACATCCTACTAGCCAAATCTAAGGCCCTAACATCTGAGACTCTACGACATGATATGAGACACAGTAACATTGTAAGATTTGCAGAAAGCTGCTTCAAGGAAAGATCACCATTATTGGGCCAGGATTCCAAAAGAGTAAGAACTTTCGTAACATCCCATAAAGTGGAATACGTGGGCCGAGGGGGGTTTGCCACATGGACCCCTTTAAGTAACTTACAGACCAGGGGATGCATCCCCACGGGCTTACCATCAACCTGATCATGACCAGCAGAAATAGCAGACCTGAAATTATTGACTGACCTGTAAGCAAGTCCCAATTCTGCACATTCAGACAAGAAATGCAACACCTCGGTTATAGATAATCCCACGGGATCCACCTGTTTTGGAAGGCACCAACCCACCCATCTCTTCCATGAAGCAGAATATTGTTTCTGGGTGGAAGGAGCCCACGCCTGTTGCATAAAACTGACAGCCGCCTGTGAAAGCCCTGCAATGCTCTCATGTCTCCGGAGAGCGTGCACACCATCAAGGCTAGTTGATTCTGCAGGACCAAGGGGTGGCATGACCCCACTGGGTCCTGGAGAAGTGTCGGGAATGCTGGGAGCCGGAAGGGGAGGTCCACAGATAACTCCAACAGTGTGGGAAACCATGACTGAGTCGACCAAAACGGGGTCACCAACACTAGTGAAGCCCTCTGGCGCCTGACAAAGGCCGCCACCCTCGGGATCAATGCAAACTGAGGAAAAGCATAATTCCTCTGTTGCCCCCAATGCTGCAGGAATGCATCCGTTCCCATCGCCATCGGGTCCAGTCTCCAAGTGAAGAACAGGGGAAGTTGGGCATTGAGGCGAGAAGCAAACAGATATATCTGGCAGGGGCCTCGCATAACCATGATCTGGGCAAACAGCGAGGGATGAAGTCTCCAATCGCTGAAGTCCCGAAGGAACCGGGAATTCCAATCCGCCACATGATTGAACTTCCCTGGAAGATACTCTGCCACCACAGAGATCTTGCGATCCAGGCAAAAATGCCAAAACTCCTTCACAATGTGTACTAGCATGCAGGACCTCGTCCCCCCTAGGCAATTGCTTTTCAGCAGTGAGATAGACTTGATGGCAAAGGACCCTGCCAGCAACTCTAGACAATTTATGTGCAATTTTAGTTTCTCTGCTGACCATCGTCCTCCTGTGGTAAACTCCCCACAGCGAGCGCCCCAACCCCACTGACTGGCGTCAGACTCAACAACCACGTCCGGGGCGGTGCCGAAGATTGCTCGCCCATTCCAAGCCGTCATGTTCTCCAGCACCATTGAAGCTCTTCTCGAGCTTCTAGAGATAGGGGAATGAGATGGTCGTAATGAAACTTCCTCTGCAGATAAAAGATCTTTAGCCTCTGAAGGGCCCTGTAGTGTAATGGTCCGGGGAAGATAGCCTGGATCGATGATGCCAGGAGACCAACAATTCTCACCAGAACCCGCAAGGAAATCATCTCCTTGGATAAGGTGGTTCTGATTTCCCTCTTTATGGTCCTGATTTTGCTCACTGGAAGGAGGAGTTGCGCAGATACTGAATCTATCAGGAAACCCAGAAATTCCATCTGTCGGCTTGTTACCATCACAGATTTCTTGGCATTGATGACAAACCCCAGATTCTGTAACAGGGACGTCGTCCACTCAAAATGAGTGAGGAGGAGATCCCGATCCTGTGCCAGAATTAGCATGCCGTCTAGATACACAATGAGACGTACCCCCATCTCCCGGAGGCGAGAGACCACTGGTTTGAGGAGTTTGGTGAACACCCAAGGTGCTGAGGAGAGGCCAAAGGGGAGTGAGCGATACCAGTACCACTGCCCTTTCCATGGAAACTGCAAGAACTTTTGATGTGAGGGGTAGATAGGGACCGTGAGGTAAGCATCTTTTAAGTCTAGGCGGACCATCCAGTCCTTCTCCAGCAGGAGATCTCGCAAGAGGTGAATACCCTCCATCTTGAAGTGACGGTACACTACAAAGGGGTTGAAATCTCTTAAGTTGAGTACTAGGCGCTGGCCGCCACCCTTTTTCTGAACTAAAAAGGCCTTGCTGCAAAAGCCTTCTAGAATGAAGGGTCCTACAGCAATAGCCTGTTTGACTAACAACTCTTCCAGTTCTGAGTCTATAAAACTCTCTTCTAGATGGGAAAAATGGAGAGGTTGAGGGGGAAACGCCTGACGGGGACACTCTACCATCTCTATCTGGTAACCCTGCACGGTCTGAAGGACCCAAGCATCTGAAGTGAGACTCTCCCAATTCAAAACAAAGTGTTGTAACCTGCCTCCCAGAGGAGTGACATGACCCACAGGACTTACCGGAGGACTGATTGTCGAAATTCTTGTAGCCTCGGTTGACACCCGATTAAAACGGCCTCTGAAGCCGCGGGATTTGGACAGGTAAAAACCCGCTTGGTCTGGCTCCTGGGTGTATTCTCTGCCACGCCTGGGGGCGTAGTGGAGAAGTGTGGCTCAGGGGTTAGAGGCGGCAGACCCGGAAGCTGAGATCGGTCCTGGACCAGGGTTCAATTCCCCGCCTCGGCGGGTCTTGGGCTCAAAAATTCCACGGACTCGATAATTCTCGTTCCGGTGCCTACTCGACTCACGGGTTCACACTCTGCGACTCTGGGCAATAGCTTGCTTAATCTCCACTACGGCCCCTCGCGGCGGGATGCCTGGCTTTCACCTTGTGGATACCCTGCTGGGGTTATCTCACAGGGGAATACCAGGACGGGTTCCCAAGGCAAGCGCCTTGATGCCTTCGGGTGATACGTGCGCTATATAAATCGCAATACATTTACATTTACATTTATCCTCTCTGAGGACTGGTATTGGAGTAGCGGCCGGTTGAGTGTCCTCTGCCACGCCCGGCCCTTCAAGAGACCAGATGCAAGACTCTCTTCAGTGAGGCTTGAGACTTATCAAGGGACGCAAAGGTGCTAACAAATATTGCAATGTCTTTCACAAATTTGTCTCCAAACAATTGTCCTTCCGCTAAAGGCCCCGGTTCCCATGAGGCCAGCTCCACTAACTGTGGGTCAATCCTAAGCAGGACAGATTTTCTTCTCTGAGAAGCAAGGGCGCAGTTAGCATTCCCAAGCATGCAGATAGCTCGTTGCGCCCAACCAGCCAGAACCTCGGGATGGATGGCGGCGCCTGTCTCTTGAGCATGGAGGGCCAATTCAAGTATTTTAGCCAAAGGGTCCGAAAGGTCCAGGACCTTGTCTTGGCACGCTCTGAGCGCGCAATCACCCCCTTCTTGGGGTCCTTTTTTGTATTTCTTAAGGAAGGTGGTCATAGATGTATCAATTTCAGGGGTAAGGGCCACCTTGTGGGCAAGGTCGGGACAGGGACTGTGAGAAGTTGGCCTGGTATGTGATGCTCACTAATTCTAGTGATCACCTTGTACCATGCCAAGCAACCCTTATGATGATTGGTTGTAAGTCAACCTTATAGACCAGCTATCCTAGTGGTAGCGTGGACAAACCAGTCTTAGGCTAAACTCTGAAAGGCATGTGAAGAAAGCTGTTTTACCATATACAACCCCCTTGAATACCAAATGAAAGGACACCACACAGATATATATTGAAAATATATATATATTTCTTAACTACAAATATCCCCTATACTCTTTATGAGCACAGAAGCACAAGCGTTAAAACAAAACACAGTTAAAATACCCAAAAGTTGCACAATATGGATGAGCCCTAGGGGCCACCTAAACCATATACTAAGAAAGTGGTATAAGAGATACCAATTGAAAAGGAAACAGGCCTAGGGCCTTGGGAATCGCTGGAGCTGATCGGGACTAGCAGTGACTAAGTCGGGAAAGGCCCGCGGAACTCGGGTGCAGTGTTTAAAGTGCACGCATTCACCAATGCATTGTCTATGGTGCGTAAAAGTTATAAAGTTAGTGTTTTAGGAACCTTCCGAGTGACCTAGAGGAGTAAAACTTTAGACACAGGCACTAGAGGTGTGTACCAGTGTAGGAACACCGGCGTTGCTGAGTTACCTCACCCACAGGAAGCGGGTGCACAGGTGCGAAGTAGTGCCGGGTTTCGTCACGCAGGTCGATGGTGCTTGGAGCTGAAGATGCTGCAGGCGGCTCGATGTGAAGAGCTCCGGTGGATCCAAGGGTGGATCTGAAGTGGTGAAGACCTGAAAGCAGAGGGGACAATGTTCAAAGTCCCTAGCCAGTGACTACCGTGGAACCAGATTGGAACCAGGCGATGTCGGGTGCAAACAGGCGATGAGGTGTAGCTTCTCTCTGCAGCCACGTGGACACGAAGAGGTCGAGGATGTCCAGGCATCGGTCACGAGCTGTCCCACGAAGGCTCTAGCTGATGGCATTGTCGGCAACTTGATCGGAGCAAACAGGCCTTGGCTAATGCAAGCCACGCAGGAATAGAAAAGGCTTACTACTCGGATCAGCAAGGTCCAAGCGGGTGCTCCTTTTTACAGGAGCGAGGGCAAGTCTAGAGCAACCAGACCCGCAGTGTAAATTGTATGTTTTGTTGCCAAGATGGCCGCTGACCACGTGGCAAGTGGCCAGGATGGCGCGTCGAGTGGCACGATGCAAAAGAGCCCCACGCAGATAGTGGAGATGCTGGGGGGCTGATCTTTGGTGCAAGGGCTGCTCGGTTGTGGGGCTTCTCAAACCCCAAAGCACAGCGTTGAGGGTGCCTCGGGTGCTGCGCAGTCAGCGTCTCGGGGGTCTTTCAAGAGATCCGGTCCCACGTCTCTCGGTGCTTCCACGGGTCCCTTCTTTGCAGGGACTGTGGATCGGGCTGTGAGAAGTCTGGGAGTCTGGGTCTTGTCAGGCTCTGGGCTCGGGCTCTGGTGGAAGGTGGCGGCAAAGCAGACGTCGAGTTGCTGGATGGTCCCTGTGTTCACAGGGTGGCCACTCCTAGGCCACAAGGGAGATGCTCTTCAGTCTTCTGTGCAGCAGAATGTCGAAGTCCAGTCGTCTTCTTAGTTTCAAGTTGATTCAGGATGATCTGAGGTGCTATGGCACTGCTCCCACTCTTATTCCCAATCTGAGGGGTGGATCACCTGCTAGGTCCCTCCTCATTGTGGGACCAGGAAGGGGGGCGGTTACACCCCCTTTCCTTTGTCTGGCTCCTTGCAAGGCCTGGGTCTGGAAAGTCCCAGGACAGGTTTGGACTGGCTTATGCACGGGAACAACTTGTGTGCCCAGGGCATGTCTGATTCTATTCAGCCCTGTCCTACCCAATACACAAAATCCGGTCTGGGGTGGTGCTCGCACCTCCCAAGGCAGGAAACCCTTTGTCCAAGCCTCCCTTGCTGGAAGGACTCCCAGCAGCAGGAGGTCAGACTTGTATCTGTGGTGGCAGCATCCATTTTGTGATGCTGAGGCTCTGGTTAACTTTAACCGGGGTTAAGGCTATGTACATGTCGTGTCCCTCTTGAAGGGTGGAATGTTATCCCTGTTGACAGAACTGTCGAGGGGATAGTATTCCAAATCGTATGACACCTTACTCGACATGTTTTGATAAAGCCAAACCAAAGTTAGCATATAACCGCGAGGATTATAATGCACTTAAGAGTATATGGTATGGCAGTATCCCGGAACAGCTAAGGGAGTTGTTCCCGACAGCTGCAGACAGGCTCAGCTCATGCTAGAGCACCATCTCACATGAAACCACACACTCTGCCCCCAGGATTGCAGGGGCCTTCCATAGGAATGGCTTATAGGTTAACATGTGTCCAGTTAAGGTTAGATATAGGGATACTATATCTAAGTAAGAGGTGATTACACCAACTTACCCCAGCTTACCCCAGCTTAGTGATCAGCCAGTTGTGTCAAAATATGGAGGCCAGGCCAGGGGTGGCACAATACATGCTGCAGCCCCTGGTAGGCCTTGGCTACACCTATGCCCTGGGTACCTATGGTACACTGTTACAGGGGCCTATAGGGTGAACCAGTTCCAATTGTGTATGCATCTAAGGTACATGGAGTCCATTTTAAGGAGAGAGCAATTAGCCTGGGGCCCTGAATAGCAGGATCCCAGGCCAACTATGTCAAAAACCAGCTAAACACCTGGCAAAAAGGTTGGGGGTAACCATAGTCAGCTATAGTCCACCTTCCTACACAACCCCACCCCCCCCCCCCCCCCAAATGAAAGGAGATAAGGCTATCCTTGACCAGGTAAGCCTATATTGCCTAAGTGGCCATATAAGGAAGTACCAGCTCTGGCTTGGTTACCCCCTGTCTCGTGGTCCACTAAGCAATCCCTCACCCTAAGGGTATCTGAGGGTCTCCACCATAGGGAATCTCTACCTGTGGTGTGTATTTGCAAAGTTAAAGGCTGGTGTTGGGATGGAGTACTGAAGTGAGGTTCCTCTGTAGGACTCAACTTCCTCCAATCACTCTCCACCATGTGTGCCTTTCTTTCTTTGACTGAGTTGCACTGTGCTCTCAGGGTCAACCTCTGGCTACCTAAAGCTGGAGGCTGGGTCCCTTTGTTTGGCGTACTGGAGGGACAGTTCAGGTTTGGGCCCTTAGGGTCCCAGGTTTGGCTGTGCCCAACAGAATCCATCTGTGGGAGGTCCCTAACTACTTTTAAGGGGGATCCCTCAGGGGTTTTTTAAGTTTTCACCTCACTAGGGCTACTAGTTTCGGTGCCCCTAATCTGTTGATGGGGGTGCTTTATTTGACAGGGGGCCCTTTGGGGCTCACTGTCCTTCTTGTCCTCTGCAGCCCTGGGCCGAGTAAGGCAAGGTAGAGAGGGGCAGGTTACCTGCTACAGACTGGATCCCACCTGATAAGGGTCCACTGCCATCAGAGGCTCTGTCAGGCCAGGCCTAGCAACCTCTGGGACAGTTCCTTCATCAGGGGTAAGATCAGTTCCCTGAGGAGGCTGATCCTTTCCTAATGTCTGGTGAGGGGGAGATTTATCTTCCTCCTCCATGCTCTCAGTTTGGGTGGAGTGATCCATCATTTCAGGCTTCACTACCCGTGTATCAGTTTGAGTTTGGGCTGTGGCCATCACAGCCCCACCAACCTTTTCAGGAGGAGACTCAGTTTGGGTATGAGCTGTTATCATAACAGCTCTGCTAATCTTTTCAGGAGGGAAGTTAGCTAAAGATGGGGCTGAAGTTTGCTCAGCCCTACCAACCTTTTCAGGAAGGACATCCTGGATTGGGGCTGTAGCCATTACAGCCCCACTAACCTTTCCATGGAGATTTACCATTCTAGAATGGGTTTTCTGTTCAACCTCAGCCCAGGCTGAGATTTCCAAATCATTACCAAGTGGGCAATCTACAGGCAAGTTTGCTGACACTGCCACTTTCTTTGGGCCAGTGACACCTCCCCAGCTAAGATTGACTACTGCCATGGGATGATTGGTTTCTATGCCATCAATGTTTGTCACCTGATATGTGGCATCAGGTAAAAGTTGCCTTAAGGGGACTAGACATCCAGCCACCATGGTGATGCTAGCCCCTGTGTCTCTGAAGGCCTCAACTTTCAAGCCATTGATGAGGGGCTCCTGTCTATACTTGCTCAAAGTGTTTGGGCAAGCAGTGAAATTGGCAAACCCCATGCCAGTCTCATAGACAAGAGTATCTGAGGTAGGGGACCTGGTTAGGCCAGAATCCACCTGAGCTCCAAAAGTAAATCCACCCAAATTCTTGGGGGTGCTCCCACCACCTGGGGGACCACTGCTGACAGTGACAGGAGGAGTTGGAGCCTTACTTGGAGGTATATTTTCCTTATTACCATTCTTGGGACAACAGCTGTCTGTTTTCCAATGTCCAACCTGTTTATAGCAGTAAGGCTTTTTCTCTGTAGAGGAAGTGTTGGGGGACCCACCCTTTCCATTGGAGTTTTGGGGCCCTGGGGAAGTTTTCTCTTTGGATGTATCCCCACCTTTCTCTTAAGGCTTGGTAGTCTCTTTCTTTTGGTCACCACCTTGGTTCTTAGGCCTGATCCTGGTTCTGACCCATTTGTCTGTCCGCTTACCCAATTCTTGTGGAGAGGTCAGATCAGAGTCAACCAGGTGCTGATGTAGAAGCTGATTTTGACAATTACTTAAGATTTGCTCTCTCATAATTAAATTATACAATCCTGTATAGTCAGTAACCTTACTTCCCAGCAACCAGCCCTCCAGAGCCTTAGTGGCACATTCAACAAATTCAGACCAGTCCTGAGTCTGTGTCTTCTGGGTGTCTCTGAACATTAACCTGTACTGTTCAGTGTTTAAGCCTAACCCATCAATCAGAGCACTCTTCAGGACCAGGTAGTTTCTAGAATCCCCATCACAAACTGTGAGGAGTCTGTCTCGGCCTCTACCTTCAAAGGAGAGCCACAAGATTGCTGCCCACTGCTCCTAAGGGATCTGCTGTACTCTGCAGGCTCTCTCAAGTGCAGTCATCCATTTGTGGATATCATCCCCAGCTTTGTAGGGGGGCACAATCTTACTCAGGTTTCTTGTATCAAAAGACCTGTCTTTATTCTTAGGGATAATGCTGCCACCAGTTGGTACTAACCCACTCTCTCTAGGCTGTCTTGCTCTAGCAAGCTTCTCTTGGGCCAGGGCAACTTCTAATTCTTGTCTCTGGATCCTAACCTCAGCCTCTCTCAGTTTGGCCTCATGTTCCCTTCTCTGAGGGCTAGTCAACCCCCTTCTGGAGTGACCATGAGAACCTCTAGAAGCCTGGGAGTTATTGGATTCACCTGAGTGATTCCTCCTCCTCCTATGCTTCTGGTTAAGTCCACTTGGGGGTCTGAATGGGTTGGACCCACCTTCAGTCCCAAATAAGCTTAAGTTAGTCTGGTTAAGCCTGCTGACTAGCACCTGACTATTTCTGCCATCATCAGAATCACTGCTCCCCCTTCTGTCTCCTCTTCATCTTCCTCCTCATTAGGCTGAACATCTCCAGTGACTTGGTCATCCTCATCTACCTGGACTATGGGGACAGGGGCATCAGTATTGTCATCTTCAGTGGGAGAGCCTCCATCAGCATTCCCTGTGGGGTTTGCTTTAGAGGTCTTTAGAGCCTCAGGCTGGTCTAAGAGCTCTCTAAGGTGGTCTGTAGTAGGGGTTGGCCCTGTCCTAAGACCTCTTAAGGCACAAAGCTGCCTTAGTTCCTTAAAGGAGAACATAGCAAATTTGGATGGTGCCCTTGGAGGGTCACTCTCAACAGGGACATTCCCAGTGGAACCCTCTGCTCCAGACATTGCTCTAGTGTGGGTGGATATGTTGCAATCTACCTACACTGGTGTTTACCTATTAAACCTATCTAGTAGTTGTAGTTAGGGTGTGCTACTCCCTATCCTCTACAACAACTAAGTTCAGTAGAACTTAAGTATACTAGTCTCTTTTTATATGTACCTAGCAGGTACCTGTATGATCTTTCAAATGATACTCTCAAAGATTGTAATGGTAAAACAAACAGCAAGCTCAGATCCCAATCCGCTGCTCACCAATGTGAGAAGTTGGCCTGGTATGTGATGCTCACTAATTCTAGTGATCACCTTGTACCATGCCAAGCAACCCTTATGATGATTGGTTGTAAGTCAACATTATAGACCAGCTATCCTAGTGGTAGCGTGGGCAAAGCAGTCTTAGGCTAAACTCTGAAAGGCATGTGAAGCAAGCTGTTTTACCATATACAACTCCCTTGAATACCAAATGAAAAGACATCACACAGATATATATTGAATATTTATATATATATTTATTAACTACAAATATCCCCTATACTCTTTATGAGCACAGAAGCACAAGCGTTAAAACAAAACACAGTTAAAATACACAAAAGTTGCACAATATGGATGAGCCCTAGGGGCCACCTAAACCGTATACTAGGAAAGTGGTATAAGAGATACCAATCGAAAAGGAACCAGGCCTAGGGCCTTGGGAATCGCTGGAGCTGATCGGGACTAGCAGTGACCAAGTCGGAAAAGGCCCGCGGGACTCGGGTGCAGTGTTTAAAGTGCACGCATTCACCAATGCATTGTCTATGGTACGTAAAAGTTATAAAGTTAGTGTTTTAGGAACCTTCCGAGTGACCTAGAGGAGTGAAACTTTAGACACAGGCACTAGAGGTGTGTAACAGTGTAGAAACACCGGCGTTGCTGAGTTACCTCGCCCACAGGAAGCGGGTGCACAGGTGCGAAGTAGTGTCGGGTTTCGTCACGCAGGTCGATGGTGCTTGGAGCTGAAGATGCTGCAGGCGGCTCGATGTGAAGAGTTCCGGTGGATCCAAGGGTGGATCTGAAGTGGTGAAGACCTGAAAGCAGAGGGGACAATGTCCAAAGTCACTAGCCAGTGACTACCGTGGAACCAGATTGGAACCAGGCGATGTCGGGTGCAAACAGGCGATGAGTTGAGCTTCTCTCTGCAGCCACGTGGACACGAAGAGGTCGAGGACGTCCAGGCGTCGGTCACGAGCTGTCTCACAAAGGCTCTAGCGGATGGCGGTGTCGGAAACTTGATCAGAGCAAACAGGCCTTGGCTAATGCAAGCCACGCAGGAATAGAAAAAGGCTTACTACTCGGACCAGCAATGTCAGAGCGGGTGCTCCTTTTTACAGGAGCAAGGGCAACTCTGGAGCAACCAGGCCCGCAGTGTAAATTGTAGGTTTTGTTGCCAAGATGGCTGCTGACCATGTGGCAAGTGGCCGGGATGGCACGTCAAGTGGCACGATGCAAAAGGGCCCCACGCAGATCGTGGAAATGCTGGGGGGCTGATCTTCGGTGCAAGGGCTGCTCGGTTGTGGGGCTTCTCAAACCCCAAAGCACAGCATCGAGGGTGCCTCGGGTGCTGCTCAGTCAGCGTCTCGGGGGTCTTTCAAGAGGTCCGGTCCCACGTCTCTCGGTGCCTCCACGGGTCCCTTCTTTGCAGGGACTGTGGATCGGGCTGTGAGAAGTCTGGGAGTCCGGGTCATGTCAGGCTCTGGGCTCGGGCTCAGGCGGGAGGCAGTGGCAAAGCAGACGTTGAGTTGCTGGATGGTGCCTGTGTTCACAGGGTGGCCACTCCTAGGCCACAAGGGAGATGCTCTTCAGTCTTCTGTGCAGAAGAATGTCGAAGTCCAGTCATCTTCTTAGTTTCAAGTTGATTCAGGATGATCTGAGGTGCTATGGCACTGCTCCCACTCTTATTCCCAATCTGAGGGGTGGATCACCTGCTAGGTCCCTCCTCTGGGTGGGACCAGGAAGGGGGGCGGTTACACCCCCTTTCCTTTGTCCAGCTCCTCGCCAGGCCTGGGTCTGGAAAGTCCCAGGACCGGTTTGGACTGGCTTATGCACGGGGACACCTTGTGTGCCCCGGGCATGTCTGATTCTATTCAGCCCTGTCCTACCCAATACACAAAATCCTGTCTGGGGTGGTGCTCGCACCTCCCAAGGAAGGAAACCCTTTGTCCAAAACTCCCTTGCTGGAAGGACTCCCAGCAGCAGGAGGTCAGACTTGTGTCTGTGGTGGCAGCATCCATTTTGTGATGCTGAGGCTCTGGTTAACTTTAACCGGGGTTAAGGCTATGTACATGTCGTGTCCCTCTAGAAGGGTGGAATGCTATCCCCGTCGACAGAACTGTTGAGGGGATAGTATTCCAAATCGTATGACACCTTACTCCACATGTTTTGAAAGCCAAACCAAAGTTAGCATATAACCGCGAGGATTGTAATGCACTTAAGAGTATATGGTATGGCAGTATCCCGGAACAGCTAAGGGAGTTGTTCCCGACAGCTGCAGACAGGCTCAACTCATGCTAGAGCACCATCTCACATGAAACTACGCACTCTGCCCCCAGGATTGCAGGGGCCTTCCATAGGAATGGCTTATAGGTTAACATGTGTCCAGTTAAGGTTAGATATAGGGATACTATATCTAAGTAAGAGGTGATTACACCAACTTACCCCAGCTGAGAGATCAGCCAGTTGTGTCAAAATATGGAGGCCAGGCCAGGGGTGGCACAATACATGCTGCAGCCCCTGGTAAGCCTTGGCTACACCTATGCCCTGGGTACCTATGGTACACTGTTACAGGGGCCTATAAGGTGAACCAGTTCCAATTGTGTATGCACCTAAGGTACATGGAGTCTATTTTAAGGAGAGAGCAATTAGCCTGGGGCCCTGAATAGCAGGATCCCAGGCCAACTATGTCAAAAACCAGCTAAACACCAGGCAAAAAGTTTGGGGGTAACCATAGTCAGATATCCACCTTCCTACAGGGACATTCGGACTTCAGGCGTATCCTGACTTCTTTATCGAACCCCTTGCGCAGGTGGGTTTGTAGATATTCCGTCACCGCAGGGGGGGCCAGTCGGAAGATCTAGGGTGGTCAATGTCCGCAGGGTCAAACGAGAAGGGAGAGGGAGTAACCGGGGAGGAAGAGTGTTTGCGCTTCTTGGCGCACTTACATGGCTTGGATGCAGGCGAGGAATTCGTGTCCGTATCTGTGTCAGTAGTGGTGTCAGTAACCGGAATAGGGGAGGACTGTGAAGGAGGAAGGGAAGGGGCGGCATCCTTGGCGCTTTCTTTGTATTTGCAAAGCTTAGAATAGGAATGCGCATGAGGCCACGAGGACTCAGGGGGCTCACGGGGAGTAGGAGAAGGGGTCTGACCTGGGTTAGAAGGCGGGGGAACCTTGGGATCACCAGGAACGAGCAACTCCAATTTCTTCGCTAAGGGCAGCAGGGCGGATGACAAGGCCTTGTCTAGTTTGGCATCCAGCTTCTTGTCAATGAGGTCCTCCATGGACTCCTCATCATAATATTCCTCTCCGCCCTGTTCAGTACACGCAGGTACCTCCTCCTGGTAGAAGTCAAACTCTGCCATGATCACAATAGAATTGAAAATGCCAATCCAATCCCCAGAGGGAAGCTCAATTCTCAGCCCAGGTATAGGGCGTTGGTTAGGAGAAGTGCCAGGCACAGGAGCCAGTAATACCAATATAAAACTCACTTAAATATTATGTAAGTCCTACTCTAGGACTAATGGAGGTATTAAAACCCTTATCGTAACACAGAAAGGGTTTCCAAAAATAGTCCAATCCTTCCCAAGCTCAGGGAAGGTAGGGGTTAATGTCTGCAACACTTGTTGGCAAAATGGGGAAAAAACGCAGCCTTTTTTGCAAAAAATGGCCTAACCCGCTCCTGGCCAACTGCATGTAACTCCCCACTTCAGCCGGGGGCAGAGTGTCTGTGAGGCACCGATCTTGGGGCTGCGCGCGTACTGAGACATGCGCGGGCCCCTGAGACGCACGCTGGGAGCCCGTGAAGGCCTCGGCGTGCGTATCACTCCCAGAGGGGGGGCCAAGTCCCTCTTGATCGCGGACCGCGATCACAGGCAGCTGCGGCTGCCGCAGCATCAGGGTACACACAGGGGAGCTGCAAAGTGCAACACACGCTGAAACTAAAGACAGGGGAGACATGGAGCAGGCCGGGGAGAGCCGCGCTCCGCTTGAAGGGAGAGAAGGCGCGTCGCAAACAGCACGTGCAAAATGCCAATAAAAGCTTCCCCCTAACAATAAATAAACCAGTGCATAAAATAAGCACAATTACATCAATTAATCATCATAAAATGATCTTTAACATCAAATTTAAACCAAATACACAGTGCAAGTATATGGAGTGGAGAGGCACTTATCTGGGCTGCGGAGCAGCAAAGAAAGAGGAGGCCAGATAAGTGTCTCTCTACTTTGTATGCTAATGTATGCTGTGATTGGCTGTAATGATAGAGGCGTGGTTCAAAGCCTCATGGGTATTGTGGTTTTTCAATACTGTAGTTTTACTTTCATTGGCTGCTGTGTTTTGCAGTAAAGAAATGAGAAAGCATAATCAGAAGCCTCCGGTCCTGCCATAGAATCCGGAAACCTGAGAGCAGGCAGTGCCTAATTTGAGCCAGTGGTTCGTCATCAGGCTTGGATCTAAAGAAAGACAGAGAACAACAAAAAGAAGAGCAAGAGGGGAAAATATATAAACAAAGAATCTGCACAAGTGAAAAAAAGTGGCAGGGAGAATATGGTGGTAAGTTAAAGAGACGTGTGGTGGAATCAAAGCTGGGCAGCTTAGGTATTCGTTTCCTGGCCTTTAATGACGGCTGTCACGGGCTTCTGACCACAACTTTGGGCCAGTACTCAATATTTTACAAAGGAAGCGCTGTGCGCCTGGAATATGGTATGGAGGTCCTGCAAGTGAGGCTTGAGTACTTTTCAGGCGGCAGCTGCTGCAGTATTGAAACGTCTGTTTATTAGTTCTCATCTCAGCCTCTAGGTGGCAACAGAGAACAGGGAGAAAATCATAGAAACGTTCTCTGTTGTTTTAAAAAACATAACCATTACTAGGAGAAAGTAAGTGAGTGGTTGGAATAATCGCAACTACTAGAATCCTAATAGGGGCTGTCCGAACAAAAGGTATATGTGTTTCTGTGAAAATCCCAGATTTCTTAGTTCCAACACATTCCCAAGTTTTCTGTAGATTTTGGGGAATGTTGGTAAGTTTCTGCAGAGTTGTGAAATTTTGGAAACTACCTGCAGGTTTGTTGTTTCTGTCTGAATTTCCTGGAAGCGAGAAAATGTGTTTGTGCATTAGAAAGGAAGGTAAACTGACTGGGGCCAGGAGCTGCAGCCTCAGTGGGAACTAGTCCCTGGATTAACAATGCTGAGACACTGATAGCATGAATGCCAATTCACCAAAATACAAAAGGGGTAGTGAAAGTGACATCACATGCCCTTTGATCTTCAATTTCACACACACACATGGTTACACAAACACACACATTCATACTTACACACACACACACTCACCCACAAGCATGCCGATAACATACATTTTAAAGCATTTTTCCAGCTAATAGTACTGCATTTTATATTACACTAATAGTGAATAATGAAAAAGTATTCACCATTAGTGTAATAATACAATTAAGAATAAACAAAGAGAGTGGAGCCCCGAGTACAGATGAGCTGTCACTGTGTTCCTCCTGGCCACTGATTTTGCCACCTCTGAGGCCAGGGGTCGCAAAGGCAGTGCCAGGGGTCGCAAGGGGCAAGCGGGGGTCGCAGCTACGACCCATGGCTACTCCTAAATGATGTCCATGACTGAGTAAGGTAAACCTTCATTTTCGTAGCTGATGTCTGGGCTGAGCAGTGGCCACCAGTAGGAGGGGTAGCAGGAGTGCTAGATGTCCTAAAGCAGGCATGGACAATGGTCCCCCATCTTTTCCCTCAGCCCTTGTGTGTGGCACTACTGACCTGAGCACCTGTATAGTAGGTCTTTGCAGAAGCTGTTAATAACAAACTTAACCACAGTAACAAAGTAAATCACGACGACCATATGTCCAAAACCACAAAGCAAGTTTCTTAGAATCTTCAATTCTCATGTTGATTCTTCTCATCAAGTCAAATACTGTGACTGGTCGGTAGCCCAAAGCCACAGAAGTCCTTATCTTAGGTACCTCCCCCTCCGCCTGGGATGACTCTTGGTGGCCAGAGGCCCTTGGAAAAGCACCCATCCCGACGGACCACGCACGGAACCTGGGCGTCATCCTGGACTCCTCGCTCTCCATGAACAGACAAGTCAACGCCGTTTCTTCATCCTGCTTCAACATTCTTCGCATGCTCATAAAAACATTTCGCTGGATCCCCACCGAAACTAGAAAAACAGTCACCCACGCACTGGTCACGAGCCGCCTGGACTACGGAAACACCCTATACGCCGGTACCACCGCAAAAATCCAGAAAAAACTCCAACGCATCCAGAACGCTTCAGCCAGACTCATACTAGACATCCCGCGTAAAGACCACATCTCTGGTCACCTGAAAAACCTCCACTGGCTCCCCGTCAATAAGAGGATTATTTTCCGCCTCCTAACCCACGCACACAAAGCACTTTACGAACTCGGACCTGAATGCCTCAACGCACGACTCTCCTTCTACACCCCCTCTCGCCAGCTACGATCCTCCAACCAAGCCCTTGCTACTGTACCTCACATCAACAAAACAACCATGGGAGGTAGATCCTTCTCCTACCTAGCAGCTAAAACCTGGAACTCCCTCCCTACCCACCTTCGCCTCACTCAGAACCACCTAGCATTCAGAAAGCAACTTAAAACAAGGATATTTGACAAGTAATTCCCCACCCTTCTTCAAGCGCCTTGAGACCCTCTGGGTATGTAGCGCGCTATATAAATCTTTTGACTTGACTTGACTTGACTTGGTCTAGGGGGTGAGATGTCCCGATGTGCTTAATCCAGTGTCTTGTTTTTAAAAGTACTTCTGTGAATATCTCTCGTTCAAATCTCCCCACACTCCAGCGCCCTCGAGTCCTTGTGTTTTTGGACATATGGTCGTTGTGATTTACTTTGGTACTGTGGTTAAGGTTGTTATTAACTTGATATTGACGTGTGCCAGGGAATTTATGTAAATTGCTTAGTTGCAGCTTAGGCCGCAGCATACAGGAGAGGTGGGTGGTTCACTCCTCCCTGTAGCACCGTATTACACTTTTCCAGGAAAATACAAATTAGTGAATATTTCCAGGTGCGCCTTCCCCATGTCCATTACCACTAATCTACTGTGATTAACTTTGCAGAAGCTGCCCAGCCCCACTCACTCTCTGTCACCCAGTGACTCATGTCCCCTATAACTGAATGCAGCAAGCGCGTGTGCAGCGCTAGATGCACAAACATATGTGTGGGGGGGGGGGGGGGTGAGAAGCTATTGAGGACGTGCATGGGGGAGACTGAGACATTGAATAAGGCCTCACAAACTGTAGCTGAAGAGAGAGATGTGTGAGGGAGACAAAACCCGTTATATTTTAATAAGCATGTTTCCTAAACATTCCGAAATGTTCAAAATAAATGTGCACTTTGATGTACTTTCAGCATTTTTGGCTTTGGTTTTAGAAACATTATTATGACCTCCCCCAGAGTTCACACAGATGTTACCCTTTTTTAATCGCAATTTGAACAAATTGTTGCACCTTTTGGGACATTTTCTGAAGAATTGGACTGTGTCTACTCTTAGCACTGAATAAGCTCTCACTGAAGCCTAAAGTCCTCGAACACCAGTGGAGGCAAGCAGGCGCAGTTCAGAAGCCCACACGGCTGAAGACATGCAGGACACACAGGGCACTGTAGAGACAAGGGGCACTGCTGGGACAAGGGGCACTGCTGGGACAAGGGGCACTGCTGAGACAAGGGGCACCGCTGGGACAAGCGACAGGCTCTCTGAGCCCCGTGGGACATCACAGTGTGGAGCCCTGCCAGAGAAGCACACAGCTAATGTGCTGTCACACTGGCAGGGGTGTACTGAGAGGGAGGGGACACACAGCTGGACACCTACAGTACTATCAGGGATGCACTGAGAGGAATGAAAACACAGCTAGAGAACTACAGAACTGCCAGGGGGTGTACTGAGAGGAAGGAAAACACAGCTAGACTCCTACAGTACTGGCAGGGGTGTACTGGGAGGAAGGACACACAGCTAGAGACCTCTCATGCTGGCAGGGGTGTACTGGGAGGGAGGACACACAGCTAGAGACCTCTCATGCTGGCAGGGGTGTACTGGGAGGGAGGACACACAGCTAGACACCTACAGTACTGGCAGCGGTGTACTGGGAGGAAGGGCACACAGCTAGAGACCTCTCATGCTGGCAGGGGTGTACTGGGAGGGAGGACACACAGCTAGAGACCTCTCATGCTGGCAGGGGTGTACTGGGAGGAGGGACACACAGCTAGAGACCTCTCATGCTGGCAGGGGTGTACTGGGAGGGAGGACACACAGCTAGAGACCTCTCATGCTGGCAGGGGTATACTGGGAGGAAGGACGCACAGCTAGAGACCTCTCATGCTGGCAGGGGTGTACTGGGAGGGAGGACACACAGCTAGAGACCTCTCATGCTGGCAGGGGTGTACTGGGAGGAGGGACACACAGCTAGAGACCTCTCATGCTGGCAGGGGTGTACTGGGAGGGAGGACACACAGCTAGAGACCTCTCATGCTGGCAGGGGTATACTGGGAGGAAGGACGCACAGCTAGAGACCTCTCATGCTGGCAGGGGTGTACTGGGAGGAAGGACACACAGCTAGAGACCTCTCATGCTGGCAGGGGTGTACTGGGAGGGAGGGGACACACAGCTGGACACCTACAGTACTATCAGGGATGCACTGAGAGGAATGAAAACACAGCTAGAGAACTACAGAACTGCCAGGGGGTGTACTGAGAGGAAGGAAAACACAGCTAGACTCCTACAGTACTGGCAGGGGTGTACTGGGAGGAAGGACACACAGCTAGAGACCTCTCATGCTGGCAGGGGTGTACTGGGAGGGAGGACACACAGCTAGATACCTACAGTACTGGCAGTGGTATACTGGGAGGAAGGACGCACAGCTAGAGACCTCTCAAGCTGGCAGGGGTGTACTGGGAGGGAGGACACACAGCTAGAGACCTCTCGTGCTGGCAGGGGTGTACTGGGAGGAGGGACACACAGCTAGAGACCTCTCATGCTGGCAGGGGTGTACTGGGAGGGAGGACACACAGCTAGAGACCTCTCATGCTGGCAGGGGTATACTGGGAGGAAGGACGCACAGCTAGAGACCTCTCATGCTGGCAGGGGTGTACTGGGAGGAAGGACACACAGCTAGAGACCTCTAATGCTGGCAGGGTTGTACTGGGAGGAAGGACACACAGCTAGAGACCTCTCATGCTGGCAGGGGTGTACTGGGAGGGAGGAGACACACAGCTGGACACCTACAGTACTATCAGGAATGCACTGAGAGGAATGAAAACACAGCTAGAGAACTACAGAACTGCCAGGGGGTGTACTGAGAGGAAGGAAAACACAGCTAGACTCCTACAGTACTGGCAGGGGTGTACTGGGAGGAAGGACACACAGCTAGAGACCTCTCATGCTGGCAGGGGTGTACTGGAAGGGAGGACACACAGCTAGAGACCTCTCATGCTGGCAGGGGTGTACTGGGAGGGAGGACACACAGCTAGAGACCTCTCATGCTGGCAGGGGTATACTGGGAGGAAGGGCGCACAGCTAGAGACCTCTCATGCTGGCAGGGGTGTACTGGGAGGAAGGACACACAGCAAGAGACCTCTCATGCTGGCAGGGGTGTACTGGGAGGAAGGACACACAGCTAGAGACCTCTCATGCTGGCAGGGGTGTACTGGGAGGGAGGACACACAGCTAGAGACCTCTCATGCTGGCAGGGGTGTAGTGGGAGGAAGGACACACAGCTAGAGACCTCTCATGCTGGCAGGGGTGTACTGGGAGGGAGGACACACAGCTAGAGACCTCTCATGCTGGCAGGGGAGTACTGGGAGGGAGGACACACAGCTAGACAACTACAGTACTGGCAGCGGTGTACTGGGAGGAAGGACGCACAGCTAGAGACCTCTCATGCTGGCAGGGGTGTACTAGGAGGAAGGACACACAGCTAGAGACCTCTCATGCTGGCAGGGGTGTACTGGGAGGAAGGACACACAGCTAGAGACCTCTCATGCTGGCAGGGGTGTACTGGGAGGGAGGACGCACAGCTGGACACCTACAGCACTGGCAGGGGTGTACTGGGAGGGAGGACACACAGCTAGAGACCTCTCATGCTGGCAGGGGTGTACTGGGAGGAAGGACCCACAGCTAGAGACCTCTCATGCTGGCAGGGGTGTACTGGGAGGGAGGACACACAGCTAGACCCCTACAGTACTGGCAGCGGTGTACTGGGAGGAAGGACACACAGCTAGAGACCTCTCATGCTGGCAGGGGTGTACTGGGAGGAAGGACACACAGCTAGACACCTACAGCACTGGCAGGGGTGTACTGGGAGGGAGGACACACAGCTGGACACCTACAGCACTGGCAGGGGTGTACTGGGAGGGAGGACGCACAGCTGGACACCTACAGCACTGGCAGGGGTGTACTGGGAGGGAGGACACACAGCTAGAGACCTCTCATGCTGGCAGGGGTGTACTGGGAGGAAGGACACACAGCTAGAGACCTCTCATGCTGGCAGCGGTGTACTGGGAGGGAGGAAACACAGCTAGAGACCTCTCATGCTGGCAGGGGTGTACTGGGAGGGAGGACGCACAGCTAGAGACCTCTCATGCTGGCAGGGGTATACTGGGAGGAAGGACGCACAGCTAGAGACCTCTCATGCTGGCAGGGGTGTACTGGGAGGAAGGACACACAGCTAGAGACCTCTCATGCTGGCAGGGGTGTACTGGGAGGAAGGACACACAGCTAGAGACCTCTCATGCTGGCAGGGGTGTACTGGGAGGGAGGACACACAGCTAGAGACCTCTCATGCTGGCAGGGGTGTAGTGGGAGGAAGGACACACAGCTAGAGACCTCTCATGCTGGCAGGGGTGTACTGGGAGGGAGGACACACAGCTAGAGACCTCTCATGCTGGCAGGGGTGTACTGGGAGGGAGGGGACACACAGCTAGAGACCTCTCATGCTGGCAGGGGTGTACTGGGAGGAAGGACGCACAGCTAGAGACCTCTCATGCTGGCAGGGGTGTACTGGGAGGGAGGACACACAGCTAGACACCTACAGTACTGGCAGCGGTGTACTGGGAGGAAGGACGCACAGCTAGAGACCTCTCATGCTGGCAGGGGTGTACTAGGAGGAAGGACACACAGCTAGAGACCTCTCATGCTGGCAGGGGTGTACTGGGAGGAAGGACACACAGCTAGAGACCTCTCATGCTGGCAGGGGTGTACTGGGAGGGAGGACGCACAGCTGGACACCTACAGCACTGGCAGGGGTGTACTGGGAGGGAGGACACACAGCTAGAGACCTCTCATGCTGGCAGGGGTGTACTGGGAGGAAGGACACACAGCTAGAGACCTCTCATGCTGGCAGGGGTGTACTGGGAGGGAGGACACACAGCTAGACCCCTACAGTACTGGCAGCGGTGTACTGGGAGGAAGGACACACAGCTAGAGACCTCTCATGCTGGCAGGGGTGTACTGGGAGGAAGGACACACAGCTAGACACCTACAGCACTGGCAGGGGTGTACTGGGAGGGAGGACACACAGCTGGACACCTACAGCACTGGCAGGGGTGTACTGGGAGGGAGGACGCACAGCTGGACACCTACAGCACTGGCAGGGGTGTACTGGGAGGGAGGACACACAGCTAGAGACCTCTCATGCTGGCAGGGGTGTACTGGGAGGGAGGACACACAGCTAGAGACCTCTCATGCTGGCAGGGGTGTACTGGGAGGGAGGACACACAGCTAGACACCTACAGTACTGGCAGCGGTGTACTGGGAGGAAGGGCACACAGCTAGAGACCTCTCATGCTGGCAGGGGTGTACTGGGAGGGAGGACACACAGCTAGAGACCTCTCATGCTGGCAGGGGTGTACTGGGAGGAGGGACACACAGCTAGAGACCTCCTCTCATGCTGGCAGGGGTGTAGTGGGAGGAAGGACACACAGCTAGAGACCTCTCATGCTGGCAGGGGTGTACTGGGAGGGAGGACACACAGCTAGAGACCTCTCATGCTGGCAGGGGTATACTGGGAGGAAGGACGCACAGCTAGAGACCTCTCATGCTGGCAGGGGTGTACTGGGAGGGAGGACACACAGCTAGAGACCTCTCATGCTGGCAGGGGTGTACTGGGAGGAGGGACACACAGCTAGAGACCTCTCATGCTGGCAGGGGTGTACTGGGAGGGAGGACACACAGCTAGAGACCTCTCATGCTGGCAGGGGTATACTGGGAGGAAGGACGCACAGCTAGAGACCTCTCATGCTGGCAGGGGTGTACTGGGAGGAAGGACACACAGCTAGAGACCTCTCATGCTGGCAGGGGTGTACTGGGAGGAAGGACACACAGCTAGAGACCTCTCATGCTGGCAGGGGTGTACTGGGAGGGAGGGGACACACAGCTGGACACCTACAGTACAATCAGGGATGCACTGAGAGGAATGAAAACACAGCTAGAGAACTACAGAACTGCCAGGGGGTGTACTGAGAGGAAGGAAAACACAGCTAGACTCCTACAGTACTGGCAGGGGTGTACTGGGAGGAAGGACACACAGCTAGAGACCTCTCATGCTGGCAGGGGTGTACTGGGAGGGAGGACACACAGCTAGATACCTACAGTACTGGCAGTGGTATACTGGGAGGAAGGACGCACAGCTAGAGACCTCTCATGCTGGCAGGGATGTACTGGGAGGGAGGACACACAGCTAGAGACCTCTCGTGCTGGCAGGGGTGTACTGGGAGGAGGGACACACAGCTAGAGACCTCTCATGCTGGCAGGGGTGTACTGGGAGGGAGGACACACAGCTAGAGACCTCTCATGCTGGCAGGGGTATACTGGGAGGAAGGACGCACAGCTAGAGACCTCTCATGCTGGCAGGGGTGTACTGGGAGGAAGGACACACAGCTAGAGACCTCTCATGCTGGCAGGGGTGTACTGGGAGGAAGGACACACAGCTAGAGACCTCTCATGCTGGCAGGGGTGTACTGGGAGGGAGGGGACACACAGCTGGACACCTACAGTACTATCAGGGATGCACTGAGAGGAATGAAAACACAGCTAGAGAACTACAGAACTGCCAGGGGGTGTACTGAGAGGAAGGAAAACACAGCTAGACTCCTACAGTACTGGCAGGGGTGTACTGGGAGGAAGGACACACAGCTAGAGACCTCTCATGCTGGCAGGGGTGTACTGGAAGGGAGGACACACAGCTAGAGACCTCTCATGCTGGCAGGGGTGTACTGGGAGGGAGGACACACAGCTAGAGACCTCTCATGCTGGCAGGGGTATACTGGGAGGAAGGACGCACAGCTAGAGACCTCTCATGCTGGCAGGGGTGTACTGGGAGGAAGGACACACAGCTAGAGACCTCTCATGCTGGCAGGGGTGTACTGGGAGGAAGGACACACAGCTAGAGACCTCTCATGCTGGCAGGGGTGTACTGGGAGGGAGGACACACAGCTAGAGACCTCTCATGCTGGCAGGGGTGTAGTGGGAGGAAGGACACACAGCTAGAGACCTCTCATGCTGGCAGGGGTGTACTGGGAGGGAGGACACACAGCTAGAGACCTCTCATGCTGGCAGGGGTGTACTGGGAGGGAGGACACACAGCTAGACACCTACAGTACTGGCAGCGGTGTACTGGGAGGAAGGACGCACAGCTAGAGACCTCTCATGCTGGCAGGGGTGTACTAGGAGGAAGGACACACAGCTAGAGACCTCTCATGCTGGCAGGGGTGTACTGGGAGGAAGGACACACAGCTAGAGACCTCTCATGCTGGCAGGGGTGTACTGGGAGGGAGGACGCACAGCTAGAGACCTCTCATGCTGGCAGGGGTGTACTGGGAGGAAGGACACACAGCTAGAGACCTCTCATGCTGGCAGGGGTGTACTGGGAGGGAGGACACACAGCTAGACCCCTACAGTACTGGCAGCGGTGTACTGGGAGGAAGGACACACAGCTAGAGACCTCTCATGCTGGCAGGGGTGTACTGGGAGGAAGGACACACAGCTAGACACCTACAGCACTGGCAGGGGTGTACTGGGAGGGAGGACACACAGCTGGACACCTACAGCACTGGCAGGGGTGTACTGGGAGGGAGGACGCACAGCTGGACACCTACAGCACTGGCAGGGGTGTACTGGGAGGGAGGACACACAGCTAGAGACCTCTCATGCTGGCAGGGGTGTACTGGGAGGAAGGACACACAGCTAGAGACCTCTCATGCTGGCAGCGGTGTACTGGGAGGGAGGACACACAGCTAGAGACCTCTCATGCTGGCAGGGGTGTACTGGGAGGGAGGACACACAGCTAGAGACCTCTCATGCTGGCAGGGGTGTACTGGGAGGGAGGACACACAGCTAGAGACCTCTCATGCTGGCAGCGGTGTACTGGGAGGGAGGACACACAGCTAGAGACCTCTCATGCTGGCAGGGGTGTACTGGGAGGAAGGACACACAGCTAGAGACCTCTCATGCTGGCAGGGGTGTACTGGGAGGAAGGACGCACAGCTGGACACCTACAGCACTGGCAGGGGTGTACTGGGAGGAAGGACGCACAGCTGGACACCTACAGCACTGGCAGCGGTGTACTGGGAGGGAGGACACACAGCTAGAGACCTCTCATGCTGGCAGGGGTGTACTGGGAGGAAGGACGCACAGCTAGAGACCTCTCATGCTGGCAGGGGTGTACTGGGAGGGAGGACACACAGCTAGATACCTCTCATGCTGGCAGGGGTGTACTGAGAGGAAGGACACACAGCTAGAGACCTCTCATGCTGGCAGGGGTGTACTGGGAGGAAGGACACACAGCTAGAGACCTCTCATGCTGGCAGGGGTGTACTGGGAGGGAGGACACACAGCTAGAGACCTCTCATGCTGGCAGGGGTGTACTGGGAGGAAGGACACACAGCTAGAGACCTCTCATGCTGGCAGGGGTGTACTGGGGGGGAGGACGCACAGCTGGACACCTACAGCACTGGCAGGGGTGTACTGGGAGGGAGGACGCACAGCTGGACACCTACAGCACTGGCAGGGGTGTACTGGGAGGGAGGACACACAGCTAGAGACCTCTCATGCTGGCAGGGGTGTAATGGGAGGAAGGACACACAGCTAGAGACCTCTCATGCTGGCAGGGGTGTACTGGGAGGGAGGACACACAGCTAGAGACCTCTCATGCTGGCAGCGGTGTACTGGGAGGGAGGACACACAGCTAGAGACCTCTCATGCTGGCAGGGGTGTACTGGGAGGAGGGACACACAGCTAGAGACCTCTCATGCTGGCATGGGTGTACTGGGAGGGAGGACACACAGCTAGAGACCTCTCATGCGGGCAGGGGTGTACTGGGAGGGAGGACACACAGCTAGAGACCTCTCATGCTGGCAGGGGTGTACTGGGAGGAAGGACACACAGCTAGAGACCTCTCATGCTGGCAGGGGTGTACTGGGAGGGAGGACACACAGCTAGAGACCTCTCATGCTGGCAGGGGTGTACTGGGAGGAAGGACACACAGCTGGACACCTACAGCACTGGCAGGGGTGTACTGGGAGGGAGGACACACAGCTAGAGACCTCTCATGCTGGCAGGGGTGTACTGGGAGGAAGGACACACAGCTAGAGACCTCTCATGCTGGCAGGGGTGTACTGGGAGGGAGGACACACAGCTAGAGACCTCTCATGCTGGCAGGGGTGTACTGGGAGGAAGGACACACAGCTAGAGACCGTTCATGCTGGCAGGGGTGTACTGGGAGGGAGGACACACAGCTAGAGACCTCTCATGCTGGCAGGGGTGTACTGGGAGGAAGGACGCACAGCTGGACACCTACAGCACTGGCAGGGGTGTACTGGGAGGGAGGACACACAGCTAGAGACCTCTCATGCTGGCAGGGGTGTACTGGGAGGAAGGACACACAGCTAGAGACCTCACATGCTGGCAGGGGTGTACTGGGAGGGAGGACACACAGCTAGAGACCTCTCATGCTGGCAGGGGTGTACTGGGAGGGAGGACACACAGCTAGACACCTACAGTACTGGCAGCGGTGTACTGGGAGGAAGGACGCACAGCTAGAGACCTCTCATGCTGGCAGGGGTGTACTGGGAGGAAGGACACACAGCTAGAGACCTCTCATGCTGGCAGTGGTGTACTGGGAGGGAGGACGTACAGCTAGAGACCTCTCATGCTGGCAGGGGTGTACTGGGAGGAAGGACACACAGCTAGAGACCTCTCATGCTGGCAGGGGTGAACTGGGAGGGAGGACACACAGCTAGAGACCTCTCATGCTGGCAGGGGTGTACTGGGAGGGAGGACACACAGCTAGACACCTACAGTACTGGCAGTGGTATACTGGGAGGAAGGACGCACAGCTAGAGACCTCTCATGCTGGCAGGGGTGTACTGAGAGGAAGGACACACAGCTAGAGACCTCTCATGCTGGCAGGGGTGTACTGGGAGGGAGGATACACAGCTAGAGACCTCTCATGCTGGCAGGGGTGTACTGGGAGGAAGGACACACAGCTAGAGACCTCTCATGCTGGCAGGGGTGTACTGGGAGGAAGGACACACAGCTAGAGACCTCTCATGCTGGCAGGGGTGTACTGGGAGGGAGGGGACACACAGCTGGACACCTACAGTACTATCAGGGATGCACTGAGAGGAATGAAAACACAGCTAGAGAACTACAGAACTGCCAGGGGGTGTACTGAGAGGAAGGAAAACACAGCTAGACTCCTACAGTACTGGCAGGGGTGTACTGGGAGGAAGGACACACAGCTAGAGACCTCTGATGCTGGCAGGGGTGTACTGGGAGGGAGGACACACAGCTAGATACCTACAGTACTGGCAGTGGTATACTGGGAGGAAGGACGCACAGCTAGAGACCTCTCATGCTGGCAGGGGTGTACTGGGAGGGAGGACACACAGCTAGAGACCTCTCGTGCTGGCAGGGGTGTACTGGGAGGAGGGACACACAGCTAGAGACCTCTCATGCTGGCAGGGGTGTACTGGGAGGGAGGACACACAGCTAGAGACCTCTCATGCTGGCAGGGGTATACTGGGAGGAAGGACGCACAGCTAGAGACCTCTCATGCTGGCAGGGGTGTACTGGGAGAAAGGACACACAACTAGAGACCTCTCATGCTGGCAGGGGTGTACTGGGAGGAAGGACACACAGCTAGAGACCTCTCATGCTGGCAGGGGTGTACTGGGAGGGAGGGGACACACAGCTGGACACCTACAGTACTATCAGGGATGCACTGAGAGGAATGAAAACACAGCTAGAGAACTACAGAACTGCCAGGGGGTGTACTGAGAGGAAGGAAAACACAGCTAGACTCCTACAGTACTGGCAGGGGTGTACTGGGAGGAAGGACACACAGCTAGAGACCTCTCATGCTGGCAGGGGTGTACTGGAAGGGAGGACACACAGCTAGAGACCTCTCATGCTGGCAGGGGTGTACTGGGAGGGAGGACACACAGCTAGAGACCTCTCATGCTGGCAGGGGTATACTGGGAGGAAGGACGCACAGCTAGAGACCTCTCATGCTGGCAGGGGTGTACTGGGAGGAAGGACACACAGCTAGAGACCTCTCATGCTGGCAGGGGTGTACTGGGAGGGAGGACACACAGCTAGAGACCTCTCATGCTGGCAGGGGTGTAGTGGGAGGAAGGACACACAGCTAGAGACCTCTCATGCTGGCAGGGGTGTACTGGGAGGGAGGACACACAGCTAGACACCTACAGTACTGGCAGCGGTGTACTGGGAGGAAGGACGCACAGCTAGAGACCTCTCATGCTGGCAGGGGTGTACTAGGAGGAAGGACACACAGCTAGAGACCTCTCATGCTGGCAGGGGTGTACTGGGAGGAAGGACACACAGCTAGAGACCTCTCATGCTGGCAGGGGTGTACTGGGAGGGAGGACGCACAGCTGGACACCTACAGCACTGGCAGGGGTGTACTGGGAGGGAGGACACACAGCTAGAGACCTCTCATGCTGGCAGGGGTGTACTGGGAGGAAGGACACACAGCTAGAGACCTCTCATGCTGGCAGGGGTGTACTGGGAGGGAGGACACACAGCTAGACCCCTACAGTACTGGCAGCGGTGTACTGGGAGGAAGGACACACAGCTAGAGACCTCTCATGCTGGCAGGGGTGTACTGGGAGGAAGGACACACAGCTAGACACCTACAGCACTGGCAGGGGTGTACTGGGAGGGAGGACACACAGCTGGACACCTACAGCACTGGCAGGGGTGTACTGGGAGGGAGGACGCACAGCTGGACACCTACAGCACTGGCAGGGGTGTGCTGGGAGGGAGGACACACAGCTAGAGACCTCTCATGCTGGCAGGGGTGTACTGGGAGGAAGGACACACAGCTAGAGACCTCTCATGCTGGCAGCGGTGTACTGGGAGGGAGGACACACAGCTAGAGACCTCTCATGCTGGCAGGGGTGTACTGGGAGGAAGGACACACAGCTAGAGACCTCTCATGCTGGCAGGGGTGTACTGGGAGGGAGGACACACAGCTAGAGACCTCTCATGCTGGCAGGGGTGTACTGGGAGGGAGGACACACAGCTAGACACCTACAGTACTGGCAGCGGTGTACTGGGAGGAAGGGCACACAGCTAGAGACCTCTCATGCTGGCAGGGGTGTACTGGGAGGGAGGACACACAGCTAGAGACCTCTCATGCTGGCAGGGGTGTACTGGGAGGAGGGACACACAGCTAGAGACCTCTCATGCTGGCAGGGGTGTACTGGGAGGGAGGACACACAGCTAGAGACCTCTCATGCTGGCAGGGGTATACTGGGAGGAAGGACACACAGCTAGAGACCTCTCATGCTGGCAGGGGTGTACTGGGAGGGAGGACACACAGCTAGAGACCTCTCATGCTGGCAGGGGTATACTGGGAGGAAGGACGCACAGCTAGAGACCTCTCATGCTGGCAGGGGTGTACTGGGAGGAAGGACACACAGCTAGAGACCTCTCATGCTGGCAGGGGTGTACTGGGAGGGAGGGGACACACAGCTGGACACCTACAGTACTATCAGGGATGCACTGAGAGGAATGAAAACACAGCTAGAGAACTACAGAACTGCCAGGGGGTGTACTGAGAGGAAGGAAAACACAGCTAGACTCCTACAGTACTGGCAGGGGTGTACTGGGAGGAAGGACACACAGCTAGAGACCTCTCATGCTGGCAGGGGTGTACTGGAAGGGAGGACACACAGCTAGAGACCTCTCATGCTGGCAGGGGTGTACTGGGAGGGAGGACACACAGCTAGAGACCTCTCATGCTGGCAGGGGTATACTGGGAGGAAGGACGCACAGCTAGAGACCTCTCATGCTGGCAGGGGTGTACTGGGAGGGAGGACACACAGCTAGAGACCTCTCATGCTGGCAGGGGTGTAGTGGGAGGAAGGACACACAGCTAGAGACCTCTCATGCTGGCAGGGGTGTACTGGGAGGGAGGACACACAGCTAGACACCTACAGTACTGGCAGCGGTGTACTGGGAGGAAGGACGCACAGCTAGAGACCTCTCATGCTGGCAGGGGTGTACTAGGAGGAAGGACACACAGCTAGAGACCTCTCATGCTGGCAGGGGCGTACTGGGAGGAAGGACACACAGCTAGAGACCTCTCATGCTGGCAGGGGTGTACTGGGAGGGAGGACGCACAGCTGGACACCTACAGCACTGGCAGGGGTGTACTGGGAGGGAGGACACACAGCTAGAGACCTCTCATGCTGGCAGGGGTGTACTGGGAGGAAGGACACACAGCTAGAGACCTCTCATGCTGGCAGGGGTGTACTGGGAGGGAGGACACACAGCTAGACCCCTACAGTACTGGCAGCGGTGTACTGGGAGGAAGGACACACAGCTAGAGACCTCTCATGCTGGCAGGGGTGTACTGGGAGGAAGGACACACAGCTAGACACCTACAGCACTGGCAGGGGTGTACTGGGAGGGAGGACACACAGCTGGACACCTACAGCACTGGCAGGGGTGTACTGGGAGGGAGGACGCACAGCTGGACACCTACAGCACTGGCAGGGGTGTACTGGGAGGGAGGACACACAGCTAGAGACCTCTCATGCTGGCAGGGGTGTACTGGGAGGGAGGACACACAGCTAGAGACCTCTCATGCTGGCAGCGGTGTACTGGGAGGGAGGACACACAGCTAGAGATCTCTCATGCTGGCAGGGGTGTACTGGGAGGAAGGACGCACAGCTGGACACCTACAGCACTGGCAGGGGTGTACTGGGAGGAAGGACGCACAGCTGGACACCTACAGCACTGGCAGCGGTGTACTGGGAGGGAGGACACACAGCTAGAGACCTCTCATGCTGGCAGGGGTGTACTGGGAGGAAGGACGCACAGCTAGAGACCTCTCATGCTGGCAGGGGTGTACTGGGAGGGAGGACACACAGCTAGAGACCTCTCATGCTGGCAGGGGTGTACTGGGAGGGAGGACACACAGCTAGAGACCGTTCATGCTGGCAGGGGTGTACTGGGAGGGAGGACACACAGCTAGAGACCTCTCATGCTGGCAGGGGTGTACTGGGAGGAAGGACGCACAGCTGGACACCTACAGCACTGGCAGGGGTGTACTGGGAGGGAGGACACACAGCTAGAGACCTCTCATGCTGGCAGGGGTGTACTGGGAGGAAGGACACACAGCTAGAGACCTCACATGCTGGCAGGGGTGTACTGGGAGGGAGGACACACAGCTAGAGACCTCTCATGCTGGCAGGGGTGTACTGGGAGGGAGGACACACAGCTAGACACCTACAGTACTGGCAGCGGTGTACTGGGAGGAAGGACGCACAGCTAGAGACCTCTCATGCTGGCAGGGGTGTACTGGGAGGAAGGACACACAGCTAGAGACCTCTCATGCTGGCAGTGGTGTACTGGGAGGGAGGACGTACAGCTAGAGACCTCTCATGCTGGCAGGGGTGTACTGGGAGGAAGGACACACAGCTAGAGACCTCTCATGCTGGCAGGGGTGAACTGGGAGGGAGGACACACAGCTAGAGACCTCTCATGCTGGCAGGGGTGTACTGGGAGGGAGGACACACAGCTAGACACCTACAGTACTGGCAGTGGTATACTGGGAGGAAGGACGCACAGCTAGAGACCTCTCATGCTGGCAGGGGTGTACTGAGAGGAAGGACACACAGCTAGAGACCTCTCATGCTGGCAGGGGTGTACTGGGAGGGAGGATACACAGCTAGAGACCTCTCATGCTGGCAGGGGTATACTGGGAGGAAGGACGCACAGCTAGAGACCTCTCATGCTGGCAGGGGTGTACTGGGAGGAAGGACACACAGCTAGAGACCTCTCATGCTGGCAGGGGTGTACTGGGAGGAAGGACACACAGCTAGAGACCTCTCATGCTGGCAGGGGTGTACTGGGAGGGAGGGGACACACAGCTGGACACCTACAGTACTATCAGGGATGCACTGAGAGGAATGAAAACACAGCTAGAGAACTACAGAACTGCCAGGGGGTGTACTGAGAGGAAGGAAAACACAGCTAGACTCCTACAGTACTGGCAGGGGTGTACTGGGAGGAAGGACACACAGCTAGAGACCTCTCATGCTGGCAGGGGTGTACTGGGAGGGAGGACACACAGCTAGATACCTACAGTACTGGCAGTGGTATACTGGGAGGAAGGACGCACAGCTAGAGACCTCTCATGCTGGCAGGGGTGTACTGGGAGGGAGGACACACAGCTAGAGACCTCTCGTGCTGGCAGGGGTGTACTGGGAGGAGGGACACACAGCTAGAGACCTCTCATGCTGGCAGGGGTGTACTGGGAGGGAGGACACACAGCTAGAGACCTCTCATGCTGGCAGGGGTATACTGGGAGGAAGGACGCACAGCTAGAGACCTCTCATGCTGGCAGGGGTGTAGTGGGAGAAAGGACACACAGCTAGAGACCTCTCATGCTGGCAGGGGTGTACTGGGAGGAAGGACACACAGCTAGAGACCTCTCATGCTGGCAGGGGTGTACTGGGAGGGAGGGGACACACAGCTGGACACCTACAGTACTATCAGGGATGCACTGAGAGGAATGAAAACACAGCTAGAGAACTACAGAACTGCCAGGGGGTGTACTGAGAGGAAGGAAAACACAGCTAGACTCCTACAGTACTGGCAGGGGTGTACTGGGAGGAAGGACACACAGCTAGAGACCTCTCATGCTGGCAGGGGTGTACTGGGAGGAAGGACACACAGCTAGACACCTACAGCACTGGCAGGGGTGTACTGGGAGGGAGGACACACAGCTGGACACCTACAGCACTGGCAGGGGTGTACTGGGAGGGAGGACGCACAGCTGGACACCTACAGCACTGGCAGGGGTGTGCTGGGAGGGAGGACACACAGCTAGAGACCTCTCATGCTGGCAGGGGTGTACTGGGAGGAAGGACACACAGCTAGAGACCTCTCATGCTGGCAGCGGTGTACTGGGAGGGAGGACACACAGCTAGAGACCTCTCATGCTGGCAGGGGTGTACTGGGAGGAAGGACACACAGCTAGAGACCTCTCATGCTGGCAGGGGTGTACTGGGAGGGAGGACACACAGCTAGAGACCTCTCATGCTGGCAGGGGTGTACTGGGAGGGAGGACACACAGCTAGACACCTACAGTACTGGCAGCGGTGTACTGGGAGGAAGGGCACACAGCTAGAGACCTCTCATGCTGGCAGGGGTGTACTGGGAGGGAGGACACACAGCTAGAGACCTCTCATGCTGGCAGGGGTGTACTGGGAGGAGGGACACACAGCTAGAGACCTCTCATGCTGGCAGGGGTGTACTGGGAGGGAGGACACACAGCTAGAGACCTCTCATGCTGGCAGGGGTATACTGGGAGGAAGGACACACAGCTAGAGACCTCTCATGCTGGCAGGGGTGTACTGGGAGGGAGGACACACAGCTAGAGACCTCTCATGCTGGCAGGGGTGTACTGGGAGGAGGGACACACAGCTAGAGGCCTCTCATGCTGGCAGGGGTGTACTGGGAGGGAGGACACACAGCTAGAGACCTCTCATGCTGGCAGGGGTATACTGGGAGGAAGGACGCACAGCTAGAGACCTCTCATGCTGGCAGGGGTGTACTGGGAGGAAGGACACACAGCTAGAGACCTCTCATGCTGGCAGGGGTGTACTGGGAGGGAGGGGACACACAGCTGGACACCTACAGTACTATCAGGGATGCACTGAGAGGAATGAAAACACAGCTAGAGAACTACAGAACTGCCAGGGGGTGTACTGAGAGGAAGGAAAACACAGCTAGACTCCTACAGTACTGGCAGGGGTGTACTGGGAGGAAGGACACACAGCTAGAGACCTCTCATGCTGGCAGGGGTGTACTGGAAGGGAGGACACACAGCTAGAGACCTCTCATGCTGGCAGGGGTGTACTGGGAGGGAGGACACACAGCTAGAGACCTCTCATGCTGGCAGGGGTATACTGGGAGGAAGGACGCACAGCTAGAGACCTCTCATGCTGGCAGGGGTGTACTGGGAGGGAGGACACACAGCTAGAGACCTCTCATGCTGGCAGGGGTGTAGTGGGAGGAAGGACACACAGCTAGAGACCTCTCATGCTGGCAGGGGTGTACTGGGAGGGAGGACACACAGCTAGACACCTACAGTACTGGCAGCGGTGTACTGGGAGGAAGGACGCACAGCTAGAGACCTCTCATGCTGGCAGGGGTGTACTAGGAGGAAGGACACACAGCTAGAGACCTCTCATGCTGGCAGGGGTGTACTGGGAGGAAGGACACACAGCTAGAGACCTCTCATGCTGGCAGGGGTGTACTGGGAGGGAGGACGCACAGCTGGACACCTACAGCACTGGCAGGGGTGTACTGGGAGGGAGGACACACAGCTAGAGACCTCTCATGCTGGCAGGGGTGTACTGGGAGGAAGGACACACAGCTAGAGACCTCTCATGCTGGCAGGGGTGTACTGGGAGGGAGGACACACAGCTAGACCCCTACAGTACTGGCAGCGGTGTACTGGGAGGAAGGACACACAGCTAGAGACCTCTCATGCTGGCAGGGGTGTACTGGGAGGAAGGACACACAGCTAGACACCTACAGCACTGGCAGGGGTGTACTGGGAGGGAGGACACACAGCTGGACACCTACAGCACTGGCAGGGGTGTACTGGGAGGGAGGACGCACAGCTGGACACCTACAGCACTGGCAGGGGTGTACAGGGAGGGAGGACACACAGCTAGAGACCTCTCATGCTGGCAGGGGTGTACTGGGAGGGAGGACACACAGCTAGAGACCTCTCATGCTGGCAGCGGTGTACTGGGAGGGAGGACACACAGCTAGAGACCTCTCATGCTGGCAGGGGTGTACTGGGAGGAAGGACACACAGCTAGAGATCTCTCATGCTGGCAGGGGTGTACTGGGAGGAAGGACGCACAGCTGGACACCTACAGCACTGGCAGGGGTGTACTGGGAGGAAGGACGCACAGCTGGACACCTACAGCACTGGCAGCGGTGTACTGGGAGGGAGGACACACAGCTAGAGACCTCTCATGCTGGCAGGGGTGTACTGGGAGGAAGGACGCACAGCTAGAGACCTCTCATGCTGGCAGGGGTGTACTGGGAGGGAGGACACACAGCTAGAGACCTCTCATGCTGGCAGGGGTGTACTGGGAGGGAGGACACACAGCTAGAGACCGTTCATGCTGGCAGGGGTGTACTGGGAGGGAGGACACACAGCTGGACACCTACAGCACTGGCAGGGGTGTACTGGGAGGGAGGACACACAGCTAGAGACCTCTCATGCTGGCAGGGGTGTACTGGGAGGAAGGACGCACAGCTGGACACCTACAGCACTGGCAGGGGTGTACTGGGAGGGAGGACACACAGCTAGAGACCTCTCATGCTGGCAGGGGTGTACTGGGAGGAAGGACACACAGCTAGAGACCTCACATGCTGGCAGGGGTGTACTGGGAGGGAGGACACACAGCTAGAGACCTCTCATGCTGGCAGGGGTGTACTGGGAGGGAGGACACACAGCTAGACACCTACAGTACTGGCAGCGGTGTACTGGGAGGAAGGACGCACAGCTAGAGACCTCTCATGCTGGCAGGGGTGTACTGGGAGGAAGGACACACAGCTAGAGACCTCTCATGCTGGCAGTGGTGTACTGGGAGGGAGGACGTACAGCTAGAGACCTCTCATGCTGGCAGGGGTGTACTGGGAGGAAGGACACACAGCTAGAGACCTCTCATGCTGGCAGGGGTGAACTGGGAGGGAGGACACACAGCTAGAGACCTCTCATGCTGGCAGGGGTGTACTGGGAGGGAGGACACACAGCTAGACACCTACAGTACTGGCAGTGGTATACTGGGAGGAAGGACGCACAGCTAGAGACCTCTCATGCTGGCAGGGGTGTACTGAGAGGAAGGACACACAGCTAGAGACCTCTCATGCTGGCAGGGGTGTACTGGGAGGGAGGATACACAGCTAGAGACCTCTCATGCTGGCAGGGGTATACTGGGAGGAAGGACGCACAGCTAGAGACCTCTCATGCTGGCAGGGGTGTACTGGGAGGAAGGACACACAGCTAGAGACCTCTCATGCTGGCAGGGGTGTACTGGGAGGAAGGACACACAGCTAGAGACCTCTCATGCTGGCAGGGGTGTACTGGGAGGGAGGGGACACACAGCTGGACACCTACAGTACTATCAGGGATGCACTGAGAGGAATGAAAACACAGCTAGAGAACTACAGAACTGCCAGGGGGTGTACTGAGAGGAAGGAAAACACAGCTAGACTCCTACAGTACTGGCAGGGGTGTACTGGGAGGAAGGACACACAGCTAGAGACCTCTCATGCTGGCAGGGGTGTACTGGGAGGGAGGACACACAGCTAGATACCTACAGTACTGGCAGTGGTATACTGGGAGGAAGGACGCACAGCTAGAGACCTCTCATGCTGGCAGGGGTGTACTGGGAGGGAGGACACACAGCTAGAGACCTCTCGTGCTGGCAGGGGTGTACTGGGAGGAGGGACACACAGCTAGAGACCTCTCATGCTGGCAGGGGTGTACTGGGAGGGAGGACACACAGCTAGAGACCTCTCATGCTGGCAGGGGTATACTGGGAGGAAGGACGCACAGCTAGAGACCTCTCATGCTGGCAGGGGTGTAGTGGGAGAAAGGACACACAGCTAGAGACCTCTCATGCTGGCAGGGGTGTACTGGGAGGAAGGACACACAGCTAGAGACCTCTCATGCTGGCAGGGGTGTACTGGGAGGGAGGGGACACACAGCTGGACACCTACAGTACTATCAGGGATGCACTGAGAGGAATGAAAACACAGCTAGAGAACTACAGAACTGCCAGGGGGTGTACTGAGAGGAAGGAAAACACAGCTAGACTCCTACAGTACTGGCAGGGGTGTACTGGGAGGAAGGACACACAGCTAGAGACCTCTCATGCTGGCAGGGGTGTACTGGAAGGGAGGACACACAGCTAGAGACCTCTCATGCTGGCAGGGGTGTACTGGGAGGGAGGACACACAGCTAGAGACCTCTCATGCTGGCAGGGGTATACTGGGAGGAAGGACGCACAGCTAGAGACCTCTCATGCTGGCAGGGGTGTACTGGGAGGAAGGACACACAGCTAGAGACCTCTCATGCTGGCAGGGGTGTACTGGGAGGGAGGACACACAGCTAGAGACCTCTCATGCTGGCAGGGGTGTAGTGGGAGGAAGGACACACAGCTAGAGACCTCTCATGCTGGCAGGGGTGTACTGGGAGGGAGGACACACAGCTAGACACCTACAGTACTGGCAGCGGTGTACTGGGAGGAAGGACGCACAGCTAGAGACCTCTCATGCTGGCAGGGGTGTACTAGGAGGAAGGACACACAGCTAGAGACCTCTCATGCTGGCAGGGGTGTACTGGGAGGAAGGACACACAGCTAGAGACCTCTCATGCTGGCAGGGGTGTACTGGGAGGGAGGACGCACAGCTGGACACCTACAGCACTGGCAGGGGTGTACTGGGAGGGAGGACACACAGCTAGAGACCTCTCATGCTGGCAGGGGTGTACTGGGAGGAAGGACACACAGCTAGAGACCTCTCATGCTGGCAGGGGTGTACTGGGAGGGAGGACACACAGCTAGACCCCTACAGTACCGGCAGCGGTGTACTGGGAGGAAGGACACACAGCTAGAGACCTCTCATGCTGGCAGGGGTGTACTGGGAGGAAGGACACACAGCTAGACACCTACAGCACTGGCAGGGGTGTACTGGGAGGGAGGACACACAGCTGGACACCTACAGCACTGGCAGGGGTGTACTGGGAGGGAGGACGCACAGCTGGACACCTACAGCACTGGCAGGGGTGTACTGGGAGGGAGGACACACAGCTAGAGACCTCTCATGCTGGCAGGGGTGTACTGGGAGGAAGGACACACAGCTAGAGACCTCTCATGCTGGCAGCGGTGTACTGGGAGGGAGGACACACAGCTAGAGACCTCTCATGCTGGCAGGGGTGTACTGGGAGGAAGGACACACAGCTAGAGACCTCTCATGCTGGCAGGGGTGTACTGGGAGGGAGGACACACAGCTAGAGACCTCTCATGCTGGCAGGGGTGTACTGGGAGGGAGGACACACAGCTAGACACCTACAGTACTGGCAGCGGTGTACTGGGAGGAAGGGCACACAGCTAGAGACCTCTCATGCTGGCAGGGGTGTACTGGGAGGGAGGACACACAGCTAGAGACCTCTTATGCTGGCAGGGGTGTACTGGGAGGAGGGACACACAGCTAGAGACCTCTCATGCTGGCAGGGGTGTACTGGGAGGGAGGACACACAGCTAGAGACCTCTCATGCTGGCAGGGGTATACTGGGAGGAAGGACGCACAGCTAGAGACCTCTCATGCTGGCAGGGGTGTACTGGGAGGGAGGACACACAGCTAGAGACCTCTCATGCTGGCAGGGGTGTACTGGGAGGAGGGACACACAGCTAGAGACCTCTCATGCTGGCAGGGGTGTACTGGGAGGGAGGACACACAGCTAGAGACCTCTCATGCTGGCAGGGGTATACTGGGAGGAAGGACGCACAGCTAGAGACCTCTCATGCTGGCAGGGGTGTACTGGGAGGAAGGACACACAGCTAGAGACCTCTCATGCTGGCAGGGGTGTACTGGGAGGGAGGGGACACACAGCTGGACACCTACAGTACTATCAGGGATGCACTGAGAGGAATGAAAACACAGCTAGAGAACTACAGAACTGCCAGGGGGTGTACTGAGAGGAAGGAAAACACAGCTAGACTCCTACAGTACTGGCAGGGGTGTACTGGGAGGAAGGACACACAGCTAGAGACCTCTCATGCTGGCAGGGGTGTACTGGGAGGGAGGACACACAGCTAGATACCTACAGTACTGGCAGTGGTATACTGGGAGGAAGGACGCACAGCTAGAGACCTCTCATGCTGGCAGGGGTGTACTGGGAGGGGGGACACACAGCTAGAGACCTCTCGTGCTGGCAGGGGTGTACTGGGAGGAGGGACACACAGCTAGAGACCTCTCATGCTGGCAGGGGTGTACTGGGAGGGAGGACACACAGCTAGAGACCTCTCATGCTGGCAGGGGTATACTGGGAGGAAGGACGCACAGCTAGAGACCTCTCATGCTGGCAGGGGTGTACTGGGAGGAAGGACACACAGCTAGAGACCTCTCATGCTGGCAGGGCTGTACTGGGAGGAAGGACACACAGCTAGAGACCTCTCATGCTGGCAGGGGTGTACTGGGAGGGAGGGGACACACAGCTGGACACCTACAGTACTATCAGGGATGCACTGAGAGGAATGAAAACACAGCTAGAGAACTACAGAACTGCCAGGGGGTGTACTGAGAGGAAGGAAAACACAGCTAGACTCCTACAGTACTGGCAGGGGTGTACTGGGAGGAAGGACACACAGCTAGAGACCTCTCATGCTGGCAGGGGTGTACTGGAAGGGAGGACACACAGCTAGAGACCTCTCATGCTGGCAGGGGTGTACTGGGAGGGAGGACACACAGCTAGAGACCTCTCATGCTGGCAGGGGTATACTGGGAGGAAGGACGCACAGCTAGAGACCTCTCATGCTGGCAGGGGTGTACTGGGAGGGAGGACACACAGCTAGAGACCTCTCATGCTGGCAGGGGTGTAGTGGGAGGAAGGACACACAGCTAGAGACCTCTCATGCTGGCAGGGGTGTACTGGGAGGGAGGACACACAGCTAGAGACCTCTCATGCTGGCAGGGGTGTACTGGGAGGGAGGACACACAGCTAGACACCTACAGTACTGGCAGCGGTGTACTGGGAGGAAGGACGCACAGCTAGAGACCTCTCATGCTGGCAGGGGTGTACTAGGAGGAAGGACACACAGCTAGAGACCTCTCATGCTGGCAGGGGTGTACTGGGAGGAAGGACACACAGCTAGAGACCTCTCATGCTGGCAGGGGTGTACTGGGAGGGAGGACGCACAGCTGGACACCTACAGCACTGGCAGGGGTGTACTGGGAGGGAGGACACACAGCTAGAGACCTCTCATGCTGGCAGGGGTGTACTGGGAGGAAGGACACACAGCTAGAGACCTCTCATGCTGGCAGGGGTGTACTGGGAGGGAGGACACACAGCTAGACCCCTACAGTACTGGCAGCGGTGTACTGGGAGGAAGGACACACAGCTAGAGATCTCTCATGCTGGCAGGGGTGTACTGGGAGGAAGGACACACAGCTAGACACCTACAGCACTGGCAGGGGTGTACTGGGAGGGAGGACACACAGCTGGACACCTACAGCACTGGCAGGGGTGTACTGGGAGGGAGGACGCACAGCTGGACACCTACAGCACTGGCAGGGGTGTACTGGGAGGGAGGACACACAGCTAGAGACCTCTCATGCTGGCAGGGGTGTACTGGGAGGGAGGACACACAGCTAGAGACCTCTCATGCTGGCAGCGGTGTACTGGGAGGGAGGACACACAGCTAGAGACCTCTCATGCTGGCAGGGGTGTACTGGGAGGAAGGACACACAGCTAGAGATCTCTCATGCTGGCAGGGGTGTACTGGGAGGAAGGACGCACAGCTGGACACCTACAGCACTGGCAGGGGTGTACTGGGAGGAAGGACGCACAGCTGGACACCTACAGCACTGGCAGCGGTGTACTGGGAGGGAGGACACACAGCTAGAGACCTCTCATGCTGGCAGGGGTGTACTGGGAGGAAGGACGCACAGCTAGAGACCTCTCATGCTGGCAGGGGTGTACTGGGAGGGAGGACACACAGCTAGAGACCTCTCATGCTGGCAGGGGTGTACTGGGAGGGAGGACACACAGCTAGAGACCTCTCATGCTGGCAGGGGTGTACTGGGAGGGAGGATACACAGCTAGAGACCTCTCATGCTGGCAGGGGTGTACTGGGAGGAAGGACACACAGCTAGAGACCTCTCATGCTGGCAGGGGTGTACTGGGAGGGAGGACGCACAGCTGGACACCTACAGCACTGGCAGGGGTGTACTGGGAGGGAGGACGCACAGCTGGACACCTACAGCACTGGCAGGGGTGTACTGGGAGGAGGGACACACAGCTAGAGACCTCTCATGCTGGCATGGGTGTACTGGGAGGGAGGACACACAGCTAGAGACCTCTCATGCGGGCAGGGGTGTACTGGGAGGGAGGACACACAGCTAGAGACCTCTCATGCTGGCAGGGGTGTACTGGGAGGGAGGACACACAGCTAGAGACCTCTCATGCTGGCAGGGGTGTACTGGGAGGGAGGACACACAGCTAGAGACCTCTCATGCTGGCAGGGGTGTACTGGGAGGAAGGACACACAGCTGGACACCTAAAGCACTGGCAGGGGTGTACTGGGAGGGAGGACACACAGCTAGAGACCTCTCATGCTGGCAGGGGTGTACTGGGAGGAAGGACACACAGCTAGAGACCTCTCATGCTGGCAGGGGTGTACTGGGAGGGAGGACACACAGCTAGAGACCTCTCATGCTGGCAGGGGTGTACTGGGAGGAAGGACACACAGCTAGAGACCGTTCATGCTGGCAGGGGTGTACTGGGAGGGAGGACACACAGCTAGAGACCTCTCATGCTGGCAGGGGTGTACTGGGAGGAAGGACGCACAGCTGGACACCTACAGCACTGGCAGGGGTGTACTGGGAGGGAGGACACACAGCTAGAGACCTCTCATGCTGGCAGGGGTGTACTGGGAGGAAGGACACACAGCTAGAGACCTCACATGCTGGCAGGGGTGTACTGGGAGGGAGGACACACAGCTAGAGACCTCTCATGCTGGCAGGGATGTACTGGGAGGGAGGACACACAGCTAGACACCTACAGTACTGGCAGCGGTGTACTGGGAGGAAGGACGCACAGCTAGAGACCTCTCATGCTGGCAGGGGTGTACTGGGAGGAAGGACACACAGCTAGAGACCTCTCATGCTGGCAGTGGTGTACTGGGAGGGAGGACGTACAGCTAGAGACCTCTCATGCTGGCAGGGGTGTACTGGGAGGAAGGACACACAGCTAGAGACCTCTCATGCTGGCAGGGGTGAACTGGGAGGGAGGACACACAGCTAGAGACCTCTCATGCTGGCAGGGGTGTACTGGGAGGGAGGACACACAGCTAGACACCTACAGTACTGGCAGTGGTATACTGGGAGGAAGGACGCACAGCTAGAGACCTCTCATGCTGGCAGGGGTGTACTGAGAGGAAGGACACACAGCTAGAGACCTCTCATGCTGGCAGGGGTGTACTGGGAGGGAGGATACACAGCTAGAGACCTCTCATGCTGGCAGGGGTATACTGGGAGGAAGGACGCACAGCTAGAGACCTCTCATGCTGGCAGGGGTGTACTGGGAGGAAGGACACACAGCTAGAGACCTCTCATGCTGGCAGGGGTGTACTGGGAGGGAGGGGACACACAGCTGGACACCTACAGTACTATCAGGGATGCACTGAGAGGAATGAAAACACAGCTAGAGAACTACAGAACTGCCAGGGGGTGTACTGAGAGGAAGGAAAACACAGCTAGACTCCTACAGTACTGGCAGGGGTGTACTGGGAGGAAGGACACACAGCTAGAGACCTCTCATGCTGGCAGGGGTGTACTGGGAGGGAGGACACACAGCTAGATACCTAAAGTACTGGCAGTGGTATACTGGGAGGAAGGACGCACAGCTAGAGACCTCTCATGCTGGCAGGGGTGTACTGGGAGGGAGGACACACAGCTAGAGACCTCTCGTGCTGGCAGGGGTGTACTGGGAGGAGGGACACACAGCTAGAGACCTCTCATGCTGGCAGGGGTGTACTGGGAGGGAGGACACACAGCTAGAGACCTCTCATGCTGGCAGTTGGTATACTGGGAGGAAGGACGCACAGCTAGAGACCTCTCATGCTGGCAGGGGTGTACTGGGAGGAAGGACACACAGCTAGAGACCTCTCATGCTGGCAGGGGTGTACTGGGAGGGAGGGGACACACAGCTGGACACTTACAGTACTATCAGGGATGCACTGAGAGGAATGAAAACACAGCTAGAGAACTACAGAACTGCCAGGGGGTGTACTGAGAGGAAGGAAAACACAGCTAGACTCCTACAGTACTGGCAGGGGTGTACTGGGAGGAAGGACACACAGCTAGAGACCTCTCATGCTGGCAGGGGTGTACTGGAAGGGAGGACACACAGCTACAGACCTCTCATGCTGGCAGGGGTGTACTGGGAGGGAGGACACACAGCTAGAGACCTCTCATGCTGGCAGGGGTATACTGGGAGGAAGGACGCACAGCTAGAGACCTCTCATGCTGGCAGGTGTGTACTGGGAGGAAGGACACACAGCTAGAGACCTCTCATGCTGGCAGGGGTGTACTGGGAGGGAGGACGCACAGCTGGACACCTACAGCACTGGCAGGGGTGTACTGGGAGGGAGGACACACAGCTGGACACCTACAGCACTGGCAGGGGTGTACTGGGAGGGAGGACACACAGCTAGAGACCTCTCATGCTGGCAGGGGTGTAGTGGGAGGGAGGACACACAGCTAGAGACCTCTCATGCTGGCAGGGGTGTACTGGGAGGGAGGACACACAGCTAGAGACCTCTCATGCTGGCAGGGGTGTACTGGGAGGGAGGACACACAGCTAGACACCTACAGTACTGGCAGCGGTGTACTGGGAGGAAGGACGCACAGCTAGAGACCTCTCATGCTGGCAGGGGTGTACTAGGAGGAAGGACACACAGCTAGAGACCTCTCATGCTGGCAGGGGTGTACTGGGAGGAAGGACACACAGCTAGAGACCTCTCATGCTGGCAGGGGTGTACTGGGAGGGAGGACACACAGCTAGATACCTAAAGTACTGGCAGTGGTATACTGGGAGGAAGGACGCACAGCTAGAGACCTCTCATGCTGGCAGGGGTGTACTGGGAGGGAGGACACACAGCTAGAGACCTCTCGTGCTGGCAGGGGTGTACTGGGAGGAGGGACACACAGCTAGAGACCTCTCATGCTGGCAGGGGTGTACTGGGAGGGAGGACACACAGCTAGAGACCTCTCATGCTGGCAGTTGGTATACTGGGAGGAAGGACGCACAGCTAGAGACCTCTCATGCTGGCAGGGGTGTACTGGGAGGAAGGACACACAGCTAGAGACCTCTCATGCTGGCAGGGGTGTACTGGGAGGAAGGACACACAGCTAGAGACCTCTCATGCTGGCAGGGGTGTACTGGGAGGGAGGGGACACACAGCTGGACACTTACAGTACTATCAGGGATGCACTGAGAGGAATGAAAACACAGCTAGAGAACTACAGAACTGCCAGGGGGTGTACTGAGAGGAAGGAAAACACAGCTAGACTCCTACAGTACTGGCAGGGGTGTACTGGGAGGAAGGACACACAGCTAGAGACCTCTCATGCTGGCAGGGGTGTACTGGAAGGGAGGACACACAGCTACAGACCTCTCATGCTGGCAGGGGTGTACTGGGAGGGAGGACACACAGCTAGAGACCTCTCATGCTGGCAGGGGTATACTGGGAGGAAGGACGCACAGCTAGAGACCTCTCATGCTGGCAGGGGTGTACTGGGAGGAAGGACACACAGCTAGAGACCTCTCATGCTGGCAGGGGTGTACTGGGAGGAAGGACACACAGCTAGAGACCTCTCATGCTGGCAGCGGTGTACTGGGAGGGAGGACACACAGCTAGAGACCTCTCATGCTGGCAGGGGTGTACTGGGAGGAAGGACACACAGCTAGAGACCTCTCATGCTGGCAGGGGTGTACTGGGAGGGAGGACACACAGCTAGAGACCTCTCATGCTGGCAGGGGTGTACTGGGAGGGAGGACACACAGCTAGACACCTACAGTACTGGCAGCGGTGTACTGGGAGGAAGGGCACACAGCTAGAGACCTCTCATGCTGGCAGGGGTGTACTGGGAGGGAGGACACACAGCTAGAGACCTCTTATGCTGGCAGGGGTGTACTGGGAGGAGGGACACACAGCTAGAGACCTCTCATGCTGGCAGGGGTGTACTGGGAGGGAGGACACACAGCTAGAGACCTCTCATGCTGGCAGGGGTATACTGGGAGGAAGGACGCACAGCTAGAGACCTCTCATGCTGGCAGGGGTGTACTGGGAGGGAGGACACACAGCTAGAGACCTCTCATGCTGGCAGGGGTGTACTGGGAGGAGGGACACACAGCTAGAGACCTCTCATGCTGGCAGGGGTGTACTGGGAGGGAGGACACACAGCTAGAGACCTCTCATGCTGGCAGGGGTATACTGGGAGGAAGGACGCACAGCTAGAGACCTCTCATGCTGGCAGGGGTGTACTGGGAGGAAGGACACACAGCTAGAGACCTCTCATGCTGGCAGGGGTGTACTGGGAGGGAGGGGACACACAGCTGGACACCTACAGTACTATCAGGGATGCACTGAGAGGAATGAAAACACAGCTAGAGAACTACAGAACTGCCAGGGGGTGTACTGAGAGGAAGGAAAACACAGCTAGACTCCTACAGTACTGGCAGGGGTGTACTGGGAGGAAGGACACACAGCTAGAGACCTCTCATGCTGGCAGGGGTGTACTGGGAGGGAGGACACACAGCTAGATACCTACAGTACTGGCAGTGGTATACTGGGAGGAAGGACGCACAGCTAGAGACCTCTCATGCTGGCAGGGGTGTACTGGGAGGGGGGACACACAGCTAGAGACCTCTCGTGCTGGCAGGGGTGTACTGGGAGGAGGGACACACAGCTAGAGACCTCTCATGCTGGCAGGGGTGTACTGGGAGGGAGGACACACAGCTAGAGACCTCTCATGCTGGCAGGGGTATACTGGGAGGAAGGACGCACAGCTAGAGACCTCTCATGCTGGCAGGGGTGTACTGGGAGGAAGGACACACAGCTAGAGACCTCTCATGCTGGCAGGGCTGTACTGGGAGGAAGGACACACAGCTAGAGACCTCTCATGCTGGCAGGGGTGTACTGGGAGGGAGGGGACACACAGCTGGACACCTACAGTACTATCAGGGATGCACTGAGAGGAATGAAAACACAGCTAGAGAACTACAGAACTGCCAGGGGGTGTACTGAGAGGAAGGAAAACACAGCTAGACTCCTACAGTACTGGCAGGGGTGTACTGGGAGGAAGGACACACAGCTAGAGACCTCTCATGCTGGCAGGGGTGTACTGGAAGGGAGGACACACAGCTAGAGACCTCTCATGCTGGCAGGGGTGTACTGGGAGGGAGGACACACAGCTAGAGACCTCTCATGCTGGCAGGGGTATACTGGGAGGAAGGACGCACAGCTAGAGACCTCTCATGCTGGCAGGGGTGTACTGGGAGGGAGGACACACAGCTAGAGACCTCTCATGCTGGCAGGGGTGTAGTGGGAGGAAGGACACACAGCTAGAGACCTCTCATGCTGGCAGGGGTGTACTGGGAGGGAGGACACACAGCTAGAGACCTCTCATGCTGGCAGGGGTGTACTGGGAGGGAGGACACACAGCTAGACACCTACAGTACTGGCAGCGGTGTACTGGGAGGAAGGACGCACAGCTAGAGACCTCTCATGCTGGCAGGGGTGTACTAGGAGGAAGGACACACAGCTAGAGACCTCTCATGCTGGCAGGGGTGTACTGGGAGGAAGGACACACAGCTAGAGACCTCTCATGCTGGCAGGGGTGTACTGGGAGGGAGGACGCACAGCTGGACACCTACAGCACTGGCAGGGGTGTACTGGGAGGGAGGACACACAGCTAGAGACCTCTCATGCTGGCAGGGGTGTACTGGGAGGAAGGACACACAGCTAGAGACCTCTCATGCTGGCAGGGGTGTACTGGGAGGGAGGACACACAGCTAGACCCCTACAGTACTGGCAGCGGTGTACTGGGAGGAAGGACACACAGCTAGAGATCTCTCATGCTGGCAGGGGTGTACTGGGAGGAAGGACACACAGCTAGACACCTACAGCACTGGCAGGGGTGTACTGGGAGGGAGGACACACAGCTGGACACCTACAGCACTGGCAGGGGTGTACTGGGAGGGAGGACGCACAGCTGGACACCTACAGCACTGGCAGGGGTGTACTGGGAGGGAGGACACACAGCTAGAGACCTCTCATGCTGGCAGGGGTGTACTGGGAGGGAGGACACACAGCTAGAGACCTCTCATGCTGGCAGCGGTGTACTGGGAGGGAGGACACACAGCTAGAGACCTCTCATGCTGGCAGGGGTGTACTGGGAGGAAGGACACACAGCTAGAGATCTCTCATGCTGGCAGGGGTGTACTGGGAGGAAGGACGCACAGCTGGACACCTACAGCACTGGCAGGGGTGTACTGGGAGGAAGGACGCACAGCTGGACACCTACAGCACTGGCAGCGGTGTACTGGGAGGGAGGACACACAGCTAGAGACCTCTCATGCTGGCAGGGGTGTACTGGGAGGAAGGACGCACAGCTAGAGACCTCTCATGCTGGCAGGGGTGTACTGGGAGGGAGGACACACAGCTAGAGACCTCTCATGCTGGCAGGGGTGTACTGGGAGGGAGGACACACAGCTAGAGACCTCTCATGCTGGCAGGGGTGTACTGGGAGGGAGGATACACAGCTAGAGACCTCTCATGCTGGCAGGGGTGTACTGGGAGGAAGGACACACAGCTAGAGACCTCTCATGCTGGCAGGGGTGTACTGGGAGGGAGGACGCACAGCTGGACACCTACAGCACTGGCAGGGGTGTACTGGGAGGGAGGACGCACAGCTGGACACCTACAGCACTGGCAGGGGTGTACTGGGAGGAGGGACACACAGCTAGAGACCTCTCATGCTGGCATGGGTGTACTGGGAGGGAGGACACACAGCTAGAGACCTCTCATGCGGGCAGGGGTGTACTGGGAGGGAGGACACACAGCTAGAGACCTCTCATGCTGGCAGGGGTGTACTGGGAGGGAGGACACACAGCTAGAGACCTCTCATGCTGGCAGGGGTGTACTGGGAGGGAGGACACACAGCTAGAGACCTCTCATGCTGGCAGGGGTGTACTGGGAGGAAGGACACACAGCTGGACACCTAAAGCACTGGCAGGGGTGTACTGGGAGGGAGGACACACAGCTAGAGACCTCTCATGCTGGCAGGGGTGTACTGGGAGGAAGGACACACAGCTAGAGACCTCTCATGCTGGCAGGGGTGTACTGGGAGGGAGGACACACAGCTAGAGACCTCTCATGCTGGCAGGGGTGTACTGGGAGGAAGGACACACAGCTAGAGACCGTTCATGCTGGCAGGGGTGTACTGGGAGGGAGGACACACAGCTAGAGACCTCTCATGCTGGCAGGGGTGTACTGGGAGGAAGGACGCACAGCTGGACACCTACAGCACTGGCAGGGGTGTACTGGGAGGGAGGACACACAGCTAGAGACCTCTCATGCTGGCAGGGGTGTACTGGGAGGAAGGACACACAGCTAGAGACCTCACATGCTGGCAGGGGTGTACTGGGAGGGAGGACACACAGCTAGAGACCTCTCATGCTGGCAGGGATGTACTGGGAGGGAGGACACACAGCTAGACACCTACAGTACTGGCAGCGGTGTACTGGGAGGAAGGACGCACAGCTAGAGACCTCTCATGCTGGCAGGGGTGTACTGGGAGGAAGGACACACAGCTAGAGACCTCTCATGCTGGCAGTGGTGTACTGGGAGGGAGGACGTACAGCTAGAGACCTCTCATGCTGGCAGGGGTGTACTGGGAGGAAGGACACACAGCTAGAGACCTCTCATGCTGGCAGGGGTGAACTGGGAGGGAGGACACACAGCTAGAGACCTCTCATGCTGGCAGGGGTGTACTGGGAGGGAGGACACACAGCTAGACACCTACAGTACTGGCAGTGGTATACTGGGAGGAAGGACGCACAGCTAGAGACCTCTCATGCTGGCAGGGGTGTACTGAGAGGAAGGACACACAGCTAGAGACCTCTCATGCTGGCAGGGGTGTACTGGGAGGGAGGATACACAGCTAGAGACCTCTCATGCTGGCAGGGGTATACTGGGAGGAAGGACGCACAGCTAGAGACCTCTCATGCTGGCAGGGGTGTACTGGGAGGAAGGACACACAGCTAGAGACCTCTCATGCTGGCAGGGGTGTACTGGGAGGGAGGGGACACACAGCTGGACACCTACAGTACTATCAGGGATGCACTGAGAGGAATGAAAACACAGCTAGAGAACTACAGAACTGCCAGGGGGTGTACTGAGAGGAAGGAAAACACAGCTAGACTCCTACAGTACTGGCAGGGGTGTACTGGGAGGAAGGACACACAGCTAGAGACCTCTCATGCTGGCAGGGGTGTACTGGGAGGGAGGACACACAGCTAGATACCTAAAGTACTGGCAGTGGTATACTGGGAGGAAGGACGCACAGCTAGAGACCTCTCATGCTGGCAGGGGTGTACTGGGAGGGAGGACACACAGCTAGAGACCTCTCGTGCTGGCAGGGGTGTACTGGGAGGAGGGACACACAGCTAGAGACCTCTCATGCTGGCAGGGGTGTACTGGGAGGGAGGACACACAGCTAGAGACCTCTCATGCTGGCAGTTGGTATACTGGGAGGAAGGACGCACAGCTAGAGACCTCTCATGCTGGCAGGGGTGTACTGGGAGGAAGGACACACAGCTAGAGACCTCTCATGCTGGCAGGGGTGTACTGGGAGGAAGGACACACAGCTAGAGACCTCTCATGCTGGCAGGGGTGTACTGGGAGGGAGGGGACACACAGCTGGACACTTACAGTACTATCAGGGATGCACTGAGAGGAATGAAAACACAGCTAGAGAACTACAGAACTGCCAGGGGGTGTACTGAGAGGAAGGAAAACACAGCTAGACTCCTACAGTACTGGCAGGGGTGTACTGGGAGGAAGGACACACAGCTAGAGACCTCTCATGCTGGCAGGGGTGTACTGGAAGGGAGGACACACAGCTACAGACCTCTCATGCTGGCAGGGGTGTACTGGGAGGGAGGACACACAGCTAGAGACCTCTCATGCTGGCAGGGGTATACTGGGAGGAAGGACGCACAGCTAGAGACCTCTCATGCTGGCAGGTGTGTACTGGGAGGAAGGACACACAGCTAGAGACCTCTCATGCTGGCAGGGGTGTACTGGGAGGGAGGACGCACAGCTGGACACCTACAGCACTGGCAGGGGTGTACTGGGAGGGAGGACACACAGCTGGACACCTACAGCACTGGCAGGGGTGTACTGGGAGGGAGGACACACAGCTAGAGACCTCTCATGCTGGCAGGGGTGTAGTGGGAGGGAGGACACACAGCTAGAGACCTCTCATGCTGGCAGGGGTGTACTGGGAGGGAGGACACACAGCTAGAGACCTCTCATGCTGGCAGGGGTGTACTGGGAGGGAGGACACACAGCTAGACACCTACAGTACTGGCAGCGGTGTACTGGGAGGAAGGACGCACAGCTAGAGACCTCTCATGCTGGCAGGGGTGTACTAGGAGGAAGGACACACAGCTAGAGACCTCTCATGCTGGCAGGGGTGTACTGGGAGGAAGGACACACAGCTAGAGACCTCTCATGCTGGCAGGGGTGTACTGGGAGGGAGGACACACAGCTAGATACCTAAAGTACTGGCAGTGGTATACTGGGAGGAAGGACGCACAGCTAGAGACCTCTCATGCTGGCAGGGGTGTACTGGGAGGGAGGACACACAGCTAGAGACCTCTCGTGCTGGCAGGGGTGTACTGGGAGGAGGGACACACAGCTAGAGACCTCTCATGCTGGCAGGGGTGTACTGGGAGGGAGGACACACAGCTAGAGACCTCTCATGCTGGCAGTTGGTATACTGGGAGGAAGGACGCACAGCTAGAGACCTCTCATGCTGGCAGGGGTGTACTGGGAGGAAGGACACACAGCTAGAGACCTCTCATGCTGGCAGGGGTGTACTGGGAGGAAGGACACACAGCTAGAGACCTCTCATGCTGGCAGGGGTGTACTGGGAGGGAGGGGACACACAGCTGGACACTTACAGTACTATCAGGGATGCACTGAGAGGAATGAAAACACAGCTAGAGAACTACAGAACTGCCAGGGGGTGTACTGAGAGGAAGGAAAACACAGCTAGACTCCTACAGTACTGGCAGGGGTGTACTGGGAGGAAGGACACACAGCTAGAGACCTCTCATGCTGGCAGGGGTGTACTGGAAGGGAGGACACACAGCTACAGACCTCTCATGCTGGCAGGGGTGTACTGGGAGGGAGGACACACAGCTAGAGACCTCTCATGCTGGCAGGGGTATACTGGGAGGAAGGACGCACAGCTAGAGACCTCTCATGCTGGCAGGGGTGTACTGGGAGGAAGGACACACAGCTAGAGACCTCTCATGCTGGCAGGGGTGTACTGGGAGGGAGGACGCACAGCTGGACACCTACAGCACTGGCAGGGGTGTACTGGGAGGGAGGACACACAGCTGGACACCTACAGCACTGGCAGGGGTGTACTGGGAGGGAGGACACACAGCTAGAGACCTCTCATGCTGGCAGGGGTGTAGTGGGAGGGAAGACACACAGCTAGAGACCTCTCATGCTGGCAGGGGTGTACTGGGAGGGAGGACACACAGCTAGAGACCTCTCATGCTGGCAGGGGTGTACTGGGAGGGAGGACACACAGCTAGACACCTACAGTACTGGCAGCGGTGTACTGGGAGGAAGGACGCACAGCTAGAGACCTCTCATGCTGGCAGGGGTGTACTAGGAGGAAGGACACACAGCTAGAGACCTCTCATGCTGGCAGGGGTGTACTGGGAGGAAGGACACACAGCTAGAGACCTCTCATGCTGGCAGGGGTGTACTGGGAGGGAGGACGCACAGCTGGACACCTACAGCACTGGCAGGGGTGTACTGGGAGGGAGGACACACAGCTAGAGACCTCTCATGCTGGCAGGGGTGTACTGGGAGGAAGGACACACAGCTAGAGACCTCTCATGCTGGCAGGGGTGTACTGGGAGGGAGGACACACAGCTAGACCCCTACAGTACTGGCAGCGGTGTACTGGGAGGAAGGACACACAGCTAGAGACCTCTCATGCTGGCAGGGGTGTACTGGGAGGAAGGACACACAGCTAGACACCTACAGCACTGGCAGGGGTGTACTGGGAGGGAGGACACACAGCTGGACACCTACAGCACTGGCAGGGGTGTACTGGGAGGGAGGACGCACAGCTGGACACCTACAGCACTGGCAGGGGTGTACTGGGAGGGAGGACACACAGCTAGAGACCTCTCATGCTGGCAGGGGTGTACTGGGAGGAAGGACACACAGCTAGAGACCTCTCATGCTGGCAGCGGTGTACTGGGAGGGAGGACACACAGCTAGAGACCTCTCATGCTGGCAGGGGTGTACTGGGAGGAAGGACACACAGCTAGAGACCTCTCATGCTGGCAGCGGTGTACTGGGAGGGAGGACACACAGCTAGAGACCTCTCATGCTGGCAGCGGTGTACTGGGAGGAAGGACACACAGCTAGAGACCTCTCATGCTGGCAGGAGTGTACTGGGAGGAAGGACGCACAGCTGGACACCTACAGCACTGGCAGGGGTGTACTGGGAGGAAGGACGCACAGCTGGACACCTACAGCACTGGCAGCGGTGTACTGGGAGGGAGGACACACAGCTAGAGACCTCTCATGCTGGCAGGGGTGTACTGGGAGGAAGGACGCACAGCTAGAGACCTCTCATGCTGGCAGGGGTGTACTGGGAGGGAGGACACACAGCTAGAGACCTCTCATGCTGGCAGGGGTGTACTGGGAGGGAGGACACACAGCTAGATACCTCTCATGCTGGCAGGGGTGTACTGAGAGGAAGGACACACAGCTAGAAACTTCTCATGCTGGCAGGGGTGTACTGGGAGGAAGGACACACAGCTAGAGACCTCTCATGCTGGCAGGGGTGTACTGGGAGGGAGGACGCACAGCTGGACACCTACAGCACTGGCAGGGGTGTACTGGGAGGGAGGACGCACAGCCGGACACCTACATCACTGGCAGGGGTGTACTGGGAGGGAGGACACACAGCTAGAGACCTCTCATGCTGGCAGGGGTGTACTGGGAGGAAGGACACACAGCTAGAGACCTCTCATGCTGGCAGGGGTGTACTGGGAGGGAGGACACACAGCTAGAGACCTCTCATGCTGGCAGTGGTGTACTGGGAGGAGGGACACACAGCTAGAGACCTCTCATGCTGGCATGGGTGTACTGGGAGGGAGGACACACAGCTAGAGACCTCTCATGCGGGCAGGGGTGTACTGGGAGGGAGGACACACAGCTAGAGACCTCTCATGCTGGCAGGGGTGTACTGGGAGGGAGGACACACAGCTAGAGACCTCTCATGCTGGCAGGGGTGTACTGGGAGGAAGGACGCACAGCTGGACACCTACAGCACTGGCAGGGGTGTACTGGGAGGGAGGACACACAGCTAGAGACCTCTCATGCTGGCAGGGGTGTACTGGGAGGAAGGACACACAGCTAGAGACCTCACATGCTGGCAGGGGTGTACTGGGAGGGAGGACACACAGCTAGAGACCTCTCATGCTGGCAGGGGTGTACTGGGAGGGAGGACACACAGCTAGACACCTACAGTACTGGCAGCGGTGTACTGGGAGGAAGGACGCACAGCTAGAGACCTCTCATTCTGGCAGGGGTGTACTGGGAGGAAGGACACACAGCTAGAGACCTCTCATGCTGGCAGTGGTGTACTGGGAGGGAGGACGTACAGCTAGAGACCTCTCATGCTGGCAGGGGTGTACTGGGAGGAAGGACACACAGCTAGAGACCTCTCATGCTGGCAGGGGTGAACTGGGAGGGAGGACACACAGCTAGAGACCTCTCATGCTGGCAGGGGTGTACTGGGAGGGAGGACACACAGCTAGACACCTACAGTACTGGCAGTGGTGTACTGGGAGGGAGGACGCACAGCTAGAGACCTCTCAAGCTGGCAGGGGTGTACTGGAAGGGAGGACACACAGCTAGAGACCTCTCATGCTGGCAGGGGTGTACTGGGAGGGAGGACACACAGCTAGAGACCTCTCATGCTGGCAGGGGTATACTGGGAGGAAGGACGCACAGCTAGAGACCTCTCATGCTGGCGGGGGTGTACTGGGAGGAAGGAGACACAGCTAGAGACCTCTCATGCTGGCAGGGGTGTACTGGGAGGAAGGACACACAGCTAGAGACCTCTCATGCTGGCAGGGGTGTACTGGGAGGGAGGACACACAGCTAGACACCTACAGTACTGGCAGTGGTGTACTGGGAGGGAGGACGCACAGCTAGAGACCTCTCAAGCTGGCAGGGGTGTACTGGAAGGGAGGACACACAGCTAGAGACCTCTCATGCTGGCAGGGGTGTACTGGGAGGGAGGACACACAGCTAGAGACCTCTCATGCTGGCAGGGGTATACTGGGAGGAAGGACGCACAGCTAGAGACCTCTCATGCTGGCAGGGGTGTACTGGGAGGAAGGACACACAGCTAGAGACCTCTCATGCTGGCAGGGGTGTACTGGGAGGGAGGACACACAGCTAGACACCTACAGTACTGGCAGTGGTGTACTGGGAGGGAGGACGCACAGCTAGAGACCTCTCAAGCTGGCAGGGGTATACTGGGAGGAAGGACGCACAGCTAGAGACCTCTCATGCTGGCAGGGGTGTACTGGGAGGAAGGACACACAGCTAGAGACCTCTCATGCTGGCAGGGGTGTACTGGGAGGGAGGACGCACAGCTAGAGACCTCTCATGCTGGCAGGGGTGTACTGGGAGGAAGGACGCACAGCTAGAGACCTCTCATGCTGGCAGGAGTGTACTGGGAGGAAGGACGCACAGCTGGACACCTACAGCACTGGCAGGGGTGTACTGGGAGGAAGGACGCACAGCTGGACACCTACAGCACTGGCAGCGGTGTACTGGGAGGGAGGAAACACAGCTAGAGACCTCTCATGCTGGCAGGGGTGTACTGGGAGGAAGGACGCACAGCTAGAGACCTCTCATGCTGGCAGGGGTGTACTGGGAGGGAGGACACACAGCTAGAGACCTCTCATGCTGGCAGGGGTGTACTGGGAGGGAGGACACACAGCTAGATACCTCTCATGCTGGCAGGGGTGTACTGAGAGGAAGGACACACAGCTAGAAACCTCTCATGCTGGCAGGGGTGTACTGGGAGGAAGGACACACAGCTAGAGACCTCTCATGCTGGCAGGGGTGTACTGGGAGGGAGGACGCACAGCTGGACACCTACAGCACTGGCAGGGGTGTACTGGGAGGGAGGACGCACAGCTGGACACCTACAGCACTGGCAGGGGTGTACTGGGAGGGAGGACACACAGCTAGAGACCTCTCATGCTGGCAGGGGTGTACTGGGAGGAAGGACACACAGCTAGAGACCTCTCATGCTGGCAGGGGTGTACTGGGAGGGAGGACACACAGCTAGAGACCTCTCATGCTGGCAGTGGTGTACTGGGAGGAGGTGACACACAGCTAGAGACCTCTCATGCTGGCATGGGTGTACTGGGAGGGAGGACACACAGCTAGAGACCTCTCATGCGGGCAGGGGTGTACTGGGAGGGAGGACACACAGCTAGAGACCTCTCATGCTGGCAGGGGTGTACTGGGAGGGAGGACACACAGCTAGAGACCTCTCATGCTGGCAGGGGTGTACTGGGAGGAAGGACACACAGCTGGACACCTACAGCTCTGGCAGGGGTGTACTGAGAGGGAGGACACACAGCTAGAGACCTCTCATGCTGGCAGGGGTGTACTGGGAGGAAGGACACACAGCTAGAGACCTCTCATGCTGGCAGGGGTGTACTGGGAGGGAGGACACACAGCTAGAGACCTCTCATGCTGGCAGGGGTGTACTGGGAGGAAGGACACACAGCTAGAGACCGTTCATGCTGGCAGGGGTGTACTGGGAGGGAGGACACACAGCTAGAGACCTCTCATGCTGGCAGGGGTGTACTGGGAGGAAGGACGCACAGCTGGACACCTACAGCACTGGCAGGGGTGTACTGGGAGGGAGGACACACAGCTAGAGACCTCTCATGCTGGCAGGGGTGTACTGGGAGGAAGGACACACAGCTAGAGACCTCACATGCTGGCAGGGGTGTACTGGGAGGGAGGACACACAGCTAGAGACCTCTCATGCTGGCAGGGGTTTACTGGGAGGGAGGACACACAGCTAGACACCTACAGTACTGGCAGCGGTGTACTGGGAGGAAGGACGCACAGCTAGAGACCTCTCATTCTGGCAGGGGTGTACTGGGAGGAAGGACACACAGCTAGAGACCTCTCATGCTGGCAGTGGTGTACTGGGAGGGAGGACGTACAGCTAGAGACCTCTCATGCTGGCAGGGGTGTACTGGGAGGAAGGACACACAGCTAGAGACCTCTCATGCTGGCAGGGGTGTACTGGGAGGGAGGACACACAGCTAGAGACCTCTCATGCTGGCAGGGGTGTACTGGGAGGAAGGACACACAGCTAGAGACCTCTCATGCTGGCAGGGGTGTACTGGGAGGAAGGACACACAGCTAGAGACCTCTCATGCTGGCAGGGGTGTACTGGGAGGGAGGACACACAGCTAGACACCTACAGTACTGGCAGTGGTGTACTGGGAGGGAGGACGCACAGCTAGAGACCTCTCAAGCTGGCAGGGGTGTACTGGAAGGGAGGACACACAGCTAGAGACCTCTCATGCTGGCAGGGGTGTACTGGGAGGGAGGACACACAGCTAGAGACCTCTCATGCTGGCAGGGGTATACTGGGAGGAAGGACGCACAGCTAGAGACCTCTCATGCTGGCAGGGGTGTACTGGGAGGAAGGACACACAGCTAGAGACCTCTCATGCTGGCAGGGGTGTACTGGGAGGAAGGACACACAGCTAGAGACCTCTCATGCTGGCAGGGGTGTACTGGGAGGGAGGACACACAGCTAGACACCTACAGTACTGGCAGTGGTGTACTGGGAGGGAGGACGCACAGCTAGAGACCTCTCAAGCTGGCAGGGGTGTACTGGAAGGGAGGACACACAGCTAGAGACCTCTCATGCTGGCAGGGGTGTACTGGGAGGGAGGACACACAGCTAGAGACCTCTCATGCTGGCAGGGGTATACTGGGAGGAAGGACGCACAGCTAGAGACCTCTCATGCTGGCAGGGGTGTACTGGGAGGAAGGACACACAGCTAGAGACCTCTCATGCTGGCAGGGGTGTACTGGGAGGGAGGACACACAGCTAGACACCTACAGTACTGGCAGTGGTGTACTGGGAGGGAGGACGCACAGCTAGAGACCTCCCAAGCTGGCAGGGGTGTACTGGAAGGGAGGACACACAGCTAGAGACCTCTCATGCTGGCAGGGGTGTACTGGGAGGGAGGACACACAGCTAGAGACCTCTCATGCTGGCAGGGGTATACTGGGAGGGAGGACGCACAGCTAGAGACCTCTCATGCTGGCAGGGGTGTACTGGGAGGAAGGACGCACAGCTAGAGACCTCTCATGCTGGCAGGGGTGTACTGGGAGGAAGGACACACAGCTAGAGACCTCTCATGCTGGCAGGGGTGTACTGGGAGGATGGACACACAGCTAGAGACCTCTCATGCTGGCAGGGGTGTACTGGGAGGAATGACACACAGCTAGAGACCTCTCATGCTGGCAGGGGTGTACTGGGAGGGAGGACGCACAGCTAGAGACCTCTCATGCTGGCAGGGGTATACTGGGAGGAAGGACGCACAGCTAGAGACCTCTCATGCTGGCAGGGGTATACTGGGAGGAAGGACGCACAGCTAGAGACCTCTCATGCTGGCAGGGGTGTACTGGGAGGAAGGACACACAACTAGAGACCTCTCATGCTGGCAGGGGTGTACTGGGAGGATGGACACACAGCTAGAGACCTCTCATGCTGGCAGGGGTGTACTGGGAGGGAGGACACACAGCTAGAGACCTCTCATGCTGGCAGGGGTGTACTGGGAGGAAGGACGCACAGCTGGACACCTACAGCACTGGCAGGGGTGTACTGGGAGGAAGGACGCACAGCTGGACACCTACAGCACTGGCAGGGGTGTACTGGGAGGGAGGACGCACAGCTGGACACCTACAGCACTGGCAGGGGTGTACAAGAATGAAGGTCACATGGCTGTATCACAGCACTGGCAAGGCTGTGCTAGAAAGGTACTGAGTGACACCTAATGTCCTACAGCTCTAACTGGGCTCCTCAGGGGTGAAGGTTACACAGCGAGCACTGACCTGGATTCAGGTCCGAGCGGCTGTTCCTTCATCCAGGTGAATCCAGGTCCATTGTCAATAAGCTTTTCATGATCCTTCGCTGATGCATTTGCCTTTGATCACTAATTTTGCGATATATACATAGAGCTTTAGGATACTACTCTGGCTTATTAAGGTCCTACAACTATTTACCCACTTCGTCTTCTACTACACGCAGTATGCACATTCATGAGACTCTTTTAAGTGATGCTTTACTTTGCTCTAGAGTTGGATACCATCAAGTTTACCTGACGATACCTTTTATCAGGTTTGAGAAAGTCTTTTGACAAAACACGTGCCGGCTGCTTGCTTGTATTGAAGACTACATTAACAACAGATTATAATTGTCTGTGCAAAGAATCAGACATCTATCTTATAAATTTCAAGTCTGAAACAAGAAGATTATTACATTGGAGTATATACTATCACAGTGGGGTATGCAGACAAAATATCGATATTTAAATATCGATATACAATAATATCGAAGGGACATAATTTAGAAGGTAAGTAATATCGATAGATTTAATATCGATATTAGTAATATCGAAGTGTTAAATATCGATGTTAGTAATATCGATGTTAATAATTTCGATGTTACTAATATCGATTTTTATATTATTTTTGTGTATATTATTATGTATTTATAATGTTTTTAATTTATTTTTAAGTAATTTTGTATTTTAGTACTGTAGCGGGTTGTGGGTTTATAGGGAAATAGGGTGGGAAGTAATTTAATTATGTTAAATTAATTATTAATTAGTAGGAATTATAAATTAATTTTAATTAATTGGTAATTATTTTTAATTAATTGGCAATTAATTTTAAGTAATTGATTAATTGATAATTATGTTCTGTAGCGGGTTGTGGGTTTATAGGGGAATAGGGTGGGAAGTAATTTAATTATGTTAAATTAATTATTAATTAGTTGGAATTATAAATTAATTTTCATTAATTGATACATTTTTTTAATAATTGGTAATTTATTTTAATTAATCGATTAATTGATAATTATGTTCTGTAGCGGATTGTGGGTTTATAGGGGAATAGGGTGGGAAGTAATTTAAATGTAATTAAGGGAAAAAAATTAATTAATTGTTTTGTTAATTATATAATTGTTAATTATTTATTAATTGCTAATTAAATATTATTAAATGGTATTAAAAATTTTTTAATTGAAATATATTTTGCTAATCATGTTTTTAATAATTATGTATTGGTATTTGTAAATGGTTTATATTTATTTAATAGTTAAGTTTTTTATTATTTAAAAAAATACATTTATTTATAAGTATGTTATTTTTACCCCTACGCTACCCAACACTTTCCCTACTGTTGTACTCTCTGGAGTTGGAATAGTAATTGTTAACCCTACGCTATCCAACACTTTCCCTACTGTTGCACTCTCTGGAGTGGGAATAGTAATTTTTACCCCTACGCTATCCAACACTTTCCCTACTGTTGCACTCTCTGGGGTGGGAATAGTAATTGTTACCCCTACGCTATCCAACACTTTCCCTACTGTTGTACTCTCTGGAGTTGGGATAGTAATTGTTACCCCTACGCTATCCAACACTTTCCCTACTGTTGCACTCTCTGGAGTGGGAATAGTAATTGTTACCCCTACGCTATCCAACACTTTCCCTACTGTTGCACTCTCTGGAGTTGGAATAGTAATTGTTACCCCTACGCTATCCAACACTTTCCCTACTGTTGCACTCTCTGGAGTGGGAATAGTAATTGTTACCCTTACGCTATCCAACACTTTCCCTACTGTTGCACTCTCTGGAGTTGGAATAGTAATTGTTACCCCTACGCTATCCAACACTTTCCCTACTGTTGCACTCTCTGGAGTGGGAATAGTAATTGTTACCCCTACGCTATCCAACACTTTCCCTACTGTTGCACTCTCTGGAGTGGGAATAGTAATTGCTACCCCTATGCTATCCAACACTTTCCCTACTGTTGCACTCTCTGGAGTTGGAATAGTAATTGTTACCCTTACGGTATCCAACACTTTCCCTACTATTGCACTCTCTGGAGTGGGAATAGTAATTGTTACCCTTGCAGTTGTTTTATGTGCGGGTTTCCTTTGGCATAGCCACCACTGTCTTTTTAACACTGCTAGAGCTCTATAGACCTACCAGGGCTCTTCAGGAGGAGGTGCGCACTGCTAGAGTTCTATAGACCTACTAGGGCTCTGCACTGAGGAGGTGCGCACAGCTAGAGCTCTATAGACCTACCAGGGCTCTGCACTGAGGAGGTGCGCACAGCTAGAGCTCTATAGACCTACCAGGGCTCCGCAGTGAGGAGGTGCACACAGCTATAGACCTACCAGGGCTCCGCACTGAGGAGGTGCGCACAGCTAGAGCTCTATAGACCTACCAGGGCTCTGCACTGAGGAAGTGCACACAGCTAGAGTTCTATAGACCTACCAGGGCTCTACGGGAGGAGGTGCACACAGCTAGAGTTCTATAGACCTACCAGGGCTCTACAGGAGGAGGTACGCACAACTACAGTTCTATAGACCTACCAGGGCTCTGCACTGAGGAGGTGCACACAGCTAGAGCTCTATAGACCTACCAGGGCTCTGCACTGAGGAGGTGCGCACAGCTAGAGCTCTATAGACCTACCAGGGCTCTGCACTGAGGAGGTGCGCACAGCTAGAGTTCTATAGACCTACCAGGGCTCTACGGGAAGAGGTGCGCACAGCTAGAGTTCTATAGACCTACAAGGGCTCTGCTGGGAAGAGGTGCGCACAGCTAGAGTTCTATAGACCTACCAGGGCCCTGCACGGAGGAGGTGCACACAGCTAGAGCTCTATAGACCTACCAGGGCTCTGCACTGAGGAGGTGCCCACAGCTAGAGCTCTATAGATCTACCAGGGCTCTGCACTGAGGAGGTGCGCACAGCTAGAGCTCCATAGACCTACCAGGGCTCTGCACTGAGGAGGTGCGCACAGCTAGAGCTCTATAGACCTACCAGGGCTCTGCACTGAGGAGGTGCGCACAGCTAGAGTTCTATAGACCTACCAGGGCTCTTCAGGAGGAGGTGCGCACTGCTAGAGTTCTAAAGACCTACCAGGGCTCTGCACTGAGGAGGTGCGCACAGCTAGAGCTCTATAGACCTTCCAGGGCTCTGCACTGAGGAGGTGCGCACAGCTAGAGTTCTATAGACCTACCCGGGCTCTGCTTGGAGGGGCTGCGCACACCTAGAGCTCTATAGACCTACTAGGGCTCTTCAGGAGGAGGTGCGCACTGCTAGAGTTCTATAGACCTACCAGGGCTCTGCTGGGAGGAGGTGCGCACTGCTAGAGTTCTACAGACCTACCAGGGCTTTGCTGGGAAGAGGTGCGAACAGCTAGAGTTCTATAGACCTACCGGGGCTCTGCTTGGAGGGGTGCACACTGCTAGAGTTCTATAGACCTACCAGGGCTCTGCACTGAGGAGGTGCACACAGCTAGAGCTCTATAGGCCTACCAGGGCTCTGCACTGAGGAGGTGCGCACAGCTAGAGCTCTATAGACCTACCAGGGCTCCGCACTGAGGAGGTGCACACAGCTAGAGTTCTATAGACCTACCAGGGCTCTGCACTGAGGAGGTGCGCACAGCTAGAGCTCTATAGACCTACCAGGGCTCTGCACTGAGGAGGTGCGCACAGCTAGAGCTCTATAGACCTACCAGGGCTCTGCACTGAGGAGGTGCGCACAGCTAGAGTTCTATAGACCTACCAGGGCTCTACGGGAGGAGGTGCGCACAACTAGAGTTCTATAGACCTACCAGGGCTCTGCAGGGAAGAGGTGAAGACTGCTAGAGTTCTGTTACGGTGACAGGGCTCCCTCAGCAGGGGCGGCCTTAGGCATGTGCAAGCTGTGCACCTGCACAGGGCCACCAAACCCCAGGGGCCACCTCCCCTATATATATCCTTAATATAATAATTCTCTGAGGATGGATACATATTTGCGTGGCAGCCCCTGGCAGAGATTTGGCAGCCTCCGGCGCTGTTCCACTTCCAAACACCCTGATCCCCCCTAGCCCCCCTTCTTCACTGGACTCCGCGCTCCGCCCGGACCCCCTCTTCCGGGGCCCCCTACCTACGATCCCTGCCCAGGGCCCCCATGAGCCTAGAGCCGCCCCTGCCCCCAGGAAGATAATGGTGCATATAGGGTTCTTTAGCACTAACAAGAATTTGCCTCACTCTTCATTATTCAGTCCTCCTCCCTCGCTGTTTATCTCTTATCAAATGCTAACCCTTGCTCATTTCTCACGGCTCTCACCTCACTCCTCAGCCCTCACTTCTTATGCCTCATATATTAAATCCCATTTCTCAACTCCTAGTCCTCGTCCCTGACTTCTCATTCCTGACACTTCATTCCTCACTAATCATATCTCGCTTGTCTTCCCTCGCTACTCATTCCTCAGTGGTACCTTGCATGTTAGACTCACCCATGAAAGGCGGGCAGGACTGAGAACGAGTCAGTTCTGTTTTGCTCACCTCTGAAAGATCAATAGGTCTTGAAACTTGTCAGTCACATTAGACTCACCTATGAAAGGCCTACAATCTGGGAAATACTACTGTGTTGTTTGGGTTGTTCGTGATTCGTCTTATTTTAGCCCATTTATTGTTGCAATCCGGTGCCCTCCTGTGGTGATACTGTAGGGCAGCTGTCTACAGTAGCCTTACTACTGCATGGTCCCTGGTTCCATTTCATGCGTGCCCCTCTCCCTCTCTATTGCATATTTATATTTAGGCCTGGTGTTAGCCAAGACTTTTTGGATTGTAGTAAAATGATACATTTAGTATACTTACCTACAGAGGTTTTCAGCCAGCCCTCTTCTTGTTGTGTTATGCACATTTTCTTACTCCCACACATCACACTGCACGGGGCAGTCAGTCAGCCCACTTGAGCCATTGGTTACTGTCACTGTGAGTGACGCCATTCTGCCCTCTCACAAGGAGCACATCCACATATAAAGTAGTTACTTTAAGTGCCAGGGAAAAAAATGGATATGTGTGCTTTTTGAGACAAAAAAATATATTTTTGCTTTTCTCCATTTTTTTTTCATATAACCAAGGACCCTGAAGCTCCCAACACAATATTTTATCAAAGCTATGACCAAACAAAACAACCACTGACAAAGCCAAAAGACTGCCTGCCAAAAACCAACCAACTGCCTTTGCCAATGCTTGTAACATGGGATTGCCTTGACCTCACACTTGTACTATTCTATCTCCAGTGACCTCCTGTCTGAGATGCTTAAACTGCAATAAAAAGAGATCCGTAAAAAAGCTTCACTAGTCCTAGAAGTCTGGTCTCTGCTAAAATGCACAAATAGAAGGGGGTTCCCCGGGGGGACTTAATGATACTGGCAGGAAATGAGGGGAAGTAACAGCTGAATAGAAAAAACGAACCCTGCCAGAGCAGATTGGTTGGTCCCTAGGTGGGATCCTTTCAATTAGGTTGCGAGTGATTGAGAACACCTGTCTGAGTGAACAATGAATAAACTGATAATTCAGCCGTTATTGAAAAATGTACAAATTTTTTTTATTTTTATTTACAATACATAAAAAGAATTTATTCTGTATAAATACATAATCCAAAAGATATATCGAAGAAAGGAGATAAGCACATAAGTCATAATCATAAGTCCCACATATTCCCTCAGTCACTCCGAAACATTCATTCTCTTTCAGCGCTTCAAGCATTCAATTCATACATACTTCAATCTAACGTACACTCATGATATTCAGTAAAGATACAGTTTTAAACTAAGGCTACAACAAACTGTAATATAAAACAATTGAGGAGGCAACAAGCAGTAAATGGTTTTTTTGAGTTGATACTGCACATGTGCCATCCAGGAGGAAATGCGCCGACGCGCGTTTCGATGCTTGGCCTAGTGGGGCTGCATCTTCATCAGGGCGAGGGAGACCAAAGGGAACATGTGTATAGCAAGGATGGGCCCACTGTTGATAAAAAGGGATAAATTTAAAAATATAGAATAGGAGGCTGTGGTAATTCATCAAGGAACATTGGCTAGACACATAATTGTAAGGCCTGTATAATCGCTAGACACATAGTTGTAAGGCCTGTATAATCTCATTCTCTAATTTGAACTGAAATAGAGAAAGGCCTGGTACTTGATAGCCAGAAAAATATACCTAGATATCTTGTGAAGATAATTCATTTTTCATAGATAATTCGTCATACATTGATGTAAAACACAAGGGGCGTGTCTAGCTACTCAGACAGATGGGTGTCACTCGGGAAAAGATTTTTTAAAAGCATTTAAGAACGGATGAGTTCACCAGTTAGCTAACAATTCAAACATTCAAATCACACGCTAGAGGTCAGGGATAGAGAAGCTGGAGTAGTTCATAAAGATTAGGTCGACTGAGGTGAAGGGGGGAAAAAGTGGTTTGGATAAGGGGGTACAGGGAAACAGATTCAGGTACCTGCAGTAGGGCTGGGGCTGGGGAGAGTAGTATGTAGGGCTTCTCTCCGCTACGCACTCTCAAGGAGAAGAGGGGTGAACAAAGTGTCGTCCTGCAGGGTCCTGCAGGTGGGAGGAAGTCAATGGTTACTAGGGGCACAAGATGCAAGCCCAAAATAAACCAGAAGTGGTAAACAGGGGGGAGGATATTACCTTGGGTAGGGACAAGGGACGTCAACCGGCAGGGGGAATACCGTGTGTGGTCCACTAGTTCAGGAGAATCCTGGGGAATCAAACCGTTCATAGGTAAGTCAAAGATGCAACAGACAGAAGAGGCTAATGAATTAGCCATATAGTCGGGTCTAATTTTCATTACCTGGAGGGTAGAGCAACAATCAGGGTCGCAAAGTGAAGTGATATGAGTATCAAAAGTGATTAGATCGGGTTTCAGGAACTGATTAACAGCGGGAACCTAAAGATACAGGAAAGTCTCATGAGTAAGGTAAACCACGTTAGGCGAAAATAAGCTGGCAAGTTCTATTCTAAGGCTTTTTAGTCTAAAGTTTTATAGTGTTTACCTGTACACGACTGGTTAATAGATTCCAGGACTATCTGGTAGAAAAGGGTTGCGGGTGAGTTCTTAAGATGAGTTAAGGTCAATCCATTAATAAGGACCTAAAGGTGCGAAAGAGGTCTCATGAGTGAGGTAGACCAAGATGCGGGAAAATAAGCTAACAGGTTCAGCTCTAAGGCATTTAAGTCCAAAGCATTTTTAGCGTTTTACCTGTCAAAATCTAGTTAGACATCTTAAGGTCCAGTTAGTTGAGAGGGGTGGCTGAGTGGAGGGATCCAAGGTAGTGTTGCCTAAAAGGAGAATAAGGGCAGTCAATTAAAGAGGTCCAGGAGAGGAGTTAAGGGGGGGCGCTCTCGTGAGACACAACAGCGTCGCTTACCTAGTTAAACAACTCCAAGTCCAGTTTAGTTGAGTGGGGAAGTTGAGTGGAGGGATCCAGGGTGGGTTCCTAATGGGAGGTAAGGGCAGTCAATTTAAATAGGTCCAGGGGGGAGGTTCAGGGCGGGCGCTCTCATGAGGCACAGCAGCGTCGCTTACCTCAAAAGGGAGCGGGCATCGTGGACCGCGAAGCGGCGTCTTCAGGGATTCCCGGGGGGTCACTGACCACGGCTTCACACGCCGGTGTGTAACTAGGTAAGCGACGCTGTTGTGTCTCACGAGAGCGCCCCCCCTTAACTCCTCTCCTGGACCTCTTTAATTGACTGCCCTTATTCTCCTTTTAGGCAACACTACCTTGGATCCCTCCACTCAGCCACCCCTCTCAACTTACTGGACCTTAAGATGTCTAACTAGATTTTGATAGGTAAAACGCTAAAAATGCTTTGGACTTAAATGCCTTAGAGCTGAACCTGTTAGCTTATTTTCCCGCATCTTGGTCTACCTCACTCATGAGACCTCTTTCGCACCTTTAGGTCCTTATTAATGGATTGACCTTAACTCATCTTAAGAACTCACCCGCAACCCTTTTCTACCAGATAGTCCTGGAATCTATTAACCAGTCGTGTACAGGTAAACACTATAAAACTTTAGACTAAAAAGCCTTAGAATAGAACTTGCCAGCTTATTTTCGCCTAACGTGGTTTACCTTACTCATGAGACTTTCCTGTATCTTTAGGTTCCCGCTGTTAATCAGTTCCTGAAACCCGATCTAATCACTTTTGATACTCATATCACTTCACTTTGCGACCCTGATTGTTGCTCTACCCTCCAGGTAATGAAAATTAGACCCGACTATATGGCTAATTCATTAGCCTCTTCTGTCTGTTGCATCTTTGACTTACCTATGAACGGTTTGATTCCCCAGGATTCTCCTGAACTAGTGGACCACACACGGTATTCCCCCTGCCGGTTGACGTCCCTTGTCCCTACCCAAGGTAATATCCTCCCCCCTGTTTACCACTTCTGGTTTATTTTGGGCTTGCATCTTGTGCCCCTAGTAACCATTGACTTCCTCCCACCTGCAGGACCCTGCAGGACGACACTTTGTTCACCCCTCTTCTCCTTGAGAGTGCGTAGCGGAGAGAAGCCCTACATACTACTCTCCCCAGCCCCAGCCCTACTGCAGGTACCTGAATCTGTTTCCCTGTACCCCCTTATCCAAACCACTTTTTCCCCCCTTCACTTCAGTCGACCTAATCTTTATGAACTACTCCAGCTTCTCTATCCCTGACCTCTAGCGTGTGATTTGAATGTTTGAATTGTTAGCTAACTGGTGAACTCATCCGTTCTTAAATGCTTTTAAAAAATCTTTTCCCGAGTGACACCCATCTGTCTGAGTAGCTAGACACGCCCCTTGTGTTTTACATCAATGTATGACGAATTATCTATGAAAAATGAATTATCTTCACAAGATATCTAGGTATATTTTTCTGGCTATCAAGTACCAGGCCTTTCTCTATTTCAGTTCAAATTAGAGAATGAGATTATACAGGCCTTACAACTATGTGTCTAGCGATTATACAGGCCTTACAATTATGTGTCTAGCCAATGTTCCTTGATGAATTACCACAGCCTCCTATTCTATATTTTTAAATTTATCCCTTTTTATCAACAGTGGGCCCATCCTTGCTATACACATGTTCCCTTTGGTCTCCCTCGCCCTGATGAAGATGCAGCCCCACTAGGCCAAGCATCGAAACGCGCGTCGGCGCATTTCCTCCTGGATGGCACATGTGCAGTATCAACTCAAAAAAACCATTTACTGCTTGTTGCCTCCTCAATTGTTTTATATTACAGTTTGTTGTAGCCTTAGTTTAAAACTGTATCTTTACTGAATATCATGAGTGTACGTTAGATTGAAGTATGTATGAATTGAATGCTTGAAGCGCTGAAAGAGAATGAATGTTTCGGAGTGACTGAGGGAATATGTGGGACTTATGATTATGACTTATGTGCTTATCTCCTTTCTTCGATATATCTTTTGGATTATGTATTTATACAGAATAAATTCTTTTTATGTATTGTAAATAAAAATAAAAAAAATTTGTACATTTTTCAATAACGGCTGAATTATCAGTTTATTCATTGTTCACTCAGACAGGTGTTCTCAATCACTCGCAACCTAATTGAAAGGATCCCACCTAGGGACCAACCAATCTGCTCTGGCAGGGTTCGTTTTTTCTATTCAGCTCTGCTAAAATGCAAACTTAAAACAATTAAACAACAGAATTAATCATTCCCAATGGCCTTTGCTATTGGCACAGTGCTTAATTTGAGCCGGCAGTTTCCGTGCTTGGTCCCGGCACTTAATTGTCAACACCAGCGTTTGTGACAGTCTGCCACAAGGTGGCGCTGTCTGGCTAATTTAGAGATGACCGCAACAACTGTTATTTATTAATTCAATATACATTCAAAATGACAATTACCTGCCGCCCAAGCTATCCTCATAGTTTTGGGGGTCTGTGATAGTCTAAATTGGCACACTTGTAGGAGTGTGATGGATAGATGTGTTGGTACCGTCATCAGCAGCGCTGGCAGGGGCGATGGGTGGCGAGCTGCTGACGAGAGCCCTGGCACATTTTATAAACTAAGAACTGTATCGGCGAAATCCAATCAACAAACAGTTAATTTAATGAGTTTCTGTGCAAAACTCTAACACATTTGGCCATGGGAGGTGTGTTTAGTTCTAGCTCACTGAAGGTGCCACGAGCCCCTCTAGCCCTCGCTTTATCGAGATGTGTCGTGTCTATACTTTTCTGAGAGAGAATGGCGCTCACCGCCGCGGGCGAACGTGATTTTATTTTTAAAACGAAACATTTGCATGAAAGCCCAGAGACTCGCAGCTGTCTGTCCTGGCAGCGCTGCAGACAAGTGCAACATTCATAAGGAACATTTTTCAAATGTTTTTCATATAGACCGAAAGAACAGGCCCGCGCCCGTCCCCCTGGCAGCTGGGGAGGTCTGGCAGGAAACTTCCTGTGAACTCACGGCGTGGCAGGGCTACTGACGTGCGGCGGAAACACGAGCTGCACACACGACACTCCCTGCCGCAGATCACACCATCTGTGACACAGGATCCGTCCCGCAGGAGCCGGGATCAGGACGTCCCGTGGCGGCGTTCACACCTTCCGGGATAAAGTACCCCGTGTACAGGCGCCTCGGCTCAGGACGTGTGCTGCAGATCACACATCTAATGACGTCTTCTATGTTTAGAAGCCCCTGACAGAACACGAAGGGGGAGATTTACCATGTTTTCACGTAGTGCACTGCCGCAGCCGCAAATGCTGTGCTGAGTGAAAAGGAGACAGAGGAGAGCGCCATATTTACAGGTATATGGCACTCTCCTCCCCTCTCCCTTGCGCCAGCGTTGAAATCAGCTGCCGTGCGCAACGCAGACACCTTTGCGCCCTGGTGCAAGGGTGTCTGTGAGTCTAGCATAGGTTGTGTACTGGAAGGGAACCCTTCTACTACTAAATACTAAGCTGAGACTCACTTCAAACCTTTTCCCACTTTGTATGTGCGCGGTACTGTGCGTCACACATGCAAAGTCGGAAAAGGAAGGAGAAATTAAAGCATTTCTCCTTCCTTGCGCCTACTTTGAAAGGGCGCAGTTTTCTGACGCTAAACTAACCTATTTACTTTGTTTAGTAAATTAGGTTTAGCGTCAGAAACCTTGGGTGGTTGCATGGGAACGGCCATGCTCCACCCGTGGTACACCAACTTGGCGCTAAGTAATGCAAATCAGTGCTATATGCAGCTTTCATTACTTTCCTGTTATTTCCAGCGCTAAACAAGTTTAGCACTGGAAAGTAAATCCGGGAAAAAAGATTTTGCGTCAATTTGCGTCACTTTTGTCACACAAAAACAGAGTGAAATCTCCTCCCCTATGTCCCTCAGTTCACACGTCCAAAGTGTTCTATGTTCAGGTAACCCAGAACAGGACATGTCTAACAGCTCATATATCTAATGTGTTCTATGTTCATAGGAGCCCCAGAGCAGGGCATGAACTGCAGATTGCGTGTCGTCTGATGTGTCCTATGTTCATAGGCGTCGTCCTAGAACAGGACATTACCTGCAGCTCGCGCATCGTTTGATGTGCTCCATCTTCATAGGAGTCCAAGAACAGGACATAACCTGCAGTTCGCGCGTCGTCTGATGTGTTCTATGTTCAGGATGCCCAGAATAGCCATGCCCCACAGCTCATATATCTAATTTGTTCTATATTCAGGAGTCCAAGAATAGGACGTGTCCTGCGGATTACACATGCAATGTGTTCTGTGTTCAGGAGTTCCAGTACAGGACTTGTCCTGCAGCACAGACATCTAATGTGGTCTATGTTCATAGGAGCCCCAGAACAGGCCATGCCCTGCTGCTCATGCATCTATTGTGTTTTATGTTCACGAGTCCGAGAACAGGCCTCGCTCTGCTGCTCATGCATCTATTGTGTTTTATGTTCACGAGTCCCCGAACAGGCCATGCCCTGCTGCTCATGCATCTATTGTGTTTTATGTTCACGAGTCCGAGAACAGGCCATGCCCTGCTGCTCATGCATCTATTGTGTTTTATGTTCACGAGTCCCCGAACAGGCCATGCCCTGCTGCTCATGCATCTATTGTGTTTTATGTTCACGAGTCCGAGAACAGGCCATGCCCTGCTGCTCACGCATCTATTGTGTTTTATGTTCACGAGTCCCCGAACAGGCCATGCCCTGCTGCTCATGCATCTATTGTGTTTTATGTTCACGAGTCCCCGAACAGGCCATGCCCTGCTGCTCATGCATCTATTGTGTTTTATGCTCACGAGTCCGAGAACAGGCCATGCCCTGCTGCTCATGCATCTATTGTGTTTTATGTTCACGAGTCCGAGAACAGGCCATGCCCTGCTGCTCACGCATCTATTGTGTTTTATGTTCACGAGTCCGAGAACAGGCCATGCCCTGCTGCTCATGCATCTATTGTGTTTTATGTTCACGAGTCTGAGAACAGGCCATGCCCTACTGCTCATGCATCTATTGTGTTTTATGTTCACGAGTCCGAGAACAAGCCATGCCCTACTGCTCACGCATCTATTGTGTTTTATGTTCATAGGAGCCCCAGAACAGGCCATGCCCTGCTGCTCACGCATCTATTGTGTTTTATGTTCACGAGTCCCAGAACAGGCCATGCCCTGCTGCTCACGCATCTATTGTGTTTTATGTTCATAGGAGCCCCAGAACAGGCCATGCCCTGCTGCTCATGCATCTATTGTGTTTTATGTTCACGAGTCCGAGAACAAGCCATGCCCTGCTGCTCACGCATCTATTGTGTTTTATGTTCATAGGAGCCCCAGGACTGGCCATGCCCTGCTGCTCACGCATCTATTGTGTTTTATGTTCACGAGTCCGAGAACAGGCCATGCCCTGCTGCTCATGCATCTATTGTGTTTTATGTTCACGAGTCCGAGAACAGGCCATGCCCTGCTGCTCATGCATCTATTGTGTTTTATGTTCACGAGTCCGAGAACAGGCCATGCCCTGCTGCTCACGCATCTATTGTGTTTTATGTTCACAAGTCCGAGAACAGGCCATGCCCTGCTGCTCATGCATCTATTGTGTTTTATGTTCACGAGTCCGAGAACAGGCCATGCCCTGCTGCTCACGCATCTATTGTGTTTTATGTTCACGAGTCCGAGAACAGGCCATGCCCTGCTGCTCATGCATCTATTGTGTTTTATGTTCACGAGTCCGAGAACAGGCCATGCCCTGCTGCTCATGCATCTATTGTGTTTTATGTTCACGAGTCCGAGAACAGGCCATGCCCTGCTGCTCATGCATCTATTGTGTTTTATGTTCACGAGTCCGAGAACAAGCCATGCCCTGCTGCTCACGCATCTATTGTGTTTTATGTTCATAGGAGCCCCAGAACAGGCCATGCCCTGCTGCTCACGCATCTATTGTGTTTTGTGTTCACGAGTCCGAGAACAGGCCATGCCCTGCTGCTCATGCATCTATTGTGTTTTATGTTCACGAGTCCGAGAACAGGCCATGCCCTGCTGCTCACACATCTAATGTGTTCTATGTAGTCCAGGGCAGAGTTCACAGAGTTCCATTATGCAGAACTCCACTAATTGCCTAATAAACTCTGCCACGCTATGCAGCGTTCCGCAAGCGGTGGAGTGCCATACGTTACACAGGTGTTTGTTCAGCGCTGTAAATTTAGTGTGAACAGCAGCACACGTAGCACAAGAGGGCGCTGCTTCTTTCTGTCGCTCGAGTAGATGTTCTACTCGAGCGGGGGCTTCCTCAATGCAAGCAGAAGGTTTCTCAGCTCGATCTGTAGCAACCTGTAGCGCCTACCCACGTTGAGAAATCTCGCTTGGAGGTGGTCTGGGGTACCATTTTTCTTGCTCACCAACTTAATGTTGGTGAAGCCACGTGAGAGGAAAAACTCTGCACCGTGCCGCTATGCAGAGTTTTTCAGGATTCTGCGCTCTATGCGGAGCGTGCAAAACTCCGCAAACTCCACGAGCGGAGCAGAATTTCATGCCCAGGCCTAGTATTATGTTCACGAGTCCCAGAACGGGCCATGCTCTGCAGCTCACGCATCTAATGTGTTTTATGTTCAAGAGTCCCAGAACGGGCCATGCCCTGCAGCTCACGCATCTAATGTGTTTTATGTTCATGAGTCCCAGAACGGGCCATGTTCTGCAGCTCACGCATCTAATGTGTTTTATGTTCAAGAGTCCCAGAACAGGCCATGCTCTGCAGCTCATGCATCTGATGTGTTTTATGTTCATGAGTCCCAGAACGGGCCATGCTCTGCAGCTCACGCATCTAATGTGTTTTATGTTCAAGAGTCCCAGAACAGGCCATGCTCTGCAGCTCATGCATCTGATGTGTTTTATGGTCATGAGTCCCAGAACAGGCCATGCTCTGCAGCTCATGCATCTATTGTGTTTTTTTGTTCAGAAGTCACAGAACAGGCCACGCTCTGCAGCTCACGCATCTAATGTGTTTTTTTTTTGTTTTTTTAAATAATATTTTTATTGATTTTCAAAGACACGGTGAACACAGAAGTATGAGCAAATAAAGCATTGACAGGGCACTGCGCCGGTGAGGTACATTGCTTATTATACTGGGTTGCTCTATAATATACTTGGTGTTTGGTACAAGTCCAATGTCCTGGTTAACATTATAGACATACTTCTGGTATGGCTTTGGTGGCGCTAGGTATGTTCTTACAACATATAACATAAAACATGTAACATATAGGTGTTGGCCGTTTGTTGGTGATCGGCGTGCGACAATCTGCTTTGCACCTTTCCTGCTTTACCCATTATCTAGGGCGGTTTGAAAGGGTCTAGTGCCTTGTCTAGGGATTCCCACCTCTGTCTGGTTGGTTTCCTCCATGGAGTATTTCTCAATGCCGTATTGTCTGCCCCTCTCAGGAATGTTACCCAGTTTATCCACCCCTTAAACGTCGCTTTGGCGGTGTTCTTCCATTTGGACAGTATAATCTTTATGGCGCTAGTTAGGAGAAAGTCTAGGAGGTTCCTGTCTTGCTGTGTGGTGATCTCGGTGTTAAGAAGGGCTGTTATCAGGGTATGGAACTCTCTCTTAAGGTTACAACCTAGTGTTAGGTTGAAAAAAGCGAAGACACTATCCCAGAATTTTTTGACCTTGCTGCACTTGAATATAAGATGGGCTAGGTCCCCCGTTTCCTTGTTGCAGTTCCAACATTGACTGTTTTCTCTGAGGTTAAGTTTAGCCAGCTTTGTTGGGGTCCAGTGTGTTTGGTGCAATAGCCAGAATTTGCTTTGTGCGAGTACTGGTGAAATTATATTATGCGAGGGGGAGGTCCAGAAGTCTGTTAGTTCTTGTTCTGTGAGGGGTCTGCCTATCTGGTTTTCCCAGTACTTTGTGTTTTTGTCGTTGAGTTTTGATGTAGTAGGTCGAAGGATTTTGTATATGTGAGATATGTGGTGCCACATTTTGTTTAGTTTTTCTGTGAATTTGAAGAGTGAGGGGGTTAGGCTGTTGAGATTCGCCTTTGTGATCGCTGTCTTAATGGTCAGAAAGTTGTATAGCTCCACCTCCGCGAGTTCAAATCTACTCTTTAAGGAGTTGAATGTGAGGGGGCTGCCAGCTTCTTCTAGATGTGCCGTGTGTGAAATGCCTACTGCCTTCCAAGATTTTATATCTAGTGTTTTCCCTTTGTATCTTATTTTTGTGTTATTCCAGGGTGCTGTCCATTTCGAGTTCTTAACGCTTAATTCTAATTTCTGATCTAGCTTGAGGAGGGCTGATCTGGTTTCCTTGAATACTGGGTTACTCCTAAATGTCGTTTTGTTGGCAGTGAGGATAGTTAGAGGGTTTGAGATGCCAAGGATAGCTTTTTCTAGTTCTAGCCAGGTCGGTATATATTTCTGTTTTCCGGAAGCCCAGTTCAACCCTTGTCTGGCTATGCAGGCCGTCTGAAATGTCTTTAGGTCCGCTAGATTCAGGCCTCCTAGTTCTTTCTTCAGTCTGAGTTTTGGTAGTGCGATTCTGGGTTTTTTGCCTCTCCAGATGAATTTGTTTATTGCTTGATCTATTTTCTTGTGGTAGTCGTCAGTCATTGTTAAGGGGAGCATACTAGCCAGATAGTTAGCTATAGGGGTAATCATCATCTTTACTGTTTCTATCCTTCCCCACCAGGTTATAAATTTGGTTGACCAGTTTTCCAGTATGTTTCTTATTTTTGTCAGTGTCCTTTTTTCATTCAGGTCTAGGGTGGTCTTTAGGTCTCTACCCAAGTTGATGCCTAGATAATTAATAGATTGTGGTTGCCATACAAACCCTGAGTGCCCTAGTACATCGCTGGTCGTGTATATGTTCATGGGCATGCATTCTGACTTGTCCCGGTTTAGTTTGTACCCTGAGTGGGAGGCGTAGGTGTCGATGGTGGTCATGAGTGCGGGTATTGATGATGTGGGATCTTCTGTCATTATCAGAAGGTCATCTGCGTATGCCGCAAGTTTGGCTGTCGTTTTGAGCTGCAGAGCGTGGCCTGTTCTGGGATTCGTGAACAAAAAAACACATTAGGGGTGTGTGGCTTGGATGCTAATGTGTAGTTTTGATAACGAATCCCAGAACAGGCCACGCTCTGCAGCTCACGCATCTAATGTGTTTTTTGTTCACAAATCCCAGAACAGGCCACGCTCTGCAGCTCACGCATCTAATGTGTTTTTTGTTCACAAATCCCAGAACAGGCCACGCTCTGCAGCTCACGCATCTAATGTGTTTTTTGTTCACAAATCCCAGAACAGGCCACGCTCTGCAGCTCACGCATCTACTGTGTTTTTTTGTTCACGAATCCCAGAACAGGCCACGCTCTGCAGCTCACGCATCTAATGTGTTTTTTTGTTCACGGGTCCCAGAACAGTCCACGCTCTGCAGCTCACGCATCTAATGTGTTTTTTGTTCACGAATCCCAGAACAGGTCACGCTCTGCAGCTCACGCATCTAATGTGTTTTTTGTTCACAAGTCCCAGAACAGGCCATGCCTCGCAGCTCATGTATCTAATGTGTCTTATGTTTAAGAGTCCCAGAACAGGCCACGCTCTGCAGCTCACGCATCTAATGTGTTTTTTGTTCACGAATCCCAGAACAGGCCATGCTCTGCAGCTCACGCATCTAATGCGTTTTTTGTTCACGAATCCCAGAACAGGCCTCGCTCTGCAGCTCACGCATCTAATGTGTTTTTTTGTTCACGAGTCCAAGAACAGGCCACGCTCTGCAGCTCACGCATCTAATGTTTTTTTTGTTCACGAGTCCCAGAACAGGCCACGCTCTGAAGCTCATGCATCTAATGTGTTTTTTTGTTCACGAGTCCCAGAACAGGCCACGCTCTGCAGCTCACGCATCTAATGTGTTTTTTTGTTCACGAGTCCCAGAACAGGCCACGCTCTGAAGCTCACGCATCTAATGCGTTTTTTGTTCACGAATCCCAGAACAGGCCACGCTCTGCAGCTCACGCACCTAATGTGTTTTTTTGTTCACAAGTCCCAGAACAGGCCACGCTCTGAAGCTCACGCATCTAATGCGTTTTTTGTTCACGAATCCCAGAACAGGCCACGCTCTGCAGCTCACGCATCTAATGTGTTTTTTGTTCACGAGTCCCACAACAGGCCACGCTCTGCAGCTCACGCATCTAATGTGTTTTTTGTTCACAAATCCCAGAACAGGCCACGCTCTGAAGCTCACGCATCTAATGCGTTTTTTGTTCACGAATCCCAGAACAGGCCACGCTCTGCAGCTCACGCATCTAATGTGTTTTTTTGTTCACGAGTCCCAGAACAGGCCACGCTCTGAAGCTCACGCATCTAATGCGTTTTTTGTTCACGAATCCCAGAACAGGCCACGCTCTGCAGCTCACGCATCTAATGTGTTTTTTGTTCACGAGTCCCACAACAGGCCACGCTCTGCAGCTCACGCATCTAATGTGTTTTTTGTTCACAAATCCCAGAACAGGCCACGCTCTGCAGCTCATGCATCTAATGTGTTTTTTGTTCACGAGTCCCACAACAGGCCACGCTCTGCAGCTCACGCATCTAATGTGTTTTTTGTTCACAAATCCCAGAACAGGCCACGCTCTGAAGCTCACGCATCTAATGCGTTTTTTGTTCACGAATCCCAGAACAGGCCACGCTCTGCAGCTCACGCATCTAATGTGTTTTTTGTTCACAAATCCCAGAACAGGCCACGCTCTGCAGCTCACGCATCTAATGTGTTTTTTGTTCACGAGTCCCACAACAGGCCACGCTCTGCAGCTCACGCATCTAATGTGTTTTTTGTTCACGAGTCCCCGAACAGGCCACGCTCTGCAGCTCACGCATCTAATGCGTTTTTTGTTCAAGAATCCCAGACCAGGCCACACTCTGCAGCTCACGCATCTAATGCGTTGTTTGTTCACGAATCCCAAACCAGGCCACGCTCTGCAGCTCATGCATCTAATGCGTTTTTTGTTCACGAATCCCAGACCAGGCCACGCTCTGCAGCTCACGCATCTAATGCGTTTTTTGTTCACGAATCCCAGACCAGGCCACGCTCTGCAGCTCACGCATCTAATGCGTTTTTTGTTCACGCGTCCCAAACCAGGCCACGCTCTGCAGCTCACGCATCTAATCCTTTATTTGTTCACGAGTCCCAAACCAGGCCACGCTCTGCAGCTCACGCATCTAATGCGTTTTTTGTTCACGAGTCCCAAACCAGGCCACGCTCTGCAGCTCACGCATCTAATGTGTTTTTTGTTCACGATTCCCAGAACAGGCCACGCTCTGAAGCTCACGCATCTAATGTGTTTTTTTGTTCACGAATCCCAGACCAGGCCACGCTCTCCAGCTCACGCATCTAATGTGTTTTTTGTTCACGATTCCCAGACCAGGCCACGCTCTGCAGCTCACGCATCTATTGTGTTTTTTGTTCACGAATCCCAGAACAGGCCACGCTCTGAAGCTCATGCATCTAATGTGTTTTTTGTTCACGAATCCCAGACCAAGCCACGCTCTCCAGCTCACGCATCTAATGTGTTTTTTGTTCACGATTCCCAGAACAGGCCACGCTCTGAAGCTCACGCATCTAATGTGTTTTTTTGTTCACGAATCCCAGGCCACGCTCTCCAGCTCACGCATCTAATGTGTTTTTTGTTCACGATTCCCAGACCAGGCCACGCTCTGCAGCTCACGCATCTATTGTGTTTTTTGTTCACGAATCCCAGAACAGGCCACGCTCTGAAGCTCATGCATCTAATGTGTTTTTTGTTCACGAATCCCAGACCAGGCCACGCTCTGCAGCTCACGCATCTTATGCGTTTTTTGTTCACGAATCCCAGAACAGGCCACGCTCTGAAGCTCACGCATCTAATGTGTTTTTTTGTTCACGAATCCCAGACCAGGCCATGCCTCGCAGTCACACCATCTGTCATAAATGTCCGATGCAAAGAAGCTGAAGTTCTCTGTTCGAGGCTGTTGATGTGCACACTCCTCGCTATAAATATTGTGTAATAATAACACATCACACACATGTGCAGACAAGATTCCAATGCCAGTGAGGCACCGACCTGCCTGTCTACGTCATTCTATCAAGGAAGCTTGTAAACTGTTCGGTGCTACCTCACACCCCCTCCCTTATTAAGGCGTGTCCCTTGTAATGCATCGTGCCTCTATTTTTAAATAAAAGGATTTAATAGAGTTTTGAACTAATAATCAAAGCATTAAAGGATTTGTATTAGAGAAAATACTCAGGGCACCTACATATTTATTAACTTTGACACGTGGCAAAATCAACTTGTGTGACAAGAGCCATGCCCTTCAGTGCGCACAGAAGCTGTTGCGACGCACAATAACATAACTTAGCATAACGTGTATTTGTAAAGCGCAAGTTCACCCATAGGCATCTTGGCGCTGAATAACAGATGTTTATCACCTTCGGTGCTCACGACGAGCTCAGATCGTCATGAGGCACAGTGGCGCTGTGCTCATGACGAGCAGCTCGTCATGACCGCTGCGTCGCTCCCACGCGGGTATAATTCCTCTGCTGTGCTGAGCGTTCTAAGAAACGGGCGTGGTCATGACGAGGTCAGCTCGTCATGAGCACAGCGTCACCGTGCAGCGTGACGAGCTGAGCTCGTCACGAGCACCGCGGCCCCCCTCCCCCCGCACCGCGAGGGAATTAGCCCCGCGGCGAAGGGGTTAATGCTATGCAACTCAATGGTACTCATTTTATCGCCCTCAGATGGATGAAAGGCTGAGTGGACCAGCCGAGATTTGAACCTGTGACCATCAGGTCGAACACAGGACCCTGCAGTGGATGCATTAATCCACTGAGCCACCAGACCCAGCAATGATCCCAGAACAAGACATGCCCCGCATCTCACACTGGCCAATGCGTCTTTTGCACAGGACCCCCAAAACAGGACAGGCCCGCGGCCCAGACCATGTGCAAGGAAAAGTCCCATTTACTGGCCCCCGCATCAATGAATTTCCCGCTGGTCACTTCATCTGTAATATCGCCCCCTTGAACAGGGACCCCAATCAGGTTTCCTGCAGTTCACTCCATCTGTTTCAGCACTGGGCGATCCCCTTGCACAAGAGCCCCAAAGAAGTTCCCTGCAGTTCACACGACCTGTGACAGTCCTGCCCCTGCACAAGAGCTCCAAACACGTTTCCTACCGTTCACTCCATCGGTAACACTTCTCCCCTTGCACAAGAGGGAGCCCCTGCCAGCTTTCCTGCAGTTCACGTTATCTCTTGCAGCTCTGGGGGCTCTCCTTGCACAAGAGCCACAAGCAGGTTTCCTGCAGATGGCTCCATCTGTAACAGTTACAGGGTTCCCCTTGCACAAGAGCCCCCAGCAGGTGCCCTGCAGTTCACTCCATCCAGAGAAGATTCGAGTATCAAAGGCATCGTACAGCCGCCGCCATGTTGTGCCAACCACAGACCTTGGGTAGTCATTAGAGGGAACGGATGCTGTAGGCTAGAGATTACTAAAGACAGTGTGCAAATGGGGAGGGGGTCAGGGGGGGGGCATAAAATTCAGGTCAGACTCAAACTGCATCCCGAGACAAGGGCGTGCCTATAAATAGTGCAGCAGGTGCAGTGGCACCGAGGTCTGGGTAGCCCACTGTGCTGCAAAATAATGGTTGTTTTTCCTACCAAACGAGGAATAGGGCCAAATTCATTGTTTGCAATATGGCCTATAGCGCCGCTGCCCTAAAGTTTTACACGCAATGGACAGGATGTCATAGTCACAACTGAAAGGAAGTGCAGTGAAGTCTGGAGGACCTGGGCGTATGTTATTTGTTTTGGAGACGTAGAGGCACGTGGTGCTCATACTGAGGCAAGACAAGCCCAGGTGTGTTGCCTCCTTCCACTCCCCTGTGCCGTTTCGGGTGTCATCGGAAATTTCCGCGACTGTCCGGATTCCAAGATGGCTGCAAATCAGCTCGCGCTGGGATTTGCCACGAGCCTCGGACCTGGGGGGAGGCGAGGAAGAGATCTGAACACACATGTTGGCAGGCAGGTTGGCGTCATCACCCCGCCGCCCTCTGGGGCTGTGGGGGTCAACCCCCCTGGTGCTCTCTTGTCCCCTGCCCTGGCCTAAGAAAGGCCTTGGAGCGTTGCTATGGCAACTGCCTCCCGTACATCCCTCCATCTGTTAAAGGCCCCCGCCTGCTGGTAGACGCCCCCACTGAGCCAACACTCTGAGAGGGGTGGGGGTGCAACACGAGTGCCGCAGAGCATCTGCTGTCCAGGAACCAGAAGGGGATCGAAAATATCATATTTTCAGCAGGGCTGCGACGGAAAAACACAGTCCCAGACTCTATGTAGCGCAGACACACAAAGGCCTGCAAACGTTCAAAGAGAGAGAGAGAGACACACACAGACACTTTTATTGTATTGCATTGCAACATTTGCATAGCATAGCGCCTACTACCCCTATGTGGGCAGGGTCACACGTTGGGCGCTGAAACATTTGCCTACATGGGTAGCACACTGCACTGTGTAAGGTTGGAAGTGGGTTGTCTTTGTTTTGATCCTGTGTGGGAAGTGTGTCCTTGTAATGCGTGAGGACCACCGCAGCAGGGCAGTCTGGACACATGGGCACGCTGGGCAGTTGCCCAGGGCCCCCACAAGCACAGGGGCCCCATGCAGACCATAAATTAAAACTCGTTTTCCGTTAAACATTTGTATTCCAGTGAGTGGTTGTGTAGGCAGGGCCCATTTCACTGCTTTGCCCGGGGGGCCTATAATGGCATTAAGACGACCCTGCACTGCAGTGCGGTTATCATGTTATGGGATGCAGAGCTGAGCGGTGTGATGGACGAAGAAGTGTAGGGGAGAGACATATAGTTTTTCTTTTTTTTAGTGAACTGGCAGCTTTGAGCAGCTCCGCAGGTCCCTTTATGTTTTTTTTAATGGATATAGTAAACTTAGTTAGTTCACTGTTTGTCTACCCTCAGATATTTTGTTTTAAGTTGATGGTGCTGAGCATGCTTGGGTTGAAGGTAGAAATGGTTGGGGGATCTCTATAGATTGTATTTTATTGTAATTGAAATTATATAGCACTTACTTTCTCCGGCAAGGTGTTGAAGCGCTTTAGGGCAGCATGTTGCTCTGGAATCCCAGGTTAGTGGTTGACCCAATGGTTATTGCAATTAGTCTTGAGCTTTAAAGAAAAAACATTTCCTGCACTTACTCCAGTTTCTTTGGGTGGTTTAAAGGAACAGGAGTTAGGTGCAGTCATTAGTCAGGGGAGGGTGTGTGAATGCATGTGGGTGGTTGGTGGGATTAACAGGTGAGATAGAGGATATTTGGTATTGTTGGGTGGCTGGTATGACTTCCAAAGAAGTATCGGTTGTGAATTTTGAAATTCTGGAATGAAATGATCGGAATTGACAGAAATACAGTACTACAGATTGTGGCTAACATGCTTGTGACTTGTAGAAGGCTATGCTCAGAAAGAGGCATGCAGAGGGTGGAAATGGAGAGTTTTCATGCAGGGTTTTGGCAATACAGAGCCAGCTTTTCGAAATAGCATGCAATCTGAAAATGCAAAACATTATTTGCATCTGATCGTGGTGTAATAAGTACATCAATAGGTACAATTGTAGGTGAACAGTCTATCCACGGATAGGCTACAGTTCGACCCCTTCTTCAGCAAGGATGGACAATCAGCTCAGAGGCTGGAAGCATAAGTTAAAGGCTGAATGCATATATGGGAAAGTATCAACAGCTTAAGGCTGTGCTTGAAGTGTGCAATAACTTCATTGTAGGAGAATCAGGTCTGCTTCTTATGGTTACCCCCACGTTTTGCTTCATGTTACACTGTTTTTGACTAGTTTGACTGGGATCCTGCTAATCAGGACCCCAGTCTTTCTGCTTTCTCCCTAAACTGTTATGTCATTGTTAGAAATGGGGATCTCTAGTTGGCAGCGGCTGGCGCCGAGGCCCGAATAAGGATACTTCTTCCTGAGTCAGAGTAAGGGGGCCACACTCTTTGATAACCCCTGCTCAACCCCGTGGTAACGTAGCACGAACAGACAGGCCTATCTCAAAGGCAGTGTGTGAAGCAATTATGACCATACACAATAACGCAGGATGGACACTACAAACGGACACCACAGGTAGTTATAGAAAAATAGTTATCGTTATATAGACTGAACATGACGCTTAAAAGCGCTCAAGGAGCCACAATGCATGTAATTACACATTCACTTCAAAGCAATAAAGGCACTCAAAAAGCGTGTGGAATGAACTAAGTTCGAGGCCAGGTTCCAAGCGACCTGGTGATGAACAATGTACCTGAGATTTAAAGGGGCACGGCACGCAGCCTCTCAAGGAAGCCGCAGTGATGACAGGTGGACTCGCAGCGGCCACAGCTCCCGGCTGTAGCGGTCCGTGACGTGCACTCACGATAATCCTGGGACGGGGCCTAAAGGCAGGCTCCCAGCGGCATACACAGGTAATAACAAGATCCTCGAAGTGGTAACCAGTGTGGGCACTCAGGGGCACAGCTCCTCGGCTGCAGCGGCCCAAAGTAGCAATTGCGATGATTTTCGTAGACGGCAAATGCGGACACTCAGTGGCACAGCTCCTCAGCTGCAGCGGCCCACAATAGTGATAGCGATGATTCTCGTAGGACGGCAAATGCGGGTACTCAGCGGCAACAGCTCCTCAGCTGCGGCGGCCCACAATAACGATGACTTTGGTAACACAGGCAAATGCGGGCTCTCAGCGGTGACAGCTTCCTCAGCTGTGGCGGCCCACAATAGCGATAGTGATGATTCTCGTAGGACGGCAAATGTGGGCACTCAGCGGCAACAGCTCCACAGCTGCGGCGGCCTACAATAGCGAAAACAATGACTTTGGTAACACAGGCAAATGCAGGCTCTCAGTGGCACCAGCTTCCTCAGCTGCGGCAGCCCGCGATATCGATGACGTTGGTAACACAGGCAAATGTGGGCTCTCAGCGGCAATAGCTCCTCAGCTGCGGCAGCCCACAAAAGCGACAGCGATGACTTTGGTAACACAGGCAAATGCGGGCTCTCAGCCGCACACTAGCGATACGATGACTTTCAGCCAGCGTTCCCCACAGTAGAACCAGAGGCTCTGGAATTCTCAACAGAGGCCACACCTGCGAGTAGAATTCCCCTCAAATAGGAATCCGGACAGCGGATGGGTGAAGTCTAATGTCCCTGAGACATCAGCAGGAGGCATGCTAAAATCAGGCAGGCCCTTGGGTAGTTGCTTCAGCAAGATGGATGAAAGTTTCGAAGTCATTTCCCTCTAGTTACACTGACAGAGGTTCATCTTGACATCCAGAAGTAACACACTGTGTAGGGTTTTTTTCACAGATCTTTATACCCCAAAAGTCTTTGTTCTCAAAAAGTCACAAATCACTGAACCCAGCCAGAACCAGTTTGGGGTCGTCCTGGAGCACTTGGTTTACGAGGCGGCATCCTGCCTTTGAGAAAGAGGGGGTTCGCTATTAGACACACAGTGGGAGGTGGAGCCATCATTCACCTTGCCAGGCACAGCCCTGCTCAGATCAAAGGGTGACCCTCCCCTTACTCCAACTGCAGATCTCTCTATTCAATCCAGGTCGGGCTCAGCCTGCCCTGTCTCTCCAAAACCAGACAGCCAATACACATAACAGCTGAGCACACTGGAAGGTTTAGGCAAGAAAATACCCACTTGCTAAAAGTGGTCTTTTCAACCACAGAATATAGAAATAATCTTCGCTACCAGATGCACTTTAATATTCTGAGCTCAGGCATATTAAACTCGGCTTTCCTATCAGTTTCCTTGGGTCAATTAGGATTATAGAATGTAATACAGTAAATTTACAATAGGGAGCATTAGCACTGTGGCACTGAATGGCAGTGGCACAGCGCCCAGATCATCTAACACCAGCAAACACAGAGGAGACAAAAGCGAAACATGGAAGGGAGACCCACGCCAATGGTGCCAGGTCTAACAGAAGAGAACAAATGGGATAGAGCAAGAAAATGCAAGAAAAACAAATATTTGCACAGCTAATATGTCTCACCATTATGAGTGCCAAGCTTTTGGCTTTGCCCTTGCTTGTTTGTAGAGATTGGTTTATAAAAAGTAAAAATAAAAAAAACTTTTCAAACTACTGGCGGAAAAGCAATCATATATCTTAAGGTACTTCAAAGCTGTACATTGAATCTAAATATGTTCAATCTTTATAAATGTCATGATTTAATATTCAAATACTTTTCACTCTAGAAACTCTGAACATAATTTAAAAAGAATAAACATGTGTAAAAATGTAAAATAAATGTTTGCCAAGGCTTATTATACTTTGCACAAGTCGTAGGGGCATATTCTCAAGGACTTATCGCCGAGTTAGCAGCACCTTATCGCAGCCAAAGTGACAATAAAGTTATCGCCCTATTCACAAGCTGGTGCTAACAGCCGATATCACCAGTTTTCCTGCGATAGCAGCCGCAAAAAACATCGCCACAGATGACACCGGCAACTAACGCTACTAAGATGCAGAGTAGGCGTTCCCGTGCAAAAATCTGCGACAACACGACTTTGCAACATTCTCAACGACCAGCCAGATCGGCGATAAGATCCCAAAACAGGCGATAAGGCGCGTTAGCAGAAGGGATTTAACAGCTGCTCTTACCTGGTGTTAAGTCGGACGACAACCTGCACCATAAAAGGGAGCCCAGCCCAGAGCCACACCTGAAGAACAACAGATGCCATGGAGCTACTGATCATGCAGTGCGGAGCCCCAAGAGGCCCGCCCCCCTGCTGCCCGGACTACCACAGAGGCAGCGCAGACAAAGACAGTGGACCTTCAGAAAATGCACCAGCCTCACAGACATAATATTAGAGGATGTCATTGCCCACCACAGGCTCAAAAGGACAACCATCCTCCACATCATGACCATCATTGCCCGCAGGCTGACGGTACCAACACAGCTGACAACCAACATCCCTCCGCAGACAAAGCTGCTGGCTGTGCTGCACCTGTTGGCCTCTGGGACCTTCCAACCAACAACTGCTAGAGTTGGAGGAGTCTCACAGCCAGCCCTATCAAAGTTCATCACAACTGTCTTGGATGCCTGCCATCATCAGCTTGGAACCCCAGCACCTTCACTTTTCCCACACTGTGCAGGAACAGCTGGAGACCATGCAAGGCTTCTAAGCCATAGCTGGCTTCCCACACGTGTTGGGGGCAATTGACTGCACACATGTCCTACTTGTGCCCCCTGCTGACATTGCACTCAATTACCTCAACAGAAAGCACATGCATTCCATCAATGTGCAGGCGGTAGTGGAACACGGGGGACTCTTCACCAATGTTGTTGCCAACTACCCAGGCAGTGTGCATGATTCCTACATCTTCCGACAGTCCATCATCAACCAGTGCTTTGTGGCTGGCACCTAAGGAAATGCACTGCTCTTTGGTAAGTACCAAATGAACACACCACACACCTCAACTCCACAATCTTGCAACTCACAACTCTGGAAACGCAAATGTTACAAACTCACATACAACATGCCAAACATGCCCATCTACCAGACACAACAGCACAACTTACTGTGGTAACCTGGGCTAGCCATGTATTCAAGCCATCAACGGTATGGCACCTCAGCCACACAATAGCAGAATGTGGGGAGAGGTGGTGTTGTGTATCGATTTAGATTCCATATGCATTTCCGGATTCATGCCCTTATATAGGTAAAATTGACACGTTGCCCTTATATAGGCATAGAAATCCAGTCCTTATTTAGGCATAGCCCATTCTACCCAAATACAGGCATGGCTACTTCCATCCGTTCATCTACGTCACTACGATTTCTTGGAACACCAGACTCTTAAGCCGTTAGGGACTTCCCCTTGCTTGGATATTGATTTCTTCAGGAACTCATTTATTATGCATGAACATCTATTCCTCAGGGGTTCATTCATGACGTTCATATGCTCGACTTTACGTCAATACTGGCATTCCTAAACACCTTCAAGGTATAAATATACCTTCACTTGCTATGGCAAAGCACGGTGTGGTTTGGTGCAGTTCGACTACCTACTTGCACGATGCAGCTCGCCACAACAAGTCCCGAAGGAAGCCAACTCTCCAGCTGACGCACTGACTAGACGCTGTCATCCTCCTGCCGAGAACCCAGCTCCAGTGTTTCTGACTCCCCTTGCAGGGTGTTGGGAAATCGAGTCCCAGGAAAGAGATACCAACCTATCTCCTTCTAAGGTATGGAGCTGATTAGAACCTAGAGAAACCTTTAACAGATTCTTGGTAAAAAATAAACTTAGCTAAAACAGCATCTACTTCTTCCCTCGTACTGGACCTAGTCTAGGTACACTGGGGTAGGCGTATTTTAGAAACACCAGTTGAGTATTTTTGCCTATGTTATTTATGTATGTATTTTTATATATGTCATAGCAACAGACCATGCTATTACAGTATTATTTTATATTACTGTTTACGCTGTACACATTTTACTTCGCATTCTAACAATTGTAGCAGTTCATATCTCTTGCATGAGAAATAAGACTGTTCAATAAACCCCTTTTTATTGAAACACCCGTCTCTCTATTTCTATGCAACTCTTTAGAAACGAAGCATGCACGATTGACTGAGTGAACTAGTTATCTATTGTTTCCATGACTCTGAAGTATTGTTTCGATTCTAGGAGAAACAAAGTGGTCATGTTTATGCGGTTGTCAGAAACTAATCCCTTCTTGTTTATTCTTGAAAGTTTCCAGTGACCTCTGAGTTAGCTGGCACACACACAATTAAGTTTTATATACTTGATAGAGACATATTGACCTCAGTCCTATGTCAAATCTATAGTGTATCTTATTCCAATGCGCAGAGCCTATTAGGGATATAGGAACTACACTACAGTGGGAACCAGGCATGTGCGAAGGAGGCAAGTGACCCATGAATAATAATGTACACAATGCCAAGTATGGCATGGATATGCTGGTCAGACTGTAGTATGCACACCACAGACATGTCCATGTCAACATATACTGCTGGAACTTGGAGTGCAGTGGACAGTGTACACAACCATGTTACCCCAGGCAGAAAGGAAGATCGAGGAAATGTAGCTTGTTATGTACTCCCTGTAAACGTGAGCGTAGGGGTGTGAATAAAAAGCCTGTTCTTCTTGGCGTGGTTCTCTTCCGTAATGGCCTACGTGTCTACCAGGGCAGCGCCTTTCTCCCCGCCACAAGGCCAACACTGTGAGCGGCAGTGCCTGCGATTCTGTGCGCCTGCTGCACCCCAGGCCGCTGTTCCCCAGACCCATCTTGGCCACCCCTGCGCACCCAGGCTTCACTGCTCACCTGCTGACACCGTCGTGTGTCAAAGAGGGCCCACCACGTGCCGGTGAAAGCTCAAAGCCTGAGGCCAGCACTCCTTTTTCATTGGCGTACTCCACCGCTGCCTCCGGCCTACACTACGGTCAATTAGGCCACACATTTGGAACTGAGTATTGATTTATTTATGGCATAGTTCATACCATTGTACAGGCCTCATCGCAGACTGCATACCCTTTCAGCTCTGGTGCCACTAACTATGTGACCTAAAATTTATGGACACTCTCTGGTTGAACTTTGGTGGCGTCTGAGTCTACGGCCTGGGGGATGTCTTCATCATCATGTAGCTGATACTGACTTGGTGGTAAAAATTAGTCTGTAGCATTCATCTCCTCCATATTGCCTGTTTCTGCTCGGTTCTGCCCTCTGCATCATGCCCTGGGAGAACATCTTCCACTGTCCTCCGAAACACTCCGCGACATTCACCTTGGACATTGATGAGGACCCGCTCAGCTCTTGTGGCCCTACCTCAGTGCACTGCGCAAGTCACCGCCCTGTGGCGGTGTGCCTGTGCCGCAGTGCATCCGGGGCCACTAAATCTATGCAGCTCTAGTCATGGACCCTTGCTGTTTGAACTTTGAACTTCTGATTGTCTGAATACTGTTGGAGTTGCTGCCAGCACCAACCACTCACTGAAGGCTGACTTACACCCACCCCACACCCATCCAGCACAGGCGTCACTGGACATGTGACCCTGACAATAAAAGGGTCCGGGTGCACGTGCCCCTTGCCAGTCCCACAAACTATCTAAGTGTGTCTGTGTGGTCATTATATATGCATGAGGGCCCCGGGCCCTACCACATGACATTGTGCTGTGTACAGCAGACGCAACCATGTCACCTCATGCAGTAGGATAGCCATGTAGCTGTTTCCTACCTCTTTCTAAGCGTAAGCGGAGTGGACTGGCGTACAACAGTCTAGCGTAGGGGTGTGGTTAATCAACCCGGGGCTCTGGGCGTGGTTAACTTTTGGCCTTGCCAAGAAAGTAACAAATGCATGTGTCTCTGTTGTAGTGTCGGCGCCACCCGTCCCGCAATGGGCAATGTTGCAATGTAGCATACCCCCGGAGTGCGGGCTCGGCGAAGGGGTAAATGAGGGAGCGCAAGCTTGCTCGGGGTCCGAGATCATACATGCCAACTGTTGTGTGTGTCGCTATTACCGCAGCATGAACTAAAGGTCTACCCTCAACGCATCGCGAGTTCAGCCAGCCATGAACTCTACATCTGTGTCTGCCCTATTCTTACCATAGGCCTACTCACATGTGGCCGTCCACCTTCAATGCACAACATCACTGTGTCATTGTCAGGTTTGTGGAAATATGCAGACAGGCATAACAATGATGTGCCATAGGAGTGCAAGTGATGTAACTGTGTTGCAAACACTAGTAAATAGGTTCAGGGAGGGAGGGGCAGCAGTGAGGCTACGTAATACACATTGATGCCACTCATTTGCTACAAGCAGTACATGTCAAACAGGAATCACTAAGTCACACATATCACAGACCAATGAACCAGTGAGCCTGTCAACAAATCATGAAGAAGCAAATATTGACTCATGTCTCTCTGCACTGTCACAGGTGACCAAGGATATGCACTCTCCCCTTGGATGATGACACCCCTCTGAGCCCCGAACACATAGGAGCAGAGGCAGTACAACGCAGCCCACAAAACGCATCCGGGGCATCGTGGAACACACATTGGCATGTTAAAGTCACGTTTTAGGTGCCTGGACATCACAGGTGGAAGGCTCCTGTACAGCCGAGACATCGTGTGCAAGATGATTGTTGCATGTTGTGTGTTGCACAACATATGTGTAAGCACCGATGCCCCATGGATACAAGTGCCAGATGCACCGGATGATGATGAGGAAAATGAGGCAGGTGGACAGGGCTGGACTGGCCATAGCGGGCACCAGGCAATCCCACTGTGCGCCGCAAGGATGGGGGCCGGATATGGGCCCCTGGTGGCCGTTTTTGTTACAGGGCCGTTTTTGCAGCATAGCTGCAAAATCGGCTCTGTACCAAAATCGGCTGAAAACCAGCCCCGGCAGAGCTCGGCTGCACCTCCAACCCCCCCTCCCATGAGTGGGGGGGGGGGGGTGGGGGGGGGGAGTGGCCGAGCTCTTTGCCAGGACCGGTTGTGGTTCCCAGTCCGGCCCTGCAGGTGGACCACACCCCAGTGCAGCTGCAGCAGGAATAGCCCGTAAGAACACCATCATTGACAATTTCTTCACATGAGCATGTCACAATGTCACAGTCCTTAGCAATCATGGGGCAGTATAAAATGACCACAGGCCCAGCATGTGCAGATAAATTCATTCTAAAACGCATTACCTGAGTGCATGTCACTTCCCTGTACAAGCACATCACTCGGACAAGTGTAAGTGCAACATGTAGTGCTAACAGTCTCATAAATTGAAAATAGATGGTGGGTGTGTCACCTTTGTACAGAGAGGATGTTTGGGGTGTTACGTATTCGAAATGCCATTTCTGTGTGTCAAAGATAGTACGGAATCCCACTCATCAGTTTTTCAAATGTGTCCCAAATCATTACATATAGGCCATCATTTGTGACCTACAATTGACAACAGGGCTTCTTTTGAGGTCAGATATGTACCACCATGATGCAGGGATGCACCCTGTGACTCAAGTCCCACTACATGATCAACATGGACGTAAGGGGTAATCACTGCCCCTACATTTGTCCATGCTTTCAAATTTGATTAATCATAGACATGACACATCTGTGTATATTCGGATGTATTATTCACGTTCAGTGGATTGTTGAAGCTGTCGTAGTACTGGGCCATACAGACAACACTTTAGAATGTTGCCCCGTAGAGGGCCAGCCAGAGTCCTTTAGGGATTTGACAAGTCACTCGGAGGGGAAGAGTCCAGTCCACAGGCGGATTGCTGTGTCATTGTTATGCAAACAATATATGGTAGTCCACGTCGAGGTGCCCCAGAGTGTATCGGGGGACAGTGGAAGGTGTTATTCCAGGGTATGATGCAGAGGGCAGAACCTAGCAGAAAGATGCCATATGGCGGAGATGAATGCTACTGCTTCCTTCATACCACTAAGGCAGATTCATCCTCATCTTTGTCCTCTGACATTTCATGTGCCTTACATGTGGGTTGTGGTGTTTGGTCTGCAGCACTCTGTGACACTGACACATTAGGGGCCAGAGATGTGGATGTAGAAGTAGCAGCAGCATTCATCTGCGCAATGTCTTATGGTATCACTCAAATGATGAGGATCTGCAGGGCATGGAAGATCCCATCTACAGCTTTCTCGTGTCCAGTCATGGTAGCCATTCTTTGCGCCTGCATCCGCTCCATGTTCTCCATGATCCTCCTTATGTTTCCCAAATCACGGATGACATCGCTGTAGCCACTCTAACTAGACAGTTGTTGTCGCCGAATCATGACTCCAGCAACGCCAGCCATGAATTGTTGGAGGGCATGGGGCGGACTGTGGGTGTCCGTTAGGGAGTATAAGTGGTCCCTGATGGGACTTAGACCAGCCGCGTAGCTAGGGGGGGCGAGGGGGGCGGACCGCCCCAGGCGGCACTATATTGAGGGTGGCGGCCGCCGCGCGGCACTGGCCCGTTGCAGCGGCCTTTGTAATGTATTTGGGGTCAGAGTGTCCCCAAATATAATGTATTTGGGGAAAGAGCTGCGCGGCCGCGGTTTGAACTGGCCACGGGGCACGCAGCGGGGCTCACAGTTATTGGACAAGCTGCATGTCAATTAGGCCGTCCCAGGTGCAGTGGTTGACGCAGTATCAGATTGGCCCGGCCGTAGCGCCGCAGGAGGACGCATGACGTCATGTCCTGCTTCCAGAGAGCGCGAATTAAATACTATTCGAATTTCGCACCTCACTAAGACCTGCTCAGCTGGGCCCATATCGCAATGTGGGACAAGGCCATGCACTAAATGGTCATGACGCCGCCCGCCAGCAAATTATTTCCGGGAGCCCGGGAGGGCCGACTCAAGGCAGCATGCAGGCAGTCAGTCAAGTGAGCGCGGTGAGAGGCTGAAGGCCGGTCGTCACCGGTGCAAAGTTAGTCATGCTTCCTCAGCATGGGGGCAGAACATTAATGCCAGAACGAACGCTGTAAGTTAGCCAGATACTAGTCAAAGTAACACAATGAATGAATCAAATAGTAATGTTAGCAGAGCGTGTGATGTATTATTCTAGTACTGCTGCTGCAGTAAGCGTGGTGCATTTAAAGTGACTGCCTGACACCTTGTCTGCCCGTGACCATGCTGGGTCTGATTTGCCTGAGGCAGATACAGGAGGCGGCAGTTTTGTTCCTTGCTGTGCACGCAGGCGTCAAAACGGCGTCTTTCTTCTAGCTGTCATCTTCTTGAGCCGGGGCCTGTCCTGTCCCTTTTTCGAGCAAGAGCTTGCCCGACGTCCGACCTCCTACTCCCTCGTACTGGTCACCAGGTTGGTAGGCTTCAAAAAGATCCATGCCCTGTGTGTTGCTAACACGGCCCTCCTATCCCTGACCCCAGGCAGTAATTCATCACAGGGCATGCTGTGTGGCTGGTGAGTACAGTACAGTACAGTGCAGTGCAGCTGCTCATATCACACAAAACAATTGAGTAATTGAGTCAGGTGTGTGCATGTTGTTTGTGGTAGTATAGGCACCAAAATGTAAAACAAATGTATTGCTATTAGAAAAAGAAAAGTTCCTGTGCTGATAAAAGGAGCACACGTACAAGTCCATTTTTGTTCGAATCAAACTTCTGAAGTGCTGTCTATGTGAACGTGCCCCTCTTTTGGAAGCACTAACTTGTTTGTTTCGCTTTATTACGAAAAACTTAAACAATGCTTCTCCCGAAGTAACCTGAATTGTGTGGTCTCCCTGAACTTTTTTCTTGCCAAATGTACCAGTTTTGCAGAGTTTGTGTAGTTCCTTTTAATATGCCCACAGATAGAATCTATACTGGAAAAAAACACACTTTTATTCCATATGGTGTCAAGATGCAGTTTGGGCCTGTGATATTTTCTTCCAGTTAGTAGCGTACTCTACATGCAAATCTGTTTTTAACAGTGGTACTCCTGATCCTATAAAGGTTCACTTATCTACAAATATATTTAGTATTGAGGTGCATTCCGAGAGTCTGTGTAACCTCCAGACCCCATGAGTTGGTCCGCTGCAAGACTGTGGAGTAAGTGCTAACAAAATATGACTGTGGAAGAAAGGTTAATAAAGTTCTTGGAATGAGTTCTGCTGTGAACCATAACTGAATCTGTTTAGTTTATGGAATATTGTTTTGCCGATAAAGTTTAGATTACATTCAGATTAGTAAATGTAGTTGGTGTTGATAGTCTGTGCAGATGGATTGCATGGAGTCGTCTCCAGTTAGTGCCCTTCCATTTTTGGTGCTTTGAAGCAATATTCAAGATCTCCTTAGAGTTTTGCGTTGCTCATATGGGTGTCATTTCTGATATTTGTATGTTTCCCTTGTATTCATTGCTAAAATTTGATTGCAAGAAAGTGTCACTCATAGTCATTGAAATGTCACTCATAATTACACTTAAATTATGAAAATGTCACACAGGGCATTTTGAAACCTTGGCAGCTATGCAACACCAATATTGTTCTGACCTCTCAAACTATGCTCCTCGGGATACAGGAGGCAGGAATGGCTAGAGGGGGTGATTCCTTAATACATGTGGCCATGGCTGTTTTCGTATGAGCATCGCATCAGCGATCCACACCCTCACACGTTTCAGCAATGGCAGGGGGCTGGTTTTGTCTATCCTGAATTTACAAATCGCATTGTATGAGCACAAAGGAAGAAGGTCCAGGCAGAATGGAAAAAGAATATGGGGGCCTCTGTCGGATTGGGTTTATGCTCTCTGGCTGCCCCGGATCCTTGGGTAGGATGACCTGGTTTTGAGCCTAAATGCAGGCATGGATTTTGCACTGTATGGATTTTTCTGCTTACACATGTACGAGTACAGCACTTTATGATCAGATTCGTTTTGATATTGGTTATATTATACGGGCAGGCTGCTCAAATCCTTTGCAGAGGTCTAATGGGGATTGTACTAATGTCTTTTTTTAAAACATATTTTATTCATGCATGTAGTCTCAAAAGTCCATGGTTTGATAAATGAGTTCTAATGTCCCCTACAGTTTTTTAATACAGTATCAATTTCGCTCAGATGCTTTTTGTAGTTCTATTTTTGCTTAGTGAGTCTTGTGTGTGCTGTTTGATAATTGATTACTTACTGATGATGATTCGATTCTTGCTGAATGTGCACACTCTCTCTCCGTTTACTTATTGTATTGGTAAAGTATGTTGAAAAGCTTTAATAAAAATGATTGGAAAAAACATATAGGGGTATTCAATTGAAAAAACAAGAGACCTACAAAGTTGAGGGAAAACAACTTAAGTAGGAGATGGTTCGAATAAAAAGTAGTAATAGAATAGATAATTAAAGGATTGCAGAGGCAAATCGGACAAGGAATTAATTAAAGATTTAAGGGATACTCTACCAGCCACACATTTTACTTCAGCTTGTTCAAATGTTTTAAACTGTTGATGTCACAAACAGGGTAGGTAGAACTGTTGTAAGTTTTGGGTTTTCTTCTGCTTTTCCTTCAGTGGTGTAGCTAGGTGGGGGCGGTCTGCCCCAGGTGGCACCATTTTGGGGACGGGGGCTGTCTAGCCCTGGACCATGTCATGTATGTGCATGTAACTTGCATGATCACTGTAACTATTAGCGGCGATACTACGTGTCTCTCGGACCTCTTTCAGGTGCTCGAGGTCCTTTTTCCCTAGCACCAACCCAGGGGGGGTGCGAGGGGGGGCGGCAATCTGAAGGATGGCCCCGGGCGCCACAAGCTCTAGCTACGCCTCTGACTTAGACACCCACGTATGGCATCTGGTTTGACTGTCATGAGGTTGAACCCCACCCGCAACTGTTCAGCCTGCTCCTTCTGGCGGTCTGATACATGGCGTTGGAACACTATGTGTTCTTCGGTGAAGTGTTGGGAGCCAGATATGGAGGTGGGTGCTTCCTGCTGTGTGGTCTGTGCAGGGGGTGGGCTCACCTCAATGGTGCAGGGCTGCCCTGCTACTGGAAGCGGGGTGTGGAGGTTGTCCATGAACCGTTGGCGTTCGTCGTAGTTGTCCTGGGGTCGTCTCCATCATCACTGACGTGATGTAGGGTCTGCTCTGTAGGAGGTGTTGATTGTCCCTCTGCAATGTAAAGGGGAGATGCAGTTTCACAGTGTGTTTCATGTATGTTTACGCATAGGCAAAGTTTACATACAGACTGCATGACAATGTACACTGTGACTGTTTGTGAGGAGATGCCTATTTGATGCGGGACAGTGGATTTTTGTATCGCGGTTTGGGACATTGCCACTTTTTTAGCATTCGCATTTTGCATTTTTTAGGCGCCACATTAATTTTAACGCGGTCATTTGATGTGTTATCGTGAGACTGAGGCATGATACCGCCGTATTGGGAATACAACGTTAATACAGCGTTATTTTCCCATGATAGTCTGCGATGTGAAAAGTTGTTTTAAGTTAATTTTGCGATAATTATCACACGTTCTTGAGAATATCCCCCTTAGAACTGAAACACACGTGCCAGCCATTTGGTCCTCTGTAGTAGCGCACAGAGCAGATATTTGGGTGTCCAGGAGAAGAGCATTTCCTTTTCAGGAATGTTATTAACACCTTCTGCCTCACATGCCAATTGAATTAGTGCAGCAGCCTGCCCTTTCTTAAGTGCCGTAAAAAGCCTTTGTAAGCAAAGGCCTGTGCTCTCATTCAAGATTTGGAATGCCGGTGATAAAATAAAAACAACCCTGGCAAAATATAATTATTGTTGTGCTTTCAAAGACAAGCCAGGAGGGGTGGGAAGCAACACTGAGTGTGCTTGTGGCGGGTATTTTGGGGGGAATCAGCAGACAACAGAGAGAGAGCAAGAAAACACAGGCACTCTCATGAAGGGCAGAAAGAAAAAACAAAAAGGTAGTTTTCTGAATGTGAGCAGTGGAAGGATACAAGTCACCCACTCATAACGTAAACAAGCTATGGTTCAGGGGAGGGACATCCAAATAAACAGGAAGGAAAGTCATTCAAAAAGAAGCAAGAAAATAAGGGTGACAGGAAAGCCAACCAATGGTAAGCAATGAGCTGGCAAAAAGCCGACAGTAAGTTTTTGGTGTAGTCCACAAGATGTCTTTGCACAACAGACAGCTAAAAGTTGTCCGTAGGTGAGGCCTAAAAAAAGTATTTCTCTGATGGAGCTATGGAAGTATATATATATATATATATATAAACCAATTAAAAGGACAGTAAACTTGCTGGGGAAGGTTATTCAGCTGTCATGTTTCAACACCTCCTAATCTTTCAGCACTTGAACGACCCGCCAAGCTCTTTCAATGCACCTCATTTATATCACCCTGAAACCCTCCTCCTATTCTGGTATAACGATGCTGAGCAATGCTCTTACAATGCATATCATGCCTGTCAGTAGATCATTCTACTGCAGTACATACAAAATCTGCACAGCTCTTCATGAGAGTCTGCACACAGCTCTTTCAATGCACCTCAAGCACACTCTTGAATATCTCTTATTGCAGTGCGGGGAGTCTCTGCACCGATTTGCCAATGCACCTCATCCCTCCGCGTCGCCTACTGTTTAAGGCGAGGGGACATATAGAATTCTGTCAGTGCACCTCAGCACGGCCCTCTAGGTTTCGTTGCTATCAAAGGATTCAGGTTTTTACAAACCTCTGCCGATGCGCCTCTTTCAATCTCTCAAGCTTCTCTTGCTATTCCAGTGTAGACTGTCTCTACACTGCTGTTTCAATGTGACAGAATAGTAACCAATGTTTAACACCTTCGATGCTCATGAAGAGCTCAGCTCGTCATGAACAATGGGAATAAATAAGGGTCAGCACAGGAGGGGAATACCATCAGCATTGATGGTGTTAAAATGGAAATATAGACGTGCAGGTACTCTCTATTTAGAGTACCTGTTTGCTCCTGTGAAGTGCTGATACTCATCCACTGTAGTATGTTGCAGCAGTACTGAGAAGTGTGATACTGTCTCCTTCAAAGTGCAGGTACTCAGTACTGGACAGCACCCATCCATTTAAAGTAGGGGTGGGCAGTATATTCCATTCCGTCTGCAGCACTGGCAGAATTTTGGGCGCGTTCCAGACAAAATACGCCAATCGCCGCGTGGCAGAATTTTTTCTCAAGTGCAAGCCAAAATGGTAAGTTGACAAACATGAGGGAGATTTGGTGTTCCCAAGCTCGATTTTCGGTCGCTAAGAGGACATCCGGCAAGATTTTCCCAATACTGGTGCTTGTGACCGTTCGTGATCTGCAGACTGCCGGTCAAGTAGAAAATGTACTAGTGCTGCAGCAAAATTCGTTTGAGCAGGCGCCTTCTGGCATGCTGGGTGGTGCTGTTTTTACTGATTTTTCAGGGCAGAGCGTGTTCCCGGCACCAAATCACAGAGTGAGGTGCCTATTTTTGCCAGTTGGCAGAACTCCGCAGAATCTTGCAGAGATTTTTTTGTAACGCCACATGGTCAAATTCTGCGAGTTCTGCCCACCCCTAACTTGAAGCACCAGTCATAAATAGTGAGCTCCGACAGCTTTTCTTGCTATGGCGCCCCATTCTCATGTAAATGCTCGTGCCCCTACTGTGGCATTTTTCGAGCAGTCCGTAACTTGGATCTCACTTCCGTTGTCCGTGACGAGATCTTGTACGGACGCCTTTTGTCCGTAATTTTGGGTATTGGGGAACATCACGGTTCCCCTGCAAGAAGCATCAGCTCCCTGATGGGGCCCCCTCACGCTCCTCTGAGCACAAGAGCAGCCCCACCCTGCCCATTGTCATTCTGTATGCAGGCTGATTGCCATATACAGAATGACAATGGGTCAGTCTGTGCTCTTACTGCATGTGATGGCTTCCTCCAGCCACGGTCTAGGGCAGGACAGTCAGGTGGAGGAAATGAACAAAAGCGCCATGTTGATAGGTGAGGATCCAGTTCATGAAAATGTGGTGAAAGAGGTTTAAAATAAAAGGGTTTTGTCTCATCATTTTAAAACTGACGTATTTTCAATGTAATATTCAACAAAGCCAGGGTTGCTGCTTTTTAGGTCTCGCTTGCGCATTGCTTCTGCGAGAAATTATGTATGGGCTCCAGGAAAGCCTAACAATAGGGCTTTGGAATGCGGACTATGGCCAGTGCATGTGAGGCATTCAAGCACGAAGCTGGCATCTGGACTGCTTTCGCCAGCGCGTGCTCGGCCTCACTCCTGATCCCCCTCTTACTTTTGTTAATACTCACACCACATATGCTCATTCCCTCCCACCCTTCCTTTGATGCCAGAGGGCTTTGGAATGCGGATTATGGCCAGTGCATGTGCCTCACCATTTGCTCCCCCGCCATCCCATCAGACTTCAAAGGCTGCCACTTCCCCGCCCCCCCAACAGACTTGAAAGGAATGCACTCCCCACTATCTTGTTCTTTTAGCCCTACACTCGCCATGCATTAGCTAAAGCTCACCAGTGGGCCTTTTGCCCCTCACTAAAAGCTCCTCTCCTCATGTCTCTTTCTCGCTCTCGCACCCACGCTCTTTCTGTTACTCCTTGCTCTCTTTATCTCCATTCCTCCCCTGTAGTTCTCTCTCATTCTCCCGATCTCCCTCACTCTCCCCGTAACATCCCTCTCGCTAACCTACTTTCCCTTTCAATGCTGAATATTGAAATATATATACAGTCGCCAGGTGTTTTTAACTCAATTTTTTTCACTTTCTACGTGCGCACCACTCGTGTGTTATTTTTGTTTTCCTCCTCCTACCCCTATCTCTACGTCTCTTTCTCGCTCTCGCACCCACGCTATTTCTGTTACTCCTTGCTCTCCCTCCAACTCCAACTCCAACTCCACCCTCCAACTCCAACTCCACCCTCCAACTCCAACTCCACCCTCCAATTCCAACTCCACCCTCCACCCTCCAACTCCACCCTCCAACTCCACCCTCCAACTCCAACTCCACCCTCCAACTTCACCCTCAACCCTCCAACTCCAGCCTCCAACTCCACCCTCCAACTCCACCCTCCAACTCCACCCTCCAACTCACCCTCCAACTCCACCCTCCAACTCCACCCTCCACCCTCCAACTCCACCCTCCAAATCCAACTCCACCCTCCAACTCCACCTTCCAACTCCACCCTCCAACTCCACCCTCCAACTCCACCCTCCAACTCCACCTTCCAACTCCACCTTCCAACTCCACCCTCCAACTCCAACCTCCAACTCCAACCTCCAACTCCAACGCCACCCTCCAACTCCAACTCCACCCTCCAACTCCAACCTCAACCTCCAACTCCACCCTCCAACTCCAACTCCACCCTTCAACTCCACCCTCCAACTCCACCCTCCAACTCCACCCTCCAATTCCAACCTCCAACTCCACCCTTTAATTCCGTCTCCAACCTCCAACTCCAACTCCACCCTCCAACTCCAACGCCACCCTCCAACTCCACCCTCCAACTCCACCCTCCAACTCCACCCTCCAACTCCACCCTCCACCCTCCAACTCCACCCTCCAACTCCAACTCTACCCTTCAAATCCAACTCCACCGTCCAACTCCACCGTCCAACTCCACCCTCCAACTCCACCTCCACCCTCCAACTCCACCCTCCAACTCCACCTTCCAACTCCACCCCTAAACTCCAACCTCCAACTCCAACGCCACACTCCAACTCCAACTCCACCCTCCAACTCCACCCTCCAACTCCAACTCCACCCTCCAACTCCACCCTCCAACTCCACCCTCCAACTCCACCCTCCATTCCAACCTCCAACTCCACCCTCCAACTCCACCCTCCAACTCTAACTCCACCCTCCAACTCCAACTCCACCCTCCAACTCCACCCTCCAACTCCACCCTCCAACTCCACCCTCCAACTCCACCCTCCAACTCCAACTCCACCCTCCAACTTCACCCTCCAACTCCAACTCCACCCTCCAACTCCACCCTCCAACTCCACCCTCCAACTCCACCCTCCAACTCCACCCTCCAACTCGACCCTCCAACTCTACCCTCCAACTCCAACTCCACCCTCCAACTCCACCCTCCAACTCCAACTCCACCCTCCAACTCCAATTCAACCCTCCAACTCCAACCTCCATCACTCAGGAACACCACCACATCACTCATGGACACCACCACATCACTCAGGGGCACCACCACATCACTCAGGGGCACCAATCAGGGGCACCACCACATTACTCAGGGGCACCACCACGTCACTCAGGGACACCACCACGTCACTCAGGGACACCACCACGTCACTCAGGGACACCACCACATCACTCGGGGACACCACTACGTCACTCGGGAACACCACCACGTCACTCGGGAACACCACCACATCACTCAGGGGCACCACCACATCACTCAGGGGCACCACTCAGGGGCACCACCATATCACTCGGGGACACCACCACGTCACTCAGGGACACCACCACGTCACTCGCGGACACCACTACGTCACTCAGGAACACCACCACGTCACTCGGGAACACCACCACATCACTCAGGGGCACCACCACATCACTCAGGGGCACCACTCAGGGGCACCACCATATCACTCGGGGACACCATCACATCACTCGGGAACACAACCACGTCACTCGGGAACACCACCACGTCACTCGGGAACACCACCACCACATCACTCTAATACACCACCACATCACTCTAATACACCACCACATCACTCTAATACACCACCACATCACTCAGCCCAACCACATCATCACTCAGCACCGCAACAGCACTGTCCTTGCTTGCTACCAACAAGCATTGCCATAGCCAATAGGACTCGCATTAGGAAAGTATATAACAATGCTATTAATTTATATATTTTCAAAGCCAACACATATTAAAATAATGTGTCATTTACAATACCAATAGCTCACACTTTCCTAATCAGGAACACCACCACGTCACTCGGGAACACCACCACATCACTCAGGGGCACCACCACATCACTCAGGGGCACCACTCAGGGGCACCACCACATCACTCGGTAACACCACCAAATCACTCGGGGACACCACCACATTACTCGGGGACACGGGCACATCACTCGGGGACACCACCACATCACTCTGGGACACCACAACATCACTCTGGGACACCACAACATCACTCTGGGACACCACCACATCACTCGGGGACACCACCACATCACTCGGGGACACCACCACATCACTCAGGGGCACCACCACATCACTCAGGGGCAACACTCAGGGGCACCACCACATCACTCAGTGACACCACCACATCACTCAGGGGCACCACCACATCACTCAGGGGCACCACTCAGGGGCACCACTACATCACTCGGCGACACCACCATATCACTCGGGGACACCACCACATCACTCAGGGACACCACCACATCACTCCGGGACACCACCACATCACTCGGGGACACCACCACATCGCTCTGGGAACACCACCACATCACTCAGGGACACCCCCACATCACTCGGCGACACCACCACATCGCTCGGGGACACCACCACATCGCTCGGGGACACCACCACATCACTCTGGGACACCACAATATCACTCTGGGACACCTCCACATCACTCTGGGACACCACCACATCACTCTAATACACCACCACATCACTCTAATACACCACCACATCACTCAGCCCAACCACATCATCACTCAGCACCGCAACAACACTGTCCTTGCTTGCTACCAACAAGCATTGCCATAGCCAATAGGACTCGCATTAGGAAAATGTAAGCTATTGGCTTTGTGAATAACAATGCTATTAATTTATATATTTTCAAAGCCAACACATATTAAAATAATGTGTCATTTACAATACCAATAGCTCACACTTTCCTAATGCGAGACCTATTGCATTGCAAATGCTTGGTTTATTTTATTCAAGTAGCAACCATTGACAGAGCCAATAATTCTGGCTTGAAGGTGTAACACTACTTGTTGTGTTATATATCTGGATGCAATGATAGAAGCAGCAAATTACCAGTCGGCCGGCACACTATGCTAAGCACAGATTTTTATCTTAGGTATTTTAAGCGACGCTCTTAATTACATCGAACACCCCCTTTGGAGAGACCCCCCAGTTTTTTCATCCCACTTAAAGCCCTGGAAACAACACCATGTCACAGTGGCACTTTGCAGCATGCATGACTCATGACTTCCACTTTTTCGGATTGTCTATGTGAAGTGGCATAGTGAACGCTCCCCAGCCCCACCCCTTGCTTAAAAACTACTGCGAGGGTGAAGTCCTTGATGGGCCTCTTCTGTCTGCAACTCAGCAAAGGCTCAGCTCATGATAATGTGAAAAGGTATGTAAGTGAAGGGATGGGTGGATGGATTAGTGAAAGGGTGAATGGATGAATAAAAGGGTGAATGGATGGATAATAAGAGAAAGGATAGAATGATGGATGAGTGAATAGGTAAATAGATGGATGTATGGGTGGAAGGGTAGATGGACAGGTAAAAGGATGGATGGATGAGTGAAAGGATAGATGGATGAGTGAAAGGGTGGATGACAGGTGAGTGGATGGATGAGTGAACTGATGGATAGATTGATGAATTGATAAGTGAAAGGGTGAATGAATGGATGGATGAGTGAAAAGGTGGATGCAAGGCTGGATGAGTGAGTGAAAGGGTGGATGGATTAGAGAATTGAGGGATGGATAAGTAAGGGGGGGAGAGGGTGGATGTATGAGAGAAAGGATGGATGGATGAGTGAAGGAGTGAAAGGGTGGATGGATTCTAGCAGCAATCCCAGATAACTATTATATCCTCCAGTCCAATAGGCCAGATAACATAGCTGGAGGGGGGTGGGGGGAGGTGGGGGGGTGGCAACGTTAATATCACAAAAGCACAAATTCACCTCCTTTGTTACAATACGAATCCCACTAGTTGACTACTTTTCATTTGTATGTGCCGTATTCTACAGGCCCCTTGTCCCTATGCCTACTTTTCCGCAGCTGCTGAGTGAGGCCATTGCTGAATTGGCCATAAATCACGCCAAAGTATTGATTGTTGGCAATTTCAACTACTGGCCTACCAATGCACGGGGACGCCCTCACTCAGCCGAATTTACTGACCTGCTGACAGGTATGAACTACATCCAGTACATCAAAGTAGCCACTCACATTAAGGGACACACTCTAGATCAGGTCTGGTCCGCCAATCTAGAGATAGCCAACCTACAAATTTCCCCATGCTCATGGTCGGACCATCACTTTATTACCTTCACCATCCCGAGTATTCCTATCCCCAAAGCGTTGTCCTCAGTCACTATCATGGCCAGGAATTGGAGTCGGGTTAATACAAAAGAATCTGGCACCTTACTAGCTGCATCTAAACCCTCTGATCTGATTGTATCCCCTCACATCCAGGCGGAAAACATTAATGCTTGGTTGGAATCGGCCAGAGACAGTCTTGCTCCTTTGAAGACAATTAAAAACAAGAGGCCCCATGACGCACAGCGTTGGTTCTTTGACGATTTGAAGGCAATGAAATTAGCCTTGCAACAAACTGAACGGAAGTGGAGACAGGACTATTGCCCTCATAAAAAGACCATCTTTATGGCAGCTTTTAAGGATTACAAAAGCGCCATTCTCAGGACTAAATCTGAATACTTTTCTTCTAAAATCCTGGAATCCACTAATAAGGCCAAGGTCATTTTTATGATAGTAGATGAACTTGTCAAACCTGATTGCGTTGCAGTAAAGCCCCCTAAGTCACAATCCTTATGTGATTCCCTCAATACTCACTTTTTTGAAATAATTGCTAACATCAAATCCAGTATTCCTCAGTCCTCAGTACTATCAGTTCCCCGAGGCTCACACACTAATCCTTACTATCTGGATCAATTCCCTCTCATTACCCAAGAGGTTTTCGTTTCTTTACTTAAGAAGGTTTGCTCTGGCTCCCCCACGGACAGCTGCCCTCCTCATATCCTTCGGAAAGTTTTCCTCCATAGTCCTGAGCCCTCTATGTCGCTTCTTAATAATTCCCTTACTAAGGGCATTGTCCCCAACCTTTTTAAGAGTGCGGAAGTTGTACCTATTTTTAAAAAAACAGGCTCTGATCCTTCTATCCCCAGCAGCTTTCGTCCAATCTCATTGCTGCCCTTCTTGGGAAAAATCTTGGAAGCCCACGTGGCCAGCTGTCTCAGCACTTTTGTTGAGCAGACACACTACCTAGACCCACACCAAGCTGGTTTTAGACCCGAACATTCTACTGAGTCTGTCATTTTAGCAGTCCTCGATAAATTACAAAGCGGGACAGACCGGTGCTCCACACAATCCCTGGTACTCCTGGATCTCTTGGCTGCTTTCGATATGGTCGACCACCGTTTGCTGGTCGACCGGGACCAGAGAGCGCGGGATCCGGGGTCTCCCACTGGAATGGATATCTTCATTTCTCAGTGACTGCTTTCAAACAGTCCGTCTCACTAGCTTTCTGGCTGAGAAAAGGAGACTGACGTGTGGGATCCCACAGGGTTCATCGCTTTCTCCCCTCCTTTTTAACTTGTATATTTTTCCCTTAATTTTGGCCCTTCAAAAGAGAATGGCGGTCATATTCAACTACGCTGACGATCTCCAGTTAGTGTTTAACATTGACTCTTCCCCTTCATCCATTGAAATCTCTCAGTCTACCATGTTATTCATAAGCAACTGGATGAATACTAACCATCTTCAGCTAAATTCCGACAAAACCGAGCTGATTCTCACTGGTGGCCCAGTGAATCCCTGAAATTCCAACTTTTGACCATATTCATTGGAGTGCCCTCCACCTCCTGTCAGCTCGGTCAAAAGTCTGGGAATTTTGATTAGCAACGACCTCACGATGAAGGCACAGATAAATGCTGTGGTCTCTGCTTGTTTCTTTCACCTCCGGAAAATTCGCAAAATAAGCAGATATTTAACCATCGAGGCCCGGATTCAAGTTATACTTGCCCTGGTTATGTTGCGTATTGATTACGCTAACTCCTTGTGTACCGGCATACCGGCATACCAGCCTACCAACTACGTCAGCTTCAATTGGTGCAGAACCAAGCCGCTAGGCTTGTCTACGGTCAACCTAAATCTCACCACGTGAAACCTTTGTTGAAAAACTTATATTGGCTTCCCGTGACCCAACGCTGTCTTTTCAAATTAGGCTGCATAATCTACAAAGTCTTTTTGGATCGTGGTCTGGCCTTCATCGTGTCTAAAGTACAGCGCTATGTCTCCCCCACGTCTTACGCTCTGCAAACATGAATCTGCTAACCCCTTGTTCATTTAAACGTAAAAAACACGGGTCTAAGATTCTCGTCTTTGGCATCACAATTTTGGAATTTTCTTCCCCTCGAATTGTGTCTGTCCACTTCCTATACTCAGTTTAGGAAGTCTCTCAAAACTTGGTTATTTGTTCGGGCTTACAATTGAAATCCCCATTTTTCTGTCCCAGCAACTGTTCAACCCCGTTTAGCGCCAAGAAACTGTTGGTGAATGTGCGCTTTATAAATTGTTTTGAACATAACATAACATTGATGGATGAGTGAAAGGGTGGGTCGCAGGCAAGTGAATGGGTGGATGGATGAGCGAACTGATGGATAGATTGATGAATTGATAAGTGAAAGGGTGGATGGATGGATGAGTGAAAGAGTGGATGTAAGGCTGGATGAGTGAGTGAAAGGGTGGATGGATGAGAGAAAGGATGGATGTATGAGTGGAGTGAAATGGCGGATGGATGAGAGAAAGGATGGATGGATGAGTGAAAGGATGGATGAGTGATAGGGTCAACTGATGGATTCATCAATGTATGAGTAGATGGATGGGTGAATGGAAGGAAGGATGGATGGCTAAATTAAAGAGGGATGGAGAGAGAAAGGGAGGATGGATGGATGACTGAAAGGGTGGAAGGATGAGTGACTGGGTGGATGAATGAGTAAGTGAAAGGATGGCTGGATGGGTGAAAGGGTAGATGGCTGGATGGATGAGTGAATGGATGGATGAGAGGAAGAGTGGATGGATAAGTGTACGGATGGATAAGGTGAAATGATGAATGGAGGAATGGATGATTGAAAAGGTGGATGGAGGGATGGATTGGTGGAATGATGGATGGATGGAAGGATAGATGATGGATAGGTTTTCAAATTGTTGAATATTGATATGGAGCAGGCCCGGCTCCAGGAATTTTTATTTGGGTGGGCCAATGGTGCATTAGGGTGGGCCACTGCGGCACTCGCGGCCGGCATGACTCGCGGGGCAAGGGAGACGGGGCAGGGGGTTCCCACGGGGTGGGGGCACGCAGGGTGGTGTTTAGTTTATATTTATTATTATTAAAAAATGTAGCTTACCTTTCCGTTGGCTGGGCCCCACGTCTTCTCGGCTCCTGCTCTCCTGCCTCTGGTAGGAACAAGATGCAGGCAGCCTGGCTCCCTCCCCAAAGCCAATCACAACGCTGCAAGCAGTGTTGTGATTGGTCGGGACACCGCCCAGCCAGGGCCTTATGTGGAGACCATGTTCTCTATGCAGGCTGCATTGCAGCCAATGCAGCCTGCATGGAGAAGGGCAGAGTGGGCATGACTAGTTTGGGCAGCCCCAGAGGGCCGACCAAACAGTCTGTGCACTCATGACCTGACAGCTAATTAAATAAACAAAAACCGAAAGGGCATGATAGGGCCGGCTTTAGCACTAATGTGAAAGTCTTGTTTGGCGCCCCACCAATGACCTCTTCATCCGTAGATACCATTACTACCACCCTTCAACAGTGCCCTTCAACCCTCTGTAGCCCCTCTCTCATATGCATTTCATTTGTTGTATAGCGCTACTCATATCAGTGTAGGGTGTCACAGTACTTCACATCACACACACATTATACAGAGATAATGAATGATGCAAGTAGGTAAATCAGTCTATAGGGAATGTCGCATAAGCCAATGAGGATTAGAAAGTGTAGGACTCGTGTCATCCATACTGGTGGGCAATATATTCTAAGAGGGTATGGTCTGGAGAAGCACAAACTCAGGATTTAAAGCATACCCTAATGGTTGGTGGGTTGGCTATACTAATAAAAATGTATATCTGCCCAAGATAACTCTTTTTAGCAACATTAGAATAATGAAAGACTGAGGAAGTTCTAACTATATATCAACACAAACAAAATGTGAAGTTCTAACTAAACCATTCAGGTTTGTATGCAGCTCTTTGATGACAGTTCATAGGTCACTGTTCTATGTTAGGATTGTAACTTCCGAACTGCAAGTAAAACAAGAATCACTGTGACAAAGACAGTAACCCACTGAGCTATCCACATAAAATACAATTGATCTGCATTTCAAAACTACCAACAAAGGATTGCTCTCCAGCAGGATCAGTAATCATCAGTTATCTGGACATTTTTATTGTTGCCTTGCATCCATGGTCAATATAATGATAACAAGCATTTACAATGCAATAGGTCTCGGGATAATTAAATTGGAGCTATTGGCATTGCTAAATATTGCAACATCAACTGCAACAAAAGTCTATAAATTGTAGGCCAAAAAATGTGTATTTATTTTTGTAGCAATGGTGGCTTGCTGCGCTTTAGATGAATATGTTTAAAAGTAAAGTGCGCCATACTGCGATTGCTACAATCGTTAATTGTGGATGCATTAACAATTGATGTGTGCACTGATGGCTGGTGGTGTGTCTGCCTGTAGAAATTGTGCACTGATGGCTGGTATTGTGTGTGTGCCTGGTGAAAGCGTGTAGTGACGTCTGGTGGTGTGTGTGCTTGGTGCAAGCGTTCACTGACGGCAGGTGGTGTGTGTGCCTGGTGGAAGCGTGCACTGACGGCTGTTGGTGTGTGTACCTGGTGGAAGTGTGTACTGCTGGCTGGTGGAAGTGTGCCTGGTGGAAGCGTGCACTGTCGGCTGGTGGTGTGTGTGCCTGGTGGAAGCGTCCACTGAGGTGTGGTGATGTCTGTGCCCGGTGAAAGCGTGCACTGACGGCTGGTGGTGTTTGTGCCCGGTGAAAGCGTGCACTGACAACTGGTGGTGTGTATGTCTGGTGATAGCGTGCAGTGACGGATAGTGGTGTGTGCCTGGTGAAAGTGTGCACTGACCGCTGAAGGAGTGTGCCTGCTGAAAACGTGCACCTCCTACAGCACCACTCAACCCCCAACACCTACATCACCACTCAATCCCCACCGTGTACAGCACCGCTCAACTCCCAATGCCTACAGCACTGCTCAACCCCCACCACGTACAGCACCACTCAACCTGCAACGCCTACATCACCACTCAACCCGCAATGCCTACAGCGTCACTCAATCCTCACCGCGTACAGCACCACTCAACCCACAACGCCTACATCACCACTCAACCCGCAATGCCTACAGCGTCACTCAATCCCCACCGCGTACAGCACCACTCAACCCACAAACTTCTGAATGCAGGGTCTCTTCCCGTGTACCCTCTCAACTCACCTGAAAGTACATCTGCATGTAAACAGAGGCCAAGTTGGCTGAGGTATGGGGACTAAGGCGCCCATTTTGCAAAGACTTCCCATACCCTTTGGTAAAAACAACCATCCCAGATGTGTTAATGGGTACCTGGAGGTAACTCTGTGTGTGAGTTCAAGGAGGGGGTCTAATGTGATTTCATTTATGGAATAACTTGAAGCATCATGATGACAAAAAAAGAATTTTTTTTTAGAGGCAATGTAAGGTTGTTGAGTTTGAAAACGTGTACTTTTAATGGTCATAACAAAATGTCTGCAATAGGTACAGTCTGGCTAGCTATTACTGCTGCTAAAGCACTTGTTTTATCTGATACAGGGCTGCTGGAATTATGCGATTCTGCATCTGTGACATTTTTCACATAATTATGTATTTGCCACATAATCCACCACGTGCAGTATAACATGCAGATTTAAAAAACAATTGAAGCTCAAATTGATCAAAAGTTACTACAAAACATGGTGACGTGTTTGCAAGCATTGGAAGTGCTTTTCAAAGGGTAACTTGTCAACTTTCAGTACATTATTTCTGTATTTGGCTGTTAAATTGGTACTAATGGGGTGAAATCTTTACCCAGACAGTTCTACCAAGTAAAAAAAAATTCAAAATAATTAACTTATACTAGTAAACAATGTGCTGCATTATACTGCATATTTGTCTATGGTGCTCCCCTTCCACATAATTCCATTGGCCCTGATCACATAATCATTGTGTGGCAACCTATGTTATACAGTGTTTATTACAATTCTAGAATAATGCCCTACATATTCACATTGCTTTCCGTTACATGCTAGGACCGCAAAACTATATAAATACACGTCACTATTCTGCACTCCACCATCCTGGATTCAATTTTGTGACTGTTCTCATACAGACATCTTCGGGTATCACATTAACCAAGTTTCATGATGTGTGTGTCCCATCAATTAGTTTAATGTGCATTTATTTAACACCTCTTTACTCACTTGTAGGCGTGAGCATTATTTTAAGTGCAGTTGCTGAGCGTGAAAATACAACAAAATACTTATCAAATATTGTGTTGTTTTTAGCAAAGCTGTTGACTTTAAATGAAGACAGCCTAGAAATGCAAAAAAAAAAGTTGCTCTTCCAGGTCATCTTCATTCTTCAGTACTTAAAGAGGCATTTGCACCCTCCTGGGACTGCCGCCACTGACCCCCAGTTTGAAGACCTGTGCCCTAAGGCCAGGGCCGGAGCTCCCACCACATGCTGTGCCTGCTGGCTTTGGCCTATTGTCATTCTATATGTGACAATGGGCCGCGATAATCTGTGCTGGGCTGCGCAGAGGCTGCAGCAGCCTCTTGAATCGGATCAGGAGAGCCAGCCTGAACACAGATGGGGGTAAAAAAACGGCTCACATCATGTTTGGGTGGGCCAGGCTCATGTTTGGGTGGGCCTGGCCCACCCGGCCCACCCTCTAGAACCGGGCCTGATATGGAGGAGCACACAGATGGAAGGACAGAATGAATGGTGAAAGACTGAATGATGGATGAAAGAATGATTACACCTTGTAACCTTCATTATCTTAAGTACATTTCCTATAGAATGAATTTCACATTTATATGAGTCATTGTCTCTATATAATGTGTGTGTGGTGTAACACACTCCAACACCCTGTCCTACTTACTTGGGATGAGTAGCGCTATAAAAGAAATTAAATACAGATGAGAGAGGGACTATGTGAAGAGGAGGGTCACCATTTTAGGGTGGTAGAAAGGCCGGACTGCCCGAACCGGGCATCGGGCGTTTCCCTGGGAAACTGGAAAGGTGTGGGGAGGGGGGGTGGTTTTGTTACCACAAAAAGACCTGCACATTTTCTCAAAGCTGCACGCATACTGAAAAACCATGAAGTGCACAATTGTCTCAACCTAATATAAACTCCTTTTCACTTGTACTTATGTGGTTGTCTATTTATTTACTTATATACTATTGTGCAACCACTTCTGATGTGTCTGTAAAACTGACCTTTTGTCCTGAATTTTGACCCTTTGTCCTGAATTTTTACAGTCACAGTCCTGAATTTGCACCCAAGCCAGTTGGTCACCCTAGTCCAGTGGTGTAACGTAAAACGATGCTCCGCGCACCCCCAGAATGTTAATGTGGGGTCCCTAAGCCTTCCATTTCTCACAGATATTCATTGGCCTTGAGCTGGGTGCCCCCCTGAACGTTTAGGGGCCCTTAAACGCTGGGTTGCACTGCAGGGGCTTGCGTTAAGCCCCATTTCCATCTCAGTCATGTCGTATTTCCTGCCAACCCTGCCCCGTCAGAGCCAGCAGGTTATGGCGCCCGGTGATTGGCGCCCTCCCAGCAGCAGTGAGCAGGCCGCGCCCCCCCCCCCCCCATGCCAATGCAGAGCTCACACAGCCTCACGTCTGTAGCCCTGGGCCCCAGACACCTGAACCACTCTTGTCTTAAATATCATGGAAATTTCTATGAAGTCGTGTCTTTCTTTGCCCGTACCTGGCATCGGACCGCCAGCACTTCAAAAGTTCTGAGGTAACACAGGCCTTATTCAAAGCAAAGGAGTAAAATGATATTTCAATCTATTTTCCGCCGCGCCAAAGAAAATAACTCCAGAGTGAAAGGCCTTGAGAAATATGACGTATCCTCTTTTGAAAGAAGGGGTATCTTATTCTTGAAATTAGGTTTATATAAAGCTAATGGACATATTACGTTACCACTTCGTGTGTACTTCCGCAGATGTAAATAGCCCTAGAATGAAAGATCCTGAGAGTTAAGAGTGCGGATGTTTTGAAAGGGGAGGCGGGGTCTCGTTCTTGCGCATCACTCTCTTGAATTATGTTATGAGGTTGAGAGAGCGCAAACTGCACAAAATGTATGAGTGCACCACACTTACACGTAGTACGCACAAGTCATGAAGAGAAATGCCATGAGTGCTGATATTATATTCACCTATACTCTGAAATGTGTAGTCAATCTAGAGATTTTATATAGAAGTGGAACTAATGCAGAAATGTGTGAAAACGTATAACCTTATTTGGCGTGATTAATCCTGATCCATATTATGTAGCTGCTAATGGAAGAATGTCAAGTACAGAACGGAATAGGCCTCATGGCCAGAGCTGGAAGAGTTTGGGAAAGGGGTCTACTTACATCAATATGGATTGCACTAATGTCATTTAGTAGTCATGTTTTAATAGGTTTATATTTTATAGATGTGTTTACATAATCATAAAAGCAGAGTATTAACATGATATTGATTAATGAAGGATTTGAAGAATATAATCATTATGAGAAATGTTGTAGGCCTGAAATGTTTGATAGACTCCGATTTACACGTATTAGTCTGTGCCAAGGTTTTAATGTTGCAAACTTTCGTTAGAAGTTTATGAGAATTGGGATCCTAGCTGCAGATGTCTGTCTGCAAGTGAGAGGGGGGATCCAATTATACATGAAATGAATAGAGGGTTGTTCAGGAGACTGGCACAGACACGGAGGAGGGTTCAGGAATGTTTTAAGGGGTATCGGCGGGCCGGAGAAGAGTCTGAGAAGCAAGGTCAACTCTAACGCACGAGGCCCAAAAGAAGAGCAACATGGAAAAAGCCAGAAGCAACACCACGTGAGGGGCGTCTCATGAGGGGCGTCTCAAATGTTGTTGTATGTTTGGTATTAGGGACAGCACCCCTGGGTGGAGTTAGAGCAGATGCCTGAGGACCCTTTAGAGAGCGGATGGGTAGGCAGAGAGGGGTCATGACTGGAGATTGTAGGGTTTCATCTAGAGACTAAGAGTGGGTGATCTTCCTTGGAAGTCATTCACCACTGACACCTTTTGTTAGGTTGGGATTCTGTTAAGTAGGGATACCATCCAGAGCAGGGTAGGGACAGCCTAACCTGAAACCTTTTATCCGGCTGTAAATGACTGAGAGATCACAATACGTGTCTATGCTTGCAGCTCTCCTAATTTTGGAATTAGTCTTGGTAGTTTTCTTTGCTCGTCTGAGGGCTTTCAGAGAGCACATGTATGTAGTTGTACCCGTATACCTTTTGAATCTCATTTTGAGATGTCTGTACTTGCAACTTACCCTAACCTTATAATAAACCTTTGAAAGCTAGAAGTTGTTTGTGGTCCTTCCGAGCGGAGTCCATTATTGATTGAACTAACCTGGTAAGAGATGCACTTTCTTTCCTCAATGACAGGCAATAAAGATTCAGTTGACCAGAACGGGGTTTAGATCTAGGGTGATAAGATAGTGATCAAAAACCTCGCCCCCGCAGTTGGTAGCTATAGAGGATGGTTGCCTTCTTGAGGAAGGTGATCTAGGCCAGGTTAGATTACCCAGAGGCCCCTAGAGATCGATGATCGGAAGAACCGCCTGCCGAAGAAGGTCCGGATGACGTGAGACAGAAAAGCAGCAGTATCGGTCGAGAGTGAGTATAAAGGGTCATGCGTGTTAGATTGCGGTGTTTTTGTATTGTATCTATGTTGTAATGTCTAGCGGAGTTGAATGCCTGTAGAGTGACTGTGGAACAGGTTGTGAGCGCGCGCAACCGGTGGAAATCTTAAGTTCAAAGAGAGCTTAAGTGGTTCGGGTGTATCGGACATCCAGAGTAATTGTCAACCAGTGTGAAGGGGGTCATGAGGTACCATTGATCGCCCGCAGGACCGAGCTAGGGGGAACGTAAGAGTGAGTGCGTGAGTAACGGACGCTGGTCGGAAGTTACTGTGTGTGTAAGCAACCTATCAGAGAGACGATAGACAATTCGTCAGTTGTGGTGACAATTACAGATAGACTGTGGACGTACAGTCGAGAGAAGTGACCGCTTGGTCGGAAGTAGTCATTTTTCAGTGTATGAATGGGACGCATGCATGACCGGGAGACGAGCTGAGAAAGGAGGGGTGCTGCTGCGAAGCGGAGACGAGTGACGTCAGAAAGTGCCGCGCTGGGATTGGCGGGCCGGAGCGAGACCGCGCTGTGATAGGCCAGCTAGCAAAGCCGCGCTAGGATTGGTGGATTGTCATCAGGAAGTAAACAGAGTAGTGAGGCTGGAAATTGTGCGTATAATCATGAAGTGTTTTAAATGGTTAAGAGCGGCTTTTAAAAGAGAGAGGCGGAGGTCTTATGAAGGGGAAGAAGCCCCGCCGGAGGGTACGCCGGCTTATTATATGGCGGTAAATGTTGGGCTGCATACAATAATGTGGATCTCAGAGTGGAGTAAGATTACAGAAGGAAATGAGGAACTGACGTTTCCGAAATACGGGACGTTCAGATTAGAGGTACTACACCGATTAAAAGCAGTTATGACCTCAATGAGACCTATGCCTAGACCGACCCAGTTTGAAGCTCTCAATGCCTGGATTAGGGCAGCGCACGAGAGGAACCTGAATAGACGACAAGAGAGGGTGAAACGATCGGTAAGAGCAGTGCAGGATGCCAAATGGGATGCGGATGCTAAAAGATGGAGAGTGCATAACATTGAAGTAAATAAATTGTACCCAGTGTTAGAAGCGCCCGGAAACAAAAGCCCACTAGAAGAGGATGATGAGAGCGAGACAGAGGATAGCCTGATAAATAGGCTATTGACAGATAGGCCACCCCCGTATAACAAAGAGACAGGAGATGTCGAGCATAGTGAAAGGGGGGGGGGGCAACATAGGAGAGCATGGACCGCTTCCCATTTCCGATTGGGATCCCACTGCAAAGAAAGAACTGTCCCAGCCTAGTCCGGTGCAGCAGGTGGTCGGGAGGTTTGTGGTACAAAGGGTGCCAGAAACGGAGTGTGCCACATCCTACGCACTGCCAGATGCCCTGCAAGTACCTGTTACTATAGGTCCTATAGTATCGATTTATGACCCAGAAAGAGCTAGAGGGGAGGAACAAGTACGGAGGGACAGAGAAAGAGCAGAGATGGCAAGGAGGAACGATACAATAAATTCCCCAAGTCAGTTGCCAAGACCAAGGGAGTGGAGCACCCCGGTACACACAGCAGAAGATCCGGTAGGGGATCCGGGGGGCCATAGAGGGCCAGTGGATATGAGGGGATCAGGACGGAAATCCTTCCAGGAGTTAAGCGAGTACATGAAGAAATGGGACGAGGCAGTAGAGGCTCACAAGAGCATCATAGCTGCGGAAGCTGGAAGGGAAAGCCAGGATAGCAGGACCCGGACTCACTGCGGGGCTGATGAAAGCAGTCCGGAGTGGGACGGGAGGGAAAAGGACAGTAGGGGAGACACCCATTGGGCCAGAAGAGGAGGTAGATCAGACCTGGAAAACAGGGGCCCCGAGTGTGGGGGGGTGTCTCGCCCAATACATAGTGAAGGAGACAGGAGAACGCAGGAGTACAGAGACAGCTTTAAGTGTCCCCACTGTGTGCCTGGCAATGGTGAACAGAATGGGAGTTGCGAGAGGTCTCGCCATAGCCCCTGTGATTACGGACAAGAACGCAGTCCAGGGGATATGGGGAACCGAGAAGGATCTTACCAAATACTGAGTGACACTAGACAGAGAGAGAATGGCGACCGGAGGGAGAATAGCAGGGAAACCTGCCATGGAGAGAGAGAAGAAAGAGAGAGCGGACAAAATAAGATTGGGGGTAACAGGCCCGTGTTCCATCACCTTCCAAGATCGGATGGCCGAGCATGGGACCTAGAGAGATGGGAGCAAGGGAGAACTCTCCTTAACTCTCCTGAGCCCAAGCGTAGGGCTCGGAGTTGGGATGGTAGAGAGGCCAGTGAACCCCCTTCGAAAGACATACTGCGAGCCGAGATAAGAGCCAAGAGACTCGATGTCGCCAGCTTAAAGTCAGATCTGGATGACATGGTGGATGGTACCTTGCCACTGGAAAGAATGGAAATGTATGAGCAGGATGAAATACTGTTCATGGCAAAGGACAGCACTCGAAAGGCGAGAACAATCCATGAAAAGTTAGTCGAACTAGCAGGCAAATATATGGTGGACCTGTCAAGGACCAAAGCATTACAGGGTAATCACAGGCTACATTATTCAGATCGAGACCTAGATGAGAGGAGAACAATAGGATTGAAAACACACATAAGGGAACTGATCACTGGAATAAGGACGTGGAGGGCACTAGATAAATGGGAAGAAAGGTGGTCCAAGAAAGGGACCGTCAGGAGAAGCATGCTTGGTATGACACCAGAAGGACTGCAGAGAATGGAGGCATACCCTTTGCGTGAGGTTGCAAACGGGAACTATGTGCATGTGCCATGGAGTAGGGGAGATTTAGCAGCTTTTACTACTTCCTTCCCCAAATTGAGGGAGAACCCAGTCGAGTGGTATAAGCAAGTGGAGAGGTTTGTAAAAATCTCCAAGATTCTATGGATAGATCTGAACACACTGTTTGACATTGTGGTACCAGGAGACTTGTGGACAGCATGTAAGGTTAGTGCTGAGTGGCCCACAGCAGAACCAGAGAGGGATGCACGGACTAATGGACCGTCCGAGATAGTAATGGCAAAATTTGAGAGAGTGATGACTTGGCTGAAAGAAAAGGCGCCAATGCAGGACATAGATTGGGTCAAAATAGATCGAACTAGACAGGAACCCAAAGAGACAGTTCACGAATATTATGAGAGATTGCTGAAGGCGTTTAAACAGTATAGCGGACTGGATGTAATGGATCCTAAGGACATAGGGCAATTTGTGTCTAAGTTCGTTTTGGGTCTGAGACCGGATATTAGTTTAATGATTCAGCAACACTTGATTTGTTGGCAAAATAAACCTTTGGACGAAATCCTGAGATATGCTAGATACTGCTGTGATGAAATAGACTCAAAGGCAAAGAAGCTAAAGGAGAAATTAATGGTGGTGCAGATGCAGTCAGCGGGTAAGGGTGGGCAACAACAACAGCAACAGGGAACAGGAACTGGGGGAAAGAAACAGTATAGTCAGAACAAGGGCAATGAGGAGAATTCCACCTTTAGACCTAGGGTAGACATAGCCGCTTTGAAGAAAACGAATCGGTGCCACCAGTGTAACGAGGTGGGGCATTGGAAACGCGAGTGTCTCTATAACGTTGAAATCGGGGAACAGGAGATAGAGGAGGAAGAGGTCCAGAGTACGCCTGTGAGAGGGGTAACGCCATACCAAGGAAAGGTGCTCAAAGGGGGGACCCCTCCTCCACGAGCCCAGTTCCCTCAACCACCCAGAGTAGGGACTATGGGTAAGACATATAGACAGATGCCTCTGTTTGTAGGAGGAGAGGAATGCTATTACGTTGACCCACTAACAGGACAGAGAGTGGAAAGAGAAGAATGTACCCTCGGGGCAGCCTTAGAAGTGGATCAAAGGGGACCCTACGTTGAGGCCGAAGTGGCAGGATGCCCCACGACATTCCTAGTGGACACAGGAGCCACTCGATCCACGATAAGAACAGCCGCAGTTCCAGGCCTGCCCATGTCTGGAGAGACTATTCAAGTGGTGGGGGTCGCAAACAGGAGAATAACCAGCCCATTGACCGAACCGGTGCAGGTGAAAATAGGGAAGTACAGCGATGAGCATCAGTTTGTGGTTTGCGATTCTAGTCCTGTATGTCTGTTAGGAAGGGACCTTTTGTGCAAACTAAACTGTACAATATACTGCACACCACAAGGAGTAGAGGTATTGACCAATGATGATGATGCTGACTTCAAAGTCGCAAATTCAAGAATATGTGTGGAGCTGTATCCCACTTTGACCGTGGACGAGCTCCCCTGGGATCTGAGAGAGACCGTGGCACCAGAAGTGTGGGATTTCACCGGGGAAGAGATTGGACTGGTCAAGGGAGTGGACCCAGTGAAAATTATAGTGAAACCGCATGCTGAGTTTCCGAGAACACCCCAATATAAATTGACTCCAGAAACGATTGCAGGTATAAAGCCCGTGATCGAGTCCATGATTAAGCAGGGAATACTGAAAGAAATCGTGGGTAGTCCATGTAACTCCCCGATTATGGGTTTGCAGAAACCAAATGGGAAATTTCGGATAGTGCAGGACCTCCGAAAGATTAATAACATAGTCGTCTCATGTTGTCCAGTGGTACCGAATCCATCAGTGATACTGTTTCAGATACCGTTTCAAGCCGAATGGTTCACTGTGATAGATCTTTGTCAGGCTTTCTTTTCGATCCCTCTGGACGAAGAGAGCCATTTTCTTTTCGCATTTAAGCTGGAAGGTCACGTACTAACATGGTGTCGTATCCCCCAGGGGTATACAGAGAGCCCATCGATCTTCAACCAGCTTCTGAAGAAAAATCTTGAAAGTCTAGTGCTGCCCCAGAAGTCAGTTCTGGTCCAGTACATAGACGACCTGCTTGTGGCGTCAGAAACAGAGGAGGCTTGCAGGGAGGACTCCATTGCTTTGCTAAATCACCTAGCTGTAAATGGGCACAAGGTGTCCCCGGGAAAATTGCAGTACTGCCTGACAGAAGTGCAGTACTTGGGGCACAGAATTGAGAAAGGCAAACGAAAAGTGTCACCAGACAGGATAGAGGCGATCATGAAAATGAATGCGCCTAAAACACAGAGAGAAGTCAGGATGTTCCTAGGGATGGTGGGTTATTGCCGACAGTGGATCGCAAACTTTTCACTGAAAGCAAAACCCTTGCAAAAACTGACGCACAAGGAGGTGAGTGATCCGGTACCATGGGACAAAGACTGTTTGATGGCGTTTCTGCAGCTGAGAGAGGACCTGTGTCGTGCTCCTGCTCTGGGAATGCCTGATTACGATAAACCATTCTTGCTTTACTGTTGTGAGAGAGAGGGTTGTGCGTTGTCTGTGTTGGTCCAAATTCATGGGAATGCCCGTAGACCAGTCGCCTATTTCTCGGCTACTTTAGACCCAGTAGCCGCAGCGTTGCCCGGATGTCTCAAATCCGTTGCTGCAACCGGTGTCAGTATTGAGCGTTGCGAGAACATCGTGATGGGGCACCCGTTAGAGGTATGCGTGCCCCATTCTGTTGAACTGTTGATGACCAGGACCAAAACACAGCATCTGACCAATAGCAGGCTCACGCGCTATGAGCAAGTCATTCTTGCTGCAGAGAACGTGACCCTCAAGAGATGCTCTGTTTTGAACCCTGCTACCTTGATGCCTCTCCCAAGTGATATCGACGATGACGAATGTACAGACCATGATTGCCTCGATGTGACTTAACTATGCACCAAACCGAGACCTGACATCGTGGATGAGCCACTGACTGACCCCGATGAAATTTTCTTTGTCGATGGCTCATGCGTAAGAGACGAAGTTGGGCAGTTGAGAGCAGCGTACGCTGTTTGTACAATTACTGGAGTTGTGGAAGCCGGATGCCTGGAAGGAGTACACTCCGCTCAGGTAGCCGAAATTATTGCATTGACGCGTGCCTGCCTGGCAAGCAACCAAATTCGAGTCACCATATACACCGACAGCCAATATGGTTACGGGGTAGTTCATGATTACGGGCAGTTGTGGTCTCAAAGAGGTTACATGACATCTTCAGGCTCTCCTATTCGCAATGGAGAGTTTGTGCGTTTGCTGTTAGAGGCTTTGCAATGTCCAGCAGGTATCGCAGTAGTAAAATGTACCGCTCACACTAGGAATATGGACTTCGTGTCACAAGGCAATAGATATGCCGACGAAGTCGCGAGGTACTGCGCAGAACAAGGGTACTCTTTCACAGAGGTGGAAGTGGGCGGAATAAATGTAAGAACTGAATTAGCCATGATATTGGAAACTGTCGACTCTTGGGATGAGCTGAAATGCATGCAAGAAAACGCACCAGATTTTGAAAAACAAACATGGGAAAAGGCAGGATGTGTGGTGGGTGAAGCTCATTTCTGGGTTTCGGCAGATGGAAGGGCAGTGTTACCCAATGAGATGGTGAGCCCAATGGCTAGACAAATCCATGGTCCAGTACACTTAGGGAGAGATGCTATGCTGAGGGTATTCAGACAAACCTGGTATAACCCTAAGTTTAGAGTAGCAGCCGAAGCAGTGTGCCAGCGTTGTGTGACCTGTCAGCAGTTGAATGTAGGAAAGAGAACACCAGTTGCACTGAGCCACATAGGGAGGTCTGGAGGTCCATTCAATCGGATGCAGTTGGATTTTATTGAAATGCCAAGGTGCAACCGCCTCCGTTATGTCTTGGTGGTTGTTTGTGTGTTTTCCAGATGGGTCGAGGCATACCCTACACGTAGGTGTGACACCCTCACAGTAGCCAAGTTACTGCTTAGGGAACTCATCCCTAGATTCGGGGTGCCGGCCTCTTTGGAATCAGATAGGGGAACGCATTTCAACAGCAAGCTTGTGAAGATGATTTGTGCGGCCCTGAACATAGACCAGAAATTGCATTGTAGTTACCGACCAGAAGCATCAGGAATCGTGGAGCAGATAAATAGTACTATAAAGGCTCGAATTGCAAAGATGTGTTCATCAACGTCCCTGAGTTGGCCTGATGCTCTGCCATTGGTCCTTATGAGCCTCCGTAGTACCCCAGACAGAAGAACGGGACTATCACCTCACAAGGTGTTAATGGGGAGAGCAATGAGGTTGCCGTCTGTACCAACTGCTGCACTGTTAAACATCACAGATGATATGATCCTGGACTATTGTAAGGGGCTGTCTGACGCCATTCATTCTGTGTCCCTTCAGGTGCAGGCTGCCGAAGTTCCGTCGTGCCAGGACCTGTGCCATGACCTGTGCCCTGGTGATTGGGTGCTTGTGCGAAAGCACGTAAGAAGAAGTTGCCTGGATGTTCGTTGGCGTGGGCCCTACCAGATCATCCTGATCACGAACACTGCAGTAAAGGTGGGAGGCCTGCCCAATTGGATCCACGCGTCGCATACGCGGAGGGTCCCAGCACCTCTGGAAGAAACAGCTCCTCTCTCGGATGGAAGTCCAGCTGTGGACCGAGAAGCCATAGAGGGGGCCAGCCAAGCTGTAGAGGTGCCAGAAGAAGCAGGGAACGAGTCTGACCAGCCTGAGGACGGTCAGTACAACAGCGAAACGGACGACGCTACTGAAGGAGAAAGTAGCTGGGAATACGAATCAGACACTGACCAGGCTGAAAGAGAGCGAGAGCAAGCCAGAAGGACAAGGAGCAGAAGGGTAAGACGTGGAGAAGCCAGCTGGCCTCAAAGAAGGAGTTCAAGCCTGAGGTCGACTCCAGAGAGAACCCTTCCTCCGATATCCGAAGATTCAGACCTGGAAGAAGGTGCTCAGGGCGCTGAAGCACCAGATCTAAGAAGGTCAAGAAGAGTGCGTGTGCCTAGCAGAAGATACGCCACCCCTGAGTGGACTTATCTGGCGACAAATGTCTTGGGAACGAGCGACAGGGAGGATCAGAGCGGTGCTGGTGTCCAGCTCTGAACCCATCATCACAGTAGAAGTACAGCTGTTAGTGCCCGGAGTCGAAGCAGAAGGGTCACTGACGTTCACACTCCGCAACCCTCCCCGCCTCAGCAAGTTAAAGCACATGTTTTTCACAGAATTGCAATTCCCCGACTTTGGAACAAAGATAACCAGCCATGAAGAGCACGTTCTTCGTTTGGAAATATTGAACTATGCTGTCCAAGCCGCAGGCTCAAGCCTGATTGTGGATGCTTAGAGACTTTGTAAATAAGCAAGAAAAAGAAGATTACCTAGCGCCCAGGAAGCAGAGAATCTTAGGGACCTTCCTATAAGTTGACGGAGAAGGGCTAGGGTTGTCTGTGTTAAAGCTTTAAAAAGACTTTTTCAAAGAAGGTTGTCAGCTTCCAGTTGTGGGGTTCTAAAGACTGAAGGAGCAAAGGGACTGTAAAGGAACGAGAAGAAAAGAACTTTGTGTTGTAATAAAAGAGAAGAATCCTACTGTCTGACGAAATGGAAGCCGGCACCCCGAATCGTAGAGCCAAATGTATAATAGGCACACTAATAGTAGGAGTGATACTTCTAATAGCTTTAGTAGTTACAGTTTCATATGTAAAGGGACATGAGAGTGAGGCAAGGGCAACAAACGAGAAGTCTGTTGTGACACCAAAACCCACTGTTGCTGGTGAGAAAGGAGAAAACATACAGGAGAAGGCGTTATTAGCGGCAGAAGCCCGTAGGTTACATATGGATGAGTCCCAAGGCGACTTTAGGTCAAATGCTTATGCTAAACTTTTGTATGAATACGTGGATGCCATGGAGGTTAAGGACTGCTACGTCTGCATGCAGTTGCCGGCGTCTGTAGATGAAGGCATTAGATATCATCACCTCCCGCTGACATATGGCATTACATGTAGCTTATTGCTTAGTATATTTTATGGGAGAGATAGTTTTGAATACTATTTCTCCAATTATGATTCAGTGTTGCCAGAAGTCCCAAATTATAAGCAGATGAACAAATGGGACTACTGGAAGAGTGAAGACAGACTGGCCAAGTTCTTCATTCCTTGGATTACCTTAGATACTTCACATGCCCGCAGAAATAACCTGACATGCAAGGTGTCAGAAGTCGAGAAGAAGTTTATAGGGCAGGTGGATGATCGATACAGAAGGCAAAAGATTTTGAAAAAATCAGGACAATGGAAAACAGATTGGACCGAGGAAGAGAAGGCACATAAGAGAAAGGGTAGTAGTGGTCCAATAGCTTTGGATAAAACGCAGAGAGGAAAGTTATGTCTTCACAGAGCCAAAACGTATTATGAAAATGTATACGTAGGAGAAGTCAGTTGTGAACATGCTTTCAATTTAGAATATTATACAAAGGATTTCCTGAAAGGAATGCAAGTGATTCCAAATGTATATTTTGTATGTGGGAGAAATGCCTATGTGAGACTACCTGATAACTGGTATGGATCATGTTACTTGGCAATTATCTTCCCCAAAATATGCCATGCCCAAGATTTAGAGATCATCGAGGGCAAGGCTTCAGCGAGGGGGAGAAGAGACCTAGGAGATGCAGAAATGGTAGGAGATGTATTTGGAGCTGTTTTTCCTCTTTTGGGACTGATCCTCAATGATGTCAAAATTAGACGACTGGCAACAGTCGTAGACAGGTTGTCTGCCAGCACTGCTAGGTCCTTAATGCTGGTGGAAGGAGAGATGCAATCGATAAGGGCCATGGTGCTTCAGAACCGTCTTGCATTAGACGTCCTATTAGCAAAAGAGGGCGGAGTCTGTAAGGCTTTGAAGGTCCAGGAATGTTGTACTTACATTCCAGACAATTCAAAGCCTCTGGAGAAAGTTATCATGAACATAACTAATATTCACAAGGAGATCGAAGACCTGAGTAGAGAAAATGTCTGGGGAAAAGTGGGCCATGGAATGGGTGAAGTTGGAGGGTGGTTTGCCACCTTAGGAAAGAGCTTCGTGTGGTATGTGCTGAAACCTATCATCATAATATTGATCTGTGGGATCATGTTGTGGGGATTGGTGAGGGCATACAAATGGTATAGATCAAGGAGATTGGAGAGGGCCCAGAGAGAACAGCTACAGAGATTAGCTGCCATACAAGACAATCAGTACAGGAACCTGAGGGCTCTAGAAACGCAGAAACGAGGAACACTAGCAATCACTTCAGTTTAATTGTTAGTGATGACCCCGAGAGGTCATCAAAGGGGGGAACTGAGAGAGCGCAAACTGCACAAAATGCACCACACTTACACGTAGTACGCACAAGTCATGAAGAGAAATGCCATGAGTGCTGATATTATATTCACCTATACTCTGAAATGTGTAGTCAATCTAGAGATTTTATATAGAAGTGGAACTAATGCAGAAATGTGTGAAAACGTATAACCTTATTTGGCGTGATTAATCCTGATCCATATTATGTAGCTGCTAATGGAAGAATGTCAAGTACAGAACGGAATAGGCCTCATGGCCAGAGCTGGAAGAGTTTGGGAAAGGGGTCTACTTACATCAATATGGATTGCACTAATGTCATTTAGTAGTCATGTTTTAATAGGTTTATATTTTATAGATGTGTTAACATAATCATAAAAGCAGAGTATTAACATGATATTGATTAATGAAGGATTTGAAGAATATAATCATTATGAGAAATGTTGTAGGCCTGAAATGTTTGATAGACTCCGATTTACACGTATTAGTCTGTGCCAAGGTTTTAATGTTGCAAACTTTCGTTAGAAGTTTATGAGAATTGGGATCCTAGCTGCAGATGTCTGTCTGCAAGTGAGAGGGGGGATCCAATTATACATGAAATGAATAGAGGGTTGTTCAGGAGACTGGCACAGACACGGAGGAGAGTTCAGGAATGTTTTAAGGGGTATCGGCGGGCCGGAGAAGAGTCTGAGAAGCAAGGTCAACTCTAACGCACGAGGCCCAAAAGAAGAGCAACATGGAAAAAGCCAGAAGCAACACCACGTGAGGGGCGTCTCACGAGGGGCGTCTCAAATGTTGTTGTATGTTTGGTATTAGGGACAGCACCCCTGGGTGGAGTTAGAGCAGATGCCTGAGGACCCTTTAGAGAGCGGATGGGTAGGCAGAGAGGGGTCATGACTGGAGATTGTAGGGTTTCATCTAGAGACTAAGAGTGGGTGATCTTCCTTGGAAGTCATTCACCACTGACACCTTTTGTTAGGTTGGGATTCTGTTAAGTAGGGATACCATCCAGAGCAGGGTAGGGACAGCCTAACCTGAAACCTTTTATCCGGCTGTAAATGACTGAGAGATCACAATACGTGTCTATGCTTGCAGCTCTCCTAATTTTGGAATTAGTCTTGGTAGTTTTCTTTGCTCGTCTGAGGGCTTTCAGAGAGCACATGTATGTAGTTGTACCCGTATACCTTTTGAATCTCATTTTGAGATGTCTGTACTTGCAACTTACCCTAACCTTATAATAAACCTTTGAAAGCTAGAAGTTGTTTGTGGTCCTTCCGAGCGGAGTCCATTATTGATTGAACTAACCTGGTAAGAGATGCACTTTCTTTCCTCAATGACAGGCAATAAAGATTCAGTCGACCAGAACGGGGTTTAGATCTAGGGTGATAAGATAGTGATCAAAAACCTCGCCCCCGCAAGGTGATTCTACTCACCACCCCTGTGTGTCGTCTTCTTGCACAGATTTAAATAGTCCTTGTCCTACACAGAACGGGGAAGATGTAACTGTGGGCTCCCATGTGGGAACGCATTCCCATATTGTATTGTATTGTATTGTAATTGCATTTATATAGCGCTTACTACCCCTGACGAGGCGTCAAAGAGCTTTTTCGGCGAGTAGCATGCTACTCCGGGACCCATAGAGGATTAGTGTTGAATTAGTATAGTGAAACATGCAAGTGCATTTTTTATTTTTTAAACCTTTATTATATCGTTCAACACAAAATACAAAAGTAGCCCTGCAACGACAGGGGCCGGTCACCACATGTATGCGACACGTATCAGGAGTTCCAATAACACAGCTCTTCAGCCGACAACCCAGGGGTCCGGCAGCGGTAAAGGATAGACGGTGCATTGAAAACATTTCAGATCAAGGATATACATAAGGTTTCATTTTATATTTAAACCCCCCCCCCTCCACCCCCCAAAGACAAGATAAAGAAGAAGATACAGGATATCCGGAGCTACACACTCGGAGGTATAAGAAATGCGGGTAGGTGTTAAAAGGTAGTCGCGATTTGAGGTTGACCAACAGTAAAGATGCAAGCACTAATAAGTTCACTAAGGGTGAAGAACAAAACTACTGATCTCTCATCATAGCCACCCACCCCAGACCCGCCCACTTGTATACTTCAGGATGAAACCGAAAGTATTGCTACCGGACCCTGCGAGAAGAAAGAAAAGGGGCCATAGAACACAACAAAGGCAAAATAACAAACCCCCCACGCCCCCCCCACCCTGCTCCCCTGCAATGGCTACGGCCTACCCCACTAGCAGCGTGCCTGTCGCCCAGAGGAATACCTTAATGAGAGAGAGAGAGAAAGAAAAAGGGGCCATAGAACAAAACAAAGGAAAAATAACAAACCCCCCCACCACCCTGCACCCCTGCAATGGCTACGGCCTAACCCACTAGCAGCGTGCCTGTCGCCCAGAAACGTCCCTAAAAAAGAGAAAGAAGTGGAGGAGGAGAAACAAAAACACACTCCCGGACTCCCTTACCCCCCACCAGATGCGACCACCCGGAAACCAGTTCAAAATAGAATGCAGCAAAATACACTATCAATCCGGGGAAGCATGATACATACCACCGACTCCCGCACTTCACAGGTCACAATCCCAGCAGCAGATTAAATTATTTTCCCTGCACCCTAAAAAGCCCCACAAGTTAACCCTGGCCAGTACGAATTTTCACTGGAGCACTTATAACCCAGGCCACAGCAACAATGAGAGAGGTAAAGCATTCATAAAAGTTCAAGTCAGTATGAGCAAACCAAGTAAAGGATAAAAGTTCACGATCTCCACAGAGCAAGCGAGGAAAAGCCTGGAAGGATGAGAAAACTCTCCAATAGTCACAGGCGATCTTGTTGAGGCAGTCAAGGTTGTCCATAGTGATATTCAGTGAGATAGGGTTCAAGCAGGGGACGCTTACAATGTTCATGGGCGCGTGATCTGTCTTATAGGAATCAGCAGCGCAAAAAGAATCCGGCTTCTGCACAGGGACCTCAAAGTTGGACATACGATGTTCCGTGGGTAGTACCGCTGGCTGCGATGATGGCGAAAAGCCTCCGTCCGGTCTCCGGCAAAGATCGTCCATTGTTACCGAGAGTGCCTGGTAGTTGACGATGATCTGTGAGTGGAGCGCTCTAATGGCCGCCATTACGGCGTGCAGTGGTGGTGTGCCTTCTTTCCCCTCCATCTCCTCTCTCAAAGCGACAGACCAGGATGCGAACCCCGGAGATCGACTACTCCGGGGTAGCAGGCAAATCCGGAGCGGACACCAACAACGGGCGCTCTCACCTCACGATTTTGCACCTTCGCCGCTGATCAGGGCTCCCGTCCGCACCCCTCCCGACAAGCTTACGGTGTCTCCGGGTGTCGGATACAGGGCCGCAGCAAACGATGTGTCACGCCGTAGCGTGTGCGTTGCAGGCAGGATACAAAATCGCCGTTAAAAACAGGTAGAGTATGTCTCCGTTCGGGAGACCGGACGAAGCCCAAAGTTCACAGCCGATGTTGTTCAATTCCAGCCCGGATGAGTTGGAAATCGAGGCCCCGGCTTCCACGCTGGGGTAGGCCGAGAATGAAGCACGGCGTATCTCCGTCGCCCGATATGATAAAAAGTTCAGGATTGCGCCTTCAGAGTCAGTCACTCCTCATGTACACGGGAGTCCGGTGTGAAAACAGGATAACTTGCAGGATATATGAGCTGCTGGCGGAGGTCGGCGGAGCCGGGAGCTTATGCGGCCATCTTGCTTGCTGGCGTAGCTCCTCCTCCATGCAAGTGCATTTTAAGTGGTGGATAGGTTAGTCAGTTATTTGGATTTGGAATGATGGCAGAAGAATAGAGGAGGAAAAAAGTTTTGTATTTATATAGCGCTTGGTACCCCTGATGGGGTGTTGAAGCACGCTATTCCGGAAGCCTATAAAGGATTAGTGGTGAATTAGTATGGCGAAATATGAAAGTAATCTCAGTGGTGGATATTAGTCAATTATTTGGAGCGAGAAGGATAGCGGAGGGATAAACGGGGAAGAAAGGTTTGCATTCATAAAGCACTTGTTACCCCTGATGGATGTTGAAGCGCTTTTCTGGCGAGTAGCACGCCACTCCGGAACTCATAAAAGATTAGTGTTGAAAATTAGTATAGTAAAATATGAAGTAAATTTGAGTAGTGGATATGTTATTTCGTTATTTGGGTAGAGAAGGGTAGGTGGCGGGATAGTGAAGGGAAAAGGTTTGTATTCATATAGCGCTTGCTACCCCTGATGGGGTTTTGAAGCGCAAGTAGCACGCTACTCTGGAACCCATCAGGATTAGTGTTGAATTAGTATGGTGAAACATGAAAGTAATTTTAGTGGTGGATATGTTAGTCAGTTATTTGGATTGAGAAGGGTTGGAGAGGGGTAGAAAAGAAGGAAGAGTTTAGAAAGGTTTGTTCTGGAGGATCGGTATAGTAAAAAAGGTGTAAAATGATGCAAGGAGGGGTAGAGTAGGAGAGAGTCTAGAAAGGGGTAATTTGGGGATCATAGTAGTGGTTTGGGGTTAAATGAGAGAGTGGATGTAGAGGATATATTGAGCGAAGTATAGGCTGAGAAATAGGGAAGTGCATTGGAAATTCGCGGTCTTTTGTTACCCCATATGAAGCTATTAAAGAGGCCTAGAACTTCCTTAATCCAATCAGGACTGAATTCTAACGGGATTGTATTAAAAATGAAAGTATACTTGGGAAGAATAGACATCTTGAATACATTTGATTTCCCCAGGACAGATAACGGAAAAGAATCCCACTGCTGCAGTTGTTTTTTAATTTTAGATGTTACTGAGTCAAAATTCACTTTTGCCAATATGTCCAAGTTGTGCACCAGCTCAGTCCCTAAATATCTTATCTTTTTCTTAACCAGATCACTTTTCCAACTAGTATTCCACTGCATTTGTGGTAGTGGAGTCATGACAGGGTAGGAGCAGGCTGCCAGAATGTTGTCTTCCAATACTTAACACACACAGTTGTACACTGAAACAGGCTTACTCAGTCCCATGGTCTGCTACTGGACCCCTCCCTTGGAGAGGGTGATGGTAGCAGAGAAAGAGGAAGGAAGTGGGTAAAATCAGCTGATCATGACTTGGAAGAACATTGTACGCTCCCCTCTGTGGTGCAGCAAGGGTCCGCTTCTGCTGCGGTGTCTCCAGGTCCAAAACGATCTGGTACAGCGTTTGCAGACCTGGCAATTCTACACTTTTAGATACTTTTAATGGTGAATGCATGAATTCCAGGCATGGTACATTATTATAGGCATGGACATTTTCAAAAAATGTTGGGGTTCTTTGAAACTGTTACCACCAGATGTACAACCGGGTGGTTACACTGGTAATAAAATTGATTTGGCTGGTTTTATGTGGGCTGACATCACATTTAAAGGCAGGAGTATTAAAGTATTAAAGGCAAGATCTATGTTGCTATCAATGGCGCATCGATTCTCAGTTGGCCTCACCAGCATGAATTAGGTATTAAACTTGACCCTAATGCTTCACAACCTGTATATGTTATATCTCCTGAGTCTAATGTGTTTACCAATCTTATAAAAGAAAAGTTTCCTGCTATTTTCACCGACAAGTTAGGCAAATTTGAAAATTTTAAACATCGCATTATCCTTAAAGAAGGAGCTATCCCTGTACGACACAGAGTTAGGAATGTGCCACTGGCGTATCGTGATGAACAGTGGTTTTATCCATTAAAAGCAATGGCGAACTTCGCCTATGTGTGGACCTTCGGAGTTTAAACCAAAAGATTTGGGTTGATAGGCATCCGTTACCAAATATTCATGAGTTAATTTCCACTCTTTCTGGTGCTTGTGTATTTTCTATTGTAGATTTGGCAAGTGCTTACCATCAAGTACTTTTACATGAGGAATCCAAGTTTTTAACTACTTTTATAACACCAGAGGGTATGTTTCAGTATTGTCGCATGCCTTTTGGCTTAGCCAGTGCAGCATCAGTTTTTCAAAGACTCATGAAGGAAGTTCTTGAGGGTTGTGAAGGGGCCATAGCTTTTCAAAACGATATTTTAATTTTTGGGAAGAATTTTGAAGACCATGACAGAAATTTAGACTCTGTATTAAAACGTATTCAAGACAAGGGTTTAAACTTAAAATTTTCTAAGTGCAATTTTAGACAGAGTAAAGTGGAATATCGTGGCCACAAAATTTCTTCCCAAGGTATTAAGCCAAAAGTTAATCATATCCAAAGCATACTTAAGGCTCCTGCACCTTCTAGTAAAGAACAACTTGTGTCTTTCTTAGGTCTCACTGAATTTTACAGTAAATTTGTACAGGATTATTCATCAAAAGTACATTCATTAAGATTGCTGTTAAAAAAAGATGCCAAGTTTTTATGGAATGTTGAACAACAATTTGCTTTTGATCTACTCAAAAAGGAGATTCTCAACGCTCCATTTTTAAGACCTTTTGAGCTGGGTAAAGAATGTATTGTATGTGTGGATGCGAGCAATGTAGTATTAGGTTCTGTGTTAATGCAAAGGTACAAAGGTGAAGAGTATGTTGTTTCCTATGCCTCGAGGACTCTCCGGGGTGCTGAGTACAATTATTATACTATTGAGAAAGAGTTATTGACTTGCACTTGGGCTGTTGAACATTTCAGACAGTTTCTTTGGGGAACTAAATTCCGTTTACGCACCGACCACAAGCCTCTAATTAACATGCTAGCTGCTGGTGGTGGTAGAACCTTGACTGCGCGTTTAGCACGGTTGTCTGCGAAGCTGCAAGAATGCCAATGTGTTGTAGAATATGTTCCTGGCCGCTTGAATGTACATGCCGACTGCATGTCTCGATTGCCTTTGGATTCGCAGATTTCAAGTGTTCATAGTGATTTTGATGTTGTGTTTTCTATTGGGGATATTAATGGCGAAGGTAATAAAAAAATGTCTGGTACTATTTCTGAAACTGAATGGAGAAATGCTATGTACAAAGACTCTGATTTCAATTGATATGTATCAATCTAGGCAACACAGCAAATTAGTTGGTTGAAATGAACTGAGCTTGAAACAAAGGTTTTTGTAAAAAGAGGGGAGGTACAATTTTATTCACGAAGATTCTTTAAAAACACATAGGGAAAAAATATACATTCACAAATTATATTTAACACATATAACTTAATATATCAGGAATATATAACACCATCATTAAAAAGAAGCAATTAATTCAACAAATGAGGTTTACATAAAATACACAAACAATATAATGAGAAAAATGTGGCTAAATTAATCTCTACGCGCGTTTCGGCGAACCAGCGCCTTCTTCTGGAGCAGCCACGGTTAATATTTTAAGAGCACGAATAATTTTAGTGCGATTCGACGTAGCAGTCTTGTTTGTCAGTATATCTAGAATCCTTTCTTTGGATGGTAGATGAGGATATTCTATTGTAATGGTTGATACCAATGGAGATTCTGTGGTTATTGATATGTTTGCTTCATTTCGAGTGTTCAATTTAAAATATTTTTCAATTATTTCCTTGTTTTACAAGTTGAAGTTCGTTTTGACCCGCCGACCTTGAACGACAGCGGCTCAAGGAAGGAGCATAGAACCCCTGATTCCCGCCGCCGGAATCTTCGAGCCCTGTTGACACCAATCGGACAGGGAGTTATTTTAAACTACTTGAACTCAACCACCGCTTGGAACACAAGCAAAAGGGCTATCCATGCCACTTACTATCCCCACATCAGGTGGACTATATCTTGATGTCCCAATATAAATACGCATCACAGAGGCCATTATTTTAATTTCCGGTCGGCGGGTCAAAACGAACTTCAACTTGTAAAACAAGGAAATAATTGAAAAATATTTTAAATTGAACACTCGAAATGAAGCAAACATATCAATAACCACAGAATCTCCATTGGTATCAACCATTACAATAGAATATCCTCATCTACCATCCAAAGAAAGGATTCTAGATATACTGACAAACAAGACTGCTACGTCGAATCGCACTAAAATTATTCGTGCTCTTAAAATATTAACCGTGGCTGCTCCAGAAGAAGGCGCTGGTTCGCCGAAACGCGCGTAGAGATTAATTTAGCCACATTTTTCTCATTATATTGTTTGTGTATTTTATGTAAACCTCATTTGTTGAATTAATTGCTTCTTTTTAATGATGGTGTTATATATTCCTGATATATTAAGTTATATGTGTTAAATATAATTTGTGAATGTATATTTTTTCCCTATGTGTTTTTAAAGAATCTTCGTGAATAAAATTGTACCTCCCCTCTTTTTACAAAAACCTTTGTTTCAAGCTCAGTTCATTTCAACCAACTAATTTGCTGTGTTGCCTAGATTGATACATATCAATTGATTTGCCTTTCCCTGGTCTAGGAACTCTATTTCCATGCACTCAGGGGGTCCTTGATAAATATTCACGTCAAAGACTCTGATTTGTCAAGTGTGGTGTCTTACTTACAACATGGTTGGCCTGAGGAACGCAAATTATCTGGTGATGTCTTATCTTTTTATAAGATTAAAGATGAAATTATGTTTGACCAAGGTTTTGTAACCAGAAGCGATAAAATTGTTCCTCCTTTTGACTTAAGGAAGAAAATTTTCTCAATGGCTCATCAAGGTCACATGGGTATGTCTAGCACCAAAAGGCGTATTCGTGAATTTTACTGGTGGCCAGGTATCGATAGTATGGTTGATAAATGGGTCAGTTCTTGTTCGCCTTGTTCTTTGAGTGACAAATCTGTCAAACCATTAGCTGTTGGTGTTTCACCTATCAAATTTGTTACTTCTCCTTGGAAAAAATTAGGAGTGGATATTATTGGTCCTCTTGATTTGTCTTCTAACAAGGATGTTTTTATTTTGGTTTTGATTGACTACTTTTCTAAATGGCCAGAGCTAAAAGTAGTGGATAAAATAGGCTCGACTCAAGTTGTGGAGTTTTTGGATGAAGTATTTTGTAGAGAGGGCATTCCGGCTGAAATTGTTTCAGATAATGGTCCACAGTTTATTAGCAGAGAGTTTACTTCTTTTCTTGAAAGATGTGGTATTATACACAAAAAAGTGTCAAATTATAATCCACAGGCCAATGGTCAGACAGAACGCTTTAACAGGGTAATTAAAGAGTCCATTCAACTTGCTGTTTAAAGCAATTTGAATTGGAGAGAAGCGCTGCGTGCCTCTCTTTTGTCTTATCGTGTTTCCCCTAATTCTGTTACGAGTTTGTCTCCTTTTGAGATGTTGAGAGGTAGGAAACCGGGCTCTAAACTGTTACCGTGGTGGATGAAAAATAGAATTCCTTGTGAGCGTTCATTTGATCCTTTCAAAGTCAAGGAAAAGGTGTTAGCATATCTGGAAAAGATGAAGAGAAATTGTTTTGGTTCAGTTATTCGCAGTCCAAAAATTAAAGTGGGTGATTTTGTGCGTGTAAAATTAGGTAGAACTTTTGGCAATAAGTGGAACAAATGGTCTGACCCGTGTAAGGCCACTGAGGTTTTTACCAAGGCTGTAAGAGTTAAGGGCGGTAAGGTCTGGAATTTTAGAAGGATTTCTCTGTGTAAAGCTATGGATTCTAAAACAATTTCGCAATCTACCACTAGTGCTGAAGATGATGTAACTTTTTCAGCTATGTTGGATACATTTGGGTGTGAGCCTCAGACTGAGAATGTTGATTCGCAAATTGGAGATGTTGATGTTCCTTTTCACCATTGTAGTACCTTAGATGATACTTCTAATGTAAATTCTGACTATGATGTTACTGGACATGTTATTGAACAACCTGTCAATGATGCATTAAGGAGAAGTGTTCGTGTCAAGTGTTCTCCTATCAAATTGCGTGATTACATTCATTAACCTATGGTTTTTTTTGTTTGTTTTGGTTTTTTTTTCCAAAAGGGGGAAGATGTGTAGTATTCCTCTTTCCTGTCCCTTTAAGAATTGTTATGGTTCTGTCTTTATTCTACATTCTATATGTGGGAGTTGGGCAGTGTAAGTCTCTCTCCTGAAGATTGTGGATGTTCAAGCTGTTCTTCCTCATTAAACCACCTATCTACAACAACATCTGTTTCCTGGATTACTTCACATACAAAGTCAAGGTAACAGCTTTACATCTGTCAGACATCCTTTTGTGCAAATTGAGCCATTTTCGGCCAAAACCATGGGTTTTACTGTCATAAATTGCTTTGTGAATCGATCCTAGATATTTTCAGTGGTGGCCGAAAAAGATAAAGAGTGGTGAGGCAGGTGAAGGGGGTGTGGGTGGACATCGGTGGATCACACGGTGGGGGGTTTAATAATAAAAAGAATTTTAAAAAAAAGATTCACCTTGTGCTGCCGGCCGCCCGACACTCCTTTGCATCCAGTTCCTGGTTGCAGCAGTGTCTGGGACAGCCTCATGGACTCCCCATCCAATCACTGCGCAGCTCTCAGGCCCTGAGTGGGCTGGATTAATGCCCGCTCAGGCGCAGGGAGTCTGTGCTGTTTCTTCAACCTGGCTGTGTAATACAGCTGGGTTGGAGAAACCAAAGTGCGCATGTTAGTTTGGCCATCCTAAGATGGCCGTCAAACTGACATGCGCACTTAAAAGTGCACCAACCACTCCTCCTCTCCCATCCCATGGCCCGGCCCTGCTCCTCCCTGCACATGCTGGCTCAGCCAGCAGCTGAAAAATAAAACGATAAAATTTTTTTTTATTTTGCAGCTTCTGGCTCTGAGCCAGTGGGGCGACGCTCTTCCATCAATGCAGAGGAGCTGCAGCTGGATTTGCTTGTCAGTGCTGGTTGGAGTCTCAGAGGGTTGTAGCAGTTCACCAAGGGGGCAGAACAGAGATGCAGTTAACAGTGATACAGAGATGCAAGTGAAGTAGCTAATGATGACACCTTTGGCTCCTTTGCACCGTACCTGTGTACCGTGGGCTGTGGCGCTATGTTGTCCTTTCATGGGTATACACCACATCTGTACTCTCTCTAGTTGAAGGTACGATGCCTAGTTAGATAGTCAGGTAGCGGATAAAAAAAACACACACAAATGAAAGAGAATTCTTTCAGAATTAAGGGGCAGTAGATGTAACAGAGAAAATTCTTCATGTTCGTAGGCCTGGGTTGTGACAAACAACACGTCAACCGACAGCTAACAATAAAAAGAGCTGATGGTTGTCAACAGGACCAGCACTTATTTTTCCCCTATCATATTTATCGATTGCAAGCAGGCCCGGAATGACCGTTGCGGGCACCGAGCAATTCCCCGGTGCACCGCAAGGGTGGGGGTCGGTTTTGGGCCCAGGGGGCCGTTTTTGCAGCAAAATCGGATGAAAACCAGCCCGATAAAGAGCTCAGTCGCACCCTCAGGGGACCGGCCGAGGACTTTGCCTGGGCCGGCTTTGGTTCTCAGTCCGGCCCTGATTGCAAGAGAGGGAAAAACACACAAATTAGAAAGATGGAGGAAGGAAAAAGACGACAAACTCGTTCCAAAAAAGAAAGCATGAAGCTGCAAGTCCGAGAAAAAGGAGAAGGAAGTTTCTGGCAGTGGATTGAAGACTACCGGCATTGCAATTCGGAGCGTCGATTTAATTGTATCACCGCCGACTTCGGAGCAGAGCTTTGGGCACTGGTGCTCTCTTTCTCAAATTAGGCAGAGAAACAGAGTGTGCTCTGGGTCTGTCCAATCTACTGCTAACAATGAACAGAATGAGCTCAGGGTCTGTCCTTTCCAACCATTGACTTTCTTTAACTAGCCACTTCCAGCCATTGGCTTCAGACTTTGTCAATCACATCTTGGCTCAGCCCAGTGGACTACTGACTTTTCATCTGATGCTACTGGCTAGTTTGATTATTATTTCCGCGTCTGATAAGTGTTTGCATTGCGAATTATTTTGCGACTGCAGCCCTCCCCGCCGGCTCCTGCTGGCTCCCTCCTGGGTGCCTTCAGTATACGATTCATATTGTGAGAAGAATGAGGACTCAGGCCCAGAGTTATCAAACTTTGATGCAGAGTGATGCAGCAAGACCACTTGCTGCTCTGCGTCAAATGGAGAGAGCAGGAACGTGCCCTATCTATCAAGATATGGCACACGCCTGCTCTCTGGTAGGGAAAGGTCTATAGCTTAGTCAGAGGCTGTGACAATCTAATAAAACGCAAACATATATATTTCACAAGAAAAGCTATGGCCTAAAAATTACCTTGTTACAAAAGGTCATGATTTCAATCATTTTTTAAGTTTATTATTGTTTGCTGTATATATAAAAAAGAAGAAATAATGGTTTTTACAATATAAGATCAGACATGTATTAATACTTAATCGTGGTAAGCCAATTTTCTCATTCTATAGTATAAGTACACAGTACAGAATAAAACATAAGACACAAATGATGATGGCAAGGCGGTAGTAGAGACTATGCGCGTTTCGGCGGGGTCGCCTTCATCAGGTCACTGTCTTAACGTACTTCAGAGAATGGGTTCAAGATCGTCACAATGCAGTTTTCAATTATTAGCAGTCTTAAGAGGTCAACTCCGGAGCAATCTCACATGTCACTAGATTCCAAATCTGTGATTTTTGATCCTGTTAGACCTTGCACTCAGTGCTGCCTAGCACCAACGCAGGCACCCGTGCGTCATGGTGCAAAGGTACCTCGGTCGGAGGCAGGATTGTTTTTGGGTAGGAGGGTACAACTCCTGCACAAAAGCAATCCTTAGAGGTTTTTTCATCCTTCTAAATGTGCTGCAGAATGCAGTGGCGGCTCGACAGAGGGAATGCTGCGGGCGGTGGGGTGGGGCGGGGAGGGGAAGGGGCAGGGTGGGGGATAGTGGAGTCGGACATACGATGGTCAGGAGTAAAGTAAGCAAATAAATAAATAAAACTATTTACCTTGCTCTTGCTGCATCGCCAAGCTGGCGAGGCAGCGAGCGCAAGGGATACAGTTTTATTTATTTATTTACTTAATTTACTCCTGGCCATCGTATTTCCAACTCAACAACCCCCCCCCACTCTGCCCCCCCCCCCCCGCTCGCAGCACTCCCTCTGCGAACTGCCACTGGCAGAATGTAGCATAATTAAAAAGAGGAAACAACAAGGAGAAATAAATATATTTCTGCTAGTTGTGCCTCTTTCGGGAAGGCGTTGCATTTTGATGCATTCCCAGAATTACCGTTCTTGGTAAATTTGGGAATATGCCAAACTCCAAGGGTGGATGTGCGGGAACACCCACACTCAAAACATGGAACTTCTTCCTAGGGCACAGTAACACAAGGTAGCGACGTGTGCTGCCCTGTGTTCCTCCAGATTTACCCAGCAACACAAGGTGACACTGTCATGTCTTCTATATAGGGTCCATTGTAGTTTTGCCTATGGTAAAAAAAAATATTAAAAAAAAAAAGGTGACACTGCCATGTGTTCTATATAGGGTCCATTGTAGTTTTGCCTATGGTAGCCTAACTGTGCACAACACAGGCCGCTTTAGCTTCACACACATAACTACATAAAAACGTATTTTCACACAGAACCTGCAGTCGTTTTCTCTTTATGTTCTCTCCTGGGATTTAGTCTGAACAGCAGACGAGGTCAAACAACAACGTCCCTCGTTATTTTGCTCTGGTTAGGCACTCGCACCCAGACACAACACAGAAATGAAGCTGTTGTTTATGAACAAGTGAACTGTGTCATATAGGTATGTGTAGCAAGGAAACACACAGAGCAAGACAGATATTTCCTGAGAGAAGATCACAGCTGTGTCTGAGATGTAAAACATACATCTGTGTATGCTAAGGTACGGGGTCCACCGCAAAACCCAGAGATCTTTGCTGTATAATCAGTTTGCTTCCTTAGAAGGGGAGGGGGTTTAGGCAATTCTGTGTTTTAATATGACAGGGCTTTTCATAATATATGATTTATTGAGAATGCTGATGGTATTTTTGCTAGGCAGTTGTTTTTTGATTGTGGCACATATACTGCATTCTAGAGCACAATAGTTTAAATAAACATTGAAAACTTCCTTCGTGTCTCTGTAGTGTCAATTCACTTGTTCCTCTGGTTATGAATAGGAGGGCAAGTGAGACACTATAGCTAGTCGGACTCGGTACTAAGGTGGTATGGTGACTCAGTTCCTGACTACCGATGTTCTATGGTCCCAAGCATAGTTCTGTTTCTGAGCAAAATCCCTGCAACAACACAACACAAGGTGTTCTTGCTCTGTTTGATATAGTGGTGCCGGAATGCGGTTCTACTCTGCCCCTGTGAAGAAATACAAAAACACTGCTCTACTAGTGGAATATGGAATATTGAGTTCTGGGGAAGGAATACACTGCTTAAAAATGGTCATACTATGATCTGGAGAAGGAATAAGAGAATACTTATTTGGTGCAGGAGTGTGGGTAAACCGTGCTCTGGTACAGTCACGTGAGAACACTGCTTCAGCACAGGATTATGGTTACACCGTGCTCTGGTGAAGTCACATGAGAACCAGTGGCATAACACAGGCCCCCGCAGCCCACGCGGTGCAGGGGTCCAAGCTCCAGGGGGCCCCCTCTGCACGATTCTCTGCTTATGGAGCTTCTGATTGATTCCAGAGGGGGCCCCTCCGCGTACCTTGCAGTGGGACTCCCTCATGTTTTGTTACACCAGTGGCGAAAACACTGCTTCGACACAGGATTATGGTTAAACCGTGCTCTGGTGAAGTCACACGGGAACACTGCTTCGGTGCAGGATTATGAAGGATCTGCTCTTGTTTTTAAAAATGACAACGCTCTGCACTCTGTTGCAGAATATGAGGGTATGAATCCCCAGAGCAGTATGATGTAAACACTTGTGCTGTAAATACATGTCCACACTGTTCACTGTTGTGAAGGACAGGACCACTGCTGTGGTTCAGGGCCTCAAAGTGGTACAAAAGGGGGTGGTGATGGACAGAGTGTTTGAACCTATCAAACACTCACACCCAGTCAACAGATCTGGGTTTAATCCATCACCGTTCTTTAGCCCACTCTGCCACCCCAGTTCAGACATGGCCATATGCAAATCAGTCTGACCCTTTGCCACATGGGAACAGTCCAGCTCGAACTGCCAAGCCATGCCTTCACTGGACTGGAAACAAGCTTCCGAGGACCGGTTTCTGGCATTTCAGCTGTCTTCAGCCCGGCTTGCTTGAATCCAGTGGCAAAGTGAGCAAGGGACTCACGTCTGAGCATACCCTGCCAACTTATGGCGAACAAAGCGGTACAAAAGGGGGCGGTGATGGTTCAGGGCCTCAGCAAAATGTGTAGATATGTGGGAACAATGTCAAGAAGCATGCAATGACTGCCATAGTGTAAGTTTGTGACAATATTGTGCCCTAGTGTAAGCATAAGCCTCGACTGGGGTCAGGTGCAAGCACACAGCAAGACTGCTCTGGCGCTTAACAGACACAGCATTTTGCTCTGATGCACCAATATGGAACCTCTTTCTTTTATGGGATTTACAAAGAGAGGCCTAGATCTTCGATACTGCACCTTTCAATCACACTGTGGGGGTGGTATCAAAGAGTGGTGCTCCGATCGGGGGGAAACAGCCTCCTAATCCCCCTTAAATGGAAATGATCCACAGGCTTATGTACTAGAGAGATCAGCACTCACTATTCTTATATTTCTCTGGCCATAAGTCTTGACCAAGGCAGTATTTAAAATTACCAAATTCTACTGCAAGAATCATTCATTCAAAATGGTTCATATCCACATAACACAAGCTCCAATGAGATGTATAGAAGCACGTGGTTAATTGCAAAATTCTTTATTCATATTCATATAAAATATTCAGCCAATGTAGCCAACGCGTTTTGTCCTTTTCTCGAGACTTCTTCAGGGCTTAGTCCTTGTCCATTTGTTTCCACGTATCACTTGTTTGTATACGGATTACCAAGACTGATAGTAACCTCAGCAGTTTGGCAGGTAGTCACAGTTTTTAAGGAGTAGTCGTGTTCCCCACAGGTAAAGTGTTAGCCCATGTTGGCAGCCGAACCCAGCAGTAAGCTGACAAGTGTAAGTCATCTCTCGGCTTCGAGTCAAAAACCTGAAACTAAAGCTAACTCTTTACCTGCGGAAAACACGACTGCTCCTTAAGAACTGCCACTACCTGCCAAACTGCTATGGTTAATTATTTAATTTGTAGATTGGCACTGTAGGAAGGTGGATATCTGACTATGGCTACCCCCAACTTTTTGCCTAGTGTTTAGCTGGTTTTCGACTTAGTTGGCCTGGGATCCTGCTATTCAGGGCCCCAGGCTATCTGCTCTCTCCTTAAAATGGACTCCATGTACCTTAGGTACATACCTAATTGGATATTGGGTCACCTTACCAGTCCCTGTATAGTGTACCTTAGGTACCCAGGGCATAGGTGCACCCAAGGCCTACCAGGGGCTGCAGCATGTATTATGCCACCCCTGGCTGGCCATCCATATTGACACAACTGGCTGATCACTCAGCTGGGGCAAGGTTGTGTAATCACCCCTTGCTTAGGTGTAGTATCCCTACACCTGCTATATATATAGACACATAGTTACCTATAAGTCACTCCTATTGCAGGCCATAACAATCCTGGAGGCAGAGTGCTTGGTAATATGTGAGATGGTGCTCTAGCATGAGCCGAGCCTGTCTGCAGCTTTCAGAACCATGTCCTTATAGCTGTTCTATGATATTGCCATACCATATACTCTTAAGTGCATTATAATCCTCGCGGTTAATGCTAACTTTGGTTTGCTTTATCAAAACATGTCGTGTAAGGTGTCATACACTTTGGAATACTAACCCCTCGTCAATTCTGGCGACGGGAGGTAGAATTCCACCCTTCTAGAGGGATTAGACATGTTATATATGGAAGTCTTGTGCTCTGGTTTCACACATATCACTATGCGCCGATATGAGGACGCTAAGCTGCAGTGCAGGAAAATGGGTATTCTGAGCTCTGGTGCATAACTATTGAGCACAATCAAAAAACGGGGGGAGGTAGAGGTTGAGGTTAGGTTCACCCTCCTTACAGAATGCAGTTCCACAACATTCGGAATAGCAGAATAAGAAACCTAACCATAGGGAGAACAGGTATTCCACTGAACATGTATTGAAAACCCTCTTTCCAGAAAGATAACATCTTTTCTAGAGTCTCCACACCCACCAGTGTTGCCCCTAGGTGGCATGATTCATCCTTTGGGTCTTCTCAATCCGCTGCGGATTGAGGCATGCTGCGACTTGCAAACTAAGTAGGAGCACTTTCGTTTTGAAATTATGTGTGGTGCAGTGATGAGGAGTGGAAAAAATAATGCTAAAAATACCTAGCCAGTAAGCTATTCCTGCTCCTAGTCGGTATGCTATAAAATCAGGGATTAATATTTGGGAAAGACCTAACTATAATGAGTATGGTGTTCCTAATATTGGGTCGACATGTTTCGAGCTGTCCCCTACAAGCTCTTATTGAGGACCAGCCCGTGTGTACCACTCCGAATGAATCCTATGAATAGGAAACCATGAGGTGCACACCTAATGTGTATACAACTAATACTTAATAGAATAGGTTATACACTGACCCACCGTATTTTTGATTAGGCAGAAATCTGCCTCAGGATCTGCAGGGATAGAGGGGCTTGTAGTCACACCTTCGTCAAAGCACACCTCTCGGAAAATCACCTAAGGGCAAGATGCGGTCTCCAGGGATGCCATTAGGTGAAATTTGCAGACACTATGCTCTGCTGCATAAGTATGAACAGGATGTGCTCTGGTGAGTATAAATATGCAGAGATTGTGCTCTGCCGCATAGATATATGGTGAGGGTGTGCACTGGTGCACCAAAATGGGCACACTAATATCTAATGCATAACTATGCAGAGACCATTCTCTGGTGCCAGAATCTGGAGACTTCTAGTGCATAAGTATGGACAGGCTGTGCTCTGGTGCACCGAAATGGTAACCCTGCTCTGGTGTCTCAATATGGAGACACTGTGCTCTGGTGTACGTAAATATGGAGGCTGAGCAGTGGTGCTTTCATATGTAGAGACTGTGTTCTGGTGCACCAATAGGGCACTGTACTTTGGTGCATAATTATAGCGAAGATTCTGCCTGGTGCACATAAATATGGAGAGGCTATGCTTTGGTACATAACTATGGAGAGACTGTGCACTGGTGCACCAAATTTGGGACACTGATCTCCAGTGCATGAATATGGAAACACGGAAACTCTGGTGCACCAGCATGAGGGCATTGAGCTCTTGTACACCAGCATGAGGGCATTGAGCTCTTGTGCACCAGCATGAGGGCATTGAGCTCTTGTACACCAGCATGAGGGCATTGAGCTCTTGTACACCAGCATGAGGGCATTGAGCTCTTGTACACCAGCATGAGGGCATTGATCTCTGGCGCACCAGCATGAGGGCATTGAGCTCTTGTACACCAGCATGAGGGCATTGAGCTCTTGTGCACCAGCATGAGGGCATTGAGCTCTTGTACATCAGCATGAGGGCATTGAGCTCTTGTGCACCAGCATGAGGGCATTGAGCTCTTGTACATCAGCATGAGGGCATTGAGCTCTTGTACACCAGCATGAGGGAATTGAACTCTTGTACACCAGCATGAGGGCATTGAACTCTTGTACACAAGCATGAGGGCATTGAGCTCTTGTACACCAGCATGAGGGCATTGAACTCTTGTATTGAGCTCTTGTACACCAGCATGAGGGCATTGAACTCTTGTACACCAGCATGAGGGCATTGAACTCTTGTACACCAGCATGAGGGCATTGAGCTCTTGTACACCAGTATGAGGGCATTGAACTCTTGTATTGAGCTCTTGTACACCAGCATGAGGGCATTGAACTCTTGTGCACCAGCATGAGGGCATTGAGCTCTTGTACACCAGCATGAGGGCATTGAGCTCTTGTACACCAGCATGAGGGCATTGAACTCTTGTACACCAGCATGAGGGCATTGAGCTCTTGTACACCAGCATGAGGGCATTGAGCTCTTGTGCACCAGCATGAGGGCATTGAGCTCTTGTACACCAGCATGAGGGCATTGAGCTCTTGTACACCAGCATGAGGGCATTGAGCTCTTGTACACCAGCATGAGGGCATTGAGCTCTTGTACACCAGCATGAGGGCATTGAGCTCTTGTACACCAGCATGAGGGCATTGAACTCTTGTATTGAGCTCTTGTACACCAGCATGAGGGCATTGAACTCTTGTACACCAGCATGAGGACATTGAACTCTTGTACACCAGCATGAGGGCATTGAGCTCTTGTACACCAGCATGAGGGCATTGAACTCTTGTATTGAGCTCTTGTACACCAGCATGAGGGCATTGAACTCTTGTACACCAGCATGAGGGCATTGAGCTCTTGTACACCAGCATGAGGGCATTGAGCTCTTGTACACCAGCATGAGGGCATTGAGCTCTTGTGCACCAGCATGAGGGCATTGATCTCTGGCGCACCAGCATGAGGGCATTGAGCTCTTGTACACCAGCATGAGGGCATTGAGCTCTTGTACACCAGCATGAGGGCATTGAACTCTTGTATTGAGCTCTTGTACACCAGCATGAGGGCATTGAACTCTTGTACACCAGCATGAGGGCATTGAACTCTTGTACACCAGCATGAGGGCATTGAGCTCTTGTACACCAGCATGAGGGCATTGAACTCTTGTATTGAGCTCTTGTACACCAGCATGAGGGCATTGAACTCTTGTACACCAGCATGAGGGCATTGAGCTCTTGTACACCAGCATGAGGGCATTGATCTCTTGTACACCAGCATGAGGGCATTGAGCTCTTGTGCACCAGCATGAGGGCATTGATCTCTGGCGCACCAGCATGAGGGCATTGAACTCTTGTACACCAGCATGAGGGCATTGAGCTCTTGTACACCAGCATGAGGGCATTGAGCTCTTGTGCACCAGCATGAGGGCATTGATCTCTGGTGAACCAGCATGAGGGCATTGAGCTCTTGTACACCAGCATGAGGGCATTGAGCTCTTGTACACCAGCATGAGGGCATTGAGCTCTTGTACACCAGCATGAGGGCATTGAGCTCTTGTACACCAGCATGAGGGCATTGAGCTCTTGTACACCAGCATGAGGGCATTGAGCTCTTGTGCACCAGCATGAGGGCATTGATCTCTGGCGCACCAGCATGAGGGCATTGAACTCTTGTACACCAGCATGAGGGCATTGAGCTCTTGTACACCAGCATGAGGGCATTGAGCTCTTGTGCACCAGCATGAGGGCATTGATCTCTGGTGAACCAGCATGAGGGCATTGAGCTCTTGTACACCAGCATGAGGGCATTGAACTCTTGTACACCAGCATGAGGGCATTGAGCTCTTGTACACCAGCATGAGGGCATTGAGCTCTTGTACACCAGCATGAGGGCATTGAGCTCTTGTACACCAGCATGAGGGCATTGAGCTCTCTTACACCAGCATGAGGGCATTGAGCTCTCTTACACCAGCATGAGGGCATTGAGCTCTTGTACACCAGCATGAGGGCATTGAGCTCTTGTACACCAGCATGAGGGCATTGAGCTCTTGTACACCAGCATGAGGGCATTGATCTCTGGCGCACCAGCATGAGGGCATTGAGCTCTTGTACACCAGCATGAGGGCATTGAGCTCTTGTGCACCAGCATGAGGGCATTGAACTCTTGTACACCAGCATGAGGGCATTGAACTCTTGTACACCAGCATGAGGGCATTGAACTCTTGTATTGAGCTCTTGTACACCAGCATGAGGGCATTGAACTCTTGTACACCAGCATGAGGGCATTGAGCTCTTGTACACCAGCATGAGGGCATTGAGCTCTTGTACACCAGCATGAGGGCATTGAGCTCTTGTACACCAGCATGAGGGCATTGAGCTCTTGTACACCAGCATGAGGGTATTGAGCTCTTGTACACCAGCATGAGGGCATTGAGCTCTTGTGCACCAGCATTAGAGCACTGATCTCTAGTACAATATTATGGAGAGGCCGCCGTGATGCACCAGTAAATAAACACTGCCCTGTCTAATCATGGAGACACCGTGCATTGGTGCAGGCACGTGGAGAGACTGTCCTCTTGTGCACCAGAATGGGGACTCTGAGCCCTTGTGCGCAAGTGCTGGCACACTGTGCTGTGTTGAACCCACTCAGGGAGGGTCGGATTGGGATTATAAATCGGCCCGGGCACACAAAAAAGAAATCGGGCCCTCATTTGCATAATACCTTTCCTCAAATCACTGCTTCTGCGCCATTGTATTAAAAAGAAGGGGGGGGGTTAAAAAAATGCACTCATTAGTTTACACTGGTGAAACACCTGCAAATATGTGAGGCCTTTTCTACTCAGGCCCCCTGCCCCGCTCAGAATGTGCATACATTAATGGGACGACCAGCGAGACACCTCTGCCTGTTGCTAAACGGAGGTAAAGAGTGCCCATCTGCCTCCAGAAAGGCCACTCAGACACCCACTGGGCCACTGGCTGTTCGAACCATAGAGACAGCGCCCAAATCGGCCCCCAGGCTGCTCACAAAAGCAGCCCACAGCAGGAACTCAGACACCGGCCCCTCGGGCATTGCCCGAATGCCCACGTTACAAATCCGACGCTCCTGGGGACACTGCTGCGGTGTACGAGTATAGAACACAGGGCTGTGATGTATATTGGAATGTTGTGGTCCTGTGCACCGGGGCACTAGTGTTAAATCACTAGGGTACGTGTGCACTCGTGCAACAATGTGATTACACTGTGTTCTGGTGAAGGAACATTTAGACACTTGTGTGGCTCAATCGTGAGAACGCTGTAGTCTGGTACGGTGATCCAAGAATCAAGGTTTGCTGCTGAACTGGGAGGTTTCCTGCGTGGACGCCACCCCCCTTCCCCCCTTCCTTTAGAGGGGGTGCCACGTACCTCGGTGAAGTATGCAGAGATTGCCCATTCTTTGTGCAAGTATGCCACACGATCTGCTTGAAGGTCGCTCCTTACACTGGGCCACACCCCCTTGTCTTTATCACAAGAAAGAGGCGCATCTCGTCAGTCGGAGCACAGCGCGCCCTACTGTCTCCTGCCTGGGCACGCGATGCCATGCCCTGGGCACGGTGCCCAGGCATACGGCCTGGCTTCCTCCTGCAACAGCTGAGCGCACAATTGTTGGAAAGGATGAGGAATGTATCAACAGCTGCAGGTCACACGTGCTGACGTGTCTCTGGGTGGCGCCATGGCGTCTCTCACAAGGACGTGATGATATTGCACTGTTTGTCGAGTATTAGCAACCCTTCGGTGCCCACTGCCCCCAACCACCGTCACCCCCAGTTCCCAACAGCCTCTGTTCCAGTAAGTAAAGGTGCGCCCAGTCACCACTGGTGGTAATGCCAGTTACTCAGGAAAACGGAATGTTGTGACTGTCACAATCAGTGCCAGTGTGCCTACGGGTGTCAAAATCCCCAGTCACTTAATTTGTAAGTTCATGTAGTCGCTATACGTACCAGCGTGCCAAAATTTGCAAATACCCCCAGTCACTTTATATGCCAGTTCTCCAAGTCACTGCCAGTATCAGCGTGCCCTGCTACAGCCAGTGCAAAGGCCCTAATGACTTCTTGTACCAATCACTGGCAGTACCACTCAACCCTGTTACAATACGTGTCCATACCCTGTCACCTCCTGTGACACTTTTGTAGTCCCTATCAATACCAGTGGGCCAACTGTGCCAGGCAGTACCCATGTAACTACTAGATCTGTCACTAATAATCCTGTCACTATCTGTGCAAGTGTGCCAACTCCCTAATCACTTCCTGTGGACGTTCTCCCATTCACCATCAGAGCTACGCTCTCTTGACCCGAGCCAATACTCACGGGGTCCACTAGCGTCGACATCTATAGTACCACAGTTCCCAGTCAGCATTCTGGTTAGTCCAGTGCACTCTTGCCTTCGCTGACATTAAAATTGCCGCCAATCACCACATTTGACAGTGCACCAGCCACCGTATTTAACAGTGCCCACAGCTGGAAACACCGCCATTATCTCCTTCTCGAGGTGCCCTGGTGTCTGCGGGCCTCCAGTTTTCCTGTGGGGCAGAATGACTATGCCTGACCTAAAGATGGCGTCTGGCGTCATCGCACCCAGCTGTGACACTCACGCACTGCGTGCTAACAACAAGCATTTGCAATGCAATAGGCCTCGCATGTGTGAAAGTTAGAGCTATTGGCGCTGAAAATTGCAATGTTCTTTACTTTTGTTTTTTACGAGCTAAAAAGTGCTCCTTAGTTTCTGGGCATGCAGAGCACAGTGGTCGGCACAGAAGGACATTTCCAATAACCGTGCACCTAGTTATGGATAGGTTTGGTGTTTTACAACAGTTAAACACTTAAAAAAATTGTTACACACAATGCATTGTAGTACCATTTTCGGGAAAAACCAATAGAGACTGTTAAACGCACATTGGCAGTTCAAGTTGATATTTCCAGCCTACCGTAGAAATATCCTGCGCTGGAATTTTGATGGAATACCAGACAAATATCTAAAGATGGGTACATTCCAAATGCACGCAATTAAAAGCCCCTACACACATAAATTATTATATAATACTTGACAAAAATTGACTTTTCCCAAGACACACATCAGTGTTCAAAATATATGAGTAGTTTAACAAAGAACAGCCCTAGCAGATAACATCTGCACTCTAGCGCCTGCATTCAAAACAGGGCTGCAAAGCGCTCCATTAGCCTTGTGAGACAGTTGGCACAGTGGGAGTGAAGCCTTGCAAGTCACACTCACTGACCTTATTGCGGACCCGGCCAGTGACGGAGGGGCGAGGTGGGTTGCAACTGGGCGATATGGTTTGTGAGCCGCGTAAGTCTGCTTGAGCTGTTCAGAAACCAGTACCACCTTCAGGGGGACCCGCAGAAGATGAAGCGTTCATGACGTAAGTAGACACCGGATGGCTCTAGTCAGAGGATGTCTGAAGCGCGGTGTGGTGCATACAAAAAATATATATATGAACACTACGTCGCAATGCTTGGTAACTGTGTTTTCTTTAAATAAACAGTGGCCCCACAAGATAAAAAAAAAACATATTTAAAGTTGAAGCACGACGTCGCGGCGTGCGCTTTTTGTGTAAATAGTAAGCAGCTGCACAAGATTTAAAAAAAACAATATTTAAAGTATAAACTCGAATCCGCGGCGTACAGCAATCACTTTTTGTATAAAAAAAAAGTGGCCGCACAAAAGGTGCTGACATATTTACATTTAAAGCACGACGTCGCAGCGAACGCTTTTTGTAAATTTAAAGCAGATGCACAAGCACCCAGATAAGTGCCCGTCCGTAGTTAATTGTAAAAAAGGCGCTGTCACTAAGGCTCCAACAGCATGTCATGCCTGCTTCAGCAAGACATTTATTAAGTAAATAGTTCTCCTTAATTGCTAATGAAAGGTAGAGAGTAAGGACACATGTAACAGGGGTTGTCCTTATTGGAAGAGAGGGAGGTACTAAGGAGGGACTACTAAGCCTATTGACAAATCAAAAGCCATCATTGACAAAAGACAGGAAGAGGAGCCAATTGTAAAGATGGGCGGAACATGGATGGAACTTACTATATCTTGAATACAGCATGTCTTGAAGAGACAGCGCAAGCGCTGACTAGGTGAGGCCTAAAAAAGTGTATGCATACCACCAGCACCGATGCAGGCTGTCTGCACTCATGGAGATACTTGTGCCAACCTAGCCTTAAGAAGCAAAATAACCATTAAAATCATAGATTTTCTTCCTTCACCTGTTGTCCTTTAAATTGATTTCTTTCGCCAGTCAAGCACTTGTGACCTGGATTGTCTCTAATTAGTCATTCACCTGGAAGCCAGACTATGTAACACCAGCCACTCTCCTGTCATGTAAGTTGTTTCAGGTCAGCCATTTTCTTTTATTGTTGTTGTCCTTCATTATTCAGTAACATTTACTCCTGACTACCTTCCATCAATTGGTCCCTTTTTAAAGCTACATTACTTTTCTGTGAGGACGTGAGCATTTGTGCATCATTGAGATGCTTCTTGCAAACCAGCGGCGTTTCAAGATGATCGTGGATGCCCCTTGACCCCAGAGACCAGTGACGTTGTCGGTGTCCACATAGAGAGGGTGAGGGTACTGCTGGATATTAGGTGGTACCTTTGAGACACCCTCAGGGTTTACTCCCACCCCCCGCCTCCCAAAATCATCACCGCGTCCTCAGGGTGTTGGTTGGTGCACTCCTCTCCACTCTTGTGTTGTGTTGTGTTTGTATTTATATAGCGCAGTTCTACCCAGAGGTCTCGAAGCCCTGTATTCATACAGCTGTGGAACCCTTCCTGGCCTTTCCTGTGAAATGTCCACTCCTGGGCACCCCCAAGGTGAAGCCAGGCATTCAAGCGCTGCTGGGGCCGTTGTGGAAATTAAGCAAGCTATTGCCCAGAGTCACAGAGTGGGACCCATGATTAGACTAGGCACCGAGGCGAGAATTATCAGGTCCGGGGAGATTGAGTCCAAGAGCCGCCAAGGCAGGAATTGAACTCTGGTCCCGGGCCAGACCACTGTGGAAATGCAGGTTGGCTAAGGGCTGCAGTTAGCCCCCAGCACCATCTTTTTAATCTGTGTCTTGTCTCTTCAGTTTAAACATCAGCAGCCTGCTTACCATAGGACATCCTAGTCCCCTTTTTCTGGCCTTCCCTACAGTACCCTCCAAACCACTGTATTGTGTGTATGTGGGGGGGTGCGGGGGGGTCGTATCGTCCATTCCTCTGGGAGCTCTTCCTGACTTAGTTGGGTTGCTGTGAAGGCTGTCACTTCTGACCAGCCTTCTTCTTCTGTGATTCATCGATTAACTGAACCTGCCAGCGCTATAAAAGTGGCGTTCAAGCTCCACAGGGCATGTGTTCCAAAGTTGCTCCACATGTAAAAGGCTATCAGCTCTTCATAAGATGTTTCCTTCGTCCCCATCATGAAGCCTTAACAACTCCTCTGTGAACCTTTCAGTTATGGCGATGGACCCTTGTCCCGCTGGCTGAGAATACAGCAGGCACACATGTTTATAATAAAATGGTAATAAATACCATTTTCTTATAATGTGTCCCACGCTCACGCTGTTACAGTGCAAGGGCAGGTGGCGGGGCTGATTAGGGCAATTGCACTATTACTTCAGCCTCGCTGCCAGTGCGCATGCCAGATTTCCTGTCTGCCTATAGCCGGCCAATCCGACATGCGCTCTTCAGAGTCTGCAATCCCAGGGCTGGAAAACAGTTGAGGTCTTGCAACTGGAGGCCCCAGCCTCAAAATGAGCTTTGGGTTAGCAAGCTCCAATCAGTGCAGCTCCAGGATTGGTTGGTTTCATTTTTCCACAAGGGAGGAAGTCCTTCCCTTTCCACTTGACCACCTCTACTCGCCGCTGAGGAGAGAAACAGGACCCTGCGTGCGAGCGCAACAAATCTGGTGAATTTGTTGGACATGGTGCCCCACCATCTCCCACAGAGATCACTGGCTTTGGATGCACTGCTATAATTATTTAGGTACTGAAGTGACTCCAAACACACACAAATGGTAAGCTGGGTGTAATTTAATGATAATTAGTTCCAACAGCTCCCAGGAAACTGTCAAACCAGAGTCCAGGTACTTAGCAGGTGTAACCCAAATCCACGTGCAACGACATCTTAATGCAAGGATACACCGTCCTCTCACTGCCGCTAATCTCCAGAATGGCCTTGTGCCCACAGAAGGCCAGCTGCACATTCATCCAGAGACAACCTTTGTTTACCTCACACGCACTGCTTGGTTTGCATGACCATTTTCTTTTTTTTTAAAGTGCCAGTCCCTCAATTATTTTTTTCAAGAGGCTGGGTGTGCAGTGGGCGTGGGGACTGGGGGAAGGGGGTAGGCTCTGCCTTCCTCTACTTCGATTAACTTGATATCCCCAAGCGTATAGGTCTGCCCCTCAGATTTACACTCAGCCTGGTGGCAGACGCACATGCACACCTAGAAGGAAGAACCAATGTCCTTCTTTTATTTCGATTATGGTTTGTGGAAATATAAAAAGGGCTGCCAATAAAGCAAATGGATAGGTACAACTCTATTTGCTGTTCTATTTCTGTGGGACATTGTGCATCTAAAAATAAATTACCGAAATGTCTCTCGCTGCTTTGCAAATTCAAGCAGCTGCGGATGGGAACTGGAACATGGGCAGTTTGGGACGTCAGAATGAGCCCCAGACCCATGGAACAAGTGCTGGTTGTGCCAGCTGGCAACCACTGGCACACATTAGGTACTGAACATGTGTCAGTTCACATGCATTCAGCCAAGCCAGTAAGTCAGAACCGCTGAAGTCTGCCTAAAAAGAATCACATTTCTCTTTGCCTAACAAAACAAATCCCCAGACCCGGACAACGTTAGCAACGTCTGCAGTATCCAAGCTGCCTCTTCGATGCATGGTCATTGAGAGTTGCATAGCCTCCCAACTATCATCCCACATCCAAGACAACCTCTTGACTCCCTTCAATCCGGATTCGCTCATGATCACAACACAGACTACAATTCTGCTGATTGTGGACAACCCCCTCTGCATTCTGGAAACTTGTAACTTCCGTCTACTTGTGCTTCTCGACTTCCCCACTGTATTTGGCACAGTCAAACACCAGGCGCTGGCACAGTCCACCACCGGGTTTTGTTAGACTCCCTGAAGCATTGAATGTGTATTGATGGTGGTTCACCTCATACCTAAAAAACAGCTACCAAATAGTAAAAAATTGTGAATGCCATCTCAGACTAGTCAGCCTGCAACAAGGGGTCCATCAAGGTTCGATTCTCTCGCCCACCCTTTTCAACCTCTTCCAAGAACCCCTCTGCATGATTCTCAGGAACTCAGGAGCCTTCTTCCACCTATACACTGATGAAACCCAAATCTACCTGAAGATCTCATGCCTGGAAGATTATGCCCGCCTATCGAACTCCCTGAATAGAATTCAAGCTTGGATGGCAAACAACCACTTCCAACTAAGCCCAACAAAAACATAGTTTCTTGTCATCTCTCCAAAGAAAGTCAACTCTTCGATAAAAGACTGGATGGATCGCCTCCCCGGCATTGACAGCAGACCCTCCATCATTCAGAATTACAGATCTCTTGGATTCACCCTGGATCGACATCTTAACCTCCAGTGCGACATTTCTTCCATGGCTAAGAGTGCTGGGTTCCAGTTACGACTGCTTTGGGGAATCAGGAACCTCATCCCGGCACAAGACCTTGAATCTGTTGTCCAGGCGCTTGTGGCTCTCCAGACTTGACTATGGAATTGCACTCCTTTCTGGCATTCCCCAAATCCACCTCAATCCACTCAGAGAAGCACTACATGCGGCAGCCCGCTTTGTGACAGGATATACGAAATTCGATCACATCCCTCTATTCTACAGCCCCTTCAGGGGGATGTATGTCGTTACTACGCATGCTTTTACAACGCATGCCTTTACCACGCAACTTTTACAACGCAAGTCGTTACAACGACTTGCGTTGGGGGGCGCTGAATAGTAAATAGTTTAATTTACCATTCCAACTCTAGTCCACGTGGATAGTAGGGAAGGTTTTGGATAGTAAATTAAACCATTTCCTATCCTACAGCACCCCCCAGCGCAAGTTGTTGTAACCACTTGCGTTGTAAAAGTTGCGTGGTAAAGGTAGTGCATGGTAAAAGTTGCATTGTAAACGCTGTTCCCCCTTCAGGGGCTTTGCATAGAGGTTAGAGCTCAATTTAAAACTGCCTACGTCACTCATGAAGCTCTCTCTCCTCTTTACCCTCATACCTCTCAGAGAAACTGAAAATCTCCGGCACTGACTGAGATTAAAAAACGCTTAATTACTTCTCTTCGAATTCCCACCTTCAAGCACAAGTGATACATGAATCAGTCCTCCGGCAGCGCCACCAGAATCTGGAACTCGCTCTCCTGAGTTTCTGCCTGACCACATGTCATGTCACCTTCAAAAAAGTACTCAAGGCTCGCTTCTTTGAATGACACCTAAACCGCTCCTACAGCCTCTCGCTCCCTCCAGTCGCCTACCAACCTCAACCGGCATGAACGATTCATGATCGTCACATGTTATTGTACCACCCTCTTCAGAGCTATGTTTTGCTATGAATACGTCTGAAAAGCTCTACCTCCAGAGAGAGATGCTAACCCGGCAATCAGTCCACCTTGTAATGTACTTATTTATTTTCTATTTCTTATTGATATATTCTGGCTTTATTGTGGAGCGCTCTGATGCCTCCAGGCCATGTCCACGCTAGATGAAATTTCAAAACAAATTAAGTGCCCCTCCTCAATATCCTTCGGAGGCAGAAGTGAGAGTGGGTTGCGGGGGATCAGAGGTAACAGGCACTGCAGAGGTGGCTTACCATGAACACAGAGGGGCTTGAAGCCCGTCCACTGCTTTACCAGTGGTTGGCTTTCCTTGACACTCTCATTTGCTTGCTTCTTATTCATGTCCCAACTTCTCAACCTTGTGTTTGTGCCTATCATGGAGCATTGCCTATTTACCATGTTTGGATTTGTGCAGTGTTTGTCTGTGACGTTATGGAACTACGTTTTTAGGTTTCACTTGCACTGTGCTTGAGAAACCTATTGTTTTTATTATACACTTAAAAGAGACTTACATCCCACCTCCTCTCTTTCCTGGCTTCTCATTGGTTCCTGTGCGTGCTACTTACCTTTCCTCCGTTTCTATTGGCTGTAATATCTTTTCCTGCATTTACCAATGCTTGTTCCTCATCTGCTTCTCTTATCAGTTTCTCGCTACGAAAATACTGTTAACATCCGCTTTGGTGGAACTATATTTTCATAATGTTTTGCCTTTTACTCTTACAGCATATTTATATAACAATTTATCACCCAGAGAGATTAAGTGATTTGCATAGAATCACAGGATGTTGCGTGGCGCCACGGAGACTCAAACCGGGATCCCCTGCTCTCGAGTCAGCAGCTCTGCCCACTGCACCACATCCTCGCTACTCAGTGTTATCCCTCAAGTAGCTCTTCCTTCTGCGGATGATGATTGATGAAAACAGCTCTTTACTCATTACATACGCGAAACCGATGCATTACCAATGGTTATTTCTTTTTGTTTATGCACTCACAGAGAGTGTATGTGCTTTGGAGCCATCTCTCTTGTGCTCTTCTCTCCCCCTCGTGCTGCTGCCTGCCCTGTGTTTCGCCCTGCCCTGCCATATTGCGCTTACCCATGTGCTTCTCTGTGTTGCGTTGGCCAGCTGGCCCTCCCCCAAGTTGCTTCTGTGTCCCTTGCCCTCCCCTGTGTCGCTCCTCACTACTCCCCCAGTTGCTTTGCACCCTCTGCTTCCACCCCTGTGCTAACCCTCCACCCTGCCCATTAACATAATTTTTTTTAATGTGGGCGTTTTGTTTTCAGTTTCAATCCTATCAGGAAAGGTAACTAAAAACAAAAAAAAAGTGGTTGCGTCATTTTGTATATGTGCAAATGTGTGGTGCTCATTCATGTCCTTCCCTATACTGTTAATATATGTATGTATGTATGTGGAATTATATACTGGTACAAATAAACAGAGCACTTCTATAGTGGATGGGAGATCCCATGCCTCAAGAGGTGGTAGGGGAGGGAGGGTTGCTGGGCCGGACTGGGAACCCAAAGCAGCCATGGCAATGTTGTGGGGCCGGCGCCCATCTCCCATGGAGGGGAGGCAAGCGCGAAGCACTGCTTCTTAACCAAACCGTCCCCCAGCACTGCTGTGTTTGTTGATGTGGGCTGATATTGCAGCATCTCTCCAAAGCCGGCCCCCACCCTTCCAGCCTCCTGGGCGAACACCTGATGCCCGCTACGGCCAGTCCGTCCCTGGAGGGTCGATGCCGCATTGCAACCTGCAACCCCTTGCCTTCCCGCTTTCCTGCTCCTGCTGTTGTGTAGTTCCTAGAAATCCCCAGGACCTGCGCGTTTTGGTTGACCTAAACTGAGGGCTTGGTGTCCGAACCGCTTCCGGACACCCCCATAGGATTTGTCAGCCATTAGATCAAGGTTCTGCTTAAAGAATAACTTATTGAGGTCTTTTCCAAAGTAGAGAAGGTATAGCATGGTGCACATTTCACCTCCTCTGAAGGTGCGCGTACTTCCAGCCTGGAGTCTGGTCTTTTGCTTCCTGGAGTTCCGTCTGCAGCAGCTCCTCCGCTATGGTGGAGAAGCATCGCCCCCCTACCTACAGAGACAGATCAAAAATACAATGATTCTCATTTTATTTTTCATCCTGCGGAGTCTTGTGATCTGGGCCAAAGCACTGCAGCAGCAGAAGGGGGTGGGGCTAGAGGAGAGGGGGAAGGGGCGCCACTGCTGTCAGTGTTCATGACGGTTTGTCTGGCCGTCTTAGGGCGGCCAAACGGTCATGTGCACGGACTTCTCTCCAACCTTGCTGGGTGGAGAGACCAGAAGGCACAGGCTTCCAGCTCACGATGGAGTGGAAAACCAGTGCGCTCCGCCCAATCCAGACGCTGCTCTCATGGTGAGACTAATCTCAGGAATTGGCTCCAGGGGAGTCTGGGAGCCTGTGCCCAATAGTGAGGCGAGGAGAAGAGCACAGATCATTAGATAAGTGGGGTTTTTTGTTTGTTTTTTACTGCACCCCGCACTACCTCACCGTTTTTATCAGACACCAGCCGCTACTATGCTGGATGTCTTGTAAAGCCCTCCAGATGCCTTGATCTCGTTGCCAGATATCAATCGGTTGCCATCACTAGCTGCTTCATTGACACAGCAATTTTTGAGTTTCATGCAGACTCAGAAGAAGGGAAGGAAGGAGTCATGTCCTCTGAGAATGGAATTATCCTGTCAAACTTCAGAAGATGAAGTCACTGCTGCGAGAAGAACGCTCTTCGACGGTGCCAAGTGGGTTACCACCATTAACATGGGGTAGAACCGGCGCCCGGAGAGCTGTCCTGCACCAGTCTTCTCGAAGGAACAGGCTAAGGCGATCACCTCACTCCAGGTTGTTGCGGTCATTGTCCCCAGTCCTGAGCTTTTCACCTGAAACTCAGCTATTGATGAGTGTTATAGAAGCCATAAATGTACAAGGTGTCAAAATTAATGGTATATTAAAATGAGAAAACTGTCTGTAACTACTGAGGCGACTTGAGTGTGAAAGTCAGCTTTTGGGAGCAGATACAATTCTTCTTTTGCACCTACTGGAAACATTGTCTGAAACTTAAATTCCAGAATAATTCTCGCTTATGTCCAGAAATGTTCTTAAAAGCCTAGGAGGAGAGTCAAACGATTTATTTTCGTCTTTTTTCTCAGTTATGAAAACTTCAGCATGCTTGTGGCTTTTCTACTGTTAACCACGTGTGATCTTTTGTTTAAATAAACAATGAAGCTAGTTTTAAAAGTAATTTATAAACCGATAGGAAAACGCCTGTCTGTGCCAACTCATGGATTCAAACAGCAGAGGCCAGTGATAAGAGTATCAAAGAGAGCTGTCTTGGCAGCGAAAGCAAAGCACGTTTACTCCTGTTCTCGAAGTTTGTTTCAGCACATTTCTAAAATATGATAATTTTGTGCACAGTCTCAAATAAAGATAAGTTCCACGTGACACTTCCAAATTCCATCAGCTTCGCAGCGCTATAACTTCAGTCTAATACTGTTACTCCATTCAAATCTATCGATTCTTCCACATCAAAAGAATATGCATTAACCCAAAAAAACAATTTCAATGTAATCCTCCTGCATCGTAGAACAATATATATATATATATATATATATATATATATATATATATATATATATATATATATATACACACACATATATACTAGCAGCCCGTCCCCACGTTGTCCGGGTATGAATTGCTGCCGGCCAGTAGTATATTGTTTTGTAGGATTTCGTTTTGATAGCATTTCTTATCTGTGATAGGCCTGTGAAACGCTCCGATTCACGGTGCACTGCTGATGCACTTAAGAGTGTGCGTTCAGTAGAGTGTGAACTCGAGTTTCCCTACTTTATTTTTCCTTGCAATATTATACAGCACGAACTCGACAACATGGCATGAGCACAATTTACATTACAGAAGAACACATTCATTTGTGGTAGGCACGGGGAGACAAAGCAATTTGCCTGGAATCACAGGATGTTGAGCTGATGCCGAGATTCGAACGTAGCTCCTCAGCTCCAAAGTTCGCAATTCTAGAACTTGTGGCGGGAGGTGTGTCTAAAAGTGTATGTCGGTGCTGGCCATCAATGAGAGAGACCTGTTCATTTTTCAAATGGGTGGTGAAAAAATATGAGTATGTTGCTGGAGATGTGGGCCCCCGTGCCACCAATGTACTTACCGGGGGAGGGTAAAAACCCATTATTCCGCAACTTTCTTTCCGCATACCATCACTCCGCATACTTTCATTACGAAAGTACCATGACTCCGCAATGCCATTATAACGCATGACATTACATTTTATATGCTTTTACCACGCATAAATTTACAACGAAATTCGTTGTAAATGCATGAATGGCAAAAGCATGTTTTTATTGTATTGTTTGGGTAAGGTAAGTATGGGTTTAGGGGTATGTATTTTGGGGTACTGAGGTATATGTTTTGGGGTGTTTGGGTAATTTAAGGGTTCAGATATAGTTTTGGGTTATGGGGTACAGGGGTAGTTTTAGGGTTTAGGGATAGGTATGGGATTTGGGGTACAGGGGTATTTTTAGAGTTCAGGGCTAGGTTTGGGTTTTGGGGTATAGGGGTATTTTTAGGGTTCAGGGGTAGGTTTGGGTTTTGGGGTACAGGGGTATTTTAAGGGTTCAGGGCTAGGTTTGGGTTTTGGGGTACAGGGGTATTTTTAGGGTTCAAGGCTAGGTTTGGGTTTTGGGATACAGGGGTATTTTAGGGTTCAGGGGTGGTTTTGGGGTACAGGGTTATTTTTAGGGTTCAGGGCTAGGTTTGGGAGTGCAGGGGTATTTTTAGGGTTCAGGGGTAGGTTTGGGTTTTGGGGTACAGTGGTATTTTAAGGGTTCAGGGCTAGGTTTGGGTTTTGGGGTATTTTAGGGTTCAGGGGTAGGTTTGGGTTTTGAGGTACAGGGGTATTTATAGGGTTCAGGGCTAGGTTTGGGTTTTGTGGTACAGGGGTATTTTTAGGGTTGAGGGATAGGTTTGGGTATTGGGGTACAGGGTATATTTATAGGGTTAAGATGGGTTAGTTTTTAAGGGTGTTGGGGTATTTTAAGGAGTAAGGGTGGGTTATGATTATGGGGTGCAGGGGTATTTAAAGGGAGCAGGGTGGGATTAGCACACAATATGAGACATGGCATGAAGGGCGGACGTACCACACGCCCCCAGCGTTTGTCACGCCCCCAGCACATGCCCACAGCTCAACGCAGACACGCCCACAAGGGACTACTTTGCTGGCACAGTTCTTTTACCTTTTAAATGTATATGGTGGGCGTCTGCATAACCTATGTCCTTCTGCTGCAACTGCCCTTTCCAACGCTGTATTGGGTGTTGTGATTGGTGCTGTGGTTCCTGAGATTACCTGCCTCAAAGGTTTGGGCTCAATAACGTTTAGAGCGCTGGAGTGTGGAGTACCTCGGGGTCCTACCCCTCTGCACTTTTTTGGCATGTTTGTGCAACCTGTGGCTGCACTCTTTGCATCTTTCAGCCTCAAGGTTTTTAGTCCCTGTGCTGACAATACCTAAATTATACTTAGACTCCATGTGGGTCGATGGCGCGGAGGCATGGCTAAAGTACCATTTATAAATGGACGCAGCCAGGTAGATCCAGAAATACAGGGGTTCTGGCTGCGGGAGGGAGAGCCAAGCAACGAACCCCCACTTTGTGGCCTGCAGAAACACGGAATGGAACTATGGAAAGGTTCTGAGCTGTACCTTGTAGTTCTTTGGATTAAGAATGGGCGGAAACACCGTTCCGCTTGCGGATTTTCAGTAAATTCGCAATCCGCGAGATTCGCGAATTTCCCGCAAAATCCGCGAGCGGAACGGATTGGGTCAAAAGTTCAAGCTGACTTTTTGTAACTATTTTAGAATGGCGCCGGCAAGCTGCCAGAGCCTCTAAAATAGTTACAAAAGTCAGCTTCAACAGGAAGCACTAATAGATAAAGTAAAGCAGGTGCTAGAGTTGAAGCTCAAATTCAGTTACACAATCATTAATCACCCCAAACTTGGGGTGATTAATGACTGTGTAACTTAATTTGACCTTCAACTCCAGCACCTGCTTTACTTTATCTATTAGTGCTTCCTGTTGAAGCTGACTTATGGCTGAGGGCAGAAGGGCTCAAAGTGGGACAGAGGGCATGAGTTGGGCAGAGAGCAGAAGGGCACAGAAACCAGTGGGGCAGAGGGCAAAAGGGCACAAACAAGAGTGGGGCAGAGGGCAGAAAGGCACAAAAGCAAGTGGTACAAAGGGCAGAAGGGCATAAAAAACGAGAGGGTGGCAGTGATGACCAGGCAAAAAAAAAACCCGCGAACACGCAAAGCTCCCCGCAAACACGCAAAAATAAAAAATCTGCAAATTCGCACAAACTCGTGAATTTTGCGAATTGCGAATTCGCAAATCCGCAGATCGTGAATTCGCAAACTTCACCCATACTTACTTTGGATAACAGGTCTTTGGCTACGTCAGATCTGTACCACACTGGGCCGTGGTTTCTAATGGTCGAAAGAGATGCAGTCAGGCTGCTTTTCACTTCTGTGCCAGTGGAGGCATTGATTCTTTTTCTATTGGAAAGAAGCAGCATTTCAATCAGAAATGCTGTAGATAGCAAGATTACTATCATGGTGCATACGTTAGTAGTGTTTTTTAGGTCTCGCCTGTCGATGCGCATGCGCATCGAGCAAGCGAGAGTATTGGGACTTATCCACTCTTTCCCCAACTTGCAAGGAATCGTGGCGATTCTTTGCAGTGCCCGTGACTTTTAAGCTCAATGCGCATGCGCATTGAGCTTAAAAGCGCGTGCACATGGCCCCAGCCGCCTGCCTTGCCTACTCTCCCGCCCCCTCACTTCTTGATTGCAAGGCCGCTAGGCCGTGCCTCCCCTACTCCTCCTCCTACTCTCCTCCCCTCCCGTCTGTTCCCGCACTCCTGCCACACCCCCGCTCCGCCCCCTCACTCTCTCTGCCCGCCCGCTCTCCACTCTATCAGGCAGCCAGCCGCACTCCTCCCACACCCCCGCTCCGCCCCCTCACTCTCTCTGCCCGCCCGCTCTCCACTCCATCAGGCAGCCAGCTTCAGGAGAGCAATCTGGAGAGCAATCTGCGGGGTGCCGACATTTTGTATAGGGTAAAGGCTCAGGCGCCAGCATCTAAAAGTTATATTTAAACAGCCCCCTCTCGCAGCAATTGTGTCCCGCACTCCTCCCACACCCCCGCTCCGCCCCCTCACTCTCTCTGCCCGCCCGCTCTCCACTCTATCAGGCAGCCAGCCGCACTCCTCCCACACCCCCGCTCCGCCCCCTCACTCTCTCTGCCCGCCCGCTCTCCACTCCATCAGGCAGCCAGCTTCAGGAGAGCAATCTGCGGGGTGCCGCCATTTTGTATAGGGTAAAGGCTCAGGCAGCCAGCTTCAGGAGAGCAATCTGCTGATGCATGCAATGTGTAGATCTGGCGCTCGAGGCAGCGCGGTCCGCCAGCCCCAGGCACCTTTGCGTGCTTTGGTTCGTTCTCCGCAGTTTCCCACAGCTGCGGCCTTCAGTCTCGCTTTCCGCCTCGGGCTCGATTTTAGCAGCGAGATAATGGTGCTCGCCTGCGGCTGGTTCAGTGTCTCCCAATCGGGTCCCACCTTCCTCCGGATCTCGCCCAGCGGGACTCTTTTCGCTACGTTGTTTTTCGTTCGAGGGGCCACAAAAGCTTACCCCACCGTGTAGAGTGAACAGCACGCCAGTTACAGCTTGTATTGCAGGATAAATTAAGAGGATTAATTCCCCGGTCGGCGGAGCTCGCTCACATGGCGGCCATCTCGCAGCTCGGCTAGCCACGCACCCCCAATGAATCACCGAACTTAATGGAGAATGAATCAAAATAGAGTGGGACATCACAAGAAAAACACACTCACACTCACGCAACGTCACACACCCGAAGCCTCACACCCCCTCACTCACACTCACCCTCACACCCCCTAACCCGCACACCGCCTAACGCTCACACCGCCTAACGCTCACACCCCCTAACGCTCACACCCCCTAACAATCACCCCCTAACCCTCACCCCCTCACTCTCACCCCACACCCTCACCCCCTCACCCCCCCACCCTCACCCTCCACCCTCCACCCTCACTCACCCTCAACCCCTCACCCTCACACCCTCAACCCTTCACCTTCAACCTCTCACTCACCCTCAACCCCTCACCCCAGCCTCACCCTCACTCACCCTCAACCCCTCACACTCACTCACCCTCAACTCCTCACCCTCACTCACCCTCAACTCCTCACCCTCACTCACCCTCACCCTCACTCAACCCCTCACCCTCACTCACCCTCAACCCCTCACCCTCAAACCTTCACCCTCAACCCCTCACTCACACTCACCCTCACTCAGCCTCAACTACTCTCACTCACCCTCAACCCCTCACCCTAACTCACCCTCACCCTCACTCACCCTCAACACCTCACTCACCCTCACCCTCCCTCACCCTCAACACCTCACCCTCAACCTCAACCCCTCACCCTCACCCTCACTCACCCTCACCCTCACTCACCCTCAACCCCTCACCCTCACCCTCACTCACCCTCACCCTCACTCACCCTCACCCTCACTCACCCTCACCCTCACTCACCCTCAACCCCTCACCCTCACACAGTGCAATAGGTCTCGGAGCATTTGAGTTAGAGCTTTTAGAATTGTTTATGGCTTTTTTTATTTGTAATTCTTTAGCATTGGCTACAGGAAACAAAAATGCTAAAGATTTACAAAAAAAACCCATAAACAATTCTAAAAGCACTAACTCTAATGCTGCGAGACCTATTGCATTTCCAATGCTTGTTTTGTGAGTCATCTTTACTGCACTCTCGTTTGAGGAGCATGCTAAGTCGGTGGCAGGGACTTGCTTCGGTATCTTGCATGGACTTAAACCCATCTTGGGTCTGTTTGACCCTCATATGCGCCAGCTGGTTGTGCGAGCCACGATCCTGGCTAGCCTGGATTCTTGTAACAGCCTTTTGTTAGGTGCTAACAAATCTGTGATTAACAGGCTCCAACGCACCATGAATGCGGCAGCTCGCATTTTATTTGCACTGCCTAAATATAGCTCGCCCCAGGGGTGCCTGCGCCGACTCCACTGGCTTCCCGTGGAGCAAAGAGTCCGGTTCAAAGCCCTCTGTGCTATTCATAAAGTTTTGACTGGCTCCGGCCCAGCAATTCTCAGAAACCTGGGCCACCATTATGTTCCCTTGTTGCCCTGCGTTCTGCAGATTTACATCTGATGCGGGTGCCGCGTTTCCGTAGAGCCAGAGCCGGGGGCCGTTCTTTCAAGGTGTTCGCTCCTATTTCATGGAAATCGATGCCTCCCACAATCAGGAACAGTCCCAATCTCTTGGTGCTCAGAAAGGTAGTAAAGACATGGTTATTTCAGTAGTTTATCATCTAATTTCATTTCTCTCCCTGGTCTTTAGCGCTGGGACAGCCATTCGCTTTATAAATCGTATAACATTTGAGAAAGTGGTAGGTGTGATTGATTGTAGGTGATAAGTACGTATAGTTCATTGATACACATTTACAGAAGCATATATTGGTATACCCTAATATCAACCAACATATTGAGGACAAAAATATAGATGGGTAGTCTACAGACTGGAACTATTATGTTGTAAGTTGCACCTGCAAGAATATAACTTTTTTGGCATATACAACGGAAGCAAAGTGACTACTGAGCCCATAATGCTTAGCACTTGCTCACCTGACGACGATGCTATAAGGAGGGAAAATATTGGCAGTCAATGCTCTGTGTATATTGTGTGTCCTGCCTTTGAGAAAGGGAGATGACTTCCGAAACGCGTCAGGCATGAGACATTTGCTGCTTTGTTTGTGCAACTTGCCTTGGTCGTGGTGAATAAATCCCTGTTTGAGGAGTGCATTTAGCTTTGGGGCAACTATATATATATATATATATATATATATATATATATATATATATATATATACACATACACACACACACATATATATATACATACACATATATATACATATATATTCACACACACACACACATATATATATATATATATATACATATACATATACACACACACGACTATGTATATAAATATAGTCAAGGTTACAGTATGTGGAGTTAGGTATGGAAAGTGTACATACATTTCCCTCTCTGTATTTTTGCCCTCGACATTTTGGGTATGATATGAAGGTTCAATGAAATTCCCTACTCAATATTCGGCCCCACGCCTCCTTTCTCCCCACCTCCACCACCGCCCAAGCCCCCACGTGGAGGCACTCCGTTAAGGTTTCCATTTTCCATCTGTCACTCCTATAATCACTATCCCCACCACAATGATATAAACGAGGCAAGTTGTAGAAACAGCCAATACCTGGACTTGCAGGGTTTTTGATCAGCCAGTTAGAGTGTGTACAAAGCACCCTGACCTGTCTGGTTTCTGCGGTAAGTGGAGGTGCCACACCTCACAACAGTGCAACCTCTCCGCTGGCTAGCTGCCAGGCTCTGACTCACGTTCAACTTCCTGCAGATTAAACCCAAGGACTTCCTCTAGATTGTGTTCACTGATTCAGGGCTGATGAGTCAGAACTACAAGATTCAAGTGTGGCCTCATTCCCAGTGACTGAATGTGATGGATGTCATTACCTCGAAGGCGCTTAAAATACTTACGATGGCGCTGCACCTGTCCCATCACAGTCACCATCCGCAGTCGTGCAGGCTGAGACTAACTTCAAAAATACTTCTTTAAATCGAACTATTGTTCCTTAACCGTATGCGCGCTAGCGGGTTTTCCCGCTGCGCGCTGAAGATTCGAAATTCGCGGTTTACATGACAAAGCCAGCTCGTCATGCGCGCAGCGCAGGTAACGCCCATGACGAGCTAGCTTTGTCATCCGCATCGAAGGGGTTAATGGTAGCGCGTGAAGACGAGCCGTCTTGCTCCAAGGGCCCAGATTGGGCAATGGGCTGCCAACATCCATGCAGGCCACACAAGACCACTTGTGCATTTGTAAGTAGCCAAAGACCTGGAAATTCAACAGATGGGACACTAAGGGGTCCATTACAAGATACCTATATCTCAGACCAGTGCATCCGCAACTCCGGAGCTATCGATAGCAGGAACACCAATAACTGTACAGGAGGGAAAATATTGCAGAATCACATGCGATTCTGGAGGGTCACCTAACAAATGGGGAATCGTAGGAGAATTTGGAACGCTGTCCCCAATTTCAGCTGCTTTTACCCTGACATCTTGGCTCCTTTGAACAGCCACGGGGCCTAGTAATGAACAGGTCTGTGTATTCCAACCCATGTGTAAACCCTGTATACGCATGGGTCAGGATTACGAGCTGGAAGGTATTTAATGAATCTGATAATGAGCAGATGCGTTAAATAATAAACCTTTGTTACATTTCAGCCGGTCAAACCTGACGAAATTTAGCAGTGGAAAAGCAAACAGTATGACCATATCTAGTAGAATTTGGTATGTTTAGCACCAAAAAGTGCATGTTATTTCCCACTATGCGTATTATGTGCTATTTGTTGCATATGATACATAACTTACACGGTGGTATCAATAATTATCAGATGCAAGAAATAACACTAATTCTCATAATCAGGGCCGTAGTGTCTAAACACGCTAGACTCGTAAATTCAATGGGGCCAGTTATCTCCGTTAGTAGGGGTACGCAGGGGCCGCCTTAGGCATGTGCAAGCTGTGCACTTGCACAGGGCCACCAAACCCCAGGGAACACCACGCCAATATATATGCTTAATATAATAATCTTCCGAGGATGGATACATATTTGCGTGGCGGCGCCTGGCAGGGATTTGGTGGCCTCCGGCTCTGTTCCACTTCCAAACACCCTGAGCCCTCCCCCACCCCCTTCCACTGGCCTCCGCGCTCCGCCCCGCCCGGACCCCCTCTTTCGGGCCTTCTAGCTACGCTGCCTGCCCAGGGACGCCATGAACCTAGAGCCGCCCCTGGGGTACGTATGATGAAGACTTAAGATGCTTGCGTTGTCAAGAGGTTCTTGCATCAGTGCCACAAAACATTTTGTGCTCCAGGTACATTTCAGAAAATAGGATACCAAACACTTTAAAAATATTTTTTTCAAACAATGTAACCGGAGCTATCAACATCCAAAGTATGCGGCACATTTTGTGAAAGCTCTAGAAAACAATGTGAAGTGAGACAAGAAACTCATATCTGACCCTTTACCACCTTGGAAATTGTCAGAAATGTACTCTAGAAAAAGGCTGCAGTAACGGCCCTTTAAGGGCGGGAAGGGGGACCAGGATACCACCACCCACACGTCATGGGTGTTATAGAGGAAGGGGGGTTCTCCACCAGTAAAAATGACTTTCCATTGGAAGTAAAAAATAAAACATATATATATATATATTTTTTTTTAATGAGCATCTGTACATTAGGCTATCTTTTTGCCATGTAGAAGTGTGCTCAGTTGGCGTTAGAAAAATTGTAGATGCCCCATGAAATTCCTAGTAGCATGGCAAGAAATCACACCTTACGCCTGGAAAGCGGTTCCAGTCGCTGAACAGCAAACACCTCACTCTAGGATATTATGGACCTTACCCCTAGACCAGAACTTTTCACCTACTAATCACTCATTTCAGGTGTCAGTCCAATAAATTCAGCGGATGCAAGACCAGACTACCATACCTAGAATACATTAGGCGTTTATACAAACGTCCGGGACTAGAAACAGTGGCAGTAATGATCTGTAGGTACTTGTCACCATACATACATACATACTACAGGGAGTGTTTGTGAACTCCCAAAAGTCATACAGTTACACTATTGTGTGGTAGGAAGGGTACGGGTATAAATGTACAACTTACTCAGCAGATAAACCAGTCATAAAAACAAAGCGTGTTCAAATAGCTCCTCCCTTAGAAATGGAAGAGCTAGAAAACTTAGTAAGGAACTAAGCTATAGAGCCCCATCTGCGGCATTCCCAGCCTATACAACTTAGCTTAGATACGCAAACTCCCAAGTAAAGAAAACACAATATACTTTCGTCACACAAGACACTACTCTGGACTCCTAGGACATACAGGCAAGCATTGACTGCTTTCTCATCTTCTAACCATCCCTCATGCACAGAAGAGATTTTCTCTACATCATCTGAGAAAATGGACGCACTATCTCATTTGGTTCATTGGAAAGTGCAGCCAAAGCGTTACATCCTGGCCGTGGGTCACCTCGCCATATCCTGTCAATAGCACGGGCCTTCAGAAAAGCCTTGGGTCACCTCTTCCTGTACATAACAGGAAACTTAGTCAATGGATACGGGTCACCACGTCTCATCCTACAACCAAGTCAGCATCAGCAAGGGCCTTGGGTCACTTTATATCATCATGCAACAACCACTGGCAAAGCCAATAAAACTGGTGTTGGCTGCCTAACTTTTGATTTTGTTTTGCTTCAGCATTTCTTTTGCAAAACGTTATTGTTTCTGGAGACGCTGAGCCAGTGCCAATATATATAAAATAAATACTTAACCCCTTTAGTGATGCCATCGTCCAACGTTCGTCGCGAGCACTACCTTGCCAGTGCTGCGCACGTCCGTTGGCCGACGCAGCCACACCCGTTTCTTCGAACGTTCAGCACTGGCGCAGAACGTTCGAAGCAAAAAAACAGGTTAAACCTATAATATTCTATTGTCTCAAAAACACACTGCCATTGTAGTCTCTAGCATTAAGGAACTATTTTGCGCGTGTATGTGCTCCTTGTAAAAGAGCAGGATAGCGTCACTCACAGTGAAGTTAGCCAATGGCTGAAGTGGACTGGCCTACTGCTACTTGCTGCAGTGAGTGGAAGAAAAATTTGACAAACAGAAAAATTGAGGAAAAGGGGAGGTTGAAAGCCCGTACAAGTAAAATCAAAGTGCCTTGACAAACGTCAGACCTAACAAAAGGAGCTTCAAGGGCCCGCACCTCATATCTTAATCACATGAGCTCCAACAAGGACACTGAATCACCTTGACTAATCCTGTAAGAGAAAAAAAAGGAACCTCAAGTGAGGCCATGAGACTTCAATTTCTGTAAATAACAGGAATCTTTGGTAAAGAGACCCTAGATCACCTCACTCTGTATCTAAATAAGTTTCATCAAGGTCAAAGGTCACCTCACCCTGTAACCACATGCGCATCAGAAGGGTCCCTCGATTGACAATGTTATATACTGATAGGGAGTGGCAACAAATAGGGCCATGATCACCTCACCTTATGCTGTAACCAATGATGGCCCCCGAGGGAAGCGACACTCGCAGACTATGGGTAAGTAAGTAATCTTTATTGCTCAGTTAATTAAAACCATTGCAAATATTAATACATGGGAAAAATAAAATTATAAAAAGTATAAAATGACTATAGGTTCATGATGTTAATAGTCATTGCTGCAGAAATGTATACAACTTTTCCACAAAACGTGAATTAAAATCCGTAAGTCCCTTGTGTTGCTTGAAAGAAAAGTCTTACACCTTGAAAAAAACCGAATACACGATGACAATAGTTTCGTGCGGTAAGAAGTCGTTGCTGCTAAAATGTATACTGCTTTCACACCGTGTAACCCTTACGGTAGCATTGGTCCCTTATATTCCTGCGGTGACTGTGTAGAAGGCATTGCCCCTGGGTTTTAAGCCTCATTGTAATGTGCAACTTGGCTCACTGTTCAGTGCCCCTTTAATTTGCTTCTTGATTTTTACTGCAGCTGGTGTCTGCCATCTGGCTTTCCTGTTTCTTTTCTGCTTTCTCTAGAAATTTTACAAAATGGCATGCTAATTGGATGTGTTTTCCATCGAAGCAAACCATGACCGCTTGCCGGCATGTTCTTATGCCCAGTTTGTTAAAGGGCACTTTTAGGTGTAATCTGCGCTCTGTGACCAAGCCTTTGAGGGTGCAAATTAGATGTTGAATGTCTTCTTTTGCGTTCCCGCATATTCGGCAGTTGATTGTTGCTTTGGGCCTTTTCCATGGAGGAAGGTGTTTTTGAGATGGGAGTAGGCCCAGCCGTAGATGTAAGAGCTTCTCCTTTATGCTCCTAGTAAACCTAGCTCCTAAGTAACTTTGGTTGAGGCTGCTTGTGTAGCTTTTAATGACCATCCAGCCGTGCGCACAATTGGCTAGGCTTGCTTTGTCCTCTGTAAATGAGATAGCTCTGACAGATTTGTTAACTAGCTGTTTGAAGATGTTATGGGACCCGCTGCATTTCCAGGCAGACTAGCCTTCCCCTGGGGTCTGGGGTGCTTCGTTGGGGGAAAACAGGATATGGGCAAGGATAGGTGCAGGTAGAGGAAGGGGCAGGTTGTTAGTTTAAATAAAGGAATAAGGAAGGGCTTGTCTAGCCTCTTCCTCCCTCCAGGCACCACTAGGAAGAGTCATTAGGCAGCTTAGCAAGGATCACCCACCGGCCCTAAATGTTATTGGGGTTCATTGGCACTCATTCGATACAGCGTGTTACCAGAATAGGACAGTGTAGGCAGTATTTTAGGGGGTGGAGACTCACATGCAGCGTATCCGCTGTTTTTCTGTTTTTTTAACATAACTTTTTGAACCATTGGCTGACAATGTTCATTGAATAAAAATTGTGAAATCTTTTTAATAATTTGTGTATTTTTGTAATTATATGTGGGGTTATCGACAGTATATAATTTAGAGATGAAGCTTTTATCACAGATGGTTGAATGCTGATCAGCGTTGGCGAGTCAATCCAAGGGAAAAACTTTCTTATTGTTACTATATTGGGCACCCTGTCCCTTGGATAGTAGGGCCTCTCCCTTGTACTTTACAATACCCTCTGAAGGTGCAATCTTCCAACAACTACTGTACATGCTCACTTGAGTCCACGCGGGAGATGCAGATGGGCAAAATATAGAACGAAAATGATGCAAGCAGCTGTGACATATGCTCAGAGCTGTCTGGCGAGAATCAGCAGGAAGCAACTACAAGCAGCGGCAGCTCTTCCGCTAAGGTAGAGGAGCGTGGCCCTCTGCTTTTCAGCATTGAAAAAAATGGTAAAATAAAATAACGCGTTATCATTTTATTTTGTTGAATCCAGTTTTAGGGCAGGGCTCGGCTGTCGTCATAGCCAGTAGGGGGAGGAGGAAATATGTGCACTGAAGTGTGCATTACGGTTTGGCCAGCCGTCTTGGGCCGGCCAAACAGCCATGCACACTTAGCATGTTCTCCACCGGGCAGTACCGCACAGCCTCGGTGGAGAATGTGCACAGGCTCCCAATGCCTGTCTGAGTACAGAACCACGGCGCTCAAACCAATCACGACGCTTCTGTCATGCTGGTGACAGCAGCATTGTTATTGGCTATGGAGAGCCTGTGTACTTCCTGCTTCTGGGAGGAGAGACGGCGGAGTGCAGAGGTGTTTTTTTTCCTTTTTCACCCCCTCTGCCCCGCCCCTCCAACCCGTACCAGCCGCCACTGACAACAATCAGCCATTGTGTACGCTTTGAGGGGCCTACTATTTATGTGCCACTCATCTTATAGTGCAACCGTCGGAACCAGGTCCGACGGTTCCTCTGTGTTAATTGTGTTTGACACTGTTGCACTAGTGCATCTTTTCCCTCTTCGACAGTTTTGGACACTGTTTGCTTGTGCATGGCAATGGGTGACTGTACTCGTGTGTACCAATGTGTGAGTGTTGCACAATGTGGTTGTGCGTCTCTGACCCAATGCCTCTCTGAAGGCCTTTCGCTTCGCATTGTGAGCAAGTGCAAATACATTTTTCAATGGTTTGTGAAAGTCTTTACATGTTTGGTTTAATCTCCATGTTTTTGTGCCTCACCTTAGAAGTGTGTGTATGTTTATGCGTGAGCAGCGGCGGTGAGGGATGAGTAGGCCAGAGGCCATGTGCCAGGCGTCTGCCACTCTGCTCGTTTGCCATCCATCTATCCTAAGAAGGAAGTCATTGAGCTCAAAATACACTTCATCGCTTTCAGCAAATCCGCTTCCCCTTCCTGTGATAACTGCAAAGTCAGGGGCAAAGGAAAAGCCTACGTCCCTTATCCGAGACTGGTGGCTCTGAAAGCCCAGCTAGGATATAGCAAAGATGGTCATATTTTAGGTAGGCAAGTGGCAACATTTCCATTATGCCGGCCTAAGGCATAATTTATGGCATTTGGCATTATCTTTAGTGAGCAAAATTCCCTAAATTACATTATTTTGCCAAATTGTGTAATTTCAAGTCTGTTAAAATGTAATACCATGAAAGCACAGGAACAACTTCAAAACAAAACATGAGTGAATGCTCTAACGTGTCACTTGTGTTTGCACTATTTTGAAAGCACAAAACACATCCGTAATACTCGTACTAAATGTAAATGTTGGGTTTGCATTTCACCGAATTTTTTTCGAAATTCACATAATTACAAAAAAGAAAATGATTTGAATTTCTCATACTACTAATTTCAATGTGATTTCAATTAACAGGTAGGGCTCTGACACTGGGCTTCCTGTGTCGTGCATGATGTGGCTGTAATGTGGTTCCACATTGTTCCAACTAGGGTCATCTTTAATCCCATGAAATATGCCCAAGAGTGGATTTCTGCGTCCCTTTGAGAGTGTTACAGTGTGAATCAATGAACCCCGCTGTCTCTTGGCAGCGTCCATTTGTAGCTTCCTGTAGCTCGTGCTTATGGGGGATTCCTGCTGCTATGGCCTTGTGTTATCAACATTGTTGACACTAGCCGGTCTGCAATCTGCCAATCCCTGAACTGGCCTGCTGTGACCCACAAACTGCATACAATGTTGTCATAAATGCTAGATAGGACATCAAACATGCAAAAGATGCTCATGACTTCATACTGATGCCACACTTTCCATCCTACTCATCATAAAGGCCCAATTTTCAGGCTCCGCCATGACCACGTCCTCAGTCACGCAGACCGCTATTTTAGGGGCGGTGTATGAGGTGAGCGAGCCACTGAAGGTTCGAGCGAGGCTTGCGGCTGAACCCCAGCTCTGGCTCCTTGGGCCCATAATGAGCCGAGCTCTCATGTGGCTTCTGCCGGCACCTTTGCTCTGCCCTCATCCCCAAAGATGTCAAAGCAATAAAATTTGAGGTAAATAGATAACCATTTAGTGGCAGATGTGTACAAAGCTTCCCCGCTTAACCAAATTTCTGACCTTAGGAAATATTGTATACAACTGATCCTCCTTTTCTTCACTATTGCATGTGAAAGCACATTCAAAAACGCAAATTCAGAGTACCAGCTGTACAAAAACATTGTGTTTTATTTACCAGGCTATGTATCTACAAGAATCTGTGCCACATAGAGGCTTCACTTGACAACTGTCTTGCCTGTTACTTCACTAATGGCACTGTCGCCAGGGCGATGGCGGGGTCATGAATAGTTCTAGGTTTATGTTTAAAAAGTATTAATGTCAAAGCTTCCACATGTTAAAGAATGTAACCTTTTTTAATTTTGAAGAGGCTATTTGTGATGTTTGTGTATGATTTAGATTCAAACATTTTCCAAGCTCTAAGAACCTAGCCAGACCCTTGGCACGGCTAGCCCGGATTATTTGTTGGCTCACCCTCCTCTAGCATGGTATCCATGCAGCACAAAAACTCCCTCAAGATATCCAGGACAAGTCTTCCTCTATTGTTCTTCTCGCATACAGGTATAAGGACATAGCAACCATTGGGATAGCAGGTGCAGTGGCGCCATGGCCCACAGCCAGAGGGACTCCTTGAACCCTGATAATGAATGTATATTGCTACCTCAAAACAACAATCAAAGGGACCATTTTTCTCTCTTGCCCCGGGGCACATGGCATCATTATAGTACTATTGGGTACCACGTCACCTAAATCAGTTGCAGAGCACTAAATTGCTAGCACCCATTACCCTGCAAAAAGCTTACATTGAATATATTACACCCTGCTCACTGCACTCTTCCTCACATCTAACCACCTCTTCGCAACTGAGGAATTAAAATGTGTGTTTTAGGAAGGCTCAGTTCCTGTTCCAGATCATTCTTGGACACGAGCGACTGTCTCACCCTGCAAGTCCTATCCAAAAATCCCCACAACCTCAAAAGCCATCAACTTTGCACAAACCTCCAGCAGGGCTTAAAGGTCAACACCATCACCCCCTTCAGTCATAAGCTCTTACCACAAAATCCCTTTTTCAGCACTATGCTTCCGACACCTGAAAGGGAACACGTCACATTGCAATCTTCCAGGATACAATATTGGAGCATTTCTGCTAAAACCAGAGACCGCCTGCCAGAGACGAAAGACCATGGTTCACTCGACATGCTGAACATCCTCATCTCTGCTACATTTCATGCCACGCACAAGTTTCCTCCTCCACTTCCACCAGCAAAACAATCTCGCACCACTCACTCAATTGGTGAACATCCTCTCTCTCCAACTGCACCAAAAAAGTAAGACTTGGGGTAACTACTTTGCATACCGAGTTCAATTAGATGCAGCCACTTGACAACATTTAGAGCCAACCCATCAAGGACTGCCGCAGGTCACCATCTCTACTACGCGGATGGCACGTGGATCTACTAGTGTCACAAGAGACGTGGATCAATTCTGTCAAGTTTACAAAGTCCATGGTGGGCAAAAATAGTCATTAAACCAATGGTTCCAAAGCAGAGATAATGGTCTTGAGCCCACCACCTACTTAAAGAAATACATTGGTTTCACCACCCTTTGGAGAAAAGGCCCCCAATCGGGCAAAAGGTTAATAACCTACACGTGATATGTGACAAACTTCAGCTCCCAAATAGAAAGAGTATTGCAACCTGCCTTTAACCAACTAAAGGAACATCTCTGCCCTTCAATACTTCAAAACAACCCTGGCCGGTCTCAGGAGTCCACTGTATTGGCTGGCGTATTCCTAAAATTCCAATTGTTTTGGATTCTCGAGTCTCAGCAGATTTGGTTGTATTCGGTCTCAAAAAGCATTAGCACGTCATCAGTCCGAGATGCTTTCATCGGCATCCTGTGTGAGCCAGACTCTCATTCCAGAATCTGTGTCTCACATAAAATGCCAGAGGAGCTTGCACTTAGGTGCGTCCAAGCCTCGTCTTTCTATGGAGGTTGTCCTCCAAACGCCGCCCTGATCAGGGTAAACTTGTGACGGTCCTCAGATCCAAACTCCTGGCCGATACACCTCGCCATTGGCTCCTTTTCTGGACCAGCAGCTCTCTGGATATGTGCAATGCTGCAAGCTTTGTCTATTCAAAACAAGATTAAAAACCACAAATTATGAATCTCACCAGAGACCACACCTATGGCTCCCTATTATGCAGATGTTGACTTGGACTATTTAAAGAATATTGTTTGACAAGATGTGGTCACACGTGTTCCCTTAGTGGCCTTTTCTGGCTCATGTCCCCTTCCGGGGTCTCCTCTGCCCCATGCCGTGTGCCCATGCGGAGTCTATGTCTTCATAAGTACCCACCGGTGGGCTCGCTTGTCTGGGCGCTCTGCCCACGTGCCGCATCAGTTAGTGCTTTTAATTTTACGGTTAATCTAACGGCATTCCGGCAGCACTTTAAAGACATCCGAATAGACGGTAAACGACGCTAACCCAGTACCATCCATGGAGAGTGGGCCGCTGAACCCATCAGTGCCTTTGAGCCTGCAGCTGCTGGCACGGGCTGACCCTGGCTCACTGTGGACGTGACGGCGCGTGCCAGACGCACTACGGAATGACGCCCGCGCGCGCTGACCAGCTGCTCAGCCAACAGGCGAGGGGACTGCGGTCTGCGCGAGGCCAAGGGCAGCTGAGAGGTGGCCCACTTCCGGGGCCCGGAGGAAATGAGGAATGCGGCCCCATCCACTCCCTCCTGCCAGCCCTGTTTGACTGGAAGGGCAAGGGGGAAAGTGGGCGCGTGTGCGAGAATCCCAGACCAGATGCATCCATGTGCGGGCCATGCGTGACTATGGTACAAATGGACGGACTGTTCAATCTCGGCCCCGCCATTCCCCTCTTCCACCCAACAGTGCTTTAGCGACTCACAGGTAGCGGTGGGCGAGCCACTGAAAGCCCCTGGCTCAGCTCCCCCTGGACCCTCGAGCCCAGAGCGAGCCGAGCTTTTATGTGCCTTCTGCCTGCTACCCACATTTGCCAGGTGTTATAGAAAAAGCAGTAACCTTTGATGAAAATGGGCAAAGATATATTAATTTAGTGGCTAACCAGTACAATGTGGAACTAGAAAACATCGTCAATCCGGACTTCCCTGCTTCATAGAACTGGATCATCCTTTGCAATTTTTTTTTTACCGAAGCTCCTCTTTTTTTTATGATCACATTTGGGAACATCTTCAAACATGTGAGTTTAGGAAGTGCCCTGTAAGAAAAGTTATTGCGTTTAATTTGCTAAATTAGACCATTGCTCTGAGAATCTAGGCCACATATTATAGGGTACACATGACGAGTGACTTGCCCGCTTAAGTTCACCAATGGCATTGTAGTCCCGGTGGAGAGGGCAGGAAGTTTACAAACTCTCAGTTTTAATAAATGCCTCTCAATGCAGTGATAACATCATATGTGCTAAGTAAAACGCTTCAGCGTGTTAAAAAAATATACTCTCTTGAAGTTTGAAGTAACTTTCATATTTTTACAAGATGTTGGCTGTATGAGCCACAAGGCAAATATTTTCAGGGCTCGTAGAGCCCAGCTAGACCCTTGGCTCTGCTCTCCCTGCTAATTTCTTGGCTCGCCCACCTCTAATCCCAAGGGTAGAGCTGTGTGCTATAAAAGCATCCTAAATGACATGCCACTGTTCACAGGGCACGAGTCGGGGTACCACGCGGGTGGACGGCATCCCCCCACTTATTTTCCAGGGTTTTCCAGGGTGGACGCCGTCCACCCTGCTCAATCAAAACGCCGTCCCGCTCCAGACTTTCCTTCGTCCCTGGCCTCGCCTGCTGCCTGCCCGCCTCCTGCCTTCCTGCAATCACATGCTGCTAGAAGCGCAAGAGCAGCCCCACCCCGCCCATTGTCACTTTGTATGGGGCTGATTGCCACATACAGAATGTCAATGGGCCAGTTTGGGGTGTTACAGCATGTGGTGAGCCGCTTCCTGCGGGTAGCGCCGCCGGCAACATTAACAGCTGGTCAAGGGCATTCCCAAAAATCTCACCAGAAGTATGCTGCTAGCCACAGGGTCAGGAGTCTCTCTCTCTCTTCTTTTGGCATATGTTGAAAGCTAACACGATGTGCAACATTTGAAAATGAACGGAGGGTGTAATGTGTTTCAAATAAAAGTTCGATTATTTTAAGACTGTTTTTTCACACAGTATTGTCTAAAATAAAAAAAATCTGAGCAGCGAACGCTCTTGCAGGGCTGTTAATCGGTGAGTCGAGTTCCCAAGAGGTATGTTAGTCCCTTCCCTCCAGCCTGCTTGCTCAAATCAGAGGCGAACTCCCCGCAATTGGCTGTGCATAAAAGGCAAGAACCACCCGCTTAATTACTGGAAAGGCGAGGAAGCATGCACCACTCCACTGTAACTTTTGGGATTCATAGCCCTTGCACAAGAATCCACAGACACCCCGGAAATGTTTCTTTTGTGACTTCTTTTTTAAACATGTTTGTGCACTTCTGTATATTCAACACAATATTCACCATAATATGATGCAATCGTTTTTCAGTGAACGAGTGTAAAAGGGTTGGGTTCCCTAATCTCATGCTGCTGTATTAGCCTTCCATCTTCCCTAGATCGATAACATTATGATAATTAATTTGTCTAACAATACATATCAGGTATGACACCTGACAAATGTACATTTCTTATTGTCTTACAGGCTGGATGGGTGAAAGGGTAAATGGTTGGATGGATGAGTGAATGGATGGGTGGGTGGAAGAGTGGATGGATGAGTGAAAGGATGCTTGGGTGAAATGGTACACGGTTGGATGGATGAGTGAGTGAATGGATGGATGAAGGGATGGATGACTGAAAGGATGGATGGAAAGATAGACGATGGATAGGTTTTCAAATAGTTGAAAAGGTTTGGATATGGATGGGCACACAGATGGAAGGACAGAATGAATGTTGAAAGACTGCATGATGGATAAAAGAATTAATAGATGACAATGTACATTTGGAATGGTGGATATCAGGGGTTTGATGGAAGGATGAATGGTTAGATCATTGGACAAGAGAGCTCTTCTGGGGATGGTTGTGATCAGTGGCGTCACAAGGGGGGTGCGGGAGGTGCGGGCCGCACCGGGTGTCACCTGCAGAGGGCTGACACCAAAATGAACTCCTCGCTATTTATTTACTGTTCATGTAACACCGTCCGTTTGTCCCATGCTGTTTATAGTGCAGGGAAATGGACGGATGCCAGAATCTTCCTTTTCCCAGTTCTGCGAGGGCAGCGGCTTTGTCGGGAGGGGCTTGAGTATAAAATGAGCTCCGCCCTTGGCCTTCTGCTCGCTATTCTTTTTGCTCGGAGATGCGATCTTGGTCGTGTTCATGTTCCGAGTGCATGTGGGCGTTTGGGGAACACCACATTCAGTGAACACAAAGTCAAGATTGGCCCAATCTCTAATGGTAAGAACTTTCAGAGTTTCGTAAAAAGTCACTTTTGCAGTTAATTTTTGGAACCTTTTGAATCATCCGTGTATATATGTTGCGAGGCTTGTCCTGCATTATTGCAGATGTTAATATGAGAAGCACTGAAAAGACCATTTGATTTCTTTGGACAGCGCTATGATGGGCCAAACGCAGGTAGGTCACAGAGTGTGCAGGATGGCAGGAGGAACGAAAAAAGGCCTCACCCTGTTTGCCACGCCTGCCCTAGACAATGGAGGTTCAGTTGAATCATACAAAAGTATTAAAAAAAGGCTCCGATACTCAGCACATCGAAGCGGGGTAGGCGCAAATTTGCGTGCACAAATTCAAAGCGCATTTCATGAGTTTATTTCAGTCACTTTGAGAAGAGCCAAAAACTGGGAAAAACCATGGCGGGGGAGAAGGTGACGAAGAAAGGGTTAAAAGAGCAGCAGGCAGGGGAGGGAGGTGCAGGCGAAGGGGGTGGATGGTGCAAGCAGAGAAGGAGATGATGCAGGCTGAGAGGGAGACGGTGCAGCCAGAGGGAGAGATGGTGCAGGCAGGGGATGAGATGGTGCAGGCATGGGATGAGATGGTGCAGGCAGGGGGTGAGACAGTGCAGGCAGAGGGGAGACGGAGCAGGCAGAGGGCAGAGATGTTGCAGGCAGAGGGGAGATGGTGCAGGCAGAGGGGAGATGGTGCAGGCAGAGGGGAGATGGTGCGGACAGAGGGAGAGATGGTGCAGACAGAGGGAGAGATGGTGCAGGCAGAGTGGAAATGGTGCAGGCAGAGGGAGAGATGGTGCAGGCAGAGGGAGAGATGGTGCAGGCATGGGATGAGATGGTGCAGGCATGGGATGAGATGGTGCAGGCAGGGGGTGAGACGGTGCAGGCGGAGGGGAGACGGAACAGGCAGAGGGCAGATGTTGCAGTCAGAGGGCAGATGTTGCAGGCAGAGGGGAGATGGTGCAGGCAGAGGGGAGATGGTGCAGGCAGAGGGAGAGATGGTGCAGACAGAGGGAGAGCTGGTGCAGGCAGAGGGAGAGCTGGTGCAGGCAGAGGGAGAGCTGGTGCAGGCAGAGGGAGAGCTGGTGCAGGCGGAGTGGGAGGGGGAGATGGTGCAGGCAGAGGGAGAGATGGTGCAGGCAGAGGGAGAGATGGTGCAGGCAGAGGGAGAGATGGTGCAGGCAGAGGGGAGATGGTGCGGACAGAGGGAGAGATGGTGCAGACAGAGGGAGAGATGGTGCAGACAGAGGGAGAGATGGTGCAGGCAGAGTGGAAATGGTGCAGGTAGAGTGGAAATGGTGCAGGCAGAGGGAGAGATGGTGCAGGCAGAGGGAGAGATGGTGCAGGCAGAGGGAGAGCTGGTGCAGGCAGAGGGAGAGCTGGTGCAGGCAGAGGGAGAGCTGGTGCAGGCAGAGGGAGAGCTGGTGCAGGCGGAGTGGGAGGGGGAGATGGTGCAGGCAGATGGAGAGATGGTGCAGGCAGAGGGAGAGATGGTGCAGGCAGAGGGAGAGATGGTGCAGGCGGAGGGAGAGATGGTGCAGGCGGAGGCAGAGATGGTGCGGACAGAGGGAGAGATGGGAGCCATCCTATTCAACAGATCTCCCTGCCTTGCATTTGTCCTGCTCACACCTGTCATGATGTCACTTCCTGTTGTGATGTCACTTCCTGTCGTGATGTCACTTCCTGCCGTGATGTCACTTCCTGTCGTGATGTCACTTCCTGTGACCACGCCTAACTTGGAGAGTCCCCCCACTTCTTTTTTTAGGACTTGTGCCCTGACTGTTCATCCATAAGTACCCAGCCCACTCTCGCACAGGTAGCAAATGAAAGTTGCAAGTGATAGATTTTTGGGAGCATAGAGCTTCAGAAGACATCTTGGAGTAGAGCCAATCACTACACTTCATTTTACCAATAGATTCACACATAGCCAATCATTGTGCTTCACTGCTTCAATAGCTGCAAGCAAAGCCAATCACATCACTTCAGAGTGCCCAGGTACACACACACAGCCAGTCACAGCACTTGCAAGGACCTCTAACGTCTAGTTCCCCGTCTGCATTACCAGGCTACCATACTGCTTCAATGGCTGCAAGCAAAGCCAATCACATCACTTCAGAGTGCCCAGGTACACACACACAGCCAATCACAGCACTTGCAAGGACCTCTAACGTCTAGTTCCCCGTCTGCATTACCAGGCTACCATAGCAACCCAGAGGAATTTACAATCCAAGCGCAGCTCTTTTGTATCGTTGAGTCTCAACCAGCTGCGGATCAGAGAAAATTGCTGCTTTTTTTTCAAATGCCAACCATGCTGCTTTGATCTGGAACCATAGGTGTGGCATTCCATGCAAAGGATATGTAATCACTAATTATTTTTATGAGCAAACCATACCTGCAGTGAACTCCTGTGTATTACGTCTGATTAACTGGCAGGCACCGGCCACACCTAACCGCTCCGTGCATCAGATAAAAACTCCTCGGCGACAGCGGTTGAAGTGCATTAAGAAAAGTATGGGAACTGTGATCCAGAGTACAATGGGGGCGTGGCCAGCGACTGTAGGGGCGGGGCAGGGATGTGGCTAAATAGAACAAAATATTCTCTACCTGTTTTTTTCACCCTTCCACCTACACCTTTAATGAAAAATAAATGCAACTTAAATGTATCTGTGCACTTTGCTGCTAGGACAGTTTGGTTGGTTAATGTGATCGCTTCAAATAAAGCTGGGTGTAGCTGGGTGGTTACTAATTTGAATCCTGGTTGGGCCCAAAGTAAGTCATTAGCTTAAACCAATTATTGCACACAGTATAAGATGGGATGCACATAGGCTGTCGCAAAATGTTCAACAAGAATTTGTTTAAATGTTCACAGTGCTTTCAAAAGTTATCTTTTAGTAATAAGCTGATTGTTCCTAGTGTACTTACTTTTTACAGGATTCCTTTAAAAAGGCATTCTATTAATTAAAGCCTATATTGGCTCCCAAGCAGCCTTTAGATTTGCAGATTAACTAATTGCACACATTTGCATTTCTTTCAGGTAGCAGACAACCTGGAGAGAAGGCTGGTAAGGGGTTCCTTTTCCCCTTTCAACCTATGAAAACGCCATCGTTTTAAACCATTCAGGAATAGTTGTTTATAAAAGAAGTATGGGAACTGTTTTGATCAAATTGGTAAAGCTTGGGTACATGGTCTCTCCATTCCCAACCCACTTCCACTCAGCACCCAGCGAAAAGAGAAGACAATACCGTACAAAGTTTCTCCCACTCTCTCGAAGGGGAAATTAAGGTCTGCACCCCAACAGCTACCTTACATGCAAGAGCCTTCCATACAAAAAAGCCCAACTACCAACAGGAAATACACAATACTGTCCTCTATTGTACGCAAACTACAAAACATGCCAAAGGCATGTACCAGAGATGCATGTGGCTATGGAGGAGGGGACCCCAGTTTTGGTCCCAGAGCACCAAATCCATGCCAGACTTTACAGAGAACCACCTCAGGAACTAGGACTTTTGTTTAGAATACTGACTTGGTGTTTTAAATGGATGTGTACTGAGTACATGCACTATGTTAACTAGAGGGAGGGTACAGGCACTGCTCAGCAGGGGTACAAATCGTGTAAAAAAAAAGGAGAACTGGCACTTCTCAGTAGTAAGTAGATACCTGTGATAGTATTTGCTTTGTATACTTTTATAATGTGCACATTTTGGGAAATGTGGCTCGGATCCGGCCCTCTCAGACAACCCAGTTAAAATAGAAACACCAATGCTGCATCCGACTCACTTCTGAAACATGACAGGACATCATCGCAGGACCACCCTAGCAGTTAGGAAACTAGAAAATACAAGAATTGGAGACACAGAAAAGGCAAACATTTCTTATGCCAGAAGATGTAAAACACCACAGAAGCAGTCAAAAGTACCACAAAGATAACTTCATTTTTTCCCTTGCGGGTTATTTTCTGCACTACTTTGTTCCCTCCCCAATATACTCAACAATATTTGAGCTCAGTGGCAGTCCTTAACATTTTGAACAGATACAAAACCAAGGAAGGGTTTGCAAAATACCTGGTGCATGCAAATTCAAAACCTTTTCAAAGAGGTTGGCACCTGTGGGCTAGTTTTGTGCAAAGTTGTTTACACCGTGGCTGGGCTGCTCCAAAACAATGACCTATTAGTTTATGGCAACTGCTCAATATGTTGAAAACTAAAGACAAACTAAACAGCAGATCTTCGAGTAACCAGCTGCAGGAGTTTCAGCATGCAGACGTGGGCAATAAAGCAACATGGTGTCAGAACTTGCATATTCACTCATCCGCCCACCTACACATTCCTCACAGTGCCTTAATCAGTCGAATCAAAGCTATAACTGCAAATTAGATAGCACTCATTCCTGAACTGTAAACGGTCTGTGAGCAAAGAAAGCGTGTACTTGTCTACCATGCTGGTGCACAGCTTGCACTAATTTCACCCAAGGTGTACATGTTTTATGAAGAAGAGGTGTTTCAACTGTTGCTGCTCTCTTATGAAAATACAAAAGGATATATTGAAAGCACGTGAAAAAAATGCATTATTAACCAGGGACCGTTTCACAATATTTGATGTGAGGTGCCTCTATTACTGATGAAGGCACCTGACCAAAGAGGAGAACCTTTAAGTGGCAAAACATGTTGATACAAAAAAAAAAAAAGTGGATTTGTTGTTCTGTCCTCCTGTTTAGGTCACGGCTAGCGTAGGCTGCGCACATGCGCAGTCTCGCTGGCGAGATTTTATGTTTCTTAGTAGCAAGGGTAAACCCCGCCCCTCTTCTCCATTGGCTGGCTTCCTAAACGGTGGCCAGCCATTGGAGAAGAGGTTTCAGTGGCATCAATTTTTCCAGCTAAGCCCCGTCTTTTTCGGATTGAGGGGAGTGTTTAACATTCTCTCTCATTCTTCTCCATTAGCTGGAATGTAAAAACAACAGTCAAAAACACGCCTGTTGTTTACATTCCAGCCAAAGGAGAAGAGGGGAGAAAGAAAAACACGCCCTCCAGTCTGCAAAGGATGGGGCTTAGTGACAAATGGCGAGCGACTGGAGCGCTTAGCAACTCCGAGCAAAGTTTCAGCCGGAGCCATTCTCTGTCGTTTTTTTTCCTTCATCCACGTAACTGTAAAAGTTGTCTTTCTTTTCAAATTTCACGTGTAAGTTGTGGTCGGGCAGCCCTCGCCTGTACAACTGTGAAATAGTTCTACACATGTGAGGGGTGTCAAGGGGCTTGACTGCGGGGATCGGGTTACAAGGAGCAGATGCCGGGGCGGCTCAGATGGAAAGAAGAACCCAAACAAAGCAGCGGGGGCACTGCGAGCTGCCTGGTCCTGGAGAGCCCAGGGACGGCTGCAGGTAAGGCCCGGTGCAGGGCTCCGGGGGCGCACGCCGGACCTCTTCTTTGTGTGCGGGACTCCCGTCCCCGGTGTCAGAGCCCGGCCTGAGCTGCCTAGGTGGCCCCGGGGCGCTGCCGCGGTTCCTGCAGTGTTTGTTTTTTGTTCTTCGCAGTTGGGACAGAGCTGGGCTGCTCCCGCAGAGAGATTATTTCCACACCTGTCTCTTGTCGGCTCTTTACCCTACTCGAAGCAGCATAATTTGTGGCAGGAGCAGGGTGCTGCGGGAGTGGGAGAGGTTGTTTCTGCTCGGCCCGCTCATGTTTGTGCTTTTAATCTAGTCCTGCGGGTGAGAGTGTGGGGAGTGGCACTGCGCCAGCTACTTCTGTGGCTAAATTTTCTGTAAAACGTTTTCCTGTAGAATGTTACCAGCTGTTGCACATTTTTTTTTTACAACTCCCAGCTCGGCTTGGGAATGATGGACTGTCCGGATCTGGGACTGAAAGGGAGTTTACGGCAAATGGGGGGGTGGGGGGGGGGCTCCCACTTTCCGAATGGTTTGTGAGCAGGTCTGATAAACTTAGCGGCAAGGTCAGAACTGCTGCCTGTGAGCACCTCACACAGGTACCTATCTAAGCCAAGAAGTTAAAACAGCTGCTGGTCATGGACGAGCAGCACGCGGGGCTGGTGCCTGCCTGCGTGGTGGGGCTGGGGTGTGTGGAAAGGGCGTTAAGGGGGGTGTGCTCACGAGGCAGCTTCCGCGAGGTTTAGGCCTCCTTTGCAGGGTTAAACCCGCAACCCAGCACGGTCACGTCTCTCTGGGCCTCCCCTATGCGGCGGTCCCGGTCGTCTCTGGCCACATGTGTCGCCTGGCAAGGTGCCCTGGGTGCGGGCGGGCAGGATAACGAGGCAGCAGCCACGCGGCCTCCTAGGATGGGTAATTTGCTTTCTTAACTCAACAACGGAATGGTTGTGCTCTTGGGGGGCAGCGAGGGAATGGGGTCTGTCCTTTGGGGTCCCCACATGGCAGCAGTCGGACTGCAGGTAGGGCATGCGTGGGGGAGGGGGGAGGGGGGAGAGCCGGTAGCACTTTGGTGCACCCACCCTCTCTCCCTAGGGTTTCATGGAGCTCGTGGGGGTTCCACTGTTTGGGGCGCACGCTTAGGGGGCATGATTGTTTCACTGCCCGGTTAGCGCGGGGGAGCAATTGGCCCCCGTAGGGAGGAGGCCATAGAGGGTGTCGCAGGGGTCTGTTCGGGAGGGCACTAGAACCGCTGGGGCGTAGGTGTTACCTATGCTACCCATGACTAGCGACTCGGACGGTTGGCAGAGCCGGCTCAACGGAGGTAGAGGGTGCACTTGCTGTCCTGATTACACCTTCCCGGGGAGACTGGGTTCACATGCTTGCACCATGTAGGTGCCGCTTGCAAACCAGTCCGACGTGCAGCGTTCTGGCCGGGCCGCACACTTTGGCTAGTGTAGAACTTTGCAATTGAAGCCGACTTGCAGCCGTATGGTCTATGGCTCATGTTTTTTCCTCCAAGCTGTGAGCTGCCGACTGGGAGCGGTATGCCAGTTTCAAGTGCGACGCCCGTTTACGACCTTAGTTTCAGGTCTATCTTTCATCTCACCTGCTGGCCCGGGGTTTCAGAGCGCGGGGACGCGTTGCGGTGTGCTAGTTTATTGTGGCGCGGTGAGAGGAGCAGATTAGAGCCCCGTGTTTTGAGGCGTGAGTCAGGCACCTGCCCATGTGCCCTGGGTGCGGGCGGGCTATGTTTTACAAGGCCTCCTAGGCCGGGTAACTTATGCACTGAATACGGCCACCCGAGTGGTTGTGCTTGTAGGGGGCAACAAAGGAATGGGGCCTTACAGAGGTGTGGCTTGCCTGCCCCCCGCCCACGCCTACACTTGCCTTAACCAGCTGAATTTAACCTGCGCTGCTGCCGGTCATGGGGATACGGGGCTGAAGACATCTGGATAACCATCAAATGATGGGACCTTAGGCCACCGGGACCGGCTCTAGCCAGCCACCCGAGGGGCCTTCTCTAGCCCGCAGCCTTCCCAACAAGAAGCCGAGCACAGAACAAGAACCGGTTACTGCACAGTGGAGCCCCCGGCCGGCCTCCCGCAGCCACAGGTGGCTGTGGTCCGGGCCAAGATGGTAGTGCTGCTCAATGACACAACGGACAGCGCTACCATCAAGGTGAGTTTTTTTGTTGTTGTTGTCGTCGACTTGGTTTCTTTTTGTTACGTCTATTTTTTTTCTTTAATGTGGTCTTATTTTTAACAGGTTATCCTAAACTGGTTTTATGTGGTACGTGCAATGATGCTTTGATCGTTTTCTTGTAGTGAATTACTTAAACAACATGTAACCAACGGGGTGATTTGCATAACACGTGATCTAAACAGCTACAAACACACTGCCCTGATTTACTGCATTCCGCACCAACGAGTATACACGCTGCACCCAGGTTGAATCCGCAGTAATGGGTATTTTAGAGTTTTGCATGCCAGTCAATAAGTAATGTGCGGGTAATGAAAGTGTTTGAATCGTCAGCGAAGTTCTCAGGGGCCAACATATGTTTTTCTTTGGGGTACCCCCCCGTCACTGCCACACCGCCGTTACTTTGGCGGACGCGTTAAACTGGCATCCAATTACTTACAAATTAGGCACAGCTTTCTGTGTGTGCGTGTGGCTCTGTGCGTGGGTAGGTGGCTCTGTGCGTGGGTAGGTGGCTCTGTGCGTGAGTAGGTGGCTCTGTGCGTGGGGTTGTGGCGCTGTACATTGGGGCGTGGCGCTGTACGTTGGGGTGTGGCGCTGTACGTTGGGGTGTGGCTCTGTGCGTGGGTGTGGCTCTGTGCGTGGGTGTGGCTCTGTGCGTGGGTGTGGCTGTGTGTGTGGCTCTGTGCGTGGCTCTGTGCGTGTGTGTGGCTCTGTGCGGCTCTGTGCGTGTGTGGGGCTCTGTGCGTGTGTGTGGCTCTGTGTGTGTGTTTGAATCGTCAGCGTTGTTCTCAGGAGCCAACGTATGTTTTTCTTTGAGGTACCACCAGTCACTGCCACACCGCCATTAGTTTGACAGACGCGTTAAACTGGCATTCAACTATTTACAAATTAGGCACGGATTTCTGTGTGTGTGGTTCTGTGTGTGTGTGGTTCTGTGTGTGTGTGTGGCTGTGTGTGTGTGTGTGGCTCAGTGTGTGTGTGTGGCTCAGTGGGTGTGTGTGGCTCAGTGGGTGTGTGTGGCTCAGTGGGTGTGTGTGTGGCTCCGTGGGTGTGTGTGTGTGGCTCCGTGGGTGTGTGTGTGTGGCTCCGTGGGTGTGTGTGTGTGGCTCCGTGGGTGTGTGTGTGGCTCCGTGGGTGTGTGTGTGTGGCTCCGTGGGTGTGTGTGTGTGTGTGTGTGTGTGTGTGGCTCCGTGGGTGTGTGTGTGTGGCTCCGTGGGTGTGTGTGTGGCTCCGTGGGTGTGTGTGTGTGGCTCCGTGGGTGTGTGTGTGGCTCTGTGGGTGCAAATGCAATAGGTCTCGTATTTGCGAGAGATTAAGCTATTGGGATTGTAAATGACAATGCCATTTATTTATCTGTTTTTAAAACCAACACATAAATAAAAAGTTTGTCATTTACAATGCCAATAGCCCTAACTTTTCCAAAGGCGAAACCGTTGCATTGTAAATGCTTGTTTTAATTTTATGTTAGGGAGAAACCAGTAAAAATATGTTCAGGTCACTCACGCACAATATTAATATTTATCTAACAAAGTGAAAACATAAAGGTTGTCATAACGGAAATAACCTCACCGAAACCCATTGGGAACCCATAAAAGGGGGACTGTACTGCCAGTGAAAATAAGTACTCTTGGATGCTTCTCAGCAAATTTGGGGCCCCCTGATGATGCATACCACACTAGGTAGATGGGGGTTCATCGTCGCACGAGTAGATGAAATTATGGTAATTCTATAAAGGGTTTTGCTGGCTCTTCCAGGACTTTCATTTCTTATATGTTTACATCTTTTTACCTAGAGCATACAACATCCCTTTAAGTACTCTCTCTTTAGTGCGTTTGCTGCCCGTGTTGTACCTGTTTTCCTTATAGGCAGTCATGGGTTAAACTGCCCAGTGGATGAGGTCAGAGAAAGTCTATCAATTGCAAAGACAAACATCTCACTCCAAATGGGCGAACATCAACACTCCTGGAAAATAATGTTTTTTGATGATATTCCAAGAAAAGTGCGAGCAGCAGCAGTTAGACATGTCTTCAGACACAAAGAAAGGAAAAACAATGTGAACACCTCCTGCTTTGAAGCCCAGCCTCAGCTTGAGGGTGGTGTGATTAAAGCAGATCACTTACACCATCACTATTGTATTGTAATTGCATTTATATGGTGCTTACTACCCCACACGAGGCGTCGAACCGCTTTTTCAGCGAGTAGCAGACTACTCAGAAACCCAAGAAGGATTAGTGTTGAATTAGTATAGTGAATTATGAAAGTAATTTGAGTGGTGGATAGGTTAATCAGTTATTTGGATTCAAAAGGATAGCAGAGGGGAAAAGATTTGCATTTATATAAAACTTGTTACCCCTGATGGGGTGTTGAAGCGCTTTTTTTGGTGAGTAGCACGCTACTCCGGAATCCATAAAGGATTAGTGTTGAATTAGTATAGTGAAATATGAAAGTAATTTGAGTGGTGGATATTATTCCGGTTATTTGGTGTACCTGCCTTAAACAAATGCAGCATGTGCTGACCACGAGGGCCGCAAGAGTGAGCTCATATTTGCACACGGCATGCAACAAGTGCGCCATGTGACTTGAGAGATAGGTGCAAAGTAAGAAGTGTCCTCCTAAACATATGGTCATCGTGGAACAAAATGGTGGCTCTCCAAGAGGTTTGCTTTTTTTTAATTCGGGCTTGACAGCACAGCAGTCTGCTCGACCTACTGTGAACAATTCTTTAAAGTATACCTACAAGTGGACTTTGGCTCAGCGCTGAGAGGTATTTCCTTTTCCTATCTTTCTATTGGCAGGTTGTGACATCATTCATCTCTCCTGTTTGTATTCCTGCTTTGTAAAGCGCTCTGATATCTGCAAAGATCTTGTTCGCGCTATATAAAACTTTCAAAATAAATAAATTCCATCTCATATGGAATGCTGGCATTGCTACGTGTTCGAGACTATTTTACAATTCCATAGTACTCTGACTCATCACCCATTAAATTATTTGCCTCATAAATACAGTTACAGGAAGCACTGCAGTGGGCATTTTAATGTTTTACCTAGGAACTGAAATGCAGGTCCTATTGGCTGTGCAATGCTCGTCTTTATTAAAGGATGTATCAAGCTGCCTTGTGGGCATAGAGAGTATTTCTCTATACCAAGTCCATCTCTGTTAGGCACAGAACTAGAGTTGTCTTTATCTCCAGACTCCTGCTGAGCACAGCCTGGCTCCTAGGAAGCATTGGCTCGAAAGGTCAGGGGTCAATCTTTATGCTGTTGACATTTGGTGTTGGGTTCCTCCAGCCTGCCCTGCAGAAGCCCGAATGAAAACAGACACAGCCTTAGAATGTGCACTCCTTCCCAAACAGGAGCAATACAATGTTTAAGAATGTTTGGGCCCGGTTTCCCATTAATGTCACCTAAATTCTGCCTCATTTATCACAGTAATTTGTACTTCACCATGACTTTTTAAAAAGGCAGCCAAAGACACTTAACAGGTACAGGACTCAGTTGGTTTTTAAACCTCAAGGTTGGACCAGGCCTTGGAAGTGGAGAAGGGGGGCTGAAGGTGCAACCTGTCCCAGAAGTAGAGGAAGCTGCAGTGTACAGTAAGAGGAGAGATACAGACCTCAGACTAGCCTTGTAACAAGCAAAGCCCCTCAGACTGAGGTTAGTGTGAAGGTCACCTTGAGTATATAAGCCATCCAGAAAAAATCAAGAGCCTTGTAGAGTAGGTGGCTAGAATGACATGAAGAACGCTTATGTGACATGAGGGATGAGAAACAACCAGCAGTGGGTATTCCAGGATTGCAAGTGTGGTGAACCTGCATCATCCCTGATCCACACAGTATCATCCCTCATCCTGTAGAGCCCGTGTATTCCACTTTCATGCTACAGACACACACAGGGGGGTTTTCCTCTTAACCCTAGGCATTAAGGTTGTGTTCTGTTTGGCTTCAGCCACTTGGGGTGACTGTAACCGGTTTAATTGTCGTTCTGCCCCTCAGTCTGGGGATACTATTCTTTAAAGTCGTGGCTTAGGACCCCAAACCACACCCCTATTCAGTAGATGAGCCTGTAGGTTGAGTGGGTGTTGTTCCAACTGAAAATCTCAACTACAATAGGGACATTCAAGATCTGGGTGTTTAAAGTGACAATGTCTTTGTATTCTAACTGGTCCAAGCCTGAACTGTGCGAGCATCCCTACACGCCAACTACAGACCACTGGAAGACTCAGTAACTGGAGCCCAATATATTGTGAACTAGTCATTAGACTCTCTCAAACTCACACATTCACTTGGTGTGACCTCAGTTTATTCTGAGTGGTAGGTTTTTGGCAACATCTGGATTCTCTGCCCCCCCCCCCCTCTCCGGGCTCATCAGATAGAGTTGTCCAGCCTGCACCAATGGCCATCAGAAAATAGTTTAGAGGACAGGACCATCACAGCCAACCAGACACCTAATGGTGCTGTGACTGACGCTTCTGCCCATTGACGGAGTCTTGTACACAAACATCATCATAAAACCGAGAGTTCAGCAAAGCTGTAGAAAACGCCCAACACCACCACCGCAACATTACCTGGCCATGGGGACGTGGCCTTGGTGAATCTGTCCTACAACTGTGATTGGGGCAATCTCTCAGTCCCTCATTACACTAGGAGCTTCTGACTAATATTACATCATATTTTGTGCATGTAAAAATTAGGTGTATTCTTTTACAAAACTGAGTTCTGAATATGTACAGAGAGTACAGAGTGTAAATATTTGTGACAGAGTAGTTTAATCGCAACCCCATGACAACCTCCTGGAGTGAGCCCTGTTTGCTGAGACTATCTTTGGAGAGGCAAGTGTACAAAGAGAGCAAGTCGGTTATCCAAGTGAAGCTCAACAGTATCCATGACTGGGACGCCAGAAGTAAATAACTGAATCCACCACAGACACCACCCATTAACCACTGGCTGCTTGAAGACTCTGAGAAAAGGCCTCACACACACCAGTGCATACAAAAGAAGGAAACCCACACACTTGTTTATTCAACAGACCTAAACCACAGGAGTAGATAAGACAACTAAGCTGTCAAAACCACATTCAAATATTCATTCTGAATAGAAACACTTCACTCACAGGGAAATATCGACCAACCAAGTCAGACGAAAAAACTCAAGACCCAGTTCAACACAACAGCTTACGACCTCTCGTTATACTTGACGGCGACACAGACGACCTGTGCATCGTTCTCAGCCAACTGGACCAAGGCACCAAAGCCACTACTGACAGCCTGGTACCACCAAGCAAGACAGATCTCCAGGTCCCTAAGGAAAAAAATACACAATATGCAGTAATGGAGGAGGAAACCAATGAACAACTTTAAAGAGTAATTCAACAGGGCATAAAAATGCCATTTCGTAGCATGGACTATCTCAATTACCAATAGCTGTCAAATTACATTAAATAACATATAGAATGGAACAAAAGCCTGAACCATGTGCTGTAACGTATATTGTGCAACTGTCAAACACATCTGAACAACCAGAAATCCAGCCCCTATTACACATTAAAAAGGCACATATAAGACAAGACATTAGCACCAACACTACTGTCAGGAACCTGAGATCACTCACGCCACTCATCAGAAACAACATCTAACAGCAACCACAGCAAAAGAACTGAGTGTCAGCTTTAAGACTGCCAAACCTAAACCCACAAGTTTCTCTGTGAAAGAATCCCAACCTACATCCAAAAACCCTAAGTTCCAGTGAGACGGTAACCTCCATCCACCCTCAAATGCATAGAAGCAGTGCCCAGGCTGCTCCAGCAATCCCTAGAAGAACATGACACACTGGCCAAACCCCTGGCACCCCGCCTACAACTGGCCACCAAACAGGCTTACCACTGAAGACAATGCATGAGTAAGCTATAGGGTGGTGGCCCAGCAGATCTCTTTGCAGCCCACGGCAGCCAAAACCTACAGGCCCTGCTTGCTTGGTAGACACATGGGCTCTCCTCGGAGGTCGAAGCCGAGGAAGATAAGGAAGAACTCGTTGCATCATGAAAAGATGCTCTCGTAAAGCAACCAACAAGATGCCGTACCACCGACAGAAGTTGAATGAGGACAACCTGCTTTCCCTAGTTGTGTTCAATGTATGCAAGACCATCCTGAGACCCGCTTGGAGTATCCAGTATGAGCTTCAGCTCACCGCCCTACCTTCCAGAAGACAACAAAGAGCAACAAGCAATAATGACCATAGGACTAATGTGTGCAAGAACAGGGACAAGCCAAAGGAGCGATGCCCTCAAAATCAATTCCATAACTTGTTAAATCAAAAGCAGGTCAGTCATTGTGGTTGACATCCAACTCACTCGCAGAAGGTGAATGAAAGCAGTGGCTGTATGTGGAAACATAACTACCATGGGCAATAATGCACTACCCATTGAAAGAATCAAAAACTAGGACAAAGCTTTGGTAAATGAAACTGGGCACTATTTAGTCCCTAACTAGAGAGAAATATAAATTCTGCCCCAAAAAATACTTCTGAGACGGAGCAGCTAGAGAGCGAGGAAAACGGAAAAGGGCCAGCACATGCACACAGTGCCTCCAAGGTGCAGGATCAGGGCCAACCTTTAGCTTGGGCAAGCTGGGCCCAGGGCTCTGATGGGTATGGGGGGGGGGGGAGGGGGGACACACAGAACTGACCGTGTTCAGGCACAGCAAGTGTCCTCTGATCTGGTAAACTGCCCGTAAATCATTTATACAGCTGCTCGCATCATGCTCGTAAACCCAATATCTTCTCTGCCCTCTCTTCTTCCCTTTTCTTATCCTGATCCCCCACCGGGTCCCTCACATTTTATTTAGTGCTGGTGCCGAGGGAAAGTGGGCAAAAAGTGGAGAGGTATGTGCTCACACTCCCCTGAGTGAAACAGTCAGTGACCGACATGTGCATATAAAAGGGTCATCAAAAAATAGCAGCAGCAGGCAGGAGAGAGCAGCATAGTCTTGGGTTGCAGAGAACTCTCCTTCCCTTTCCACCAACATTGCTTCTCATTTTCTCCTGGGTAAAAGGTCCAGAGGGAGTCAGTGGAGGGCTGGGGCGTAGGCCCAAGGTCAGGTCACAGTTCTAATGTCATTCCATGCTCAGTGTGGGTATTTGTTAAGTTTTGTGTTTTCTCTTGGCAGTATGGTACTTGCATTTAGTTTATACTCATAAATGCAGGATACTCATTTCGTACGTTCTACCGCTCATGTGTCTTCCTCCAAGCGGTGAGCTGCCGACTGGGAGCGGTATGCCAGTTGAGTGCAACACCCGTTTAAGACCTTAGTTTCAGGTCTATCTTTCAGCTCACCGGCTGGCCCGAGGTTTCAGAGCGCGGGGCGCATTGCGGTGTGCTAGTTTATTGTTAAATGTGGCGCGGTGAGAGGAGCTGATTAGAGCACTGTGTTTTGAGGCGTGAGTCATGTGCCCTGGGTGCGGGCGGGCTGTGTTTTACAAGGCCTCCTAGGCCGGGTAACTTTTGCACTGAATACGGCCACCCGAGTGGTAGTGCTTGTAGGGGGCAATGAAGGAATGGGGCTGTACAGAGGTATGGCTTGCCTGCCCCCCCACCCACGCCTACACACGCCTTTACCAGCTGAATTTCACCTGCGCTGCTGCCGGTCATGAGGGTAACGGGGCTGAAGACATCTGGATAACCATCAATTGATGGGATCTTAGGCCACTGGGACCGGCTCTAGCCAGCCACCCGAGGGGCCTGCTCCAGCCCGCAGCCTTCGCGACAAGAAGCCGAGCACAGAACAAGAACCGGTTACTACGCAGTGGAGCCCCCGGCTGGCTTCCTGCAGCCACAGGTGGCTGTGGTCCAGGCCGAGATGATAGTGCTGCTCAATGACACTTCGGACAGCAGTACCATCAAGGTGAGTTTTTTTGTTGTTGTCGACTTTGTTTTTCCTTTTGTTAAGTTTATTTTTTTTCTTTAATGTAGTTTTATTTTTAACAGGTTATCCTAAACCGGTTTTATGTGGTACGTGAAATGATGCTTTGATCGTTTTCTTGTAGTGAATTACTTAAACAACATGTAACCAACGGGGTGATTTGCATAACACGTGATCTAAACAGCTACAAACACACTGCCCTGATTTACTGCATTCCGCACTAACGAGTATACACGCTGCACCCAGGTTGAATCCGCAGTTATGGGTATTTTAGAGTTTTACATTCCAGTCAATATGTAATGTGCGGGTAACGTAATTCGTAAGTGTTTGAATCGTCAGCGTAGTTCTCATGGGCCAACATATGTTTTTCTTTGAGGTACCCCCAGTCACTGCCACACCGCCGTTCCTTTGAGGGACGCGTTAAACTGGCATCCAATTACTTACAAATTAGGCATGTCTTTCTTTGTGTGCGTGTGGCTGTGTGGCTCTGTGTGTGTGGCTCTGTGTGTGGGTGTGTGGCTCTATGCGTGTGTGGCTCTGTGCGCGTGTCTGTGTGGCTCTGTGCGCGTGTCTGTGTGGCTCTGTGCGCGTGTCTGTGTGGCTCTGTGCGCGTGTCTGTGTGGCTCTGTGCGCGTGTCTGTGTGGCTCTGTGCGCGTGTCTGTGTGGCTCTGTGCGCGTGTCTGTGTGGCTCTGTGCGCGTGTCTGTGTGGCTCTGTGCACGTGTCTGTGTGGCTCTGTGCGCGTGTCTGTGTGGCTCTGTGCGCGTGTCTGTGTGGCTCTGTGCGCGTGTCTGTGTGGCTCTGTGTTTGAATCGTCAGCGTTGTTCTCAGGGGCTAACGTATGTTTTTCTTTGAGGTACCCCCAGTCACTGCCACACCGCCATTAGTTTGACGGACGTGTTAAACTGGCATCCAATTATTTACAAATTAGGCACGGATTTCTGTGTGTGGCTCTGTGTGTGTGTGGCTCTGTGTGTGTGTGTGTGTGGCGATGTGTGTGTGTGTGTGTGTGTGTGGCTCCGTGTGTGTGTGTGTGTGTGGCTCTGTGTGTGTGTGTGTGTGGCTGTGTGTGTGGCTCTGTGGGTGCAAATGCAATAGGTCTCGTATTTGCGAGAGATTAAGCTATTGGGATTGTAAATGACAATGCCATTTATTTATCTGTTTTTAAAACCAACACATAAATAAAAAGTTTGTCATTTACAAAGCCTATAGCTCTAACTTTTCCAAAGGCGGGACCATTGCATTGTAAATGCTTGTTTTAATTTTATGTTAGGGAGAAGCCAGTAAAAATAGGTTTAGGTCACTCACGCACAATATTAATATTTATCTAACAAAGTGAAAACATAAAGGTTGTCATAACTGAAATAATCTCACCGAAACCCACTGGGAACCCATAAAAGGGCGACTGTGCTGCCAGTGAAAATAAGTACTCTTGGATGCTTCTCAGCAAATTAGGGGCCCCCTGATGAAGCATACCACACTAGGTAGATGAGGGTTCATCGTCCTAGGAGTACATGAAATTATGGTAATTCTATAAAGGGTTTGGCTGTCGCTTCCAGGACTTTTTCTTTTCTTATATGTTTACATCTTTTTACCTAGAGCATACAACATCCCTTTAAGTACGTGCTCTTAAGTGCGTTTGCTGCCCGAGTTATAGGCAGTCAAGGGTTAAACTGCCCAGTGGATGAGATGTCAGAGAAAGTCTATCAATTGCAAAGACAAACATCTCACTCCAAATGGGCGAACATTAACACTCCTGGAAAAGAATATTTTTTTGCTGATATTCCCAGAACAATGCGAGCAGCAGCAGTTAGACATGTCTTCAGACACGAAGAAAGGAAAAAACAATGTGAATACCTCCTGTTTTGAAGCCCAGCCTCAGCTTGAGGGTGGTGTGATTAAAGCAGTTCACTTACACCATCACTATTGTATAGTAATTGCATTTATGTAGAGCTTACTACCCCACATGAGGCGTTGAATCACTTTTTCAGCGAGTAGCACACTACTCAGAAACCCAAGAAGGATTAGTGTTGAATTAGTATAGTGAATTATGAAAGTAATTTGAGTGGTGGATAGGTTAGTCAGTTATTTGGATTCAAAAGGATAGCAGAGGGGAAAAGATTTGCATTTATATAAAACTTGTAACCCCTGATGGGGTGTTGAAGCGCTTTTTTTGGTGAGTAGCACGCTACTCCGGAATCTATAAAGGATTAGTGTTGAATTAGTATAGTGAAATATGAAAGTAATTTGAGTGGTGGATATTATTCAGGTTATTTGGTGTACCTGCCTTAAACAAATGCAGCATGTGCTGACCACGAGGGCCGCAAGTGTGAGCTCATATTTGCACACGGCATGCAACAGGTGCGCCATGTGACTTGAGAGATAGGTGCAAAGTAAGAAGTGTCCTCCTAAACATATGGTCATTGTGGAACAAAATGGTGGCTCTCCAAGAGATTAGCTTTTTTAATTCGGTCTTGACAGCACAGTAGTCTGCTCGACCTACTGTGAACAATTCTTTAAAGTATACCTACAAGTGGACTTTGGCTCAGCGCTGACAGGTATTTCCTTTTCCTATCTTTCTATTGGCAGGTCGTGACATCATTCATCTCTCCTGTTTGTATTCCTGCTTTGTAAAGCACTCTGATATCTGCAAAGATCTTGTTCGCGCTATATAAAACTTTCAAAATAAATAAATTCCATCTCATATGGAATGCTGGCATTGCTACGTGTTCGAGACTATTTTACAATTCCATAGTACTCTGACTCATCACCCATTAAATTATTTGCCTCATAAATACAGTTACAGGAAGCACTGCAGTGGGCGTTTTAATGTTTTACCTAGGAATTGAAATGCAGGTCCTATTGGCTGTGCAATGCTCGTCTTTATTAAAGGGTGTAACAAGCTGCCTGGTGGGCATAGAGAGTATTTCTCTATACCAAGTCCATTTCTGTTAGGCACAGAACTAGAGTTGTCTTTATCTCCAGACTCCTGCTGAGCACAGCCTGGCTCCTAGGAAGCATTGGCTCGAAAGGTCAGGGGTCAATATTTATGCTGTTGACATTTGGTGTTAGGTTCCTCCAGCCTGCCCTGCAGAAGCCCGAATGAAAACAGACACAGCCTTAGAATGTGCACTCCTTCCCAAACAGGAGCAATACAATGTTAAAGAATGTTTGGACCCGGTTTCCCATTAATGTCACCTAAATTCTGACTCATTTATCACAGTAATTTGTACTTCACCATGACTTTTTAAGAAGGCAGCCAAAGACACTTACCAGGTACAGGACTCAGTTTGTTTTTAAACCTCAAGGTTGGACCAGGCCTTGGAAGTGGAGAAGGGGGGCTGAAGGTGCAACCTGTCCCAGAAGTAGAGGAAGCTGCAGTGTACAGTAAGAGGAGAGATGCAGACCTCAGACTAGCCTGATAACAAGCAAAGCCCCTCAGACTGAGGTTAGTGTGAAGGTCACCTTGAGTATATAAGCCATCCAGAAAAAATCAAGAGCCTTGTAGAGTAGGTGGCTAGAATGACATGAAGAACCCTTATGTGACATGAGGGATGAGAAACAACCAGCAGTGGGTATTCCAGGATTGCAATTGTGATGAACCTGCATCATCCCTGATCCACACAGTATCATCCCTCATCCTGTAGAGCCCGTGTATTCCACTTTCATGCTACAGACACACACAGGGGGGTTTTCCTCTTAACCCTAGGCATTAAGGTTGTGTTCTGTTTGGCTTCAGCCACTTGGGGTGACTGTAACCGGTTTAATTGTCGTTCTGCCCCTCAGTCTGGGGATACTATTCTTTAAAGTCGTGGCTTAGGACCCCAAACCACACCCCTATTCCAGTAGATGAGCCTGTAGGTTGAGTGGGTGTTGTTCCAACTGAAAATCTCAACTACAATAGGGACATTCAAGATCTGGGTGTTCAAAGTGACAATGTCTTTGTATTCTAACTGGTCCAAGCCTGAACTGTGCGAGCATCCCTACACGCCAACTACAGACCACTGGAAGACTCAGTAACTGGAGCCCAATATATTGTGAACTAGTCATTAGACTCTCTCAAACTCACACATTCACTTGGTGAGACCTCAGTTTATTCTGAGTGGTGGGTTTTTGGCAACATCTGGATTCTCTGCCCCCCCCCCCCCCCCCTTCCTGGGCTCAGACAGAGTTGTCCAGCCTGCACCAATGGCCAGAAAATAGTTTAGAGGACAGGACCATCACAGCCAACCAGACACCTTGTGGTGCTGTGACTGACGCTTCTGCCCATTGACGGAGTCTTGTACACGAACATCATCATAAAACCGAGAGTTCAGCAAAGCTGTAGAAAACGCCCAACACCACCACCGCGACATTACATGGCCATGGGGACGTGGCCTTGGTGCATCTGTCCTACAACTGTGATTGGGGCAATCTCTCAGTCCCTCATTACACTAGGAGCTTCTGACTAATATAACATCATATTTTGTGCATGTAAAAATTAGGTGTATTCTTTTACAAAACTGAGTTCTGAATATGTACAGAGAGTACAGAGTGTAAATATTTGTGACAGAGTAGTTTAATCGCAACCCCATGACAACCTCCTGGAGTGAGCCCTGTTTGCTGAGACTATCTTTGGAGAGACAAGTGTACAAAGAGAGCAAGTCGGTTATCCAAGTGAAGCTCAACAGTATCCATGACTGGGACGCCAGAAGTAAATAACTGAATCCACCACAGACACCACCCATTAACCACTGGCTGCTTGAAGACTGAGAAAAGGCCTCACACACACCAGTGCATACAAAAGAAGGAAACCCACACACTTGTTTATTCAATAGACCTAAACCACAGGAGTAGATAAGACAACTAAGCTGTCAAAACCACAATCAAATATTCATGCTGAATAGAACCACTTCACTCACAGGGAAATATCGACCAACCAAGTCAGACTAAAAAACTCAAGACCCAGTTCAACACAACAGCTTACGACCTCTCGTTATACTTGACGGCGACACAGCAGACCTGTGCATCGTTCTCAGCCAACTGGACCAAGCCACCAAAGCCACTACTGATACCCTAGTACCACCAAGCAAGTCACAGTCCGAAATGCAAAAAGAAATATGAATCACCAAGAGATCTCCAGGTCCTCAAGGAAAAAAATACACAATATGCAGGAATGGAGGGGGAAACCAACGAACAACTTTAAAGAGTACTTCAACAGGGCATAAAAATGCCATTTCGTAGCATGGACTATCTCAGTTACCAAAAACCCAATGGCCTGTCAAATTACATTAAATAACATACAGAATGTAACAAAAGCCCAAATCATGTGCTGTAACGTATATTGTGCAATGGTCAAACACATCTGAACAACCAGAAATCCAGCCCCTATTACACATTAAAAAGGCACATATAAGACAAGACATTAGCACCAACACTACTGTCAGGAACCTGAGATCACTCACGCCACTCATCAGAAACAACATCTAACAGCACCCACAGCAAAAGAACTGAGTGTCAGCTTTAAGACTGCCAAACCTAAACCCACAAGTTTCTCGGTGAAAGAATCCCACCCTACATCCAAAAACCCTAAGTTCCGGTGAGACGGTAACCTCCATCCACCCTCAAATGCAGAGAAGCAGTGCCTAGGCTGCACCAGCAATCCCTAGAAGAACATGGCACACTGGCCAAACCCCTGGCACCCCACCTACAACTGGCCACCAAACAGGCTTACCACTGAGGACAATGCATGAGTGAGCTATTGGGTGGTGGCCCAGCAGATCTCTTTGCAGCCCACGGCAGCCAAAACCAACAGGCACTGCTTGCATGATGGACTCAGGGGCTCTCCTCGGAGGTCGAAGCCGAGGAAGATATGGACGAACTCATTGCATCATGAAAAGATGCTCTCGTAAAGCAACCAACAAGATGCCGTACCACCTACAGAAGTTGAATGAGGACAACCTGCTTTCCCTAGTTGTGTTCAATGTATGCAAGACCATCCTGAGACCCGCTGGGAGCATCCAGGACGAGCTTCAGCTCACCGCCTTACCTTCCAGAAGACAACAAAGAGCAACCAGCAACAATGACCATAGGACTAATGTGTGCAAGAACAGGGACAAGCCAAAGGCGTGATGCCCTCAAAATCAATTCCATAACTTGTTAAATCAAGAGCAGGTCAGTCATTGGGGTTGACATCCAACTCACTCGCAGAAGGTAAAATAATGCAGTGGTTGTATGCGGATACAACATTCCGACTCCTATGGGAAATAATGCACTACCTATTGAAAGAATGTAATAACGAGGACAAAGCTGAGGTAAATGAAACTGGGCACGTTTTACACCCTATTAAAGACAGTTTAATACTGCCCAAAAAAATACTTCTGAGACCTTGAGACAGAGCAACTAGGGAGCAAGTAAAACGAAAAAGGGACAGCACATACCCACAGTGCCTCCAAAGTGCAGGATCAGGGTCGAGCTTTAGCCTGGGCGGGCTGGGCCCACGCCCAGGGCGCTGATCTGCAGGAGGGCACACAAAGCTGCCTGTGTTCAGGTACAGCAGTTGTCCTCTGATCTGGTAAACTGCCCTTAAATCATGTTTACAGCTGCTCACATTCTGCTCGTGAACCCAATCTCTTCTCTCCCCTTTTCTTATCCTGCTATCCTACCAGGTCCCTAACCATCTACTTGGTGCTGGTGCCAATGGAAAGTGGGCAAAAGGTGAAGAGTGGACATAAGGCGAGAGATCTGTGCTCACAACAGGCCCATCGCTGCTCTGAGTGAAACAGTCAGTGCAGTGCTTAATTTGTAAACATGTAAGTGCCAGGGCCCTCATCAGGAGGCCATTGGAGCTCGCACCGCCCTTGCCCCTACCAGCACTGCCAAAGACAGCGCCAATATATCCACCAACCATCACAGCCCTACAAGATGACATCTCTAGTCCCCCGCGGGGCCATAAGAATGGCTCGGGTGGCAGGTATTAGTAATTTTTGATACATATTGAATTAATAAGCCACTGTTGGTGTGCTAATCTTTAAATTAGACAAAATTTGCCACCATGTGGCAGAATGTCATAGATCCTGGTGTTGACGGTTGAACACAGTGCCGAGCACCGGAAACCACCTGCTCGAATTAAGCATTGAGTCAGTGACTGACGTGCATAAAAAAGGGTCATCAAAGAATATCACCAGCAGCAGGGGCAGGCAGGAGAGCAGCATAGTCTAGGGTAGAAAATAACTCTCCCTCCCTTTCCACCAACATTGCTTCTCTTTTTCTCCTGGGTAAAGGGCACAGACGGAGTCAGTGGAGGGCTGGGGCTTAGGCCCAAGGTCAGGTCACAGTTTTAAAGTCATTCCATGCTCAGTGTGGGTATTTATTAAGCTTTGTGTTTTCTTTGCAGTATGGTACTTACATTTAGTTTCCACTCATAAATGCAGGATACTAATTTGTGGGATGCAAGTGAAAACTCGGTATTAACTAAGCTATTCGAAGGTTGGGAAATATTTTCCCTTCATAGATATGGGGGCGCCAAACTTGGTATTGCCCGGGACGCCAACTGTGCAAAGGCCGTCACTGTGCAAAGGCCGTCACTGTGCAGGATCCTATTATGTACATGATCATATTTGCCAACAAACGCTTCTCAATGAACTCCTACAAACAATAACAAGCATTGGCAAAACCAACGGTTCTGGGGTTGGCCGTCACGACTTGCATGCATTGATATATTTATCTCTGGCACAGAAGTGAACTTCTTAGAGAGTGGGTGTGCTCTTTGCGAAATAACAGAATGCACTCATTCATAGAGAAGCTGTCCAATGGCTGAAGTGGGCTGTCTTACTGACATGCTGCATGTTGTGGTGGGTGGAAGAAAAACGTGACTGGCCAATGGCTAAATAAGGCTGACTGAAGCCGCTATAAATATAGTACATATAAACTTATAGTAAAATCAAAGGGTGTTGGCTAATGCCAGATGTAATAAAAAGGCACCCCTTAGCACAACTGCCAAACCAAAAGCCATGATCACAAACTAGATTCAATAAACTTCCATTAGGGAAACGGATTTATCAAGAACGCCGCCCAGCATGGAACTGCCCCCGAACCCTTCATGTATGCACCCCGACAAGCGACAACATCCAATTCAGAAAAGCTCAAAACCCTTTAAAAGAAAATAAACACAACAGTATTCTCTATCTTAGAGCCAGGTGCACTCACAGCCATGTCCCCAATGAGGGGTGTAAGTAGTGCTCAGACCTTGTTGCCAGTTTGTCATTTTGCAATGCGACCTATGTACAAATAGGTCACTTCGCAAAAAGTCCACTCACATGGAGTCACAGAGCAATCTGCCAAATTAATACTTATTATAAAAGATCCTATTTGCAACACTCTGTGAATGGCTACAAACAATGGTGGTGGGCTGCAAGTAACAGCAGGCCATAATCCCTGCGTTTTAATTATTAGGTCACTGTAGTACTTGGGTTCTCTATTTAGGGAAGAAGGTCAATCTCCATCACAGTGCAGCTTTTTTTTTTTCAAACAAAATCAGACCCAAATTCTTGCCAGGACCTCTGCCGAGGCATCTCAAATCACGTACAGTTTTTTTTCATACCCTCTGAGCTTTCAGACCCTTCCACTGGTGTAAATCCTGCAGTGTATCTAAAAATAAACCACTACTGTTGTCGTTCAAGCAGACAGAGTTTATTGTCTTAGTTGAAGTGTGTGACAGAGCCCGGGAGCCCTGGTTATTAGAAAGCTCTTACTGATGCAAACGTGAGGAGAGGTAGCACCACTTTGGAAAGACCCTCCCCTAAGTTTCTGGACTGTGAGGCTTAAGAGTGAGGCTAGTAATCCACAACCAGGTGAAGACAAAAAGCACAACAGACAAAAGGTAATGGAACAAGAAGTCATAGACAAAAACATTTAATCCTATCCGAGATGGACCGAACCAAGGGATCCATGCTTCTAAGAAGGTGGCCCAGACCAGGGATTCCATCCCACCTGAGAGGGGGGTAGGGGCCTAAACTATTAGAGCCCCTTCCACCTGACAGTGCCCCATACCAAGGAGCCCTGTCTCATATGAGATGTTGGCTACGCCCAAAGTGTTTCCCCTTACATTAGACGGTAAATCAGCTCAATGTAACCTCTCCAACCCGAGACAATGGCACAGTCCAAGACATCCCCTCCATCTGAGCCCTGGCCAAGATTCATAGATTCCAACCCCACCGGAGATGGTGGACCAGACCTAAGGATTCTCCCAACTCCAGAGGAACCGACTATGATCAAGGGATTCCACCCTATGCAAGAAAGTGGACCAGATCAAGGGATCCCCTCCCACCTGAGAAAGTGGTCTCAACTATGAAATCAATATCTTCCAAGAAGAGGGCGCAGATCATGGAACTGCGCCTGCCCGATGTGGCATAGGCCACGAAATTTAAACCCAACCAGGAAGCTGGCTCTGAGGACGGGTTCCTAAAGCCCCAGAAAAGGTGACCTTGACACAGAAAGAGGTGTGTGCACAATGAGTGATCTAGAACAAGTGGTCCATTCCTCCAAGAGGCCGCACTGAGTGTGGAATCGTGTACCCCAACCCTGAGTGCGGGGCACAATTTGAAGGGAAGCAGACCAAGAGACTGTCTCATTCTTGAGAGGGGGCTCACTCTAAACTAGTTCACTACAAAGAAAGACACACTTCGAGTGATTCATCTGTACCCCCAAAGTAGGCCAGACCATATAATCCCTTCCCTCCATTAAAAGGGCCTATGGCTGAGGAATTCCGTGCAACATTAACAGAGGGGTAAGGACTGAATGGTCCGCTCTCAAAAGACGAGGGGAAGAGCCCGAAAGATACCACTCACTCCTTAAAAAAAACACATCAGTGGATCCCATACAATTGCCGATGAATCGAGGGCTTAGCTAAAGGCAGGTGTCAAGACAGAAATATCCAATTGTACCACTGGGAGGTGGGCATAGACAAAAGTCACCCCTCTAGAGCAGGGGGCCTAGACCCAGTGATCCCACCCTACCCACCCACTAGAGAAGAAGGCCTAGACTAAGTGATCCCACCCACTAGAGAAGAAGGCCTAGACTAAGTGATCCCACCCACTAGAGAAGAAGGCCTAGACCCAGTGATCCCACCCCACCACAAAGGTAGACACAGAACAACACGTCATCTTGAATATAGAAAAGTGGACCCAGACCATGGGATCCCTCCCCGAAAAGAAGGGTAAATGCTGAAAGAACCTCACCCCTACAGAAAGCAGCAATAAAGCCATTGGTCCCCACACCTGTGGAGGGATACAGACTGAAAAAACATTATCCCACAAATGGGGGCAGGAGAGACCACTGGATCATCCAAACACAGACTACAGGAGCCATTTGAACACTGACTGGAGGGGAGTGGAGACCAAGAACAAAGAGACCCCCATCCCAGCCTTGAGGCAGGCGGAGAAAAAGTAATACCATCCAAGAGATGAGTCCAATGCACCCTCCTTCCCTTAGACAAGGACCCTCGGCTCAAACAGCCCCATCCAATCCAGAGATGAGCTTTGAAACCACGTGTTTCACCAATGTGCTGGGGCACAGACCAAAGACCGCCACCCACACCTGAAAGCAAGTAAGATAGTGCACCATCCCACAGCAGGGGATTCCAAAGGTGAGCATACAACAGTAAAACAACAGTCTAAAGACAGGTTTCTCCACGAAAATGTGCTTTATGAGTATTCCTATTCATTCACTGTGAGCAATATTCTTAAACTGACAATAGTCTTAAGTGATGCATTTGTAACAAAATTGCACAGCCTCTACAAAGTTCTAGGGGCCACCTACACCTTGGACACCTTCTGCGGCTCCCGGGCCTGCCGCAGCCCGTAGAGCCATTTGATGACACGGGCATTGCGCTCGATGATGGAGATGCCATAGGGCATGCGTTCGTCCTGTGGTTCTGCAGCGGTGGCACCACTCCGCTGGGAAGGAGCGGCCTCAGAACTGGCTGCGCTAATGCTGTGAATTTTGATTGACACAATGTCAGAACTAGCCCGGGCAAAATGCTCGGCACCCATATGTTCGACCTCCTGAGGGTCCAGGCCACAGTAGTTAAAGAAGCGTTCCAGGTCAGCACTGGCGCGGGAGTAGCGGTCACTCAAGTCAGACTTGGAACGGTGCAGCATGGTCGGCCTCTTGCCCAGGTCGCCGGTGCCATCCTGCGGAGAAGTAAGGGAGCTGGTGGATGAGAACAGTGACCTTGTGGGCGACTCTGGCACAGGAGTAACAAGGAGAGCAGGGCCTACCCTTGGCCGCTGGGCAGCACAGGGTATGACGTCCACTCGTCGTACCGCCACAGTACTGGAGGTCTTGGACGATGGGGCAGGTTCAGATAGCTTGGTTGGGGTTGACGTAGGTCCAGGTAGCTTGGTTGGGGTTGATGGTGGTCCAGAAAGCTTGGTTGATGGCGACGAGGGTGCATAGAGCTTGGGTGGGTTTGCAGCAGGCCACGACACCTTCGGTGACGGCAAAGAAGATCCAAATAGCTTGGTTGGAGTTGATGAAGGCAGGTTGGTAGAAGGCGAGGCAGGTTCAAATAGCTTGGCTAATGTGGATACAGTATTAGACTGCTTGGTTGGCATCGAGGGAGGTTCTGGCAACTTGGGTGACGTCGACATAGGCTTTGGCGACGTGGATAAAGAGGAAACGGGCTTGGATGGCATGGGTGAAGAGGAAACTGGCTTGATTGACGTCGGGGTGGCCTCTGATAGTTTGGCTGACGTCAAGGAGGGCTCAGACACACAGCTGAACATGGCGGCATTCCCAGGGAGTTTGCTTGGCCCATCCACTGGCACAGAGGCCTGACGAGCGGTCCATCCGTGGTGCTCCTGCCAACCCCTGCGCTCCGGTGCCATGGGGGACGTCGCCTCTGCCCGGGGCGAGGGCAGGGGGCTATCACACAAGCTGATCAGGCTGTTGAGGATATCAAGGTTCAGGGAGCTCTTGGGGCCATAGGCATCACGCCGCCGGGCCCCAAAGCCGGGCGAGTTCTTCCGGTTCGGGGTCAGCAGCACCCGGCGGACCCCCGGGGAGAAGAGGGGCTGCTTGAGGAGCAGCGGCTTGACGGGCTCCTGGCGGGTGGACGCCACCTGCTTGCTTTTGACGTACTTGGCCTTGTCGGCCTCCAGCCGCTCCACGGCGCTGGGTTTGCGGACGCTGGTGCCCACCTGCCGCCGGAAGTAGTCGGGCCCCTTGTTCAGGATGCGGAAGGGCATGGCCGAGGTGATGGGGACCACCATAGGGACCCCACTCAGGACGTCCCCGTGGGCCTGGCAAGCTTCCACGGGCATCTTGCTGACGGATACCAAAAATGGAGGGACCCACTTAGCCAGGCGTTGGCACTCACATCCCAGTGGGTCTCGGGGTAACGCTTTTGCCCGGTAGCACAAAGGACCTCTTACTCCTGCAGAAGGCCCCCCTGCCCACACAAGCCTCCGAGGGACCAAAAGCTCACGGTTTTCGGGATGCAGCGACCTCCCCTTGCTCAGTCAGTCGCAGATGCCCACTGGCACATGTCCCAAGGGGCAACGATGCTCGCGGCCTCCTCCAGTATCTCGGGGTACCTTGGTGATCCTCGCGGCCTCCAGTATCTCGGGGTACCCTGGTGATGCTCGTGGCATCCAGTATCTCGGGGTACCCTGGTGATGCTCTCGGGCTCCAGTATCTCGGGGTACCCTGGTGATGCTCTCGGGCTCCAGTATCTCGGGGTACCCTGGTGATGCTCTCGGGCTCCAGTATCTCGGGGTACCCTGGTGATGCTCGCGGGCTCCAGAATCTCGGGGTACCCTGGTGATGCTCACGGGCTCCGGGGGCTCTCCCTGGTGTCCACCAGGCTGCGGCGAAGCCTCTCCGTCATCTGTGAAAGGGAAGTTGAAAATAAACAGGTCAGGCAGAATCCCTCTCTCCGTCTCGCATCATTTGCCTGCACACGCTCGGCCAGCTGAATGCTGCCTGACAGCCAGCACCAAACAAAAGCCCAGCTGCCTCCCTGGCCCCGCCCCCTGCGATGCCAGCCGGACTCCTCGGCCCCGCCCGCTGCACACTGTATCCAAGATATTCCTCGGTAACCCTGCCCCCTCGCCCGGCAATAGCCCCCTTCAGTCCTGCCCCTGTGATGTGTGTGGGCGGGACTGCCCAGAGCCACCTCATCTCGCCAGCCTGCCAATCCGCTGCAGGAAATCCACTTTAAACTGGGGCCCGCCCTCTGGGCACAGGTGGGCCACAAGTCGGACTGCACTGCCAGCAACGTGTTTAACCACCTAAATATGGTGGAATATATATATATATTTTTGCATATTTATATAGCGCGTACTCGACACGAAGGTATAGGAGCGCTTTACATGAGCAATAGTTACGTCACACAAGGACACCAATTGAACTTACATAGCCCCCCATGCGTTGAACGTGCTCTGCGGGGGGGGCGGGGGGGGGGATTTATATGCAGGGTTCTGCACCAGCTGTGTTCATGTAAAGCGCTCTGATACCTTCGGGTCAAGTTAGCGCTACATACAACTGCACACTAACAAATCTGCTCAATGCGAGGCATTGATGGCTGCCACGTTAGAAGCAGCCGCTGTGGCTAGCGCCTAGAAAGGCGAACGAGCCCAGAAACCGGAAGACTAAGGGTTACAGTAAACACAGGCATTTGTAACTCGCCTGCGGCGGTTTTAAAATCAAATACGTGACGATTGTTAACAGGACTAGCCCCGCCCCTTTCACACGGAAAGTTGAGAACTCAATGGCACATGTGTTCGTTCACAACGCTACAAACCTACACCCTGAGCGCCTAGAGGCGGAGTACTCCCCACACTAACCTTTTGTTTACACCCATATGCATTTCCCACAAAAGGATTTTGGAAGATTTTACAACCATTTCCTCTGGGTGTCTTAACCTTCAGACACGAGGGTGCAAGACTGACCCGTCTCAAGTCACTGGTCAAAATTTTCCACAAATCACGCTGCTCTCCGCACCCGCACCCCCCCCCCCCCTGCTACAGACACCCCTATCATCATTAGTTTATGACACCCCACAGACCACCGTGGACTGGCCTACACTCTCAGTCCCCTCCCCCCCTTGTTATTCTGGCCCCCGGCAGCCCCTTCTGGCCCCCGGCGACACCTGTCAGACACCTCTCGCCCCTTTTGAGTCACATCTGCATCCGGCTGCCCACCTGTCTGACGCCCCTCATGGCGCAATCTCATCAGCGCCCCCACAGTCGGGGAACTCCAGCGCACCCACACGACAATCCCGTCGAACAATGGGGGCGGGGCCCGGGGTGATTAAAGAAAGAAAGGCGCTGGAAACTCCCACCCCCCTCTCCATGACAGCAAGACCTCAAAAACCCCCTCCCCCACACACAGGAGAAGCGAGGCAAGCCTGCCCCCACTGTGCACACCCGGGCAGAGGCTGCCTGTGTGGGGAGGGGGAGAGGCACACGTGTGAAGGGTGGGGGAGGGGAGGGAGCGTGCTGGGGGGAGCTGAAGGATACACCCAGGAGCAACAAGGGGATTCTAGTGCACCTCCAATTAGACAAGGAATGGGGGGGGGGGGGGGTCGGTCACCCCTCAAATCTGCGCTCATCCAATGTGGCGTGCATGTGTGCTTTGAGAGGTAACAGCCACCCCAGTGCACACCGAGAGGGGAACTGCAGCTAGGGTATACACCCACCACTATTGTTCGCAGGCCTAGTGCACACATGCCAACATTTTAGACAGGGACGTGGGAGACTTAAAATAAAAAAACCGGGAGAATGAAAATTCCCCATTGACTTCTATTTTGGAAAATGCAATTTCAGGCGGGAGGCAGCTAGAATAGAGCCGTTTTTGGCTTGAAAAAACGGGAGTCTCCCGCCTGAATCGGGTCTATTGGTATTTATGCTAGTGCACATGTGTGTGCATTGGGGCTAACTATTCCGAGGGGGCAGTCCGCTTCCGGTCCCAGCGCATACCCATAGGAGGAAGGGAGCAATTAGGCCGCTCCGGTGCACACACTGAAGGAGGGGGAAGGCCCCAAGACCTGACAATCAGTCAGAAGTAAAGGGGGGAGTTAGTGGCCCGGGCTTTTGCAGGGGTCTCTTCCGGTTCCTAGGAGGAGGGGAGGGGGGGAGGGGGGGGGGGTCGGGGTCCTGGGTGGGGTGGTGACGCTTAAAGGTGGAGCCGCACCATATGGACTATGTTCTGCTGTTCCAACAAGTAAACGAAAGCTGACAACAAAATACTAAATAAATAATAAAAAGACGCGAGAGACGTGCTACTCACACGGGCGACCGTCGACCTGAGGTGATGGCTCACACGCCGCCTGCTTTGGCGAGCTGCATCCTTGGACACGCATCAGAGGCCCATCGGCGCAGAGGCACCCCCTACAGAGCCCAGGGGGTCTGTGCACACTCCTCCGCGTAGTCTTGGGGCGCTGGTCTCTGCGCCCCTCAATACAGTAAAGCGGATAGAGGTCTGATAGCCACGATCCACGGGTGTTATTTCTCCCCCCTCCTCTCAGTGTCGGCTGGTTGCAGCTCGTGGCCTGTGAACCCTCCTGCCAGAGCACGGGGGCGGGCGGGCGGTCGCTGCACCCTTCCTCCACGGGCCCGGTCTAGTTGCACCGCCTGCCCGGGCTGCACCTGGCTCACGCAGCCGCTCCCGTTGCTCAACTTCCTGTTTCTTTTCTCAGGTGACTTCCTTACCTGAGGTCACTGAGCGCAGAAAGTAAGTTAACCCTTTCACTCCCTGGTATTACATTTATGTGACAAGCACACATCATTCCGGGACCCACACCCAGCCCCACTAGAAGGACGCCATTCTGCGACAGCGGATTTTTCCGCATAAATATGGATTTGCCACCTAATCCGCCATCTACTATATAATCTGCAGATTTTAACAAAAAAATGTTTTGACCTCAAAACGGATCAACAGTTACTAATAAATATAGCATCACGCCTGAGCAGTGGAAGGCAATTCGCAAAGGTTGATTAGCCAGCTTTCAGTTACTTATTGCTGAATTTGGGGTTTAAACGAATACCAATAAGGTGAAATATTTGCCCAGGTAGTGTTGATATGTATTAACATGGCAAAGTAATAAGTAATACTGTCATAACATTTGCAGAATTACGCCGCATGATTGTACTTTTCTTGAAACATAAGTTATTCAACCCTGTCGTATTATTTCGTCCTCCCCTGTTGCATAATTCTAGTGGTCCTACAACCCTATAATCCAAGCTCCCTTTGCCATTTTCTCAGCTCCTCTGGAGTCTTGGCTCTAGGTTGTAGCTGATCACAAAGGGGCAAGGATCTTTGGTGCAAGCAAGGAAAATGTCCCCACCAGCCCTGCCCACTGGTTGGATAGTAAAATACAGCCAAAATGTAATGCAGTGGGCACCTAACACTCAAGCCCCGTTACATGATTGTGACCAGATGGCTCAATGTCACTGGAACATCCTTTTTCCATTCCTGGAGTTTGCTTTTAAATATCAAATTCATCAGATGTGCTGTCCCAATTTGCTCAATTAAAATGAACCAGAACTACAACTCCCAGAATGCACTGATATGTAGAAACAAAGCCCATGAATGGGAAAGTGGTTTCCTGGTGACATGGAGCCATCTAGTCTCCCTACCTGCACATTTATTTTTATTTTATTTATTTATAAAGTTTTATATAGTGCAAACTTGATCCCGAAGGATATCAGAGCGCTTTACAATTTGAGGCAAAGGTAACAAATCACAACATTAGTGTAACATGGGGAATCTAATGGGCACCACACTATTGATTGCTTGGCCCCTTGACTGGCGGATCGTCCTTTCTCAGGGATATGGGACACATTAAGGTCTTTGAGACTCCAGCCTTAGTGATCTTAAGGGGAAGTAGCCCAACCACGCTTGTGCTTTTCGGTGCACTCTGCTATCTGTAGTCAGCATGGCCCTAGCGTTATTTGCTGCCCTGGGCGGAAATGTCCAGTTTTACACACACATTATTTAGTTCTGTATAAATAAGACACACACGCACAAATATAGGGAACTATTTGTTTAACTTAGCACCACAAATCTCAGCAGGCAACCAAATACACTTGTACTACATAAGCTACTCAGGCATGGAGCAGTGACACTTTACGGCTGTGATAGGCCTCTAAAGGTAACCATATCTCTGCAACCCCCACCTCCCCCATGGTCTTTAGTGTACTGGTCTGGCAAGAATGAAAAAAACATTAATGATTGAAAAGATACCTTTGAGGTGCTAAGTACTCTTAATGAAAGAAAGGAGAAAACAGTGAAATGAAGGAGAATGATAATGAAAGAAAGAAGAAAGCGAATGAAAGGAGACTTAGAAAAAGAAGGAAAAGGGTAGAAACGGCAAATGAAAACTGGGAGAAAGAAATTAAAAAGAACAAATAAAAGAGAAAAGGAAAGATAAACAAGGGAAAAAGTTGCAAAATGAAAATAAGAAAGGAGAAATTAAAGGGACAGATGGGAAGAAAGAAAGACAGAATGAAGAGAAATAAAGAAAACGAGGCAAAGAAAAAGGGAACAGGGAAAGAAAGAAGGAGAGAATGAAAGAAATGGTAAAGGAAAATAAAAGCAATATATAGATAAAGAATAGAAGAAAAGAGTAAGAGACAGTAAAATGAGAAACAAAAACGATTGGATTAAAGGAAGACCAGTGCATAGAAGAGATGAAAAATAACAAAATCACATCAAAGGGAAAGATAGGGAGAAAGACTGGAGAGAAAGAACATGGAGAGAAAAAGATGTGAGCCAACAAATTGAAGGGGAGTGGATCCAAGGGTCTGGTTCCGCCCTTAGAGCCCGTCCAAGAGCCGAGCCCTGAAAATGTTTGCTACGTAGATCATACAACAAATATCATGTAATATGATAGCCTTTCGTCAATTTTTTTACGTTAATATGTCACATTATATCAGTGCACTGAGAAGTACTTTTTCAAAGTGAGTTTTTAAACATGAATTTAGAACCATTCCTGCCCGTCCCCACACTGGCAACAGAGCAGTTTGGTCAGTTGTCATGAGGACACCAGGAGCAACATTATAGTCTATTAAATCACACACAATAGGTTTTTGAGCAGCTAGTTTCCTGAATTCATGTATTTTTAAGTGCTTTCATACGTGATTATGAAGAAAAAGGAGTTCTGGAGAAACACATTACTTGACCAAGATCACACAATTTAAGCAGGGAAGCTACGATTTATCCAGTTTTTCTGGTTTCACTTTGTTAAAATTAGCCACTAAATGGGCATCTATTTGTCTCACCTTTTTAAGTTAATGCTTTGTTTTGACCTCTCTGTGCATTTTGCTGCAGTTTTTTATAAAGTGTGCATTCGACCTGGGGGTACTGGACTGCTTTATTTACATAAGCACAATTTATATTACACAATGGCACATTCATATTTAAAGTGCACTGAAAGATCAAGGGATAGTGGCAGGCAGAAGCCACTAGTCTCGAGTTTTCAGTGGCTCGCCAATCTCTGGCAGGGAGTATATTCAGACCCCTTCCAAAGCTCTCTACTTTTCCAAGTGCATGTGTGTTAGCTGGCACAGTCTAGGTTTTTGCTTTCCATCCTGGCATTTGTATTCTTGATTGTCTGCCAATGTTGCCCAAATAAATGGACCGCTGATTAGAACACTGGGGTATTGGGAGCTCCACAGAAGACAATGTGGTGGACCAGGGCCAATAATGGCTGGTATAAGTCTTCTGATCCAACATTCTAGTGTTTGCCTTTCTGGTTCACATTTCTTAACCCTTTAAATGTGCCGTCGGCCAACGGTCGTCACGAGCACTACCTTGCCAGTGCTGCGCACGACCGTTGGCCGACGGGTCATCAGCATTCGTTATTCGAACGTTCAGCACTGGGCGCTGAACGTTCGACGCTCGGAAGGTGTTAATTGAGAACATTCTACCCTCACTGGGTGGCATGTTCTAGTAGCCTTATAGCCCTTCTGACTCATCGTTAAAGGCCCTCTCCCTCGTTATAGCCAAGGCCCCATAAATTATGTGGCAAGAGAGGGCCAAATTATGCAGCAGGGTTGGGTAATTTATACGGCAAGAAAAGCCACATTTATGCAGCATAATGCGGCACATTTCGTAATAGTGTTACTTCATTATTTTGTCATTTTAAAACTTGGTAACATTCTATGAGTATTGGCTGTGCCTCATTAGCACCAATTTACCCCCCAAATATAGTAATAAGCAACAGAGAGGTGACCTGTCCAGCTTTGCAGGGGGCCTTCCACTGTGCGGCAACATGTATCACTGTATTTTCAGTAACCTTTGAGTGGTTTGAGCTAGAAACAAAGAAAACATTTTTTTTAATCAGCAGATTATGCGGCAAATGATGGATTACGTGGCAAATGCAGTAAATTTATAATTATGCAAAAATCGCCACGGACACACAATTGTATAATTCCAGTGGCCCTGGTCTTAGCCCCTTGCCTGCTGATAGGCCCGTAACTCAGTTCAGGGCCTTTAACAACTGGTATAGCTTCGGCACCGGGCTGTAAGGTTATATTATGATGTTTGCTATGAGACTGTCTCAAGATGCGAGCATGCTTGTCCTCTATGAAGAAGACTATGTGGTCCTTATGCTATAATGGGAGTTGTTGTGCCTGTGACACATGCTCAACTCTCATCGGTGCCTAATGTTGACATGCTTTATGATCCAATCTCCCACCTCTCATCTTAGTGCATCTCACTTGCTGCATCCTATTTGCTGTAAATGTCTAGCACTCATGCACTGTACCTACAAATACACCTGGTACCCTCTTCCGTTTTCCAGCACTCAACCCTATCAGCTTCTCACAAGAACCTCCTTTCTCTGTACGCTCACAGACTTAGCAGTCCTCAACACCTCTTTTGACTAGTCTTCCCCTTCAGCTGTTGCACCAATGAAAAAGCTATATGACAAGCGCTTCTTGGGCCTTCACATATCACCCCATTTTTCACATGAAGGTTTTGTGAGCCAGTACCCTTCCATCCATATAAGCATGTCTCTGCATGCTTTTTTGGACAACTAAGAAGTGCTTTGAGGCCATACGTGTGGTAGGAGTGCGCTATATAAATGTAATAAGAAGTAAGACAATATTGAGCAAGATCACTACGCTGGTGGCTCCTTGTATATGTCAAGATTTAAATGGTATTGAGGCCAGGAACTCCAATGCTAACCCATCTCTTTCCGGTACCAGTCAACTTAGAACTGTACCAAACACCAGACTCTAAAGAGATTGTGCGGGAAAGAAGGGGAATTAATACAGAGACAGAACAAACACTTTGTCAGCCTCTCAGCCAGTGGACCTCTGCAGCATGTGATGGTGGAAGGCGTAGGCAGCTGGGGTTTTTCTCGAGGGCGGGGAGCATCGCCGCTCCCCCGGCCGCTGCGAGCTTTGTGCATGCTGCAGCAGTGCCAGCCCAGAGCCAAGAGACATGTGCGCGTGTCTTCTGCTGCCGATTGGCAGCAGAGATCTGGAGCAGTGGCTGGCTGGATGGATGGTCCAAAGTGTGCATGTCACTTTGGCCAGCTGTCTTGAGCCAGCCAAAGTGACATGCGCACTTTGAAGCTCTCCACCCAGCTGTCTTAGACAGTTGGATTGAGACCAAGCACAGGCCTCCAGGGCCTGAAGGATCGTCCAGCCAGCCCGCTACATCCAAATCTTGGTGCTGCTCTCATGATGGTTACCAGCATGAGATCAATGCAAGGATTGGTTAATGGAATTGAGAAGACAGAGCAGAACACGGAGCGAGGAGGACATCAGAGTTGTGCAGCAAGCAATGTAAGTGGTTGTTTTTCTTTTTATTTACACTCACCCTGCTTGCGTGCATCCATCCACCAGCTATTCCCCCCCACACTTTTCCTAAATGCCTGTCGCCGCTGGGCGTAGGACAGCAGACCCTTGGTTTGCAGTGGACTGGCTGATATTTCCCGTTATCCTATAAAGTACATTTGCATAAGGAGATGATGAATTGTGAGTGATTGAAAATAAATCTAGTTTATCAATGTGTGGAAGCAGGAGACTGTGATTAGCTCCCAGATAACCAGGATGCTGTCCAGGAGCAAAATATAAATGTACACCGCAATGGTGGAGGAGCATCTGCCCACTGGCTCAGAGCCAGCAGCAAGAAAACAAAACAAAATTTCAGTATTGTTATATTTTTTAGCCGCTTGCTCAGCCAGCGTGTGCAGGAAGGGGCAGGGCTGAGGTATGGGGCGGTGAAGGGGGAGTGCAAGTGCACTCCCTAAGTGCTCATGTGTGTTTGGCCGGCCGTCTCAGGCCGACCAAAACTAACATGCACACTTAGGTTTCTCTAACCCGGCTGTATTGAACAGCCTGGTTAGAGAAACCCCACAGACTCCCTGAGCGGAGTGTCTTTCTAGCCCTGCAGCACGGGGATTGGACAGGGAGTCTGTGACGCAGTCACAGTGTCTGCTGGGCAAGGAAGTTCCAACACCAAGGCGTGACGCGGCGGCAGCAGGTCAACAATTACCACGCCAAATCAAAATAAACAGAACGGATGTCCAGTAATTCAATTGGTAAAAACGGCACATGTGAGAGTGAACAAAGTGACATAGTGGGTATGGTGCTGAAGTTACAAAATCTGTGTATTTAAACACAAGGGTGACATAATATTGCACATATATTTACAACGTAGACAGGTTCAATTTCAAATTAAAAAACAATTTCCCTTAGCTAAATAATTATATAAATTCTGTGCTAGAAGGGCATTCTCAGACATTGATGGACAAACAAAACGTTGAAGTTTCGACCCTAGCAGACAGCCTAAGTTGAAGGTCAAAAGCGGGTCTTCATCAGGACAGGAGTAGTATAGGACAGCCGGATATTCGAAGGTGGGAAGACTCCCGATGAGAGTTGGACCTAAAGGTGGAAGGCACCAGTGGGATCATATTTCTGGCCATCAATGATGGAATGGGACCGATATCTGAATGTCGAGGAGATTCACGATACTCAAAATCAGATAAACTGAAGTGGTTCTGGTGCGAAGTTGAATGACAAATAATGTTGAACTTGTAATCAGTGTGAATTTGACAGAATCACGCTAAAAACGTAGCAATAAATGTCAGACGCGGCATGTCTGTTTGATTGAGGCATCATTCAGTCTCTTTTGATATCATGCCGGTGGCCAGATTCAAGGATCTGTGTACACATGAGCAGAAGATGCGCCGGGTGCCGGGATGACTCCGAGCGAGTGCAGGTAAGCCGGAGAACAGGATGGCGTAAAGCAATAATCAGCATTTGTTGTGGCAAGAAGAAAAACCTGAGCTGCCCTTAACACCCTTAGGGACTTAAAGAAAAACAAAATAACACAGGTACAGGGAACACAAACAGTATAAACTAGTCGATCGGAGAAGAGAACTAACTGCTGTTGTCAGGCAAAGTGCAATGCTGTGTCTGTGGTTTAAATCCTCCCGGTCCTTACTGACCCAGAAGTTCAGTCAGTTCAGTCTCTTCCAACCTTGTCCTAGAAGTGATGGTCTGTGTTATCTATCCTACTGCTCCATCCTCATTAGCACCACACAGTAACAGTGGCCCTTCTGCCATAATCTCCAAGGCTGGCCAATACCGACCCTGTATCACGGAGTTTCGGAAATGTGTTTGCATTTTCCTGATATCTATTTTTTTCTTTCCGGAGTTTTATATTTTGCGTAATCTTGACCCGAAGGTATCAGGGCCGGACTGGCCATAGCGGGCACCGGGCAATCCCCTGGTGCGCGCACGGGTGGGAGCCGTTTTTGTTACAGGGCCCTGTACCCAAATCGTCCGAAAACCGGCCCCGGCAAAGAGCTCGGCGGCACCTCCAACCCCCCCCCCCTCCCTCCTCCCAGTGGGGAGGGGGGCGGCCGAGCACTTTGCCAGGGCCAGTTGTGGTTCCCAGTCCGGCCCTGATCAGAGCGCTTTACGTGAGCACCAGGTACGTTACACAAGAACACATTCATTTTTGTTAGCCACGGGGAGATTAAGTGATTTGCCCAGCATCACAGGATGTTGAGCGTCATTACCAAGACTTGACCCCGGTTCCCTAGATTTGAGCCACATCTCCTCCACAATCAGTTGTGACCTTTGGGGAATACAAACTTTGGTATTCCTGACACTATACCTTTGTATTTATTCAGTTGTGCAAATGAGAATGTGACTCGTCTAGTAGAATCGATGAGCTTTTTCTGCGGCAAGTGAAAACTGCTGACTCTGCCTTCTCTTGTGAACATGCTCTTATCTGTAAACCCTTATTTTGTGCCATGCTGTTTCTTGCTGGCTCCTTGACAGCCCACATGCATGGCAGGATTCCAGATACTTACCACGAACAACAAGTAGTCCAAACCTGGCTACACAACATGGAGATTAGACTACAATCTCACAGTCAAGGTACATGTCATCATGAAAACAAAGGTGGCCTCATAACAGCCAGGACCGGACAGGCCTTTTATTCCAATGAAATTTCCACGGCAGGCTGGAACCAGTGCTTTATTTCTTCAAAAAAAATGCCAGGGCCCGCATCAGGAGGCCACTTCAGCTTGCACCACCCATTGCCCATGCCAGTGCTGCCAATGACAGTACAGACATGCCAATTAACCATCAAACTCATACAAGTGTGATAATTCAGACTATTCCAGACCTCTAAAACTATAAGAATAGCTTGGGTGGCAGGTATTAGTCATTTTAATGTATATTGGATTAGCAAACAATTTTGTTGTGCTCATCTCTACATGAGACAAACAGCGCCACCATTTGGCAGACTATCATAAGTGCCAGTGTTGTCAATTAAGTGCTGGTGCCGAGCACCGGAACCCACTGGCTCAAATTAAGCACTGGCTGTAACCTTTGGAGGCTGGCTTTTAGGGCTGAGGGTAGCTCCTGGTACCACAATCATTTTTCTCAGCTCCCGAGGTTAGTTGCAAGAGACACAGGAAGGCTTCAAGAGAGACAGAAAGAGAGGGTGAGCAAGGAAAGGTAGAGAGAAACAAATCAAAGAGACAGAGAGAGAGAGAGAGGAGAGAGAATAGATGGATGGAAAGAGAGAGAGATTGTGAGAGAAGATGACAGGACTAGAGCTTCTTTGTTTCCCCAGTCCGGCCCCAGTTGCACCTCTCTCTATCATTCCTCTGGGAAAGTGACTTCAGAACTGCAGTCCGAGTCCTCGTACCATCACATCTGAATGTCGGTGATATCCTGCAACATGGCCTCCTAATCCCCTGCTTCATGCCCCCCAAAGCCCTGCTGCACAGCTCCTACTGCCCTATTCCACACTCTCCCAGACTCCAGACAGGACCCATTTTCTAGGTATTCTACAAGCTGCTGCATGCCTCCTCATATGCATCGAGAAATATGAATATCCATCTCCTGAAAGAACCTTACCGCTTTTACCAGATGTCCCACACAAGTCATTATTAGGATCCGGAACCCTGCTTATCTTGCTTACACGCTCACCATCTCCTGTGGCTCTCGGCTAAACCACTACCCAGACACCATCAGTCTGGAGACACGGAGATGCACCCAGGATCCGGGTACAACATCCCAGCATCCATCAGGACCGCCCCAACCCTGCCTGGATGTGGAAAAGAGTTGAAAATCAACCTCTTTAAAGACCACTCTATCATGACGAAGAAACAGACCACTTTCACTCCTAGAAACCAGTTTGCCCTCCAAACACGTGTTGACTGTATCTCTGCTTTTGACCTTGTACAGTGCGTTCTTGTCTTTCAGTTTGGTTTACTCCATATAACTAGCACATACATAATGATGCTATCAGGGGAGAGGATGTGGCCTAACGGCTAGAGCGGTTGACCTCAAAGCTGGGGAAGCGGGTTCCAGTCTCAGCAGAGACGCTCAACATCCTGCGATTCTGGACAAATCCCCTAATCTCCTTGTGCCTAAAAATATGAATGTGTCCATCTGTAACGCAACTGGTGCTCATGTAAAGTGCTCTGATACCGGCGGATCAATTTCACGCTATATCAAACAAAAACAAAAAAAGAAACAGGGGAAAGTAGTCAACACTAAGGGTTCTCTCAAGTATCGCTTTTGCTGGGTCCTTCCTGCTTCATTTGAAGTCCAGGTTAGAGCCATGTTTTCCAGAACTCGCGCCATAAAGTAAGGCTAGTAGGCTACCTTGGGGTAGCAGCCGCTGGGTTTGGTTTGTCTTTATGGTCCTGCTGGCCGGGCTTTAAGTGGGCCGGGTCTCACCGGTGCTGAGCACCGGCAGTTTTTTAAAGGGGGCCTCGAAACGGGTCTCTTTCAGGCTCTGTTTTGTGCACTGGCACCGGCGGACCAATTTTTTTCCGGACTGCAGTGACATCGATGTGCGCGTGCTCATACTGCTCACTTGTGTGCGCTCCTGACACTGCTCACTTCTCACTAGTAGAGAAGTTACGGCATGACGTCATGCCAGGTGAGGTTGTAGGGAAAGAGAAATCCTTTAGAGAGAGTCACTTTCTCTCTGGATTTCCCTTCTCTTTTTGAAACTCTGGAGCAGCAACATTGTCGTGGAGTCACTAAGGCTTTAAGTGGAAGCTTTTTCAATATTATATACAAGCCATAGTTGCTGCTCATTTATCTTATGTAACTAACAACCATTGACAAAGCCAGTAGTCCTCACTTGCTGTAGGTATGATGTTACTTGTTGTATTATATATCTGGATGCAATGACAGAAACAGCAAAATACAAGTCGGTGGCACACTATGCTAAGCACAGTTTTTTTGCTTATGTGTTGTAAGCCACGCCCTTAATTACAGCGGCCACGCCCCTGAGCGAGCCCCCAGTTTTTTCATCCCACTTCCAGCCCTGGTGCTGGCCTTGTACTTGCCACCTCTGGTCTCCGAGGCCAGGGGGGCAGAAGCAGAAGTTGAAAGGGGGGATCAGAGAGCCATGTTTACTTTCTTTACTACCGCACCTTGCCCCTTCCGTAGCCCTCAGAAGCAACAGGAAGCTACCGAATGATTAAGGGTGGGACAAGAGACCCCCACGTGATGTCACAGGGCAGGACTCAAGGCGTGCGTGATGTCACTTCCGCTGTCCTTTGCGTCCGTGACGTCCATTCCAGAACTGAGGCAGTTAAACTGCGACCTCGTCAGTTTCCTTTATTTGTAGCTGTTTCTTTCAGGCGTGCGCTGCTCCAGTTAAAATGGAAACACCCCGCGTTCAGCTGCCTGCTAAAAACAAGCCTTGTTTGTACATGCAGTAGATACTGCTCTTTTGTTTACAGCTGCGTGTTTGCTCTGGCGCACAGAGGCCTGTGTTTGTGAATACACTGTAACCGTTCTGCATATTTGTGGTGCTGGCCAAACCCAGGTCAGTGCTCCCGGGCCATGAAGCCAAGTTTAAACCTCAAACTTCCAAACTCTGCAACTTTGCACCGCCGTCCTGCCTGCTCCATACAACCAAAGTCACTAGAATTATGTGGCAAGGGAAAACTATGTGTCTGGGCTGTCTGAACTGTAAGGCAAATTATGCGGCAAGGACAAGTGGTATGGTATGTGGCAAACTATGCGATCGAAGGCCAGCTGTGCTGCACGTGCTGTGGCATTTTGACACGTCGATACAAGAAAGGCTCAGACGCCGAACCAATGCATAGGTTTCTTAGTACAAGAAAGTACATTTAGGTGCTCAAAATGTTATTCACCAAAAATGTATGATTTTAGGTCCGACAGACAAAAACTTTTCTGCGACTTGAGGGGAAGATTTGCTACGATTTTGAGTCGTGTTTGCGTCACAAAAGTGATGCAAAATGGCACAAAATCTTTTTTCCTAATTAACTTTCGAGCGTGAAGGGGTCCGGAGCTTGCCTGCAACTGAGATGGCAGACTAAGCCCGGAGCTCCGTTCGGTGGTTAAATATATCCTTCACTATCCTGCATCAGCACTCACCAAAAAGCTGAAAACCAAGTTCCCTGTTTGGCAGAGAAGCTTCGCGAAGCGGCGAGCTGACCTGGGCGGCGATCCAACATCGATTGCTGGGCAAACGCGGTGTGACGCAGTTGAGACGCGGTGGGCCTGTAAGCAGCGGGCTCGCGTGAAGACCCCGCCGGCTCGGTCCTCACAGCTTGGAGCAGATACGAGGTTGGTGCCGAGGACAGCCTGCGCGACCAGCGAGCACTGCTTCCCCGCCCGCCCTTGCCCTCGACAGCCCGGGATATCGTTATATCTCTGAGCTGTAACTGCGACGAGGGCCTGACCATCCTGAGAGCCGGCCCCTACCATAGACCCTGCGAGAATGCCCAGCGGTGAGAGTAGTGCTGGACCACAGCTGCGTCCACTTCAGCTTCAGAAGAACCACGATCCACCACCACCAGCAACAGGCAGCACGCAGAAGCTGGAACAAGATCACAGCCGACCTGCTCGCGACTTCCCTGAGCATGAACCCTCCCACCAGCGCAACAAACCCAAGCCAGGCGGCCACCAACCTCGCGAAGTGGATCAGCAACTGCGCAGACGACCTCGCCCCTCTGAAGACCCCGCCTAGCAGACCCGGCAGCAAGAAAGCCCCATGGTTCACCGACGAACTCAAGAGCTCCAAGAAGAACTGCCGAGCACTCGAGAAAGCCTGGCGCAGAGACCCAACACCGAACAACATGACTGCCCTCAAGCTCGCCACCCGAAAACACCACCAACTGATACACGCCACCAAGAAAACTGCATTCAAGGAACGACTGGACAACAACGCACACAACAGCAAGGAACTCTTCAACATCGTTAAAGAGCTCTCCAACCCCAATGCCGGAAAGAACAACATCACCCCTTCGCAAGACCTCGCCTCCTACTTCCACAACAAGATCGCGGACATACACAACAGCTTCAGCACTCAACCGACGCACGCCACGACTGAACCACCGCCCCCCACCACCACCCTCCGCGCCTGGACCCCGATCAGCACCGAAGACACCATCCGCACGATGAACTCCATCCACTCCGGATCTCCGACCGACCCCTGCCATCACCACGTCTTCAACAAGGCCGACGCTGTCATCGCACCCCACCTGCGGGACATCATCAACACCTCCTTCGACACCGCTAACTTCCCGGAGAGCTGGAAGCACGCCGAACTCAGCGCTCTACTAAAGAAGCCATCAGCCGACCCCACCGACCTCAAGAACTACCGCCCCATCTCGCTGCTCCCGTTTCCTGCAAAAGTCATCGAGAAGACCGTCAACAAGCTGCTGGCCGCCTTCCTCGAGACGAACGGATCCCTCAACCTCTCGCAGTCTGGCTTCCGGGCCAACCACAGCACCGAGACCGCCCTGATTGCAGCCACCGATGACATCCGAGCCCTGCTCGACAACGGAGAAACAGCGACCCTCATCCTCCTAGACCTCTCCGCGGCCTTCGACACTGTCTGCCACCGTACCCTAGTGCGGCGCCTCAGCAACGTCGGAATCCAGGAGAAGGCACTGGAATGGATCATCTCGTTCCTCGCCGGAAGGACACAGAGAGGCCGCCTCCCCCCGTTCAGATCAGAAGCCACCGAAGTCATCTGCGGCGTTCCTCAAGGCTTCTCGCTCAGCCCAACCCTCTTCAACGTCTACATGAGCCCCCTCGCAGCCATCGCACACCAACACAACCTCAACATCATCTCCTACGCCGGCGACACCCAGCTGATCCTCTCCCTCACCAACGACCCCGCCACCGCCAGAGCCAACCTACACGAGGGGATGACAGACGTAGCCAAGTGGATGATGAACAGCCGCCTGAAACTGAACTCGGACAAGACGGAAGTCTTCATCCTGGGATCTTCACCCTCCGCCTGGGACGACTCCTGGTGGCCCCCCGCCCTGGGCAGCGCACCCAAACCAACAGACCACGCACGCAACCTGGGATTCATCCTGGACTCCTCCCTCTCCATGACCAGACAAGTCAACGCCGTCTCCTCGTCATGCTTCAACATCCTACGCATGCTACGTAAGATCTTCCGGTGGATCCCCACCGAGACCAGGAAGACGGTCACCCAGGCCCTTGTCACCAGCCGTCTGGACTACGGCAACTCCCTCTACGCCGGAACCACCGCCAAACTCCAGAAGAGACTCCAGCGGATTCAGAACGCCTCAGCACGACTCATCCTGGACATCCCCCGTCGCAGCCACATCTCCGGACACCTGAGAGATCTGCACTGGCTCCCGGTCAACAAGAGAATCACCTTCCGTCTCCTCACCCACGCACACAAAGCCCTACACAACCAAGGCCCAGGATACCTCAACAGCCGCCTCAACTTCTACGCTCCCATACGCCAGCTTCGATCGACCGGCCACGCCCTCGCCGCCGTCCCCCGCATCCGCAGAGCCACCACAGGAGGAAGGTCCTTCTCCTACCTGGCCGCCAAGACTTGGAACTCCCTCCCGACCCACCTCTGCCTGACCCAGGACCACCTTGCCTTCAGGAAGCAGCTCAAGACCTGGCTGTTCGAGCAGTAGCGGACCCCCCTCCCCTAGCGCCTTGAGACCCTCCGGGTGAGTAGTGCGCTATATAAATGCTTTGATTGATTGATTGATTGATTGATTGATTGATTGAGTGCCGGGAAGGTCTGAATAACTGGAGCGAGTTATGGCTCCGGTGAGCGGCGACACTACGTGTAGTGGGATACAACGACAGAGGCCCGGTGTGAGGAGTGCCCGGCGGGGATGTGGTACCCGAGTGACATGGTCTGATCGTCGACGTTGGAAGGCTCCTTAACGCCTGCTAGCCACTGTAAGAGGGGGAGGCTCCGCTCCCAGCAAGACAGCACAGCCTATACCCCGAGACAGCCTGCTCTGGGGTTCAGCAGCCTGCACCGGATTGGGGGCAACTGGGGCCGGGCGCCAAAATGACGACCTGCGCCAAAGTAGCAGGTAAAGCCTAATTGTGCCACTGCCTAATGGAACCACCGTTCCCCAGATGCACCCCTGGTGACGTGCCCAGACACAAGACACATGTGGGTGCGGGCATGGTGGTGGCTCTACTTTCCCCCACAGAGTGATGACCTCAAGCTTCAAACAAGGGGCAGCAACAGGCGTTGGGCACCACTGGGCATCCTGCAGACACGCTCAGCAATGATACTAAGAGCGCTGTGGTAGATTGAGCTGCCCCAGCGTCTATTGGACACATCAGACACGTTGGCGCAGGAGCCTGAATACTGCACGACCGACGCTTGGCGTGACTAGGTCCATCACACACTGCGCGGCTGGCGAGTGTACAGGGCGCGCTGAGTGCTGGAGTGCTTAGAGGCCCCATCTGTCCACCAAAAATGGGCCGGGGAGACAAGACACAGTCTAAACTCACCTTCGAACAACAACGCTCAAAGTCGCATGAGATCGCGAACCCAGATAAGCGCACGATCCGCGAAGATGATGACACAACCGAAGGCTCGGACTTAAAGAACATGCTGCTGGCCATGGAAAAGGGCCTCCAAAATAGCATGTCGACCCTAGGCTAAAAAATAGATGCGCTTACGTATAGAATGGATGGAATGGCAGAACGAATCGACAAACATGCAGAAAGACTGGACATGTCTGAAAGGAGACTTACGGAAGTTGAGGAGGCACAGACCGAACTAGACACAGACCACAAAAAAAGCGAAAGTTTTACAAGACAAGACTGAGGACTTGGAAGCGCGGTCCCGACTCTGCAACCTGAGGATCACGGGCCTGCTGGAGACGACCCAGACGGGCAATATGGAACGATTCATAGAGAAGCTGCTGACCACCCTGCTGGGTGAAGAGACCTTCTCCCAAATGTTCGTGGTAGAGAGGGCACATCGCTCTCTGGGACCGCGCCCACGTCCGCCATCCCCCCCCCCCCCCGCGCCCGATCATAGCCAAACTACTCAACTACAGGGACAGGGATGCTGCACTGCGCCAAACAAGAGACAAAAAATTGTTGCAGTACGAGGGTTCGGAGATCTCCCTGTACCCTGACTTCACCGCTAGAGTACAGGAGGCCCGCAAGCACTTTGCTCCATATAAAAGACAACTCAAGGAAATGGGCCTGGATTACGCAATGCTATATCCGGCAAAACTAAGGGTTAACCGGCAGGGGCAATCGCACCTGTTTACAGACCACCGAGCATTACAACAAGCACTGAAGAGCTGGTCGAGGGACCTCAGCAGAAACACAAATGAACCAGCGGACGATGCAGGGGGGAGCAGCCAACTGGACGAGCAGGAATGACAACACTTCTAACGCATTGTCTGCGAACTGGTAAGGGGACGGTGCTGCCTTTGGCAGCAAGTCTCACTTATACAGACAGCTACAATATAGGTATCCTTGTGGGGCGTATCACAGTATGTGTACAGGAATGTTGGGATTGACTATTAAGGCCTTGTTTCTTAAGGGTTGCGCATCTCTGCCTGGCTGAGGCACGCTCTGTTACCAGCGGCCCAAGGCTGAACTAAGGGGAACCGGGTTATAGTGTGGCACTACATGGTATTCTTGCTGATTATTATGCAGCAGAACTGTCATAATTTATGCACTATTGATAGTAGCGATATGTGGGCTCTCTGGATGCCTCACACCAACAGTGTTGCTGATGCATGCTATCAACCACAACGGACAGTGAGTGCTGAGGCTCCAGTACTGTGCGTCCTGGCACTGATAGCTGGTGGCATGGCAACCTCGGCCTCCGCGCGCAATGCTCCCGTTTGACTCTCTAGAGTTTACAAAGTTTGGGGGGGAACAGAGAGGGTGGCGGGTAGGGACAGGGTACTGCAAGGCCAGGTTGGGAGAGGCCTTCTGTGGGGGGGGGACCTTTTTTGTTGTTGTTGCGAGGATGCTCTACTGTCTGACATTGTGGCGGCCTTCTTGTTTGGAGTCCGCGACGAGGGAGGGGGGGGGATCGATGCTATTTGCAGGGTCTAGTTGAGGGGGGCCTGCGGTGGGGGGGTGAACCTAATAGTTAGTCTGAGGCACCAGTTGGGGGGGGGGGTTCTGTCAATGGCACCCACAGGTCATGCTAGGCTCAGATGAACTTCATGCTCATACACAACACAACCTTAATTACAATGGCTAGTGCGCCTAGATTGGAGAACCACGGCCCTCCTGCCACGATTCGCACACTTACATGGAACGTAAGAGGTCTGAACGACTTCCGTAAGTTGAGGAAAGTACTTAGCCACTTGCAGAGGCAACAAGTGGACATAGCGCTCCTCCAGGAGACCCACTTGCCTCTCACCAGCAGAATGCTCCGCAGTAAGGGGTTGGAGGGCAATATCACAGCTGCTGGCTTCACGACCCATGCCAGAGGAGTGCTGACTTGGGTGAACCCCAGGTCGAAACTGACTCTGACTCCCCTGAGAGCGGACCCTGAGGGTCGATACGTAATCGCAAATTGTAGAGGTCTCGGGTTGGACTTCGTAGTAGTTAATGTCTACGGTCCGAACTACGACTCCCCGGACTTTTATCAAACACTGGCAACCATAATTAGCAACTATAGTGCTACGCAGGTGCTGTGGGGAGGGGATTTCAACTTAATACTCAATACGGACTTAGACAGATCAGCTGGCCCTCCGCGTAAGCCCTAAACCGTGGCCCAGATGCTGAACGCCTGGCTCACCAGTTTAGATCTAGCTGACGTATGGAGGGGCAGACACAAAGCTTCGGGGGGATATACCCACTACTCCGCCTATTATGACATACACACCAGAATAGACTACTGTCTGGCGACCTCCTCTATGGTGAGCCGCATCAGGGACTGTAAGGTTTTACAGCGCACTTTATCGGACCACTCACCCCTCTTGTTGATTCTGGAAGCCCCCACAAAGGCGATTCCCCCGTTTACATGGCGCTTTCCCCCATATTCGCTCCTAGATTCTGTCTTTAGGGGGAAGCTGGCTGAGGCGATGGATGTCTTCTTTGAGAACAATGTGGGCTCGGTGGAAGACTTTCAAACGGTATGGGAGGCCTTTAAGGTCTACATACAGGGCATAGCCATGTCCAAACACTCTAGTGTGCTGAAGTCCATCAGACAAATGCTGTCTGAGTTGGAGCGCCAACTAAAGTGCCTTGAGGAACGGCAGCTGAGGCAACCAAACACCGCAACCACGGAGGAGATAAAGTCTCTTCTGGCGGAATACCACGAGGAGGCGGACAGGGAGGTTAAACATATGGGCAGAAAGGCCTGGTTCGGTCCTCGCGAGAATACTGAAGGGCAAGAGAGGGAAACCGCTGGTTACGGAGCTAAAGACCTCAAGTGGCCAGACTACAACGGACGAAATGGATATTGCAAACATATTCAGAAGCTTTTACTCAGTCCTGTATTCCTCCAAAAGCGGAGACCTCTCCGAGGAGACTCTGGAATACTTGAAGCATTTAGAGCTGTCTATGCTTACCAACACACATAGGGAATTCCTTATGCTCCCAATAACAAAGGATGAAATAATAGAAGCACTAGCCTCTATGCGGGCGGGAAGCGCTCCGGGAGTCGATGGCCTCACGGTGGAATTTTACAAAGCCTTCCAAGAGCAGTTGATTCCTCATCTATCAGCATTGTTTGATGACATCTGCGTGGAAGGGAGTATGCCACAGTCCATGAGGGAAGCGCTGATAATCACTATACTTAAGCCTGGAAAGGCACATGATGAGTGCAGCTCATGCAGGCCGCTCTCCCTGTTAAACGTTGATGCTAAGCTGTTCACAAAGGTACTAGCGACGCGCCTGGCACTCCTCGCTCCCGAACAGGTGGCGCCCGAGCAGGCGGGATTTATACCCAGTAGAAACTTAACATACAATATCCGTACAGTACTGGGAACCATGCAGCATGTCAAACAGGACACGAAAGCCATCGCAGTGTTCCTAGACATGGAAAAAGCCTTCGACCCGGTAGAGTGACAGTTCCTGCGCCATGTGCTGCAGAGGATGGGGCTAGGTGCTCCTTTCCTTCAAATGATCGGTGCCCTTTATAACAAGTCTTTTGCCAGGGTGCGCATTGGCAACTTGGTTACGGATCTCTTTTTTATTAGTAGAGGCATTCGGCAGGGTTGCCCACTCTCCCCACTGCTATACGCCCTGGTGGCGGAACCGTTAGCCTGCGCGCTGAGGGAATACCATGGCAACGAGGGCATACGCTTCCCGACCTACAAAATAGTTGTATCAATGTACGCGGAAGACACCCTGGTATATGTGCATGACCCTGAAAATAAACAATGCTCAGAAAGGTAGCACATTTTGGTGCACTCTCGGGCCTCAGAGTCAATTGGACGAAATGGCTTGCCTTCCCTCTTACTCCACTCACCCAAAAGTTCGACATGGAGTACCCGCTCCGAAGGTCTGAGGACCCAATTAGATACCTAGGAGTTCGTCTCCACATTGAACCGGAACTTCTCCTTAGCGAAAACTACGGAGTCGCGATCAGTAAGTTGGAGGACGATGTTGCAAGTTGGAGCAAGCTCCCTCTTTCTCTTATGGGACACATGGGAAACATCCTAAACCACGATATTTGAGCAACGACTCACCTGAACACAGAGGAAAGAACAGCGAAGACTGCTCAACATAGACGAACGGAACCACGACGGCTGGAACCACGACTTGACGCCCACGTCATTTGTCAACAATGTCTTCCGCCTACCATCCCCTTACGCTCACTACGATTGGGCTTTGTTAGAGTGATACGTCACTCATCTCTGCCCAATCACAACCAATTGTCTAACGCAATAGGTTTAGAAAAAAAAGTTAACATTGGCATTGTTAAGAGTGCACCCTGGTTGGCGTAATCGGTTGTACGACCTTGGAAAAGCAAACATGAAATTATAAGAAATTCAAAGGTAGGTCATATCTTTAGTATTAAATCTTTTTATTAAGCAGCACAGTAAAACACAGCATCTCACACCGCCAAAGCATCTGTCGGAGCACACTGCGATCATGAATAGTTCAATAGCATAAATACGGCTAATAAGTGCTCCTACTGCAAGCGTTAACACAGCAAGCTGCCTACAACCCAACCGGGCCGGCCGCGTCATAAAGGCTGAGATGCATATGCTGGCGGCGTTGACTATAAAATACGAATGTGCAAGAAGAACAGAAGAAAGGAAAAACAAGCCCCATCCCCCCCCCCCACCTCCCACAACAACCCAACTCCTTGTCCACAGCACAAAGACTAATACCATATGGGATCACTTCTCTATTGGGTGCCATCGGGCGCGTGACTCCCCGGTGCCTTGCGCTTGTGTGCCTGCGCCTTGGGTTCCGGGAGCGGGGTGTCCGCAAGTCGCAGCAGCCGCAAGTAGCGGGGGCAACTCAGCTCTCGGAACTCCCCTGTCAGCAGGGACAGAAACGGTCGCCAGAGTGCTGCAAAGTCTTCCCTCTTCCCTGCCTTGGCCAATGACAATTTCTCCATTCCCAGGATTGCCCACAGTCTATGTAATAGTGGTTGGACGGCTCTCCAGTGTGCCACCACATTCTGTACAGCTGCCCCCAGCGCAAACGCAATACGCCTCCCTCTCCAGGATTTAAGGGGGTACATCAGAGTGTTAGGAAGGCCAAGTAGGACATAGGCCGGAAACCTTGGCAGTTGGGTGTCTAGGTGGGAGTCTATCAAGTCCAGGATTGAGTTCCAATATGGCTGAATGTGGTCGTAGCTCCAGAGTAAGTGTTCCAATGTTCCCAGTCCCCCACACCCTCTCCAGCAGCGGTCCCTGACCTGAGGATCCCACTGATGTAATCGTTCGGGTGTATGGTACCAATAGGTGGCAATTTTGGTCATAGTTTTGGTGAGGCCCGTGTGATGGGCAGAGTGCCTGGCTCTGTAATAGATTCCATCCCATTCCTTGCGTGTGAGTTGTCTCCCCAGGTCCTCCTCCCATCTGGCCCTCCCCGCATTGTAGGTGTATATGTTGGTGAGGAGTAAGTGCTGGTATAGATCTGATATTAACTTTTTGTCGGATGTACGTGTCAGCAGCCACTTCTCGTATGGGGTAAGGTGTCGCTGCGTGCCGGGCCGGACCGATGGTTAAAGAACCCAATGACGGACCTGCAGGTAGGGCAGACGATCCTTTCAGGTACACCATAATCATCCCTCACCTTCTGGAATGGGAGAATGCCCTTTAGGTCGAACATATGTCCCACATCCCTACAAGGCGTCTTCCGCCATGCCGCATAGGCCCGAGGATCGAGGCCTGGCGAGAAGTCAGGGTTATCGAAAATCGGCGTCATGGGAGAGGGAAAGGAGGTGAGGTCCCGCTTGACTGCCACTCTGTCCCAAACATCTAGGACTGTGCTGGTGATCCGTGAGGCGTATAGGTTAGGGGGCCTATGGCAGCGCAGTAAAAACGGGATGCCCTGGAGTGGGCGCCCAGCAACCGCCTGGTCCTGAAAGAGCCAGTGTTTGGCGGATTCCAGCTGGTGCCATTCCACCAGTGTGCGAAGCTGAGTTGCCTGGAAGTAAAGAGTGAGGTCAGGCACGCCCACGCCACCATGATCAGGGGGAAGTGTAGCAATTGTATGCTTAAACCGCAGACGGCGGCCGTTCCAAATAAAGCTTGGGAGGTCTGATTGGGTCTTCCGGAGCCATCCCACTGGTGGGCGCAGGGGTAGAGTCTGGAATATGTAAAGAATCTGGGGCAGTAGGGTCATCTTTACGGCAGCAATCCGACCCAGCCAAGACAGGGTCAGACGTTTCCACCGCCTGAGGTTATCCCGAAGACGGGAGCTGAGCCTGGCGTAGTTAGCGTCCGCGGTAGCTTGCACTGTCGTGGCTAACAAGACCCCCAGGTAAGGGATGGTAGACTCCGACCACTGAAGGTCAAATTCAGCCTTGGCCTCCTCTAGCAGCTCTGGTGACAGCGACAGATTCAGGGCTTCCGACTTCGCCACGTTGATCTTAAAGCCCGACGCCTGTGTAAAAGTGTGAATCTCGATAAAGAGCGCTCGGAGGGATTGCATCGGGTTGGTCAGGGATAGTAAGATGTCATCAGCGTATAAGCTGATCGTGTGTGTGTCTCCGCCGAACGGTATGCCTGTAATGAGGTTGTGTTCTCTCGCCCGGCACGCCAGCGGCTCCATATAGAGCGCGAATAGAAGGGGAGAGAGTGGGCACCCCTGTCTAGTCCCTCTACCAATCGCAAACCTCGGGGATGTGTGGCCATTGACCCGGACTGCGGCGTTTGGTTGGCGATAACAATTAAATATACGGTTGCAGAGTGTTTCTCCGATTCCCGATTACGAACCGCTGCAGCACTAAGTCTAGATAGGGCCAGTGCACCCTGTCGAATGCCTTCTCTGCATCGATCGTGAGGAGCATGCAGTCGGTCTCGTCCGCGACCCGGCCTCGATGAGGTGGAGGACCCGTGGTAGGTCATATCTTTAAATGAATGTTATTTTAAAAACAAATAAATATATTTTGGAGTATTATTTATAAAATGAGTTGTTTGACATTTGTATTTAAATTAACGAATAAAGACTTTCACTTCAAGCAAAACGTTATTAAGGGAGTTTTGGGAGGTGTGGGGGGTTTCCCCCCCCACAAATAATGAATAAATAAAGGATTTTTGTTGTACAGAAAGTCGTTATAAAGAAAATAGTAGTTGTAATGAAAAGATCGTTGTTTAAACTTTCGTGGTTAAGGAGGTCGTGGTTCAGGCAGTAGTGATTCAGTCATACAACCGGGACACATAGCCATAATGAAGATGGTTGTATTGCCACGACTCATATTTTTATTTAATGCCATCCCGATAGTGTTGTTTAAGGCCTTCTTCCAATGGCTAACTCAGCTCATGGTCAGTCTGGCTTGGGCTGGTAAGCAGCCCAGAGTTAGGTGGTCGCTGCTCACTCTGCCATACAGCATGGGGGGTCTGGGAGCCCCAGACTTCGAACTTTACTATAGAGTTGCGCAGGCATCCCACTTGCACACCTGGGTGCACGGAGACAGACAGATACCACACGTCCGTATGGAACGATTGTTCGTGGAACCACTCTTGCTTCCAGCCACGGTGTTCCTGCCTATGGATCGTAGGACTGGGATTTTGGACTCTATTTCGGCCACAAATCACATATGGCACTCTCTATTACATAGGCAGGGTGGAGCGTTGCTATACTCGCCCGCCATGCCTGTAGACTGGACACTGTTGTAGCATCCTGCTACAATAACCACAGACACCATGGATTGCTATCACTGGAGCTTTATTATTACACATCCATCCTCGTCCCTGTCCCTACTCTAACTGTCCCCTTCCTGTGTCCGCTCCTCCTCTTCCTCTGGCCCCCCTGGCTCCACCCACTCCCAACTACTAGTATGCTAACATCATGACATCTCCCCCCTTTGTGACAAAACAAACAAAACATACTGACTTCTCAGTCCGTCTCTACGATCAGTCTCTTGAGTGGATGTATGTCACGATGAGGTCGTGGGCGACCTGGCTCTCGGACTATTATTACTTAGTGTCTCAATGATCGGAGCAGTGTTCTCACGATCATCTGAGTGCAGTTCATCCGAACTTGGCGTGTCCATTTCACTCATCAGGAGTCCGGAGGTATCCTGTGACAGCTTCTCAAAGTGCGAGTTGTTTCTCGTGACTCGCCACTGCTGGGACTCCGCCGTCAACATAGTTTCTTTCCTCTTCATGATTGCCAGTGGTTCGGCTTTGAATAGACAAGCTCTGTTGCTGATGTCTGGAGAGATGGAGCCTTCTGTGTCTGAGGTGCTTTTGGCAAGCTCAGTTTGATATCGGCAGTCTGTCCTCCTTTGTGGCTCTTGCTCATGTGACGATCGGCCTCTCTTCCAAAGGGATGTTATCTTGGTTCCCTGGCAAGTGTCTCCATGTATTTTTACCTCCTTTTGCTTTGTCAGGTCAAGAACAACACTGTCTTCCTGTTTCGAGTCTGGGATGCCAGCCGGTGGGGTATGAACGGTGGAGGTCATCTGGGTATGACTTGGAGATTGATTTGCTGTCTCGGGTTGTCTCTCCCACGCCTGCTCGCGCCTAGACCAGGCAGACCCTGGAACCGGCTGAATAGTTGCGTGTCTTGTTCTCATCCGATGATGCTTTGGCTCTCCTGACATGTCTGGCTTCCTTTGCAGATCGACTGGTTGGTCCGTTATTATTTGGGTGCTAATGGCCACGATGTCTGATTCCATCTTATAGGACCAGGACCAGGGCCTTCGAGTCAGCCTTGCTGCCCCCACCCGGGGTGACGGTGTAGTATTAGTGTCGCGATGCACCTGTGCTCGATGTGACAGGTTGTCTGGTGGAGTGATCGAGTGTGCATTGACATTGGTGTGGGACACGTCGCTCTTGACGGGAGGAGTGTCCCTTGGTTCGTTGATGTGTTCAGGTGCTTGGTTCCATGGCCGTTGTCGGGACCACGACCCTGACGACTCAAAGGATCGGACCGAAATGCTATCTGAATCAGAGGAGTTCTCCCTCACTTCCCTCTGAGAATGTTTCTTTAAGAATGCTGCGCGTGGTCGTTGTCGGGACCACGACTCTGCCGACTCAAAGGATCGGACCGACGTGCTTTCTGACTCAGAGGGGTGCTCCGTCAGTTCCCTCTGTGAGTGTTCCTTTGGGAATGTCTTGCCAGGTGGTCTTCGGACCCGGGTAGTCCGTGACGAGCTGCTTTCCACCTCGGAAGTGTCTTTGAAAGGCTTCTCCGTGTGTCTTTGTTGGAACATCTTCAATGTTGTCTCATTTGGGAGATTGTTTGAAGATTCCGTGCTTGTTCCTTGTGCTTGATCCCAAGCTTTTGCCTCTTCGTCCTTCTCGCCTGATGTTACACATCTACGCTCTGCTTCTTCGTTGTTGCGGGGCCCATGGATGCTTTGGGGCCCATGAATGCATGGATCTTTTCTTGCTGGTTGTTGTTGTTGTTGTGAGGGACCAGTCCGTCTTGTGTGATCTGGTTCTCCTTCCCAATTGCTTGATGCTCTAACACCTCTGATTTGGGGTTTATGTGTTCTCTGGCCAGATATTTCCTTGGACTCGTCTTCACTGCTTGTCGACTGCTGTTCCTGCGCCGACTTCCGGTGTTGACCAGTGCGACCCCTTCTTCTATGGTTAGACTTTCTCTCCCACTTGCTGTGTAGGATGCCTTCTTGTCCAGGAGTGCGATCGGTCCCACTTGATGCTCTTTCCTCATCAGAGTATGGTGTGTCATACTTTGAATGACTCCTTGAGGAACTCCTGGGGGGTGAATATCTTCTTGGAGTTGTCTTTTGGATGGTTGACTCTGGGTCATCTGACTCTGAGTAATCCGTGTCATTTTCTTTGTCACTGTATCTTTCCCGTTGTCTTTTTGCTGGTCTGTCTTCCCTCTCTCTCCTTTCAGTTCTGTTTGTTTTCTGAGTTCTGTCTTCCCAGGTATCTTGATGGTTAGCTCTCAGGTGCACGTCCTTCAATCCTTCTCTTGCTTTGATTTGCATTCCAATTTCGGCCTTCTTGATGATTTCCTTTAACGACCAGTGCCCTTGCAGGATCTTGCGCTTTGTGTCAGGGTTTGTGCAGCCTTCAATTATCCGAAGTCGAACCGCATCCTCATTTGTAAAAGTGTTGAAGTGGCAGCCTCGTACCATACTTTGCAACCGAGTGATGAAATTTGGCAACAGTTCGCCTGGTTCCTGCCGTGCTGTATTGAAAACCATGCGATTATGGTCCACATCTGTTTGTGCGTTGAGATGGGCACAGAGTTCCCTTTGGAGTCTTTTATAGATTTCTGTATCCTTTTTGGGAAATGTCCTGATTGGGCATCGGCCCTCCGGACCCACCAAATGGAGGAGTAGCATCAGACATTTTCTCTCTCTTTGCTCACCATTGGCTTTTAAGAAATCTTCTAATGCTTCGAGCCACCGATGTCGTTTGAGATCCGAGATCCAATCATCAGTCTGCATCGCTGGAGGCGGTACTTCACTGTATGAAGTGACCCGCTGTGCTGCGTCTCCTCCCGTCATGAGAGGAGGATTTTGATGGATCATGTTCGCAGGGCACGGGCTGTTCACTCGTCTTCGTAGTTGATCCTCTTTAGTCGAAACCTGCGGGCTGGTCATGTGCTGGGACGTTGGCAATGCTTGTTTGGCCTTCGCCAGTACTCGTTTGGTCTTCGCTAATGCTTGATTCTGTTACGTTCGCCAATGCTTGTATGGTTATCGCCAATGCTTGTTTGGCCTTCCGCAATGCTTGTTTTCTTCCTTTGTCGCGATTTATCCAACACTTGTTGATCTGCATGTATCAATGCTTGCTTGTTTTCTTTGTATGGATTAATGCTTGTTTCTTTGCACGTACCAATGCTTGTTGATTTGCATGTATCAATGTTTGTCTAATTGCATGTATCACTGCTTGTTTATTTGCATGCACCAATGCTTGTTTACTCTTGGCCAATACTTGTCTTTGCATGCACCAATGCTTGTTGAATTGCATGTACCAATGTTTGTCTAATTGCATGTATCACTGCTTGTTTATTTGTATGTACCAATGCTTGTTTATTCTCTTTTGCCAATGTTTGTTTTTCCTTTTGTTTTTACCAATGTTTGTTTTGCACTTACCAGTGCTTGTTTTTGGGCCCTGTGGTACTCGCCAATGTTTATTTGCAATTTCAGGTCTTCTGCCTGACCTCAAAATGGCCGCCGATGATCCCTCGCAGGGGATTGGACACTGCTGCCTGACTCCAAAATGGCCGCGCGGGAATCTCGTTTTCGACGGGATTTCGGCCGTTTTTCTTCGTTTCTTCACCGGAATCACTGTATTTTCTTAGCGATCCACTCACCACTTGCCGGTTGCAGCCAGGATCCACCGCTGGAGTCAATGCTTCAGGTAGGGTAACTTGTTTTGACTTCTGCCGCCAGGGTGGGCTCCCGGTGGGCACTTCTGGGCACTTCAGACGGGACGCTCCCACCTCTGCACACGGGGCTCCCGATGCTAGCGCTCGACCGCGCTTTTCAAAGGTGCATTTGTTTTAACGCTCAGCAGCGCTCTTCTCCAGGCGATGTCTACGCCTTACTCAGCAGGGCTCCACACACTCGGGCAGCACGGCAGGGTCGGGGTTGGGCTCCCGATCCCTCGCTTAGTCCGTTTCAGCCCTCACCTCACTCGGGCACTTGCAGTTTCTTTTGGCGCGAACAGCGCTCTTACTTCGGGGCACATTCACGGGGCTTCCACAATGCCCCAGGCGCCCTCTTGTGACCAGGGCATTAGGCAGGATCGGGGTGGGCTCCCGATTTCTCCTTTCATGCAGTACTCACTAGTTGTACACGCTTCCTGCGTGAGTCGCGTTTTAGAGCGAAGGGGTCTCTTCTTCTTCGAGCGCTTCAACGCTCGGTGCCTCGCCTCCCTCTTGGATCCCTCTCAATTGCTGGGGAACAGGGTCACCTGCTGCTGGCTTCTCGTCTCGGGCAGCAACTTCGTTTCCCTTGGGCAGCGTTTTCATCTCTTCGAGGCTGCCAGGGACAGGGCTCTCTTGTGGGGTTCTGTGGGCTGGGTTCAGGCCCATCCCACTCTCGTCGCCAGTTGTAGCATCCTGCTACAATAACCACAGACACCATGGATTGCTATCACTGGAGCTTTATTATTACACATCCATCCTCGTCCCTGTCCCTACTCTAACTGTCCCCTTCCTGTGTCCGCTCCTCCTCTTCCTCTGGCCCCCCTGGCTCCACCCACTCCCAACTACTAGTATGCTAACATCATGACAACTGTGACCCCCACCCATAGAGGAGAAGCGAGTGATTCGAGCGCTACAGCAGCTCGGTATTCTTCATGCAGGGGATTTTTTCACGGAAGGAGTGGTAAAAAACCTGGGAGCAGGTGGTTGGTGATAGAAACAACATCTCCTTGCTGCTCCGCTTCCAGTTTCACAGAGTCCGCAGTGCGTTTTTAGAACTACTGGGTCCGGACCTGGCGGAATCACCCGAAGTTCTGGAACTTACCTACGTAATAAAAACGGAATCACCCCGCAAACTGTTGACTAAGTTATACAGACTCGCAATGTCCCATGGGGAGCATCAGCTTATGAAGGCCAGAGTGGCATGGCAAAGGGACTTACAGACAACTATAGATGATGACATGTGGCGGTACTGTTGCTCCAATACGAAGCGGATTTCCCTAAACGGGAGGAATAGATTGATACACTTTAAATTTCTCCAAAGAGTATATTACACCCCAGAGAGGCTCCACAAATATGGCCTTCCGCAGACAGCGGCATGCAAGAGATGTCGTGAACCTATAGGTGACTTTCTCCATCTGGCATGGAGCTGCCCAGGTATACAGGCCTATAGGGGCAAGATTTTTGCTGAGAAGATCTTATGGTGGAGCTGACTCCTGATCCTGGGCTCTCACTCATCGGACACTCTAGAGCACTCCCGGTCGCAATCCGGAGGCTCGCAGACATGGGGATGCTGATTGCAAGAAGGGTGGTGGCGCTCTGGTGGATGAGGGGGCCCCTTCCCACAATAACTCGATGGACACAGGACATTCTATACTGCAGCACTCAAACCGAATACTACAGCGAACTTCTACCCCCCACACGCCGCCCAAAAAACTTCTGGAGATTATACCAATCATATCTGAATGGCGTTGCGCAAGAAGGGGACTCCGACGCAGCGGATGGACCCACCGGGTCTCAAATTGACACTTCCGATGAACCGGAGTTGCATGCCGAGGGTGAGGGGCTGATGAGTACATGAACAATGCGCCCCCATGGGCTGTCACAGGAAGGGGAGTGCATTGGATGCGAGAGGGGTGTGGCGGATGCGCTGGATGACCACATACCTCACAAGGCTCTGAGGTCCCGGGGGAACAGCCAGCATGTATTCACTGACTGCACTATGATGATTAATACTTGTTAGATAGGTGGACATAAATGTCTGTATGCGAGCTGAATTCTAAATGAGTCTTTTGAACTTTGTGTGTGCACTGGGGAGGGGGGGGTTCTAGTTTGTATATTTGTCTGGTTTCAAAGGCCCTAGAAGTCATTAACCTGAAGTTACAACCTCACTCTGGGGCTAGACGGGGGTAGGGGGGATTGTATGTAGGTGTACCACAAAATTGATATAATATTACATCTGATTATCCTACGCACGAGCTGATTGACCTGAGTACGCCTCCTTTTGCCGCGCTGCCGGACCCCAGAGTTGTCGGCTGAAGAGCTGTGTTAATCCTAAAGTGATAAGCGGAAATTATGTTCTACGCAGCCGGCCCTCAGGGTTGTAGGCTCAATGCTGTGTTCTTGTTGATGTGTACAATAAAGGCCTTTGAAATAAAAAAAAAACAAAAAATACTTTCGAGCGTGAAATAGCATAAAAGTAATGCGAAGCAGCGCATTGCGCTGCTTCGCATTACTTTGCGCCATGTGGATGTACCAAGAGTGGTGCATGGGCGTTCCCATGCAACTTCCTAAGGTTTATCACGCTAAACCTAATTTACTAAAATCAGTTGATTGGGTTTAGCGTGAGAAAACTGCCCCCTTTTCAACTGAGCGCAAGGGAGAAGTGCTTTCCTTTCTCCTTCCTCTTCCCACTTTGCATACATGCTGCACTGTGCAGCATGTATGCAAAGTGGGAAAAGCTTTGCATCGTGCCTAGCACAGTATTTTGTACAGGAAGGGTATCCTTTAGACCTGGCTCTTTGGATGAACTCAGCATGCAGTCTGCTCTACCCTCCTCCTCCCACAGCGCCTTGAGATCCTCACAGGTGAGAAGCCACCCGTTACAAACCGTGATGGATTGATTAATTCTGTTGGCCAGATACTGGTAGCATTCAAACTGAGTAGGGCAGAGGGAGAAGCGAGGACCCACAGCTGATGTGGAGTAAGCCTGCCCCTCAGGAGGGATATGGAGTCTATAAGAGAGGCAGGGGCACTCAGTGGGGCAGCATGACACTGGACAATGAAAGGGGCATTCAAAGGATGGGCAGAGGGCCGCCACACAAAGGGGCATTCATGGACCGGTGATGAGAGAGGGAGTACCCAGTGCAGGAGGGAAAGACAATCAGCTGCCTCCCAAGGGATACAGCATGTGGGCTGGAGAGAGGTGATGCCAGCCAGAGCCAAATCGTAACAGCACAGGTGTAGAAACAGGTTTACCCTTAGGGCTGCTAATAGGAAGGAAAGTGAACACTTACAGTAACCCACCTCATAGCAATGGGTGACCTTTGGGGAGACAAGCGCACAGGATAACTGCCTATATAACACAATATGCTCAACTTAGGTTACCAATAGAGATGACATATATGCTCACCTGGAACCTAAAAGGACCAAATCTGCATTATGTTGTAGGGAATTATAATTTTATCTTGAAGTGGGTAAACTATGGCTTACTGTATTCTGCGCTTAGAGTTTTCTTTCAGGTAAATCACTGGCTTGCTGTAAAAACCTTCCTGTGAAAACTGAAGTGTCTCGATAGATCATCTAACAAACCATTGCACACACTTGCATCGGTAGATCATCTAACAAGCCATTGCCCACACTTGCATCGGGAGATCGTCAAGCAAGCCATTGCACACTCTTGCATCGGTAGATCGTCTAGCAAGCCATTGCACACACTTGCATCAGTAGATCGCCAAGCAAGCCATTGCACTCTTGCATCAGTAGATTGTCTAGTAAGCCATTGTCCACACTTGCATCTGGAGATTGTCTAGCAAGCAACTACACACACTTGCATTGGTAGATCATCTAGCAAGCCATTGAACACACTTGCATCGGTAGATCGTCTAGCAAGCTACTACACACACTTGCATTGGTAGATCATCTAGCAAGCCATTGAACACACTTGCATCTGTAGATCGCCAAGCAAGCCATTGCACACTCTTGCATCGGTAGATCGTCTAGCAAGCCATTGCACACACTTGCATCGGCCGATCGTCTAACAAGCCATTCTTGCATCGGTAGATCATCTAGCAAGCCTTTGCACCCACTTGTCCCAGAAGATTATCTTTCAAGCCATTGCACACACTTGCATCCCTACATCAACGCCCATCACTTTCTGAGTGGTCCACAGGCTTGAGAAGTGATTTACCTCCTGACCACTGAGGTGCTTGTGCCTGCACATTGTGAAATGCCTATGCCCGGTTTGTTCAGAATTCGATTGGGGTGGGGTCGCACACTGCTCACACACCAGCGGGATCCCCCCTAAGGACTGTGGTAAATGTAGTTCGTGTTCTGCGATGCATCTTCTTTCGATTCTCTGCTATCTTCGCTCTCTTCGCCATCCCGGTATACGTGCTGTATTTAATATTTCCTGGAGTGCTTGCAGACTAGCTTTCTGTTTCAGCAAAAAGGAGAGCAACAAGTGTGCATTTATAACTTGATTGACCTGGCTAGTGGGGAGTGCCATCTTTTGTGACAAGTACAGAACATTAATACCCCATGCATCTACATCTCATGACCATGTTGGATATTTTGAAGGGTACTCTTCAGAAAAAAATCACAATACGAGATTCTGAGTCAGCCAAAAGAGCAGGAGAGGCAGCATTCACATGAGAATTTAAATGAGTCAATCATGACATATCACACATAGAGGTGGCATCTACTTCACAGAGAGACGAATTTCCAGAGCCATCAAAGAAAAAAAGGCAGCAAAGTGTTTTCTTAAATACAGTACAGAATGGGAGCTTAAACACCCTAACATAAGATAGGGTTTGGAGGACATAAGATGCATATGTAATAGCAGGGGCGGCTCCTCCACGTGGGCGTCAGAGCATCCTCGAAAGGTAAAATGGTATGAATATCATTTTATGTTTCTGCTTCTCTCACTGCGAGGTAGCAGAAGAAGGGTGTGCCTGGTTGGGGCAGGTGGGTCAAGGAGGAGTGATTAGCCCAATGTTATGGGCGCTGACTGTTTGGTCGGCCCCAGGGCTGACCAAACCAGCCATAGCACTCTCTGTTTTCATCATGTAGGTTGCTGCGCAGCCTGCATGAAGAAAACAGCCTCCCCTTAGACGCCTGTTAGGACGGCGTCCTAGCCAATCACAAAGCTGCCATTGCAGTATTGTGATTGGCTTAGAGGAAGAGAGGGAGGCTGCCTGCTTCTGCTTTCTGTTAGCAGAGAGCAGGAGACGCAATCCGGGAGTCCGGGACCAAAGGCAAGTTTTAACATTTTATTAAATTACCCACCCCGCGTGACCTCCCGGCCCTCCCCCACCCACGATTCTTGCCGGCACGACTGTGTAATAGAGAATTTTCCATTGCATTGGGGAAGAGCAGGATATCAAAACACAGAAAACAGGATCCGAGCATAAGAAAAACAACACCGGCAGGGCGAAGATGGCAATAATTTTAGCATACCTGCAACCACATTCCAAGAACCAACACATCAGAGCCTCCTCATCACTTCTTGGGTTCCGCATGAACCTGTAGACCTGGCTCATCCTATAGGCAGCTTGGTGACCTCACACCTACACACCTGCTCAAGCGCCTGGATACCTTCTTGGGTGATAAGTTTGCTGTACAAATCAACATAGCATAACAAGAGGGAGACATATAACTTCATACTGCGTATTAAAAAGTTTTGTATTGCTTTGGAACACTCTACCTACTCTGAGTTCCATGTAAGCCACGTATGTTCGTCTTGCATTAATAGTGCTCTATTTAATGCTTCCCTGTTGACAACCCAGATATCTTGTAATGTGCTACTACTCTGTTGAAACACACAGCTGTGCTTGCCAAGTCAGACTCCACTTACCACGCTTCTCTTTTCTGTTTACATTAGCAGCATATTCTAATTGCTATTCAGTTGGCATGACACTTTACTTAATTGGAATTTGCAGCTCTAAACCCACTCGTATTAATTATCTTATTCACTATTGGAGACTTTCTCTACATGCTACTTATGGCTGTGTAGCTTTGTTATCATCTTATGTCACATCAGCAGCGGTGACCCATGTACCATGCTGTTAACTCCTTCGCTGCTCAGGCACGGTTGAGCTGTGCTCATGACGAGCTGACCTCGTCATGAACAATGAGATATTCCATTTTTCAGCACAGGTGGAAAATGCCTCTAGCAGCCAAGCTGTTAAACATCACATCTCCTACTGCTTCCTGGATTGTGGGATAAAGCTATCCAAAGTCATTTTTCCCGACTGGTCCATTGCAACGAAAGCCTCCTGGACATCACGCATCACCAAAAATGTACTTGCACGGTTAACCTTGAATAAAGCATATTAAGACCCACAACATGGGCATGTCTCTGTTTGAGTGACGTATCCAATAAGGAGAAACTAAAGCATATGCATTTCTGCTGAGATGCTTTGGTGTCAATTCTGGTGTGACATACACTCTGCTAGATCCAATAATGATGCAGCTGGGACCTCCACTGTAATTGCGGAGCAGATTACCACCAATTAACTGAACGTGAACTGAAACGGAATACATAGCTGCATATTGTGGAGACAGCGTAAATGTGATTTACGGACATCATTCTGTTTTTCAGCGACTAAAGGAAATCAATGAAGATATTCTTCCAGAAAACTTCCCTACCCACATCCTGCATAGCTGTGTAAATGACCCAGTAATGGCCTTTTCTATTGTCGCTGAATCATTTGTTTTCAAAGCATACAATCATTTCTCTTCCTCAGCAAAATGAACAGCAGAGTTAATAGTTTTTATTCTTGGGGATTTAGAGTAGGCGTCTTTGTTTTGCCATGTCCCAACGCGTTGGCGCACCTTGTTCCCAGTTTGACTGTTGCAGGGCTGAGCAGCAGTGAAATCATATTTCCTTAGTTTAGGTTAGGTAAAAACACCTCTCAAATCTGCATGGAATTTCCTGGGACTCTAAAATTGGGAGCACAGTATAACTTTTCTTTGTCCATGACATACTAGGGGTTTTTAATGCCGCAATACCACAGTTTGAGACGGTTCCATTGAGTGTCTCTGAGGTTGCAACTACTGGTTATTGTGGAACAACTTGAAGGGCCGCGTCAGGGATGGACTGGGAACCCAAAGCAGCCCTGGTAAGTTTCTCAGACCAGCCCCTGGGGAAGCACTGCCCGGCTACGGGAGGCTGGAAATGCTTGCTTGATGCTTTTGTTACTGGAGCACCACTGCAAAACTGGCCCCTGAAACAAAATCGACCCCCACCCTTTCAGCCTCCTGGGGAAATGCCCGGTGCCTGGTACAGCCAGTCTGGCCCTGGGCCGAGTAGACAACCAGATCCAGAACATAGGTTTTTAGTACTGAACTACCACGTTTCCCTTGAGTCTGATTTAAGTACGCGCTTGCTCAGTGAATTCCTAAAGTTTTTGGAGTACTGCATACCCCAACTGGAAGAGTGGTTGGATTTTTCTGAGAGCTACTACTTGACGGCACTAGAACTATGCTACGTAGCTGGAGAACCCTGAGCAACTCTGAAAAGCACCTGAAGCAGGTAACCTTACCAGTAATCTGGAACTCCAGTACCTAGTCAACGAATACAGTTGAATTACTTTTGCTTTAAGAGATGTCACGGTCAACAAACTATCCTATGTGCAGAAATGGCAAACTGTTTTTTTCAAAGCTCTGTAACCTACGGAGGAGTGAGGAATCTTTAGGTGGGTGTGCCCTCTGCTTCCCAGTTTCTGTATACTCAATAAACAAAAAGAGACAGGAATCCAGGCTCCATGGGGTGCGTGTTTATATGTACCTAAAATAAGGGAGCGAAATGCACCCAGCTAATTCGGTGCTCACTTCACAATTTCTCAGATATGTTTATATGATTAATAGGAACTAGCTATTGACCAGTATGTATATGTATATAAATATATATATTTATATGGGGTCCTCACCCACAGGTACTACCCGTGGTTTGCTTCATCATCGGACCCTCAGCCAAACACTGAAAGGGAATGTGTGGGCTGAACGTGTTTGTAAGCGGAGCTCTTTAGATAGTTGAAGTGAGTGAAGGCAGGGAGTATGGGTGAATTAAAATAGCCTCGGAATCCTAAAATGCCAAATTTTAATGATATAGGGTTTAGGACTAGAATAAAAGAACATTGTGATGCTCTTAGGATATAATGTTCCCAGGCATCTATTAAGTCGACATGTTTCAGCCATTGTGCTGCCCTTAGAGGGTCATTCGGCTTTCCTCGGGACCTTGATTTAACCCTGCCTAAGAAGGTTTATTGCCTTTTGCTGTGTAATAAAATGATAATAAACTTGCATGAAACCTTACACAACATACGTGTAGGGCCTTTTCCTGGTATGGTCATAGCTGAAAAATAAAAGGTGTGTGTGTCAGAATTTGCTTATATTTATGAAAGCACCACACTTCATGTGTTTATACAAATGCAAGGGTTTGTATGCGTGAGAAAAATCAAGAGGTGTTGCCTTTATGTTGTTAAAACCACATATAGAGGACACTAACAGATCAAAAAAAACCAGCAAGTTCAAAATCGACAGACTGAACAGACTACATACATGACTGGTTTGTTCAACAGACATCATAGGGTATGCCAGGTCAGGACCGTCCCGGTAGTCAAACACTAGAAGGGAAAAATAGGCATGTTGTAAGCTTGTTGTGCGGGCTCCTTACTTTGGATTCATACCGTTTCGAGTAGCGTGGGTCATGTATTTCCAAGCTGTCAGGTAAAAACGGAAAAAAAGCCTTACTTCATCAAGGGTACGCGTCCGCTAGCACTTGTGGTGTGTCCCTGTATCCCTGCATCTTAAAGGGTTTCGGCCGTTCTACAGTTTTTAACCCCTCCCCTGCTGATGACGGTACCGCTCCGTCATCAGCTGCGGTTGCGCTGTGCTGATGACGGAGCGGTTCCGTCATGCGCGTCGCAAATTCCGCGCCTGCGCTGAGCGTTCCATTGAGCAGGCGGGGCCATGACGGAACCGCTCCGTCATAAGCACAACGCAACCGACGCTGGTGACGGAGCGGTTCCGTCACCAGCATGCGCCCGTCGCATTTCCACCCCGCCCCCTTAGCACTGCGGCGGAATAGCCGCCGCAGTGAAGGGGTTAAAGGAGAAAGGCTGTCCTCGTCACATGATAGCATATCAAGTGATCGGGACATTCATACTACTTCTCTTCATAAAATGCTGTTTAAATGGGGTTAACCTATTTTAACACACTTCCGATGATGACACATGGTTTGAGACACCATAAAGGTGATTTGTCCAAGATCACACAACTGTATGAAGGTGTGAAGATGAAGTTAAACTCATGGTTCTACAATCAAAATCATAACTGACTGACCACACTAGCAATGGATGGTTCCAACATGTATTTAGAATTATTTCACAGGAAGGGAGAACTATGTAACTGTATGCGGCGCATCAGAAAATGATGCAATGTAGCTGCTCTAAGTGCTACCAAGCATGTCAATCAATCAATCAATCAGGGGTTTATAAAGCGCACTGTTCACCCATGAGGGTCTCAAGGCGCTGGGGGAGAGGGTGGTGGGCAGCTCTGGATGAGTCGAAGAGCAAGGTCTTGAGGTCCTTCATGAGGATGTGGAAGTTGGGGGATCGTCTGATGTTTACCAGGAGTTTGTGCCAGGTTTTGGCTGCAAGGTACTTTACTGATAGTGTACACTGTTAGTTTTGCCTTCTAGGCACTATGCTCCAGCTCAGCAAACATAACTAATTCTGGGAGAGGTTGGGCCTCTGTCTCTGGCAACAAAGCACTGTTTGCCAACCTGTTTGGCATTACTGACATTCTGACATGGCCACTGATTTACGTCAATAAATGTGATCTTTGCACTTCCTACAAAAAGACAGCCGCTTGCCAGACTTCTCTGCCGGTACCTGGACAGATGGTATATGATCTGTATTTGGCCTGTTTGTGTGGCATACAGGTGTGTCGGAGAATGTCCTCCCAAAGGGGAGTCAATATATACCTAACTTTAGAGCTTGTAAAACATGACAAACAAAAGGGCTGATCCCAAATACACTGAGTTAGACCAGCAGTTCATGTACACAGAAGGTATTTTTACATTAAGTTCAACCTTTCCCTGGGTCTCTGGTAGATCAAAGACAATAATAGATTACTAATTGAGTCAAGTTCCTATCTGTGGTGACCGCGGATATCAATGGAGGCATTACAATGCATCACCAACACTATAGGAACAAAATGGTGCAGAAAGTGGAAGCATCGCCAAGCATCACCCTCATTGTAATTTCAGTGTGGGTAGTTTAGTCGGAGGAAGCCTGGAACTGGCTTCAAAAATAGAAACGGATTAGAAACAAAGACGTGTACTCATACCACCCGTCTCACAAGAGTGAACCAGAATGACCCAAATACAGTATCAAACAGTGTGGTCATGGCAGTAAACAACTCTTTTGCGTTAAATTAAAGTAGCAACAAAAACACAATACAAATTCAATGTGGCATATGTCCACTTCAATTGTTTTATAATGATAGAGATTATCTAATGCGATTGAAATCAAAGCATTAACAGATAAGAGCAAAGAAATTACTCATCATGACAAATGTGCAATATTTTACAGTGCTCTAGGTGCGGTAGGGAAAGGGAGTAGGAATGGGGGTAGAGTGTTCACGTGTGGGTAGGGGACAAGGAAAGGTAATTGTGACATATATACATCAACATGATTTGTTGTATACGTTTCCGTGAATGATCAAATGTTCCCAGATATGTTCATAACTCTGATGGACCCGAAGTTAATTTTGTACAGTGTCGCTAGAGTTTGTGTTCCAATGTGATCGACGTTTCGACCCCTCGGGTCAAGACAGGTTGTAGTCCTTGGGGTGGGGTCTTTCTTTCTTGCCAGCCTTCGGGCGGCCCCTTTATTTATTATGATTTGTGTCTTCTGCACAGAAAGAATTCATACATGAAAAAATGCTGGTCACCTGCAAAAGGTAGGATGATTCATACTTTCCTGTTCCTGAAGCAGCACCGTGGCCTGCACCTCAGAACTTCATAGTGGTGTCACCCCCGGCTTCACCAAGATCCCTGCATTAACTCAAAAACATTGATGAAAACCTGTTCTGCATCTTGGCAACTCTCACTGTAGACCTGCCTAGAGATAATGTAGCATTACTCACTGTGTCTATTGTGTGGCCTTAATTCACTGTGTTGCTCAGTTACTTTCTCTTTTAGTTGGTTCGAGTTATAACATTTGACCCTGACAGCCAGACTTGACTGGTCCATCCTTCTATCTGATGTCACACTTTTACATACCTACTGGTCCATTGAACCAATACGTTAGCTGTATGGTCTGGAAAATATCTGCATCACTGTTTGTTGCATGGAAAGTACTAACCCTTGACCAGGAGGACAAAGTGCAAGACCCACCTGACTGAAGCCTGGGTTGGGATGTCTCATGTAACTGAGCCAGTGTAGAACCATCAGGATCTTGCAGCCAGTTGTTCAGAACCAGGCTGAAGACAGCCGCTTTGCAAGAGCGATGAAGATCTGCCGGAGACAACCCAGGACCAAAAATTTGGTAAGACTGCTTCGCCCTCGGCTGGCCTATGTAAATAATTTACTTTGTGAGAGTCCTTATAACTCCTTTGCTCTTTGAGTGACAGAAGGTATTTGCTTTTCACCCTAAATTTTAGCATAGGGTGCCACTGGCTGAGATGATTCTTCCTGCCCCACAATCACTGCACTACCTTTGTAGCCCAAATGTTTATAGCGATACCACAGTTTGAAGACTCAAATATTCCTAACCACAGACACAGTTTCCCACCTGCTGCTTGGATACATAATTACAGAGGTGTCCGAAGGACCCCTGAGTGACTGCATGGCCTAAAAAGCTTGACTGCAACCATTCACAAGATAGAAGGGCCTAATGTTTGGTGCCTCCTCTTTGGAGCCAACTGCGGTAGTAATCCCGTCCACCGCCAGGCGTGCCAATGTTTATGACTTAGGTTTCCAGCTGGAGCAATAACCAGTCTTACTTTGAACTGTATCAAGAGCTAACCACCCACCAACACTTTTGGCCCTGTTATTGGGTTACCGGAACTTTGACTTTAAAAATGTTATTTGATGTATGAAATCCAAACATTTTCTGTTGATCAGAATCACAGACAATTGGTCACTATCCCGTTACGGGGTTTCTTGTTTTTGTTAAGAGCAGAAAATCTTTAAAATTGCTATCCAGCCATAATGTGTCAGTATCGAAATCACGACTGTCTATATTTTCAGGCGTTCAGATACCTTGTTTCTTGGTCTTCTCTTAGATGCTGACATTTCACCATTCGAACCCTCATAATTACCCTAAGATTCATGCCTCTAAGCCACTGTGCTGATTATATTTTGTCTTCTCTTAGATGGTCTAACAAATTGCGCTGCCATAAGAGCATTTGGTTCCATACATCCTTCATATTTTACGTGCTCCGGACACATTTGGATCTCTATGTATTAGACAGTCACCATCAGTATGCATCTTTTCACTATAGGGTTTCCACTGTCAACAGGGTGTTTCCGTTTTTCGCGCCTTTTATTTATTTTATGTTCACTTTACAGTTCGTTTATTTTGTTGAGTTTCCTTTCATTTTTGGTTTTTGTGTTCTTCTCAGCCCTGAAGAGTCACAATTGTACACGTTGTGACGAAACACGTGTCGGCTGGTAGAATGTACGTTGTACTGATCTGGATTGACTTATAAATCCATTTACTGAAACTTTCAAGGTCTCATCTTTCTTTATTTGGACATTCTCAAGTGTTGAAAAAACGGTTTTACTGCAAACCCTTCACATACACACGTGTGCACAGGACTTTTGTTTCATTTGTACGTGTGGACTAATAGCCACACAAACGCAGGGGTTGTTTTGTTTTGGGTTTTTTCTCCCCTGACCTGTTTGCACCGTATACTTTACTTTCACTGCCATATCCTTTATACGTATCAGCAAGAGCGCCATCACTTCCTGGGTATTAATCTAAATCCATCACCGACATATTATAGAATCACAGTTAATGTTTGGGTGTTTGGCTTTTAAGCATTTAAAAAGTATTTGACAAATTCTCACCATCATGGGGTCCAAACCTACTGGGTCATCTGATATTGCCTCCCAAGTACAGAGCCTTGGGACTTGGGGATGCAATACTTGGGGACAACAGAGATGCCGACACCCCACAGTGCTAGTTAGTTACAGGGGCAAACTAAGAACAGATGAAAAGGGTGATTTGTAGATCGAGAACAATCAGTTACGTACACCGAATCAAAAGAAGAGACTCAAGCACACAAAATAGTATCACTCTTGCAGAGAAATGGAAATGTAACTCCTGGTGAAAGCATGTTCAGTCCCATTCCTGGAGAAATGGAAACTGTAACAGTTTTTTGCAGGGGAGCCTTGAAAAATTTATGTTGAAAGGCAACATGGGTGATACAAAGAATACTTGCGCGCAGTCTCCTCCCCAAGATGGCCTACGTTCTCTCTCTCGAGAGAGTTGACTCGCGATAGGTGTTCGAGACCTCGTATCTAGTGTACGCTTCTGAGGGACATGCGCTGCCTGATAACGGGTACGATAAATCGCATGTTCTCCTCCAACACACTCAGAATCAGCTTTATAGATTTACATTGTCCAGAATCACCAATGTTACTCTCGAATGTAACACGTAGCGCTGTGGGTACTGGAAATGGACTGGAATTGTATTGTTGATTCACAAGTTGCTATGACCCTCTGGATTTTTGGATTTTGCATTGCATTGTCCATAGGTAAACAGAGACCTATTTCTATTAAAATGTATAGCTGGGACTAGGCTGTAATTTATAGTGTGTGATTGTTGTGTTTGAGTCCCCTACCGTCAAACTCCCACTGGAGTAAGTCATTCCCGAGTAAACAATTCTGTCTAGGTGGAAGGTTACTGCACTCACAAGTGCAAACATCCAGACGACTTTTCTCAACCTAACCCCTAATGCTGTTCTTCTCTACCAAACCCTGAGGATGACAATTTTCTAAAGAAGTCATATCCTGCACTAAAATTTTTTAAAAAGAGTATGTTCTTCAATGTCTGTTATGTTTAAATATTTGTTTTTTCTTCTAACAAATATACCTGACTGCAAGCCCTTCATGTGCTCCTAATTGTGAGGATGTCACTTACATCTTACAAGTGGAAGAGAGAGAGTAAAAGACTTCTGTGCATCAGGGCCGGACAGGTCTTTTATGACACCGGGCATTTCTCCAGTGGACTGGAGTCCTTGGAGGCTGGTTTTGAATGGCCAGGGCCGCTCATGGTTCCTCTGTGACTTTCCTCAGCTCCCTGAGGTAACAGGCAGGGAAGGCTTCAAGAGAGACAGAGGGGGTGAGACTGGGAGAAAGAGAGAAGGGAGAGGGAGAAAGAATGAATGAATGGAAAGGAAGAGAGTAAACGACAGTGCAAGGAGAGGAAGGGAGTGGAGCTGTTTTGAGCATTTTTATAAGGGGTTGTTTTTGGTGCCACAGTCTGGTCTTGCTGTGCACTGTCCTGCAGCTTCCACAGCAGACAAACACACATACTTTTTAATAGAGGTAGGCTAACTGTACTTTAAGCCACAATTAGCTCTGTTTTGGATTGCTAAGCAGAGTTGAAGTATCATCCCTGGAAGAGGTGGTTAGAGGCACAGGGGCACAAGGCTGAATATAATCCATTGCAAGAAATCAAGGATGTGATGTAGGGTCAGAGGAGTGATAAAAATAATAAGAATGTATTTATCAGAAAGTACGATTGAAAATAGCTCATAGCACCCGAATGAGGATAATATAGGGCCAGGATTCCAAAGGAAATTAAGTTTGGGACTAAGGGCCAGATGTATCAAGGCTTTTGCGACTCGCAAAGGCCAAAATTCGCAGAATTTCGGCCTTTGCGACTCGCAAACGGCCTTTTTGCATTTTTTCATATGTATGAAAAAATCGCAATTTAAGGAATCACAATAATTTGCGATTCCTTATTTTGCCATAGCATTTAAGGAATCGCAAATTTTGCGATTCCTTAAATGAAATGTATGAAAAATATTGAACTTGTGATTTTGTGTTAAGAAATCGCAAATTACCACCAACTTGTAGTTGCTGGTAATTTGCGATTTCTGTTTAAAAATGCCCTATTTGGCATTTGTAAGGGTGGCATGTGAGGCACATACATGCCCATAGGGCATGTATGTGCGCCACATGCACACACATGTAAATTTCAGGGGTGCAGCAGGGTGTCTTTGAGACACCCCTGAATCCTTGAAATAATTCTCAAATTGCGATTAGCTAATTGCGAATTCGCAATTTGAGAATTATTGCACTATCATTCCTATGGGCCTCCTGGCCCATAGGAATGCATTGGAAATTATTCTTTATTTGCGAATTCGCAAAATGCAAATTCGCAAATAAAGAATAATATGGAATCGCTAAAAAATTGCGATTTTGTATATACATTTCATGTTGCGCTTTCTAAATAGTGATCCGCAAAAAATCGCTATTTAGCAATCGCAAATCGTAATCTTGATACATCTGGCCCTATATTCCCAGACAAGGAAAGGACGGAAGTTGTGTGGAGTAGAGTTGCATCTGCTGTAAAAATGTCACCATCTGATAGGCTGAGCTGAAACAAAGATGTCTGAAGCAGGAGTTGGATAGCATTCATGGTCTGATCACTGGCCTCAATGCAAGGGGTGTGGGGATCCTGAGCTGGTACCCACACAATAAGAGCACAACTGTGATCCTCACATACAACGTCATACACTACACAGATAGACTACAGGACAGACACACTCTTCCATTAACTGCCCTTCCACCAGATAGCATACTTGCCATCCACAAATGCATTTATGTGCCTGGCCAAGTGTGTGAAGCACTATACAGATGCTAGTACAATAGAATGCAGTACTGTTGTAAGTGTTGACTCAAAACTCTAGTGTGCACAGTGATGTTGACATGAGTCCACTTGGCTGCTTTGTTCAGGATTATCCCTACCTCGCTAGATTCACTTTCTCTCTCAATTATCACATCTTACTTCTTAGATCCTCTCTCTCTCTTTCTCTCTTTCTCTTGAAACCTCACGGCCAGAGCTGCCGACTTTGAAACTGGGGAACCAGGTTCGAGTCTCTGCTGGGACGCTCAACATCCTGTGATTCTGCCTAAATCACGTAATCTCCCCATGCCTACCAAAAGTGAATGTGTAATATAACTGGTGCTCATGTAAAGCGCTCCAATACCTTTGGGGCGAGTCCACGCTATATAAAAAAAACTGCAGACAAAAAAAGTATAGGCATTCCTGGGTAAGGTGCCTGGAATACACCCCAGGGGGGCTGACATTGCATTTTTGGAGACAAAAAAACACCACAAACTGTCTAAAGTAGATACAAATTTCTTCAGCAATTATAGTATGCAGCAGGGTGGTCTGAGGAAGGAGAGGGTAACTAACACAGTAGAGTTAGTAAACCTATCAATAGCGCAGCAGCTGCTGTGGCACCAAGATCCAGGGAAGTGAGTCACTCACTGCACCCTAATTGTGACATTGTTGTACTACCTAGGAAACCTATTGGTGGATGGGGAAGGTGGGCGAGTGGGGTTTGTAGGAACAATAACATGGGGAGCTTGCAGGTTGCTTCTGTATGAACTCTGTGGAAGAACATGAGCCCACGAGCCACCATGAGCATGACGACCTGTGGATGCAGCCTCTCATTTCCTGTTGATGACGTCTAACTGTCCCCCCAGGGGCGACGATGGGGTAACACTTCCTGTATGAGTCAGAGCCGCGGCTGGAGGCCTGCAAGAGGCCTGGCTGTGATTATTTTCTCAGCGAGGAATGGTTCCCATGAAGAAACACCCAGGCTGAAGCAGCGAACAAGACATGTTTTTCTAAAGGCCTCCAGTGTTGGTACAGCAAGGCCCAGGCTCAGACAGGAATGTGCTCCAGGCCTTAAAATCAAATACTAATAACGCATATTTGGAGACGTTCAGAGCAAAATAGGCCCAGGCACCAAAAGAAAAGTGGCGGACATTAGTGAATTAGATATCTAAAAAGGTGGCGATTTTAAATGTTGCTTTGTCTGGCGCCTTGATGCCCTTGGGCTAAGTTGCGCGTTACAAATTTCTTTTCATTCATTCATGGCGTGCCTGCACACTTTTGCAGTTTTGAACTTGTAAAGACACGCTGTATGAGTGTTTTTTCAAGGTAGTGAAATCTGCAAGCACTGCTTATTTTTTTATTTTTTATTTCAAAATATTTTTATTGAAAATACATTTTTTCATATACAAAAAACAAGCCATTTGACACATTTCTTGGCAGTTGGAAATCAACAGTAAAAACCAGCCCAGCAGACCATAGGTCAGGCCCACAAACAACCACAAAATGGCCGGCCTCCCCACAGACACTGCCTGATTGCCCCTACAAGCCGGTCCTCCCTTTAGTTGAGCCAAATAAGTGTATATATTTAGGTGTGCTTTTTCCTGGGAATGGGTTGATAATGACTGCAGGCCTGGTTTGTCTCCCCTTTTATATTACATGTTTGGGTGCTTTTATTGCACAGATTGGAATGGTTGAACATTTTCGTTAAATCTTTTCTAGATTTGTGTAAATGCCATCACGAGAACAGACTCTGCAGTGCTTCACCATTACCCATCATGAATTAGTAACCTCATCATGAAAGCCAAAGCAAGCCAGAATGTTCAAGTCATAACCAGGGCCCTATTTATTTAGCTGAACAATGCAGGAGAAGCTTTAAACATTTTTAAGGTTTGCCATTGGACTTTGTTTAATGAGCACCCTATGTGAAAGGGCGAGAAACACCTAGGCATTCTTAATGCAGTCAGGGCCATTTGTTAGCAGAACACAAAAGGGGTTGCTTAACAATTCTCGTAGCATAACCAGAATATGTTTTTTAAACAGTTAAGCACGATTTTCCTGAAACCCTGATTTTGTATCTGCATAATTAAATACTGTTCTCTTCTTTTTACTACACACAGTCCAGTATTTCAATAAGTCTTTCCCATAAACCTATCCCTGGTTAAAAAATAGCAATTTTTCATGGTTATTCCATCAAAATGTGCACATAATATACAAATGCATATCAGATAACTTGTGTAATAATATGTTCCTATATTACCATATCTGAGTTTTTGGTGACATTTACAGACCACTTCAGCCTCATGCTTCATGAAGTCACCAGATCACCTGAATTGGCAAAAAGTACCATGGCGTGGTTAGACATAAAATAACAAACACTTTTTAGACTCTTCCTTCTTCTATCCCTCCACTATTCCTTTTCAATCCAAGTAACAAACTAACATGTCCACAGCTCAAATTAATTTAATATTTCCCTATACTAATTCAACACTAATCCTGTTTTGGGTTCCAAAGGACCATGCTACCCGCCAAAAAGCACTTCAACACCTCATCAGAGGCAGCAAGCACTATATGAATGCAAACCCTTCCCTCTTCCATCCCTCCACTATCCTTTTCAATCCAAATAACTGACTAACATATCCATTGCTCCAATTAATTTCATATTTCACTATACCAATTCACCACTAATCCTTTATGGATTCCGGAGTAGCGTGCCACTTGCCAAAAAAAGGGCTTCAACGCCTCGTCAGGGGTAGTAAGCGATATATAGATGCAATTACAATACAATACAATACAATATAATACAATCCTGTACAATTACACGCTATGTATTGGTTATTTTCCTCATTAGGGGGTAATGCATGCTCGTCTCTGCAGTTCACAGTTTTTTCTGTGTGTACTTCCTTACATCCCCACCCCCCACACCCCATTCAGTCTAAGCAACTATCTCAGCGTTGCGCAACTTCAGTGCAGACTCAGGTTCTTGCCTTCAGGCTCTTTAACTTTACCTCTGTGTGCAGGTGAAGGACTGAGCTCCACAGTAGCCATGGTGACTCATTGATTGTCTGCTGGCAGGGGCCAGCCCTTGGTGTAGTCACTGTCGTGTCATGGTGCTTTCCTGGCGCCAGGGTGAAGCAATCCCGGACTGCAGGCCGCCAACATGGTAGCGTCCTCTCTCCTCCCACACCCAGTGGCACTGAAAAACTGGCATCGCAAAGGTACCTCCAATCATATTGCACTAGTTAGAATGCTGTAGCGCTTGGACACTGGGAGATTTAGCGCTACATAGCGAATGGAACACGAGATGGTGCTGCCAGTTGTGGGATCCATGCGCATCACTCTGACCCGAACACTGACAGCCTTCCTCGTCATCTGAGAGGATCAGTGGGGCTGACCTGCCAAGGAACCTTTGAAACTTGGCGGCCCAAGGGAGGGCGGGGTAAGCGGGGAGTAGGAAGGCTTCCCTCAACACACAGTCTTCGATGGGAGAAGTCATAGTGTGGAAAACCACCAGCTGAAATGCCTGCTCCATTCTATCCCTTTTCCATTGGTGGTTTCTCTTTTGAATTACCATTTGTACCAGAAACTGGAGCATTTTCCATGGCCACCCAACTCTATCAGGCCTTTGCATTGCTAGTCTTCGGGAGTGGCAAGTTACCTGCAAGGCTTTGCTTTGTTTAATACATTGTGTCAGACAGCTGCCAAACCTGTAGGTTTGCCCTTAGAACCACATTCTGAGTGCCTCAGTGTTTCCGATAGGACGGATTACAGGATTTACACAACGCAAAGGAAATAAATGATTTATCGGATCACTGCAGTCCCCAAATTCTTCACCCCTACTCGTCTGCTGCTCAAAGCAGATGAAATGTCTAGTTCTCATAAAAATGGCAAACAACGAGCAAGAGCTGTTGCGGAATCACAAATTTACGCATGTAATTCTCCATTATATTCAACAGGAATTACCAATACCCATGGTATTGGTGAACCTTGGGTGATGGACTTGCATCTCAGTTATCAGGTCACGTGACTGGTCCCTCAGTATGGCCCTTCAGAGAAACATATATGTAGGTCATTGCAATTATGCGGTTTTGCAGCTGCAGTGTTTTCTACATAATTATTGATTTGCTGCCTATGCCAAATAATGCATCATCTGCTGCATAATCTGCAGATTATAACCCAATTTATTTTTTAAGTACAAACGGACCAAGAGTTACTAAAACATGGCAACACGTGTCCCTGCACACTGGAAGACCCTTCACAGAGGGTTGCCGGCTCATCTTTCAATTGCTTTTTACTTTATTTGGGTGTTAAATTGGTACTAATAAGGTGAAATCATTTCCCAGACACTGTTACCATGTGTAAACAAAGACAAAATAATGAGGATATACTATTAAAAAAATGTGCTGCATCACATTTCATAATTTGCTTTTTCTTACTGTATAATTTAGTTAACCCTGCCACATAATTTAGTTCTCCTTTGCCGCATAATTCAAATGGCTCTGCTTACTTGTCATTCTCCAGACACCACTGCCTAGCAACTTTCTATTCATTTGCAACCAGCTGTTGTGACTTAGTCCTGCATTCTATTCTGTGTAGATATGCCCTCCCCAAGTTAACCCATCCTATCTTGCCATTACCCTTTAAAAGTTTTGGGCTCTGTCGACATGCGTGTTTCATCTCTTGCAAAAATAATTATTTTTAGGTGCCCAAGAAGTTATGCAGGACGTCTCCAACAAAATCCCTATTCGGGACCTGGTCAGTCCAGCCTTCATTGGGTGCCAAAGGCCATGATTGCTTCTCTTGAAGTAGAGGACCAGCAAAGACTGGACTGAATCTAATATCATCCGATGAAATTGAGAGCGAGTCCGACCCCCCTCCTGGAGGGTTTGCGGAGAATCTCCTCCAAAGAATTTCTTTTCTAAAAACTGGGCTAAATGATACATTAAATTAATGATTTTCCAAAAATCTTAGGTAATACAAATCATGGATTGTAATGACTGTTCTGAAGGGAAACTAAGGAAACAATAATTACTTTAAAGTACACAATATTACCCGCAGGCATTATTTCCCCTATAGCCATCAATCATGTTTGTACCTAATGGAAAAATATGTGCTGTTTGCAAGAAAATGCCTCTTTTGGCATGATCACCCACAATGTTTTGGATTGATGCTTCTGGCTTTTCGACCCTGAGAGTGCACTGCGGCTAACCAGACTTCAGTGCCAGTCTTCTAACCCTTGACAGAATGTGTATGTTAAATTGGCTGCCTCTAATTGCCATAAGCTGACTTACTTATTAATCCGTAGTATGTGGTACCAAGTGTACTTGGGCCATAGAAGTTAGAGTGTCCACCCAGGGCTGGAACACGTATTGTGCCACCCTGCATGTGACAAAGTACAAAATGGCTCCCAGCCTATCACTGCAGCCCAGAAGAGCAGTTTTAAACTGCTAGTTCTACTTTGCCATTCAAACCAATGGCAAGGTTCCCACTTCCCTTCCCAAAATAGATAATTCTCCCTAACGCAGGCCTATCGAGTCCTAAGGCAGGGAGCAGTATATTATTCAGTAGGACATGTATTTTAACAGGGTCCTAAACCTCCAAATCGTCATTTTACTGTGGAAAAGCAAGTAGCCCCATTGGCTAGTCCAGAGTTAAAAGGCTGGTCTTTAATTCCTGCTAACTTCTAAATGGGACTAGTAAAATGGAATGGGCACTTCAAGGTAACAAATTAATTGTGGCATTAAACCCAACTTGATGCCCAAGTTGAATTTAATGCCACTTTTAATGAAAGACAACTTTTCAAAAGTTGACACTCTGTATCCCAATGCACTTAGTGGCCTTTTGCCGTTGCTGGCCACCCAACAGCCTTCTGCCCTCCTGGGAAGTAGTGTGAAAGACTTCTAGGCTTAGGAACAATAGAGGCCTGACACATTTGGAGGTGTTATCTCCCCTTTGGAGGAATCCACACCTGGTGTTGGCCCAAAAATAAGCTTCAAATGAGAAGCTTTCTTTAGTGGAGAAATGATGATCACATTTGAGAAGAGCTGCCCCTTTGTTCAGGTAGAGAGGCTAGCATCAGGGACAGAGAGGGGAAACCAGTGGTCAACCCGTTTTTTCCTAGGGCATGTAGCCCACAGATAGCCAGACCTCCAGGGTGGGCTACCAAGCTCCTCATGACCAAGGAAGGGTTTAGACATTTTGAGAGTAGGCAGAATAGTGCACCCTGGGATTGCTAAATGCCACACATCGCCAGAGGTTTTCACAGGTGGGGGCATCCTGGTAGCCTATTGGCTAGTGACCGCATCATTCCCTCCAGGGCATTTTTTGGGTGTAAATATGGCAAGCCTGACACCCTGAACCCCACATTATATCTGGACTGGCGAAAGGACCAAAGAAGGACTGCCCTGCTGACCCCTGGACCTTGCACGGGAGACTGTACCAACTGCTGGTCTGCACCTGCTGCTCCTTGGGCTAGTGGAGAGAAGACGGAGCCTATTGGGCCGCGCTCTTGAAAGTATCAATCCCGAGATAAAGACAAAAAAGTTGAACCCCAAGGGCCAGTTGGCTGACCCCTGTGCTACAGTACCAGTGCCATAACAGGTGAAGTAGCCCATCCTGGCTAATCAGCAGCCACCTGCAAGGAACCACTGCTGACCGCCTACATGCAGCAAAGAAGACCTCCCCTCAGAACTCAAAAGTTGCACCCATGTCTGCTGTACCCAGGACAGTAACCAGAGTGCAGATTGCTCACCAAAGATGGACACTAGCTCTCACCAAAGGAACCCGCTGGACCTGCTGTGACTGGGATCAGTAGCCTAGTTTCTGCTGGACTTCTACTTGCCCAAAGAGGGCTTCGAGGGACTCCGACCCCTGTGGCCAAAGCTGTCCCACCTTATCCATGGACTGTGAAATAACCACAAAAAAACCCTTTGATCACACAGTATACAGAGCACCTTTCAGCAGCCTAAACATCCTGTATCCTCAGCATCAGGACCACTCCATTGACGTCTATGGTGGTTTTGATGTAAAGTGTGGAACTGGACATGAGACTGCTTTGGTGTCAAAATAACAGTCCAAATATTCCTTATTGGCATCCCTGCCCTTCTCCCTGTCGGAACTGGTCACCCAGTCTGACAGGGAGAACACAAACTCATTCAAAATTTTCAAAACGTTACAAGCCTTACGGTTACCAAAGCTTGTTTATGCTTTAGACTAAAAAACTGAGATTTACGTTTTCTGTAAAAAAAGCTTTGTCTCCATAACCCTCCAGTGGATTTTGCTCAACTTGGTGTCTAAAAATTGGTAAAACTATCATCTATTTGAATAAATTAGTGTCAAATTTCTCGTGTTCTTTGACTTTCCTATTGTGTTTTTTTGGCTTATAAATGCTTTACACTAGTTCCTTTGTTTAGGCCTTGCTGCTGGAAGCCACAGCTACCTAGGGTTGAGTAACAGGTTTTACAAACATGCCTGACTGGACCCAAGATGGTTTTGTGAGTATATTACACAGTGATGTCGTAAAACCACACGATACAATACACCAGAATCCTCACACTGTTCCATAGGAGGTGCTTTAAAGATCCTTCATCCAACCCACGCCTGAAAGACATCCTCTGGTTCAAAGACAACTGTGGTTTCCCTCAATACCCTGTGGCCAGCCCAGCCATGGGACCTTCCCAATTCTTTACGTCATGTCATATAACTGAAGTGGGATGTGTTTTAACACCATGCGCGCGGCGGGTTTTCCCGCTGTGCGCTGACTTTTTAAAAAACCTGCGGTTCATGACGAGCACAGCTCGTCATGAGCGTACGAGAGCCGTAACTCATGACGAGCTGAGCTCGTCATGAGCGTCGAAGGGGTTAAGTAATACAGCAATCACATAGGGAGGGAGCTGCACTTCACCATGCACACTAATTATTATTGGATCTGCCCTGAGAGCATTTTTGAGTACTGCAGATTCATATTCTAGCCGAAAGCGTGTTATTACACATGCTTTACCTTGAAATATACTTATTCTATGATTTGTGTTATGTTTCCCCTATTTACTCAGACTTAAATGCTCCAGATGAAGCACTAGAATCTGAAAAGCACTGAACAATGACTTATGGGTAACTCATAAGGGATGGGAGTCAACACCAAGGGAAGTCATTAAATGTAATCATTAAAAAGTTTGATTAATTGAAGCAATAATGATTTATACTGGTTTTCAAGCCAATAGACATGACATGTGCATGCCAAGCTTGGGAAAATGGGAAATAACATACACATGATGTTGATGTGCTCAACTGGATCATGTTCAAGTCGACGGGACTTCAGTCCGATGTTTAAACACTTGATGACCTTGTCCAGGATGGTGGTACAGGCACTCGTGTCCTTGGTCAGAGACAAGGACAAGTAGGCCTGCCCGTGGTCAGAGAGGTGTAAACGGGCATACAGACAGGCTAGTCCCTAGTGCACGAGGGGGATCTAGTGAACCATGCTGCCTTCCCACCAATGATCACGGTGGAGGTGGCGAATCTGGCAGCCCTGCTCCTGGTAATCGACAAGCAGATAGTGAGATAGGACTCCATCACTCTGCATGGATCTCCAACAAAAATTCCTTTGCAGGGAGCTACATGGGATCCTTCAAGAATTCTCCAACTAAGAGTCGTCACCAAAACTTTGCACCCTTAAGTTTTGCTTTCTGCAACGCAAATGCAAACAAAATTGTCTAGAAATGAAGAAAATAGTACTATCTCATGAGCAAATTGGCAAACATCTATCTTACTAACAGCTGGCCAAGAAGATGAATACAAAGTTAGTGAGTAGGTTCTTGGCTCTTTCAAACAGTTCCTGCACCCTGAGTTCAAGGAACTGGTTAAGGCAAGCAGGCCAGCTGCGTCTAGGTCAGGCCCAGCAGAAACCCTTAAAGACAACTTACTTTCTACATCTGATGCTTCTGTAGCAGGCAACATTCTTGACAATTTGCTCAGTAGCTTGAGGATCCATCCCCTCTGCCCCTAGGACCTCCTAATTCAGACCACTTGCCATGAAACAAACATTCAAGCCATCAGATCCAGCTAACGAAGGGCTGATCTCTAATAGACCAATCATAGACAAACTGATTGAAAGATCACCCTTCACTCAGACACCCAATATCATAGAAGAGATACTCTTTGAACATTAACTGGGCTTTGGCCCTGTCAGATGCATTGACTTCACCCTGATGTCCATATACGAAGACCTAAGAACAAGTGTGGGCAGAAATGGATTTGCTGCCTCGATCTTCCATCTTTGAAACTGCCCATCACAAGTCTACCACTGAGACTAGATAACTCTAGCATCTGACGCAACATTCTAAACAGGATGTCCCACTTTTAAGACAGGCACACCATTGTTTTACTGCATCCTTTAGCATCGGTTCCTATCGCCAATATCCGTGGTGTCCCTCAAGGCCACTCCTGTTCAATCTCTTCCTCACACTCCTCTAGGACCTCATCAAGCCCTTGCTCCAAATATATTGATGACACAGAGATCATTATCTATTGTGTATACTGCCCAAATTGTTTTCATCTATGCGCCCCTCAAATCCTAAACAAAAACTGAAAAGTACTCATAAACATCGGCAAGACAACTCCTCACCTGTACCAATGGAAAAGCATCAGACCCGTACTTCAAGTGCTTTAGTGGCGTCCTACAGATGCATGTTCGGCCTTCGAGGTACACTGAATCATCCACAAGGCCATCGAAAGCAAAGGATCATTGTTAATCCAAGCTAAGCTCCAAAGATATCCTGAACTCTGTCATGGACCGACTTCAAGATTGATCATTTGCAGTGATGGCCCCTCTGCTAAGGCGGAGCAACGTCGCACCACTGCTCTGTGAGCAATTCAAAGGGAAAAATAAAATGATAATAACACAATATGGCTGGGCTGGGCTGTCCAGAGCAGGGGGAGGAGTGGTGAGCACTATTTAAGTGTGCATCATGGTTTGGCTGTCTGTCTTGGGCCAGCCAAACAGTTATGCGCACTTAGCATGTTCTCAACCTGACTGTTCTGCACAGCCTGGGTGGAGAACATGCACAGGCTCCCAGTCCCTGTCTGAGCGACGAAACTCGGCTCGCAATCACGAAGCTGCTGCCATGCTTGTGAAATGATTGGATAGGGGAGCCTGAGAGTCTGTGTACTTCCTACTTCTAGGAGTTGACAACCGAAGAGGACCGAGCGGTGGCAGCTGGCCAGCAGGTGAGTGATTTATTTATTTTTATCTCCCCCTGCCCCGCCACCCCCATTATATAGCAGCCGCCACTGATTATTTAATCCTACAAGAAGAAACTCATCCATGGAACCTCCATCGGTGAACAAGCCTCAACTTTTTGGAATCCCAGCAGAGATAATAAATTTCCAAGATCACCTGGTATTCAAGGTGAAGTAAAGGCTTGGGGCATCCCAAAGGAATGATGCAGAATCATCATGCACAACACCAAAATACTTCCAACATGGACTACACCCATAAATCACACCCTTCCAAACAAACAGAGTAATGAAACAATTTAATCCAACTCTCATTCCTCCCACCCCTTTGTCATCCTCACCCCATTACCTGAGTAGAGACATTTGTCAGCATAAGAGCACCACACTAGTCATCATGCATGACACCAAAACCAAAACTCTTTCCACGTCGGCTAGCCAAGCACGCCCAACAGTCTAGCGCTTCGGCGCCTCGTACGGTGTTTAAAGTGCTATTAAATTGCTTTAACGAAAGGAGCTGCTGGGCATGAACAAACACTACAAGAACATTGGGCACAGGATGCGAGAAGCCAGTGGCATATGGATGGACAATATGGCGAGCTAGGAGAAAATTACCATTGTAAGGACCAGCAATGGAAAATATTTATTAAACATGTGTAACACAAAGGAAATTGTTTCCTGGTGCTTCAATAATAAGCTACTTTCTTACCCACACAATGGTAATCCTTATAGCCAAGGCCACAGTAATTATGTGATGCTGCAGCTTTTTTCACATAATTATGGATTCTGCAATTTTCAACATAATTTATCTTTTGCTGCATAATGTGCAAATTGTATATAAAAAATGTTTCAAGGTCAAACCTATCAAAAGTTGCTAAAAACATGGTGATGTGTTTGAACACAGTGGAAGGCCCTTCGCATGGGTTAACCAGTCATCTTTCTGTTTCCTATTTCTAGGATTTGATTGTTAAACTGGTACTAATAAAGTGAAATATTTACCTAGATAGCATTACCATGTGTTAAAACGACACAATAATCAAGTAATGCTATAAAAATGGGCCATATTATGCCGCATAATTTGCCTTTTCTTCCTGCATAAGTTAGTCCATCCCTGCCACATAATTCATAATTCAGTGCTCCCCTGCCGCTTAATAACAGTGGCACTGTTTATCGTTCAGTGAAACTTTAATCGTTCGCCAGAAGGTAACTGCACAGTTTTCCGCAGCTGGTACTCAACCCACTGAGCCCTGCCTAGCGTCGCCCATTGGCAGCTCCTAGTAGGGCCCACCCTTGCATCATGGAGCCCAACCCTGTCACGTTTCAGCAGACACCAGATCCTGGAAGAAGAAACCAGCAGCCAGTGAAGACGCAATCATCACAATAACTCGTTTTTATGGCACATGATTAAAGTTTTGAAGTTTCGTAAATAAACAAAGACTCTAATTATCTCCCTGAACGGACGTCCTCGGGATGAAGCGTCTTTCTGTTTACAAGAGCAAATGTTTGTGGCCTTGAGAAAGGGTGAGGCTATTAGTAAGAGTCCTGTGACCTTCAAGTGACAGGAAGAACTCAGCAGCAGGCGCACAGCCGCGGCGCCATCTTCCATGTCCGCATCCCCAAATCTTTTGCGTGCATGTCCCCAGGGGTGACCTGTCCCACAAGTGTGGTTGATGTAGAGTAGTGGGCACTAGGCCCACATACTTGCTGATAATGCACACACTGACCCGATAGAGGGTACAGGTAACTGGCCCAGGGCAAGTCCGCCCAGTCCCTTTTATTAGCAGGGTCACCTGACCGGTGATGCCTATGACGGGTGGGTGTGCAGTGTAGGTTAACACCAGGCGGAACATTGGAACGTGTCCAGCAGGACACTACAGTTGCGAACTCCCCTCAGTGTCTCAGCGGCACCCCAGATTCAACGCAGCACCGTCCCCCGCCCTCGCCCAGGGCGGACCGGCTGCATTGAACCTCCCTCGGCCTGCCATCTGCACGTCACGTGAATGGACTGGAGCCAACAGCTAATGAAGCGCGCACTCACCATAAATCCTCACAACCCAATAAACTCCACAAACAAGACTATCCGCCACACATCCCGGAACAGGCGAAAATGCACATGCCAGAAAGCGCTTTGGCTGCCGTGGCTAGGCACTGCACCGGCAGCGGAGCAGCAAGGGCACCTACCACGCTAGCAAGGAAAGTGCCCCTTCCTCTAGATATGGTAGGAAGAGACAATTTTAGTTGGAAAAAACCTCACACGCCCTCTATGTCCCCGTGACACTGCACCTGCTGCACCCATGCCCTAACAGCCAGAGAGGTCAACCTTGGAGCAGGGAAACCAGGTTCAAGTCTCGGCGTCGGCTCAACATCTTGTGATTCTGGGCAAATCACTTAGGGGCAGATTTACAAGCCCCTTGCGCCTCCTTTACGCCGCTGTTGCGTCACTTTTGTGACACAGCGGCGGCGCAAAAGATGCGTCATGCTGCGGGGTATTTACAACGTGACACATCTGGGAGATGTGTCACATTGTAAAGCCCTGCATCAGCAGTAGGCGTTTCTGCTCGGGGGGAGGGGGCGTTCCGGTGCAGGAACGCCTCCTAAAAGTGACTGAAATCTACAAGATTTCACTCAGTCACTTTTGAGCCCATGCTGTGTCCAAATCCTGCGGCATAAGGATTGATGCAGCATTGTGAAGATAGGGCCCCCCAGAGCATTGCTGGAGCTGCGTGCGCTTGCAGCGCAACTCCAGCAATGCGCCACCTTTACGCCACAGATGCGTCACGCATCTGTGCCATTTTTGCCCCATGGTGCGTCGCATTGTAAATGCGGCTCATCCATGGTGGCAGAGCTGTGGCGCACAATAACAGGCGCATCCCTGCTGATATGCAGGGATGCGCCAGTTGTTGTACATCTGCCCCACAATCTCCCCATGCCTACCAAAAATGAATGTATTTGTGTAAAATGTAACTGGTGCTCATGTAAAAGGCTACATATGCCTTCGGTCGAGTAGGCGCTATATAAAACTGCAAAAAAAATACAACTGTGCATACACAGCCAGGTCCCAAGGACCAGAGACCGGCCGCGCTGAAGGCCTGCCCGGGCCGCCCCTCCTCCTCCTCGGATCCCGGAAGAACAATGAGACAATGGCACGGGCTTGTCGGGCCCGGGCGGAGAGCGAGCCCCGGGGTCAGCCGGGTCAGGGCACGGCGGGAGCCCCGCTTTGTACCCGTGACCCCTCGGGCTGCAGCGCGGCCTCCCCGCCGGGCCGCCGGACCCGTCTTTCGGCCTCGCCCCGCCCCCGCTCTCAAGGGGACATCAAGGCCGGCGTCTCCCCGCCAGCGAGGACCGCCGCGGGCCGGCAGAAGCGCCGAGAATCCCCCGGGAACGCCCGAATACCCTCTCCTTCTCGTTATTTTGAGTTTTGGTAACAAAGCGCATATCGCCTACGCAATCAAGACTCAGTAATTAGGGTAACGTTTCGAAAGATGCGCGGTACACTGGGGCGACTTGTTTGAACAGCATAATCTTGTTTCTAGGGCTGGAAAACCGCGACGCACGTGGGTGAGAAAGAGCAAAAGACCCACAACAAAATGCATAACATTTCTGGGTTTTCTCAGGTTATCGTGAATGATAATATTCAATGGAAGAGCACAATTGCAGTCTCAATAGTCCAACATAAAACCTGGCTTTTCTCCCTGCCCTAAACCTGCTCTCACCGATCCTTCTGTACTATAGCGCCAAGACGCCGCGGCATTCAAGCGCTTGGAAAATATTTCAGTCAGTCAGTTAAAAGTCGACGTTTCAACCCCGCCCAAAATAACTACTTCTGTCAGCATCTACTCAACATCAAGGATGAATACTTAAATATCACTGTGTGACAAAAATGATCACATATATAAGTAAGTTAAACTTGCGTATTGCATACATTCCAACATTTCAGAACAAGAAAGTTGGAGATTTTTGAAGAAAAAAAATCTGGGAAATTGTATTTTTCCTATTGATTTTTATTGAGGCAAAACCAGTTTCAGGCTGGGGGCAGCCAAAATAAAACCATTTTTGCTTCAAAAATCGTGAGTCTCCCTCCTAAATCGGGTCTATCCGCATGTATGGTATTGCCTTTCTGAAACAACTAAAAGTGTCAAGAAATTAAGTTTTGTTTCGTTTTGGGGTTGAAACATTGATTTATTAGGGAGCATCATTTTGAGCCTCCGCTGAGGCCGATCACCCCTGCTAAAGTCAGGCAAACGGACAATAGCCACAAATGTGTGTTGTGGTTCTTTTGCATTTTCATACCTATTCACTGACTATGTTGTTTTATGATATGAAGCACTCTGTCTGGAATATTCCTTTAATTTATGGGTTAATTTATATCTGTATACTGAACAAGGCAAATCATGTTCGAACAAATTGCTGTAGTAGTTCATCTTTTTAGAAATTACTAATTTGTAATCAGGGCACAAGTCGTAAAAAAAGAAGTGGGGGGACACGGTCACCGGAAGTGACGTCACGACAGGAAGTGACGTCACGAAAGGTGCCGAGTTCCTCATCCCAAAGAGGCCAAAGAGTTAAGTCCAACTGTTTTGCAGAGGGGACGGCGTTCCCCCGGTAAAATTAGTGGGGGGACGCCGTCCACCCGCGTGGTACCCCGACTGGAGCCCTGTTTGTAATTCATTCATCGTTCTAAGCAGTTTATCCTGATATTCTACAGTCAGAACTCATTTCAGAGGGCCCGGGCCATGCAGGGGTTACGGGGCTCAGCCATGGGGGTTGAGGCCTTTTACTCCTGATGTCCCTTGGCCTGATTTACTTTGGATCCTGAGTACGTTGGCCAAGTACCCCTTCTGCACCTGACTCTCACGGTAAGCGTGGTCCAAGCAGTCCAAGCCATCCTCGGAGGGGATGAGTGGATACAGGTGAGTGAACACAGACTTGCAACTCTTCTTCGAAGAAGGTTTCCGGTTCCGGTCAAGAGAGCGAGAGGCAGGCAGGCAGTGGAGTGCCGCGGAGAGAGTACTGCCCAGAGAGGTTTGGCAGGCGCGCTAGACAAGTGTGAGCCGCGGGAGGACTGCAAGCCCGCAATACCCGCAAGAGTCGCAGCTGGCCCTGGAGAGCTGCGGGAGACCAGCAAGAGTCGCGGGAGACTCCCGAGAGTCTCGGGAGACCCGCGAGAGTCGCGGCAGGCCCGGGAGAGCCGCGGGAGACCTGCGAAAGTCGCTGCAGACCTGCGAGAGCTGCGGGAGACCCGTGAGAGCTGTTGGACCCAGCCTGAGTCCGAAATCTGCCGGAGCTCTGCAGGTGAGCTCACAGGACTGCCGGGGCCTGGGGCGGAAGAACACTGCAGGAGGAGAGCCGGTTAGGAGCGGAGCGGAGGTGAGGCTCATTAATTATCTTCTACCCTGTGCCCACCCTCTCCTCGATACTATCTCGCTTCCTTTCTCATCCTCTCCCACCCTTCCAACAGCAGCAACAGCCTGGAAAACACACGGGTTTCCACCATCAGTGTTAGAGCCCCATTCAAAAGTAACCAAACAGAAAGCATAAAGGAGCAGGAGGCATTTGTGAAGGAAAATAAGCACCACTCTACCTGATAGCGCCTGACTGCGAGAGCGCCCAGGGAATCACCAGCGGACCAGCCAAGGACTCCAATCTCCCGCCACCAGCCGCGCCGCCGCCTCGGGACTGCAAATCCCGTCAGGCTCAGCGGCGGCGCGTTCCCCGACGCGGTATACGCGCCGGGAGGGGCAGTATAAACCAGGAAGCCCTCGGTGGAGCGGGGGGAGGCATTTGTGAAGGAAAATAAGCACCACTCTACCTGATAGCGCCTGACTGCGAGAGCGCCCAGGGAATCACCAGCGGACCAGCCAAGGACTCCAATCTCCCGCCACCAGCCGCGCCGCCGCCTCGGGACTGCAAATCCCGTCAGGATCAGCGGCGGCGCGTTCCCCGACGCGGTATACGCGCCGGGAGGGGCAGTATAAACCAGGAAGCCCTCGGTGGAGCGGGGGGAGGCATTTGTGAAGGAAAATAAGCACCACTCTACCTGATAGCGCCTGACTGCGAGAGCGCCCAGGGAATCACCAGCGGACCAGCCAAGGACTCCAATCTCCCGCCACCAGCCGCGCCGCCGCCTCGGGACTGCAAATCCCGTCAGGCTCAGCGGCGGCGCGTTCCCCGACGCGGTATATGCGCCGGGAGGGGCAGTATAAACCAGGAAGCCCTCGGTGGAGCGGGGGGAGGCATTTGTGAAGGAAAATAAGCACCACTCTACCTGATAGCGCCTGACTGCGAGAGCGCCCAGGGAATCACCAGCGGACCAGCCAAGGACTCCAATCTCCCGCCACCAGCCGCGCCGCCGCCTCGGGACTGCAAATCCCGTCAGGCTCAGCGGCGGCGCGTTCCCCGACGCGGTATACGCGCCGGGAGGGGCAGTATAAACCAGGAAGCCCTCGGTGGAGCGGGGGGAGGCATTTATGAAGGAAAATAAGCACCACTCTACCTGATAGCGCCTGACTGCGAGAGCGCCCAGGGAATCACCAGCGGACCAGCCAAGGACTCCAATCTCCCGCCACCAGCCGCGCCGCCGCCTCGGGACTGCAAATCCCGTCAGGCTCAGCGGCGGCGTGTTCCCCGACGCGGTATACGCGCCGGGAGGGGCAGTATAAACCAGGAAGCCCTCTGTGGAGCGGGGGGAGGCATTTGTGAAGGAAAATAAGCACCACTCTACCTGATAGCGCCTGACTGCGAGAGCGCCCAGGGAATCACCAGCGGACCAGCCAAGGACTCCATTCTCCCGCCACCAGCCGCGCCGCCGCCTCGGGACTGCAAATCCCGTCAGGCTCAGCGGCGGCGCGTTCCCCGACGCGGTATACGCGCCGGGAGGGGCAGTATAAACCAGGAAGCCCTCGGTGGAGCGGGGGGAGGCATTTGTGAAGGAAAATAAGCACCACTCTACCTGATAGCGCCTGACTGCGAGAGCGCCCAGGGAATCACCAGCGGACCAGCCAAGGACTCCAATCTCCCGCCACCAGCCGCGCCGCCGCCTCGGGACTGCAAATCCCGTCAGGCTCAGCGGCGGCGCGTTCCCCGACGCGGTATATGCGCCGGGAGGGGCAGTATAAACCAGGAAGCCCTCGGTGGAGCGGGGGGAGGCATTTGTGAAGGAAAATAAGCACCACTCTACCTGATAGCGTCTGACTTCGAGAGCGCCCAGGGAATCACCAGCGGACCAGCCAAGGAATCCAATCTCCCGCCACCAGCCGCGCCGCCGCCTCGGGACTGCAAATCCCGTCAGGCTCAGCGGCGGCGCGTTCCCCGACGCGGTATACGCGCCGGGAGGGGCAGTATAAACCAGGAAGCCCTCGGTGGAGCGGGGGGAGGCATTTGTGAAGGAAAATAAGCACCACTCTACCTGATAGCGCCTGACTGCGAGAGCGCCCAGGGAATCACCAGCGGACCAGCCAAGGACTCCAATCTCCCGCCACCAGCCGCGCCGCCGCCTCGGGACTGCAAATCCCGTCAGGCTCAGCGGCGGCGTGTTCCCCGACGCGGTATACGCGCCGGGAGGGGCAGTATAAACCAGGAAGCCCTCGGTGGAGCGGGGGGAGGCATTTGTGAAGGAAAATAAGCACCACTCTACCTGATAGCGCCTGACTGCGAGAGCGCCCAGGGAATCACCAGCGGACCAGCCAAGGACTCCAATCTCCCGCCACCAGCAGCGCCGCCGCCTCGGGACTGCAAATCCCGTCAGGCTCAGCGGCGGCGCATTCCCCGACGCGGTATACGCGCCGGGAGGGGCAGTATAAACCAGGAAGCCCTCGGTGGAGCGGGGGGAGGCATTTGTGAAGGAAAATAAGCACCACTCTACCTGATAGCGCCTGACTGCGAGAGCGCCCAGGGAATCACCAGCGGACCAGCCAAGGACTCCAATCTCCCGCCACCAGCCGCGCCGCCGCCTCGGGACTGCAAATCCCGTCAGGCTCAGCGGCGGCGCGTTCCCCGACGCGGTATACGCGCCGGGAGGGGCAGTATAAACCAGGAAGCCCTCGGTGGAGCGGGGGGAGGCATTTGTGAAGGAAAATAAGCACCACTCTACCTGATAGCGCCTGACTGCGAGAGCGCCCAGGGAATCACCAGCGGACCAGCCAAGGACTCCAATCTCCCGCCACCAGCCGCGCCGCCGCCTCGGGACTGCAAATCCCGTCAGGCTCAGCGGCGGCGCGTTCCCCGACGCGGTATACGCGCCGGGAGGGGCAGTATAAACCAGGAAGCCCTCGGTGGAGCGGGGGGAGGCATTTGTGAAGGAAAATAAGCACCACTCTACCTGATAGCGCCTGACTGCGAGAGCGCCCAGGGAATCACCAGCGGACCAGTCAAGGACTCCAATCTCCCGCCACCAGCCGCGCCGCCGCCTCGGGACTGCAAATCCCGTCAGGCTCAGCGGCGGCGCGTTCCCCGACGCGGTATACGCGCTGGGAGGGGCAGTATAAACCAGGAAGCCCCCAGCGTCGCGAGACGCGAGCGAGACGCTCGGGGCGAAGCCCGGGCAAAGGGCGGGCCCTCTACGGCCCTCCAAGGCCAGATAAGGCCGGGCTGGGCCACTCCCATAACCTGTACTGATGTATCACACAGTTCTAGCAGCCAGAATCATGCCTAAAACAGGAACTGAAATGCAACCAAATACAGAAGGAACCCCGATCCTCGGTCCACTGGACAAATTCTTCTTCAAAGCAACAGGTGAAATTGATAGAGACTTGGCACTGGTAGAGCGTCGTATTGCACGCCGCCAATCGATAGAGCTACTTAAAAATATCATCCTATTACCAGACCCGACTCTCACCCCTGAGCCCCTTCCACTTAATTCGACTTTAAAAATCATAGATGAGGATCTAATGAACACGGATAATGTCCCCTCAGTGTTCCGATCCTATTTTCCTCCAAAAAGTGGATCCTCTCTCCCATCCCCTTTAAAATCCGCTAACAACACAATCTCCGCACCCTCTGACCTGGTTACCCCAAATTTGCCAAAGATTGCAGAGTTTGTTCCACCTGACATAATAGAAATCCCTCACTCGTTGGCCACTCAAAAGGTAACCATGTTTCAACCTTTACCAGTTGTATTAAAGACAGATAAAGTTTCACTTTCTAAAAATCAACCCAAAAAGAAACAGGTCACTATTCGATCCCCACCAAAAAAACGTCGTAAAAGAGCACCTATGAAAAGCATTCCTAAAACCCAAACATCAATTAAGGAAATACTAACCAAAGAACTACTACAAATTGTAGAAGGATCACCCAGAATACCACGGGAAACCTTTACTTCATGCGTCCCTCCTACAATTAAAGACTTTGTGGACGCCATGGAACATCTTGTTAAGGCATTGCTAATACCAATACACGAGAGAGTGAAAAGAATAGCCACCCAACTTGACACTCTCTCAGAAACTCTGATCCAAAACCAACTACCTAAGGGGGCTCCAGACGCCGTCTCAAACTTAACAACTGGAGACAAAACTATCCACGAACCAAAACTTACAATTCCCATTGTAAAGCCCACTACATCGGTTGCTGGGGGAACAAACTCGAAAATAGAAAAAATGACCAAAGCCCAGAAATCTAATAAGCAACTTACGGCTTCAAATCAGCAAAAAACCCACACACCAGTCTCAATAAAGAAGACAGTAACTACTCATAATCCAGTTCCCTCTCCAAAAGTGTCTTCTGATACTCATTCATCACAAGTTAATTCCCTCATAGCCTCTGCAAAAATGGGCAATGCACAACCTACCCCTGAAAAAATGATGTCTGCCGTCCAACAGGAAAAACGTGTACCCAAAAGATATGTCGATTTACCTCCTGCCGCAGAACAGAACGTTATCATTCTAACGGGAGTTGCACCATTACCTCCTACAGGAGGTTATGAAAACCATCATAGCCTAAAAAATAAGGTGATTTTTTGGCTTAGAGAAAACAGGCCCTTACCTCCTCACATTAACGGTGACATAATAATGGTAAAAAGAACCTATTGGATTGGAATCCGTCCCAAAGACATAGAAGGGGATGTAGTTATTGTTACCTTCAAAGATCCAAGGGTCATCACGCACATCACAGACTGGTTCTCTGGTTTTAACAGGGGTCCAATTTTGCCAAAACCCCTAGCTTACTTTTACCCTGAGGCGTTAATGCATCCTAAATTACACCAATCTAAAGCTTACCATAATAAACCTACATCTGCGCATTACAGAAATCACAACCGAAGGCACGGAACAAGAGACCAACCCTTCTTTCCTTTTATTGACTACATGCAACCGCCGACACCACGGCATTACGCGGAGGGGTTTGCCCAACCCCCACCAATCTTTAACCCGACCTGGAATTTACCTTGCCATAACTACTTTGAGTCACTCTACGGGCTGGAAGACGTGGAATGACTCCTTCAAGATAAGGAAGTAAACCATGATACTGGGAGTTGTGATCGCATAACTGATCATATCCATGCCATGCAGGACGATCCACTAAATGGGACCAATAAAAATTCCCCAGAAAACGGTACAAGCAATAGAGTAAAAATTTCTGAAAGGGGCAACGCCAAAAGACTATCTTATCCTGCCTCAAATGTAACTGACAACTCAACTTCCACCTATAAGGCACACCGAAATAACATGTTCAATCTGCACTTCCTCTCATGGAATTTGGCAGGTCTTTCCTCAAAAATCACACTACCGGACTGGCTAAAGGTTGTTAACCAGTACTCCATCTTGTGTTTCCAGGAAACCTGGGCGATTTCACCTATCCATCTCCAAGGTTTTCAAACATTCCACTCTCCGGCTGCCATGAGTAAACAGGGTAGACATAAAGGGGGATTATGCTCTTATATCAGTGTAGCAGTAGGTCATAGGATTAGGAAAACAATACTGAGTGACTCTTTCCAGGTAATCGCTATGGATATCGCCCCGTCACTGCTATTATTAATTGTCAACTTTTACAACAACCTTACGGTAGAACAATTGAGGGTTGTCATGGAAAATCTCCAACAAGCACTGCAAAAGATCAAAGATTCCTCTGGTGGAGAGTGTCCAATAGTCTTTCTCGGCGATTTAAATTGCCATATTTGCCCAAACATTGTAAGAGATGATTGTGACAGGTTTATGACATATGATTTAGACTCTGGTAAAGCTACTTTTAACCATTTCCTGCACACAAAATCAGGGGATCTTTTTAACAACTTTGTGACCTCATTTAATTTACGCTTTGTAAATGAGCTTCTTCATACCCCATGCCCTCATAAACCGACCTTTTATGGCAGAGGCACGAACACCACCATTGATTTCATATTATTTTCAAAAACTCATGCGCCGCTAATACGAGACTGGAACACCCTCGACCACCCTCATAGTGATCATTATCCTTTATCTATGACCATCGAGCTACCGGGGGTTAGCAACAACCAAAATTCACACAATGAACAACCTATTAAAATGGGAGCAAAAAACGGATACTGTGTTAAATGGAATAAAATCAATCCAAACAACCTTCTCAAAAACCTAGTCGATAAGAGGAGGGAGGAGATCCATACCTGTCTTTCTAATGAGAACAACCCCAATGATATCTGTAAAGCCTTCATTAAAATTCAGGCCACCTTGAAAGAACTCTTGACGAGACAGTTTAAACCAGGTCCCATTGCACAAAAAGGATGGTTCAATACAAAATGTTCGAAGGCTCTGAAATACTTAAAGAACTTGCTGCATGTCACACCCAAACCCCAAACAGAAATACGCCAGGCAAGAACTCAATATCGCCTAGCCATAAAAGACAGAAAAAGGGCACTCAAACAGGAAGCATGGCAGAACCTGGTCACAACATCGGAAATGGGGGATATGTCAGCATTTTGGAGACTCATCAATACCCCCTTACCATGGGTGAAAATGCCTGAAAGGAACCTGGATATGGCAATAAATGGGGAGACGTGGGCGGAACACTTCCAGAAGTTATATTCGAATCCCACATGTTCGAACAAATTGGAATTAAAAGGCCTCCCCCTACCAATCTTAAATCCACCTCGAGAGAGTCCCTGCAAAATTTCTTTTTCACTTGAGGAGGTGGAACTGGCCATTAAAGAAAGTCCAGCAGGGAAGGCACCTGGACCAGATGCAATTCCTGCAGACGTCTATAAGGCAGACATGGAGTTCTGGGTACCTCTATTGACCTCTGTCCTAAATTCGATAAACACCGTCGATCTCCTTCCAACATGGGGAGAGGCAATAGTAATACCAATTTTCAAAAAAGGAGATAGACACTTGCCATCGTGTTACCGGCCTATATCCCTCCTTGATACCTTGATGAAAATTGTTGGACGAATACTCCTGAAAAGACTAACCACCTGGCTGGAGGGAAAAAACATACTCTCGAAACTACAATATGGCTTCCGGACAGGTAGAGGCACAATTGAACAAGTCCTCAATTTGCATCTAATCAAGTCCAAATACATCGATATCAAAAAACGCAGTCTGTACATAACGTACATAGACCTTACCTTAGCGTTCGATTGTGTCCAGCATGACCAACTATGGGACACATTAAATCAACTTGGGATAGATCCATCAATCCTTCTATTCATCAAGGCTCTGTACAGAGAAGCCGGAGCCAGAGTTAGATTCGGACTGAGGGGAGAGTGTTCGCCACGTTTTGATATCAATAGAGGGGTTAGACAGGGGTGCATTTTGGCACCCCTTCTCTTCTCCCTTTATATAAATGCGTTTGGCGAGCATCTCAAAAACATCGAGTGTGATTTCCCCAAAATAGGAGGACAAGCGATTCCAATCCTGCTATATGCAGACGATGCTGCAATTCTCTCCCAGACTAGATTGGGTCTACAAAAAGCAGTTTCAGCGTTCACGGATTTTATGAAGGATAGGGGCCTTAAAGTGAACATAGGAAAATCTTATTCTATGCTAAGTAATAAAGCCCACAAAAAAACCCCATGCCCCATTTTCATCGAGGGTCAAAGACTGGAAACAGTGGAGGCATTCACTTACTTGGGTATCTGTCTACATAAAAAAATATCCTGGAAAGCGGCAATAGAGAAAAGGAAATTTGCTTTTTTGAGTGCCATTGGCGGGCTCCGTGACTTCGCAGGAAAAATAGGGGGAAGACCGGTGAAACAATTACTAACGGTATATAAAGCAAAATGTGTCAGTACTGCTACGTATGGGGCAGGCCTTTGGGGAATAGACAAAAACATCTCGCCGATACAAATGGTGGAAAATAAATTTGTAAGGTATCTCCTGGCCGCCTCAAAAGCAACATCGGTGTACCAGATGCACATTGAATTGGACTTACCATATATATCAGATATTATAAAATCTGAACCTCCCCTTCTTTGGCACAAAATTTGGACCACCCCCGAGACTGATTTTAATAGAGAGGTGATTCAAGACATTTTAAATCTGGAAAGGGCTAAACACTCTTTATCAAACTGGTTGGTCTACGTGAAAAAGTTCTTTTTTGAAATTGGGCACCCAGAATGGTTCACAGATCCTTTGACATTAGAAAATATCACACGAAAATGTTTAAGAAAGACTCTTATGGCCCACCTGGAAACAGCCAGATGGAATAAACAAAAGCACTGTGTCACTATTCTGGCATATCAAAGGGTGACACCACACAAGGGCCTTCAACTATACCTTTCAACAGATTTTTCGTGCTATTCAAGGATGCTGCTCACCAGATTCAGACTGGGTTCTTTCTTCCGATATGTAACATTTCCAACATGTAACGATTGGTCTCGGACTCTCTGCCCCTGCCCCTGTGATAAAATATCTCAACAAACTAACATTCATACCATTCTTTTTTGTAAATATTATGGGTTATTGAGAAAAGCTCTATTATCTCCCCTACTTAAGAGATGGAATCTCAGGTCGTGTAAACTTGCCTTCGAGCGTTTACAGGAACTCGAAGACAGGGAGGTGATAACAAAAATGGAGCAGTTTTTAAAATTACTGATAAAATTTAGGAATACTTTAGACTGATACCAGAGAAAACAACCATCTCTGTTTTTAACCGTCGTTTGTTGTTTATGGCTCTTTTTAATAGTCCTTTCACCAATGTTTTTAATATGTTACCGAGCACTGGATGACTTTTTTAATTGAAATCTTTCTTGCCTTTTAATTATCATGTTTTACAAATTCTGTATAATAATGTATGCTTATATGATATTTCTCTGAATATCGAATAAAGCTTATTTTGAACCTTTGAACCTTTGACTTGCAACTCAAAATGCACGCAGCAACAGCAAATCATTGTCAAGCCCAATACTCACTATTATAGGGAAACAGAAGTATTTTATTCCTATCGCTACTCACACGAAGCAAAAATATGACAGTCACAAGCAACCACTCTAGTGTTTATTTGGCAGTTCCCTGTCCCACTTCCCTCTTGCTTTAGCAATAGTGGTTATTCCTCATTCACTATTGGCAACTTCCAGGGTAGGCCTTACTGGACGTCCGAGTCTCAAGGGCCCACTATGACTCCATACTTAAATTAAACAGTGTTACAGCGTTGAAGCGTTGCAGCGCTAATTAGCAGCAAGTTCCCCTGGGCGGACTGGCCTAAAATCAAACTTACCTGCACTTTGCAGAATAGGAGTGACGGAGTTCCTGAGCTCACTCGTTCCATGGGAGCTAAAGCGGCAGCATCGATTCAGGTGAGTCAATCAATCAATCAATCAATCAACGCATTTCTATAGCGCGCTCCTCACCCAGGGGGTCTCAAGGCGCTGGGGGAGGGGGGTCTGATACTGCTCCAACAGCCAGGTCTTGAGTTGCTTCCTGAAGGCGAGGTGGTCCTGGGTCAGGCGGAGGTGGGTGGGGAGGGAGTTCCAAGTCTTGGCGGCGAGGTAGGAGAAGGACCGTCCCCCTGTGGTGGCTCTTCGGATGCGGGGGACGGCGGCGAGGATGTGGCTGGTCGATCGAAGCTGGCGTTTTGGAGCGTAGAAGTTGAGGCGGCTGTTGAGGTATCCTGGGCCTTGGTTGTGTAGGGCTTTGTGCGCGTGGGTGAGGAGACGGAAGGTGATTCTCTTGTTGACCGGGAGCCAGTGCAGGTCTCTCAGGTGTCCGGAGATGTGGCTGCGACGGGGGATGTCCAGGATGAGTCGTTCTGGATCCGCTTGAGTCTCTTCTGGAGCTTGGCGGTTGTTCCGGCGTAGAGGGAGTTGCCGTAGTCCAGACGGCTGGTGACGAGGGCCTGGGTGACCATCTTCCTGGTCTCGGTGGGGATCCACCGGAAGATCTTACGTAGCATGCGCAGGATGTTGAAGCACGACGAGGAGACGGCGTTGACTTGTCTGGTCATGGAGAGGGAGGAGTCCAGGATGAAGCCCAGGTTGCGTGCGTGGTCTGTTGGTTTGGGTGCGCTGCCTAGGGCGGGGGGCCACCAGGAGTCGTCCCAGGCGGCGGGTGAGGATCCCAGGATGAGGACTTCCGTCTTGTCCGAGTTCAGTTTCAGGCGACTGTTCTTCATCCATTCGGCTACCTCTTTCATCCCTTCGTGAAGGTTGGCTCTGGCGGTGGCGGGGTCGTTGGTAAGGGAGAGGATCAGCTGGGTGTCGTCGGCGTAGGAGATGATGTTGAGGTTGTGCTGGCGTGCGATGTCTGCGAGGGGGCTCATGTAGACGTTGAAGACGGTTGGACTGAGCGAGGAGCCGTGCGGAACGCCGCAGATGACTTCGGTGGCTTCTGATCTGAACGGAGGGAGGCGGACTCTCTGTGTCCTTCCGGCGAGGAAGGAGATGATCCACTCCAGTGCCTTCTCCTGGATTCCGACGTTGCTGAGGCGCTGCACTAGTGTACGGTGGCAGACAGTGTCGAAGGCCGCGGAGAGGTCTAGGAGGATGAGGGCTGCTGTTTCTCCGTTGTCAAGCAGGGCTCGGATGTCATCGGTGGCTGCGATCAGGCCGGTCTCAGTGCTGTGGTTGGCCCAGAAGCCAGACTGCGAGGGGTCGAGGGATCCGTTCGTCTCGAGGAAGGCGGCCAGCTGCTTGTTGACGGTCTTCTCGATGACTTTTGCAGGAAATGGGATCAGCGAGATGGGGCAGTAGTTCCTGAGGTCGGTGGGGTCGGCTGATGGCTTCTTTAGTAGAGCGCTGAGTTCGGCGTGCTTCCAGCTCTCCGGGAAGGTAGCGGTGTCGAAGGAGGTGTTGATGATGTCCCGCAGGTGGGGTGCGATGACAGCGTCGGCCTTGTTGAAGACATGGTGAGGGCAGGGGTCGGTCGGAGATCCGGAGTGGATGGAGTTCATAGTGCGGACAGTGTCTTCGGTGCTGATCGGAGTCCAGGCGCGGAGGGTGGTGGTGGGGGGCGGTGGTTCAGTCGTGGCGTTCGTCGGTTGAGTGTTGAAGCTGTTGTGTATGTCCGCGATCTTGTTGTGGAAGTAGGAGGCGAGGGAGTTGCAGAGGTCTTGCGAAGGGGTGATGTCGTTGTTTCCGGCGTTAGGGTTGGAGAGCTCTTTGACGATGTTGAAGAGTTCCTTGCTGTTGTGTGCGTTGTTGTCCAGTCGTTCCTTGAATGCAGTTTTCTTGGTGGCGTGGATGAGTTGGTGGTGTTTTCGGGTGGCGAGCTTGAGGGCAGTCATGTTGTCCGGTGTTGGGTCTCTGCGCCAGGTTCTCTCGAGGGCTCGGCAGTTCTTCTTGGAGCTCTTGAGTTCGTCGGTGAACCATGGGGCTTTCTTGCTACCGGGTCTGCTAGGCGGGGTCCTCAGGGGGGCGAGGTCGTCTGCGCAGTCGGTGATCCACTTCGTGAGGTTGGTGGTCGCCTGGCTTGGGTTCGTTGTGCTGGTGGGGGGGTTCTTGCTCAGGGAAGTCGCGAGCTGGTCGGCAGTGATCTTGTTCCAGCTTCTGCGTGCAACCTGTTGTGGGTGGTGGTGGGTCGTGGTCCTTCTGAAGCTGAAGTGGACGCAGCTGTGGTCCGTCCAGTGAAGTCCGGTGGCGTGGCTGAAGGCGATGTCCTTGCTGGATGAGAAGACGGGGTCGAGTGTGTGTCCGGCGTAGTGGGTGGGGGTGGTCACCAGCTGCTTGAGTCCCAGGTTGGCGAGGTTGTCCAGCAGGGTGGTGGTGTTGCGGTCGTTGTTGTTCTCCAGGTGGAAGTTGAGGTCCCCGAGGAGGATGTAGTCAGCGGAGCAGAGGGCGTGCGGGCTGATGAAGTCGGCGATGTCTTCGCTGAATTGTGTGCGTTGTCCCGGGGGTCTGTAGATGAGGGTGCCTCTGAGGGTGGTCTTGGGGTTGATGTGGACCTGGAAGTGCAGGTGCTCGGCGGTTGCGCGGGTGTCGTCGGCGTTGGTCGTGATGCGGATGGTGTTCCTGTGGACGATGGCGATGCCTCCTCCGGTGTGGTTGATGCGGTCCCTTCGGATGATCTTGTAGCCGTCTGGGATGGCGATGTCGGGTGCTGAAGAGGCGTTCATCCAGGTTTCCGTGAGGAAGGCGACGTCTGGTGAGGTTGTGTCGACCAGGTTCCAGAGCTCGACGGCGTGTCTGTGGACGGAGCGGGTGTTGAGCAGGATTCATTTCAGGTGGCTGCTGCTGTTGCTCGTGGAGGTCTTGAGTACTGCTGGAGTGGTGCAGGTCCGTATGCAGGTGAACTTGCAGGCGTTGCAGCAGAAGGGTCCGTGGGTGCGTCTAGGGGTGGCTCGGTAGCACCCCGGGATTCTTCCGGCGTTGAGTGCGTAGAGTTCGGTGGCGCCGTAGGTCAGACGGGTGGGCTGGGGTCTGCGGGGGCCAGGGGTCCTGGCGCTGGGCGCGGTCCAGGCGCGGACGGGCGCAGACGGGCTTACCTTTGGCGCTCAGTCGGCGCTCCCGCTGCGCGCGTCCGCTGCGCGGTCGCTGAGGGGGCGTCATAAGTAGGAGCCGGGAGGGAGGGTCAGCCGGGAGGCGGGAGGACCAATGGGAGAGGAGGGGAGGCGGAGCTACGGGTCAGCGGCGGCGGAAAAGCACGTAGGTGACCGGGGCAGCGGGTCCGGTGAGGAGCGGGGGCAGAGGCGGCAGGCTGCGGGCAGAGGCGTACCCGAGGAAGATGCGGAGGGCAGCGGCGTGGAGGAGGTGAGCGGAGGTCTCAGCAAGCAGGGAGCGGCCAGGCAGCAGCTGAGTCAGCAGGCAGGCAGGCGAGCGTCAGAGCAGTGTGGAGGGAGCGACCGCCTGCGAGGGCACAGGGGTGTTAGCTGCATGCGGCCCTAAGTCAGTGATGTAGCAAGGGGGAGGGGGGCGGTCTGCCCCAGGCGGCACAAGTTTTGGAGGCAGCACCCCCGCTCTCACCTTTGGCCGTTGCAGGGCGGAGGCCGCAGGAATCAGGAGCCCCCGCTCTTACATTCAGTTGCCTATGGCAGCAAACGCAGGGGCTGCCATGGGCGGCCTAAGGCCTAGCTACATCACTGCCCAAAGTGGGCTGCACTCAGTGGTCAGAGAGACTGCACGCGTGGTCGCGCCTCCACAGCAATTGGAAGATATCTATGGCTCTGTTCACAGAAGTAAGTATTCTGTTCCTCCTGCAATGGGAGCGGGTGGAGGTTTGGTGACCCTTAGCTCCTGGTGCGAATTTCTTCATCCCGGATAGGTGCACGGGGTCCACAGTGGCCTCACTCCTCTCGGCGATGACTCTTACTGGGTTACACTGCTTGGTGTGCCAGGTGACCCTTTCTGGCATACGGGACCACTATATATTCACATTACACAGCTCTAGTGTGTTTGGCATAGCAAACTCCTTGGAAGTGGCCCCTCCTGGCATACGGAGGTTGCGCACCACTACTGCACATGGTCTACTGCCCTTACCACACAGCAGCCTGCTCACAGTGGCCCCTCCTGACACATGCACCGACTCCTGCCCGATTAGCGCAGCAGTGCACACTGCTGAATTCCCTGGAACCCCTCCCCTGGCATAGGGGGGTTGCCGACTTTGTTCTGCCCATGGGCAACAATGCGATTGATGCTGCAGCTGTCTCCTCACACCTCCCAGAGGGAGTCCATTTCATATGGCCTCCTAGTGGACCTCACTCCCTCCAACGCTCTCCTCTTACTCGCAGGGTCCATCGGCCTTGGCATGCTGGCAGGTGCTGGTGCTCCAGGGCCGGTGGTCTTGAATTCCCTGGGTGATGTCCCCTCAACCTGCAGGGAGGTTAGCAGGCCTTGGCAACCAGTCTTGGTCACAGGCAGAAGTCTTTCTTAGCTTCCTCTCCTCACACAGCCGTCCGGCTATTTGGTGATAGCAATTTTTTGGGTCTCAATCTCGCCTTCTTATAGTCAATTTCCAGACACCAAATGTAATTTAGAGTCTGAGTCCTTTAAGTGTTTGTTGGGAGGGTCTGCTTCTTTTGAAGTGCCCACCCCTCAACCCTCTTCTTCGTCTAAAAGCAGTCTGTCAAAGCAGGAGTGTCTCCAAAGCTGATAGCCCCACAACACAGGCCGTAGAAGTGACTAGAGTTCACACCTGGATGTCAGCTACAGTGATATGTGCATCAAAAGGTTGGCCCAAGGCCCCTAGTCCTACTCTTTATGATTCTCTTATCAACCCCATCTCATTCCTGAAATGTGCCCAGGCTTCTTCCTTGTGACCTCTCACTGAATCAAGGAGCACCCTTTGGAGTGTACAGGGCAAGCCTCGCTTTCCCCTCCCCAGTGTGTGTCCCACCCAATTTAGTGGATTGTGGCAATACACAAATCTGTCTGGGGGATCCCTCAACCTTCTCTCCATGTTTCACCATACAGGCCTGGGCCTCCCAAAATGGAACTCAGGGCCCTCCATGTATTGTATCATCCACAGGCATGCATACACTCAGTGCATGTAAACAATCAACACACAATGCACAGCACTATAACCTTCATATACTGTACCATTAATTGGCACACATTAATACATTTAACATGCACACTCTGCACAGTACTACATCCTCCATGTATTATACCACTCATTGGCACGCAAACATCCAGCACATGCATTTACCATGCACGCACTGCACAGCATTACATCCTCAATGTATTGTACCATTTATAAGCAAGCATACATCCAGCACATACATTTAAAATGCACTCTCTGCACAGCACTATAATCCTCCATGTACTGTACCGCTCCTAGGCACAAATACACCCAGCACATGCACTCACCATGCACACTCTGCTCAGTACTGCATTATCTCTGTATTGTACCATTCCCAGGCACACATACACCTAGATACACGACTCCTACCCTGCTTAGCACTTCACAACAAACCGATGTAGGCTAAGGGTGAGTTGACCACACAGCAGCTGAACTGTAAACATGAGAGAACCAGTAGGCCTCATTCAGGTGATACAGATTAAAGAGAACCCGTTTGCTCCTATTGGTCACTACATGGCATGCTGCCACCACCACGCTTGTGCTGCTTAACTCTTGGTGAAGGCAGTAGCTTCTCACCACCTGAGGGTAGAGCTTTATATACCCCTCATGGTCCAATAAGACAGCAACCGGTGTGACAGCCCTATGTCATGGCGCACATGCATGATCAGTGTTTGCCTATGACAACAACATAATTTGCATTAGGTATCAAGCATCATTACAGCTGGGCCATCGGGGCAGGGGTCACGTCTATTACCATGCAGAGGACTTTTCTGTCTAAAAAGATATGTCATGGATTGATTTATTTCTGTATAGACTACAAGGCTATACTGTTCGAACAAATTGCTGTAGTGGCTGTTGATCTTTTGAGAAGTTACTCATTTGTAATACATACATCAGTATAAGCAGTTTACCTGATACTCCACTATTTTTTAATTTTTTTTAGTTTTTGGAAGACCTTTATTGATGATGCATCGTACACATAGCCAAAACAAAACGCCCGAAGGCACACAAAGGTTTCACATAGCAATAAGGCAATGCGCGAAGGATCTATTACACAGGTACTAAGGTCTAGTTTTCAAAGATAAATTCTGAAGGATAAACAGTGGCAGGATGTCATAAAGCAGCACAATGGTTCCGGCATGAGAGGATCAGGAGAGACATACATACAGTGCACTAAAAGTACCAGAACCACCACTTTCCACATTGAAGAAAAACGTTTAAACCCAGAAGAAAAAGGAAAAAGAATAGAAGGCCCATAGAACAAAAAAGAAAATAAACAAAAACCCCACCTCCCACCCCCCAGCCTGCACCCCTGCAGCTGGCTATGGCCTACCCCCCATAGCAGTGTGCCTGTCGCCCCACTAAAAGGAGTCCCGAAATATAGAAAGTAAGAAAAGGGTTTCTAACCTATAACTACAATGAATAAAAAGAGGTGGAGGAGGAGCCCGCCACCAGTCCCCCGGCATCCTCTTCCCATAGGTCAATTAGTTCAATAGTAGCTCAGGATATATTATCCGGTGAAAAACAAGCATACAATGTTAAAAAGCACGAAGTCAGCACATTGCGTTACCCAGAAAATCAACACGCCCACATCCAATTCGGTCTGCAACGAGGAAACCATCAGTCAACGATAAGATGCGGTCATCCCTGTCCCGTCTTTACTCTCCCCCCACTGCCAACAAAAGTAACCCAGAAAGGCGCGAACAGTAGTTCACAAGGGGCACTTTGCTTCAAACACTCAACCAGATCAAAAACACTGGAGTCCAACGTTCCCATACAGGAGTACACAACCCTCGTAGTATAAAGCAAAGCCGAGCCAGGGAGGAAAGTCTCGATGTTCAGCCCCTTCTGGAGCGATCCCTGGATATCAAGGGGCAAGACGTGGGGAGAAGACTCCCGTCGTGATCGCAATCCATGGGTCGCACTTCGGTCCGGGCAGACATCGTCCGTTGCAAAAGCAGCCTCGGAACCTGGAGTCCCAAGGCCATCACTGTTTCGCGAGGTCGCCATCTTGTAATAGTCAGACGCGGGGCGAGAAGTACCACTGTGGTCCGGCAAGTCCGCCATGTTCGAGCACCCCGGTGCAATCATTATATCGTCAACCTTGCTGATCAGGGTTTGCACAGAGTACACCATTTCGTGATGAAGGGAGACGATAGCAGCCAATAAATCACCGTAGCCCTGATCACATCCACGCTCCCTTCCACTCACGTCCCTCTGCACCACACGTCCATGACCACTCCATAGCCCGACTCCTCAAGATTGTGCGCCATTACTCACATTCACGGTCCAAATGGAAGCCCTCCAGGCCGGGGCAGGCTGCACACAGTAAGCATTAGGTCTGCGCTTTGGAGAAGAGCGGTAAACAGACCCAAGAAGCGGCCGTAGGCGTTGTCCCGCAAACCAGCCGCCCTGTTTGAAGTCAGTGGGGTGGATAGTTCGGGAACCTCCCGCTGGTAGCGGGGCAGCACTCAAGCAGCACTCAGCAATTCACGATAAGGGTTCCCGCAGGCATAAAATTCCTCCAGATACAGGCGCCAGGCACAATCAACTCTGTACCTGTATTCCAGTGGGGCGGGCGGTTCAGATTCGGCCGTGACTTCCGCAAATGGTCCGACCGGTTCAGCACAGCTGCTGACGCCCGGTGTTGTTCGCTCCGCAGCCGGCTCCGGTGTCCACTCGAGGCCCCGGTCTCAGGGCCGTTGCGGGTCTCAAACTTCATTCGAACATTTCTCCAGATTGCAGAGGAGCGTGGGCTTCAGGATTTCCCCGCGGGCCGTCGGAACATAACGGCTACTGCAATGTGCCTTCTCAATGCAGGATCACCGGCAGGATAGTCGCGAAGAAAGAGATGGTCCTCGGAGCCGAGGGGCTACACGTCCGACCCGGTCGCCATCTTGGCTCCTCCCTGATACTCCACTATTATTAATAACTTGGATTGATTGATTTTTTTTCTTAATGTTTCAGAGGGGACCATTGTTATAATTTGAATTATGATTACCCAGGTTCCCTGGGACAATTGGGCGCACTTACATATGGAATTCTCAGAAATTATGGTTCAGGGTTGATAAAATTACCTGGATGAAACTGCAAATCATGCAGCATAGTTTGGCTCAAAATCTGGCAGTACTGTTTCAATATAATGCATCTCGATTCTCGGCTGGAGGATGACAACGTCTGGTTAGTGCGTCATCTGTAGAGTTGGCTTCCTTCGGGACTTGCTGTGGCGAGCTGCATCGTGCAAGTAGGTAGTCGAAATGCACCAAACCACACCGTGCTTTGCCATAGCAAGTGAAGGTATATTTATACCTTGAAGATGTTTAGGAATGCCAGTATTGACGTAAAGTTCGGCATATGAACATCATGAATGAACCCCCAAGGAATAGATGTTCATGCATAATAACTGAGTTTTTGGAGAAATCAATATCCAGGCTAGGGGAAGTCCCTAACGGCTTAAGAGTCTGGGTTTCCAAGAAATCGTTGTGACGTAGATGAACGGATGGAAGTAGCCATGCCTGTATTTGGGTAGCATGGGCTATGCCTAAATAAGGACTGGATTTCTATGCCTATATAAGGTCAACGTGTCAATTATACCTATATAAAGGCATGAATCAGGAAATGCATACGGAATCTAAATCGATACACAACAAACTTTGCGGTGCTCCCTCCATAGAGATAAGAGGTTTAAGAAATGACCGCGCATAATTCGGTCGAGCCTATCAGACAGCACAAGCTGTTTGATTGCAAAATAATCATTTTGGGTCAAACAATAACTTACATGGTCTTATTGCTTACCATTTTTTGGCTTTATTGGCACTCTCATTTGCTTGCTTCTTTTTCAATGGCTTTCCTTGCCCCAGCTTGTCCATCCTGTGTTTGTCCTTCCCCTAGAGTATAGCCTCTTTACCATCTCTCTGGTTGGCTAGCATCTATCCTTCCACTGCTCAATTTTAGGAAACTTTTTTTTTTTGGCTAAGCACTTCATGAAAAAGCACGTTTTTTCCAGGTGCTCACTACCTGTGCTCCATGTTTCCTTTGGTGTACTCCAAACTCATCCCTCCTTGATCTCTGTGTTGTCCTCCTCATTGGGTGCTTCTCCCCCGCTCCTCATATTGCTTGCGCTTTCATGTGCTTCTCGCTCTGTTGTGTGCATTCTCTCTGTCGCCGCCCTACGCTCTATGTATGCTTCACCTGTTGCCACCTGTGTTGCGCTCTCATTTTTGCAATGCTTTCCCTCTCCTTGCCTCCACCCGCTCCCCCATTTGCCTGTCCGTTACCTAGACCTGCACTCTTTTTTTTTAAATTAATTGCACGTTCACAGTAAATAAACCCTAATTTTTTTAAATTACTGATCCAAGTAGCACCCACAATCTTCAATCAGTAAATAAAAATGAAAGCAAATTACACCTACGTCAATCTATTTGTGCCCACATGCATTCTGACACATGTAAATGTAAATGTATAGGCATTTATATAGCGCACTACTTACCCGGAGGGTCCCAAGGCGCTTCGACCGCTGCGAAACCCTTCCTGGATTCCCTGAGAGATGGTCCCTTAATGGGTATCTCCAGGGTGAGACCAGGCATCCCCGGCGGTCTGGTGGGGCCGTTAGTGAAGATGAGGCAAGCTAATGCCCAGAGTTGCCGAGTGTGATCGCTGATCAGAGTGGGCACCGAGGCGAGAGAATTATCGAGTCCGCTGACCCTGGTCCAGAAACCTGCCGCGCCGGGAATCGAACCCTGGTCCCGGGCCGTCCTCTGCTCTCGGGTCTGCCGCCTCTAACCAGTGTACGCCATTATGCACGTGCGCACCAGTAAAATTACACGACGGCCAGCTGCAGTGGCATCATCCCGCCTTTTTTAATTAATGAATTTTTTTTTCAAAGATGCTGCACATCAATAAAATGAAATAACGAAGGGGAATGCCAGTACTGATACTTTAATCAAAAAAACAAATGTATCTGAAATGCAACGACAACTGTACAATGCATCTAGTGCTATTTAATAGCTTGTTTTATTTGAAAAATTAAATTTCAGATCATTTGAAGGTTGAACACATTTCAAACAAAAAATTATTATACAACAAATAAAGATGGACACAAGAACAAGTGCACAAAATTCACAAATATACTTTCAATCATACCAATGCAGTCATTTCACAAACACACCTCACACATTCATCCTGCACAGTGCTAAATCAAGCGGGATTGAATACACCAATTGAAAAAGCACTCAGTCTGCCAAAATAAAATAATTTAAGCCATTGGTTGTTATAAATACACCATCTCAAGTCATATGAATACTTAAATTCATTCACATTGAAACAAAAATAGTGCATTTCGGTTAAATTTGTTTTTTTAATTAAAGTATCAGTACTGGCATTCCCCTTCGTTATTATATTTGAGCAGGCTCAGCCTTACTGATTAGAGCCATACCCTGTTGTGTTTTTGACACATCAATAAAAAGCCTGATGCGGTAGAGCATCACCAAAAGACATTGATAAAGTATGTTACTCCCAAAGGCCAGACTTTTGCTTTTGCCAATGCTTGTTTTTTGTTGGGATTGTTTTCCAGGTATGATGATAGCCAATTCAGTACTGTGCCATTTAGACCCATTCTTCTCTTTAGTATTTTCAGTTCAGTGTTCTGGCTTAGAGTACCAAATGCTGCTAATTGGTCTGGGATTGGTGAGTAGAAGTTAGTCCATATTCAACAGGTTTAAGGTTAGCTGTTTGTGTGCTACATTCAGACCTAAATTCGGGCCTAAAATCATGGAAAAGCTCACAGCATTCAATTATTTATTTCAGTTGTGATACTAGGCAGCTTTCTAAAGGTTTTACTAAAAGTGGTAGATTAGTTTGAGGACTCAGTAGAAAATTGCTAACGCCATGATGTGCAATTAAGCTGCCATCTTGTTTCCACGTTGTCCCCATTTTATACATAATAAGAAAAACAACAGTTCATGGGCATTCATTCATATCAAATTTACCTCAATACGAGGGGCTACGTAAGTCCTCTCTGTGGTAGAAACCACACATATGCCGAACACATTATCAGGAATAAGCAAATAAACACTTATTTTGGATTTTTGACATTTAAAGAAAAGTAGAGATATACTATGTTGTTTCACAATGGTAATCGTTTTATGGAATGATGTATGGCTTGGTAAAATTTAGATCTGAGAAAAGCGGCCTTTGCTTTGAAAATGCTATTCGTATACATTTTTCGCGCGCAGCGATCAAGTTCACAGCTAGCGCATTCTACCGCCATGAGCATTTCCCCACTCATTCAGGTATCTAGAGTACCTATATAGTGATTGCTTTGTTTTCTGTCTTTTTTATTTCAAAGGGACTGTTACATTCATAATTTTCTTTACGGTTTTGTTGTAGTAGCTATTATTGGGGTAATCTTTCATTCCTTGCTCGGGCGTTGTAATTGAAAAATATATATAGAATGATAGAATTTAGATATTGAGATGCCGCCGCGGTCCGTGCAGGTAACAACCGTGGGAAAATGAAATATATAATTAATTTTCTCTCTGCATTGTCCCTCGAAATCCCCCCTAACCCTGCCCCATCGCTCCACCGCTGTTACCTGCACGGACCGCGGCTGTTGAGATGTTTAATCTTTCTGACTCATTACTTTATTCTTTTTCCCAGGACATTTGTCACTATTTTCAATGAGCGAGAAAGAGATGTGGTGAAGGTGTTACTGTCCTCAATGTCATGTGTTTTGCAATAAGGAGTTTGAGAATAGATTCCTTCCCAGGTGTTGGAACCATACAGAGTTGCATCAGGCCATTGCAATGCAGGGTAACTGGCCACTACAAAACTTTTGGGTTAGATGGACTCTCTGGGCTTGATTCAGAAAGGGCCTCCGTACTCGTGGCTGAGACCCACAGTCATGGGGGAGTCTCTGCACTCGATAAAGACTTCTCATCATGAGAATCAGGCTCTCTGTGTGTGATGGCTACCCCACCACCTCTTTTATCCACTCGGTCTAGGCGCTTGATTGAATAGTGTAGCGGGATTGAGAGATTTATGTCTGTTTTATCTGCTTCACTGCAGAAGGTCTCAGACTGGAAAGTAAGCTTAGATTATGATTAGGGCTCCCGGTTTTATGGTATTTATTTTTTTGACATTTCCAACTGTATTTATCCATATTTATTTTTTGTCAATTTTATCTGTATTTATCCATATTTATTATGGGTTTTGTGAGAAAAATAAAGATGAAACATGTATATTTCCGCATTTATTTTACCACAAAATATGCAGTCATGTTTGAATGCCAGCCAGGTTTCAGTGATATGAACACCTGCAGAAGATAAATCAATGCACTTATATGAAAAATGCACATTTCAGTATCAGCCTTGTGCATATCAACTGTTGTTTAAGCCTCTTTACTAAAATTTCTTTTTTTATACCCCCTTACCTATCAATCCACAGGGTTACTGGCCTGGAAGTTATGACAAAGTGTATTTAGAATCACTCAAAAAGCAACCCGATTTCCGGTTTTATCCACATTTAAAAATAAATACAAACAAGAAAATAAATGGTTTTCTGCTGTATTTATCTGTGAAAATCAGTAAAAACTGAAACCAGGGAGCTTAATGATGAGTTTGGATAGTATCTGATATCTCTCAATAGTGCTTTGTGAATGATCTACATTTTTGAAAAGGGATTTTAAGAAGGTATGAGTCATGTTTTGGCTTAAACTGATGATAATAGGACCTCTACAAGAGTGTTGCAAGTAGGCCCTTGTTCGGAAAAAGTATACATTTTGTTTTCTGGTACCGCAAATAGTGGGGTTATATGATACACCAGGGAGAGAAGTAGTGGTGCTTTCTCATGTGGAATTCGTTAGTATCATCTCTATGTTATCTATGCTTTTATTCCTGCATCGTCACCCTCAAATTTAGCTTATTTATCTTTTTTATATTTTCTGCACCCCAATATTTGTCCATCTTGGTTTACTTCTTTCAGAGGAACCGTCTTAAATTCATCGAGTTCTCCGCCCCGATGCACCCAGTTATTTTTTGGTTCTGTTTTACGTCCTCCAACAGTTCCAGGATCTTCAGTGTCCTCCTGCACCAGAACCTTCCTATTTATACTTGTCTCCCTCGCCTGCCCAAGCAGCCCGTACGCCATCTTGTTTTTCTCCCATAACACCCTTCAATTCTCATTGAGCTCTGCTGGCCCTAGCACCCTATATTTCATATTCTTGTCTCTGTTGCAAGCAATGCCTACCTGGTAAAAATATAAGTGCTGGGGCCCATGGTGTTACTTAAGAGGCCGCTGATGCTTGCACCACCCAATGCCAGTGCTACCAAATGCCAGTACCAGTGGCCTGGACATGCTGCTATTATTCTTTTGAATGCATATTACTTTGCTAATGTGTTATGCTGAAAATAGGCAAACACCACCACCATGTGGTAGACTATCATAAAAAGTGGCAGTGCTAAGAATTAAAAGCTGGTAAACACCGGCACAAATTAAGACGGGTTTCCAAGTCAACCTCATTTTTCTCCATCTTGCTGTTCTGCTACAACATATTTTTATTTGCCCAGTTTTTGCACACGTTTATTTATTCACTGTGTTTTATTGCCTTATACCAACCCCCACTTTTGCCCCTCTTCACCTTTATCCTCTTCATCCCCATCTTACTAGTCCAGCACTACAGAAACCACTACGGAAACCCTAAAGTTTGCCTTAGACCAGGGCAAGGATGCAGTACTGATTCTGTTGGATTTATCGGCCGCGTGTGACACGGTCTCCCACGACATTTTGTGAGATAGGCTAGCAACTAGCGGCGTTACCAATAAGGCGCTCACCTGGCTTTCTTCTTTTTTAGTAGACAGAAGTAACATAGTTACCCTCGGCTTTCACAAGTCCGCAGAAAAACTGCTAATTTCAGAGGTGCCACATGGCTCATCCTTAAGCCCAACGTTATTTAACATCTATATGACCCCACTGCTTGTTTTAATAGATTCTTTCAATGTCGAAGCCATTACATACGCAGATGATACACAGATTATCCATACTCTTGACTAAAATTCCACCATGGCGGAAGAAAAATTCTATCACTGCATAACAGCAGTTATGATCTGGATGAAACTCAATCATCTGAAATGTAACAGCCAAAAAACTGAATTAATGCAGTTCGGGAAAGCCAATCTCTTCACACCCAGTCAATGGTGGCCTGCAAATATGGTTCCACCGCCAAATACTGCAGATACAGTACGGTACCTAGGGATTAAGTTTGATCTCACTCTATCCTTCCACAGTCAAGCACTTGCAGTGGCAGGTATGTGTTTTCATACCATAAAGATCCTGAGAAAGTTCCTAGACCTACTCCCCATGAATGCTAGGAAGACAGTTTCTGTAGCACTGGTTATTTCGCGTTCGGACTACTTCAACAGCCTGTATGCAGGAGTAAATAAGGCTGTCCTAAAAAAGTTATAGGTGGTCCCGAATGCAGCAGCCAGGTTAGTGCTTAGGCTACCCAGAGGATCCCCCTCAGCAGCAGCACTCCAACACCTGCACTGGTTGCCAATTCATAAAAGGATCCTGTTCAAAGTCTTAACAATCAAAGTCAAAGCCATAAAGGCATCAGGGCCGACATACCTTAGGTCCAGAATACGCCCATATAAATCACAACGCCTTTTGCGGTCATCTTCAGGTAACTTTCTAGCAGCCCCCAGCTATCGTTGGAAATCTAAGGGAGGAAAAATCATAACTGCTCTAGGAACAAAAGCCTCGAACATTTTTGCCGACCCAGCTGAGATTAGCTCAATCACAACCTCTGTTCAGGAAACTGTTAAAAATATGGACTTTCACCACTCCTGATAACTTTGTGCTCTCTCTCATCTGATTTTTGTTTTAATGCAACAGCTCTGCTGCTGTATAAAAAAAATGACCTCTTGAATAATTCCCGCCAGCGCCAAGATGCTCCTTGGAGTGAACGTAGTGCTTTATAAATATTTTCATTCACTCATTCATTCACCAAGGACACCTGTCGCCAGCATCCATACTACTTCAGTTCAGCGTTATTTTTTGCTCTTGGTGCTAACTAGAGATCCCTTTCTACGGCCCCTGTGGACATTGGGGCGCATACAGGACCTCATTTACTACAAAATGATGCAGTGTGACGCTGCAAGCCATGTTGCTGCGCCGAGCTGCTTTTTTTTAAAGCATCGTATTAACAACAATACTATGCATCTGTGTGCATTCCCCTGCGCCAGTGCACAATTGGCTGTCATGCGCCAGCACAGTTACCCATGCGTCATGTTGCAAAGGTGCCTGCCTTGCAGGGATAATTATTTTTGTGCAGGAATGGATACCTTTCTGCACAAAACAATCTTTGGTGACATTTCCTCTTTCTATATATGCATCAGAATGCATCACATATAGAGGAAAAAACAAGGGGAAATAAAAGTATTTCTCCTCGTTGCACCACTCTTATGGCTCCCCTGGGGAGGCGTAGGAATCTGACGCATTCACAACTTTACAAAACGTTGTAAATCTGGAAATGCATCAGATTCCATGGATGTTGTGTGGGAACACCCACAGCAACACCCATGGGACGCCTCTTTCATGCAGAGTAACGCGTGAAAGGGGCCCATATTTACAAGGCCAGGAAAAGTCACGCAGGATGACTTTAGGTGTCCTTGTAAATATGGGCAAGCCCATTGTGCCGCCGATTCGTCAAAAAAGTGAGACACCAGCGGTGCAATGGGCCCACAGTGTTTAACTGACCTGAGTTCCAAACAATTAAAGAGGAAATCCACATGGGCTGCCATGGTTGCTTTTCAGGCAGGCCCTCTGGCCCGAAACAGGGACTGGACTTCAAAGACCTGAGGTTTCTTGGCACCTAGGATAGAAGTAAAGGGGGCACCTTTGAGGGAAAACATTATATACATGAAATAACAACTTGAACACCCTATGTGCTTTTCACCTCAACCTGTAGAAAGGAATTAACAACCTAGCAATCAAACCAAATTCAGATCCTATACTGGGAAAAAAGAGGTGTTTGGTGACCCACTTTCAGAAGCAGGGATTTGGTTGGACCCTTACACACATGACCACATACTGACACCAATTAGCAACAAGGAAAGAAAAGCACAGCCTTGCCTGTGTAAGCAGTGACTGCAAGCCTGTGGTCTAGGAAAAAGAAAACCACTTTGCATAACATTAGGGGGCATATTCTCAAGGCCCTAAGGCCACCGGAGTGTCACTTTTTTTGACGCCCTGGTGGCGGTATGCTATACCCCATATTTACAAGGTGGCGCTAAGCCACCTTAACCACTTAATTAACGCCACCTTGTAAATATGCCCCTTTCCGAGGCAGCACCAAAAACGAAGGCCATGTAATACCTGGTCTTAGGATGGCGGAATGAGGAGAAATTAATAATTTCTTCAATTTTTTTGCTTTTTACATGTGTACTACATTTTGCAGCACACATAGAAAGAGCACATCACCATTAAAGATTGTTTATGTGCAGGAAGGGGCCCCTTCCTGCACATAAACAATTGCCCCTTCAGCGCAGGCCCCCTTACAACATGGGGGAAGGGTGCGTATGCTGGCGCTAGGCAGCTTTTTTAGCACCAGCGGAAACGCAGGGGTGTGCGCTATTTTTGTAAATACGGTGCATCGCTGTGTTTTAAAAATGTCGGAGCGCGGCCGTGCCACATTTGGCGTTAGACCACACTCTGGCATTTACTTGTAAATATCCCCCTAGGTTTGTTGGTGGTGCTTGGATAACTTTCGTTGAATACACCTACTTAAAGTGCGTTTGTGCGAGTGGGTGAGTGCACATGCATTCCTGCCACTATGGGGCACCTGGAGTGTGGAATTAATACTTTCCACACCAAACAGGCTTGCCTTTGCTGGAGGCTGCCTAGAGGGCCTTTGAATGCACAGTGTGAGTCAGTGGCTGACTGTCTCAGCCTGCCAGCCCTTCTCCTGCTGGAGAAAGTGCACACCTACTTGGATTTCCATGAAAACATGAAAGTATAACAAACTATCAACGCCCCAACACAAATGCATTAAGGAAGCATGACTGATTCTGCCTCAGGCCTATGTCCTTCCTGCTGCAATATTAAATACATACACTTGCTGCAACTTAGTAAACCGGTTCAGATATATTACTAGAACACTGCCATTTTACGAGCAAAGCTATTTAGTCTAGAAAACAAGAACTTACTGCCTTAAACACATACATTGAACATAACAAGGTTCAGGGACAAGCCAACAGAATGACAGGGAACCAATTTTGATATACAGGGCACTGAGAAATTCTTTCAACCTTGGAATTTTACCCACTTGAGAATTATTATAATATTGTGTAACCTGCAGTCCTTTCACACTGCTTGTTTTGTTTTGCCATGGCTTTTGTGAAACTTTATTTTCGAGGTGCTGTCATCCCGACAATATAAAAAATAAGCATTAACTAAAAAGCAAAAATACTGTGTGAGCTACACCAAGCACACTTTGCGTCAGGAGTCCCTGAGAGTGAAGGGAAACTACTTTCTGTAAGAACTACATGCTGGCCCTCAAAGTGAAAGTAGTCAACAGCTGAAGTGAGCTAACCCACTACCACATGACGAATGCTGTAGTGGGTGGAAGAGAAATCTGAATAACACAACAGCAGGCCAATGGATCAAGAGGGCTGGATGAAGCCCATAAAGGTATGCATATTATGTAAACATATTATGTAAACATTTTAATAAAATCAAGAGGTTGTGGCAAATGCCAAACCTAAACAGCCACTGACAAATCCAATAAGTCACACCTTTGTGACCTATTGGCTTTGCCAATGCCAGTTAGCGATGCAGTACAAGCATCAGGCCAGAAAGAAATATGCTTCTTCCAGATGCTGCACAACATCAGCAATTGTTTTTTAATGAGCAATGACACAACCATCCTCCTTTTTTGCATGATCATCCCCAAAGTTTTGGCTGCTGGTTTCTTGACTCTGAAAGTGCTCTAAGGCTTGCAAACTAGACCCCTGTGCCAGTGCTCTGACCCTCAAAAGTGTGTGTTTCATTGGCTTATAACCAATTTGCATAAGTTAACTTACGTATAAGTCCCTATTATATGGTACCCAATGTACCTAGGGCTGTCATTTAAGGTCCCTTGTGAACAGTAGCACTTATTGTGCCAGAATAAGTGGCACAAAGAAAAACACGACTCCCAGCCCACCACTGGAGGCTGGCGGAGCAGTTTAAACTGCTAACCTGACTTTGCCATTTAAGCAATGGAACGCCCAAATCTCCCTTTATATATGTGAGTCACTCATAAGGTAGGCCTATCAAGTCCTAAGGAAAGGTGTTGTATATTAACAAAAGTAGAACTTGCACTCTCACATGTACTAGTTGTAATACCACCCAGTTGTTTTTGCTGCAGAAAGGCTAGCAGCCCCATTGGTAAGTACAAGGTTACATGCAGACAACTCTGCGGTGCTAGCTCCTGAATGGGACTATTAAAGTTGGTACTTCAGGGTATCAAACAAATCATCACATTAAACCCTATTTGTTGCCCAAGTCGAATTATATGTAAAAAATAACTAAAAGCAACTTTTAGAAAGTTGCCTCTCTGTTGACCATGTTTTCCAGTGGCCGCTCACCATTGCTGGCCACTCAACAGCCCTCTGCCCGACTGGGGAGTGGTGCGAATGACCTCCTGGAAAGAACACAATAGAGGCTTGCCATTAGACGTGTTACCTCTCCCTGCAGGATCCACATGGGGTGTTGGCCCAAAAGGCAAGATTCAAAGGAGAAGCTTTCCCGTGGGCATTTAACTCCTAAGTATCCCCACCTCTAGTGTGGACTACTAAGCTCCACAGACCGAGAGAAGGGTTCTCCTGTCTTGGGAGTTGGCAGAATAGTGCACTCTATGATAGCCAGAGGCCACACATTGGAGAACTCATGATCAGGTGGGAAGGAATCTAGTAGCCCATTGGCTAGTAACCGCTGAGGACACTTTCTGAGCATAAATACAGCACCCCTGGCACCCAGGCCTCAGATCACAACTGGATTGGAAAAAGGAACAAACAAAGGCTGCCCTGCTGTTCCCTGGACCTAGCAAGAGAGGCTGCAGCAAAAACTAGACGGCAACTGCTTCTCCTTGAGCTAGTGAAGAGAAGACTGTGCCAGTGGTGTCTGACTCAGGAAAAGTCTCTCCACGGTCCCAGACAGAAGAGGTAAACTCCAAGAGTCACTTGGCTGACTTTCTATTGTCCCAGGGCCACAAAAGCTGCAGTACCCTGTCTGGATAGTCAGAAGCCACAATCGCCTGATCGCCACTGACGCCTGATGTGCAGCATGGGAGACAGTGTAGTGCCAATGTTTAAAAGTTTCACCGAGTCCTCTGAACTTGAGAGAGTAATCAGAGTGCAGTTTGGTCACCCAAGAGGGACATTAGCCTCACCAAAGGGAACTGCTGGTTTCGCTGTGACCGGACACCAGTAGTCCAGTGGCAACTGTACTTTTGTTGGACAAATCACGACTTCAAGGGAAATTGATCCTTGTGGCCAAATTTGCCCAACAAAGACCGTGGACCAAAGAGTAACCCCTGGACGCCCCCTGTTCACCACACAACCCCCTCAGCACCCCACAGCATCTCCTGCATCCTGTATCCCTTCCATCATGATCACTCCATCGATATCTTTGATAGTTCATCCATTGATTTTGGTGAGGTAATATAAATTTTTATAGTCAATTGTGTCCCCTAACGTGAACCCCACCGTCTCCATGTACGAGCTTAAAGTGCATGTAACTTCCCTCCTCGACCTGCTATGAAGACGCAAATACATTTGCGTCCAACGTTAACATGTCCTCTTTCAGATCCACCATGAATGGATCGATAATTCAGTTCCTAAGTATGCCTTGCCAACGTCTTTTCATGGTGCACTTCCACGTTTTTCCTAGCCCTGCAGAGCTAGGCCCTGATTTCTGCCATCAAGCCCTTTCTGTTCTCTGCCTCCTGAAAAGTTGCAACGTGGGATGCCTCCCTGACCTCTGTCCTACTCCCTGCGCGGCGAGCGGTGCCCGGCTCGGCCTGCTTGCCTGCCAGAGACAGTATTTTGCCTTCAAGTTATCAGTATAGCCGAGTTCAGCTCCTCGAAAACACATTCCAGTCTAGCAGAATAGATAAACATTTCCCCGGCTGCAGATCAAAGGGCCCGGCCTCTCTGTCTCCATGCAAGTAATTCATTGCTCCTGTTACCATGGTAGGCCCATGGCCCCTCGCATTACACGCAGACACGTAGTCACATATGCACGCATTAATAGTCAGTATAGAATAGCCTCTGCCCGAGAGACCTTTCCTTCTAGATAATATAGTTCCCCAAACACAAGATATCAGATATGATTTAGGAACGAGTTGATCTGACATGCCAGACTTCTGTCTCTTTCCTCTAGTGCTAAATGTCAAGTCCCCTGCACCCTCTAGCCTCACGTCAGTCACACGTCATGCTGCTGCACGCGCATCCTTGCTACAGATTTCTGCTGACACTGCAAGATTTCACTAGGTATCCACCCACCTGTGACACTTTTCATGTGACGTTTTCTAGCACACACCTCTGTGTACGCCCTAGTGCACGCCTTCTGATTACGTATTGCTACGCACATGTGTTCTTATCTCGTTTCTCTCAGCTGTTACGCCTTCTGTATTGATCACCATTCTGTGCTTTAACTATAAAAGTTGTACTCTGTCAATAAAGTATGCTCTATCCCTTCCTGATCCTTTATGGTGAAAGGAACATGATATCCTGGTTCGAACCATTCCATTTTATGGAATAAAACCCCTTTTAACCCAGCTGCCACGGACTTTGTCTCTTTATTTTCGATTGAGTTATTTTTATTGAACTTTACTGCATAGAAATTCCGACGGTAAATATTTATTTACCACATTGGAACTGGACTGTAGACTGCTTTGGTTACAAGGTAACTGTCCTACAATTCCTCACTGGTCCCCTTGACCTGCTCCCTTTCAGAGTTGGTCGCCCAAAGTGGGCCAAAGTCCCCGTAACACAGCTTTACAAAAGTTTTACAAAGTTTTTTTTTTGTAATTCTTTTTATTGAAACATGCATCGGTTCAAGTAGGCAATACAGAGGATGCAAATAGTGGATAAACAATAACGGCGAACAGAGGAGGAGGATTACATTTCAACATAAGAGGGGAACATCTTGGGGTAAGGGGGACATTTGCTTCAGAACAATCAGGAGGCATACAGATTTCTCCACGATAACTATTCCAAGGGCTCCAGATATGCGTAAATTTTTTGGAGCATCCCCTGGTGACATAGACCATCTTCTCCCTATACATACAGCAGTCAAGGTCCCTCTCCCAGGCTTCCAACGTAGGTTGTTTAGCAGCTCCCCATAATTGTGCAATGTTTCTCTTGGCTATCATGAATCCCAGGGTGGCCCATTGTGTCTGCTGAGTGTTCAGGGCTGTGGGCTCCCAGATGTTGAGGAGGCAGCGCCTCACCTCCTGTGAAAGACGAGTATCTAGCACAGCAATTTACATTCCCATATAATGTGTACAAAGGTTCCCAGTTGACCACAGCCTCTCCTACATTCACCTCTGTCGGTTATCCCCATATGGATCAAGCGTGGCCCGGTGATGGACACACGGTGAAGGATTTTTAGCTGAACCAGTCTAAGGCACGCCGGTATGGCGACCACTATAGAGAAAGACACTGCCTCTTGCCACTCTTCATCGTCTAACTCAATCCTGTCTCCCGTCCATTTCTCCCTTAATGCCTGTAGGGGATCATTCATATTGTTTATCAGTTTTTTGTATATTAGGGAAATCGTCTTTTCAGGTAAGTGGCCATCTAAGATTCTGTCCTCTAAGGGTGAGGCTTCAGGTGGGGTTGTCCCTTTAGGTAGGAGCGTTTGGAGTGAGTGTAGGATTTGGGCACATCGGAAGTATTCTGTGACAGCTAGATCATATTCAGCCTGTAATGTGTTGAAGGGTTTGACTCCCCCTTCTCCCCATATGTCTTTGATTTTTGTAATGCCAATGAGATCCCATCTGTCAAAGCCTTTTGACCTCCATAGGCTGCTCAGTGTTTCAGAATCCCAAAGGGGGGTCGCCAAAGTCAGTTAACGTCTCCACCCAAGAGAGTTGGTTGCGTCCTGCCAAATTTGAACCGAATGCTTGGTGGGGCCCGTCAAGGTGTATTTTGTAGGCTGCGAATAGAGTGCCCTGTTATAGTTACCTCCCAGGAGGAGCCATTTATCCATGGCATGGCCAGGGTCGTCCAGACGGTGCTGTGATTTATGGCAGCCAGTGTGCAGCCCAGTAATATTTTTTTATGTCCGGAAGGCTTATGCCGCCGTCGTACAGATTTAGGGTCAGTTTATTGAGAGCGATACACGGTTTCCCATCCCAAAGCAATTCTCTCTGAAGACTCTCTATTTCCCTGAAATATTGTGTAGGTACCGGGTCGAGGGCATTTTGCAATGCGTAGAGAAATCTGGGCAAGGACATCATTTTAAATAGCGCTGCTCTGCCCAGTAGGGAGAGGAGAAGCGACTTCCAACTCATAATATCTTTTTTGAGTCTACACAGGGGCGGAAGGAGATTTTGGGCATAGCGGGCTGAGGGATCATAGGAAATAAAAATACCTAGGTATTTAAAGCCCGTTGTGTTGATCTGGATTGGGAAGTTTCCAGGGGGGTATGGGGATCTCCCCTAAGGGCAAATAATAAGGATTTACCCCAATTGACAGTGAATCCAGATAATCTTCCGAACACTGCCAAGATATCTAAAACTACTATTATGGATGTTGACGGGGAGGCCAGGTAAAGTAAAATGTCTTCCGTGTAGAGCGAGATGCGGTCCTCCCAGTCAGGGGACCATCTCAGCCCTTGTATCATCTGGTCCTGTGGAATCCAGGCATGAGTGGCTCCAAGCCAAGGGCAAAAAGGAGGGGAGAGAGTGGGCAACCCTGACGGGCTCCACGGCCAAGTGGGAACGTGGCTGACAGTTTGTTATTTACCACTACCTGGGCCAGAGGTTCTTGGCACAGGAGATGTACCCGCTGTATGTAATTTAGGCCAACTCCCAGTTGTGCAAGAACTGTCGAAAGGTATGGCCACTCAACCGTGTTGAACGCCATGGTTGCGTCCAGGGACACTATCACAGCCGACTCCTGAATGGTTGACACTCTGCTCATCACTCCGTGAATCCTGCGTAACTTCAGGGCCGTATTTCTGTGTGGCATAAAGCCAGACTGATCTGGGTGCACCAGGGTGCCTATTACCTTGAGCAGATGGGCAGCCAGAAGTTTGGCCAGGATTTTGGGTTTGGCGTTTAGTAGGGAAATCGGCCTATACGAGACACAGTCAGTTCGGGGCTTCCCTTCCTTATGTATGGTGACTATAGTGGCTATTCTCTGTTCCCTATGTAGAGCCCCGAGTTGTAAAGATTCCTCAAACATCGATTTCAGGTATGGTGCGAGTTTATTGGGCCGTAGTTTGTATAGCTTGATGGGGATACCGTTTGGTCCAAGAGCCTTTCCCAGTTTCAATGCGCGGATTGCCTTTGCAACTTCATCTATGGTCAAGTCGCTTTCTATAAAGTCACGATCCACTGAGGAGAAACAAGGGAGTCTAATGTCACGAAGGAGGTCTTGTGAGTCTTCCTCAGTGTGTGGGGTCACTGTTGAGTATACCTTTTGAAAATGAGTGGCAAATCTGTCAACTATATCTTGGGGTTCAGTGAGAGAGGTGCCTTCATCATCTTTAAGCTCAGGGACTAATCTGCTCGCCCAGTCTTTTTTATCTAACCATGGTATTAGCTTCCCTGCTTTGTCACCCAGTTTGTATAATCTACCTTGACATTCCCTACTCAGGAGTTTGGCCTTGTCCGTAGCCAGGGCTTTATAGTCGTGTTGTTTCAGGCTCAGGAGATGGAACTTTTCCGGAGTCACACCAAGTTCTAAATCGCCCTCCAGCCGATAAATGTCAGCCTTTATATTAAGGATTCCTTTTTGTTTTTCTTTCTTTGTGCTTGTGATCAAGGACAGAGCCTGACCTCAAATTACGTCTTGAAAGCTTCCAATAGGGACTGGGATGAGGATACCGACCCCACGTTGTCGGTGAAGTAATCGTCTATGGCCTTGAGGAGGTTTTTGTGAAGTTTTGGATCTCAAAGGTACCAGGGGTTAATTGGAGCCAGCCTTGCCCACCGTGGCTTGATTGAGTACTATGTGTATCCATACCGGAGAGTGATCAGAGATGTCCCTGGCAAGGTGTCTGATTTCATGTATGTGAATGACTTGGGCTGCAGGGACGAGGCAATGATCTAGACCGGATAGACTATGGTGGGCACCTGAGTGAAAGGTGTGTTGTATCTGGTCTGGATGATAAACCCTCCAGGAGTCCACAGGCCCATAGCATCAAGGAAATCGGGCAGCCAGCTTGCTGAGGGTTCTATTTCCCTAGGGGGGTAGCGGTCTAAAGTGCCCGAGACTATGGCATTAAAATCACCGCTTAGGACCAGGAGGCCATCTGGTACAGTGAGTAGGAATGAACCCAGATCAGTAAAGGTGGAGCCCTGCAGTCCCGGGGGTACATAGATTGGCATGACTGTGAGACAATCCCATGTGCCTGAAATCCCGGCGTATCAGCCTCTCTCATCCGTCTAGACGGAGCCCACTTCAAGTGGGAGTGAATTTTTAATCAGATGCCTATCCCTCTGGAGCCAGATGTCAATCCTGCATGTGCCACCATTTTGTACCCCCCTTGTGCATTGTTTTACAGAGATTTCCAACCAGGTGTGTCTCCAGTAGGAGAACAATATTTGGGGCCTGCCGTTAGATATAATGGAGAACCACATTACGTTTGATCTTGTCCCGAGCCCATTGACGTTTCAGGTCAAACTTTTAACAGTTTTGTCTCCCATGGTGCTCATAGCTCATCTTACTCTTGACAAGTGCCTCTGTGCTAGTAATAAAGGGAGTTACCGATGTGAGAACCATAACGATGCATAAGTACAACCCCCCAAACTAACAGCCCCCCTCCCCCCTGGCCCAACAGACCCCAACCTGCTGCCCTGCAATCTGGGCTCTAAACTGCCCAAAAGAAACTTGCAAAAGAGAGTGCCTGTCGTCCTGAAGAAAAACTATTAATAGAAAATGTAAGGACGTGGCATCCCGTATTCCCATCCCCGATGCTACAAGTAAAGAGTCCCCGACATGGGTCACACACACCAAAGTTTCAAAAGCCAGTCTTAAAAAAGGGAGGCATCTCTCCGGGACCCGATCCCGTCACAGCCCGTTACCTGTCCAGCTAAACCCGATAACTAGCATGGGGGAGGCCTCATGTCCAGGTCATCCTCGTCAACCAGGGGCCTGTAAGGGATCCTCACCCCCAGCATTACGATCTTGTGAGGCCCGCTCTGTCTGATACTCAAGCCAGTCCGCTGCCTCCTCTGGTTGTTCGAAAAAAACAGATTTTCCCCACAGCTTTCACTTGTAGACGTGCAGGGAATAACATAGAGTACTTCAGGCCCTTATCCCTGAGTTTCTGTTTCAATGCCTTGAAGGATCGTTTTTGATGCTGCACTCATTGCGTGAAGTCAGGGACAAAGGAGATGTCTGCATTCTCGAAGTGAAGTGGAGCACCCATTCTGGCGTGTTGGAGGATCATGTGTCTGTCCCGGAAATGTAGCACTCTTGCCAGCATTGGGCGAGGGGGGGCTCCCGGCTTTGGGCGACCACCTGGGACCCTGTGCGCCCTTTCAATAACAAAAAACGTACTGAGGCCCTTGGGTTTCATTTGCTGCAGGGCAAAGGTCCTCAACAAAAAGGTCCGGGCCTGTCCCTCAGCTTTCTCCGGCACACCTAAAATGTGCAGATTATTGCAGCGTAAGAGCCCTTCATAATCATCCAGCTTGAGTTCAGTGGTTTTACCAAATGTTTGCATGTCTTGCATTTGACCCTGGAGCTGGACGACGTCGTCTACAAGACTGGCAGTGGTGAGTTTCACCTATTTGACTTTCCCATTGAGCTTGGTGAGATCAGCACGTATCAGGTTGACCTCAATAGCAATGGTGTCCATTTTATGCTCCAACGCGGTGTGGCCAGTGGTGATCTCCTTCATAATGTCTTTTAAGGACAGTTCCTGGTCCTCTCCTCCCTGTTTGTCGGCGAATCCACCCTCCCCCCCGATTGTCGGCTATGGAGTATGTCTTTAGGTAGGGTGTAGCGGTCAAGTCTGTTAGTTTGTACTGCCCTTTGTCCCTTCGCGCCAGCGGCTTTGCTCTTCTCTGTTGCCATTGCGGCTTTCTGACGATAGTCCTTGAAAACAAGGAGAGGGGCTCAAAATATCCAAAGGGACAGAGCACCACAAATGACAATGTCAAACTAAGATTCCCTTTGTAATAGAACAATATACATCAGGCTAAGTATTCAATCACCCTGCTTTCACACAAATAAAACAACCATACTAAGAACACCCCCATAGGAATACACGACACAAAAAGTAAAAAAAATATAATGTACATTTAATAAGCAATACACAATCAATTGAATAAGATAAACACATTTTTGTCAATTTAAAAACACATTGTACATAATAAAAAACAAAATCACAGTATTCACTCGAATATTGAGAAGAGTTGCAAACACTAGTCCAAATGATCTAATAATGCAGGGAAGGAAACTAAGGCAAAGACAATTTTTAACCTTTGCACAGCTAATTCAAACAACGTAGTGCACAAGGAAAATAACATCAATTTTACTGCCTCTGTATCTCTTGTACCCAAAAGAATTTAACCACACTTCAGAGCGTCGACGCGTTTCGGTGGCACCACAATTATTAAGCCATCATCTTCAGGACACAAATGGATAATGATCCATCCTTAGGTTCAATATATATATGAATCTTAGAAATCTGCTTCTTAATTTCAGTGGTCCCCGTGTTAATGGAATACCAGCGAAGAATAAAACTTGGACTCAAATAAGCCTCTAAATTGAGGTAAAAAGATGCTTCTATGGCAGATTCTTTTCTCAGTAGATACTTTCGCAGCCTTGATGTCACATGGACGGAAATATTCTAAATCATAAATTATGCAAAAAGTCCCTCTTATATGGCTGTGGGCAGGAATTAATTGTTTGATTCAGCACCCCTCTTTAAAGGAAGAGCATGCAGTCGTGGTATCAGGCTTTCAACGTCCTGCATCCAACTCGTATTCCTGCCACCGTGATCCGGCTTATTTGAGTCCAAGTTTTATTCTTCTCTCTTCTTGTGTTCCTTCAAGCAAAGAAAATGGCCGTGAAGCTGAGGGAAGACATGAAGAACATGGTGACGCAGCCAATGAGCCGTCACGTGCCAAAGTAAACAAGCACGGCCCGTCACTGGACGTGAATGGCTCTTTACAGGGTGGACAGAAGATGTGGACCTGGGGACTGGCTTTACTGGTGGTGAAAAAAAGTCCCCAGAGTATCACAGCACCATTAAAGCATCCAGTCTCCGCGTGCACATCTTCTGTCCCACTGCGTGCATGCCTGGAATCCGTATTGATTCCAAAAGTCCCTCGCCATGGCAAGTGCAGCACATGCGCGCTGCTAACGCCAGGCGAGAACTAAAAAACACACACCATTCAGTTATTCATTGCATAAATGCCAATGGACCTGATTCATGCGGGCTACTCCTGATTTTTGAAACCACAAATGGCTTTATTTCAGCTGACGCCTGCCTGAAAAAGCCTCTCCCTCAATATAAGTCAATGAGGAAATTATATTCTCTCTATTGTTTTCAAAATCTCCCACTCTCCTGTTCTAAAATGTTGGCATGTGTGTCAGTAGGCTGCCCAAAAAGTTTTCAATTTTGAGCCCTAGGTGGTGATTGACTGGTAGTGCCGCTGTAGCCAACGGAAACACAGATGTGTTATCTTAACCTGTTGCTTGTGCTGATGCTGTGGTAGTAAAGGAAACACTCTGTGCTTGCTACGGGCTCGGAGTCTCTGAGGAAGCCTTCTGACTGCTTTTTCAGCTTTACTTATAAAGATAAAAATAACCTGGTTAATTACTACCACTATGGAAACAAAGAATGCCTTGTGGTTCTTCTTTGAATTACTGGGTTGTCTCCTGGAAATTAAGAAAATATTCATAAAGTGCCCCATTAGATGCAGGACTGGGTTGTACAGCATCCCAATAGAACACGGAGAAGCATTGCATCTGAAACTAAAACCAGCTCAGACTAAGGTGTAAATTAAAAGCATCCTCCAGAGCACCATTACCACTCATCCCCCATTGAAACTTCACTGATCTCAGTGCCAACATGTAGCCTTCCTCAATGACATACAAGAATATTCAATGCTCTAAGCAAAATAGAATTTTGGCAAATGGATCGCTACCTATACACTGAAAAAAAAACCAAGTTGTATAGCAATCAAACGCGTTTGACAATAAAACTGACCAATGGCAAGTTTTAGGAGGGCTTTAAGTCCACTGTAAGATGACAGCAAGCAATAGGAGGGCTTTGAGTTCACTGTAAGAATTTGGTAAGTGACAATAGGTCTTTAGCAACCAGACAGCTTGCACTGTCTGGTTGGCCCTACCTGCAAAAGAGCTTGTAAACCAACCATCGCTCTGGTAATGGCTCCTTTTCCGCTGTATTGTTATTCTGATATGCTGGCTTCTTATTCTATGGTTTTCCTTCTTGTTATTGTGTGTCTCTCTTTTCTTAGAGCATAGCCTTTTCGCCATGCTTTTGACTGGCTAACATGTATCCTTTCACAGGTCCATTTACAGAACTACTTTTTTCTTTTTAAGTAAGCACTCCCTGAGTGTGCATGTGTTTTCTTGATCCCTCGTGTGCTACTTCTTCCACCTGAAATACCTGCCTCCATGTTACCTCCACTTCACCCCCTGCACCTGCTCCTCCACTTCTCCCGGTAGGATTTTATTTTTGGAGGACCCGGCACCTGCCGCTCTCTGCCGGGCCACACAGCATTCCAAAAAGTCTAAGGGCCTGATTTACGTCTCGGCGGATGGGTTACTCCATCACAACTGTGACGGATAACCCGTCCGCTGGAATATAAACCCCATAATATGTAATTGGATTTATATTTCGGTGGAAAGGATATCCATCACTGTTGTTTCGGAGTAACTTGTCCACTGAGATCTAAATCCGGCACTAAGTTGCTCCCTTGCAACTCAATGTGTCTGCTGCTCCCTCAGCCGTTCCCTGTTGCTTCTCCACACCTGCTCCCCTGTTGCTCCCCAGGCAGCTCTCCTTTGAAAATTTTGTTTTACATTTCTTTTTTATGTTTTTGGAGGTCTTTACAGCTGTGATTTGCTACCAGGTCGCTTTACGTTGCTTGTGCTCAAATTAATTTTTTTCTTATTATAATAATAATAATTCACATTTGTAAAGCGCGAACGAACCATCACCCATAAGGGTCTCCAGGCGCTGGGGGCCGTCGGGAAGATTAAGCAAGCTATTGCCCAGAGTCACATGGTTCTGGGCTGACCTGCTGCCAGCCCCGGGGATCGAACCGTGATCCCCAGATTCCGGAGTCAGTCACCCTGGCCGCGGCGCCACACCTTATTTAATAGTCAAACAGCCCATATTGGATTGGTAAATAAAAAAATGAAAATAGTGCCTGCTTCATTCCGAAGGCGCATACAGGCATCATCAACATGCGTGCGCCTGGAGGCCGCGTCATCACACCATTTCCCATTATGTTTTTTTATTTTTGCTTTTTGTCGATTCTGCGGTCAAGGGCCATATGACCCATCCTTTATGATGGGGCAAACACAGGATCCTGCAAGGCGCTTTGTGTCCCCTGTTTCCTAAGCTCAGTATGTCATGATGAGGGTGAAGAAGAGGAATGGAGTCAGTACACAGCGTAGGGGTGTTCTAAGGAGGTACCCGGAAATTATTTTAGCGCAAATCTTCTGTGTGATATGGAAGAACTAGACGTTCCACAGAAATGATCTGGCTATTACTAGCAAACTTTCCATTGAGAGTTCCTTGGAAATGTCAAGTGAAATATGGTATATTTAGTGACCTTGCAATCTTCAAGTCTATACAGGGTTTTTAAATCGTAGAAATTTGAATTTCCGGCAAATGATCAGAAATGGAAGTAGAAATGTTAGAGAAGTTGGGTTTTCTTTCAGTTACTATCTCTCGAGGATATGGAATTGACATAGATTTTGGGAAACTTTCTACCGAAATATTATAGCATGCTGCATATATACCCAACCGTAGGCAACAACGTGTTTTCAGTACCCAGAAATTGCATATTAACTGGGAATTCTGAAAAATGTGATACAATTACTTTTAAATTCCATCGAAATTGCTGAAACCTTTTTAATAATAGAAACAATCCATTCTGCTAAAATATTCCCATATCATCTCGATCAAAAATGCTATGACTTCATATTTTTATATTTCAGTCACCCTCTGCATTCCATGGGGCATAATATGTTTATAAGGGATAAATGCATCCATTTGTTGCTTGTATGGTAACACGCATTTGCTGTAGTAATACTGCAAAGTAGCGCACATGCAGGATTAGCGTGTGAAGTAGAACACATGTGTCTATAGTAACACTGGTGATCAGGGCACCGATTATCGCCATCAGGGTGATGCATGAGCCAGTGACAAATGAAGAAGCACAGAGGCACGTTCTTGTTTCACTGGGACAAATGCAATGGAGACACGCGGGCACTCTGACAGGGATTTTGCCTGACCCTGTCCACGGCTGGTCCAGGCGGAAGAGGCACGAAGTCCGTAAGTGTGTTCGGTATCTCCGGGCTAGTTCTAAACCCCCTACATATCAATGAAATTCGTCAAATACAAAACAAAAAAAAACTAAATAAAAGTCCAGCTCACAAAAAAAAGAGAATAGTCCTGTTGTTTCCTATGTAGAAAGACACCAGGAGCCTGGATGTATATTTAGGTCATCTCTATTGATCTTCAGATCAGGTTACATCTCTCTTGACTCCAGCCTGCCTAGTGTGGTACCATCCCCACCTGGAGCAGCCTCCCTAGCTGCTCAGCCCATCTCTAACTGCCACATTCATCCACACAGGCACCCAGGCATTCCACGCATCACAGGCACACCGACATTCTAAGACCAAGTCACACTCTGGCTGAGCAGCTAGAGGCAGCAGGGCAGGAGTACATGTTATACAAGTAAGTGGGGTATAACAAGTCCTCTTCAAATAACAGAAGAAAAGGCATAGCTTTAGGCAGGGCCGGCTTTCGGGCGCTGCGACCAGGGCAGCCGCACTGGGAGCTGACTTTGGTGGGGGGGCGCAGTGTTTAAAAATAACTTTTGGTTCAAAAGCATGTGAACTTCCTTTTGGGTCCAGCAGTTTTCAAGTACAATAAAAATGTCAAGATACCTCTGGTGGTTAATGCTCATACATGTGAGGGATCGGAATATTTTCTAATGGCAGTTTTAGCTCATCATAAAGTAGGGAGGAGGTTAATGTTCCTGCTGCAAAGAACGTGTACCATGCAGATCACAGAACTGAGTGTGAATGAACTATGAGTAGCGCTATAAAAAAAGATGAAATGTAAGTCCGAGAGCAGCCATGGAAAGATGAGATCACTGTCGTAGAGTGGTAGTGAGGGAATCATGGAGAAGGATGACGTGGTGGGAGGGGGCGCCAAAAAAGACTATCGCACCGGGCACCACCTGGCTATAGGATTCAACAATTCCAAAAAAAAGGCAAACTTTCACAAAAGTGCTTCATCTCTCCCCTTTGCATGTAGAGGGTGCCCGTCTGGCTGGGGCCTGAGCCACAACCTGGCTACAGCTTGCCCAACTGTTGCTTGTCAGCCTTTGGGAGCCTTCTGGGGCTCGAGAGGGGCCTTGGAATGTGAGCCCCTGGCCCCCTGCTCAAAATGTTGACTTCCTTCGCCTAGCAGCAATATGTGGGACCTGGGCCTTTTAAAGATTGTGTTGTTTCTGCTTATGTTGCCAGCAGTCATTGCTCCTCCACTTCTTTCTACATGGGGTGCAATTTTGCAGCAATAGGATGCAGTTCTGCCTTTAAAAATATTAATAATAAAATTAATGCACGCGTGGCTATTGCTCGTGTCACCACGTCCCATTCTTCTCCTTGTGCCATTCTTTGACTCATTCACGGCATCTCTGAGAGGCGCATGTTGCCCTCTGGATTATTGACCTTCTCTGATTACCCCCTTTTAGATGCACATGCAAGCAGCTTCCTGATGCCCCTATCGCTAGGCTGGGCTGGGTAGCTGCCATATGTTTAAGTTATATTTACAGTTATAATCTGTGCACATACCTCACCCATGAGCCCCATAGCATGCTAGCTGCCCCTCAGTGGTCATCACGCAAGACATGAAAACACTTCCCACATTAGCTCATTACAGAAAGAATACTCTTCCTTCTTCACATCCTTGCCATCCGTGTGGGTAAGCGCTTCAGTGCTCAACACTTTTAGTAAGCGCTATGTAAATGCTACAATACAATGCAAAAACGTGGACAATGGCAAAGCCCGAGAAAGGCATACGGTGCATTAAAAATAAGGTGCATTCTAACCACGCCCCCTCAGCCAATCACTGTCATGCGCAGCAGTGGCTTCGTGCAAAATTATGTGGACCCCTGCAGAGCGCAAGGAGGGGCCCAAGTCTCCCATATTTCGCAGATATTCATTGACCTTGGCCTAGGGTGACCTGAAGTCCCAGATTTCCCCGTACAATCCTGGTTTTCAGAGGACTGTCCCAGTATCCTGAAGCTTCATTAATTTTAAATACATGTGCTGGTTTTTGGGACAAAGGTCAAGTGATCCTGCAAAGGAGAAATAAAATGCATACTTTCCTTAAATAATGTATATGTTTCAGATGGCAGCAGGTTGGCTTCAGCTGCATGCATGCTGTAGCGAAGAGGAGCCAGGGGTACTCAGGGTGGAGGATAGAAGTCTTGCATAGCTAATATATGTGAATGTACCGCGTGCATGCAGGGTTTTTTTCCTACCAAAATCGGGACAGGCCAGACATAAAAGTAAGGTTGATGGCATTAGTCTTACATTTTTTGTTCACCCTACTTGCTTGAATGGGAGCCACCTGAAGGGACCCCTCCACGCCACCCCTTCAGAATTCACCCGCGCCGTAGGAGCTGCAGGGGCTTGTGTTACGCCCTTGATAGGCAGTCTTAGAGAGAGGGAATGTGAAACACACAGCACTGTCTCGGCACGTGCTTCACAGAGGAGGTAGTCTGGAACACTGGCGCGAGACACCCAAAACAATGGCACGCGCCCAGTCATGTCAGCTTTAGCTAAGTCTAGACGTAGGCGTAAGGGCGGCTCCGCCCCGGCGCAGGAGCGTCACTCACCGAGGACAGAAATACCGCGCAGCCCGGATTCCACTCAAGCGCCTCGGAGTCACGGGCGCGCCCTCGGTACGCAGAGCTATAAATACAGGGCAGGCCGCGGGTGAGTCCACGCAGGGCCTGTGCTGCTCACTGGCCGTCCGTGACCGTCGCCACAGAGACTGGACCAGGCTGTAAACTAAAAATACAGCGACTGAGCGAGGGTGTAAGTAATACAACCACGTGCAACAGCAAGGCCACGAGAGAGCGGCTCATTAACTGATATAGATGGTGCAGCAGGCAACCGACCACCACGTGCAGTCCCCCAGCACTGACGGACAGGCAGAGTCACAGACGAATATACATATAGCGTCAGGCATTCACAGACAGGCGCCGCTACACACATCTCTTTCCTAACCTTCCTTCTCATCTCAACATGGCCTAACCCACAGCCTATTTCCCTTACCTCACCGTCCCCTATCCCAAACTACTATAGGCAGTGCTTTAAATGGGTAAAAATAAGTGCAGGTACTCATTAAAATATAGGTGTGGCAAGTGGGCGGGGCTAGGGGCGGGGCTAAGGGCAAAATATGATCATACGTAATTACTTCTGTACCAGTTGCAGCACATATTAAAACACATGAGAAGTGTGTTTCCGTAAAAAATAAAACAGATTAACTCCTTACAAAAGATAAAAGTCATGATGACACTTTCACCCGCATGGTCGCTCGCACCTGATTCACAGTGCAGGGTCTGTCAAGAGACCCTGTCCTGTTAACACGGCGTGACACAAGCCCTCTCAACCCCCTGCAGTGTGTCCCATTCAAATAGGCGCTGCTGGAATCTTTCCCAGCAAATCTGCAAGAGGCTGCTTCAGCTGTGTTAATTACCAGCTCCCCGGAAGCAGAGTGGCCTCTGCCCTGGAGGAGAAACCTGATCTGAGTCTGCCGTGCTGTCGTTCAGGGTACCGGTACTCCCTGGCTCCAGAGAAGTGCCGGTACTGACGGCAAAACAATTTGGAAGTGCCGGTACTCAGTACCAGCGAGTACCGGCCCATTTAAAGCATTGACTATAGGGTGACCAGAATTTTAAAGCCAAAAACCGGGACATTTCCCAAAAATAGAAGGACTACAATTTTACTTCCACACAGCACAGAATGACAATGCTCCTTAGCAGAGAATTACAGAAGAGGCAGTAAGAACGTACATAAAATGCTATTTTTAAACCAGTAGCATGCGTGTTAATTAACTTGACTTCTTATAACAGCATCTAACTATCACTGCTTTCAAAAACTTAAAAAGATAACTACCAGCTTTTTCAGCTGCCCCTCTGTAAAAATCCGGACATGAGCTTAATTTCTTGAAATTTGCCCGGACAGCTCGTTTAAAACTGGGGCTGTCTGGGAAAATCCGGGACACCTGGTTACCCTACACTACTATCATGCCACGCACCCACTCAACTCTCCAGCCCACCCCACCATCCCTATCACACACCTAAGCCCATATTTCCTGTCCCACATCCCATCCACCTTGTCTCTCACGCACACACATAGACACACACTCTTCCTGGCCCTTTCCGCCATCCCCACCACTTCCCACAATCATCCGCCCTGTCATCCCTCCCATTATCAATGATCCTGCCATAAAATCCCTTTCACAATTTCACGCACACCTGTGTGCGCACACACAGACACACCCTTACCACCTATATCCTTCTGTCCACCATCCCCAGTGCATACCACCCTAGCCGTCTGTCCCTTTATATGTGATCCCAAGCATACATCCACTTTTATACACACACACCGTACTACCCCAGTATCCCACGTCATCCCTCCCACCATCCCAACATCCCTCCACACCCCATCCCAACATCCTGTACCACCCACACACCCCACACTTCTGGTCTCATATCCTATCTCTCTCTCTCTCGCCGTCTGTCCAACATCCCACCCAACCACTTCGTCCCACAATACCTGACTCCACAATCCCCATTTCATGGTCAAAGGCCCCTCATCCTTCGATTCGCCCCCCCCCCTCATCAGAGTCCCATCTCCCATTGCCCCCACCCCATTGTCCTCACCCCCCCATTCTTCCTACTTGATCTCACCATCCATAATAACCGCACCCCACCCATTTACATATAATTCACATCCTCTTAAAAGGTTATCCCGTCCCCTCCTACCCACTGCCCATCTACCACCCCCTCCACCCCCCAATAAAGCAGCCCAGTCTCCCTCTGATCACTCCACCCTTCTCTCCATCCATGTCCACCAATCTTTTCTCTCTCATCTCCAACCACCTCATTTCTGCACACCCTCCTTACCCTATTCAAGAATCCCCTCCTTCCATCTACTGTCCCGCTGTTTACTATATTTTGCACTGCTTGCCTCCCCTTATCCCTGCGCTCTCCACCCTCTCCCATCCTTCCACCCTCCTTCCCCACTGGTCGCTGCGGAGGGCCTCCTTCTCCTGCAGGTTTTGCTTGCTGCAGGGCCCATAAAGGCCACATGCCTGGCATTCCCTGGACAGCTGATCCTCCCGAGCTGAGTGGTATAAAGAGCCCTGGGGCTGCACTCACCGGAGCACAGAGAGCTCTGGCCTCACAGGGGCACTGGCTTCAAGCCATGGTACAGCTCTAAGCTCTGACCTTGGATTGTCACCAGCAGCAGACTCGAAGCCCCGGTGCCCTGGGTGAGAACACCAGCCTTCCCGTGGTCCCATGTACCTGGTACCCTTGAAGCCAGATGTTGGTGAGTGTCTGGTAATCTGCTGCCCTTCCACTCACCAGAGCCTTCCAAGGGGTGAGGCACGGAGACTGGGCCAGCTGTACAAGGGGTGGTCAAGTAATGCCTTCCCAGGTGCATGGGCAAGGGAGAGGATTGGACTCAGAGAATGCGTCAACCAATCAAGACAGCCATCAAAGAGACATGCCCAGCAGTGTCCACAAAAATGAAACTGAAAGTTCTCTGGGCAGCTGTGCAAGTGGAAGGAAGGACCTGATTCAGCCTAGCAGCGGTCCCAGAACTGACGTCACCGATCAAACAATGGGCCCCCAAGTGAAGCATTGCGCCATCAACCAATCAGGTCAAGAGCTTATGGACAACCAAGGGTCCCTGGCACCAGGAAAGCCAATTCCCAGCTCAGTCACTGAACTGGTCATGGGCAAATGTGAGGAACATGCCTGCCAAAGTGATGGGCCAATTATAGAACAGGAAATTGGAACGGGTCCTTCTTCCAAAGATGATTCAGAAGAAGAGGCCGCCATGAGGAGGAAGATCCTTCTGTCCAAGGTAAGGTCAGCGACGCGCCATTACCAAGAAAGAAGGAATTGCACACTGCGGGCACAGGGCTTGTATTTAAAGTCCAACTCATGGGGTAGTCAGCCCACACCACCACTGAGCGCAGTCTTGACTCCATCCTTTTCCTTGAGCACTTCCCTCACTCCACACCTCACTTGATGTCCTAGTGACTTACATTCCAGCTTTGAGTCCATCACCAAACCTCGCTATATGGCGTAACATCCAGAGTATGTCAGGACAGAATATACATAGTTCACTTCTAATGAATGAGTCAGATGTGGGCAAGATGAGGAATGCCAATAGACAACCAATCTTATGACTCCCTCTGGCCCAACTCTACCAGCCTTCCAGTGTCACTGGTCTGCCATGACATCGCTCACTCTGGCTCTAAACCCTACGCAATATGCATGAGGTAATTGTTGCTGGTGATCTTAGGGTCTATGCCAGGGGTCTCCAATCTTTTCTGTACTGAGAGCTACTTATGTTCAATAAAATACATTAACAGCTACTAATATTATTAGTGCAGTATAATTTCAATGTCTTTATATGTATATTAATTCAACCAAGCAAAATCTTTCTAATTTAATAAGCTGGGCTGCACACAGGTGAGCTACTCGGAGTTAGCTCAAGAGCTACAGTAGCTCACAAACTACTGGTTGGAGACCCCTGGTCTATGCCTATCTACAAGGTCCATGGGACCACTAACAGGATTTGTCCACCCATCCTCATGCCTGTGAACCAAACATAGGAGATTACACAACAATTCTAGAACAAAGAACACCTTTTTGGGGGAGAGCTGCCTAGGTCAGGGAACAACTGTGCAACAATGTGCACCCCTGAGACACTTTGTAGAGATGCACAAAGGTATTGGGGAACACTGTCAAATAATGAAAATCGGCATTAAGCCTCCTAAGTCTTGCATGTCGTCAATTTCTGTGGTTCCATTTCTGGGGAAACATAGCAGTGCTTGTAGCAGCTTGAGGCCGACCCAGTGACATGTTGGCACAATAAACATTTTATGAGCGAATGTGAGCAATCTGTTGTCTTTTGACTCACCGCTTTCACCATGGAGATGTCTATGGGATTCATAAGCTTGATACATAGATATCGGTGCCAGGCTTGCAAGCCATGGCTCTGCTCCCACACACATTACTCCTCTGACTCCATCCCAGGCGTTTTTGAATCATGATTTTAGAGGAATCTATGCCCCTAGGTACTGCATGAAAACAAACAGTAGTAGCAAAAACGGTACCTGTCCAAAAATAGGAGAAATACATCAGATATTAGTGAGCCAGGCCTGGGCTTCGAGAATACCCATAGAATACACGGCGTATGCCTTGGGACCTATGCCATCATACCAGGAGTACAGGGCACAGTTTTACCAGTGTCGGAGAACTTGAAAGGGGCATGGAAGATAGGTGAGGACCCTGGGTCGGTCATGGACAAGTAACACAGCCACGTTACTAGGTGGCAACTTTCCTCCACACTCTAGCCTCACAGCTTCATATTTAAAGGGTGCCCCCCAGGGCCGGACTGGCCATAGCGGGCACTGGGCGTTACCCCGGTAGGCTGCTAGGGTGGGGGCCAGTTGTGCCCCCTGGGGGGCCATTTTTGTTACCGGGGGTCGGCAATATCGGCCTCCTGTAACAAAATCGTCCAAAACCGGCCCTCACAACCTGCTCAGCTGCACTCCCCTTCACCCCAGGGGCAGGGGGGGGGGGGGGGGCAGATGAGCAGTTTGCCAGGGCCGGTCTCTGTTCCCAGTCCGGTCTGGTGCCCCCTCCCCCCCCCCCCCCCCCCCAGAAGGGGCCAAGACCGGCTTTAGCGCTGGTGGCGCCCTAGACGACTGTTTGTTGGCACCTCCCAATGAACTCCTTTTCCATGAATTCTCTCACTACCACCCTTTAACAGTGCCCCTCAAGCCCCATAACCACTCTCTCTCACATGCTTTTCTTTTGTTTTATAGCGCTACTCCTACCACTATAGGGTGACAGAGCACTTTACATCACACACAAGTAACACGGAGACAATGAATCACATGTATGTAAATCAGTGTATAGGAAATGTTGCATAAGAAAGAGGGCACCAAAGCATAGGAGTCAGATGTCGTCCATACTGGTAGGCAATATAGTTTAAGAGGTCATGACCTGGAGAATGGCTTATCCATTTATGAACCCCTTGCGCCGTCGGTGCGTCACGTTCAGTGCATCCGGTGCGTCACGTTCCGTGATGCACTGACGGCGCAACCTGCTGCGTGAAATGTACAAGCACTAGTAAAGCCACCCTTGCGTTGCTTTTAGTGTGGTCGTAAATATCGCCCCATTTCACGCAAATCGTTGCGTGTTAGGGGCGTGCCATGGGTGTTGCTGTGGGTGTTCCCACACAACTCCCATGTCCACTGGTGCATTTCCAGATTTACGAGCAATCGTAAACCTGGAAATGCATCAGGATGCTATGCCACCCCCAGGGGTGACAAATGTAAAAAGAACAATTGATGGACAGAATGCAGAACAATGTCATACATTCACCCCAGTACAGACATCTGGGCATAAAATTATCGTTTTTTTGCTCACCATGCCATTCCAGTTTGGACCTAGCCATATGCAAATCAGTCTTGACCCTGTGCCCAATGGGAACAGTCCAGTCCGAACTGCCAGGCCAGGTCCTCCCTGGACTGGAAACAAGCATCTTAGGACCTGTGTCGGGCTGACCTGTTTCGGGCTTTCAGCCCTCATCATCCAGGATAGCTTGACTCCAGTGGCATGGAGAGCATACCCATCCCACTCAGGGTGACAAATGCAAAAAGAACAATTGATGGACAGAATGCAGAACAATGTCATACATTCACCCCAGTACAGAGATCTGGGATTTTTTGCTCACCATGCCATTCCAGTTTGGACCCAGCCATATGCAAATCAGTCTTGACCCTGTGCCCAATGGGAACAGTCCAGCCCGAACAGGCAGGCCAGGTCCTCCCTGAAATGGAAACAAGCATCCTAGGACCGGTTACAGGCTTTCAGCCCTCATCAGTCAGGATAGCTTGACTCCAGTGCATGGAGAGCACGGGACTCAGGTCTGAGCAAACCCGTCCTACTCGGGGTGACAAATGCAAAAAAGAACAATTGATGGACAGAATGCAGAACAATGTCATACATTCACCCCAGTACAGAGATCTGGGCCTAAAGCCATCGTTTTTTTGCTCACCATGCCATTCCAGTTTGGACCCAGCCATTTGCAAATCAGTCTTGACCCTGTGCCCAATGGGAACAGTCCAGCCCGAACTGCAAGGCCAGGTCCTCCCTGGACTGGAAACAATCATCCTAGGACAGAATGCAGAACAATGTCATACATTCACCCCAGTACACAGATCTGGGCGTAAATCCATCGTTTTTTTGCTCACCTTGCCATCCCAGTTTAGACCCAGCCATATGCAAACCAGAAACCGGTCCTACGATGCTTGTTTCCGGTCCAGGGAAGACATGGCTTGGCAGTTCAGGCTGGACTGTTCCCATGAGGCACAGGGTCACACTGATTTGCATATGGCCATGTCTGAACTGTGCTGGCGGAGTGAGCTAAAGAATGATGATGGATTAAACCCAGATCAGTTGACTGGGGTGAGTACTTGCAATGTGCACCACTCCGTCCATCATCCCCTTTGGTTTTGCTTTATTCGCCCTAAGTTGGCAGGGTATGCTCAGACGTGAGTCCCTTGCTCACTTTGCCACTGGATTCAAGCTAGCCTGGCTGATGACGGCTGATTAACCAGAAACCGGTCTCAGGATGCTTGTTTCCGGTCCAGGGAAGACATGGCTTGGCAGCTCGGCTGGACTGTTCCCATGAGGTACAGGGTCAGACTGATTTGCATATGGCCATGTGTGAACTGGGGGTGGCAGTGAGCTAAAGAATGATGATGGATTAAACCCAGATCAGTTGACTGGGGGTGCGTGCTTGCAATGTTTAACACTCCGTCCATCATCCCCTTTGGGTTTGCTTTGTTCACACCCAGGGGTGGCGTAACGAGGCGCAACGCGGTGTAATGTTTTCATTTCTCCTCGTTTTTTCCTCTTTCAATGCGTGATGCATTCTACAGCACACACTGGAAGAGGAAATCACCTCAAGGGATTGTTTTTGTGCCGGGGGACCCCTTTCTGCACAAAAACAATCTCCCCACGAAGCAGGCATTCTTGCACCAAGGTGCAAGGGTGCCTACATACATATTTTGGCCCGCAGTGGAATGACCTATGCAAACCTCGACTGCTCACCTTTCTACTGCTATATTGAGATATTTCAGAGTTCAAATGGTACTAATGTAATGCAACTAAGGCCAAGAAACTGTTGCCAAGTTTAAAAATGATTAAACAATGCAGTAGCAAAATGCGGCGCATTATGCAGCATAATTTGTTTTTCTTGCCGCATAATTTACTCATTCCTGCCGCATAATTTGTCCCTCTCTTGCCACGTAATGTCAGTGGCCCTGCCTATAGCATACATGCCAACAGACCTGATTCAAGCGGGAGACTTCCGATTTTAAAGCCAAACCCGGCTTTAGTTTATCTAACTCCCCACCTAAAATTGCCTCTGACTCAATGGGAATAGAACACATTCCCCCGATTTCTTTTTCGAAATCTCCAACTTTCCTGTTGAAAGATAAGTGCATGTATAGGCCCTTGTAAATATTTGGTAAGCGCATCAATGTTCTTTTGCAACCGGAGGTGAGGTCTACAGCTGAATAAAATAATGGGATATTGCAATAGCCTGAGCAAATTCATGATGCCTCAGATTCGTGAGAAAACAGTGCCACCCTGTGGAAGTCTTACATTGTTTTTCGCGTCTTGAAAAACACAACAATTAGATCAGTAATATCAATGGCAGTGTAAACCAAGCTTGATTGACACTCGTGTTTTCAATTTTCTTACTCCTTGCGTGGTGTTATCGTTTTGAGGATTTTTTGCGTTGTTGGTGGAGTAGTGTGTGCTGTATGCAGTTCATGTTTTCTTTCCATATACAATTTTTATGACTTTCCCTGCTTCAGTCCTTTACCCCTACATTAATACGCTGCCTGTGGAGAGTCCAGGGAATATCCAGTAATTTTGTTGTGGGGAAACTGGAGATGGAGAGCATATGTGGTAATTTGATGCCATCCATTTGTGCTCCCTAATGTAACAGACTGAGTTGAGGTCATTCGTTTTAATCTTTGTCCGTTTGTAAAGGTCTTGGGCCTTATCACCAGGAGTGCTGCCTATTTGCCTGCATGTCTCAAGGTCACACCATGCAACAACACTGTAATGTCAGAGCACAAAGTTTAGGGCTTCTGTATTTGTAGGGCTAACATCCTTGGGCTCCTCCATCACAAGGGCGGAGTGTTAGCCCTTTTTAAGGAGACCCAGATGATGAAGCATGTCACCGGGATCGGTGAGTGATGGGAATCCGTACACATTTTTGTATTTTTTTGATCAGTCTTGGTATTTGTCAGTTATTCGTTGTTCTTTGGCATAGAGACCGCAGGGTATTTTTTGTGTGTTTGGGCTATTAATAGTGCCACATGCCAGAGGGACTGAACAATGCAGGTAGCGGATGCTACCGGACCCAGGAAGTTGGGAGGGGCGGGGACAGGGGCTGGATGAAAAGGTTAAAAAAACACTTACCTGTGACGGTAAACATCACTTACAACGCAAGCATTACAACGCACTACCATTACATCGCAACCATTACAACGCAAACCATTACAACGCATTGCGCTGGGGGCGCTCTAGGATAGGGAATATATTTAATTTACTATCCAACACCTTCCCTACTATCCACGGGGACTGGAGTTGGAATAGTAAATTAAATAATTCACTATCCAGCGCCTAAAAGCACTATGCGTTGTAATGGTATGCGATGTAAAAACCGTGTTGTAATAGCCTGCGTTGTAACGTCATAGATCCACCTGTGACAGCCGGCTGGACGTCGCCTCTCCTCCGTTCAATTCTTCCTGTATTCCGGCCCCATAGCAGGAAGCTGCAGGTCTGAGCGCCATGGTTCGACACTCATCCAGGGAATGGGGGCCTGGGAATGTTCTCCATGTAGGCTGAAATGCATCCTGCATGGAGAACATGTGAAGTGCGCATGAATCTTTGGCCGTCGTGAGAGGAAAAGCCACTCCTCCCCTGCTCCTGTGTCATGGGAGTAGCCCTGCCTGCCCGCAAAGCTGAAGCAGGAGGAGTTATTATCATTTTATGTTTCTTTACTTCACTGCTGAGAAGCAGTGGGGCGACGCACCTCTGCTTAATGGAGGAGCCGCCACTGAATGTAGATTAGTCTGATTTTTGTACAGTGACGTTTATAACTAATGCTTATTGAAGTCCAAATGACGGGGACTTATTTTGTCCACTTTGGAGACCATTAAAGAAAGTCACTGTCTTCACCTGCCAACTTTAAAATGACTTTTACTGTGTAAGGAGGGCGCGAGGACCAGGGCCGAACTGGGAACTCAAAGCAGCCCTGGTAATTTAGTTGGACCACCCCCCAGGGGGAGGGAGGGGCCGCAAGTGTGAAGCACTGTTGCTTTTGTTACTGGTGAGCGATATTGCTGCACCGATGCAAAACCTGCCCCCAGTAACAAAACCGGCCCCCATTGCTGCAAAACCAGCTCTCACCCTTCCAGCCTCCTGGGGAAATGCCGCATTCCAGGTATGGCCAGTCCGGTCTTGGTGGGGACTTAGGGGCAGGGTTTAGTATGTGGAGGAGCATCGGGCCCTTCCATACCGGCCAACAATGGACCGGGGTCAAGTGTAGAGTCCTGCTGGACTCGTTCCATTGTTTTGCCAAGTACTGTTTGACCTGCCACTCCTTGAGGGCTGGTCTTTAACCCATACCCTACACCCATCCAACACAGGCGTTATGAGTGACTTGTGCCTGATAATAAAAGGGTCTGGGTGCACGAGCCTGGGGCAAGTTGTATGCACCATATGCCAGTGTCTGTGTCAGTCCTCTCCGAGCATGAGGACCTAGGACCCACCACGCTGCACCAAGGAGACAGGCGGTGCCAAAGGCTGCTTGGTCTGAGAAGACACCTCCTCCTAAAATTAAAAAATGACAGAGGTTTGTAAAGCTTGCAGACATCTTGGGAGGTTACAAAAACCTTGCTGGACATTGCTGAGCAAAGCCTTCACCAAGGAAGCTAGAAACCTGCACTCTGCAAGCGGTTTCCAATCACTTTATTCACCCCATGTGATATCTGCTCTTCACCAGGAGACTGTGAAGTGAGTTGATATCGTGTGACACAAGGTGGCGCCATGTCAGGTGGTTGGTCTTCCAGTCTAAGTTTGAAAACTGAGCCCCATGATGTCACAGGTTGGTCCAGCCAGCATGTGAACACATAGAACTTCCTTCGAAGCCACTCACACATAAGAGTTGTAGGCCATGCATAGGGGTGCAGGGCCTCTTAGATCTTACTTAGAGAGAAGCTTTAAAAAACAGATGGGCAAGCCCAATATATTCTTGAAAATAGTTCTGGGTGGAAAAGCATGGGCACTATCCAGGGTTCCATTTGGAAAACCCGCATCAATGGAACCATGGAGCAGCACGGGAAACATCCTTTACAACGCAACTTTTACCACGCAGTGCTATTACAACGCAGGTTTTACAACGAAAACCATTACAACGCATTGCGCTGGGGGGCGCTCTAGGACAGGGAATAGATTTAATTTACTATCCAACACCTTCCCTAGTGTCCACGGGGACTGGAGTTGGAATAGTAAATCAAACTATTCACTATCCAGCACCCCAAAGCACTATGCGTTGTAATGGTATGCGTAGTAAAACCTGCGTTGTAACAGCATGCATGGTAAAAGCATGCGTTGTAATGTCATACATCCAGCAGCACACCCTCCACTTTCAAACTGTGTCCCACATAGTTATTAGAAAGCTGGTGAAGCAAGTGAATCCAGCGGTTGTTCAGGAGATAGGTCCACCTTAGGAAATTCTGACATTTAATTTCTCCTCTCCATCTTTCTTAAACCCTTTTTTCTTCTTGCTTTCCTTCCTTCTTTCCATCCTTTATGTATTTCTTTCATCCACTCATCCTTCTTTTTGTCTATAACATCTTTCCCTCTGTCCATCATTTTTTAGCCATCCTTCCTTCTCTATTCCCCTCTTTGTCTTCTTTTTCCTTCATTCCTTTTTCATCCCTCGCCAAGCCTTCCTTCTTGTTATCCATCCTTCTCTCCACCCATCCATTGTACCTTCCTTATTTCCTTCTGTCCAACACCCTATCTTTTCGCTCTGTCCGTTCATCCTTCTCTTATTCATTACCCTTTCCAGCCATCCTTAATTCACTTTTCTCTCCATCCATCACTTTATCTTCCTGTCCATCCATCCATCTCTCCATCCATTCCCTTTACATCCATCCTCCTCTCCAGATATCTCTGTATTCATCTTTGCTCCACACTTCTCTCCATCCATATTTATCTTCAAACCTACCTCCCTCCCGCCCTTCCTACCTTCCAATGCAAGAGGCCATATTTGTGAGATTCTTAGAGACTAAAGTCTCCGATCAAAGTCAAAGATGTCATATATAATAACCTTAATTGAGGGAGAGGTGCGGTGCAGCGGCCGGAGAGGCTGACTCCAGAGCACGGGGCTCGTGGTTCGATCACCGGTGGCAGCTCAGCTCAGCATCATGTGACTCTAGGCAATAGCTCACTTAATCTACACGACGGCCCCCAGTGCCTGGATACTCTTAGGAATTACCACATGATTATACCCCGCACTCAATTGTTTAAATATCAAAATATATGATCTTGATAAGCTAGCAATGTGAAAACAAGAATTCAGTATATCACAGGCAACCAACAGTGATGTGTTCATACAATAAAAATTCCTCCATTTAATTTGTACAGGTATTTTTGAAAACTAATTACATAACAGTTTCTGTCAGGACTGTAAGTACCCCTATTTTGAAACAGGTTCAGATAGGAAGACATTAACAAAAATCGTGACACAAAACAGTCCTTATCATCATGCACAAGAACAGCCGACACGTGTTTCGTCACATCCAGTGACTTTCTCTAGGCTCTCAAAAATAAATTTGATAGTCGCGTTTAATGATCGACCATATTCCATCATAGACTGTACAGGATGTGGTTATAGCATCGGAATCCAATAGTGTTCTAAAAATTCTGATTTTGCCCATAAGATTTTCGCTTGTTGAGCAAAGAGAATCCAAATAGTACAAATTAAATGGAAGATATTATGATATTTAAACGCTTAGAGTGCCGGGGTATAATCATGTTGTAACTTATCTCACAGTGACTTTTTTTGGTCCCTGTGTGTCGGTGCCCCAAGGTAGTAGGGTATACTTTTACCTTTAGCAGCACCATTAGAATCTTCCTGCTGCTGGATACATTTGGAGAGTTTTTTATACACATGGTTGCCCAGTTTATACGTGTATTCTTTGAGGTGTGACCCCTATATACACTACTACCGTTTCTTGAATTATACTGTTATGAGACGCGCCTTACAAATCTGGAATTAATTAATTACAAATGTTTCATGTTACACAGAACTACCCAGTGACACCCACCTTGTCTCAGGCGGCTAAAGTGGAGGATTGATTACTTCCCCTGTAACACACCATCCTTCCTCCAGCATTCCATCTTCGTAAGGTTCCCAGCTGACACCTACCCATCCAAGTGATACTTGACTACCCGTGTTCCCTGGGAAAGCCACAACCTGCCATGGTGGCCAGCACTATCAGGTCATAAGTCGATGGGTTTACGGAGTCCCACTACTATTTTGTATAGTTGCAAATAGAGCATTCGGGGCATATTTTTCGATCTTAAGGCAGGTGCGCGTACCTCTGCCACTTTATTCCAGCAGGCACAGTGTGAGGCACAATAAATAGAGGAAGAGGAGGGAAAGGGAGGAAGGAGTGATATCAGACAAAGACAGAGAAGAGATAGAGGACCATAATAATAATAATAATCCACATTTGTAAAGTGCGAACAATCACCCGTAAGGGTCTCCAGGCGCTGGGGGCCGTCAGGAAGATTAAGCAAGCATTGCCCAGAGTCACATGGTGCTGGGGTAATCTGCCGCCGGGGATCGAACCGTGATCCCCAGATTCCAGCATCAGTCACCATGGCTGCGGCGCCACAGAAGACAGAATATGGATGGATGGAAAGAGGGTGAGTCTGGAAGGAATGATGGGGCTGGTTTTAACACTGTTGCTAGAGCGGCTTTTGGTTTCTAGTACAGCCTTGGTCTGAGAGGAAAGCAAAACATGGAACTAGATTTCCACACAGCAGGCCTCTGTGACTATGGCCCTGCCAACCAGGGCTTTAAGTGGGCCGGGTCCTGCCAGTGCTAACACCGGCAGTTCTAAAAAGCAGGTGCTGAGGCGGGTGAGTGGAGAGGTGTGGTGCAGCGGCCAGGGCAGATGACTTTGAAGCACAGGGTTCATGGTTCGATCCCGGCTCCGGTGGCAGCTCAGCTCAGCACCGTGTGACTCTAGCCAATAGCTCACTTAATTTCCACAACGGCCCCCAGCACCTTGAGACCAATAAGGGTGAGTAGTTCGTGCTTTACAAATACGGATTTAAATTATTTTTTTTACGGGTCTCTGTCAGGCTCTCCATCTTTGCCCTCACCATCAGGAGGAAAAATAAATCTTAACTCTGCAGCAGTACCACTGCTTAAAGCCTTTGATGTAACTTCAAAGAGATTCGGTATATTACTTTCACAGTCTCATCATTTCAGACCAGAGACATTTTCAATATTACATACAATGAAGCCATAGTTGTTGCTAATTTATCTTATGTAACTAACAACCATTAACAAAGCCAATAGTCCTGGCTTGTTGTAATGTTACTTGTTGTGTCATATATCTGGATGCAATGACAGAAGCAGCAAATACCAGTCGGGCAGCACACTATGCTAAGCACAGATTTTTAGCTTATGTGTTTTTAAGCCACGCCTTAATTACATTGACCGCGCCCATTCGAGAGACCCGCCCTTCTTTTCATCCCACTTAAAGCCCTGCTGCCAACCACAGACTGGGTAGCAGCAAGCAGAAACATTCTCAGTATGAGAGCGCCAGTGAGAGTGGCGGGGCTCACCCTTGGGGTACCCCTTGTGGCCATGATGAGTACCTCTTCTGATACTGAACAAGGGACGGAGGCGGGAGAGAATTTACTAGAACCCAGACCCAGTAAGACTTATGTAGTAAGTGAGAAATTTGTCTTGTTCCAGTTGCCTGCTGGGCGTCTTATTCATTGGGAAATTAAATACACTGAAGAGCATAAGTAAATGGATCATAAAAGGTTTTTCAATGAAATAATTCCTTAGCATTTAACTAATGGCTTTTTAAAATAGCTCATAAGGATGGGGTGCATCTTGGCCCGTTATTATTATGCACACCTGTGAAACCCTGAAGAAGGTCTAGAAGATCAGGCTGAAACATGCTTTTCGGTAGGGTTCCTTCAGAGCAACAGGGATCAACTGTTCTTTTTATATAACTATACATAGTTAAAGAATGACAAAATACTTAACAATAAAGTAAACTGTTATTAGAGTATGAAATGGCAATGCAGTTCTCTGTGTGTAAAGGTCTGTTTCACAGCCACATCAAAATAGTGAACTCTTTCCTGAGTTTTTTCTCCTGATTTCTGTGTAGGGATTAAGTGGGCAACAAACTGTGAGTCACCACTGTACGGTTACCAGTGCAGGTGGGCAGGCACTGGGTGGGATCCTATGTCACTGTTTACTGCCTTGCGTACAACTATTGGCACAAGCCTCCAGCTTTCCATCTGGCAATTCACATGATAGCTAAGTGTGTAGGTAGACACAGGTGGACTTAGGTCAGACTGACTTCACACCCAGCCGCGGCCTGTGCAGGTAAAAGCGGTGGGGCCGTGTTGGGGGGTATTCGACAGACGACTATGAGGGAAAATTAAATAAATCATTTTTCCTCGTCGTTGTCTGTTGAAATCCCCCAGCCCCACCTCTCTTACCTGCATGAGCCGCAGCTGTTCACACCTCTTTGCACATTTTTGTTGTTGCTTCACAACTGGATATGCTATTGCCGCAAACGAGGTATACAGGACTTTTGAGAAAAAATCATCATACAGGGAGGTGGTACCCAAGCCTGTCGTGAAAGAGATTCAGGTGGTGGTAGTGGCAGTGGGTTCGTGCAAGGCTCACCTTGAAGGTTCCTGGACCCTGCTGACCAGAGTGAAGGGAACCGAGAATGTTCACATAATTCTTGAACTTAAACGTTGCACTCTGGAGTAGCATGTGCGCTCGTTCCTGTACTGGTCATTGACAAATACATATGCCTTTTGTAAAGGAGGGGGTAGTTATCACATATATATCAAAGCTGGGGTTCTCATTGAAGCCCTAGTAATATCATTTTGATCATGTTTCTCCTGTGCTTCCCATCTACACTGACTGTCTGTGGTGAGGTGGATCCACTTTGAGGTAGGCCTGGGCGGAATTTCTATTACGCCGGAATAATCAGAGTAATTTAGGTAATTCCACATGAGTCTTTAAGCACAGGATTAGCTTGTGCCATACATACTGAGCTGAAAAAGAAAATGAGAAAAGCTGTTTACTACTCTAAGCCCTATAGGGTATTGTGTTGTGCCGGGTGCTCCCTTGTGTATGGACAAAGCTGTAGCTTTCTGAAGAGCTCATAACAAGAGCAAAACATGTGTGAGGGGTTGCTTTTATTCATTCCAGGTTGGCTTAAATTGTATTTTATCAACCCAAAGCTGTAATACTGTGCCTGGAGTGTTAAAAGGCTTTTGTCATTTTCAGCTGAGCATGGTTGGCACTAGCTAATCCTATGCTTAAAGACGTTGCTATAAAATGGCAAGGGATTTTTATCACATTCTAGCTTGGTGTGGATGGCCCTGCTCTAATCGTATGCCTAAACACTTTTCTAGAAATACAGACATTTGAGGTGAGCAGTTTCAGAGGTTTGCTCGTGTTCTATATAGGTGCTGCTCTCCACCTAAATTTAGGAATTACCCAGAGTTCCTTGCTTCCTTATTTGCATAAATTATTCAGCACTCTAAGCCTGAAAAGGGATATAGATATGTGTGTGTGTGTGTGTGTGTATATATATATATATATATATATACTCAATCAAGACAATAACCTTATATATAGAAGTGATATATGTATATATATCGCACACATATATAAATGCACACACACATTATCACTTTTGATCATCATCTCCTGTGTGATTTATGTTATGTTTCAGAGAACTGTGAAGTAGGGCCAGATGTATCAAAAGAGCATTTTTCGATTGTCAAATAGCGATTTTTACGTAATCGCTATTTGGGAATCACAAAACGCGATGTATGTAGGAGTCAAGAAAGATTTTGCGATTGCTTAATATTACCTAATAGCGACTCAGTAAATAGCTAATCGCTATTAGGTAATATGACTCTATTCGTTTCTATGGGCAAAAGGCCCATAGGTGCCAATGGTTTTGCATTCGCTAATTTGCGATTACCTAATTGGTAACCGCTACTTAGCGAATGCAAAGCCAGGTTGCCTGGGGGCTTAAGGCCTGGCAGGATGGAATTTATTTGAAAAGCGGGAAATACGATAATTTGATAATTGGTAAGGGATATATGGTTTTAACAAAGTAGAGAGATTTATGTAGCACCAACCAAGACACAGGATGATCTAGCCCCGTAGTAAATAGGTGGCAACAAGGGAGCTAGCGGACTTTGAGAAATTTGTCAGCTCTCGAGTGTACCAGCGAAGTAGGCTCAAAGATATAGATAGATGCAATACTATGGAATGGGAAGAGACTGAAAAAACTGAGCTATATGGAAAAATGTGACAAAACATTGCTGACTGAAACCTCTGAAAAAGAATGGTTAGATTATTGGAGGCATACAACATGTTTCAATAAATCTATCCTGCAAACAGACAGGACTCAAAACGATGTACTTTTGGTACATAACTCCAGACAGATGGAACAAATGTCAAAGATATGTGCTGAGCCCGTGCTGGAGAACATTTGTAGAGAAGGCGGACGCTATCCTTGGGTGGTGGTCGCGCCCAGTCCTGTCCTCATACTGGAGGGAGGTACTAGCCGCTATTAAAGAGATGATGTGTGTCCCGATTCCAGACGACCACGGGTTGATAGTACTGGACTGGGCCCTGGTAATGCACTTATTGATTACTGCAAGATTGTAGTGGCTAGAGTTTGGAATCAGCCTATGGCCCGGCATTAAATATGTTGTGCAACCAAGTACGGAGCATCTGTCGAGAAATCTGCTTAAAACCTGAGGTGACTTTTTGGCCATATGGCAACCAGTACTACCTTAAATGGATGGTGATTGCAGAAAAATAATGTGTCCCCAAGACTGTGAGCTCTGCACTTACTTGATTGATTCGACACTGTGAGCTATGAGTCCTTTAGAGGGAAGGGAGACGCCATGGGAGGGAGTAAGGGGAAGAGGATGATTTATGTTTCTTCCTTTATTGCAAGAATTCTTGTGGTTGATGTATGATAGCACTGTAAGAAAATCTAATAAAAAGTATTTCAAGAAAGAAACAGTCATCATTCTGTGAACGTACAGTATTGTCATCCTTCACGCTGGCCGTCAACTGACAACCCACACGTTCTCCTCCTGACCGCGCACTCGCGGGCACACACTTGCGCCCTGTCTCTTGCATGCACCATTCACCTCTCACCGAATCTCTCCTGAGTGCCATGGATGACAGCCAGGGATACCTTCCTGCACATAAACAATCTTTAAAGGTGATTTGCTCTTTCTACGCGTGCTAAAAACAAATAGAAATAAAAGTATTTCTTCTTGTTGCGCTACTCTAGTGCCTGCTTTTCAATGGCGTTAGTTTTTAGTGCGGCCTCAGATTTACACCTCCTTGTAAATATGGGGCGGCACCAAAAAGCAATAAGTGTTGCAGTGGAATGCTCACAGCAACACCCATTGCAAGTCCCTTTCACGCAATGTGATGCATGAAAAGAAGCCGTATTTACACGGCTATGAAAAGCCAGGCAGTGTGGCCCTGTAAATAAGGGCCAGCACACAGTGCCACCAGAGCGTCAAGAAAAGTGTTGCTGCGGTGGTGCTAGGGGCTTAGAAATATGCCTCTAAGTATCATTTATCTTAGGCATAGACAAGCATACCCTGATGCAAACCTCTACCTGGCAATGACCACCAACAATTCTCGCTTGGACTCTGAGATTAGGGGCTGACTTGCTGTTTTTACTTTACAATTATACTCTGACATGTATATACAGTAGGACATTTTATACACTATCACTTGTCTGCAGTAATAAAAAATGTGTGCTGTAATTGTATGAAACACTCATGCTTGCAGAAACAAAAAAGTCCCCTAATTGGGAAGTTTCGCCCACTAACAACAAAAGCCACCAGGGTGATGCAAGATCCTGCAACAAAATGGAAGTAAGCCACCTTCAGGAGACAAATAGGAGCGTGGTACACGAACAGAACAACATCACCTCACCCAGCCCTGTCCACACCCGGCCAAACACACAAGCAGATAGACTCTGGGTCCAGCACCAGGCCTGCTGACAGCTGCTGTCTACAAGGCAAACCAAGGGCAATTTTCGTAAGAAAAAGGAAAACCGACTGAACCGCAAGTCCAGCTTGCCCACAATCAAGCAGCCACAAACCAAAAATGTATATATGCAAAATATAGTTGCAAAAACCACCAACTAATGAAAAATGAAAAATTACACTTCCCTATTGGATTTTTTTTACATTTTCCATGTAGTCTCCCCCACCGGTAATGCTGTAATGGATTTGGAAACCCCTGAGACAACTCCCCCCCCCCCCCCCCGCCCCCCCCCCCTAAGGAGGGAGTACAAAAATACACTGAGCTGTCTCCTGGGGAGCCTGTAAGCCAATCCGCACAGGAAAGTTTTCCTCGAAGCATCAGCCCCGCAGAGAAATCAAGGGAAGGACAACTGAAGGCCGCCTGCCAAGGACAGTGTCCCTAACTGGGATGGAAGGAGACCCTATCCTCTAGAAACAATGTACAAACTAACCACGCCTCTCTGCCTCAGCTCACATTCGCAGCCGTTGATCCATGGAAGATATGAACCAAGTTGCAAAAGAATGCCCATCATGGCTTATAGAGACTCGTGTCACTAGGGGTGCCTCTTGTCTTTTTTTTATGTCAGTATGACTGGTATTTTTATCTCATGGCGCGTAGAAAAATTAGGGAAATCACCTGAAGCCAGTATTTTTGTCCCCTTAGCATTACTTACTTAAAACAGCAAACAGAAGAAGGTGCTTTCAAATGTGTTCTTGAGCTGTATTAATGATCCCGACTCATAAATAAAGTTAATAAAGACAGAAAAAACGTTAAAAAATTAATACGGAACAGCTTATATAAAATCGAACTCAAACATAATGCCAAGGCCTTTGTAGAATCAAAGAAGATTAACAAATGGCTGATATTGCTCTGGAAAAAGGTGGCACCCTACGAGCAACAGAGAGGAAAATAATCAAGTGAAATGCAAATTCTCCTAATCTACTCATCCTTATTAATAATCCATGTGACATAGTGTACTATAACTGGTGCTGATGTAAAGCGCTCCAATACCTTCGGGTCGAGTTTGCGCTATATTTTAAAAACTTTTGAAAAATGGACTAAGAGGTAAAAGAAAGCCTTAACGTAAGGAAAAAAAATAGATACACATTTACAGACTGATTTGTATAAAGTGAAGCTAAAAAGCCTAGATAAATAAGGCTTCCCGGCTTAAATTGTGTTATCTTAGGCAAATGTTTTATTTCACAGCAAATCTTATTTCTTCATTATCCCGTATGAAAGTTCATTCAAATATGTGAGTTCAGTCATCCAGTTGTACAAAACGATCACTTTTAATATGTAATTCTCAGTGCCGTGCTATAATGTGTCCTATTAGTGTCAAAGTTTCCACATGTGAATGAAATACACTTTTTTTTAATTTTGAAGAGATTTGATCACACATTTACGTCATATTTGTTGTATGATTTACTTTGCAAATATTTTTAGGGCTCTGGTCTTACATGGTCTCTAAGATCCATGCCAGACTCTTGGCTCGGCTCAGCTCTCCATGTTAATTTGTTGGCTCGCCTACCTCTAGCACAGACTGAGATACACTGCACTTTAGCACTAATGAATGAATACTTTATTGTATGATTACTTAAAATCATTTACAAAAGCGAGACATATTACGACCATAGTAAAAACAAAAAAAAACAAAACAAAAGACATTGGATTAATAAAAAATAACATTTAAAGTGCAAAAAGATTTAAAAGAAAGAAAAAAAGAAAAAGTTTAAAACAAAAACAAAAAAAAGTTGTACATATACATCGGGTTGGACAATCAGTGCCCTAATGTCAGATCATCTTAGCTTAACAAGCTTGGTACCGAGTCACCAATGGCCATGTAATGTTTTGTTTATTAGACTGTTCAATTAGGGTGGCAATGTTCATGACCATGGGAATTAGTGAAGCATCACTATTGATACTATAGACGCTCGTTGATATGCCAATTGTAGTTAAGCTGTTATTTTTCTGGACTTTGCGTTTGACATAAGATCTGACTAGCTGAGACAAAGAACTTCCCGGCACGTGCCAACTCTATTTGCACTGTTGTTGTGTAAATGTGCGTTAAGGCCTCCTTACATTTTCTTACGTTATAAAGATTGAACATTGCCCTTAAATATTTACGCCTCGGACTTGCCAACGCTGGGCAACAACAGATGATATGCTCTGCCGGTTCTCTGTAGTATTGACACAGTCGACATCCTCTGTTTCCAGTTGGTATGGTTGACCAGTGAGCCCTATAGTCCTTTATTAGGTCTCGCCTGTCGATGCGCATGCGCATCGAGCAAGGCGAGAGTATTGGGACTTATCCGCTCTTTATCCACACTGCAAGGAATCGTGGCGATTCCTTGCAGTGCCCGTGACTTTTAAGCTCAATGCGCATGCGCATTGAGCTTAAAAGCGCGTGCACGTCCGTCTTTGTTTACCCGCTCCGCCCCCTCCCCTTCCCGCTGTGTCGCATTTCTCCTCCCCCCTCCCCTCTCTTCCCTCCGGCTTGTTTGTTTATTTGACCCGCTCCGCCCCCTCCCCTTCCCGCTGTGTCGCATTTCTCCTCCCCCCTCCCCTCTCTTCCCTCCGTCTTGTTTTTTGTTGTTTATTTTACCCGCCGTGTCGCCGTGTCTCCGATCCTTTCGCTTGTTATATTAAAGGTTTAACGTGCAGAGCCGTCCCCACCCTCGCCTCCCCCACCCCTGCCAGCCCAGCAGCGGCATCGGGAATCCACGTGGGGGGTGAGGACTGCGTGCTCTCAGGGAGAGTTTTACTCACAGCTCTCCCGAGACACCTCACTCCCAACGTGCACGACCAGCGGCACGTCAATTGGGCTCACACTCGACTCTGTGCCATTACCAAGCCAGGCTTGACTTACATCCCAGTACTGAAACGCACACGCAGTTTTATATGTGCACCTCCCTTGAGGCAGGAACACCCCGGTTCCTGAACTTCAGGGTTATAAATTCCCAGGTCAGCCGCCTCATTTCAGCCCTGCTGAGGCATTTCCTGCTATTCCTGTACTTGTATCTACAAACAGCTCTCCCAATTCACCTCAATCATGCCCTGCATTTTTCACAGCTGGGAATCGATCACAGGCAGTGTACCTCAAAGTCCCTGATGATGTTGAACCCCCCACATTATATTAAAGGTTTAACGTGCAGAGCCGTCCCCACCCTCGCCTCCCCCACCCCTGCCAGCCCAGCAGCGGCATCGGGAATCCACGTGGGGGGTGAGGACTGTGTGCTCTCAGGGAGAGTTTTACTCACAGCTCTCCCGAGACACCTCACTCCCAACGTGCACGACCAGCGGCACGTCAATTGGGCTCACACTCGACTCCGTGCCATTACCAAGCCAGGCTTGACTTACATCCCAGTACTGAAACGCACACGCAGTTTTATATGTGCACCTCCCTTGAGGCAGGAACACCCCGGTTCCTGAACTTCAGGGTTATAAATTCCCAGGTCAGCCGCCTCATTTCAGCCCTGCTGAGGCATTTCCTGCTATTCCTGTACTTGTATCTACAAACAGCTCTCCCAATTCACCTCCATCATGCCCTGCATTTTTCACAGCTGGGAATCGATCACAGGCAGTGTACCTCAAAGTCCCTGATGATGTTGAACCCCCCACACAGCTCCACCGATGCCCCTCAGCCCTGCCCGGCTTCTGTTCCCGAGGGACGCCCGCCCTACCCTCACACACCCACTCACTCACAGAGCCATGCAGGAGGCTCACCCTGCACTCTGGCAGGCCCAGCGTGTGTCCCTGGCAGGCGCAGGCTGTGTTCCTGGCAGGCGCAGGCTGTGTCCCTGGCAGGTTCAGTTTGCTCCATATTTAACATTTCTTTTTTGTTTTTTTTATAACTAATTGCGTTTATCCATTTAATTATTTATTTGGGCTGGGTGGGTAACGCCTGTATTACTATTTAATCAGCAAAGCCGTGGGCTGGTATTCTGAGAGTGCGAGACAGAGGGAAGAACCGGCGACAAAGAAATATCATGAACCCAGTGTGTTCGCGAGGCATCGCCGCTGGCATAGACTTGTAATAAATAAGTCCCCCGCCCCGAAACCCACGAACCACGCGCGCGCTGGCCCTGCGGGCGCTCCTCAGGGCTGTAAGCGGCGCGTGCTCGTGCTCAGTCCTGTGACGTCGCGCACAGCTAGTCAGAGCATAGCCATCTTGTCTTGTAGTGCCTCCTATGCCTGGAATGCTGCTTCGATAACAGGCCCGGTTCCAGCAGGGGGCCGAGTGGGCCAGGCCCACCCAAACATGACATTTGGCGCTCCCAGTTAAGGCAAAAGAGGCCATGGAGATGGCACCTGTTAAGTGCTTCCCCCATCTCAACGTCGGAACGTTGTAATGTTTTTTTTCACTGTCTTTAAACTGTAATTACGCGGTGTGTGTTGTGTAATTCGGTGTTTGCGCAAGAGAGATCGAATGCGCCCACACAATTCACTGAGTCAGACGCAGTCAGTCATCTCACTCACCCTCACCCTCACTCACCCTCAACACCTCACTCACCCTCACTCACCCTCACCCTCACTCACCCTCACCCTCACTCACCCTCAACACCTCAACCTCAACCCCTCACCCTCACTCACCCTCACTCACCCTCACTCACCCTCACTCACCCTCACTCACCCTCACTCTCACTCACCCTCAACCCCTCACCCTCACTCACCCTCACTCTCACTCACCCTCAACCCCTCACCCTCACTCACCCTCACTCACCCTCACTCACCCTCACCCTCACACAGTGCAATAGTTCTCAGACCATTTCAGTTAGAGCTTTTAGAAATGTTTATGGCTTTTTTTATTTGTAATACTTTAGCATTGGCTACAGGAAACAAAAATGCTAAACATTTACAAAAAAACCCATAAACAATTCTAAAAGCACTAACTCTAATGGTGCGAGACCTATTGCATTTCCAATGCTTGTTGGTAGGGTTAGCAGCCTGGTCTTCAAGACATTTTGAAGGGCAAATCTCCCCAGTCCGACATTCAGGTATGGTTGGCATTGAGTGGCTTCATGGGATTTTGCGAGGCCCTCAGCGCCGCAAATTGTTCTGCTCGTATCTATATCCCGGAGCCTTGTGATGGTCTTTCCCTGTTTTTTTAACAGGTTTTTTAGGCTAACTGTTGGCAAATTTAATATTTGATCAGTTGTCAGGCATAGTGTTTTATTAGCACTAATCAGCAGTGGTGGCTGGTAATTTGACCAGGGATGGGTTTGTGGGGCCACACATACTCACACCCAAGCATTCACCCGCACACACTCACTCATAAGAAATTCACACATTTATACATACAAACACCAAACATTCAAAAACATAAAACTTACCTGCTGTGAAGAAGAAGCATTGGAGGTAACAGAAGGGTTGGGACTGCTCCCTTCCCTCATTGGCTGACCTTACCTCAGCCAGTGAGGGAAGGCAGCAGTCCCACACTCATCACAGAGTGGAATGGGGTCAGTGAGACTTGCTGACTCTCTGACGAGATGTCACTTATTGACACTCGGCCCTGGGCACTTCAGGGCTTAAACTGATGCGCCCAGGTCCGAGGCAATCAGTTACACTCCACCTTGTCACCCGGGGTATGGCCTCAAGGCACTTTTCCAGGCTGAGGAGGTCACACCCACAGGGCTGAGAAATTCTCAGTATGGCAAAGTTCAGCTCAGGCAGCAAGTAGCCTGTCATTTAAGCAGATACGCCGGTCTGCTGCTGCTAACCAGGCATGTGCTTGAGAGCGGCTTCTGGTGAGTGCAAGAGAGAGTCACTCATCACAGGCAAGCACACAGTGTCATTATTCCAGTTATAGCGCCTGTGAGTTATGGGTACCTTCTAAACATGTGGAGCTGTAAATATAGGGTATGCAGCTCCCACAGTCCGCACTTGTTGCTCAAGTTGTAACAGGAAGGCAGAGTTTAGACATATTCCTACACCTCTCTTTCATCATCGCCATCTAAGTGCCCACCCCATCATCATTAATTTACACATGCATCAGTCTTTTTATTTTGCTGTCAATATCTATATCTATTCATCAAACGTTTTTCCATCTCTATCTCCTTTCCTCTGTCTCATCACAAATTATCCCCCAGTGCCTACAACTCCATTCCCCAATCCACCCTCCTTACCTTCCCTGCCCTCTTCCATCAGCTCTTATCCCTTCCGCCATTCTCTATACCACTAGTCCCTATACCACAAGCCCCTATTCATCCTCCTTCCCACTCAGGGGCATTGTGACCCCCCGCCTTAGCAGCTACAGCCGAGGTATGTTCTCTATGGGCCTCTTCTGCCTGCAACTTGGTAAACAACCCTGCATAAAAAAGCTCACACATAACACTATAGGAAGAAAGATACATAGGTTAATGGAAAAGAGAAAGAAGGAAGGCCGAAAGGAATAAAGGTGAGCGTAAGAAAGGGTGAAAAGTAGGAAGTATGATAGGACGGATGAGTGGTTTGATCAATGAGTGGGTGGATGGAAGTGGGATTGCATACGTGGATGGACGGGTGAAAAAATGGCAGCGCAAGTGGAAATCTGAGAGTGATGGATAGATGGGTGAAAGGATGGCAAAGTGAAAGGAAATCTGAGTGGTTGGATGACAGAAAGAATCAACTGATGAATGAAAAACTTTATTGAAGGAGCTGTAATTAAAAAGATGAATCTATGAGGGTGGATATATGGATGGATGCATGAATAGATGGTAAATGTGTGTATGGATTGATGGAATGATGAAAGATTGAATGATAGGCTTTTTATAGGTGAAATGGTAGATATAAGGGGGCAAATAGAAAGATGAAAGGATGAGTGGATATATAATTGGACGGGCGAGACAAGGGAGCTCCTCCAAGGAGGCTCAGGCTCACTTTCTTCGCTTGTGTGATGCCGTCAGAGTTGTGGTTCAAAGTGAGTGGGAGGGATTTTAGTGTTTTGGCTACTCCCTTGATCCCACTATAATGTAAATGTAAATGTAAATGTATTGGCATTTATATAGCGCACTACTTACCCGTAGGGTCCCAAGGCGCTTCGACCGCTGCGAAACCCTTCCTGGCTTCCCTGAGAGATGGTCCCTTAATGGGTATCTCCAGGGTGAGACCAGGCATCCCCGGCGGTCTGGTGGGGCCGTTAGTGAAGATGAGGCAAGCTAATGCCCAGAGTTGCCGAGTGTGATCGCTGATCAGAGTGGGCACCGAGGCGAGAGAATTATCAAGTCCGCTGACCCTGGTCCAGAAACCTGCCGTGCCGGGAATCGAACCCTGGTCCCGGGCCGTCCTCTGCTCTCGGGTCTGCCGCCTCTAACCAGTGAGCCACACTACTTCATTACACACTATACCCATTCCCACTCTGCTCTCAAAACTTATTTCAACCATCCCAATTCAGTCATCCACTATCCCATCATACACCCCTCCATACCATCCTATAATTTATCCTCTCTTTCTCTCATGACCAACCAACTCCCCCATGTTGGCTACAACTACCTCACAAACCTTCATTCCACTTTAATCAGTTATACATGCTCTACCCCAGGCCTCAATCCTTCCATCCCCATCTCACCATCTTTATCTTTCCATCCCATATTCCATCATCCCCTCATCAACCACAACTATCTCTAGGCAACCAGCTCCTGTCTCTCAACGCTTCTACCAACCGATACACCCAGCACCCCTTTCATCATACCCTTTTTACTCCAGCCTCCATCATCTTTTAATACATTATACTTTCAATCACTTCTTGGAAAAATGACTTAAATCATTAAGAATTGCTGCTGAAATCTGTATGTGAACTTCATGTCACAAATAACAATCACAACAGGGTCAACACAGTGTTTCTTTCGCCAAAGCTGATAAACGCATTACTATTAAATTCGGTTAGGGTAACATCTGTTATTTACTGTGCTTAAAAAACTATCTAAATACTAGTTAATATCTATTTTGTATTTAATATTACACCTCCATCCCAGATGGCACATCCACAAAATACCTGATCAACTTTTCCTGCTATCCCAGGTCTCTAAACCCACAACTAGTTCCACTACAGCACCTTCCCATATCCTTCTAGAATCAATCTTTTGTTCCTTAATCCCTTATGCTTCCTTATCCCATCCTTATCTCATGTCTCGTTCTTCATCCATCCATCCATCCAGCAAGCCAGCCATCCATCCATCCTTTCTCCGTACCATCATCACTTTTTCCCTACACTTCCATCCCACAATCCCCTAACTCTCCTTCCCCCACCATCCTAATGAACATATCATTTTCCATATCGTTCTTTCCTATAGTCAACAGTTTCATGTTCCTTCGCCCCTTGAACTCGTCTCTTATTTATCCTTTCTCTATCACTCTATGCCTGTCCCTCTATCATATGGCCCCCTATCCCTCATTCACTGAACCTACATGCCTCATTTATCACAGCATCACTTATCCCTTCATCAATAAAGCCACTTCTTTCTATCCCACCATTGCCTTCTCACTATCCATCCTGCTCCTTCCCTTCAATGCCTCAATCCCTTCAAGCCACCCCCCATTACGCCTGTCAGTCCACCAACACCATTGCTTATTAACCAATCTCTCCTCCCCTATTTCTCACTCTCCCTTTCATCCTTCCATGCTTCTTTAGGAGCATTTCCCCTTCAAGATCTAGCTGACCCGGAGGCGGCGTATACTGCCTTTTGTGACTGGATTATGAAAGGTTTGGATGCGCTCATTCCTGTCAGATGGACTAGGGGGCGCAGGTCCATCTCAAACCCATGGTATAATGAAACCCTGAGAGCTTTAAGGAAGCATTGTAAGAGAGCCGAGCGCTCTTGGAGAAGGGACTACAAAGAGGGTGATAAAGCAACCTATCTGGCAAAATTGAAGGTGTATCACAAAGCGATCTGTTCTGCGCGTGCGACCTTCTATGCAGAGGAAATAAAATCCAGCTCGATTCCCACCAAATGTATTTTCAAAATTGTGCAAGAATCAAAGAACTCTAGATCCAGGATATCTAAGATATCCTCTACACAGCAATCCGAAGAACTAGCTATCTTTTTTATTGAAAAGGTGAATAATATCTATAAGACCTTCCCGCTGCACCCTCCTGACCTACATGATTCTGCAGACATTAGGGCGGGAGACACCACTTTAACATCTATCCCAGAGATTTCTGGAGAAGAGCTAGTCAAACTTCGCAGGAAAGTGAAAGCCCGCTCGCCATCTGATCCTATGAGACCGGCGCAATTTATGGAGTCCCTGGTGCACCTTCAACAGCCGAGCGGTGCAATACTCAACCTGTCCTTCTCCACTGCCATAGTTCCTAAGGCCTGGAAACAAGCACAAGTTACTCCCATCATTAAGAAACCTTCACTAGATCCCTCCAAACCCGAAAACTTTAGGCCAATCTCCCTTCTCCCGTGGATGGCCAAGATTGCCGAGGCCCATGTTAATAATGTTCTTTCTGAGTACATGAGCCAAAATAACATTCTGGATCCGTCGCAAAACGGATTCAGGCCTGGCCATAGCACGGAGACCGCCCTTCTTGCCTCTACTAAACATTTAAGGCTGATCCTTGATGCCGGTCAAAGTGCAGCGCTGATTCTGCTAGATCTCAGCGCTGCCTTTGATACGGTTTCCCATGAGATCCTTCTGCACCGATTGGAGGTGGTTGGGATTACGGGAGCAGCCTTACAGTGGTTTCGATCCTTCCTAGAGGAGAAATCCTTTCGGGTTTCGGCACCACCTTACATTTCTCAGTCTCACTCTATCGGCCAGGGAGTCCAGCAAGGTTCGGCAATTAGTCCATCATTGTTTAATTTATATGTGCAACCCCTGGCGGTCGTGGCTAAAGAGTGGGACCTTGAGCTGGTATCATATGCGGATGATACACAGCTGGTCATTACTCTAGCTGAAGGGCCATCAGTGTCTGCCACAAGGTTTAGAGATGACATGGCAGCAGTGGCCCAGTGGATGTCTGAGAACTGCCTGCAGCTTAATGCCAGTAAAACTGAGGTTCTGCTGGCAGGGAAAAACACCGCCCTCTGGAACGAACATAGGTGGCCGGCATCGCTAGGTACTATACCAACGCCCAAGCCCCTAGTGAAGAATTTGGGAGTATGGATGGATGCCTTGCTTAGCTTTCAGTCCCACACAAAGATAGTGGCAGCTACTTGTGTGGGCTTGCTAAGAGGCCTAACACCTATCCTGAAGTACTTTGAGCCAACAGCTCGCCAGCTCATAGTTCAAGCCACGATCATCTCTCGCCTGGACTATGCTAGCGTGCTGCTCCTAGGGGCGAACAAAGCCCAGATTTTGCGATTTCAACGAGTCCAGAATCTGGCAGCTAGAACTTTGATTGGGCTCCCTCGCAGATGCTCTGCTAGAGCAACGATTGGAAGACTTCACTGGTTCCCGATTGCGTTGCGGATTACATTTAAAGCCCTTGTTATGGCTTTTAAAATCCTTAAAACTGGAGACCGGTTCTACTACGCCCATTGCTGACCTGGTACAGGCCAACCCGGAGCCTGCGCTCTTTGGGGCAATACTTGGTGGAGGTTCCACGTACAAAACTTTGTCGCATGGGTGGTCACTCCTTTCGGTTGTTAGCGGCCAAACTATGGAACACCTTGCCGGCCCACATCCGTGGTATTGAGAATCTGCTTGCTTTTCGTAAAGCCATCAAGACCATCTTGTTCTCACTGCCATAGGCTCCTGTATTTGCCTGACTGTCCTTGAGCATGCGTTCTTTCCGATCTAGCAGCACCGGGACGCCTCTTTGCTGGGGCAGCTGTTGCGCTCTACCAAATCTCTAACATAACATAACATCCACACCCTATCCCACCAAACCATATCCCATAGTCCCCATCATGCCTGCTCTACTGATCCTCCCCTCCATAGATCACCCACCCGGTCACCTTCCCCATCCCCCTCTGACCCACCATTTCCTATTCCCTCATTCTTGATCCCTCCATTCCCCGCCAAACCTTCCTGCCCTTCCTATTAACCTGTCCAACACTCCCCATGCCTTCACCAGAACTTATGAACATATCTCTATTCCACTTTCCCAGAGATGTCCATTCTACATCCCTCCACAGCTTAGCAATCCATCCCCTATCCCACCACTCCTTAACATCATATATTAGCCCTTAATCCCGTATACCACTGCCACCTCTCTCTGTTCCTTATTCAACAGCCCCTTCCACCATCCTCAGCCCCTACATCTCCTTTTTCTTCATCCCCTATCAATCTATCCCCTATTTCAACTTACACTGTTGTTTTAGCTCTTCTTCTCCCCATCCCCTGTCACCTAGCTCCCCATCCTCCACCACTCCTTACTAACTGGTACCACTTCCCCTCTACCTTTCATTCTATTCATATATTACAACATATATTACACCATTCAACTAGGCCAGAACCTCGCATAACCTTTACAACGATTCATTTGCAACAGATTGTTGTACAATATATAGCCGGCAGTAGGTAGTTATAGTTAGGACCATGTTTCCATAGGAAAAACATTTTTTGACTTGCCTACATCTTTGGCGCCGTTTGATAAATTTTCACGAAACTATCCTCAAAAAGTGTGCTGGTGATTCTAGTTGTGCATGGAAAGTTATGCGGTGAGTCATCAAACAGAATTACACCGAATTTGGCAGAAAAGTAGATTTGGTTACACAGATCACAGAAATTTAGGGAAATCCAAATGAGGAAATCTGCGATCGTGGCTTGTTTACAAATAATGATGGCCTGGTGCAGAGAACTGAAGAGATCTGATTGGCTGCCAACACTTCAAACAGGAAGTGTTGGAAGTCATCTTGGGACTTAGTTTCAACCGAGTCTCAAAACAAACCTTACAAAAATGAAAGGGCAGGGTAAGAATACCCTGACCCTCAAGCCTTGGTCTTGGGGTGCCAGAGGGACCTCGGCATGGCAAAAAAGCGATTAAAAAATTGGTGCAAATTCGTAATATTTGTGAACTTGCGGCAAAATTTGAAAAGAAAGCCAAGCGCGGGCCCCTGCGCTTCCTTATACAAAACAAAGATCCCCTGGTGGGCAAGGTCCCGGGGGCATGTGCATACATTTTATAAAATAAAGGAGGGGGATGCACGAGGGGCCCCATTTAGGGCATTATTATGCCCTGGGGACCACCACCTCTCCGAAGCTTATTTATGTATTGTTGGGAGGGGGGGGATGTAGACCCCTCTGGTCCCCAGGGACCACCACCTTCCCGGGCCTTTAATTATAAAAAAAATTACGGGCCGCAGAGACCACGCTAGGCACCAACAACTCCCTTGGGCTTATGTGAATATGGTGCAGGGAGGTGCACAGACACCCCCCCTGCTCCAGGGACTACCTCCTTGGGGCTTTCTTGTTTCAAAATAAGGGGGGTCATGCAGCCCCCATCCCTGGCCATTCTCGGCCTCGTGGACCACCATCTCCATGGGATGGCCCATGCAAATAGAAGGAGGGAGCTGTGCGGCCCCCCTCCTGGAGCCATACATGTCCAGGGTCTGCCACCCCCCAGGGCTGGCTCCTGCTAAGTCCAGGGCTGCCCTACCCGGGACATAGCTCTTTGCTTTTGCTTGGTGGGAGCTTTGACAGCTCCTGCCAAGCAAAAGCAAACACTTCGCTACTAGTGGGCAGGAGCTGTCAAAGTGCTCCTGCCCACTGGAAGCTGAGGTTTCAACTCTTTCCCTGTCCGCAGACATGTGGGCAGGGAAAAAAATGAAACAGATCGCTCTTTCATGCAGGGAGTTGGATTTGCACCAGCTCCCTTTGTGCAAGAGCAATGGCGGCTCCTGCAGGAGGTCGGAAGCAGGCTGGGACAAGGCCTCCTCTGTTTAGGAGCAAAAAAAGAACAGAAAGAGACAAAATAAAGGTGAGCAAAGAGCAGAAAGAGGCAGAATAAAGTTCAGAAACAAGCAAAAAGAGGCAGAATAAAGATCCGCAATGAGCAGAAAGAGGCAAACTAAAGGTGAGAAACTAGCAGAAAGAGGCAGAATAAAGGTCAGAAACAAGCAGAAAGAGGCAGAATAAAGGTCAGCAACGAGCAGAAAGGCAAAATGGAGTTCAGAAATGAGCAGAAAGAGGCAGACTAAAGGTACGGGTGGGCAGAGCTTGTGGAGTTTCTCTCAGCGGAAATCCGTGGAGTTACTGAAAATTCAGTGAGCTTCTGCGGATTTCCGCAAGCAGGCGGATTATCATGTGACACAAATTTAACTCAGCAGTAATTTGATGAGCACGCCTGTGTCACTGAAACTCCTCAAATGAGAGCCGCTGCACTAATTACACACTTTACGGGAGATTATTCAACAATCAAAAAATCCATCCGTTAGCCCAGTTGGAAGCATATTGCTTTTAAAAAGAAAAACAAATGCTGCCATGAACACGCCACATCCCTGTTTACCTTGCTAATTTAAATTTCCTTCAATCCGGCAGTCCACACTCCACGAGTTAAAGCATTCTCTCTCTACCTTAACACATAATTTGCAGACTTTCTTGTAGCAATTTAATTCCAGCAGTTCTGTTGGCGTAGTGTAGAGAATCGTCGTTTCGTTCTGAGCGGGGAGCAGAGCTCGCATGTTAAACACTTCAGAACAGAAGTCAATTAGCCAAATCGGCCTCCGGCAAGACATCTGCCTGATGTGAGGGCTTAAATATCCTTTCCCATTTTACATGCATTCAAGTCTCATTTGAGGGAAAAGAAACAGTATTATTAAGGGTGGATTTTGCACAAATGGCCTTCATTTGACATGTCAGCTTCGATGAGGCTGTTACAAATGTAACGCAGACTGAGAAGGGTCGGCAGCAGCGACAGGCTTATCGAAAGCACCGGCTCCCAAATGAAATTTGCATGTGGTCGACCTGCAGGCCTCAGACGCCCGATGACATTACACCGAATCTCTCCAGGTGCTTTCTATACCTGTCTGCTGAGGAGGGGAAGTAGAATGTTCTGCAGGCATTACACAGTTGCTGAACGCACTAATAATCATTATTTACAGGGTATGCGTGGGAGGCAGTGGTTTCAGTATGTGTACCTCTGAAGGTAAAGATGCTTCTTACTCTTGTGGTACAGTAGGCGGTTCGTTCACCAGCACTACTGAGAGGCGCTTCAGAGTATTTTTCCTCGTGTGTTGGGATTCCAGGTGCACACTTTTTTACCCGAAAACATTGGTTACATTGCGGTGTTCACACCGCAATACCTTTACAACGCGGGCATTACAACGCAAGTCATTACAATGACTAGCGCTGGATGGCGCTCTAAGCTAAGGAATAGTATGATTTACTATTCCAACACCTTCCCTAACGGTAACTTAGGCTGGAGTTGGAATAGTAAATCATACTATTCCTAAGTCCAGTGCCCGCCAACGCAAGTCATTGTGTTGTAATGCCTGCGTTGTAAAGGTATCGCAGTGGGAACACCGTGATGTAACATCGTATTTTCATTTCTGTAAATGTACAGGAATTTATATAGCGCAAATCACCGAGCGGTTTCTAAGCGCTTGCTTAGGGAACCCGTCCTGGTATTCCCCTGTGAGATAGCCCCGGCAGGGTATTCACAGGGTGAATTCCAGGCATCCCGCCGCGATGGGCCGTTGTGGAGATTAAGCAAGCTATTGCCCAGAGTCGCAGAGTGTGAACCCGTGAATCGAGTAGGCACCGGAGCGAGAATTGTCGAGTCCATGGACATTATTAGGACTCAAGACCCCACCGAGCCGGGAATTGAACCCTGGTCCTGGGCTGACTTCTGCTTCCAGGTCTGCCTCCTCTAACCAGTGAGCCACACTTCTCCACCTTTTCTACCATGACTTACAGTGTACTTGAATGCATGTTAAATTCTCGTGCACGTATTGCGGCTCGTGCATGACATTTATGTAGTTCGTTTGTGTGTTACACTGATTCTTGCCTCATAGTTAAACTACAAGCAATCTTTGCCCAGCTCGAAGGCAGCTCTGAATTCGAACCAGGGGATCCAGCCTCAGACGCAGGGCACAGCGACAGGCGCTCTCCACTGCAGCAGGAGCATCTTGAAGAGCATGTGTCCGTGGTGCAGACTGCACGGCTCTTCTGCTGCCCTCTGAGGCTGTCTCAGCTCACAGACCCTTGTCTCACATTGAAGCACACATCACCAAGCAAGGTGGTACAGCTGGCCAATCACAAACGTGAGAGCGCCCACAGCGACCAATAGGAATCCGACGGGGAGAGGGCGAGGGTGTGCCAGGGCTATAAGCACTTCCAATGGGTGAAAAAAGGTATGTGCACACCCAATAGGGGTGCGTGTGTTGGTAAACTCTGCTATGCTGGCGGTTGGCGGAGATTTGCTGAACTCCACACTTCAAGAGGAGCAACAAAAACTCTGCATACTCCAACGGCAGAGCGGAGTTTACCGTCCAGGCCTAAATAAAGGTCAGCAACCGGCAGAAAGAGGCAAAATAGAGGTCAGAAACGAGCAGCAAGAGGCAGAATAAAGGTCAGCAATGAGCAGAAAGAGGCAAAACAAAGATCAGAAACAAGCAGAAAGAGGTAAAATAGAGGTCAGAAAGTAGCAGAAAGAGGCAAAATAGTGGTCAGCAACGAACAGAAAGAGGCAATATAAAGACCAGCAACAAGAAAAAAGAGGCAAAATAGAGACCAGCAATGAGCAGAAAGAGGCAAAATAAAGGTCAGAAATGAGCAGAAAGAGGCAAAATAAAGGTCCGAAGTGATCAGAAAAAGGCAGTAACCGAGCATAGAATGAGCAGAGTCCACTCAGGTATTCATTCCCCCACTCACAGAACAACTCAGACACTCTCACACCCACTCACAGAATCACTCCAAGACTCATGCGCCGACTCACAGACCCACTCAGAGACTCACTCATCCACTCATAGAGCCACTCAGAGACTCATGCACCCACTCACAGACACACTCAGACACTCATGCAGTCACTCACAAACTGACTGACACACTCATGGTGGCACTAACAAGCCCACTCAGATACTCTCACACCCACTCAGACATTCATGTACCCACTCAGACACCCACTCGGACACTAATGCACCTACTCAGACCCACTCAGAGACTCACACACCCACTCAGACATTAATGTACCCACTCAGACACCCACTCAAACACTCATTCACCCACTCACAGACCCACTCACACATCCATTGAGACACTCGCACACTCACTCACACACTCACTAAGACACTCATGCACTCACACACTCACTCTCAAAGGTTACAGTTAGGACAAAAAACATAAAAGACCATAGATATTCACTGAATAAAACAAAGGTTAAAGGGACAGTATAGTTAGGAAATATAATTTAAGAAAACCTTAGAAATTAACTGAAAAAAACAAAGGTTAACGGGATGTTATAGTTCGGAAATATAATTTAAAAAACCTTAGAAATTCACTGAAAAAAAACAAAGGTTACAGGGACTTTATAGCTAGGCTAAGATTTCACTCATACAAAACCAGTGAAATTTGGCAGTTACAGTTACCTGAGCGAACTAGAATGCACACCCTCACAATGCACTGCTTATGACGTCATATATTACCTCACTCATTACTTGGTCAGTAACATCACTGGGTGGAAGGGTATTTTTAGGGTTTAGGGTGGGGATGGTTTTTGGGTGGCAAGGGTATTTTTAGGGATTGGGGTGGGTGTGGGTTTTTGGTGGCTAGGGTATTTCAAGGGTTTAGGGTTAGTATGTGTTTTTGGGTGTCAAGAGAATTTCTACGGTTAAGGGTGTGTATGGGTTTTCAGCAGGAAGGGAAATTTTGGGGTTTAGGGTGGGTATGGATTTTTGGGTGGCAAGGGTATTTTTAGGTTTTTGGGTGGGTGTGAGTATAGGGGTTTATGAGTTAATAAGGAAAGAAATATACACAGTGTACTACTGAGAGACGCTTGAGAGTATTTTTCCTCGTGTGTTGGGATTCCAGGTGCACACATTTTTACCCGAAAACATTGGTTACATCGCGGTGTTCACGCTGCAATACCTTTACAACGTGGGCATTACAACGCAAGTCATTATAATGACTTGCGCTGGATAGCGCTCTAAGCTAAGGAATAGTATGATTTACTATTTCAACACCTTCCCTAACGGTAACGTAGGCTGGAGTTGGAATAGTAAATCATGCTATTCATAGGTCAATTTCCCGCCAGTGCAAGTCATTGTGACGACTCGTGTTGTAATGCCTGCGTTGTAAAGGTATCGCAGTGGGAACACTGTGATTTAACATCGTATATTAATTTTTACCATGACTTACAGTGTACTTGAATGCATATATATATATATATATATATATATATATATATATATATATATATATATATATATATATATATGTATACACACATACATATAGATGTATGTATATATATATAAATATGTGGGCTGTACTTACATGTAATATGTTTACCACACACATGCCTTTACCATGCATTCCTATACATACATATACACACACCATTTTCGTGGTTTCGTGGTTTCGTGGTAAAGGCATATGCCCTGTAAAAACATTTGTGGTAAAGACGTACTTGTTGTAACTGACTTGTTGTAAACTCATGCGTGGTAAAGCATGCATGGTTTAGTCATACAACCATCCAGAATGCGCCCCCTATTAACCCTCCATGCCCTAGGATATTGCCCTGTCTCACCACCCCCTCATCCTCACCCCCATCTCACTAACACTGGGCCTAAATCCATCGTTTCTTTGCACTCCACACCACACCACCCCAGTTCAGCCATGGCCATATGCAAATCAGCCTTGGCATACATTCACCCCAGTACAGAGATCTGTAAAACATTTGTAAAAATTCATTTTTGAGAACTGAGAAATTACATCATTACAATTTGAACCCAGAGTAAGAGAGAGAAATGCAGAAAAGGGAGAAAGAAGGAAAAAGAGAAAGAAGGGACACAGTGACAGAGAGAGAAGTGTTATTAGAAGAAGAACTTGCAAGAATGAGATAAAGAGACAGAAACTGTAGGGCAGTGGGAAAAAAAAAAACATGAAGTGGAACTAAGACTAGGCAGCCTTGGCATTCGTGAACCCTAGCATTTGGCAGCAGTGGCAGTGGACGCCTAAGAAAAGCTCAAGACCCCTTCATTTATTTATTTACAAAGTAAGCATAGGCAGAAGGGACAGAGGGACTGCGGAGGGGCACAGCCTCAGTGTGTGTCAACCCCACGCATTGTAGCACAGTTTCTTTCACTTCGGGCCGCCCTTGCACCTTTCACGTTGATACATTAAGCTGCAGATGCCCTTTCTACACAGTAACTGTGAGGAGCCCCTCCATTCTACCAGGCCACTCTCTTCCCAGTTCCCAATATATCTCTCTTTACCCCATTTCTCCTCTCTGTTCCACTGTTCCACAACTTGTTTAGAAGTTACGCAACTCTTTTGAAAGTTATGCCTGTTTACTTTATTTCTACGGCAGGTTATTGTCTTACATTGGGTCACAGTTACAGTTTCTGCAATTTACAAGTGTGGGTTAGCGAGTCCGCTCATGTGCAGACCCTGATCATAAAGAAAAAAAAAATGAAATTGTTTAGATGTCAGCAAAACGTTTGCTGTGGCTAATATATATTAAACATGCCATCTAACCTTGTGTGCATCTCTTTACACACCATTACACAATTGTGAGACCCAGTGCTTGAAAGTAGGGGCTTCCTGTTGTTCCCCGGTTCAGCAGCTATTTCTAGGCCTGATCTGGGATCGGGCCGACCAAGGGAAATACGCTTAATTGGGCCTGGCGGAATTTTCTGACGCCAAGAAACAACTCAGCAGTGCCTTTACGTTGTCTGGTTTCTGCTGGTTCTGAGCAGCAACTTGCAGGTGGCGAAGGGCAGTCGCAGCTCGCAATACTCATGGGTGGGGGTGTCATGCAGGTGTTCAAGCGGGGGTTAAAATAAATAAAAATGTATTATTAGTCAAAAGTGTGACAGGACAAGACACAGAACTCTCCCAGAATTGCATTAACTACCAAAGTTATCGCCCTTCAAAATTGCTGGGCACCCAAAGATCTCTGAAGCAAGTGTCTTAACCCTGTAAGATATTTAAAAATGTGGACTTTCAGTAACCAAATAACTACACTCGAACAGAGTTATTGTCACATTCATCCGTGTTGCCTATTTCATTGCAGCAGATGTATTTTGTAATTAATATATTGACTGTCAGACTCTGCTTGTTAAACTGCACCTTTCATGACTCCAACCCCATTTCCTGTGCCACACCTTGAGCCCCGATGTATTATTTCCCGGAGTCATTGTTTCCAATTCCAGAACTGATGAACGCTGTCCTGCTGCAGGATTATTATAATTTTCCTGTGTTGGTTTGTCCATCATTTGCAGCTTTGTTGCGGTAAGGCATTCTGTTTCTGTTACAATCTTTCTTTAGTGCTGCCTCGGTTTTCTAGTTCTGTACAGAAGATCAACAGCGCCACCTCCTGTCTATAGATAACACGTCGAACCATGCAGCCTGAATTAATGGTATTCCAGAAAACTCAGGATTTCTTACATTTTTTCTTTTTTGTTGTTGTTACAATTTTATAAAGTGTGATCTCGTGGAGCGCTTTGCTTGAGCACCAGTTCCTGCTCCATATATTGATGTGGTGTCCTTGCTGTTCTTTTTTGATGTGTCACCTGCATCACACACAGGCCCCAGAGGGAGAAAGGTTGTTCGTCTGGTTTTTGTGTTCTTTTTTGTAACGCAGACCAGACACAAAATCTTTTTGGGGATTTACCAGCCAATGCAAATTGGCACTTCTGTTCGGGTGTAAGAAAAAGTAACACAAACTAACGTAATACACTGCTTTACGTTACTCTGGGTCACGGGGGCATCCTTTGGGTGGTAACCAGGAGTTCCCTGCTACCAGCCATGGTTTTTGATGCAAACGAATCTAATCAATCAACTCATGATAGTAGACAGGGTTTTGCCCCCAAAATTAGCACAACTTTAAACAGAGGTTAAAAGGAGAAATGCTTTCATTTCACCTTTCTTTTCTCATTTTGCATGTGTGCTGGACTGTACAAACCACACTAACAAAGTAGGAAAAGTGTAAATGTAATGTAAGCACAGTATTGTGTTCTGGAAGGGCACCCTTCCCGTACAAAACCTATGCTAGACTCATGCAAATACCTTTGCATTGTGGCACAAAGGTATGTGTGTGGCGCGTGGCAGCAACATTCTGAACTGCGGCTAGAGAGAGGGGAGGAGAGTGCATTTTCCCTGTAGATATGGCGCTTTTCTGCTCTCCCCTTCTCACGCAATAGAGCGCAGCAGCTTTGGGTGGTGGGCTGCATTGTGTGACATGTACCTAAAGCTGGCCACACTTTTAAAAATGGGATGAAACAGGTAAAGGTTGGGGGGGCGAAGGGGTGTTCTAAAATGGCAGTGGCCAAAAAAGCATAACTCTGAAACCTTTGAAGTATGGCTTTTGCAATTATGAGAGTGGCCCAAAACATGTGAATAAAAACTCTGTCCTGGATAGAACTACCCAGTTTACTAGAATTTCTGTGCTTCTATGTGTGTTTCCTGTTATTGCATCAAAATGCATCACACCACAGCAACAAACACATACACCTAAAACAGCAAGACCTATTGCCGTACCATTGCTTGTTAGCACTCAGTTCTGCTCAGTATCAGATAAAATACAACTACCATTGTTCATTTCACACCACTTTCATCTGCACTCTCCCTCTGAGTTTGTCAATGTTACCTTTTTAGGTTTTGCCTCGCCAAAAAGATGCGCTCTGCGCATCTTTTTCGGCGCAGGCGAAAACCTGATGAGAATTGTAGTGTGCTTTGGCTCGGCCCTCGTCATTCATTGGCTGGCTCCGTAAATGGAGCCTTGCCATTGGATGAGGGGCCTGTCCGTCAATGCCGGACCAGACACGGTACGAGCGTTTTCACGAAGAGAGCTCGGTGCTGGCTTTCACGTACGGATTGCATCCTCGCCACATCAGTGAAGCACTAACGCTGATGCAGATAGATTGAGGGTTGACCATTGGGCTACCTTCTGGATTACATTAATTGTTGAGCAGTTCCCATCCCCCCCCCTGTCTTGATAAAGACCCGCCGCGACCACCAACTGGGGCGCAACCAGGGTCGAAACGTCGACGCTTTTTCCTTTTGGCCAAAATAACTCCAGGAATATGGACAATAATTCCCTGCTTTCCTTGGAACTTTTACTAGGATGAAACTGGCCACAAAACGATAAAAGAACATATCGTGCTATCCCCCCTCCCCCTTGCCCATTCTTCCTTTTTTGAATGTGTATTAATCAAATACTTCTGTGTATATATGTGTCACTACGTATTTCACTCTTGTCACTGAATTCACAAACAGTCACTGCACCTTTTGTTTAATAATAATGTAGTGGAATGAAGTAATTCCATCCTACTGTTTTTTAAATGTCTATAAAAACTTTGGATATCAGAGAGTTTTGCTTGTTTGTGTTTTAAGAGCTGTCTGTAGCCTAACCCAAAGAAATTGCTCAATACCCGACAGAACCACATTTTTTGTCAATCGGACCAGACACGGGGGCGTTCCCGACATTCTTTGGCTTTTGCCGACGTCACGCGACGCCGGGAACGCCCCCGAGTCTGGTCCGGCATTGCCGGCACTTCTGCGTCTCTCAAGAAGTATGGCGGCTCCCGTGGCCTGGAGGGAACCCCGGGAGATGTGGAGGACGTTGCCGGTCTCCCATGCCGAAGAGGGAGACCGGAGAAGTGCCGCCGTCGCAAGGTGCAGGTGAGTCGATTTTTTTTTTTCCCCCTCCTCTCTTCCCCTGCCTTCCTGCCCCAACCTCTCTCCCCCTGTCTCCTACCTTCACTCGTCGCTACGGGCCGCCGCTTAAGCGAGGTCGCTGCCGCCTTGCAATCTCCACGAGGCAGGACGCTGTCGTCTCCGATGGGCTCCGCTGCCTGCTTTCAGCCCCCGCCGGATCTCAAAGCGGGCGTCAAGGGCAGCAACGGCACAGGGGAGCTCTCCGGCTGGCTCATGGAATGCTCTGCTGCTGGCTCATGGAATGCTCTGCTGCTGGCTCATGGAATGCCGTGCTACTAGCTTATGGAATGCCAGGCTGTGCTTCTGGCTCATGGAATGTCGTGCTCTGCAGCTGGCTCGTGGAATGCCGTGCTGGTCAGCCAGCTCTTTCAGTGGTTGAGTGTGATGTACTGACTGCTGGTCCCTGCCTCTGGAAGAGATATTGAGAGCAGCACATGCCCGCTCTACACCTTCTAATCTGCCTCCCGTTTGAGTGAAGGCGACAGGTTGCCACTTCTGAAATATGACCTCGAGTTTCTTTTACCCCACTCCTAGGAAGGCTGACATGTTTTGATTTGGCTTATTGAAAGCATTATAGGGATTTCCAGCTGGCTGTGGGCCAGGATGTCACACTTCACTAGCAGAGAGCTTCACTTTAAAGAGGGCGTGCGAGCCGCCGCGGTGCTTCTTTTTCGGGCTCTCATCCAAGCCAGTGGGTGTTTTGTTTTTTCAGTGCTAACAGCACCGTGACGCTGCTCAGAAGAGGTAGGCGAGAGACGGCCTGTGGCCCATCTCTCCTTATGTCTAGTAACCCTACTATGCTGTGTGTCTTGTACACGATGCATGATTGCAAGGGTGGGATAGGCAGCTTTGTAAAGGCATTTTCGGTGGCCATGTCCTGAGTTTGATCCGACCATAGCGTAGAGAAAAAAGCAGTTCTCTTTCCACAGTCTGGTATCTCTAACAATCGCCAACTAAAGGCATTCAAGAATGTTACTTTGTTTGCTGATGTTATGAGATGTAAAATGGCTTCATTTAGTTTCTTTACTTTACGAGTTTATTGAAGGAATGGCCCTTTTAATTCCCTTGGAAAGGTATGCAAATGTCTTGTGCATATTATTGTATCCACGTGGAGCTATAATATTACTTGGATTGCCTCTTGGTAAGCTTCCTCTCAGAATATCGTGAATGTAGGGTTGCCGGATGGCTCCATCTTTGCAGGTCACCTTTATTACCAGCCATAGACTTTTCCTTCACATATCATGACATGGTGCATCCGTTCCTATGGTTTAAGTGACTCAAGTAAAGAGTGCAGTTCCCATAGTGCACTGCTTTGGGTCTAGGAAGAAAGTGTGTTGCCATGCAGGCATGTGGCAACGCTTCTTATGTGGTTTAGTAAAGCTGGTCATGGATTGGTCAATGTGTGTAATTGTAGATGCCAGGAATGTAAACATTAGACATTATATTCTACATTCTTTATAAGTAGGTTTCATCTTGCGGCTCAATTACCGATTTTGGAACTGAGCCACATAATCCCTAAAATACCTATTTTTTTCTGTCATGGTAAGAACCTTGCAAGTTTTTTCAGAAGTAAGCACTGGTCATGTAAAATATAATATTTAAATAAAATATACTTTAATGTACCTCGTAGATATCTTGAAAACCTGGTGTGGATCTTACCCGAGTTGTGGACTAAGATTGAGCAGCTTTTATTGCCAATGTTCACTTTCTGTTCTACAGAATTGAGAGTTCTTAAACATAGGTAGAACAGCAAAATTAAACACTATTTAAAACAAACTTGATAACACCAATAGGCCATGTAGGAAATGCTTCTTTATGCATGATCACCCCCAATTTTTTGTAGACTGATGCTGGTAGCGTTTTTTTAGTATGTTCACTGGGACTCTGCTAACCAGAGATTAAGTACTGTAAGGCAAACAGGAACTGCTGAGATAGTGGGTATGGTTATCTCTGAACATTTTTCCCAACTAGTCAGGGAGGGGGCAGGATTCTCCCCCACCCATGAGCTAGTGTCGGGGACCCCCTAGGTACCCATTTCAGAACACTCTGGATCTGTTGGAGAACAAAAGATGGACTGCATCTACTGTTTAAGACCTGTGAGGAGACCTGAAGTGCTAGACCTACTCCCAGGACAAAATTGTGAACCCCAAGAGTAAGTTGGGTGAGCTCCCTGTGAAGCTACACAGCAACAACAAGCTGCAAGAAGCTCTTTTTCTGAAGAGCCCAGCTGACCTGTTCCAACTGGGCCTGCCCGGGACTCTGGTCCTGGCTTCTGCTGGAGTGAGTCATTTTTTTTCGTTTTATATAATGCAAACTTGACCCGAAGGTATCGGGTATCAGAGCGCTTTACATGAGCACCAGTGGCTTTACAGATGGGCACATTCATTTTGTTAGGCACAGGGAGATTAAGGGTCTTGCCCAGAGCCACAGGATGTTGAGCCTCCCTGCTGAGACGACAAACTCAGTTTTCCAGTTTTGAGGTCCACCACTCTAGCTGTTGTACGACATCCTTGACCCCAAGCGCTGTCTCTGAGGTCCTGGGACCCGTGGCTGTGTCCAAGTGTACTCCTAACATACTGATAAACCTGGGACTTAAAATAACTCTTTGGCTCCAAAGACCTGTGGAGGACTGGGACAAACCTAACCCGTCAATCCGACAAAGGTGTGTTGTGCTTGGCCGAAGATTCAGGTTGCTTCCACTCAGAGCGGAGATGTGAGTCTTTACCGGCCATGCTGTTGGCAACGCCACCCCCAATGAATCTACTTTTGAGGCATAAAATGTGTGAACCATGTTCTAACGATATGAAGTGTAACCTGAAGAGGTTTTAAAAGCCCCCATGTCCAAAGAATTCCCATAAAGTAACGGGATTTAATTGGAGGCTGGGCCACCATTTTCTTACTGTGGATGGGCAAGAGATGCGAGATTTCTAAGATCCTGAAGCAGAACGGGATCTGCTGGCCAGTGGGAATTTTGAAATTAAAAATGACATTTGAATTAAGGGTCTGTATACATTTTGTGGCTCAAGATAATTGGGCTGTCAGCTTGTGGGTGTCTTTTGCACGTGTGTGCCCCTGTTGTCTGCTTGTGCCTCTGTGTGCCCCTGTTGTCTGCTTGTGCCTCTGTGTGCCCCTGTTGCCTGCTTGTGCCTCTGTGTGCCCCTGTTGCCTGCTTGTGCCTCTGTGTGCCCCTGCTTGTGCCTCTGTGTGCCCCTGTTGTCTGCTTGTGCCTCTGTGTGCCCCTGTTGTCTGCTTGTGCCTCTGTGTGCCCCTGTTGCCTGCTTGTGCCTCTGTGTGCCCCTGTTGCCTGCTTGTGCCTCTGTGTGCCCCTGTTGCCTGCTTGTGCCTCTGTGTGCCCCTGTTGCCTGCTTGTGCCTCCGTCTGCCCCTGTTGCCTGCTTGTGCTGTTGGTGTGTGTGGAGGGCTCTGTGTGGCTGTGTGTGTAGGAAGCTCTGTGTGGCTGTGTGTGTGGGGGGCTCTGTGTGGCTGTGTGTGCGGGGCTCTGTGTGGGGGTGTGTGTGGGGCGGCTCTGTGTGTGAGAGAGAGAGATTTGTTTAATTACCAGGATAATTGCCGGCAGCAGCACCCTTGCCGTGTAATGCCTTGTACTACATCTGTTTTAGCAGTCGCCTCAGGCTGTTGTTTTTTTTTATGCAGGGGACGGGATTTGATCATGCCCATTACGCCGTATTGCTTTTCAAAGGCAACTGTTGCAGAGCCAAGTGGGCTGTTGAAAATTGTGTTTTCTCCACCTGCCCCTGTTGCCTGCTTGTGCCTCTGTTTTCGTGCCCCTGTTGCCTGCTTGTGCCCCTGTTGCCCGCTTGTGCCTCCTTGTGCCCCTGTTGCCCGCTTGTGCCTCTGTGTGCCCCTGCTGTCTGCTTGTGCCTCTGTGTGCCCCTGTTGCCTGCTTGTGCCTCTGTGGGCCCCTGTTGCCTGCTTGTGCCTCTGTGGGCCCCTGTTGCCTGCTTGTGCCTCTGTGTGCCCCTGTTGCCTGCTTGTGCCTCCGTCTGCCCCTGTTGCCTGCTTGTGCCTCCGTCTGCCCCTGTTGCCTGCTTGTGCTGTGTTGGTGTGTGTGGAGGGCTCTGTGTGGCTGTGTGTGTAGGAAGCTTTGTGTGGCTGTGTGTGTGGAGGGCTCTGTGTGGCTGTGTGTGTGGGGGGCTCTGTGTGGCTGTGTGTGTGGGGGGCTGTGTGTGCGGGGCTCTGTGTGGGGGTGTGTGTGGGGCGGCTCTGTGTGTGTTTGTGTGTGTCATTTGCGATAGATAAAGCTAGTGGCATTGTAAATGACAATGCCATTTATTTATGTTAAAAAAACATAAATAAAAATAATGTCAAGAGCAATGGCAATAGCTCTAACTTTAACAAAGGCAAAACCATTGCATTGTAAATGCTTGTTTCTCCACATCTATCCGAATTCCCTTCATCAGCACACTTCATTTCCTTTGTCTCAATCACCCTTTTTTTGTTCTCTCCTTTGTGTATTTCATTTCATCTCCTCCACTTCACTATCTCCTTTTGTTTACTCTAACATAGTAGATTTCATTTTATTTTCCTTTGGCACTGTCAATATTTCGATAGCTGTATACCTATTTGACACACTTTCTCACAGAACCGCAAAAACAATTGGCACGTATTTGACAATCACTCTGTGCTCCCTGCAGACAGGCCAAGAACAGGACGAACATGTAGTCTAAACACCTTTTTGGCACAGTGAAAGGCACTGTGAATAACTTGCACCACTTTCATCCTCACCTCCATGGCTTTCAATGGTGCCCGTCATAAACGCCCATACACTCCCTGAACTCACCCCGACAACCATAGCCAAGTTTACTGTATCAGCTATATGAGACTCAAGTCAAGTCAAGTCAAGAATTCTTTATTCGATGATTGAAAATCACCATAAAAGCACATATATATACAGCTAATTAAAATCCAATTAAATCATTATCAGAATCCTGCTTGTAATACAATCTAATTTTAAAAAAAAGAGGAAAGACAGTATGAATATATTGGAAGTCTTATCAATCAATCTCTCCCTCTAGTTACCCTCAGTCGGACAGCCACTTTAATAAAATTCATAATACAGCATAATGTAAAAGTGTCAGTCGCTTGTTCTAAATAAATTATAGCAGCTCTAGCATGTTTCAATTTTGCTTGTTTTAAAATATGTACCAAAAATCTTCGCCTAGGCATCGAGTAAAAAGAACACAATAATACAAAATGAAGGGAATCCTGCGGGGACCTATTGTCACAACCGCAGGTTCCCTTCTGCTCAATTGTAGTTAAAAACCTGACGCGGACGCTAATAAATAAGGTAATAAATTGAGCCTAATACGTCACATGAGACTCATTTGTTGTATGAAAAACAAAACTTCAGAAACATTTCTGGGAAAATTGAATACTCCAAGGAAATAGGGACAAATACATTATGCAATATGAAGTAAAATGCATAAATCCTGCATAGTTAACTTGGATGATTTATGCTGGCACACCTTGTTGAGAGAATGTTTTTACTTTTAAAGTTAAGGGGATGAATATAGGTCTGGGAAGGGATCTGTTTCAATATCTGCTCTTAATTTCTGCCGGTGCTGAGCACTGGCAGGATCAATTCTCCTTAAAACCCTCGTCCAGCAGCACTTCGGGGGTCAGTTCTCTTTGCAAGAATGCAGGTCACATGCCGGGTCAAATTGGCCACTTGCTTGTTGCAGGACAGTGCTTACCATGTTAAAATGCAAGTACGGGGCCCCAAGTCTCTCTGAGGAGCCCACTGCTGGTGCTGTCGAACGACATGGCTGCCAAATTCTAAGGATGGTAGGTCCTTTGCTCGCTTTGTCACTGGAGTCAAGCTGGCCTGACTGATGAGAGGTGATACCTTGAAACCTGCCACAGGATATGTGTTTGCGGTCCAGGGAGGACATGGCCTGGCAGTTTAGGATGGACTGTTCCCATGAGGAGCAGGGTCAAGATGGATTTCCATATGGCTGGGTCTAAACTGGAATGGCATGGTATGCAAAAAAAATGATGGATTTAGGTCATAATCAATGTACGGGGGTGAATGTTTGACATTGTTTCTGCATTCCATCCATCCATGGTTCTTTTTTGCATCATTCCACCTCATGCACCTTTCTTCCAACACCCCACACTTCTGGTCTATTTAGCTCACTTGTGCAGGATCAATTTCACCCCTGCTTTTTAGGTCTGCCTGGCGATGCAGCACGAAAGCGCTGTTGCCAGCAAGATCTATTGTTATCGACTTGCCTGCGAAGTGGTACAGACCGGGGCACGTGCAAGGCTTTGGCGATTGGGATCTGTGGACGCGCTTCTGAAGACGTGCCGCGAGCGCCCACACGCACCAGCAGCCCCCAGCCACGCTCACACGCACCAGCCTTGCACACACGCACCAGCCACGCACACACGCACCAGCCGCCCCCAGCCAGTGCATGCGTACTCAATTATTCAATAACAAACACACACACTAGCCCCCAGGGTACAACCAAGCCCCACTCACCGGGCTCTTTTGTGGCTGCTACAGGCTCCGTCTCAGGACTCCCCTGGTGTAATCTCCTCCGCCTCCATTGACGTGGCACACGCAGGGCTTCCTTCACTCATGGGAGCCCCGCACTTGCATCGACGGCCTTATCCGCCACTTGTAAGCCATGGCTTCTCCTTACTTCTGCATCCACTGCAGGGCTCTCCATCAGGCATGGGAGCCCTGCGTCACCACTTTCCTCTCGGCCAGCCACTTCGTGGACACGGGCTTCCCGCGGAAGGCGGAAGTCCCGCCCCACAACAGGCATGACACTGCCGAACTTCCGGATTTCGCGCCAGATTGGGCTAGCGGCTTGCCAGGAACTCAAGCTATTTCTAGGTACTTGTTTTCTCACTTCCCTGCATCCTGTGTGCAAGTGCATGTCGTCTCGCTGCGTCTCGTTTGAAGGGTATGCCAAACCCTCTTAGGGTTTGATGGCTTTAGACATTCTTTTCTGAGGGCAAATAAATACTAATTTTAACGCAAAGAGTGGGCTTGGTAAAGCTGGGCATGAGGGTGCAGGGGGCATGCCCGCCAGAGTGAGCAGCGCTGCCCTTTGACCCTGCCAGTGCAGGCAGCGTGCTCGGCCATTGGCTAGGCTATGACCACGCGGCCCGTGATGAGATGTCACGTGTCACAGGAGCTCCACCTGGCCCCTGTGCGTGTGCAGGGCATTGGAGGGAAGAGCGTCACGCAACGCTCCATGCCAGCCTGGCTCACCCTGCCGACAGCCCCTTGACAACCCCTCACAACGGGCAGTCCGGCGTGACACCGAGCAAAGCTGCACCAGCGGTGCACAGAGCAGTGTACTGGGTGCTGGAGGTTCGCTGCCCACCCGCAAAAGCGGCCACAGGCAAATACAGAGCATGCTTGGTAGCATTCCTTGTCCAAGAGGAGGTGGTATGTCAGCTGTTAAAACCACTTACTTTTATAACAATAACAGTACTTGAAATTACGGCACAGCATTTTAGGCCTGATTATGTATGTATCCACAGGAAGTCACATTACGTTTTCTGGAACCTGGTTCAGGGAAAATGGCCTTGAGGTTTCTGCTGGAGAGGGCATAAAGAAAAATAATGCATGGTATAAATGTGTGACTCCCGTGCAGAATGGCCAGTTTTAACCCTGTAATACATCTGTCTATCACTAAACATGCCTGTGTGCATTGTGTAGTGATGATTGTCCTTACTCCAGAAGGAGCTAAGGGGCACATTCAGACCACTGCATGGCTTTCAGAAACAACTTGGTGAAGGGGTTTCCGTCGGGTCCTTGGGTTTCACCTTTTATCAGATGCACTCTACAGCTTCCCAGAGGCAGGGAGTTGACTCTAAGCACCTGCAGGCTGTAGCTTGTACAACAAGCATTTGCAATGCAATAGGTCTCGCATTATTTAAGTCTGAGCTATTGGCATTGATAAATAATGCAACACCAATAGCTCAAACTTTAATAATGCAAGACCTATTGTATTGTCATTGTTTTCCAATATTTCTTATCTTCCTTTTTAGGGTTGTCTACCTGGCCTATTATTATAAAGTCCCCAATATGTACCTAGTGGACTTTGGCTCCACCCGGAGCAGTATTATTGGGTTATTGTTGTTTGATGTATGATTTCACCTCTTATGAAGAGTTTCCCTTGCAATTTCTGTAGAGCTATTTCACATCTTAAAAATATACAGACTAGTCACACTTTAAATTCTTTATCTCATAGATGCATTGTTTACATATAGCAATCTTTTTTGCATTTTCACTACACTAGGCTTTTTCAAAATATTTTCATCGAGACTCAAAGTGCAAACTTGACCAATTGGACTTCCCAATTGTTGTTTCAGTTGATCTGGTTCTGATGATGCAAAATAATTCCTAGCACCGCAAACAAATGCCAGTATACACCACCCTCAACGCACAGGCACAAATTAAGCACCTGCAGCAGACCCACTAAGAAAGTGTACAACTACACCATTGTACGTAATTAACCATTGTTGTTTCAATGAAATGAAGGGAAGACAGCAGAGTATCAGCATTGCACTACCAGCACATCAAAGTTAACCTCAAGCAGAACAGCATCACCTGTGTAGAGCCAATCAGCAGCATTTTACAGACAACCACCAGAGAAGGCAGTGTAGCACCAGTGAACTCGACCAGCAGAGAAACACTTAACACACCCATCAGAGAAGGCAGGATAAAAACACCAGGTGCCAGATATACGAAATTGTGTGTTTGTGATTTCCTAATAGCGATTTTAGCAATTTGCTATTAGGAAATCACAAACTGCTATGTACAACTGTGTGGTTGACACAGTTAGCGATTCGCAGTGGGTCGGAAATGGACCTGCCTCCTTAATATTTATGTGGAAGATTGCAATTTGCAACCCATTGTAAATAGGTACAATCACAGGGATGGTGGCCTGCTGGAGTCAGCAGACCACCATGTCTGTGATTGCTTTTTAAATAAAGCAATATTTATTTTTTGTAATGCAGTCCGCTTTCCATAAAGGAAAATGGGATGCATTTCAAAAATAAAAATGAAAAGCTATCTTTTCATTTTTTAAGAGCCGGCAGTGGTACGTGGGTCCACTCACTACCTGCTCTTTAAAAATGTTGGTGCCCACATTAAAAAAGGAATGGGTTACCACAAACATTAACGGAAGCAAAACACTCATACATACCACTGTTATTTGGTATTAGGAAGGGACGCCCTAAGCACGACCCTTCCTAATACCAAATCGCAAAAGCAAAATGCGATTCAGTAACAAGTTACCTAGTCGCATTTTTCTTTCTGTACATGGAAAAATGCATTTTTCCAGTCGCAAACGACCCATGTTTCGTACGTCTGGTCCCAGGTGTATAGATTCAGTCAGTACCTTGTTTCCCACCCAGAGATGCTGCACAGTGCCAGCTACACATAACTAGCAGAGCTCCAGAACTGCACAGCCAACACAACACAGGGCCACTCCGGAGAGCAGCACGGGGTCAGCTTAACACATTCAGTGGACATGACTTCACTGACACCCCAGAAAGCTGACAGAGCATCGGTACAGCACTCCCTGTAGACCCCCATCACAGCAGCACTTCACAGCCACCACCGAGTATAAAGGCACAGCACATCATCCGGTGCCCTCACTCAGTTTACCTGCTCCCACACCCAGGAGGTGACCACCAACTATACACACTCAGCACAACAGCACTTTAAACTTTATAAGGAGACACACGAGTGAGCTGAACAGCACCAGCTGGATCATCAAACACAGTAGCACTTCACACACCGTTACTGCAAGAATAGAGCAATAGACATAAAAATAGGATAACGTCCAAGAAGGGTTGCCAGATGGCCGCTTGCCATCTTTTATCCCAGAGGTCTTCACATTTCTTTACTCTGAGCAGCCCTAAGCAAAATGTTTTGAGATCGGCCCCCCCCCCCCAAAACTTTATGTAAAGATTGGGGGAGTGGGAGGGACATGGCTGCTTGCATGGAGCGAGGCTTATAAGATGATTTCAGGAATACCTTTTCTATAGCTTATGAACCACACTAAATATGAGACTTATAAAACAGCAAATGCATCAAACAAAAGCAGATATTATCCCAAACAATTGGGGTGTTGTGAACCACTCACACTCTTTGACCCCAATGCAACTACACCTGCTTTACTAATGATAACTGCAGTCCTGAGCAGCAGGATATCTCCCCTGCATCTCTTACCTCTTCCTCACCATGATGGATCATCACCCGGTCCTAATGCCCGATTGGAAAATAAGCTCTGATGCCCCTTTTATAAAGGTAGACAGTCATAACTGTGATGCAGTGGGCCTCTCAAATCTCTGGGCCCCAGTCCTGCTGCATCTGCTTCCTTACTGATAACCAGCAGTGGCCACTTACACACTTGGCAGCAGTAGCAGCATCACTAATCAATGTATCTTAAAAGAAAAACACTTATATTGTCCCTTTCTTTGGGATATCTCTCTGAAGAAGCTGTCTCTGGCCATTTGTAAACATAAACATGAGTCCCCATGCAGTGCTTCCTATTCTGGGCCTTCTCTTTGACAATATCTAGGAATCTCGCTCCTTTCGTCTGTCTCCTAGACCATTACTCTGAGGCCCCAGGGATCGAGAGGATTCGGGCTCGGGATTGGAATGCAACCCTGTTGGCCTTGTACCTGCCACCCCATGGACTCAGCTTTTACAAAAAAACTGCCCCTGAATATTTAAAACTGACTTTGAGGTGCCTCTGCCTGAAATCGAAGGGTGTGGTGGTAGTGCCAAAAGTTAAAAAAGAAACCTGCCTTCTTAATAGCCATCAATTGATTGAGTCACTTAAAGCCAGGGCCACTGGAATTAGGAGCTTCCTCTGCAGCAGTATTTTCCACATAATTATCAGTTTACTGCATTTGCTACATAATCTGCAGATTTCAGCAAAGAAATCTTTATTTTAGCTCAAACGGAACTAAAGTTACTTAAAGCGAGACAAAGTGTTCCGGAGCAGTGGAGGACCCTTTTGAAAGATTCACTGGTAATGTTGTAGTTGCTTACTGCTTTATTTAGGTGTTAAACTGGTACTAATGAGGTGAAATATTTCCCCTGACAGTGTTACCTTGACTTTAAATAACAAAATAATGAAGTCATGCTAACCACAAAATATGGCGCAATGTGCCGCTCAATTTACCTTTTCTTGCTGCATAATTTTGTCAAATCTGCTGCATAATGTGGTCCTCTTCTGCTGAATAATTCCAGTGGCTCTGCCTAAAGCTTCATGGTGGCAAAGATGTATTCGTTTTGAGATGTAATTTAACCCCTTCACTGCAGCGGCTATTCCGCCGCAGTGCTAAGGGGGTGGGGGGGCCGCGCGGCGGTCCCGTGCTCGTGACGGAACCGCTCCGTCACGGCACGCGGGTGAGCTGTGCTTGTGACGGAACGGTTCCGTCACGGCCCCGCCCGCGCTAGAGAACGATAGCGCAGGCGCAGAATTCGCGCCGCGCAGGCGCGGCGAGAGGGCCGTGACGGAACCTTTCCGTCACCAGCACAGCCCACCCGAGGCTCGTGACGGAACGGTTCTGTCACGAGCATGGGAAGGGTTAAGGGTGTTATCAGCTGAGATTTGGAATAGTGGAGACACTAACAAAAATGCCTGCATTAGATACAGTTTGATTACTTAATACTAAAAAGTAATTCGGCGATGGAGCGAGTGCAAGGTAAATAGTTTTATTTATTTATTTACTTACCTTACTCCATGCCATCGTATGTCCAAGTCCACTACCCCACCACCCTGCCCCTTCCCCGCCCCGACTCACCGCCCCGCAGCACTCCCTTGGCGAGCCGCCACTGCTTCCACTGCGAGGTAACATGTGTTGCCTCATTTTTAGTAATGTTTGAACCGTTTGAGCTAGAAACAGGTTTTTTTTCATCTTCAAATTATGCAGCAGATGATGGATTATGTGGCAAATGTAGGAAATCCATAACTATGTGCTGCGAGTGCAGGGTGAGCGGGAAAGTGAAGGGTGAGAATGAGGAGTGAGTTGTATAAATGCAGGGTGCATTCCCAGGCACTTGAAGTAAATCAGCATGTTATTGACGGAGGTGTAGGGTTTCAGATATAAGTTAAACTATTGCTATTATTGCATTACTCAGGGATTGAGGGTGAAGGAAATAAATAATGTGCTGATCCTGCAACAAACTGTCAGTTTTATGATTAAGATTGTCAGCTCATTATCTTGATGTCGCAGACGGTACAAAAATAAACAGTCACCTAAAGCTGTATTTTTAGCACTTATCTGAGTGTACTTTGAACAGCAAATATAAATAGAAAGCACGTGTTTTTATTTATTTAGAAAGCACTTTTAATTGTGTTCTAGGGCAGCCTGAATGATTCATGACTGATAATTAAAGGTAACAATGACAGAAAAGTGACATTACAAATGAATAAATACTTTTTTTATTTATAACCCTATTTAGTGTCAAGACAAGGACTTTGTATGCTCTTTAAACAACACATGGCTGGCCTTTTTCTATTGGCAACCTTACTTTATATTCCTTTTCATGAAATGCATTTTCACACTACAGCAGTAATTGTAAAACACAAATGTAAGGAATAGGCAGAGTCGGCGTCCAGGGGGAACTGGAACCAGAAAGAAAACTAAGCCTCTGTAACCAGTTTACAAAGGTGTGTAAATATGCAAATGGTCTTTAAAGCCCTGTGAAAAACTCTGGTGTGCGGGAGATAAGACTCCAGACACTGCCCAGCTGAGCCCACAACAGCTCACTCATTGACCTCTTGCCCCACGTAAATGAAGACAGCCTAGAAATGCAGCAAATTAACATTGCCACACTTGCAGGCCATCTTCATTTACATGTACTTCCAGAGGCATCTGCGCCCCCCTGGGGAACCCATCCACGCCCCCCAGGGTGGTGCGCCCCACAGTTTGAAGACCTCTGTTTTATCCGATATCAAGGGTGTAGTAAAGCAGCCTACACCAGCTTGAGCAGTGGTGCCAGCGACAGATTAACTTGAACTGCATGACTCTCCTGAACTTTGAACTGTGACTCCAGAGGTCACAAGACAAAAGCTGAAGCTAATAAATTACAGAAAGGTGATAACATGAGGCAGTTGTTGGTGTGGAGCAACAGGTGGTAATGGAATCAAACATGGCTACATATAGAAAGAGGAATGAGGAAAGGCGCAAAGGAAATCTATGTGAGGGGCAAAAAGAAGTGAGAGTAAGGAAGAAGGCAGACAAAAAGCAAACAGGAAACAAAAAAGGAGGAAAATAAATGAGGAGGGAAAATAGGTTGTAAGGAATGAAAGAAAAATGGAAAGCAGGAAAGAAAAATGGAAAGGAGAAAAGAGAAATGGAAAGGAAAGAAAGAAAACTTTCTTTGAAGGAACAGTTCCTGGAGATTTTCCTTAAAATGATTGGGAGCACACATCAGGGGCATTTTCTCCATCAGAGCTCTGGGGCTGCGCCTCTCTGAAATTCCTACAGGTTCACCTCTAATTGTTTTTAACGCCTTACCCGCGGCGGCAATTCCGTCACGGTGCGGGCGTTCTAAAGGGTGGGCGGGGCTGCGACTGCCAACGGTCGTTCCCAGCACCAGGGAGGGAGTGCTCCAATCGGCCGTTGGCCGACGGGAGCCCGTAACGGGTTAAATAGATCAGTTTATTTAGAGATATGATCGTATTTCTAAACATATTGATGTTTTTAAGTCTGGGCCATCTGTTCTAGGCTTCCAACTCACCCCACCTCGCTCTGAAGCAGGTGGCGAAAACCAGGCAGTAAATCAACTTCCCGCAACATGACGCACAACACAGTGCTTATCTTTCTAAAGCCTTTCATTGTAATTGTAGTCAATGGTGGTATACAGTGTAGGCCAATGATGCTTTCAGCGTCACAGTTTCGGGCATGCAGTCCTATGTGAGTACAGATGTCCGTCATTCACAGGCCTTGATCCCACCTTTTTCCATTCATCAAATGAAAGGACTAGATGCAAGCACATTTGATTTGAAACCTTGTCCTTAGTAACAGTAAGCGTTATAAATTATAATGCTAATCTTGTGTAACATATATTGTGGTGAAACCCCTGGTCATGCAAACCTCCTCCACTGTGACACCCCAAGCCCTGGCTGCAGCATACTGGCCCCTTTAGAAGTGGAGCTGCTATATTTTCCCCTGCAAAATTGATCCAAAACATGGGCAGGGTTTTTGTTTCTTGCGAAGTTGATCCAAATATCTGAGTCAAACGCAAAGGGAGAAATATGTGCTTATAGTAAAGACAGTTACATTCTGTATAGTGTTAAATCTGTCCCTATCTTCATGCCTTTAACATTAATGGCAAAAACATGAACAGGTTTACGAATCATGGATGATAAAAATGTTAAGGTAATGCATGTCAGTGATTTAGTCCCTACTTTATTTCACATATTTTACTTAATCTTGCATTCCCCAAGAGCGTTAGTTATTTCATCATGTGCTTCTGCTGCAACAAATGATGAATGGAATGCTGAATGAATCAAACATTTACCCTAGTCAAGAGTTTTGGGTTAAATCCATTTCTCTTTTGCTCACTACGCCACCCCAGTTTGGACCCAGCCTCATGCAAATCAGTCATGACCCTGCTCCTCATGGGAACAGTCCAGCCTGAACTGCCAAGCTGGGCCCTCCTTGGACTGGAAACAAGCATCCGGGGACCGGTTTCGGGGTAACACCCTCATCAGCCAGGCTAGCTTGAATCCAGTAGCACTGAGAGCAAGGGACCCATGTTTGGGCATACCCATCCCACTTAGGGCGAACAGTGCTGCAGAAACAAATGATTTATGTAGCTCTGTAATTTTTTCATGCATCTTATTACTTTTGTATAGTGCATACTTTGAGTCGTGCCAGGTGTTTTTGAGGGGCTTGGATTGAGAGCTCTGGCGCTAAAGTTGAAGGTAAAGCAAAGAGCCTGTCAGTGGGTTGCCGTCTCTGCAGAGCACAGAGAACAATGGTCATGTATTCCAGTCACAATTAAAATTCTGTGTAAATGTGTGCAAATGGGGTACACAGACGTCAAATGTTATGGGGCAGATTTACATGTCCCTTGCTACACTTTTGTGCTGCTGTTGCATCACTTTTTGTGGTTACAGCAGCATAAACAATGCACCAGGTTGCGCCCATTTACCACGTGACACATCTAGGGAGATGCGTCACCTTTTAAAGCCCTGCGCCCCATTATACCTGCGTCAGGAATAATGCATGCAGGGAATCTGCAAGATTTCACTGTGCCACTACTAGAACACCATTGCGTCAAAAGCCTAAGCCTGCTTGACATTGCCTAAGCCTATTACAGTGTAATGGTAATAGGCCTCCCCGTGCGTTGCTGGAGTTGCTTCATGCTTGCGACATGCCCCCAGCAATGCGTGACTTTTGCGCCAACAGATGCGAGAGAATTTCTGATGCATCTCTCAATCCTTGGACCATGGTGCCCTTGTATTGTAAATACGGCGCATCCATGGTGGTGCAAGGGTTTCGCATGGAGGCGCAGAGAAACTCACGCATCTGTAGAGATGCTTCAGTTTCTTTTAAATCTGCCCCTTAGTGCTTAAATGTGAGTGAGTGCAGTGTATGATTGAGAGTGGTGAAGTGAGGGAGATGCATTTGGGGGAGAGTGAAAAGAGTGTGTTGAAGAGGAAGGAGATGAGGTTGAAAATGTGCAGATGGACGAGATGTGCAGAGTTATGGACATACATATCCAACATAAAGCGCAAATTACTGAAGGCAAATACTCCTTCAATAGGCCTCGATAATATTGAACCGCTTCAGCGCGGCGCGAATTTTCGCGCTGTGCTGAAGATTCCAAAACGGGCGGGGTCGTGACGGAATGATTCCGTCACCAGCACAGCCCGACCGACGCTCGTGACGGAACCGTTCCGTCACAAGCGTCGAAGGGGTTAATTCATAGTCTCACATTTTCAGAATTTAGATAACTCGAATTTTAAGTATTTATAACAAATAATTGTTGTTTTTCATTCGTCTTAAACAGCTAACAATCATTGACAAAGCCAATAGTACTGGTAGGTTTTAAGTGTAAGTCAGTTGTTGTATTACATACCTGGATGCAATAACATATCAGAGAGAAACCAAAATACTAGTTGAGTGGCACACTATTGGAATCACAGAAATGTATTTTACATGTTCCTTTTCAGAGAGCCCCCACTTTTTTCTTCACATGTAAAGACCTGTCTGCACATGTTTCTATATGGCAGATTACAGACAGCAGCTGTAGGTGCTTCCTGAAGCCTAGTTAGAGCATTTCCATCCAAAGTTGATGCCACATGCAGTGCAAGATACTGGGCGAGAACACACTTTAATGGGCCTGAAGTTGTTGCACTGTACAATTTGCACTTTACAGTAACTGTTGAACATATTGATGCAGTAAGATATGGACAAGTTTTTTATGTTTTTAGTATTTCCCCCTGGACCTCACGTTTGTCAATTAAGCTTGCTCACTTCGCTCGTTACATAAAAGTCCTACCTGACTTTTAAATGTCACCATTCGCCACTGCACTCAGTGGCAGCCCTGTAGTTGAAAGTGGGGCCTATTTTATAGTTCAGGCTACTCTCTTGTGTTTTATCCGACATTATACTGGATGATGTTGGACGTTCTATTGTTGTATTTTTTAGCTGTTTTGTAATTTTAAAACACATTCAAAACAGTTTGGTCTTATTAGTGCCAGAGTAAAAATCGGAATGCATAAATCAAAAACTAAAAGTTTACCAATTAATCTTAGCAAAGGTTCTGCCCCTGTATGCACAGGTATCGCATCTGTTTTAGTAACTTTGGGGCCTTTTGAGCTAGAAAGAAAATGTATATTTTTGTTGAAATCTGCAAGTTGTGCAGCAATTTTATTAGATGGGAAGTACATTACATTCTTAATTATCTGAAAAACACTGCACCTGCAATATTGCATAGTTCCAGTGGCCTGATTGCCTGTCCTCATGTTTTAACCCCTTCGATGCTTGTGACGGAACGGTTCCGTCACGAGCGCCGGTTGGGCTGTGCTTATGACGGAACCATTCCGTCACGGTCACGCCCGTTATTTAGAACCTTCAGCACAGCGCGAAAATTTGCGCCGCGCTGAAGGTGTTGAACTACAGAATTTAGCATTTTGGGACTTAAGGCCCACACTTATGAAGCAGAAAGCTGACATCTACAAAGATGGCACTGGCTGGATGTAACAGGCAAGAGACAGGGCCATTCGGTGGACATGATATTGACATTGCTGCGCGCACCCAGCACATTACCAAATCACTAATCCCAAAAGAAAAGGCTGTATAGCACTGAATGCAAAGACCAAAACAGTCACATCATCTATACAGGACGAACAGAACATAAAAGCAAGTGACCACATGTTATGTGCTTTATCTCCAGAAAATCAGCACTGTATAACCAGCATTTTGCATTCTGGCACTGTGAGGTCCATGCCTGCGAGACAAAAGTGGACCTTTAAGTATATGTGTATATATACATATACTTAACTCCTTTAGTGCTGCCGCCGGCCAACGGTCGTCGTGAGCACTACCTCGCCAGTGCTGCGCACGTCCGTTGGCCGACGCGGCTGCACCCGTTTCTTCGAACGTTCAGCACTGGCGCAGAACGTTCGAAGCACCAAACGGGTTAAAGTTTATTTTTAAATTGGGGAGATCCCCAAACCCCTCATTTTCCTTTACTTTATGACCCTAGTCCCTTATCAACCCCTAATCCCTACATACACCTTTACCACCCTATATCAATTCCTTTCCTTCTTCTAAAATCACCCTTACCACCCTATAACCTTGCCTACACCAAAACCCTAAAATGACACTTACCAATCAATACCACTTACCACCTCTAAACACTAAAAGCACACTTACCACACTATACCGGTACCCACCCCTAAACCCTAAAAACACCCTTACCATTCTATACCGTAACCCATCCCTAAACCCTTCCCACCCCATAACCCTAAAAACACCCCTACCACCAATACTTTACTTACCCTAAACCCATAAAAAACACCCTTACCCAATTCCCTAATAAATATATATATATATATATATGTATATACTAGCATCCCGTCCCGACGTTGTCCGGGTATGAATTGCTGCCGGCCAGTAGTATATTGTTTTGTAGGATTTCGTTTAGATAGCATTTCTTATCTGTGACAGGCCTGTGAAACGCTCCGATTCACAGTGCACTGCTGATGCACTTAAGAGTGCGCGGTCAGTAGTGTGTGAACTCGAGTTTCCCTACTTTATTTTTCCTTGCAATATTATATAGCGCGAACTCGACAACATGGCATGAGCACAATTTACATTACAGAAGAACACATTCATTTGTGGTAGGCACGGGGAGACAAACCGATTTGCCTGGAATCACAGGATGTTGAGCTGATGCTGAGATTGGAACGTAGCTCCCCAGCTGTAAAGTTTGCAATTCTAGAACTTGTGGCGGGAGGTGTGTCAAAGTGTATGTCCGTGCTGGCCATCAATGAGAGAGACCTGTGCATTTTTCAAATGGGTGGTGAAAAAATATGAGTATGTTGCTGGAGATGAGGGCCGCCGTGCCACCAATGTACTTACCGGGGGAGGGTAAACACCCATTATTCCGCAACTTTCTTTCCGCATACCATCACTCCGCATACTTTCATTACAAAAGTACCATGACTCCGCAATGCCATTATAACGCATGGCATTACATTTTATATGCTTTTACCATGCATACATTTACAACGAAATTCGTTGTAAATGCATGAATGGTAAAAGCATGTTTTTTTTAAGTGTTTGGATAAGGTAAGTATGGGTATAGGGGTATATGTTTTGGGGTACTGAGGTATATGTTTTGGGGTATTTGGGTATTTTAAGGGTTCAGATATAGTTTTGAGTTATGGGGTACAGGGGTAGTTTTAGGGTTTAGGGATAGGTATGGGGTTTGGGGTACCGGGGTATTTTTAGGGTTCAGGGCTAGGTTTGGGTTTTGGGGTATAGAGGTATTTTTAGGGATCAGGGGTAGGTTTGGGTTTTGGGGTACAGGGGTATTTTAAGGGTTCAGGGGTAGGTTTGTGTTTTGGGGTACAGGGGTATTTTTAGGGTTCAGGGCTAGGTTTGGGTTTGGGGTACAGGGGTATTTTAGGGTTCAGGGGTAGGTTTTGGGGTACAGGGTTATTTTTAGGGTTGAGGGCTAGGTTTGGGTTTTGGGGTACGGGGGTATTTTTAGGGTTCAGGGGTAGTTTGAGTTTTGGGGTACAGGGGTATTTTAACGGTTCAGGGCTAGGTTTGGGTTTTGGGGTACAGGGGTATTTTAGGGATCAGGGGTAGGTTTGGGTTTTGGGGTACAGTGGCATTTTTGGGGTTCAGGGCTAGGTTTGGGTTTTGGGGTACAGGGGTATTTTTAGGGTTCAGGGATAAGTTTGGGTTTTGGGGTACAGGGTATATTTATAGGGTTAAGATGGGTTAGTGTTTAAGGGTGTTGGGGTATTTTATGGAGTAAGGGTGGGTTATGATTATGGGGTGCAGGGGTATTTAAAGGGAGCAGGGTGAGATTAGCACACAATATGAGACATGGCATGAAGGGCGGAACGTACCACACGCCCCCAGCGTTTGTCACGCCCCCAGCACACGCCCACAGCACACGCAGACACGCCCACAAGGGACTACTTTGCTGGCACGGTTCTTTTACCTTTTAAATGTATATGGTGGGTGTCTGCATAGCCTATGTCCTTCTGCTGCAACTGCCCTTTCCAAAGCTGTATTGGGTGTTGTGATTGGTGCTGTGGTTCCTGAGATTACCCGCCTCAAAGGTTTGGGCTCTCTCTTTATTATATTAGTATGGCTGGATATGTTATTAGTGCGCAAACCTTTAAATCCAGAAAAGGAGCATACTCGAGCCAACTTCGTGGTGCGTGAAGATTTGTTCACAACAAAATTGTCCAAACACCCGACGTGTTTCGGTGCAGCCGCACCTTGGTCACGGGTCAGTCTGCACACAACATGAATGAGAAAACAACAGCTTCCTAAAAAGAAATACAGAGCTGATTGGTGTAATGAACTGCACTGAGTAACCAAGTATCGGAATTAATTTCTTGTAATCTTTAGTGTTAAACAACATTTCTCTAATTGATCAGGCTATGACATCAGTGTATATATATTTGAGTTTTTCACAGAGTACAAGCCCACTAGGACAGAATTGTAAAGAGTTCCGGGAATATGGAATTGGGTAAATTTAGTGTGAGCTCCCAGAGGGGAATATAGTTTGATTGTCCAAAGTTCAGCGAAGGGTTATGAGAGTGTTCAGAATTGTACAGGCGCTCAACAGGTAGTGGTCAGTAGGTAGTTTATGAAGTTTAGGTGGTTGGTGCTTCTTGATCTGAGATAACCCTTATCTCAGAGAAAAGAAGGGGAGAGGAACTCAACCTTCTGTATACATGAATGCAATGTCAAGCGCACACAACCTGCATCAGTAAATCAATTAAGTTTGGTAGTCATTCAATGAAAAGGATAAGATCCAACTCCAATGTTTTTGACTTTATAAGGTATTTTATTCATCCAATGTAAGTATTAGTTTCACACGAAAAACCAGCCGACACGTGTTTCGTCTAAACCGGGGCTTGTTTTTACCAGATCGCTACGCATGGAGTGTGCTTTGCGATAGGTGAAGCTAGGTTTATTAGGCAGTATCTGTTGGAGCTTGGCGTCAGTGAGAACTATAGGCCACTGCGAATTGATGATGCTTTTAATGGCATTAACCTTCCTGCTGTTAGTGAATATAAATCTACAGGTGACATTCCCAGTATTGAACTGGCCCTCCCTATCTCCTATATTTTCTTGAGGGGAGATGATGCTGGTAGATGGTTCTGTTCTAGGTTCCTACAGTGACTGTCTGTCCTTATTGTTGGCCTTCTTCGGAGCTAAATCTAGTTTTTTGGCTTTATATCCTCTCTGCAGAAACCTAGTTCTGGCTGCTTCTTGCGCTGATGCCAATGCCTCACTAGTGCTACACTCTCTGCGAATACGTAAAAACTCCCCATAGGGAAGGCTGGAGATGGCGTGTTGGGGATGAAAGCTGGAGGCGTGTAATAGGGTATTACCGGCTGTCGGTTTCCTATATAGACATGTCTCTATGGCTCCATTTTGTATATACACTGTGATGTCTAGGACGTTGATAGTTACAGAATCAATGTGTGCAGTAAATTGTAAGTTTAAGTTATGGCAATTGATTACATCAATAAACCCTTTGGCCAGAGAAGATGTTCCTTTCAATATAATGAATACGTCATCGATATATCTCCACATTTGTACCACATGTCCTTCATACAATGCTTTGTGATCAACCTGGAGGACACGCTCCTCCCACCAGCCTATGTGCAAGCATGCATAGCTGGGGAAGAAGCATGCCCCCATGGCCACGCCCTGTTTCTGAAATAGATTTTACCATCGAACACAAACATATTGTTATGCAGACACCAGTGTATCATTCTCAATGACATGATGTTGTGTTTGTACATAGAAATGCATCTTTCTTCAGAAAATGGTTGACTGCATTTAAACCATCACTGTGTCTTATGCTCGTGTATAGGGCAGTGATGTCAAGAGTTAAGAGCATGTATTCACTAGACCAATGTAGAGCATTCAATTTCATCAAAAAATCTTTAGTGTCCCTTAAATATGTGGGCACATTAACAACATGTTCTTGTAAAAAATGATCCACATATATGGAGGTGTTCTCAAAGATACTATATTTGGCTGATATAATAGGTTGGCCTGGATCCATCTGCTTGTGAACTTTGGGAATTAGGTAGCATGTGGGTAGAGTTGGAAATTCTTTGTTCAAAAAACTAAATTCATCTTTGGTGATAAGCCCTTCCTTTCTCCAAGTGTTAAATTCGTCTTTGTATTCCCTACTGATCCTTCTGACGTCTGCGGCATTAGAAAGTTCATAACAGTCCATGTCGTTAATGTGTCGGAATGCTTCCCTTTTATATTGTGCCTTATCCTATAGGAATATGTTGCCTCCCTTGTCGGAATTATTCATAACAACTAAAGCATTGTTCTTTAGTTTGTCCATTATTTGAAAATAATGATCAATCAATCAATCAATCATAACACTTGTATAGCGCACTACTCACCCGGAAGGGTCTCAAGGCGCTTGGGGGAGGGTGTCTGCTACTGCTCGAACAGCCAGGTCTTGAGTTGTCTCCTGAAGGCGAGATGGTCCTGGGTCAGCCGAAGGTGGATGGGGAGGGAGTTCCATGTCTTGGCCACTAGGTAGGAGAAGGATCTGCCTCCGGTGGTTGCTCTTCGGATGCGTGGTACGGCGGCGAGGGCGAGGCTAGTGGACCATAGCTGGCAGGTGGGCTTGTAGAAGGTCAGGCGCTCATTGAGGTACTTGGTGCCCAGGTCGTGGAGAGACTTGTGTGCGTGGGTGAGGAGCCTGAACGTGATCCTCTTGTTGACGGGGAGCCAGTGCAGGTTCCTCAGGTGGCCGGAGATGTGGCTGCGTCGGGGGATGTCCAGGATGAGTCGGGCAGAGGCGTTCTGGATGCGTTGGAGTCTTTCCTGTAGCTTGGCTGTGGTTCCGGCGTAGAGGGTGTTTCCGTAGTCCAATCGGCTGGTGACGAGGGCCTGGGTCACCGTCTTCCTGGTTTCGGTAGGGATCCATTGGAAGATCTTGCGAAGCATTCGTAGGGTGTGAAAGCATGATGGGGAGACGGCGTTGACTTGTCTGGTCATCGTGAGGGAGGAGTCCAGGATGAAGCCCAGGTTGCGTGCGTGGTCTGTTGGCTTGGGAGCGGTGCCCACGGCTGGGGGCCACCAGGAGTCGTCCCAGGCGGAGGGTGATGGTCCCAGGATGAGGACTTCTGTCTTGTCTGAGTTCAGTTTCAGGCAGCTGTCCTTCATTCACTCGGCGACGTCTTTCATCCCTTCGTGTAGGCTGGTTCTGGCGGTGTTGGGGTCTCTGGTGAAAGAGAGGATCAGCTGGGTGTCGTCGGCGTAGGAGATGATGTTGAGGTTGTGTTGGCGTGCGATGGCGGCAAGAGGTCTCATGTAGACGTTGAAGAGGGTGGGGCTGAGTGATGAGCCTTGCGGAACGCCGCAGATGACTTCGGTGGCCTCGGAACAAAACGGGGGGAGGCGGACACTCTGTGTTCTTCCGGTGAGGAACGAGACGATCCACTCCAGTGCCTTCTCTTGGTTGCCGATGTTGCTGAGGCGCTGGATTAGGGTGCGGTGGCAGACAGTGTTGAAAGCTGCGGAGAGGTCCAGGAGGATGAGTGCCGCTGTTTCCCCGTTGTGGAGCAGGGCTCGGATGTCGTCGGTGGCTGCGATGAGGACGGTCTCGGTGCTGTGGTTGGCTCTGAAACTGGACTGTGAGGGATCGAGGAATCCGTTCGTCTCGAGGAAGGCGGCAAGCTGTCTGTTGACGATCTTCTCGATGACTTTGGCAGGAAAAGGAAGGAGCGAGATGGGGCGGAAGTTCTTGAGGTCGGTGGGGTCCGCTGTAGGTTTCTTCAGTAGGGCGCTGAGCTCGGTGTGCTTCCAGCTCTCTGGGAAGGTGGCGGTGTCGAAGGAGGTGTTGATGACGTCTCAGAGTTGGGGTGTGATGGTGGAGTCGGCCTTGTTGAAGACGCGGTGGGGGCAGGGGTCAGGCGGAGAGCCGGAGTGGATGGTGTTCATCGTGCGGGCTGTATCTTCGGTGGTCACCGTGGTCTAGGTGCGGAGGGTGGCGGTGGGGGGCGTTGGTTCGACGGTTAGGTGCGTGGATGGTGTGCCGAAACTGTTGTGGATGTCTGCAATCTTGCGGTGGAAGAACAAGACGAGAGAGTCGCAGAGATCTTGTGAGGGAGTGATGTCGTTGTTGCCGGTGCTTGGGTTGGAGAACTCCTTGACGATGGTGAAGAGTTCCTTGCTGTCGTGGGCATTGTTGTCCAGTCGTTCCTACAGTGATTTCTTCTTGGTGGTGCGGATGAGCTGGTGGTGCTTGCGGGTGGCGTGTTTCTGGGCGGTCATGTTGTCGGTGGTCTGGTTGAGGAGCCAAGCTTTCTCAAGGGTGCGGCAGGTCTTCTTAGAGTCCTTGAGTTCGTCGGTGAACCAGGAGGCCTTCTTGCTTCTGGGTCTGCTGGGAGGGTTCTTCAGTGGTGCGAGGTCGTCGGCGCAGGCGGTTAGCCACTGGGTGAAGTTGAGGGCTGCATTGCTGGGGTCCGTTGTGCTGGTGGGTGGGTTCTGGCTGAGGGAGGTGGTGAGCTGGTCGGCGGTGATCTTGCTCCAGCTTCTGTGAGGAACCTGTTGCGGGTGGTGGTGGGTTGTGGTTCTTCTGAAGCTGAAGTGGACGCAGCTGTGGTCGGTCCAGTGGAGTCCGGTGAAGTGGCTGAAGGTGATGTGCTTGCTGGATGAGAAACGGGATCAAGCGTGAAGCCGGCGTAGTGGGTGGGGGTGTTGACCAGTTGCTTGAGTCCGAGGTTGGCGAGGTTGTCTAGCAGGGCAGCGGTGTTGCGGTCCTTGTTGTTCTCCAGGTGGAAGTTGAGGTCCCCTAGGAGGATGAAGTCGGCGGAGGGGACGGCGTGTGGGCTGATGAAGTCCGTGATGTCTTCGCTGAATTGTGTGCGTGGTCCCGGGGGTCTGTAGATGAGGGTGCCTCTGAGGGTATCAGTATCTTTGTGGCTTGATTTGTGTTTCACGTTCTTAGGTCTCGCGCCTGCGATGCATATGGCGAAGCCATATGCCATCGCGCAGGCGCGATACTATTGCTGCCGGGTCTGCTTCCCAGGAGACAGGAGATGTCACGCGCACGCTCTGGAAAGCGGTCGGCGCCGGCCGCGCGCGCGCGTTTCCCAATCTCCTGTCTCTCTGGTTTTATACGCCACGGTGCCCGCTTCATGGTTAGCGTTGTCATAGGTGACGAGCGCAGACAGGATTCTTAAAGCCTGGGCTCATAATATTTAAAAAAAAACATGCATTCCTCTTTATAACAATTCTGCATGGTATTGTTTTAGCTTAAAACATATATTACATCTTTGAGACATTTTGATGTTTTTTGAAGTTCTGAAGTTAAAACGTTTTACCAGCACGCCATTTTTTGAATGAAAAGTGCCTCGCTTGTGTTGCTAAGGCGCTGCTACTTTGCATTGTGCTTGGTGTCGAACAAAAAGGTCCCTGCCAATGCTTCTTCGCCCACCGAGCAGATTACACGGAAGGATAAAACACACAGGCAGCCCGGCAGTGTCAACCTGCAGGGGTTTGAAACACTGATTTGTCTGTACAGTGAGTAGCCTCCCCACCAGCTTTCAAGGTTTTTGGCGCATTGGCCCACAAATGTCATCATTCACTCCTTCTTTTTAAGAGTGATTTTTACTTCAGTGTATTATCTACTGATTGAAAAAAATACTCCCTCCTTTTTCCTCCCAGTTCGTCCTTTTCCGTCCATAATTACTTCTGCCCTCCCTTGCCCTCCCCACCCTTGCTTCGTGCTTCCTACCATCCCCCTTTCTTCCTGCTCCCCACACTCTTGCTCGAACAGCCTCTATGCCCAGATCACTCATGCTCCTTCCTTCATTTCCTCCGGGCCTCTCTTGCTGTCTCCGACCCTCTCTCTCTGTTTCTCCAACCTGAGGCGCTAGGGTTTCCAGCACTACATTTCAAAGAGTGAAAATGACAATGTTGTGCTGCTGTGTGTGGTAGGTGGGAGGGAGGGGGGAATAGTCTCTCTGCGGTAAAAGAAGTGCGCATGCAAAAAATGTCCTTGCCAGTGTTAGCGAGATGGGTGTTCTGTTAGTACACGTTGCATGCTCCATTCCTCGTACTTTATTCATTCCAAATAGCTGTATGGAGAAAACTTGTATTGATCTACTTTAGTGCATACATCCGCTGGTCTTGCACACATCTGTTTCCAAGGTGGCAGGATGGAAGTGCAGCGAGCTGTAGGCCATCAGTTTGAGGTCTGGCAAGACTGATTCCGAGGTCGGTAGCATTAAAGTTAGTATTAGTAGCACCTGTCATTTAAAGTGCCGAAAACGGTGGAAGTGCGATATTAGGCGCTGTTTAAAACAAGTATGAATCTCCAATAATTGCGTAAATGATGGCCGCGTTTTCCTTCTAGTAAGGAGTTAAATCCTACATTTCAAATAATATAAATAATTAAACCTGTAGTGAAGGTGGTAGTTTAAACAAAGGTCTGTTTGACCACTCCCCCTCTCCGTCATACCAACAGAGCTACAAACGCTGCAACAAGCAATTTCCTGATTTTCACGAGACGTCTGATCTGAATTGCATAGGAGGAGCGCGTCCTTGCATCTGCTGTAGTGGAAAGTTAGGTATTCAAGGGGTCTCTTCAATGTGATGGCACAATATAAATGCATGGCTGAAAGCAAATCTGCAGTAATACCTTAAGAGCATAGCCTATCCGAACTGGCAGTGCACTTTGGCAACCGTTCTCTTCTGCTCGAGAGCCCACACTAGTTCTGCATTATATAAACAAGCATTTACAATGCAATAGGTCTCGCATTTATGCGAGTTTAAGCTATTGGCATTGTAAATGATAATCATAACACTGAAAAAAGGCACGGGTTCAAAATATTACAGAGAGGTAAAGAATAAGAGCTGTGTCCCCTGCCCTATTCCTTGGGACAAGTGGACGCAGCTCTTATTCTCGACCTCTCTGTAATATTTTGGACCAGTGACTTTTTTCAGTGTTCTGATGTAAGAGTGGGGAGTTGCCTGACGCTGGTCCTTAAATCTCCCTAAGCCCCCATTGTGTGAATTCATTGTAACTTACAATGCCTTTTATTTCTGTTTTAAAAACTAAAACAAAAATGCTTTGTTATTTGCAATGTCAATAGCTCAAACTCGTGTAAATGCGAGACCTATTGCATTGCAAATGCTTGTTAGTTTTGCGGTATAATGCTTTGAGTTCATCTGTGACGCGTTCATGAAAAATGTCCAGCGCATCACAGGGCATTATGGGAACAGAAGACGATGGTGCCTTGAATGGACTTTTACATGGTGCCGAAATAGTAATATCTTCTGCGTCAGACATTTCCTGTGTGCTGAGCGTGCACTCCCTTGCGTCAATGGGTTCATTGCACAGGGAATGTAGTGTGGACAGAAGCGGAATTTCAGCCACAGTGAGCCCGGAGTTCGGGGCTCTCGGAGGTTTGTCTTGTATAGTTTTGCCATGATTTTTGATGCGGAAGAATTTAGTCAATTTGAGTTTACGTATAAATGTATATACGTCGACTCGGGACAAAAGCTTAATCCCAGTGCTAGAAGTTGCTTTTTCCGCTGCATTAAGTTGAATATCAGTGAAGTTCACTATTGTTTTGTCAATTGTGCTTGGTGTCATTACCAGTTTTTCTTCTTTTTCTGCTGCCCTCTGCCTCTTGAGTTTAATGCATTTCCGCCTTTGGCGCCTCCGGTGGTTTCTGTTCTTGCTGGTTGTAGATTTAAATTCCTCGGTCGAAATGACATTTTTCTTTGAGATATATATATATATATATATATATATTTGCCAAACTTTTCCACCAAGGAAAATAACGGGTCGCACAGCCAACCTGGATTCCAACAGTGATCCTCTTTATTCTCAATGTTTTCAAATAAGGGCAACAGGCGCAGAGATCTACGCGTTTCGGTGTCACTTCACCTTGCTCACGATCACTGGGTATACCACACCCACAAACATTTAAACATAATTTTTTCAAACACAAAAGCATTTCCTGTCACATGATGTGCTAAGGATTATGGTCCTTGTAGTTTTAACCCAAAGTTTGAAAAGAAAGTGAAATTAAATCAAAATGCACCCTTTTCTAAGATTTAGAATACATTAAGCATTTTTTACAATTTGCATTGATTCATGCTTTTAACATTTAGGTGTATGTTTTCAACTGTGTGCTGCCTTCCAATAGGCTGACTCATCATTCAATATTCAAAAATCAAATATGCATGCCATACTATTTCAAAAGTCAAATTATAGGTGCACATAAAGTTCCTCCGATTGGTTCAACCCATTCGGATGCAGGGTCCTCAGATTAATTATGAACTTTGATTCTGCTTGTCTCAGTTTTTTAGCACGATCACCTCCCCGCTCTCCCTTTGCTATAGTTTGAATGCCATAAAATCTCAGTTTTTGCCAATCACCCTGATGTGAAGACTCCATGTGTTTGGCTATGGCATTAGAGCGGTCCTTGTGAATTGTGGCCCTCATATGTTGTAAGATACGGTTCTTAAGTTCCACAGTCGTGCTGCCCACATATTGCATGGGACAGGGGCACTCCACTACATATACAGTGAATGGTGTTTTACACGTTATGTGCTGTCTTATTTGCCATTTCTTTTTGTTGGCCAAAGTTATTTCCTTTGTTTGTTTGGCTATCTGGCACATCTTGCAGCCATGGCATTTCGTGAATCCTTTGGTTTTCAGCCAGTCATCCTGTCTTTTCCTCTGGAAGTGGCTGTGTATTAGGTGGTCTTTCAAGTTTTTGGCACGTCTGTACGTTATCGTTGGGTGTGTTCCCATGAGCTCCTTGACTGTGCTATCCAGCTGTAATAGCTTCCAATTCTTCCGGAGAATCTTGCCTATCTTCTCACTTTCTTGTGAATAGTCTGTGATGAGACGGATTTTTTGTGTCTCTGGGTCATCTTCCTTGTTTTTTCTCTTTAAACATTCATCCCTGGTTTTAGAGTTACTTTTTATGAGACCGTTTCTCACTGTTTGTACTGGGTATTTCCTTTTGATGAACCTTTCCATTGTCTTTTTGCTGTTTTTATTCCACTCTTCTTCTTCACTGCATATCCTGCGGATTCTTAAAAATTCACCGTAAGGAATGCTGTTAAGTAAAGTTTTTTGGTGGAAGCTGGTGGCTTCTAGTGTGGCATTCGTTGATGTGGATTTGCGGTGGAGAGTCGTATGTATTTGTTGATTTTTAACATAGATCTCTGTGTCCAAGAATATTATTTTCTCTTTGCTTATATTGTAGGTGAATTTCAGATTTTTCACGCTATTATTCAGTATCTTGAAGTATTCTTGGAACTCGGGTTCTGATCCATCCCAAATTATCAATAAATCATCGATGAATCTTTTCCAACTCACCACCTTGTTCACAAATGATTCATTGTTTGAGTTCCACGCAATTTCCTGCTCCCACCATCCCATGGTAAGACACGCATAAGATGGACTAAAGGAAAAGCCCATAGCAGTCCCACTGCGTTGTTTGAAGATTTCTCCCCCGAAGGTGAAGATGTTTTGTTCCAAACAAATTGTCAGCATTTCTTGTAACAACTTGTTGTGATTGTTGAATTCCAAGGTTCTCTCCTTCAGAAAGAAGTTACATGCTTGCACTCCCAAGTCATTTTCAATATTGGTATACAAACCAATAACATCCATCGATATCAGCCAGTAGGATTCCTGCCATGGTGTGTCAACCAGGCTGCGTAATAGATCACTGGTGTCCTGTATGTAGGAGTCCAATTTTGACACAAAAGGTTTAAGGAAGTGATCCACATATTCTGCCATCGGCTCCAGTAAAGATCCCTTGGCGGAGATGATTGGTCTCCCTGGTGGATTTCTTTGATCCTTGTGGATCTTAGGCAAGAAATAAATCGTTGCCAATATCGGGTGAGTCACAGTTAAGAATTTGTGTTCCATGTCATCTATCAATCCTTGCTCTTTCCAACAACTCAACTTCTCGTCCAGTTTCTTTTTGAGTTCCATTGTGGGATTGTATTTCAGTTTTTCATAGTGCATTGGATCCCTCAATTGGCGATTTGCCTCTTTTTCATATGCACTACGGTCTTGGATTATAACATTACCGCCTTTGTCGGCCACTTTAATTTCTATTTTGTCATCTTCTGCTAAATTCTTTAGTGCCTGGCGTTCGCCTTTGCTTAGATTATCTGGGCCGTAATTCAATTTCAATTTGTATAAGTCCTGTATGACTGCTTCTTGAAACAAGTCCACCTTGTTTCCAGGACTCAGCTGAGGGTAGAATTTTGACTTCGGTTTTTTACCACTCAGTCCAGCACCAACTTGAGTTATGGCCTGTGACATTGTTATTTCTTGCATTGGGTCTTGTGTTAAATTCATTAAAGTTAAGAATCCGTCTGCGTCCGTTAATTGTATATTCTCCTCATTTGATGTTGATGGGATGGTGTCTCTTGATTTCAATGTTTTGTCTCTAAATGCTTTGGCTAGTTTGATTTTTCTTATGTACAGGTATAGATCGATTCGCACCTGTGCCAGGTTCATATGGCTTTTGGGGCAAAAGTTTATCCCCCTCTTCAGTAACGATGTTTCAGTAGGTGTTAGTACTCTTCCCGATAAGTTGATCACTTGTAATTCATCCATTACTTCCGTCTCTGTCTCATTGTTCGCGTCTCCACTCCTGTCCTCTCTGTTCCGCCACTTGCTCCTTTTTCCTCTTCTGTGGCACTTTTTCCAGGCCATTGTCTTCCTCTTCCCCTTCCACGCCGCGACTGGAATTGCGGAGCAGGGCGGTTCCGTTCCCAGTACCGTTGTTGTAATATGAGGCGCATGTCCCCTAAAAAAGGCATCCTTTTGGCATTCTCATTTTCTTCTCTCGATAATTGTTCATTGGATACAGTGGATGATGCTAAACTAGACATGCTTGACCAAGCCATTTGTTCCTTTAGGCCATCAAATTTTCTTGCAAATGAGAAAATGCGACCATCCGCATAGTCATTCGTGTCTCTGATGAATTTAGAGTGTTTCCTATCCATCACAGTTTCCTCATGTTTCTCAATTTCAGTTTCAAGGTCTTCCTTGAATTTTGTCATCTCCGATGTTAGTTTGAGAGTGGCCAATTCCTTTTCCACTTCCTGCAATTCTTCCTTTAACTTCTCCAAAGCAATATTTATATGTTTTATTAAGATTGCAATCAGCCCCAGCGATGATTCAAGAATGTGCTCGCCCCACTCTTCTAATAGCTCATTAGATGCATCATTGTTATTGGGCATTAACAAAATTCTCAAACCTCTAGGCACCATTTTAGCTTCAAAGTATTTCTGCAATGTTATTATTTCCCAAGACTTGTTAATTTCTTTGCGACTTAATTTTTCCCAATTTTTTAATTTGCTTCTCACATCCGATTTTCCTGAGGTGGTTCCTGCACCCGTTTTTTCTTTTGGGTTGCTTTTATCAAACAGTTCGGTTATTTTTGTAGCTCTTTTGGCTTCACGTTTTTCCATTGTGGCGCCTGTGTAAACGTTTCCCTTGTATATTTGTGAAAATTTCACTTTCAGATGCACTGTTATGTCCTGGCGGTTGGTCGGTATTTTCGCAGTGACCCACAGTAGTAGGTTGAATCCGCTATGTCTACAGTGGACTTAATTGCGGTTTGAAACTTGATCACTCGATTTCCCGATACAAGCCGATGCCGGTCCTCTTTAAAGAATGCTTAGACAACTGCACACGCATCCATTTCATGCACGCGCTTACCGTTTCTTCATAGCGCGTGTTCTTTCCAGCGTGCTGTCTTTTACTGCTATTCCGCGTTGGTAGAATCCTTTCAAATCCAGTTCTTCATGTTACCAACGGCATCGGCGGTCACTGCCTCCCTGATATGTCACCTCCACAGTGGTTCCTATGCGGGAGTTGCGCAGCGCTCCTGTATGTGCGGTGTCCTGCGGCAGAACCAAGCCGCTATTATATTTGCCAAACTTTTCCACCAAGGAAAATAACGGGTCGCACAGCCAACCTGGTCAAGCATGTCTAGTTTAGCATCATCCACTGTATCCAATGAACAATTATCGAGAGAAGAAAATGAGAATGCCAAAAGGATGCCTTTTTTAGGGGACATGCGCCTCATATTACAACAACGGTACTGGGAACGGAACCGCCCTGCTCCGCAATTCCAGTCGCGGCGTGGAAGGGGAAGAGGAAGACAATGGCCTGGAAAAAGTGCCACAGAAGAGGAAAAAGGAGCAAGTGGCGGAACAGAGAGGACAGGAGTGGAGACGCGAACAATGAGACAGAGACGGAAGTAATGGATGAATTACAAGTGATCAACTTATCGGGAAGAGTACTAACACCTACTGAAACATCGTTACTGAAGAGGGGGATAAACTTTTGCCCCAAAAGCCATATGAACCTGGCACAGGTGCGAATCGATCTATACCTGTACATAAGAAAAATCAAACTAGCCAAAGCATTTAGAGACAAAACATTGAAATCAAGAGACACCATCCCATCAACATCAAATGAGGAGAATATACAATTAACGGACGCAGACGGATTCTTAACTTTAATGAATTTAACACAAGACCCAATGCAAGAAATAACAATGTCACAGGCCATAACTCAAGTTGGTGCTGGACTGAGTGGTAAAAAACCGAAGTCAAAATTCTACCCTCAGCTGAGTCCTGGAAACAAGGTGGACTTGTTTCAAGAAGCAGTCATACAGGACTTATACAAATTGAAATTGAATTACGGCCCAGATAATCTAAGCAAAGGCGAACGCCAGGCACTAAAGAATTTAGCAGAAGATGACAAAATAGAAATTAAAGTGGCCGACAAAGGCGGTAATGTTATAATCCAAGACCGTAGTGCATATGAAAAAGAGGCAAATCGCCAATTGAGGGATCCAATGCACTATGAAAAACTGAAATACAATCCCACAATGGAACTCAAAAAGAAACTGGACGAGAAGTTGAGTTGTTGGAAAGAGCAAGGATTGATAGATGACATGGAACACAAATTCTTAACTGTGACTCACCCGATATTGGCAACGATTTATTTCTTGCCTAAGATCCACAAGGATCAAAGAAATCCACCAGGGAGACCAATCATCTCCGCCAAGGGATCTTTACTGGAGCCGATGGCAGAATATGTGGATCACTTCCTTAAACCTTTTGTGTCAAAATTGGACTCCTACATACAGGACACCAGTGATCTATTACGCAGCCTGGTTGACACACCATGGCAGGAATCCTACTGGCTGATATCGATGGATGTTATTGGTTTGTATACCAATATTGAAAATGACTTGGGAGTGCAAGCATGTAACTTCTTTCTGAAGGAGAGAACCTTGGAATTCAACAATCACAACAAGTTGTTACAAGAAATGCTGACAATTTGTTTGGAACAAAACATCTTCACCTTCGGGGGAGAAATCTTCAAACAACGCAGTGGGACTGCTATGGGCTTTTCCTTTAGTCCATCTTATGCGTGTCTTACCATGGGATGGTGGGAGCAGGAAATTGCGTGGAACTCAAACAATGAATCATTTGTGAACAAGGTGGTGAGTTGGAAAAGATTCATCGATGATTTATTGATAATTTGGGATGGATCAGAACCCGAGTTCCAAGAATACTTCAAGATACTGAATAATAGCGTGAAAAATCTGAAATTCACCTACAATATAAGCAAAGAGAAAATAATATTCTTGGACACAGAGATCTATGTTAAAAATCAACAAATACATACGACTCTCCACCGCAAATCCACATCAACGAATGCCACACTAGAAGCCACCAGCTTCCACCAAAAAACTTTACTTAACAGCATTCCTTACGGTGAATTTTTAAGAATCCGCAGGATATGCAGTGAAGAAGAAGAGTGGAATAAAAACAGCAAAAAGACAATGGAAAGGTTCATCAAAAGGAAATACCCAGTACAAACAGTGAGAAACGGTCTCATAAAAAGTAACTCTAAAACCAGGGATGAATGTTTAAAGAGAAAAAACAAGGAAGATGACCCAGAGACACAAAAAATCCGTCTCATCACAGACTATTCACAAGAAAGTGAGAAGATAGGCAAGATTCTCCGGAAGAATTGGAAGCTATTACAGCTGGATAGCACAGTCAAGGAGCTCATGGGAACACACCCAACGATAACGTACAGACGTGCCAAAAACTTGAAAGACCACCTAATACACAGCCACTTCCAGAGGAAAAGACAGGATGACTGGCTGAAAACCAAAGGATTCACGAAATGCCATGGCTGCAAGATGTGCCAGATAGCCAAACAAACAAAGGAAATAACTTTGGCCAACAAAAAGAAATGGCAAATAAGACAGCACATAACGTGTAAAACACCATTCACTGTATATGTAGTGGAGTGCCCCTGTCCCATGCAATATGTGGGCAGCACGACTGTGGAACTTAAGAACCGTATCTTACAACATATGAGGGCCACAATTCACAAGGACCGCTCTAATGCCATAGCCAAACACATGGAGTCTTCACATCAGGGTGATTGGCAAAAACTGAGATTTTATGGCATTCAAACTATAGCAAAGGGAGAGCGGGGAGGTGATCGTGCTAAAAAACTGAGACAAGCAGAATCAAAGTTCATAATTAATCTGAGGACCCTGCATCCGAATGGGTTGAACCAATCGGAGGAACTTTATGTGCACCTATAATTTGACTTTTGAAATAGTATGGCATGCATATTTGATTTTTGAATATTGAATGATGAGTCAGCCTATTGGAAGGCAGCACACAGTTGAAAACATACACCTAAATGTTAAAAGCATGAATCAATGCAAATTGTAAAAAATGCTTAATGTATTCTAAATCTTAGAAAAGGGTGCATTTTGATTTAATTTCACTTTCTTTTCAAACTTTGGGTTAAAACTACAAGGACCATAATCCTTAGCACATCATGTGACAGGAAATGCTTTTGTGTTTGAAAAAATTATGTTTAAATGTTTGTGGGTGTGGTATACCCAGTGATCGTGAGCAAGGTGAAGTGACACCGAAACGCGTAGATCTCTGCGCCTGTTGCCCTTATTTGAAAACATTGAGAATAAAGAGGATCACTGTTGGAATCCAGGTTGGCTGTGCGACCCGTTATTTTCCTTGGTGGAAAAGTTTGGCAAATATAATAGCGGCTTGGTTCTGCCGCAGGACACCGCACATACAGGAGCGCTGCGCAACTCCCGCATAGGAACCACTGTGGAGGTGATATATATATATATATATATATATATATATATATATATATATCCCAGAAGGAAACACGTAATCCTGTTTTCCTTGGAATAAAGGATTTTATTAAGCACTGATGGTGTGGCCTGCCTCAGGTTAGTAAATATAACATGATTTCTTCCGGGATATTTTGAGGTATCCCAAGAGGCTGTGGCGCTCCTCACGTCAGAAGGCCTTTTGGAATATATAGATATATGGAGAATTCCAAGGAAGCAAATGTATTCACATTTGAATGGCGAATGCATTTCGGCGTGATTTGCCTTCATCAGCACCAAGGTTGTTCAAGGGGCTTCCATTGTCGCACAGCATTAGTCCTGCCGCCCACCTATTGAAGCTCGACGGCTCCGCCCCCAACAATGATCACTGTCCACCTGTTGCAGCCCACAAGGTTGTAATGAACTGCAACACCCAGAATGAATTGTCGGTATTCCAGGTAGGTAGCGCTTGGAATAAAAGTTAAACCTAATGGTTTGGGTGGAAGAGCAGACTTGCGATGTTTAAAGCCCAAAGTTGCTTCTTGGAATGCGAGCAAAGTGCCCCCTCGGGTCCACGCACCGCTTCAGCCACAGAGTTCAGATACAAATTTCCATGACCAAGGAGCGAGCCAGGAGCTCCGAAACGCGTCAGGCTGTTTGCGGACTCTATGAAGTTTCCTGTGTGGTCCCACTGAAATTCAAACTCGCAGCCATGAAGTGAAACACGGATCCCTGAAGTGGATGCACCATTCCACTGAGCCACTAGAGCCAGCAGTACAAAGGTAGTACTGATAGCATGTGTCAGCCATAAAATGGGGTTATTTGGCAAATAGAATATCACCACTATCTGCACATATTCAGCCCTGTGGCACTTCACGTCAGTAGACTGCCTGAAAAGCAGTCAGCGGTCCGACCACCGAATTAGGATGAAACCACTGTGCTGGTGGTCAGAAAAGTGCTCTCTCACATTGCGGTCCAGGAAAAAGGCTGCAGCACAGGCCGCAGTGTAAAAGAGCCTTTTCTGTACATCCATGCACCTTGTGCCAGGCACCATGTGGTGGTTGTGCCAGGCACCATGTGGAGCACTGCATGCAGTGAGTGAGGGCACTGCATGTGCCCCCAGGGCCACTTTACAGTGGCCCACAGGGGACGGGGGCCCTGCGTGGGGCCCCTAAAGTCCATTTCTGACAGCCTTTCAATGGAGTCGGATCGCTATGACAAGGTTGTCGGAAAGGCACATCATAATCCCTACAGCGGTGTCTGCACAGGCACCGCCTCCATGTAAGGGATACGATTCCAACTGCCGCCCCAATGTGATCCTAGATCCTGTTGGAGGCGGCGGTCTTTCCTTTGACAGCTGATGGTCCGACCGCAAGCATCGAAATGCGGTGGTGTGACCAACGGTCTGTGGTGGTAGGACTGCCACTGACGTACTGTCAGTGGTGGTCCCACTGCTATCGTAAGAAGACCCTAAAGACTTAGGGCCTCATTGGGATGGCGGACGGACCTGCGTCCGTCCGCTACCCCAGAGTAGGAAGGACCGTCCGCAGGGGCAGCGGCGGTCCCTCTGTGCAGATTAGGATGTGACCGCCACCTTTATTTAACATTGCGGCGGGTGCTGCTTGAAGTAGCACACACCGCAATGTTAAATAAACCATGTTTTCGTTTGCGTGCACGAAGCTGCAGGCACCGCGTGGTGCCTGCCGCTTCGTGCACGCAAAGGCAGGGGGGTGCCATAGGTACTCCCCATGTGCACCCCCCATCGCCCCTAGGGGACAACAACGGGCCCCCAAAGAAAAGTCCGTATGCCTTTCCACGGCAGAAATGCCGCCGTGGAAAGGCATAGGACTGCCGCCATCCTAATATGGCTGGCAGTGTCTGATAGACACCGCCAGCCATGTTAGAGCTTTTCCGCCGCAGTCGGAAGGCAACCGCGGCGGAAAAGCGGCGGACGGAAAAAAGATCCCCCAGCCATCCTAATCTGGTGGAGTGTCTTTTTTCTGTACACAGCGGTTAATCCGCATCCTCCGGGCCGGCGGTGGCTTCCGCCGGTCCGGAGGATGCGGATTAACCGCAATCCTAATGAGGCCCTAAGTTCCTTTACAAAAGAATAAACAACAGCCAACAATGTGTCTCACCTGCTCCGGTTGTTGAGAGACACTATATAATTCGTGGAAATTAAAGTGGGAGAAGTGTACACCTCTACTATCCAACCCCCTAACAGACCTTAAAAAGTATAGAAGATTAACTAGATAACTAATAGTGCAAAAACAAAATTTCGTGAGAATCAAATGAAATCAACCAAAAAAAGATCAGGAAAGGATTTGAAATGGTTATAATACACATTACTCACACTCGAAATTGCTCATCAAGAGAGAGAAGAGGTGTGGCGCCGCGGCCAGGGTGACTGACTCCTGAATCTGGGGATCACGGTTCAATCCCCGGGGCCGGCGGCAGATTAGCTCAGCACCATGTGACTCTGGGCAATAGCTTGCCTAAGCTTCCTAACAGCCCCCAGTGCCTAGAGACCCTAACGGGTGATGGTTCATGCTTTAAAAGGTGGATTATTATTATTATCTGTATCTGGTGAGTGATGCACAGAACTAGCAAATGGCTTCTCTGAAAAATACCACCACCATGACTCATAAATACCAAGTGAAATGTGAGAATTTCGACGCTGGTGGGAAACACTGCAGCTGCGTATTTGTTACAGGGAGCAGATTTTGCCGCATTGCTTCAAAATCATCCCTCGGTAACAAAGACAGCCCTCACTGGTCCAAAGCGCCCGGTGCCCGCTACAGCCAGTCCGGCCCTGTTGGTTGTACATGTACATAATCTTTATAGAGCCTCCACTCAAAATAGATAATGGTGGGCAAAGAAATTGTCATAACTTTTACCCCTTTACAAAGCAGTCCGTGGATAAAACTCTGATAATACCAGGATAGGTGTTTCCCTTCCTCCTTCACCAGATACCAACATTACTATTTAAGCATGGTCACTAATTTTAATGTAGTCCTTTTTGTCATACTTAGGGCATTATTATGAGCTACCGTTGTTGGCGGTCAACCCGCCACCTCCTCGTCGGTCTGACTGTCTGATTACGGGAAGGGTGGTCAGACCGCCACAAGACCGCCGCAACCGCCAGGATCTTGGATCCTGCGGTGGTGGTCAGGAAAGCACCAGGCTTTAGAGGTGGTGCCAATACTGGCACCGCTGTGGTGATTACGAACTATCTTACCCCGACCGTTTCAGGGTGGGGACCCGCCATGAAAAGGTCGGCAGCAAGGCAGGAAAGTGGCCCCAAACAGCACCCCAGGGTGTTGTAGCCCATGGGGGGTGTGCATGGTGGCACATGCTGTGCCTCCTTCATCTCGTACTGTCATGCGTGCAGTGTGTGCCATGCAGGACATGGTGCTTGGTACACAGTGCACCGACGTGCAAGAGGCAGTACCATGGCAGTGGCATCTGCTGCAGGCTCTCTATGAGCTGAAGCATGCCGGCGCTGTGGCACCGCCGTCGCAGCACCGCCAGCTCAATGGTTTACTCGTAGTGCGGCTTTCCCGATTGCCGCAATGGCGGTCCGGCGGTTGGACCACCAAACTCAGAATCAAAGCCTTTGCACTGTATATATATGTTAAGTCCAGAACATAAGTTATGGGTTTCAAACACTTTTATTTATCATCCATTTTGTCTTCCCTTTTTTACTAATTCTGATGCACAGGCTGCTTCACGGTGAGCTCCAGAAAGGAGTGCTGAGGTACTCACTTAAATACAGGCACCTTCATCAGTCTGACTTTATATCAACATTTTACTGAAGAGTACATTGTCATTAACATGAACATTTCTCATCATTTATGACCTATAATCTGTGATCCTTGCTCATGGAATGATAACATCAAACAGTGTGTACCATTGCATTGATATTATGAAGGTTTTTGTGGGTTCATTGTGGCTTTGAATTGCTTCACGCATAATACATCAATATAAAGTTACCATTATTGATGTTTGCTAGTGGGAATGTTGAGTGATATTATGTGAAAATCTTTGCCGAGGGTAGGGACAATTCTCACATTTCGAAAGGGGAAACAATGTATAAAATTCCATGGTTTTAGCCCCTCAGAAGGAATTTTTAGATTCCAGTCCACACTCTGCCAGTCAGTTGAGTGCCCTGCCCAAGAACTCTCACCATTAACTGAATGAAAGATTCACCATCACTCACCATCACTTTACCTAACAAGAGTATAAGATAATTAATTTGTATTTATAGAAAATTGGCAAGACATCTAGACTTTTGTTAACTCTTAAAAAAATATTAAGCATTTACTATCTTTCCACATTTATAATATTCACCTCTGTTAATTTTGACTTTACTGGCCTCACATCTGTTATGATCTGAGTTAGTGTCACATAAATATGTGAAAATATATAATTCTGATAGTATTTGACTTCTCAGAATGAAGTGGGGGGTCATATCTATATAAATTTACCCTATGCAATCTCTGACAGGACTAGGGTAGTCTCCATACTGGTCCATTCGTGCGTAGGATGCCGATTGGAGAGTTAGTGAGACCCTGAGAGGGCCAGGGTAAATTTACCTGGGTAAATTTACCCGGAACAAATAACAGGTTTTGGGATGATCCGTCAAGCGGGGGCTGAGAAAAAAGGGGGGTCCCAAAACACTTTTTCTCCATGGTAAGTCTGTGGGATTTTTCATTTTTTGAACACCACTACAGCCCGAACTGCTGAACGGAATTAGAACACATTTGGCAGAAAGCTAGATGTTGGTCCAGAAAGGGTGCTTTTTGTGATTTGGTGTAAATCCGTTCAGTAGTTTTTGAGATATCAATCAAAAAAGAAGCAGAGAACTCTAGGTAGTTCTCAATATAAGGGGGAAAGCAGCTCCTGTATAGAGCACCCTCCACACCAGCGACACTATATGTATACATATATACTTACACACATCTTTTTTTTAAAGTCTGGAGGTTAAGAATACTACATTTGGGCAACCTGCCTGCATTTTCTGCATATGCCTTCACATGCTCCCTGGTTGGGTAACATTCACCCCTACCCCTACACAGGATGGCGAACAATCCATATCACTAGATGTTCCTACTCAAGGATCTGCTCTTGGTTGCTTCTCAGCAGAGGGTCATGCAACACAACCTAAGTATGTGTGGTAAAAAAAGAGCTATTCATCAAAAATTGTAGTTTGAAAATCCTAAGGGTTGGGGAATTGAGAGCGTCCTGTCATCCTGTCTCCAGTCTGATTCTGCCACCACACAAATATTCACTTCTAGCCCCATGACCCCATACCACACAGAGCATGTTCACGACCAATATTGAGTAGTCAGTGGCCATCTTGTTTATAGTCAGAAGCCATCTTGTGTGATACGTCATGGTGAATGTGACCATAATCCATTGCTCTTCTTTCCCCTGCTGCCCAGGTGAAGATCACCACAATGGCGGACGTGAGGATGTCCTGGCAGCGCCGGTCTGAGGAGCACCTGGAGAGTCAGCGAAGGAACCCCTTCAGTGACGAATTCGACCATGCGCACTCCATGTCCGTCTGCCTGAAGAAGGGAGACAAGGGCTACGGGCGGCCTAAAGAGGGCAGCGCTACCGAAAAGAGAGGCCAGAGGGCGCACCGGCACGTGCGCAGGGAGATGGAGGAGCTGTGCCTCGTCATCAGGGACATGGGTGTGCAGGGCCGGGACGGGCTTCGTCGGGTCACCTTTGGCAGACTTTTCGAGCACTATGTAAGAGTCTCGGACAAGGTGGTGGGCATCCTGCTGCGGGCCCGGAAGCATGGCATGCTGGACTTTGAGGGGGAGATGCTGTGGCAGGGGGTGCACGATCACATCTTGATCACTTTGCTGGATGATAAAATGACTTAGTACTAGCCTGGGAGGTGCACTGCTGCTGTATTTAGTGGTACTCATTTGTTGACCTCAGAAACAGGGCAAGTTTAAATCTTGGAAAGTTTGCATAGGAAATAAACCCACTGAGCTGACTTACTAAGCTTCTATCATGCCATTGATAGGGCAGTGGAGGAGAGGAACGAATGAGCCCTCTGTTCAAAGGGAGCAGGGAAAACCTATCAGACTTTCACAAGTAGGACCCCATCTGCTGGATTGCATCTGTTTCTACCAGTCCAGGATTCCAGCAGGTGGGAGTGGTGAGGACATGTCAACCATAGGGGAAGGCTGAATTAAGGTTGCAAGCTTCCTGCCTTACGTTGTTACCACAAATGCCCAAAAGAGGGTAATAGAGTGCAACTAATGGCCTAAGACTGGAGGAAGGGAGCGCAGAAGCAACACATTAACTAAAACCCTCACTACGAGTTGAAAACAGCACAATGTGAGAACCAGTCTAACAGGGAATAGGGAACAAGGGGATGTGGGCAGTGTTGAGCATTCGGCTTTACCTGGACTTGGACGCTGCTGCCTATAGAATTCAGTTGTGTGGAACAGCCACAGTAATAAGGCCAGGGCAAAGATGAAAGGGTATCATCTTGTTTCCCAAAATAAATACACAAGATAAAATATGTATTTTTTCATTGCATGAGTTAGCAGAGGTGATTGGCACTTATCGCGCTGAGGCTGCACATAAGGCACATTCGATGAATTCCCCAATGTAAAGCCTTTTGATCTATGTGCTTTTGATGTTGCCAGGTAAGTTTGACCTCTCTATGTGCTTCTGGTGGTAGCCAGGTACTCTTGAATTCTCAAGTTGTTCCACTGAGGGTTCCCAGATAACACTTTTATCTCCTTATGTGTCCTTCATAATGCCCAGTTGTAGCCTCGGTCTCTCTGTATAAGGCCTTGGTGACCCCCAGGTAACACTGTTGCCTCTGGACTCACCCTTGATGGTTCCCATGGAACACTGTTCGCTTTGTATGGTACCTGGGGGTTCCCATGGAACACTGCTGTCTCTGAATGCACCAGTAACCCTGTGTTTTGCCCTAAGTGGTTCCCAGGTAACACTGCCGTCTCTCTAGGCCCCTGGACAATCCCAGGGTAACAGCGTACTCTCTGCATATTCCCAGATAACACTGTTCTCAGAGCATGCTAGTCTGGTGGACTCCAGGTAACACTGTCTCTCTGTAGGTGTAGGTGTCACTGTTCTCTGTGCTTGTTACTTTAGTGGTTCCTAGGTAAGATTATTCACTCTGTATGCTCCTCTGGTGGTTCCCATGCAACATTGTTCTCTCTGTATGCACTGCTGATAGTTCCCAGGTAACACCGTGCTCTCTGTAAGTGGCCTTGATGGTTCCCAGGTAACACCGTTCTCTGTGAATGTTAGTCTGGTGGATTCCAGGTAATGCTTTCCGTCTGTAGGTGTCCTTGATGGTTCCCAGGTAACACTGTTCTCTGCACTCGTTGCTCTGGTGGTTCTCAGGTAACATTGTTCTCTCTGTATACACTACCGATAGTTCCCAGGTAACACTGTGCTCTCTGTAGGTGTGTTTGATGGTTCCCAGCCTCCTCGGTAAAACATTTCTTTCTGTGCACATCTGTGGAGGTTTTCAGGTAACACAGTTCTTTCTGTTGTTATGTTACGACCACTTGTAGAGCGCATCACTTACCAGGGGAAACATCCTTTACATCGCGGTTAGTACACCGCGATGCAGTTGCAACACAGCTGTTACAATGCAAGTCGTTACATAGACTTGCGCTGGATGGCGCTATAACCTAAGAAATAGTACTATTTACTATTCCAACACCTTCTCTACTGTACGTAGACTGGTGTTGGAATAGTAAATCTTACTATTCCTAAGTCCAGCGCCCTTCAACGCAAGTCGTTGTAATGACTTGCATTGTAAAAACTGCGATGTAACATACTACGATCATTTTGATCACGTTGCTACATCACATATTCCTCACCAGGGAGGGTATCCTTGCACTAATAAGCAGGGACTTAGCTGTAGAAGTCTGGAGCGTACGTAAACAGCCATGTCTTCAGTTTCTTGTGAAATTCAAGGACTGAGTCAGCTTTGATGTGTAGGGGGAGGTTGTTCCAGGTTTTTAGAGCATGGTATGAGAAGGCGCGACATCCCACTCTGTGTAAAATGTAATGCGTGCAAGCAGGAAGCTGGCTGAGTGCTGTTTTCTGGTTGGTGTGTTGAATCTAATCTTTCGGTTGAGGTAGAAGGCCTTTGATTATGTGGAACTTTGTATGTGTGTGTGTGTGAGGAGCTTGAAGAGTGCACGTTTGTGAACCAGGACCCAGTGCAGGTATCTGAGGTTTTGGGTGATGTGAGTGCAGGGTGGGAGCTCGAGTGTCAGTTGTGCCACTGCGTTTTGTATGATCTGGTCAGTGGGGCGGTGATGCTGGTATAGAGTGCATTGATACCCCTCAGGGGGTCGAGTCCTGCGCTATATAAGAATATAAATAAAAAATAAATAAAAATTGCCATAGTCCATCTTTCTGGTGATGAGGGTTTTGGAAATGGTCTGCATGTGTTGATGGGGAGCTGTTATTAGGGTCTTGAGGGTATGGAAACAAGAAGTGGTGACTGCATTGACTTGGCTGGTCATTGCAAGCTTATTTTCCACCACTATTCCTAGGTACTTGGCTTGGTTGTGTAGGGAGTTAGGTAGAGAGTACTTTTCACCAGGTGGATTTCTAAAGCAAGGTGTCTCTGCTGAGGAGTACTACTTTCAGCCAGCTGGTGACTTTGGACATGTAGAAGGTGAAGTTGGTCAGATAGTGGGTGCTTTGTTCGTCAGAGAGGGAGAAGATAAGATGGGTGTTGTCGGCCTAGGAGATGATGTGGAGAAGTGTGGCTCAATGGTTAGAGCGGCAGACCCTGATGCAGAGGTCTAGCCCGGGACCAGGATTCAAATCCCCGCCTCGGCGGGTCTTGGGCTAAAAAATTCCACGGACCTGATAATTCTCGCCTCGGTGCCTATTCCAATCATGGAGTCCCACTCTGCAACTCTGGGCAATAGCTTGCTTAATCTCCACAACGGCCCCCACAACGCTAAGGATGCCTGGCCTCCACCTTGGGGGTGCCCAGGAGTGGATGCCTCACAGGAAAAGCCAGGATGGGTTCCACAGCGGTATTCGTGCAAGCGCCTTGAGACCCTTGCGGGTGAGTAGTGTGCTATACAAGTATCAATTTACAATTCCATGGGCTCAGATAATGTTTGGGAGAGGTGTATATTGAACAGCATGGGGCTGAGCAAAGATCCTTGTGGTACTCCTCAGATGAGGTTGATGGTGGTTGACATGTAAGAAGCCAGGATAACTGGCTGGTTGCAGCTGGTGAGAAAGGAGCAGATTCTCTGGATTGCTGGTTCTTTTATGATGGCTTTGTGGAGGTGTCGAATGAGGATAGGATGGGAGGCAGTGTAAAAAGCAGCTGATAAGTTGAGTAGGATGGGGGCTTCTCTGTCTGTGATCAGTACGCTGGTGTCTGTGATGGCAATGAGGGTGGTCTCTGTGGTGTGGTTAGGCGTGAATCCACTATTGGGGAGGTAGAGCAGGTGGATGGCTAGTCGCTTGTTCATGATTATCTCCAGGACTTTAGCAAGGTAGGGCAGCAAGGAGACCGGACGGTAATTGTCCAGCATCTTTGGGTCTGCTGAGGGTTTCTACAGCAGTGGGAGTATCATGGCCTGTTTCCAGGCATCTGTTAAAATGAGTGTGTGGCTGGAGTTGTTCAGTATTGGGGTTAGCAGTGAACTGATGAGGTGCAGACCTTTATTGAATATGTGATGTGGGCAGAAGTCCGCTTGTGCTCCTGAGTGAATGGAGTGCATGGTTGCTGCAGTTCCCAATGTGGTGAAGGTGGGCCAGATGGTTGTGGTTGCATTCTGGAAGCTGCAAGGTGGATGAGTCCATCTGGGGGTCGAAGTTGTTGTAGATGCTTGTGACCTGGTTTCTGGAAAAGTTGGTGAGCTTGGTGCAGGGGTCTTGTGTATGGCTAATGGTTGTGGAGGTATCGACAGGAGAGGTAAAATCTTTCATAATGGCAAATATTTGCTTGGGGCTGTTTGTATAGTTTGCTATGCATTCAGTGAGTGCTAATTGCTTGGAGGCTATCATATTCTGATGGTAAAACTTAAGGGCTGATTTGCAGGTACTTTTGTTGGTATCATCTTGCTTTTGTCCCCTTCTGCATTGGAGTTGTTTGCAATGGCGTTCTGTGAGTCTAAGATCTTCTGTATGCTAACACTTTGGAGCCTGGTCATGGTGGCAATGGTAATCCTGAGCAGGACATGGGTGTTGTTGTAGGAGGTCATCTATTGCTGTGGTTGGAGAGATGTGTCATGAGAGGTCATTGCAGTATTGTGGTTGGTGGGCTAGGGCCTCTGGGGTCCATGCTCCTTCTGGCAGAAGTAGGCACAAAAATGAGAAAAAGAGAAAGAAACAGGGAAAATGTCACTATAGCCAAGAAACCGTGAGAGTGGTTGAGAATTAAAGAGAAGTGAGTTTGCCAGGATGAGAGGAAATAAACGGGTGAAAAAAGCAGAGCAATGAGTGAGAGAAAAATGGTCACAAAGCAAGACAAGAGCAGACAGTGAGAGAGGAAAGAGTGAGAGGAAAGCAATCATAGAGCAAGACAAAAGCAGACTGTGAGAGAGCTAAGAGCGAGTGGAAAGTGGTCATAGCGCAGGACAAAAAGCAGAGCAAAGAGTGAGAGAGCAAGAGGAAGAGGAAAGCAGTCACAGAGAGTTTAAGAGAGAACGGGAGAGAGACACATCTGGAGGAGGAGGAGGAGGAGGCAGGAGAGCGGGGCTGGGAGCCCCAGACAGTTTTCGAACTGAGTCTGCTAGGGCAAGGCCTGTTTGGAGGACCAGGCACAGGTATGTGGCACACACGGGGGCAGGTAGGGAATGCTTAGTCTCTTTACACACTCCTCATGGGTCAAAAGCTACACTCTTCTCTCTGTATTCAATTCCAATAGATCTATATATCCCTGTTCTCTCTGTTAATGTCTTTTATACTGCCCATGAAAAACATTCAGCTCTGTACACCCCCATGGTAGTTCCCAGCAGTAGCGGCTGGTGTCACGACAGAGTGTCGGGGGTAGTGGAGGTGAAAATCAACAACGACGAAAATATATTTAAAAAAATTAACTTACCTGCCGTCCGTCACATCGCCGCTCTGCTGCTCCTCCTGGCTCCACACACGCTGCCAGACTCCTCTAGGCCCAATCCTGACACTGCTCGCATGCACCAGGATTGCCCAGAGCGGCGTGGATGTATGCTCCCAGAGAGACTGGGGTCCCGTGCCTGCTGTTTCCTATCTGGCAATGTCACTCGGGTTGGAGACATCTCAGTGCGCATGTCGGTTTGGCCTTTCTAACACACAGGCCAAACCCACATAAGCGCTGACACCAGTGCAACCACTCTCCTTCCATGACTGTCATCTCCATGGACCTGCGCCCAAGACTCGGTCCTTAGAACTTGAAAGATAAAACAATAATAAACCTGCTTTATTGTAATTTTATTTTTTTACTTTTGAGGCTGCTGGCAGAAGGGGGCGACGCTCCTCTGCCATAGCGGAGGGCCCGCCGCTGGTTCACAGATAACACTGTCTCTCGTCTCTCTGTAAGTGCCCTTCTGGTTCCCATGTGACACTATTCTTTGTGCACGCTACTCTAGTGGATTGTAGGTGACTGTTCTCTCTAGATGTATGACGGTACAACGCGTACTGTTGCAACGTGTCCCTTTACGACGCAGTATTAACAACGCAAGTCGTTACAACAACTTGCGTTGGGGGGACGCTGATAGTGAATAGTTTAATTTACTATTCCAACACCAGTCCCCGTGGATAGTAGGGAAGGTGTTGGATAGTAAATTAAACTATCCCCTATCCTAGAGCGCCCTCCAGCGAAAGTCGTTGTAACGACTTTCGTTGTTAAAGCTGCGTCGTAACGGTACCGCGTTGTACCAGTTACGTTGTAATGGATGTTTCCCATTCTCTCTGGTTCCCAGGTTATAATGTTCTCTCTGTTTGCACTCCTATCTGTTCCCAGGAAACACCATTTCCTCGTTATGTACCTGTGGCAGTTTCCAGGTTTATATGCATGTCTGAATATTCCCAAATACTATTATTCTCTCTGTATGTTTTCCTGATGATTTCAAAGTAGCATTGTTCTCTCTGTATTTGCACCTTCTTGATCCCAAGTTACACTCTTCGCCCTACATGTGCGTTAGTGGTTCCCAAGTAATCCTGTTCTCTCTGTATGCATGATTAAATGTTCCCAGGTTACATTATTTGCCCTGTATAGTTCCGAGGTGGTTCCGAGCTCATGTTGGTCTCTCTATAAATGTCCTTGGTTGTCCCACTTAACATTGTTCACTCTGTAAGTGCCCTTGATAGTTCCCAGGTAACATTGCTCTTTGTGCATGCTACTCCATTGGTTCCCAGGTGACACTGTTCTCTCTATATGGCTTGCAATTAACACCTTGATATACATTGACAATTCTAGTGTGATGGGGTGTCAACACTATGATTATTTAAAGCAGACAGGTAGAACAGAATAGAACAAGATGGAGCTAGGTATGTCAGTGTAGGGGAGAACCACAGGCGAGGGGGTGAGCTTGAGAGACAATTTGAAGGCCTCAGTGTGCCTAAAGCCCTGAGATCATGTCTAATGGATGTAGACACTCTAATAAAAAAATTGAGAGGGCTGGTAACGGGAATGGGTCTATTTGATTCTCTCATAGACTTACTCCAAGGGTGTTTATAAACTGCACACAGCATGATCCTTAAAGTTACCACCGCGTGTGTTTATTTAAAAAAAATCATTAAAAGAAGCAAAGCAGTTAATTATAAAATCTTATTTCCAAGAATGACATTCTTTCAGAAATATTGCACATTACCCAATTCATTCATAAATAATCCTGAATGTCATAAAATTAATAGTGTGCACCACACATTTAGATCAATTTAACCAACATGGGACTTTGGCTAATAACTGTATAAACACTTAACATTTCTGACACTAAAAGACAGTAGATGGCCTACAACCCAGAGTCCCACACATATTAAGAAAACCTTAAAAAGACAAAAGATGCTGAATTAACCACTAACATGCAACTCATTTTGCTCATGTACATCATTGTAAAGTGCAGTGTGCAAAGCAGCTTATCACAATCACATGGGCTCTCTTAATCAATCTTGTTAACAGGTAGAATTTCCCATCTGAAGGTAGGCCTTGCCAGATCATCCTCTTGAGGCGAGTAGGACTCAGTAAGGTCTTTGAAACAGTCCTGCACATATTAAATACATTTTAAAAGAAAGATGATAAAAAATAACCAGCAGCTTGGGACACATTGCCAAATCAAGACACCACTCTGCCAGCTTAAGGACGTGCTGACCTTTATCTTAAAACACTAAGAGGAAGAAACCCAAAACTGAGATGTTATAATTTTTCTCAGGTATTGACCAGTGGCAATGCTATATCCTGGTATCTAAGATCACACAGCAATTTTAAGTTAATTTCTCTCGACTGTATCTCGTACGTTTTTAATACAGCTCGGAGAATCTTTTTCCTTTCCTTGAGGAAGATTTCACAATCCATCAACAGATGGATCACTGAATTTTTCCTACCCCGCTTACAGGGGCATTGGCCATGGCACTCGTCTGCTCTGATTTTTAACCCCAATTTTTGCCAAGCCGGGTTCGATTCCCACCCTTAGAATTTTGTTCCATAAAGACGTATATAGATACGGAAAGAAATCCATGTTTTCCTGCGCAGCTAAAAAGGGAATAACTGAACTTTGAGATACTGAAGGTCCTCTTTCCAACTGGTATCAATAGCACATTGTCTCACGGTGCTCTTGATATGACTAATTTGTGTTACTATCCCTCCATCAGTGCGCCAATCAGGAACTTCCAAGCGCTTCACATTTTTATCACAGGGTTCCTCCTAGTGGGGAAGGTTGCCAGTACCACTAGTAAAATTAGCCCCAACAGTTTTTTTCTCCAGGGACCCCGCTTTCAATCGAGAAATAAAAGTGTAAAACTCTGGCATCTGCCAGCACACTCCAGACTACTGTTCTCAACTCCCTTCTAATGGCTTATTATATCATACCATTTTTTGGTAAATCCAGGAGCAGTTTCAACGAATTACCCTTCTAAACCATCCCAAGCAACCTGCCTATCCATTGCCAACACCTCTGCACCATAAAACATCTGGGATATAAATTTGCCTTGTATAACTTTACTTAGTGGCTCAAAGGTATAGCTACCAAATTTGCAGTTGAACATCTTCAAGCCGGTCGCTACGGTTGAAAGTACAAGTCTCCGGGAGGCCACATGTTTACCCCACCTCACATCATGAGAAAAGGTCATGCGCGGATACTTATACTCCTTAACCTGCTCCAACCACACATTACCTAAGAAGCTAACAACATTATTTTTCTTTCTAGTGACATCAACATTTATCGTCAATTTGTTTTCCAGAAAATAAGTGTTCATTTTCTTTGGAGCCCTATAGGCTTTAGGTCCATCAGCACCAGATTGTCCGCGTACATGAGGTAGCTGGTATGCCTCCCCCAATCTTTGGAGAGTTATGTTATGTTATGTTATGTTAACAATTTATTTATTAAGCGCTCGTACGCCCATAGGCTTCATGGCGCTATCGAAGGGAAACATAACACGCAAAATACTCAGAAATAGGCCTGATGAAATAGCCATGTCTTAAGAGATTGTCTGAAAGTAAGAAGATTTGGACTCATTCTCAAAGAAAGTGGTAAAGAGTTCCAAAAGGTGGCTGCGAGATGGTCAAAGCAGCAGCCGCCCAGACGTTTTTTCTTAAAAGTCGGGACAACCAATAAAGCTTTGTGGGCAGATCGAAGATTCAAAGAAGGATTGTATCTAGAAACAAGATTTTTTATGAATTTTTGGCCTATGTTTTGTAAGGTCTTAAAAATAATACATCCTGTTTTAAAGGCAATCCGCTGTTTCACAGGCAGCCAATGCAGTTGTTTCAGACCCGGTCTAATAGACTGCCATTTTGGTTGTTGCAGTATAAGCCTGGCAGCTTGGTTCTGTACAAGTTGGAGTCTTTTTAACAGGCCCGCTGGAAGTCCAAGATAGATACTGTTTGAAAAGTCCAGTCGGGACAGAACAAGGGCAATGATGACCTGGGTAAGTGCAGGTAGTGTCAGAAACTGGGATATTTTTTTTATTTTCCTGAGTTGAAAGAAACTAGCGGAGACCACTGTACCAACTTGTCCCTTCAAAGAGAGATCAGCACTAAGTGTGACTCCCAGACTTTTAACCGAAACAGATTTCGTTGGTGGAACTCCCATACTAGATGGCCAAAAGAGTGGGTTCCAACTTAAATCACTTTTCCCAGGCAAGATTAGTTCTGTCTTGCCTGGGTTCAGCTTCAAGTGGTTAAAGTTCATCCATCTCTGAATGTATGTCATGATGTTCTGGAATTCCACCACGGAATCTGTGTCATTCAAAGGAAAGACAAGTTGGAGATCATCCGCATAGTTGTAGATGGCAACTTTGGCGTTCCTTAAGAAATGTAATAGTGGGCGAAGATAAAGATTGAAAAGTAAAGGTGATAATGCTGAACCTTGAGGTACCCCGCATGTAATGGGAGTTATGGAAGCTGTGAAAGCGCCAAGTCTCACCGATTGCGAGCGTCCTGTGATGAAGGAAGTGATCCAGCTTAAGGCCGGGCCCCTAAGGCCGGCTTGTTCGACACGGCTGATAAGAATGGAGTAATCAACCGTGTCGAACGCTGCCGACAGGTCAAGAAGCACAAGGGCCTGATGGATGCCTCTGTCAGCATTGTGTCTTAGAGCAGAGTGTCTTAGAGTCACTGGGCATACCAAGAGACCATTGATTCTGCTGTAATTTAAATGAATTTCTGTAAAGGAAAAACACACCTTCATGTGGAAAGCTTGTTCACATAAAATAAACATGCACTTTTATTTTTGCAAAACATAAATGATTGTCAGTGAAACAGGCTGCAGCCCAAACATGCTTACTAAAGCTTACCTACATTAGGGCCTGATTTACAAACGGGTTGTGAGCCGGTAACCAGTCACAAGCTGGTAAGCGCCTACTAAACATGCTGTTTGCAATTTAAGATGATTCTCTAAATGAGTGTTTCTTATAAGAACACACCACATGAATAAATATATTTTTCTTAATTTAGCAATAGAAATATAGACTCAGTAAAAGAGATTTCCTAATAGCAAGTCGCTAGTTTGATTTACAAACCATTTGCAATAAGAAATTTAGTAAAAACACTGTTTTGCACGTGCAAATTATCATTCATTTGAAATAGGTAGTAGCCAGGTGCAAAATATAAAAAAGATGCCAAAATGCCCTGCACTCTTCCACAATAGCTGCACTGTATGTGTTAGTGAGGAAGATACAAATTCTAGTAGCTCAACGGAGGAAAAGGAGAAGGGGACAAAGGATTTTCAGGCAAAGGGTGACTTTGTTTGAACAAACGGATGAGGAGTTTTATGCCAATACTGGTTTACCAAGTAGGTTATTTTGAGCTTAATTAATGAATTTGACCCTGTAGTAACCAGGCCTACCCAGTGAATGCAGCAATATTTATATATGTTCAGGTATTATGTAGTTGACACGTGCTAACTTCTGGTACTTACCAATGCACTGTGGTTGTTACTGGTGAAAGTACTTTATGTAGGCTTTTCTGGCATTGTTTTAGAGACAATGGCCCACATGCATCAAAGCAAAAAATGATCGCAAACGGGCACATTCTCAGAATCTGCCCCTTTGCGACCAGTATTTTTGCATTTGGGATGCATCATTCCAAATGCAAAAATCGCAATTTAAGTAATCTCTACATTGCGATTACTTAAATTGCGATTGCATTTGTGATTGCAGTTAAGGAATCTCAAATTGAGATTCCTTTAATGGAATGCATTTAATTAAAAAAAAAAAATAGCGATTTCGCTAATAGGGCGAGCAAATTACCATGAAGTTGAACTTCATGGTAATTTGCAAAAACTTTGAAAAATGCATAGTATGTATTGCAAAATGCCTGATCACAGACCTAGTTGCATGATACACTGGGAGCACTTGTGAATCCTATATATTGAGACCCTGCAGACTGTTGGAACGGCTATCCAGAGGAGAATTTGGAGACGGCTGGTTGTTAGGTGATTTATATCAACATGTCTACTTATTTTTTCACATTTAATAGGCGATAAACATTAAACCAGTTGTGTTAATTTTCAAGTGAGAGTGTATACTCTTTAAGACATTGGATTATGACTCCATACAGGCTGGAACCATAGACAAAGGAGATACAATGCTTCCCACAGACAAGAAAGTGGCATTTTAGAGACAACTGTTGAGATACTTAAAGGTAGATTTAGATGGCATCAGGAGTGCCCTGGAGAATTACGCTACAATGTGCTGTACGATTATGGCCATATGTGCTATGCTACACAACTTAGCATGAAGATATCTCCACTCACTTTCCTCCTCTAGGACCATATGCTGCAAGAGCTGCAAAGGGACATGCACCTCAAAATGATGTTAGAAATAACTATTTTAAAGATAAATAAATACATCAATTGTATACAAATGTAAAGAAAACCCTAACTCAAGATGTGGTGCATTCTAGTAAAAAAATAATACGTTTCTTCAAAGATCCTGTTGAAAATTGACAAAATATAAAACATAATTTTTATTTTTCATCACAAATGTGTTCTTTCCGTATTATTGCAATTTAAGGCTTGTCAAAGTTTATGTTACTGTTTACACCTTTGAAGCCCAGTACTTGTCCTTTATTGAGAACGCCTGTTGTTCCTTCTTTGCCCTTCCACACTCTGGCTTCTAGTTTTTCTAGATGTAGCAAAGGATACAGAGTCCATAGTTGAAGGGATGTCTACTTTGTTCTCCGAGGATATTGGTCCCTGCATGGATGAAAGAATGTATGGGTTTGGCAAGTTTGGGGAGCATAGTCAATAAGGAGGTGGATAAGCCAAAAATGGAAAGGTTTTCAGTCGATGATTGGGTGAAAGTAATACCTGGTCGTGTTGGAAACAGTTTGACTAAGTTCAGAGGTCCTTTTAAAATAAAGTCAGTACATAATAGGTTTGTAACACTGTACAATGGTAAACATCGGAATGTGCGGAGAGTGGCTTTGTACAAGAAATCTAATAAAAATAAAGGTGGGTGTGATTATAGGATACGAGGAGTACAAGGAAATTCACGCAGTTTGAGTATGGATGGTGCAACAAAGGATTCTGTTAAGTGTTCACTTCGAAGAGTTAGGTGTCCCCGAGGCACTTAAAAGACTTTGTTTGTGATTAGATATGTGGTGTGATTGGGCATAGCTTATTTAGGTAGTATTTAGTTTTTTTTAAGCTGTTTTCTTTTTATTATTTATCTTATATTTAGTCTAGGAAGGGAAGAGGATATGTTGTATTCTTCCACCTTTCTTTCGTGTGTTTTCCACTTTAAATGGAATATTCTATCTGGTCATTATGTTATGATGTAGCTTCCATTCGTTGTGTTCTAACTGGTCAGTTGCTCGCTAGCTAATGATGGGAACACCAGTTATTCTCTTGTACTAAACATCATTTGTTTATTCCTGGCAGTCAGCTTCGTCTATTACAGATATACCGCTCACACTTGAGCCCTCATTAGTTTCCCCAACAATTCTTTGGGGCCAATTTTCTGCATTAGTAATTAGCATTTCTTCAAGGGTGTTGGTTATTTGTACAAGGCTCTTTGCAACATCACTACTGTGACTCAACCTGCATGTTAGTTGTTCTCTACACATTGTTGATGTCACTGTAGCCAAATCTTACCAAAGAACATCCAAATGTTGTAGACAAGTGTTCTTGCACTTCTGTTGACGCATGTGGGAGCAGAGTCTTCTGCCATTTGATTGGCTAGATCTTTTATAGCCATAGTTAAGCCTTCACAGCCTGTTCTCACAATCTCATTGCCTTCTCTAATGCATCTCTCTAATCTTCCTACCCTTCTGCATAATTCAGATGTTGCTCTTTACTGAGAGAGAGAGAGAGAGAGAGAGAGAGAGAGAGAGAGAGAAACGCTGTTTATGTAGACCATAGTCTGTAAACAATACATAAAACATGATTAGGATCCGCATAGTGATAACAATATTAGTTCTATAAAGAATAAATAAGCAATTTAACCTATAGGGGAAAAAATGTATCCCCTTGAAACAATCATAATTAATTTAACACAGTTTACAAAAAATCTAAATCCATAAAATTCATGTTAATGGAAGAACACTAAAAGCATTTAAAACCAATGCCCCTCCTTTAATTTCTCCCTTACAACGTCTTTTGTTGCTTTTAGAAATTTTCCCAATGCAATTGTAATATCTAGAGATGGCATATCCGTAAGTGGACAAACTGCTTGGGCATGTGAGTTAACCTTGTACTGCTTATGTTGTATTTTCGGCCTGGATTGCTCCAATACATATAAGTGTGCAGGAGTAGGTGATGACTCACGGATATCTTGCCTTCTAAACGTTTCAGTCTGTCTCACAGGCCTTTCTCCTCTATACACAACAGGTACTGATCGAATGCTTTCTTCGTTATTGTCAGTCGAAGTGGCAGGAGTAATAGCATGTCATACTAAAATATTTGCACTTAAATTGAGTGCTTTCTCCACACTCTGTGTCAGTGGAAATATAATTGACACTTTCTACCTGTTGAACTTGAGTGGGAGGTGGTGTTTTTCCTCCATCCTCAGTTTCAGGTTGTTTAATATTAGTAGGTTGATCTGTAGCAAGTAACAAAATGAAAGAAGTTGTTTAACAGTTGTATTATTGATTTATATAAAGTAGCAATGCTTACATTGATGTTTTTTTTCTTTACAGGAAAAATACATTTCAACTTCAATAATGTTTATTATTTTTTATGTATAAACCTAAAAATGTAAATTTCTATTTGCTATGACAATGTTTTTATTATGACCCTCTAGACTACATTATCCACAATGATTTTATGGAAACCAATGAAAAACAGATATGTATTTTTCAAACAATGTTGTGTTAACTTCATTTAACTAATGAAATACTTATTTTATTAAATAAAAATCATACTGAAATATTTGGTATATCTATTTTGTAATGATTAAGCATAAGTTATTATAGTCAGTACCTATTATATTAAGAAAATATCTAAGAACTAACCTTGAATATCCGATGCAGGGACAGAAGTTTCAATGGTAGATTTTCAAGAGCTTCCGACCGCACGATGAATTCTATTGTATCTTCCATAAGGGGTGGCTGTTGGTTCTTTACTCTTGCCTCCACCAGAAGCTGCCGCCTCTTTCATTTGGTTTGCTATCTTCTCTTTGGTACTGGAGTGAAGGTCGCCCTACTTCATGTGTATTTCTTCCACCGATCTTTTGGTCACTTCAACAGCATTTGTTTTGCCCAGTATCCTGGTCCATACTTGTATTTTTGTAGACTCAGGAACAGACAGGGAAATCCAAAGAGCCCGTCATGCTCCCTACACACTCTTCTACCTAAATACATTAAATGTTTATTTCCTCTTCCTTCCTCTCCTGCTGTGGCTCTTGTCTTGCCCCTCTCACACTTCTTTGTTGCTTGTTAATGCAAGCACATAAACCAGGGCTACTTCTGATTATGTAGGTTTATTCAATTTAACCATTTACTTTTTACTGCATTCGAATACAAAAATGGATTTCTGTTGCATGTATGAGAGACACACGAAACATATAACACTTATTCAAAAAATATACAAATCATGAATGACTAACCCGTAAAATCAATAAACGGAGTCTCATCAGGGCCTTGTCACTTCTATCCTTTAGGATAGAAGTGACAAGGCCCTGATGAGACCCTGTTTATTGATTTTACGGGTTCGAAGCGTGTCGGCATCAAGAAGGCTATAAAAGTGCACAGGACTTACTGCGATATTGCATTTATTGATTTGTATCTACTAGCCTTCTTGCAGACTCTTTGTCCTTCAATGATTCTTTGAAATTTTAATTTCATGATATAGGCATTTTGTAAAACTTTAATATTTGCCGCAATAGAAAACAATGTGCAAAGTGGTTTGTTTTTTCATTGTTTTTTCATTTTTGTTTTGGACTTAATGTTCTTGTAATTAATGTGTAGTCATTCATGATTTGTATATTTTTTGCATAAGTGTTATATGTTTTGTGTGTTTCTCTCATACATGCAACAGAAATCCATTTTTGTATTCGAATGCAGTAAAAAGTAAATGGTTAAATTAAATAAACCTACATAATCAGAAGTAGCCCTGGTTTATGTGCTTGCATTAACAAGCAACAAAGAAGTGTGAGAGGGGCAAATTGTATGTTATTTGATTGTAATATGGTCCAGCTCCTCCCACGTCCCAGGACCTAACTCCTTAAGCTCTAGCAGCGTGGCTCTTGTCTTGACATCTTCAATGTTGAAAGTTGTGGCAAGGAAGCAAAACAATGACTTTGCTCTGCTGGTCCCAGGAAATACCCTTCCTGAACTGGGAGTGGTCCTCATTCCCTCCAGGAGTGACACTCACAAATTACGATTCATATATCAAGTTGCATTTACCAATTCAGTATTTTAAAATACTGCATCACAACAAATCGCTATTTACCAAAAGAAAAACTTTATAAATCACAATGACCTATTTTGCCAATCGGTATGCATACATTTTAGGAATCAGTAAATTTGATTTTCAGGCCCATTGTCATTATTTTCTAGTAAATAAAACTCTTACAAGGGGATACATTCAGAGATACAAAAGGACAAAGAAATGGGAATCAAAGCATAATTTGCCTGCACTAGTCTTGTAATCCCTATCAGTGTTAGTGGCAAGAAAAGGTGCAGAACACGGGCTGGAAGCACAATTCCCTATGCTTCCTCAATTTAGAAGCTGATTCAAAGAACCTAGCATTCAACAATATATGAATACATGATAGCCCGGCATGTTGCACCTTGACGAACCATGTGAGGCGGACACGATCGAGGACCTCCACTACGGGACCAAAATTACTGCATCCGGGACACTGTTCCCTTCCAAAGATTCTTTACCTTCCTAATACTATGTTCAATACATGAGGAAGTGCATTAAACTAAGATTTAAACCCTGAAGAAGTCCCTGGATGGGATGAAACGCGTTGGCGGTTTCAAAAGTGGTGCTCTCAAAAGTTTTTAAAGAATGAAAAATAAAGAATAAATTGAAATCGAGCATCGACTCGTCTATGGAACAAAATCCTTTGAACTGTTTTCTGAATCTGCTACAAGTTGTGTATAAAGTGTGCCGGGCTATCATGTATTCGCATACATTCAGAGACACTGGGAGACAAGCTGAAATAGGCTGTAAGGAGATTGTGGGCTTGGGTGTTGGAAACAGTAATCAGGTGAAAGTTAGTGGAGTGATGTGAGGTTCAGGAAGGGGAGTGGTGGGAGAGTTTTGGCCACGTGAAGGAGGCGATAGTCCTTTTGAAAACCAAGATAAGAAGCATGAACCAAGTTCTGTTGTTGGCGGAAATCCAACTGGCCTATCAGCAGTGCATGGTATGGGCTCAGGTTGAGGGGGATGGAAGGGCACCCAGGTTGGAGACTTTGTGAAAGGGAAGAATGTATTGTTTAGCAAGAAGAAAAGCAGAGACTTCCAGTAGTTAAGTTTTCTCATGACAACTGTGCTTATGAGGGCCTCAAACCTGTGGAATGGAGGTTGCTGCTGGTTCATCAGAAATTCAGCAGCTGACTTCTATCAGCATTAGCTGCAGTGGAGATGAAGGAATGCAGAAGTGTTTTGTATCAAATGTCACTCCAAGATTTACGGCCTAACAGGGAAGGAGTGAGGACTGCAAGGGAGAAAGTGTTCAGAGAAACCATGGAAGTTATGTTAGAGGAGGCGAGTGAACAGATGAGTAACATTTTCAATGAGTTGAGCAGGTGGGACCATTGAGCAATTCAGTCATAGCAGTGAGGGAGTTTGGGATTCAAGTGTGAAGCAGAGATCTGAAAGATGACAAAGAAGATTTCAGTTTCATCAGCAATGGCGTAATAGGACAAGCCAACAGAGGATATGGAGCCGCTCAGAGTAGAGGAGTACCAAGAGAAGATTAGAGGCCCCAAGACTGAGCCCTGGGCTGGAGAAGTGCATAGAGGGACACTATTTTGTTCTCAATATTCGAAGCAACAATATTGCTATCATAGTTTGCCTTAATAAAGTGCAGGATTACATAAAACATATACTGTTAGCTGAGGCACAATCTTAATCAGGTACTACATTATTAATTTCAGTTTAATTTATTATCGAGAAAAGACATATACATTTTCTTGGTCTGAGTTACCACTGCAAAAACATCTATTAGTATTGTAGTGACATGTTTTTATTGAGCTGTTAAAGGTTTGTAGCAAGCTCTTCTGGGTCTAGTGAGTTACATTTTTAGGTATTGCCTACCAGACAGCGTAAGCTGCCTGTTGGTGAAAAAAACTATTGTCTGCTTAAGGGGAACTGAGAACCCACCAGCTGCTTATCATTGGTTGGATTTATTGTTACTCTTATTTGCTTGCTTTTTATTTGTCAGCTTGTTTGGGCTTTACTTCCTCTTCTTGTGTTTGTCCCTCCCCTGGAGCATTGACGCATTACTTGTGTCCTTCCACTGCTCATTAATGCTTTATTCTTTTTGGTTAAGCACTCCACGAAAGTGCATGTGTTTTCCAGCTGTCTCCCTTGTGTATTGCTCTTCCACTCTCCACTACACTCTGTGTTGTGATCTCTCACCTGTGTGCGTCTCGCCCAACACCCTCCGTGTTGTACTCACCTCGTGCACTTTTCTCTCGCCTTTCTTTTTCACCTGTGTGCTTCCCCCAACACTGTCAAATTCCTCTCGCTAGTCCGTGTATTTCTCTTTGCACCCACTATCCATGTTCCGCTCTTGCCTCTGTTGCTTCCTTGTCCTATGTATTGCTTCCCCCAGCTGCGTCCTCCATTTTTCTTCTGCCTCCGTGTTGCTTTTTCCACCCTGTATTACTTTCTTCCACATGTGTGCCCTCTGTGTTGCTTCATTCACCCGCATCCTCTGTGCTGCTTCCTCTCTGAGGCATCTCAAAGTCTTGAAAAAAGAAACAAAACTCTTTAAAGGAAAAGGAGAATAAAAGTGGCCACGTCATTTTTTAGGTGTGAACATGCATGTTTTGCACGCCTGCAAAACGAGGCAGGTGGACATGTCTGTCATTGTGCCTTTTTTCTTGTTGTTTACTCTTCAGCCATACTGCACAGCTTTAGGGATGCTGAGCATTGTTAAAAACCATTGGCAAAGCTAATAGGTCCAAAAGGCTTTACCACTGCTTGTTAAAGATCCATTAGCATCTGTACTTCTTTCATTGTAATTCTAGAATCAAAAGCATCTTTAAACATTCCGTGATCGTATGACTGAAATGCTCATTCTAAATGTATTCATATATTCAGTCACAGTTGTTTGATGTTCCGGCGCATACATAAATATAAAATTCCCCAATATTTATGTAATACCAGAAGAATCAGAGATAATTGCACCTGAATCATTTTCTATTTTATTATATTTTTACTTGCCGCTTCTGTGCAGGCAACAAGATCCCCAGCTTTACTTCCACTTGAGTGGAAAAATGCCCTTGTCAAGCCCATTAGGAAAAACTCCTCCGTCCCTTGGTCTGATATGTCCAACTTGAGGCCCATCTCCCTTTTGCCGTTTGTCGGCAAACTGATGGAGAAACATGTCAACCTTCATTTCTCCAGTTTCATTGAGCAGGCCGGATGCCTGGACCATTCTCAATCAGGGTTCAGGCCAAAGTATAGTACCGAGACTGCTCTCCTTTCGGTCACGGATACTATACGTATGTCTCTAGACAGGGGTTTGTCCGTGGTGTTGGTGCTGTTGGACTTGTCCGCAGCATTCGACGCCATATCACATGTCATTCTTCTAAGAAGACTAGAGGAGATTGGCTTGGAAAAATCTGCCCTGGCGTGGTTCACCAGCTTCCTCACAGACCGTACCCAGCAGGTGAATATGGGCACTTTCAATTCCACTCCTTCCAAAATCACTAGAGGAGTCCCGCAGGGCTCCTGTCTCAGCCCTACGCTGTTTAATGTTTATGTTGCCTCTCTGGCCAGTATTATGAGGTCTTACGTGTTTGTACCCATATCATACGCCGACGACACTCAGTTGTTGTTTACCTTTAAAACCTTCACCCCTGTGGTAAGGCAAGCCTTTTCGAGTGGCATGACGGCGGTCGCCAGTTGGATGGCCAACAACTTTCTCCAGTGTAACGTGGGAAAGTCAGAAGTCATGTTGTTCGGGGAAGCTAAAATCTTGTGGGCCCCTGACTGGTGGCCTACCAGCCTGGGAGCGGCCCCCTCCCCTAAACAGGTGGTGAAAAATCTGGGGGTCCGCCTTGACCAAGACCTCACACTTGTACATCACGTTAACATCACGGTGGGGTCTTGTTTTCATGTCATCAGCCTCCTTCGGAAGGTGTTCCCTCTCCTCCCCGACAGCTCAAGGAAGACCTTGGTTCAGGCTCTCGTGCTGAGTCGCTTGGACTATTGTAATGGTCTTCTCCTAGCGGCCAATGAGGGCGTTTTAAACAAACTCCAGGTAGTACAGAACACCGCAGCACGCCTGGTGACAAATGCCCCACCCAGAACTCCATCCCGGCCCCTTCTCAAACTGCTCCACTGGTTGCCCATTCGGAAACGTGTGGAATTTAAGACCTGCTGCGTGGTGCACAAAAGTCTGCACAATCCTGGGCCATCCTACCTAGCTGACAAATTTGTCCATCATCGCCCCTCACGGAACCTGCGCTCCAGTAACCAGCTGTTACTGCAGGTTCCCCGAATCAGCAAGACCAGACAGGGAGGATGTGCCCTTTCTGTGATGGGTCCACGACTGTGGAACAACCTCCCCCTTTCCCTTAGGCAGTGTACCAGCCACTCAATCTTCAGGAAGAGTCTTAAGACCACGCTGTTTCAGTACTAGCGCCCCCCTCTCCTAGCACCCTTTCCGACAGCACTGCGCGGAGATACACCTCCGGGTGTGATTCCGGCGCGTTATAAACCCATAAATAAATAAATAAATAAATGTATATCTATATTTAATATGGATTCTTGTTTGATGGATATTGACAAACTGTATGCCATGATTTCTCAATATTAAATATTTGGTTCAGATTTTATACAATTGAAATTTTACTGACTTTCTGTAATAAAAGATCTTCATTGCTTGACAAATTAACATCGGGTTGGCTTAACCCATTCAATACAATATACCATTTGAGATAATTTGCATTGTATATTATGTGTAGTAGCTAACTACATGTATCTGAAAGAAACAGGTTAGTGTTAGATTCCTTACCTTAGAATATCCCCAGGCGTCAGACTGGATCCGGAAAGTTTTGCGTAGCAGTACCCCTGCGCGTCGGTAGGCGTAGTCTGCGGCTCTGCGTCCGTCGTCGGCGTCGTGATCGCAGGGATGATGTCATCAGAGTACTTAGACGCCGCCCTCGCGCGCTGACGTCAGTTCTTCATTTTTCAGCGCCAGCAAGCGCAGATCCGGGAAGAGCAGTACTCCTAGTCATTTTTAGGTCTCGTCCTATTAATCCCGTCACCGGTCCGTCTAAATCTGTTTAAACTCAGATAAAAGACGCTGGGAACCTTTTGCAGCCGGTTCGTTTATATATGCATAAATACAGATAAAAGACCGCCAAATCTGGGACGTTCGATTGAACCAGTGTTACATGGCGCCCTACAGAAATCACAGTAAAAGATAATTTTAAATTTGATGGAAAAATAAACTGATCAAAGCACAAAATATACTGGGATCAACACCGTACGTCACCTTTTTGATTTAAGCACTAGGGAAACAGGAGAAACAAACTTTCTGCCTCCACCACCATACCCTAATTTATGCAATTATTTGATGTCAGCCGCACAATTTGACCATCATATAGAATTACGATGGTACAGTCCTGAGGAAGACACATCTAAGTGTCGAAACGCGTAGACAGGAAACCATCTACTCGTTTTTATATTTAATACTTGTTGAATGTATGAAATTATGCATATGCTACAATGCTGAAATATTTTATCATTTGTCCATAATCATGTATCAATTTTATCAATTAGTATGTTGTGTATAAGGAATTAAAATGTATCTTATGTGTAAAAACAGTTGTTGATCATTATTATTTGTGTCTGGCAAATGCCATTCCTCATGTGTTAGTGGTTATTAGATATTTGCCTGGGTGTTTTATTTACACAAATTACTTGCCCTGACCCATGAAATTGATCCTTATCAGGGGGTCCTTGTTTGTTTTAAATATTAGAACCAATCATTTCTAGCAGGATTAGGACAGTGAGTGAGATAACTATTTGAAGCAATTGGCTACGCGTCATGGGCCGATTTGCAAAAGCTTACCCGGAGTAGAAGGTATTTTGGATAATCGTCAGGTCAGCGGTTATATTTTTTAGAGAATCTCTCCGTGATGCCTGTAAATTAACTCGGAGGAGGAGGTTCGTGAGTGCCAATTGATATTGCGAGTTGCCTGCAACTCATTTAGTAACAGAGACAAACTCACCGTAGGCTGAGTCAGTCTAGCGATGAACGCCGCTCGTGTTTGCAATGGCGAACCGAGCTTCCTGGTTACACCATTGCTATAGTAACCGCACCACGTGACTCAGGGCCGGTGTGTGAACATAAACGAAAGACCCTGGTATAAGCGTCAACCCTATCAGTTGATATCAAATTAAAAAATACATTTATCGGACCGACGTGATTATAAAAAACCAATCGGTGTAACAACTAAGAATTATTATATATGAGGTAAATGTTCGTGATTGTTTTTAATTCAGATAATAATTAGGGGTGGGCGGCCAGCTACGCTCCGTCTGCGGAGTGTGCGTAGCGCCGCCTACTCCGCATTTTGCGGAGCTGGCGGAGCCAGGTGGCACTCCGCAGACGGAGCGTAGCTGGCCGCCACCCGCCTCCCTCCCGCCCTCCCTAAATACTTTGAAAGAAAGAAATGAAATAATTTAAAAAGCACTTACCTTGCCGCCGCTGCCCGCCGCGTCCCCGGGGCTCACTTACTTCCGTCTTCCGTCTTCCGTACTAATGCGCATACGCGGGCGGCCGCGCATGCGCATTTTCACGAGAAAATGCGCATGCGCGGCCGCCCGCGCATGCGCATTAGTACGGAAGACGGAAGATCGCGAGCCCCGGGGACGCGGCGGGCAGCGGCGGCAAGGTAAGTGCTTTTAAATTATTTGATTATTGTATTTCAAAGTATTTAGGGAGGGCGGGAGGGAGGCGGGTGGCGGGGCTGGCGGCCAGTGGTGTTTGCGGAGTGGGGCTACGCGGAGTGCGGAGGTGGGCGTAGTTTCTCGCCCACTTCGCGTAGCTCCGCGAAGCCCCACTCCGCGAACTCCGCCCAGGGTTAATAATAATACCTGTCCGAGGTACGCCATAACAGCAAACTGACATTTATAATTATGTGGTAATGTCAATATGATCATCGACTTAATTACCCTCTTGGAAGAGGTAGTCCATATTAAAAGCTTTATGTTTATGTAAGTGTCCACATGACATCCTCGTTATGATCATCGATCACTATGTATTTCATTATGTATTCCATCATGTAAGCAATGGCTTTACCATCATGCGATAGGTACGCCATTCTTATATTCTGACTACCTTTGATCATAATAGGTCTTATTGATTTGTATGATATGAAATGACTTCAATATAGCCGGACAGAAACGCCATACCAATGCCACTCAATTCCAAGTTTGATAAATAATACATCCTGTATTATTATCTGAATTAAAAACAATCACAAACTTTTACCTCATATATAATAATTCTTAGTTGTTACACTGATTGGTTTTTTATAATCACGTCGGTCCGATAAATGTATTTTTTTATTTTATATCAACTGATAGGGTCGACGCTTATACCAGGGTCTTTCGTTTATGTTCACACACCGGCCCTGAGTCACGTGGTGCGGTTACTATAGCAATGGT